>NW_027223769.1:26675186-28003311 GCF_028538775.1 Myotis yumanensis
TTAAAAATGGGCAAAAATCTTAAATAGACATTTGGCTACATTGTAGAATATAAAAATGTATGAGAATAAAAAAGGTCTTGTGCCCTAGCCGGCTTGGCTCAGTGGATAAAGCATCAGCCTGCGGACTGAAGGGTCCCAGGTTCAATTCCGGTCAAGGGAACATGCCTGGGTTGCGGGCTCAATCCCCAGTAGGAGGCATGCAGGAGGCAGCCGATCAATGATTCTCTTTCATTGATGTTTCTATCTCTTTCTCCTTCTCCCTTCCTCTCTGAAACCAATTAAATATATTTTTTTTAAAAAAAGGTCTTGTTACCTTTTGTTCTTTATAAAATAGCTTTCCTTTTTTGAAAGTTATAGCACTTGAACAATGAAAATTAAAGAGTATCCACTGTATAAATCCATTTATACGAAACTAGAGGCCCGGTGCACAACATTTGTGCACTTGGGGGGGGAGGTCTCTCAGCCCTACCTGCACCCTCTCGCAGTCTGGGAGCCCTCGGGGGATGTCTGACTGATGGTTTAGGCCTGCTCCCCAGGGAGAGGCTCCTGCCACCGCTGCTGCGCTCCCCAGCTGTGAGCCTGGCTCAGGGATTCTGGCTGAGTGGCGCTTCCCCTGTGGGAGCACACTGACCACCAGGGGGCAGCTCCTGCATTGAGCATCTGCCCCCTGGTGGTCAGTGCACGTTAAAGCGACTGGTCGTTCTGCTGTTCAGTTGATTTGCATATTACCCTTTTATTATGTAGGATTCTTACAAAGGCGAAACTAATCTATGATAAGAAAAACAGCCGAGACTGGTTTGGCTCAGTGGATAGAGCGTCAGCCTGCGGACTGAGGGGTCCCGGGTTCGATTCCGGTCGGGGGCATGTGCCTGGGTTGCGGGCACATCCCCAGTGGGACATGTGCGGGAGGCAGCTGATCGATGTTTCTATCTCATCGATGTTTCTGGCTCTCTATCTCTCTCCCTTCCTCCCTGTAAAAAATCAATAAAATATATATTAAAAAAAAAAAGAAAGAAAAACAGATCAGTACTTGCCTGAGGGGCTGGAGTGGGCAGAATTGACTACAAAAAAACAAGAGGTAGTTTATGGGGTGACTGAAATGTTCTGTACCTTGTGTGTGGTAATTACACAAATGTATGTACTTGTTAAAAATTCAAGGATCACTTAAAATGGGTGTAATTCTATACCTCTATAAAGATGGTTTGTTTGTTTGTTTGTTTGTTTGTTTTTGAAAAAAAGAAGATAAAGAGAAGACAGAAGTAGTAACAGCAAAACCAACAAGCAACAGGTAGAGTACCATGAGAAAATCAAGACATGCATAGGAGAAGATTAAAAAAAAAAAAGGTGGGGGTGGGGGTTTGAGGGAGAGAGAAGACAATGAAAAGAAAAACCAAAGCAAATTAATAAGGGCCTATGCAAAATATTGCTATTCATATAGCATTTCATAGTTTTCAAAGTCCTTTAACATTATTTCAGCTGTTCTTCCTCAAAACTCTTAAGTTAAGCAAGACAGATAATGTCTCTGACAAAGAAAAGGAATGCTTACACAAATTTCTACAAGGTCTCAAGGTCAAACTAGAACTAAAATTCTTTTTTTTTTAAATACCTAACACCGTATTTCCAGAAAGTTCAGAAGCAAAGACCAACCATATCAAGAAATAAAACCAACTCTTGAGGCTCTATTACAGTGGTTCTCAACCTTCCTAATGCCACGACCCTTTAATACAGTTCCTCATGTTGTGGTGACCCCCAACCATAAAATTATTTTCGTTGATACTTCATAACTATAATTTTGCTACTGTTATGAATCGTCATGTAAATATCTGATATGCAGGATGTATTTTCATTTTTACAAATTGAACATAATTAAAGCATAGTGATTAATCACAAAAACAATATGTAATTATATATATATGTTTTCCGATGGTCTTAGGTGACCCCTGTGAAAGGGCGTTCGACCCCCAAAGGGGTCGCGACCCACAGTTTGAGAACCGCTGCTCTATTATTACTGTTTTTTCTGCTGCTCATTTCTTCTCAAACTTAGCCTCTGAAATATACCAGCAGAAATAGGTTAAAATGATTACTATGCTTCCATAAAATTACTACCAAAAAAATCAGAGCTCTGCCCAGCTGGCGTGGCTCAATGGTTGAACGTCGACCTATGAACCAGGAGATCATGGTTTGATTCCCAGTCAGTGCGGGGCATGCAGGAGGCATTTGATGCTTCTCTCTCTTTCTTCCTCTCCCTTCCTCTCTGAAATCAATAAAAATGTTTTAAAAAATAAAAATAAATCAGAGCCCCATGGCATCCTCCATTTCTAAAGTAATTCTCCTTAGGTTATGGCTTACCCTTGCCCTATTTTTTATTTCTGAGTGCCATCATCAGTCAAGACAGAGATGGTTCAACCAGTGATGTGCTTCAGTTAAATCTTAAAGACATCCATCAAGCTAGGCAATGATTTGCTAATTTTGAGTGTTAAAATATTCTCCCAAAGGGTCATCATCATATTCCTCACTGGTTTTTATTGTGGCTTATAGAATTTCTCATATTACTTTATAGAAGCTAAAGAATCCTATTTAAAGTACTAATTATAAATTTTATGTGAGAAAGTCAGGATAAGCTAAAAATTCTAGGATAAAATTGTCAGGTTTCAAATTCCAGCTTTCTCCACTAGCTATATAACCTTGGGAAGTAAATCTCCTGTTTGCTCATTTATGAAGTAGGGATATCAATACTACCTCATAATATTTTCTGAAAATAAAACGTGAAAAACATCTATAAAATGCTGATACTCATACCTGCTCAAAAATGTTTTCAATTATAACAACACTGATTTATTACTTTTCTCTTTAACTACCAACACTGCTCTTTTAAAATGTCCTACAAAGGTTGCTTTAAACAGATTTTTTAAACTAAAGGTAAATCTATAAAGACAAGAATAATCAACAACTTAGCTCACCATTAGAAACTTTTCTGTTCTTTCCTTACCTTCAAAACCAAGTACCAAATGTACTAAAAGACTAACCGTAACGTTTCTGAATGAGAAAGACACAATGCTGGTTCGTGGCTGGCCAGCAGGAATAATCATCACCGATGTATCAAGTAAATACAGTATTCCTCCCTTATCCAAGAGGGGTTATGTTCCAAGACCCCTAGTGGATGCCTGAGAACTCAGATAATAACAAACCCTATCCATTACTATGTTTTTTTCCTATACATGCTTACTTATGAGAAAGTTTAATTTATAAGTTAGGGACAATAAGAGATCAACCACAATAACTAAAATAAAATAGAATGATTATAACAATATATTGTAATAAAAGTTATGTGGACATGATCTCTTTCAAAATATATTAAGTAAAGAATTTATATATTGTATATAAATTAATATATGTAATTTTCCATTTAATATTTTCAGACTGTGGCTGACTACAGGTAACTAAACCCAGAAAGCGAAACCATGGATAAGGTGGGACTACTGTATTAAAAATAGAAGCAAGAAAGTGAAATAAGTCAGTCAGAGAAAGACAAGTATCACATGATCTCACTCATATGTGGAATCTAAGTAAGAAAATAAACTGATGAACGGAGTAGATCCAGAGATATGGAAGCATAGAATAGAGTGTGAAATCTTGGAGGGAAGGCGGGGGAGGGTGGGTGGGTGGGAGGTAATCAACCAAGGACCTTGTAACCATATATGCATGGCCCATGGACACAGACAATGGGGTGGTGAGGGTCTGGGGCAGGCTGGAGGAGGTCAATGAGGGAAAAAAGGGGGCATATGTAATACTTTCAACAATAAAAAGTTAATTAAAAAACAAAAAGAAGAGAAAAAAGTCTATTTTTCAATAGTTATTATAAATAAAAGTACCTGAAAATCACATTTTCAGTTCAAATGATCAAAAATATAGATCCTTTAACACAACATCAGGTTTTATTTATATTTGGAAGCAGAAATCATTATCTGTAGTCAATCCATAAAGAAAATGTCTACCTTTTCATTCAAGTATACGTTTATAATTAGTGTATTATACCCTTGTTATACCTTTTATTATACCTTTTATAACCTTGATTTTTATTAAAACAGCAAATAAAAGAGACATGAATCTCCTTTATGTAACCTGAAATAAAATCTTAGCAACAAGGCAAAAAGTTTAATAGGCAACATTTCTATTGGAGAATGCCTTTTACCTGAGTGCTAACGCAAATAAGACTATCCTCTGTCACTACGTTAATCAGGCCCAACTGATCTATCAATTCCATCTTTTCTTTTTTCTAACTACCTGTTAATTCTTAATAGAAAACAACCTGATGAGTTAACTTTTTCTAATAAAAGTGGCATTTTATACAAGGTGGGGCAAATAAACAGTTTATTATTGTATTATTACTTATTAGTCATTGTATTATTTTCCATATGAACAATTATAAACCTACTTTTGTCCCACCCTGTATATTATATTGATTATAATAAAAAATATTTTTCTGTACTACCATTTTCAAGTTTTAGGGGACTCCTGGAATAATTACAGTATAGTCAAGAATCAATTAAGAGCAGGCCAAGAACCATCTGATTAAACATGAATTTCTATCCTCTTAATGTAATAAAAAATAGAATTCTAGGATAGAAGAGAAATCATGAAAGCAGAGTTTACTAGTAGAAAGAAGCACAAAAACAAATAGTAGGAAATCAGAGAGACAGATCCTAGAAGCAAGAAGTTGGGAAAGTCCTGGCCGGTGTGGCTCAGTTGGTTGAGCACCTCTGCACAGAGAGGTCACTGATTCAATTCCCAGTCAGGGCACAAGCCCAGGCTGTAGGCTCATTCCCCAGTAGGGGGCATGCAAAAGGCAGCCACATCAGTGTTCATCTCTCTCCCTCTTCCTTTCTTTCCAAAAATTAATATTTTAAAAAGAAAAAAAAATGCCCAGTTCTGCAGCCATATATCCAAAATTCTGCATGTTAGGATGAACTAGGTATGATTTTTGTCACATGTTTGAATTTCATTTTCATAATATTTCAATAATGATACTTTTAGTTTATTAGGTATATATCAATAGACTAATAGATACTAAACAAGAAAAGAATCCTTTCCAATAAGATATCATCATACATTTCACATGTAAAAAAGTTATTGGCCTAACTACCTTACTAACACAGACCCAAGGAAAAGAAATAAATCAGGCCTAATGGCAATTCAGAAATATTCCATAAAGTCAGTAAGACACTGCTACTATTGCGGGCTCGGTCCAACGTGCAGGAGGCAGCCAATCAATGGTTCCCTCTCATCGTTAATGTTTTTATCTCTCTCTTCCTCTCCCTTCTTCTCTGAAAATATATTTTTTTAAAAATGTTTTAAAGAAACCAAGTATTTCCATTTGTGAACTATAAAGCATAATTATGCATTATACTATATCAAAGAGGTAATGGGTAGTAAAAAAAATTTAAAAAGTAGTTTATTTTCCCTTAAGTCACTGTAATATTTCATATTTTCTTTTTAAATTTTCCAATCTTAAATGTATAATTCATACCAGGATGTATCATATTGGTCTTTCGTTCTTATTTAACCAGTTAAGATCCATCATATAATCTAATTCAAGCTATTAAAAACATCTTTAATTTTTAACCCATTTTTATTACTTGATTTTTCCAATTTGCTTATTTTTTTTTGTTTTATCTGATTTTCTACCATGGTATCTTACATCTCTATATTTCTAGAATGACCTCTTACTTAATCTTATTTGTATACTTCCACTTAGTTTAATTTTTATCTTTTTTTATATGACAAACAATACATGCCACAATAAATATTTTTTAATACAGAAGGTGTAAGAAATGGTACCTTCTTCTCTGTAGTTGAACTTTTTGTCTAGGCACTCCAAAGAAGAATCCTAGCCTTCAAATCTGCACACCATAACTGTAAATCATCTTTTTTTTAAATATGTACAAACTATCTTCTTTAAAGGTAGGGAAAATGCAAAAATAGAATAGATATTTCTATCTCTCTATTCCTCTCCCTTCCTCTCTCCCTAAAAATCAATAAAAAACATATTTTAAAAAATAGCTAGACTTTCCTTTTCCCACTGTCAGGCAATCACCAAATTAAATTTAAAAAGCAGTAGCAGAATTATGCATGGTGACCTAGTTAACTAGACATTGTGGTGATCATTTCCCAACATATACAAATATCTAATCATTACATTGTACATCTTAAACCAATTCAATGTTATATATCAACCATACCGCAATTAAAAAAAAAATCAATTTCCTATCTTTAAGGAAAAAAAGGTAATAGCAAGAAAGATCAGCATTGCCCTGGCTGGTTTGGCTCAGTGGATAGAGCATACGCCTGCAAACTGAAGGGTCCCAGGTTCGATTTTCATACTAATATTTATCTATGGGCTTCTTGTAAGTATAATCAATAATTTGAGAACCTTTTATATGCAATAAGCATTTTCGTACACATTAGTTCACTAAATTTAAGTGATTATGTACATTTTTATGGATAGACTATTAAAGTTTTTAGAGGTAAAATTACTTGCCAAGGTCACAGAGCTAAACAATAGTCAAAACTGGTATTCAAATTTAAGCTCAATTACAAAACTCACATTTTTCTCCATTATACCAGACTACCATTTAGAAAGCAAACACCTACACTTCGGTCAAACTTAAATATTTAGGGCCTTTTTTAAGTGGGCTACAAAATGTTTAAGAATCTGACCCCTACCCCCAAAGGGCACGGGTTACATATATATTGTATAATGGCAGCTTGGCTTTAGGTAAAGAGCACCAACTAAAATAAAAAAAGCATGGTTTCTGCTACTGTATGACTCTCCCCTCCCTCCCCACCAAGTCTCTTAATTTCAGCCTTAGGTTACTCATCTTTACAATGGGGAAATGAATATCCTTGCAGTCCAATTCTAGGATTATAAGAGTCAAAGATAATATATGTAAAATCACTTCAAAAACTACAAACACAACATAAATAGAACCTTTTTTGTCTTAAATTGCTAAAAACAACACCAAATAAAGTTTTCTGAAGTAATCGGTCAGTTGTTTTAATTATTCTACATAGTATATTAGTGTTTCCAGAATGTTCTAAAACCCTTCCTTCTAAGCATAGTTTAATCATCATCTCTATTACTTGGCTTTCCTCATTTTTAAAAATAATGCAATAGTAATGACATCAATGCTTTTGTAATAAATAATTAATATATCATTTTGAAATACTTAGCATATAAAAGTTGTGAATTGTCAAACTAAATATGTGTTTGGTGTCACTCTTTTAGTTATATTCATGATCTTGTTTGAGCTTTTTCATATTCAGTTTGTTTGTAAAAAGTTATTTATTAATATCTGGAATTCTAAGGTAGATCACCCAACACATAATTTTTAATGATTTTGGGGGGGGGGGGGGGATAAAGAGGAGTTCGAGGCTTCTCAAAGCAGATACAACAGCTAACAATCACATCAAACACAGAAACAAAATCCACTGAAACATTCAGCTGCTCTAAAAGAAGGATCAGGCTCTTTAAGAGAAAACTACATTGTATGAGTTTGCAAAGTTTCACACTTTCTCATTTAAACTCCATTTCAGAGAAAGCCTTTGCATACTCACACAATATGCTTTAAAAAGGCATTCTGCTGACCTTCCAATAGTCCAGCTCTATGAAAATTCTGGGATGGGTGTAACTTCAGAGAATCTGAAAAACACAAAAAGCATTAAGTACTTTTTATGCTGAATGATTTAAAAAAAAAAAAAAAGCCAAGGATAGCATACATCTCTTATATAACTGCCACGTACTTTTAAGAGCTAAAGCCCGTATTTGTGAACTTACTGCCTATGAAAAAAGGCTGAATTGTCTCTACAATGGTCTCTATGCTAAACTTAGATTTTCATAAAACATGTTTCATAGAAAATTATCTGATGATTACTGCACAAATGGTGTTAATGTCTTGACTGTATTTAGTACCCAATTGTACCACATGTGCCCTCCTCTAAGCATCATCATCTCTTGATAACACCTTCTGACACTCAGCTACATTTTCAAACTACTTCAGGTAACACTGCCCACAAAACATCTTACAGGATGGTAACTGCCAACTCAAGTCATCGCAGCGACAGACACTGGTTCCAGTTACTAAGGAGGACTCTGTGTACAAAGTCAATCGTCAGTCTCTCAAGTCCAGTGCCTTCCGGGGCACCCCACCTCACTCCGCTTCCCTTAAACAAGGCAAACACCCCAATGCGCAGCTCAGGCCCCCCTCCCTGCAAGGGGGGAAACCAGCAGATGGATACACCAAACCAAGACTGAAGTGGGAGGAACACGGGATTTCTCAGGAAGGGGGTTCATAATGGCACGCAATTTTTTTTTTTTTTAAATATGGTGAAATCCATAGTGAACCACCCAGTTATGTCTTTTGCCCCCTCCCAGTGGCTTCAAAGGGGGTGAAGAGAGCAGTGGGAGCATTTTGGTTTGATGCCTCCTGTACAGGGAAGGGAACCTGTTCTAACACATTCTTGTGGTGCCCAGTGTAGGAATTTAACCCCAGCCGACATCAGCTACAGTATTAATAGCTTTCAGTGGTTCTCAACCTTCCTAATGCCGCGACCCTTTAACACAGTTCCTCACGTGGTGGTGACCCCCAACCATAAAACTATTTTCCTTGCTACTTCGTAACTGTCATGTTGCTACTGTTACGAATCGTCATGTAAATATCTGATATGCAGGATGTATTTTCAGGGGTCGCGACCCACAGGTTGAGAACCGCTGTCTGTGAACCCCCTTTTCGGGCTTTAGCCAGAAGAGTTTTTAAATGGAAATGTCAGTCCAATGGCCCCCCTTCCGGCCCCGCACCGAGCCCTTGAACGGCAACGAAATAGAAAATTCTCAAAGGACAGCAGCGCCTATGCTTGAGCTGTGGCACCTCTGGGACAGGAGGGAGAGGAATCAAACTAAGAGAGAGAGAGAGAGAGAGAGAACCCCTATTTGTGTAAAAGGAGGGGAGAAGTCAGTCATGAGAAGGCCACAGAGGCAGGGAGCGAGAGCGGAGACCGAAAAGCCGGGCCCCTTCCAGCGAGATGACGAGGGAAGGCAGGACGCCTGGTCGAGGGGGGCCGTCCCGGCGAGGGGAGGGAGCGGACTAGGCCGGAGGGAGAGGGGGCCAGACGGCGAGGCACAAACAACCTGGAGGGGGAGGAAAATGGGGACCCTGCCCGGGCCGGCCCCAGGCCCCGCCGCCTGTCTGGGGGCAACTTTGCCGGGGAGGATGGTGCCGGGAGGGGAGCCGCGGCCCCACGCATCGCGGCGGCCCCAGCGCGGGGCCCAGGCCGGGGTGAGCCCCGACCGGGGGTGGGGGGGAGGCCGGCGCTGGCCGCTCGAGGAGCGGGGCCGGGCCGGACGGGCAGGCGGGGGACTGACGCTCGGAGCGACCGGTGCAGCGGAGACCGGGGGGCCGACGGCTTTGGGGCCCGGAGCGGCCGGCGGCTCCGCGGGGGAGGGGCCGCCACTCCTCCCCGCCGCTTCCAACGTCTCCCACCCCCTCGGACGCTCCCCGCCCCCCCCTTCCCCCAGGTCAGGCCACCCCGGCCAGGGCTCGGCCGGCGGTTCCCCCCTCCCGACGAGGACCCTCGGGTCTCCCGGGGCCGCCTCCCCGCCCCCACGCCCGGCCCTCCGCCCGGCTCACCTCGCGAGTACAGGGACTTGGGCGATTCCAGGTCTAGGTCCGCGCTGAGCAAGGAGATGAAGTCCGAGGGCATCGCAGCTCGACCCAGCCCGGCCCGAGGGCAGCGGGAGGGGGGGGAGCGGCGGTGGCGGCGGCACCTCCTCTCCGGGACCGCGGGCACCGAACCGGGGGCGGCGAGGCGAGGGCAGCTGCCGCCGCTGCCGCTGCCGCTGCCTCCTCCTCGAGGGCAGTGACTTCGAGCGGGCCGAGGAGCGAGGAAACTGCGTCAGGGTGGACGGGAAACTCCGCAGGGACTCAATCCCGGAGCGCCAGGAGAGGGGTTCAGGGCGGGGAGAGGGAGGGAGAGGAGCCAACGGGTCCGTGTGGTGCTGCTCTTCAGAGAAAACTGACGGTCGCCTCCGCCGCCGCCGCCACCGCCGATGCCGCTGACAGGAATCTGAGCTCCGCCCCCCGCGGGGCACTGCGCAGGCGCGGAGGGGGGGCGCGCCGAAGAGGGGAAGAGCCGCGGCGGCCCAGCGGAGGGTGGGGAGGCGCGCCGTGGAACAGCATCAACAAGGGCTTTGCTTCCTGCCGCTGCTGCCCGGGCTGCTGTTCCCCAGCCCGGAATAGGTCCCGCCGGCTGGGAGGGAGGGAGGGAGAGGGAGGGAGGGAGGGAGGCTGGGAGGCTGGGAGGTGTCCGCGCCTGGTGGCGGCGAGCCTGAGGCAGCCGGTGCAACACCGAGCTGAGCGCTAGAGACAGACCCAGGCAGCCCGAGGTGCCTGCGCCCCGGAGGGAAAGGACTCCAGAGCTGGCGTGGCTGGGGCGGTGGCTCGGGGTCCCGCAAAGGAATGGAGTTTCGTCGCTTGGACAGTCACCAGACCTTGGGGTTCATAGCATTGTCTAAATGAATCGGCCAAAGGACTGTCCAACGCGTTTCTTAATTAGGAAATGGCAGACCACATTCTAAAAACCTCAAGTTATTGGTTGCTTTTCATTAAAGTACCTTTGCACCATCCCTTGCCCTTCCCCTACCCCATCCAGCCCAACGTCCTTAGAGGCTGGACATTAAAACACGCTCGCGCGCGCGCGCGCGCACACACACACACAATAACAACAACAATAAAGATACTTCTGATTGTGCTGGGGCGACCTGGTTTGTTCTGGGTGGGAGATAGAAGACCATTAAAAAATGGGATCATATGAATCCACCTGGCTGTTTTAGAGGGGAAAAAATGGGTGGGGGGACTACCTAAACACCACTCTTCCAAGCCGTTTTTTCATCTTTTCCCGTTGGACTAGGCAAAGATGATGGAAGAGCACATTTAATTGAGTTTTTGCTATTCTGTTCATGGGGCCAAAAGTTTCCATTGCAAAAACTGAAAATCCTCACCTACACCGCAGACCGTTTCCTGAGTCTAATAGACTTCTGAGAAATTTTTAATCAAGCTATTAAGACATCAATTGGAGTGCAGGGTATGCATGTTGGGAAATGATTTTAATCTGGTGTAGAATATTGATGCCAGAAGCCACCTGGGCAAAGTTTTTTTATTTTAATATTTTATCTACAAAGATAGTTACAAATCATTTTTTAAAAGTCAAGATAGATATCTATATCTGAGAGAGAGAGAGAGAGCCTTTTTCCCAGGAATTAAGGCAATTCATCTGGACTTGGAGTGCTGGGGATGGGGGACAAACTTTCAGCAAAGAAGACCCCAATGCAGGCGTTTCTGGGGTGAGGCCCTTTGCAAACCTAGTATTGAAACCTGTGTCATCACAGTCTACCTGTCTTTCTATCTGAACATCTGATTCAGGTTGCCCAATTATCGTCACTGCATCCTGCGTAGTAATTAATCAACCCTATCAACATTTTCTTCCTCTCAGAGGTAAGAAAGCTTTTCAGAGCCACCCCAAGATGGCAAAACAGAACAGAAACCTACCTTCAAATATCCATCCCACGGTACGCTGTTGTAATAAGTCTCAAGGAAAGTCCCTTCATACCTGGTCAGCGACCCACTCATTTGAGAGAGGAAGGCTTAAACCCCACATTGACCAACAGACCAAGGCCTAGCCCAAGGCTTTTGAATCCAAGTAGGAGTAAACCTATCAGAAACCTACCCCCCTCCATTAACCAACACACAATGGCAGAAGAGGAAATTGCAAGGCAGAACCCCAGTACTAAAAAAAGTTGGATGAATCACTATGAGCAAATTCCTTTTCCCCCCGACCTATGTAATCGTTCAGCAAACTTGGGGTACAGAAAATCCCCAGATACTGTCCTGACCCTAATTAAGAAGTCATGAATTGGTAAGGCCTCTTCCTCTTTTTGTTTCCTAGTACAAATGCTTTATTGTATATGTTAATCAGATTTCCCCTAATTAGCTAAGAGCAAAGCAAAGAGGGCTCTCCTAAAGTATGACTTGACCTGGACTGGGAATTCTCTTAGACTGGGATTCTTTGGGCTCAGGCCCCACCCCATCAGGCCCTGCAACAAGCAGTGATTATACCTAAATGGGTGTTTGAAAATTCAGTGATTCCCTCCCTCCCCATGTCCTTTTACAGAGACACATTTTCCCCCCTTTTTTTCCCCATTGACCTTCCCCCAGCCTCCTCCCTCCCCCCCCCCCCCCCCCGCCCCGCACATGCCCTTACCTCTCCTTCCCCACCCCCCACCCCCCACCCCAGTGTCTTGTGTCCATTGGTTATGCTTACATGCATGCATACAAGTCCTTCAATTGATCTCTTACCACCTCCCCCACCACCACCAACACTCCTCAGCCTTCCTGCTGTAATTTGACAGTCTGTTCGATGCTTCTCTGCCTTACAGAGACACTTTAAAAAAAAAACAAAACTGCTTAGATGGATAGTTTTCATGGCCATGTATCGTGATAGCATAAAGACCTAGATTTTCATTTTGTCCTTAAAATCTCAGTGACTAAAAATTAATCAGTAAACAGTGTTTGCTCAGCTCTGATTACAAAATATGATATGACTTACATGATATTGAGGGTTATCCAAAATAACTATCTGGCCAAGCCGGTGTGGCTTGGTGGTTGATCATAGACCTATAAATCAGGAGGTCGAGGTTCGATTCCAGGTCAGGGGCACATGGCCTGGTTGGGCTCCATCCCCAATGGGGAGTGTGCTGGAGGCAGCCCATCAATGATTCTCTCTCATCATTGATATTACTATCTCTCTCTCCCTCTCCCTTCCTCTCTGAAATCAATAAAAATATACTTTTAAAAAATAACTATCTGATCATTGTATCTTTAGTAAATCACATTCTACCCCTCGTTCCAACATTATTTCCCTCTGTAGTCATTAATATCTCAGTTGCTTCCCCTTTTATTTTATATTTGAAATAGTCTCATGTTGTATTTTAAAAACCACCCCATCACCCAAACATATACCTTCATAAAACTTTCTCTGTGCACAATAAAAAGTAACACTTTAAGCCATAAAATTTGGAAATTTCCTCTCATTGGAAATTACAATAGGATTATGGAACAAAATGTAAAGCAAATTTAGTAGTCTGTGGAATTTCTTTACAATATTTCCCCATCATCATATCACATTCCTAAAGTTACTCGATTAAAATTTCACAAGAACCCAGATTCAACGACAAGGTTGTGTAGATTACACAATAGATTGGGAGTTTTTATATTGGTGGTGTATTCTTTAACCCCTCCTGGACCTGTTCAGGCACTTAGTGAATTGTGTTGCTGGATCTACTCCAAATGAAAGGTTCAAATATCAACCACTGAAAAGGAATTAAATAAACTCAGCGGAGGAATGTGTTGTCACAAGATCTACAGAATCTTTGTCATTGTAATACAGTTAAGGCTATTAAAATAATTTTAGTCACACATATATTGTAAAGAACCTGCTAAGCAAACACAAAATCTGAAAGGAAAATTTCCAAAAGATTTAAGTCATGGACAAAAAAAAAAGTTTAGCCTGAAAATGATCTTTGCCCCACCTTGGGAGCATTCAATCATAATGGAGACTTGATAGTGGTGGGAAATAGCAGCGACTAAATTTGTGCTGAAATTATAACCAAAGTCTTATTTGATTATGTGTCGATTTTTATCCTCAGAACATGTTCTAGCAACTATTTCTGAAGGAGAAATTAGTTTTGATAGTTTTGCCATCGGGTTTAGAACATTCTCATTCCTTATGTCTTTCAAAGTCCCGATATCTGATCATCAGTCATCTCCTTTGCTTTGATGAAGTACCCCTGTACTTTATAACTTGTTCTGAGTCAGAGTTCTCGTCTTTTAGAGACCAGTTCTGTCTCTCAAGATCTAGAATAATTGCAAGTCCTGAGCTAGGATACAATCCGCTTGAATCTGGAGGACTTAACAGTGAGAAATGAGGTAAATGCCAGAGAAACTCAAAGGGTGGATTAGAGAGGAGACATTTTAATGGGAAAATAGGAACCCCTGAACCCATTAAACCGAGAAAGGAAGGAAGATGTCTCTAGGTCATCCCAACTGTAGGCAGTTTATACTTATTCACATTGGCCTTGATACCGCCCCCTTAGGTTTGTAAGGTGCTCTTTCGACATCTAATCATAATATTTATTGAGTCTGGTAGCCCCACCTCAGCTGTGATATTAGTTTGACCAAGAATATGAATGAGAGCCTAGGCCATTGTTGCTCAATGGTTAGAGCGTCGGCCCTCGCACCAAAGGGTTGAAGGGTTGTGGGTTTGATTTCTGGTCAAGGACATGTACCTGGGTTGCAGGTTCAATCCCCAGCCCAGGCTGGGTGCATGCAGGAGGCAACCAATCGATGTCTCTCTCACATCAATGTCTCTCTCTCCCTTCCTCCCTTCTACTCTCTCTCTAAAAATCAATGGGGGGCCGAAACCGGTTTGGCTCAGTGGATAGAGTGTCGGCCTGCGGACTGAAAGGTCCCAGGTTCGATTCCGGTCAAGGGCATGTACCTGGGTTGCGGGCACATCCCCAGTAGGAGATGTGCAGGAGGCAGCTGATCAATGTTTCTAACTCTCTATCTCTCTCCCTTCTTCTCTGTAAAAAATCAATAAAATATATTTTTTAAAAAATCAATGGGGAAAAATATCCTCAGGTGAGGATTAACAACAACAACAAAAAGAATATGAATGAGAAATTATTTTACAATTTCTTATTACCCTCTCTCTTAATCCAGGGAATTTTAACCTGAGTTCTATGGGTTTGCTTCAAGGTATCGGTGATATCCCTAAACGCATATATCAATTTTTGCAAGCTTCCCACCACCTACGTGCACCTTAGAACGAAAGTCTTTAACTTTCATAAGATTTCTGGGGAGAGAAAACAACCATTTCAAAAATACAACTAAAAGACTGAATGGACATCACCCAGAACCACAGGAAGGCTGGCTGAAGAGAGACTCTACAACTAGAAGGAAAGAGAACAGCAAATCAAGGCTCAGAGGCGGCACAGTGTGGAAAATACAAAGGTACCGAGGTGCACACGCAAAGCGGGCTGGTGGCTGAGGGCGCGGTTGTCGTTTTCTGTCAGGAGTGAGTCTCAGACTCTGGGCTCCAGATCCGGGCGAGTCTCTAGGGACCCAGACTCAAACGGGAGAAGCGGGATTATCTGGCATCAGTTGGAACCTGAGGGCAGCTTTCTCTCCGAAGTTTGCAGCGGCTGCCGGGGTTCTGAGAAGCAGAGCCTCTGGGAACGGGACTGAGCGTGGCCATAACTGCTCCCTCCGCCCGCCCTGTTGATCCCGCCCCGCCCAAACCCTGCGCACAGCCATTTGCCGATCGCCTCAGGCAAAGGCTGGATTAGCGCCTCCCCAGAAGGCAGACGTTTTCCATACAGCTGATTCCTATAGCCAGTCGGCCTGGTGGTCAAACCCCTCTAGTGTTAACTACAACAATTAAGGCTTGGCTAGAACAAGACTGCGCACAGAGACCACAAGGGGGTGCACCAAGAAAGCATAAAAGATGCGGAGACAAAAAAACATGACAGAAATGGAGGATATGGAGCTAAGAATCGCAATTTTGAGGGCTTGCCATAAATTTGTGCAGAGCCTCACGAAAACTAATGAGACCCTCGATGCTACGATAAAGAAATTAGAAAGTAAGCATACACGGACTGAAATAAAGAATATTATACCCACTAGCAGACCAGAGGAGCACAATAATCAAACCAAAGATTCGACAAAAAACACCCAATTGGAAAAGCAAAATGAAAAAAGAATCCGAAAGTGTGAAGATAGTGTAAGGAGCCTCTGGGACAGCTTTAAGCGGTCTAATATCAGAATTATTGGAGTGCCAGAAGATGAGAGACAGCAAGATATTGAAAACCTATTTCAAGAAATAATGGCAGAAAACTTCCCCCACCTGGAGAAAGAAATGGACTTACAGGTCCAAGAAGCGCAGAGAACCCCAAACAAAAGGAATCCAAAGAGGACCACACCAAGACACATCATCATTAAAATGCCAAGAGCAAAAGACAAAGAGAAAATCTTAAAAGCAGCAAGAGAAAGAGGCTCAATTACCTACAAGGGAATACCCATACGACTGTCAGCTGATTTCTCAACAGAAACTTTGCAGGCCAGAAGGGAATGGCAAGAAATATTCAAAGTGCTGAATACCAAGAACCTACAACCAAGATTACTTTATCCAGCAAAGCTATCATTCAGAATTGAAGGTCAGATAAAGAGCTTCACAGATAAGGAAAAGCTAAAGGAGTTCATCACCGCCAAACCAGTATTATATGAAATGCTGAAAGGTATCCTTTAAGAAGAGGAAGAAGAAGAAAAAGGTAAAGATACAAATTATGAACAACAAACATGCATCTATCAACAAATGAATCTAAGAATCAAGTGAATAAATAACCTGATGTACAGAAAAAAAAAAAAAAAAAAAAAAAAAAAAAAAAAAAAAAAAAAAAAAAAAAAAGATTTCTGGGGAGAAAGATCCATAACCCAATTCTATATAAAGCAAATTCATTCTTCGCTCTTTCCATAAGTGGGCTCCAAAAACTATGGTAGGTGCAGGAAATATAAAGACATTACAAAGATTATTATAAGAAGTCAACTCGCAGCCTGACAGGGGAGATGACTTCTAAGCAAAACCATGCTTTGTGACAGGTGCTCTGCCAGAGTTCTGTACAGGTAAATTATCCTTTTGCTGTCTTAGTGAGCCGATAGAGAGAAAGAGGAAGGAATGCCATTCAACACACATCACTCTTTTTTCTCCACCCACTATCTCCAGAGCTGCCACCCCAGTGTCCTTCAGGGATTAAAAGAGGCTAGACAGTTGCAGGGCAAAGTCCTGACATACCAATGTTTGCATTGTGATGCATCACAGCTATCATGTGTTGATACAAATATCCCAAGAAATACCTGAGCTTCATTGGACTTTGTCGGTGGGTGGTCAAAGAAACACTGAGTGTCCTTTTTCAGCTTTGCTAAGGATTATGGCTGAATACTTAGGTTAAGGATGCAATGATAAAATAGTTGAATTGGTCATCCACAACTAAGCCCCAGAATGGAAGGGCTACGTTGAGGTTATTGGATAAACTAGACTGACTTTAGAAATAACATATTCTACCTGAGAAGCATTTGTTTCAGCTGAATCAGGAAATGTGGACTGCTCCAAACAGGGAGGAGGCATACAAGGGATCTGCTCGCAGGTGTTATAATTGAATTATAAAATATGAGGCTTAGAGAGAATGTTCACTTATTTATTATACCTGCAAAAATCCTACTTATAGCCTTCAAAGTCTAGTTCCGATAATGACTTCGTCTGTGAATTCGTTCTGAACCTTTCCAAGCAATAAGAATTGTTCTCTCCTCTGGGTTTCCGTAGCATTTTGTCCAAACTATTGGTAGAGCAATCATCACAGTGAATTATAGTCCATGGTCTCTCTCTAATATATTGTAAACACTTTGCTATATGGTCTTTGAAAAGGTCAAAATAAACAAAACATATCCTTGCCTTAAATAACGTAATTGATTATGAGTACATAACTTCAGCACTCAAACAAAAGGAAATAAACTTTCTAAAGCCATTTGTTGAAACTTTATAGGTACATTAGGTACAGAGATTTGACATTAGGTACAGAGATTAATAGAATGAAAGAAGAAACTGGAAAGGTAAGTAAAGGGCAGAAGCGAAAGGACTCAAACATTGTGCTAAGGACTTTGTTCCTTATCCTATGGGCACTGGAGAGCCATCTTTGAGGAGAGAAATGACCTGCCCAGAGATGTATTTTTAAGAAAGTAACTGAGGCAATTGTGTGGAGAGTAAATTGGCAGCCGAGAGCCTGGAAGATATAGAAAGAAGGAGTTGTATATGTAAGCTATTGTGGAAGTAGAACCAAAAGAATTCAGAAACTTGCCGAAACCGGTTTGGCTCAGTGGATAGAGCGTCGGCCTGCGGACAGGGAGGTCCCGGGTTCAGTTCCGGTCAAGGGCATGTGCCTTGGTTGCGGGCACATCCCCAGTGGGGGGTGTGCAGGAAGCACCTGGTTGATGTTTCTCTCTCATTGAAGTTTCTAACTCTCTGTCTCTCTCCCTTCTTCTCTGTAAAAAATCAATAAAATATATTTAAAAAAAAAAAAAGAATTCAGAAACTGCTTAAATGTTGAGAGTGGGGGGAGAGAGGAAAATCAGAATATTCAAGAAAAAGAGATGGTGGGACAAAGGTTTGAAACATCCAATAATAGGTTCTTCATCCTTCAAGTCCCATAGCTTAACCTACAAAAATATCTAATAAAGAAACAAACACCACTAAACATGAAGCAACCATCCAAGAGACTTATACTTTATACATTGTTACCTGGAAAAACCTCTAACTCAGCAGTTCTCAACCTGTGGGTCGAGACCCTTTGGGGGTCGAACAACCCTTTCACAGGAGTCACCTAAGACCACCGGAAAACACATATATAATTACATATTGTTTCTGTGATTAATCTCTAGGCTTTAATTATGTTCAATTTGTAACAATGAAATTGGGGGTCACCACAACATGAGGAACTGTATTAAAGGGCCGCGGCACTAGGAAGGTTGAGAACCACTGCTCTAACAAGAAATGATATTTGCCTAGATTTACTTTTTACCAGTAGGAAATCTAAGAACACATAACTTGCTGAAACTCAGTAAAATAGTAAATCGATAAGAAATGAATCTACATGAGCATGCATTTCCAGTTTTCACTCCAAACAAACTTGAGCATTAACCTGTAAGCCTATAAATATTCACTTTCATACTAACTAAATCTAAAAGAATTTCAAGAATGTCGAAGGCCAACAGTTCTTCACAAAAAGCAAAAGGGCTGCTGGAAGAAAAAGCAGCCATAATGCCTTAACAGAGGATCAAATTTTGAACCTTCCATTCATGGAGGACTTAGGTAATAATAATGGACCTAAGGTTTACTCTCTCAGGCCTGGATCAAAGACCAAAGCACTTAAAAATCAGTTACAAAAACAGGTTGATTTAGCCCGGCCGTTGAGGCTCAGTGGTTGAGGTTGACCCATGAACAAGGAGGTTGCGGTTCAATTCCCTGTCAGGGCACATGCCCCGGTTGCGGGCTCAAACCCAGTAGGGGGTGTGTAGGAGGCAGCCGATCGAGGATTCTCATCATTGATGCTGATGTTTCTATCTCTCTTTCCCTCTCCCTTCCTCTCTGAAATCAATGAAAACATATTTAAAAAGACAAACAAAAAAAACCACAGGCTGATGGAACTCTGAACTCAGCCCTGACCACCCAGTTCTAACTGGAGTCATTCCGAACAAGTAGATCATCTGCCTTTTGTTACTAAACAAATACCTTTTGGGTGAGTGCGAGCCTATGGAGAGTTGCTCCAGTAGGTTTCCCTCCAAATAGAAAAAGAAAAATGTAGCCAAAACCGGTTTGGTTCAGTGGATAGAGCGTCGACCTGCCAACTGAAAGGTCCCAGGTTCGATTCCGGTCAAGGGCATGTACCTTGGTTGCGGGCACATCCCCAGTAGGAGATGTGCAGGAGGCAGCTGATCGATGTTTCTCTCTCATCGATGTTTCTGACTCTCTATCTCTCTCCCTTCCTCTCTGTAAAAAATCAATAAAATATATATATTTAAAAAAAAAAAGAAAAATGTAATCTGTGCTGGGGTCCAATCCCAGCGGGTCCAGGGGTCCCCAAAGGTGTGGACGGAGTCGGCGAAGAAGGAATGACACGAAGACAGCCTTCAGTTGATCAGCAGCCTAGTCAGGACCTCTAGCCAGGATTTCCAGCCAAAGTTCTGGTCGGAGCTCTGGTTAGGAACTGATGAGGTTCTGATGTTTATTGTCTTGTTACATCCATATTTATACCAGCCGATTTTAATCCTGTCAATTTTTATTACAAAGGTTAGGGCGTTTCTTATCTCCATTCCAGGGAGTAAAGATTATGTAGCTTAACTACCCGCCTGGCACTTAATTAAGGGGTTGTATCCCCTCCCTAACCTCAGGGAAAGATCCCCACCTGGGGAAACAACCTTTCTCGGAGAGGTGACCTTGGTTAAAACACATGGCGCTAAAGAGAGCAAACATATTAAGAACAATATGCTATATATGCCAGGTCCCTTGAAACATATGCTGTGCAGATGTTTCTTTCCTGCAGCGACTGTGTCAAGCAGCATGGATGGACCGGCTCCCGGCAAATCTGCATCACTGCTCATGAGCAGGTCAACCCCAAGCCCCAAATCTGACTTGGTCCTCAGTGTTGGGGGCCATCTTTAGATGGGGCACCCAATCAACTCTCATTTCTTCTAGATAGACCTTGTATGTTCTCTACACTATTCACATACCTCAGGGGTCAAAAGGTACCAAAAGAGCCTGTAATCGTTCACATGCTCCAAGGATATATCTGATAGCTGGGTATTTTTCATGACTGTCACATATACTGATGTGAAGTCTATCAGAAGCTATTTGATGAAGTAGAACCTGAACTGATTTGGAACCAAGAGTCCTAAGTTCTAGTTCAAGGATGTCCATTTTTGGAACGCCCGGCAGGCAGGCATACTTCGGAGCGGTGTGACTTCCCTCCAGGGAGGGGTTTCCGCTTTCTCTCTGGACTGAATCCTGGGTGGAGTGAGGCTGGGTTGCTGGCACCGCCTTGCCACAAAGAGAAAAGAGCCCGTCTGGCGTGGAGGGAGCAGAGGAAGCATTGCCTAGAGATGGAGAGAGTGAAAAACTAGAACCTGAAAAAAAAAAAAAAATCATGGGAGTCTCTGGAGGAAGCCACGCCTGACTTCAATTATTAAAATTGATCATTCTTTTTTTTTTCTTTTGCTTAAGAGGTTTGGGATTGGGTTTCCTGTCACTGCAAAATGAGAAAGTCTTCATTTGAGACAAGCTTCCCAGGTTTATGGAACTTTCTTGGGCCTCTGTCTCCTCTCTGTGAAATAAGTGGGTTAGATTATTTATCAGACAGGCTTTGTGTTTGGCGGCTAGTAACAGACACCAGTGGTTTAGAGGTTTTGTTTTTCTCGTGCGAGAAGTCTAGATTAGGCCATCCAGGACAGGTCCGCGGTGCCATGCTGCCAACGGGCACACAGGCTTGCCCGTCTGCCAGCTTTCCAAGCGGCCCTTGTTCTCGTGCTTCCGAGGTGGCTGTCACCTCTAGGCATCCTGGCTGCATTCTAGGCATGAGGAGGAAGGAAGGCGAAAGGGCCAGAGGGACAACTCTGGTCCCTGAGAGACCCACTCAGGCGGCTTCTACTTCCATCTCATTGGCCAGGACTGTATCACATGGTCACTCCAGCCGAGAGGAAGGCTGGGAAACGTGTGGTTGTTTTCAGATGAGTACAGTGATGTACTGAACACAATTGGGGGTCAGTTGGCAAGGAAGAGGGGAAAAACAGATGTTGGGTAGACAATCCCAGTATCTGCCACAAACTCCATAATAGCAAAGGTAACCTCCCTCTTTGAAGTTCTGTAATTCTAATCTTTTTTTTTTCTGTTTTGTTTTACTTAATCCTTTCTTAATGAAAAAGGGCTAAATATTTTGTGGAAAGGGAGAACATTTTTAACATCTCAAATTTGGGAGAAGCAGAGGTGAAATGACAATTGATGCATTTGAGATATCAGATTATTAATCCGAAACTCTTTATATTTATTATCTCTTCCCTGAAACTTTCTTAAACTTGTTCATTCCAATCTTCTGGAAGCCTATTCTTACTACTCACAACTATTCTGATCGATTCTTAATTGTACTAAGTTACCTGGCTTTTCCTTCTGATTTCCAGTCCTTCCCAAACGATTTCATATCCTCATCTTTTATCTCGCCAACAAAATTGTAAGCTTGTAAAAAGCAGAGCCCAACACTTAGCACAATGTTGGATTTGGAGTGAGCAATCGATAATAGCTGAGCAAAGAATGAATGAATGATTGATTGAAATCTGAAATTCTATTTATTTTCTGTCCTCAGAACTCTGTCCTCAATGCATGCTTGTTAACTGACTGCATCTCAGAATCATTACCAAGGCAATTTGTATCCTAGGAAGCCAGCTTTAGAAAGCCTTTAATTTTCTACCTGTAAATCCTCTCCACCATTGTACATTCAGTCGGTCTCCCGAGTCAGCACCCTGACAACCTCCCTTCACCTAATTGTTTCATCTAAGCCCTTCCCATTTTAACAGATTAAAGGTTTTACCTTCAGGAAATTCTTATGTCTAAATTAAATTCTGTACATGCCATTTCCTCTTCCTTTGCTCTCTGCTTTGAAAGAACACAGCAGGTAACATGTTTGCTAATGCTTTATAAAGGCCTGAGTGGGTTGTCTTTTAAAATAAAAAATAAGTTATGTGGAAGTTTTATACTGCAAAAGCAACATGTGTTCGTTGTAAAAATTAAAAGTAATAGCTGAAAATAAAGTTAATAAATAAGAATTATATAAAAACTCATAAACCACCACATAGAGACCACTTACTGTATTGCCTATGTATATTTATTTTACATATACAAAAATTGGGTACACTATGTATACTGTTATCCTGCATTCTTTTTTTTAAATATATTTTTATTGATTTCAGAGAGGAAGGGAGAGGGAAAGAGAAATAGAAACATCAATGATGAGGGAGAATCATTGATTAGTTGCCTCCTGCATGCCCCCTACTAGGAATCAAGCTGGCAACCCGGGCATGTGCCCTGACCTAGGAATCAAACTGTGACCTCCTGGTTCATAGGTCGATGCTCAACCACTGAGCCACACCAGCTGGGCCAGCCTGCATTCTTGATGCAACTGTGAACATCAGTACAATCAGTAAATATTTTTAATAACATGGGATGGCAGAGGTGTATTTGGTTATATAATATATTTTAATTTATTAACCAATCCCCTACCTTTGGTATTTAGTTTATTTCCTTTTATGAAAACCTTTGTGAATACCACTGAAATAAACATCCTTGTAGCTAATCTCTGTTTATAGCTTTTTCTTAATTACTTCCTTTGGATACACCCCTCCATAAGTTTTCTTTGCAGAGTGGTAAGGAGAAACCATGTTGAAATGGGAGAGAGTGAAGCAAGTCCGTAGTAGCTCTTTACCATTATTTTGGGACCTAAAATGTGTTTGGTTTGCAAGTTCCAGGACTTACTCAGCATAACATAATGCAATGATTTAAAAATATATTCCCATGGCACAACACCTGGAAATCCGAGCTCTCTGCAGAACACTATAGAAATGCTGATAGAGAAACTTAAAAATCGCAAAACATATAACTTCACGTTACATCAGATACTATCCTGTACAGACAAACATGAGATATCCATTTAAGAAAAAATGCATCAGCCCTAGCTGGTTTGGCTCTGTGGATAGAGCATTGGCCTGCGGACTGAAGGGTCCCAGATTCGATTCTGGTCAAGGGCACGTACCTCGGTTGGAGGCTCCTGGCCCTGGTCCGGGGCATGTGGAGGCAACCAATTGAAGTGTCACTCTCACATCCATGTTTCTCTCTGTCTCTCTCTCTCCCTTCCACTCTCTCTAAAAAAAAAAAAAAAGGAAAAAAATATCCTCAGGTTAGGAATAAAAAAAACAAACTAGCAATCTAAAAATGTTACATAGTAGACAAATAAAAAGGAAAAAAATGCAATCAGAGAAAAATTTGCAAAATGGGTTTATAACAGTGCTTTTGTCATTCACAGAGTTATGGAAAAAATGAGCTAAAGTATGAGAAAGTGCTTTGTAAGGTATATTATTGTAACACAAACCTTACCAGTAACTGTTATAATTGGTGCAGTGTGTCATCCCATGCTTGTTTTTATACTTTTACAACATGTATCTCATTGTGTTTGTTTGCTTTTTAATTTATATTTATTGTCGAAAGTATTACAGATGTCCCCTGTGTCCCCCCATGGGCCCCCTCCTGTATCTCATTGTTTGAATTTGCAGTTTCCTATTACTAGCGGGTTTGAACATCTTTTCAGGTATTTATTGGCCATTTAAGTTCTTCTGTATGTTTCCTTTGCCCATTTTTTCATTTGAATTGTTTGTCTTTTGTTAGCATCGTGAACATATTCTGGATATAAATCCGATGTTGGTTACATGTGTTACAACCTAGAGATATGTATTGTTATTATTATGATGCCCATTATAAATATGAGAAAATGAGGTTCAAAGGGGTCAGGTACACGGCTCAAGGTCACATAAGTAGTAGTTGGATTTGGAAGCAAAGCAAGAAGCCTGTGCTGGAGGGAAATGGGAGGAAGTCCATGTGTCAGGCAGAGTCTGCAGGAAGCACATGTATCATTCAATCTCATTTAATCATCACACCCACTCTATGAGGAAGGTACTATTACTGTTCCCATTTTACAGATGAGGGAACTGAGGTTTTATTGTCCTATCCTGTTCAAGATTCCCATTCCCTAAGAATATTAATATGCAAAACAGCCCTAGCTGGTTTGGCTCAGTGTTTAGAGCGTTGGCCTGTGGACTGAAGGGTCCCAGGTTTGATTCCGGGCAAGGGCACATGCCCAGGTTTCGGGTTCGATCCCCAGTAGGGGGTGTGCAGGAGGCAGCCGATCAATAATTCTCTCTTATCATTGATGTTTTTATCTCTCCCTTTCTTTTGAAATCAATAAAAATATATTAAAGAAAAATAAAATAAAATATGCAAAACAATTGGTATAGTGTCAGTATCAGTACACTATACATCACCATACATCAAAAAATAAAAAACTGTAAGAATAAGTTTTTTAAAAACCACTCATATGTATTGTTTTATATAAAGCATATATCTATTTCTATGTACTATATGTCTATATCTCTCTATATATACACATACAGGTGTACATATATATTTTTCAGTGAACTAGAAGGGGCAATTCCAACCGCATGATAAGAAATGGTGGTTAAATCAGCCTTTAGCTTTATCTTCAATATTTCTCTCTTTTTTTTTTAAATAAAGAAACAAGCAAAACAAAGATTGTTAGCAAATATTACAAAATGTTAATGGTTCTTTCTCAGTTAATGGTGAGAACATAGGTGTGGGGTTGTTGTTTTTTGTTATTGCTGTTTTTTGTACTTTCTTGTATTTTTAAAGTTTCTCAAAATGTAGAAGAATTTCTTTTAAAAATGGGAAGGAACTACACCAAAACAGTAATAGTGATCATCCTTTTATTCTTCCTTCTGCTTTTCTATAATTTCCAAAGCTTTTGTAATAAGCAAATCTATAATGGGAAGGGAAACCACCAAATTGTTTTGTCTTGTTCTAAAGTTTTGTTTTAAGCAGACTTAATCCTAATATCTGGAGGAAGTTACTGTCAGTCTAGAATCTGCATGAGCTATCTTATGCATTTTATATACATTCTTATTAATATACTCCCTAGTACTGAATATCTACAACTAAACAGGTGATGGAAAAGCCCATATTGTCCTAACACTATTCCCTCACTCAGACAAGCGAGTTAAAACCCTCTCACGAGTTTGGAATCATACGGAAATGAGTCATGGACAGATGTCAACGTCTATTGTATCTTTGATTTCAAAGGAATAGAATATATGTTTGCCTAAATGTGGTCATATTCTGATATCCTGCATTGTGTTTACTCCCCAGCTATAATGGACACATTCAAAATTAGTAGAAATGCGGTATTTACTGGGATTAGCTAGGGCTCCTCTTACAATCTGTTTTATCATTCTGTGCATGGATATTAGCAGTTGGGTAACAGCAGGTGTGAGCGGGTAAAATGACTCTAAGTCACAATCACGTGGGGGGAAGTTAGAAGAATTGTGCAGAGCATGGAAACCTGTTTACTTTTGTAGCTATCTGAGCAAGCAAAGCTTGAGTTTCCAAGTCTAGTGACAGATTTATTTTAATGTAATTGAATAATTGGAGTTTTCCAGTGTCAGAAACTTTTATCCACTCTATTACTTAGAGGATGAAAAGAAAATTTGATCTGGTGTTTTATGGCCCTTTCTCTTCCCAGGAACCCAAAGAGGGAACAACTGGGAACACATGACCCTGGATATTACCTGTTTCCGCTGCATCTGACTGAGTGCAGTATACATCAGGGCACTGCCAGGAGTTTTAAGTCTGCCTCTCACCTCCATTGTCTCAGAATAACTGGGTTTTAGAGCTGGGGGAGGAAACCTTAGTAGTCACTGAATCCCTCTGATTTTCCAGGAGAAAAAAAAAATCAGGGCATGATTTTGGCAGGAACTAATGAAATGAAACTTACGCATTCACTATGACCCAGCAAGTCTACTTTTGAGAGCTACCAAGGAGAAGCCTACAGGGACCCCCAAAGATGTTCATTGCAGCACTGTTTGTATCAGGGTAAAAAAGAAAAAGAAAAGAACAACAAAAGAAAGGAAGGAAGGAACAACCACAATGCCCATCAGTAGGAGAATGGCGAATGAAACATAAAATATTCATACTACAAAGCACGAATGAGCAAATGAATAGATGTCAAAAACAGAGTGAATCTAAGAACCAAATTGCAGAAACCTGTGAAAAATACTATATTTAAGTAAAAACTCATACAATACTATTTTTACATGGGTACAATATATGCGATATGTGAAATGATACTGAATATAAAAACCTCCTAAATTTTAGAATAAAATATCTAGACTTATGATAAAATAACTGTCCAATACAGTAGCTACTAGTCACTGCGGCTATTTAAATTAAATTATATAACACTAGTCACATTTCAAGTGTTCAGTTGCCACATATGGACTGCAAAGATATATAACATTTCCATCATTACAGAAAGTTCTATTGGACAATGTTGGTCTAAAAAAATATGTGCCAAATTCATAAGCTCACGTAGCTGGGTAATAGTAAAACCAAAACTGGTGTCAGGAGACACTACTGAAGTGTTTTTGGCACGAGGACCCATTTGGGTTATTCATGGATGGATGGATGGATGGATGGATGGAAGGATTCATTCATTCACTTATTTATAATCATTTATTGACTACATATAGAGCCCAGGGCTCAGCGCTTAGAAAACAAAGTTCAATCTGATGTCAACCCAGCCCAGAGGACAAACTAGGTAAGTGTCAGTCATCAACATGTACGAATACTTCTCTGCGGCAAACTCTATGTGTGGCCGAGAACCAGTGGCAAACAGAACGAAGTCCCTATCCTCATAGAACTTGCATTCTACAGCAGGGTTCCTCTCTCATCATAAACCTTTTGATGGGTGACTCTGTTGTGGGAGCTGTCCTGTGGATGTTTAGTGGTATTTGGAGAACTCTACTCACTAAATACCACTAGTACCCACTCCCCAGAGTGACAAAAATGTCTTCAGATATTGCCACGTGTCCCCTGGGCACACAATTGCTCCCATTGAGAACTACAGGGAAAGAAAAACATCCATCATTTTTCAACATATTATTTAAACAATGATAAGTGTGTGACTGCTGTGATGGCGTTGTCTGGGATGCTTTAAAAGTATTTACCAGGGGCTTGACCTAATCTTTAAGAGGTAGCTGAGGAATGCTCCCCTGAGGATGTGATGATACTGTCTGCTCTTTCAGCCAAACGTGGAAAGAACTTGCCTGCAGGGACACAATTCTGAATAAAATAAGTCCATGACACCGGTCTGAGGAAGTCAGATGTGAAAGTATGGAGATATTAGGCTTGTCTAGGAGAGTAAGGTAGGCTGGATTTTGATGCATAAGTAGTATCCAGTTCAGATCCACTAGCACATCTTGGGCAGGTTGTCATGAATGTAACTCTAAACCAGCTAGTAAAAAACAAAGACCTGTTACAGGTCTTCTCCTCCTCACCAGAGATCTGGCGGTCACAAATAACAAACCAAAATGAGAATCGGGACTTACTATGTTTCTCTTTTCTCTAAGAATTTGGACCAATTCTCCACTAGGCTCCACTTCAAGTCTTTACAACAAAAACAAATACTAATAGAGAGAAAAAGAAAAGACCATTATATCACCAAATACACCCATCCCTAGTGGCTACAGGAGTAGGGAGTCCCCAGTTGGAAGACGTGATCATATCTTTGTTCCTTTCCTTAGCTAGGCCAAAAGGGACTCCTTGGACCTAAGGCATGTTTTAATATTTTAAGAATTATGTTTTAAAATGTGTGTCCTATTTTAACTTCCTCATTTTTCTCCCCTGGAAAGCAGTGGTTCTGGACTGTGAGAGAAGGAGCTTAACAATCTCTTGCCTTACTCATTTATTTTATAGATGAGGAAACGAAGGCCCAGGGAGGAGAAGCATCTGGCTCAAAGTTGCACAGCTATTCATGGCAGAGTCATTCTCAATCCTCTTAAGCTCCTCTTTCCCCTACAATTGGGAACACTTTATATATTTTTTTCTTTTGTTGTCCCCAAATATAGGGGAACATTATACATATAATACATATAAGATCAGATATTACATATAAAATTATACATATGTGTATGTATATATATATATATACATATATGTGTATATATGTATATGTGTGTATATGTATATATGTGTATATAAATTCCAAAAGTGACACATCTAAATACAATATGGGGGTGAGATCCTGGAACAGAAAAAAGGACATTAGTGGACAAACAATGAAGTCCAAATCATAGTAGACATATACCAATATTGGCTTCTTAGTTTTGACAAACATTCCATGGTTATGTAAGATCTTAACCATGGCGGAACGTGGGTAAGGAGTATAAGGAATCTCTGTACTATTCTTGCATGTCTTCTGTAAATCTTAAATAATTCCCCAATAATATTATTTTTTTTTAAATGCAATAAAGGTCCAAAAAAAAACACAAGTTCAAACAAAACAAAAGTGTTTAAAGAAGCAACAACACAAATAGGGCCTTGTAATTCTGCCCCTAAATTTTAACCACTTTTAACAGCTCACTGTGTCTCTTTCCAAACATTTTCTTTCATGTTCATGCAAACATACACATACAGTTTTAAATATTCTATCCCACTCAACCCTTCAAACAATCACATGACATTGGCATGACAATCAAATGAGGAAACAGGCTCAGAGAGATGAAGTCATTGGCTGGGGTCACAGCTAGGAAATGTCTGGGACTATATTCACAGTTGACTCAACCTAACTCCAAACTCCATGCTGTTCCCAGGGTCCACACGGCTGAGCCCCACACAGGGATGCTCAGCTCAGGGAGTGAATGGGGATCCACTCTATGCTCCCCAAGTCACACGCTCTGGCAAGGGCTCCATCTGCCTGGAGGCGGGGGCCTCTGTCGCTTGGCACCAATGCTCCATATGGACCAACACCAGCCCTCCTCTTCCCCTCTCTCCTAGGCCAAGAGAATGACAACACTGGCCATGACCATGACTGTTGTAGAAAACAGTGGGTGTGATTTTGGATGTGTTTCTGGTTGCCAGTGGTGAAGGACGGGGAAAGGGGTGTATTGCAAATATCAGGAAACACGGGGACGCGGAGTTTCATACGTTATAGCAAGCCCGTATTCCGCAGGTGACGGGCGCGTATTTTGGGTCCCTCTGATGTTATCCAATCCCAGAGGATGCAAAACACAAAATATGCTCAGCTGTCAACCCCAAAGCAGTGTGCTCCACTTGCCAGGAATGGAATTTTTACAATTCGAAGGTCAAAGTGAAATTTCTGGGAGGGACCTCCGTGAATCACAAAGCCAGTCACCGCGGTCAGGGGCTCTGAATAGGAGGAAATCGGAATAACAATATGCTGAGTTGTTCAACACCAGCCTGTGGGCAGTTCAGGATCCTTGAGCCCTGGGTGACCTCCCAGCGGGAAAATCACCTTTGGTTGCATTAGCAGAGCTGCATTCTGAATAATTCACTGGCAAAACAAAACGTAAGTGTTGCCTCTTAGAAAGGAGGAAACTACACAGAGACAAGTGCATCAGTTAGCACTTTGACCTGCTCTCACGTAATCCTCACAAAGGCATGTACTACTATCCTCCCTGTTTTACAGGCGAGGAAACTGAGGCCCAAAGAAGAGGAGGTGGTGACCTGCCTACGTGTCCCATAAACTAAGCGTCTGAGAAAGGATTCTAACCCAGGTGTGCTCACTCGAAAGCGAGTGTCTGTCTAAACGTTTCAAGTAACTTTGCAAACAAACTCCATTTTTTAAAAATCCCCTAAACTTAAAAAAGTAAATAAATCGCTTCTACAGCATATGCTACCCCCACACTGTGGTTTATATTCAGAGGCCAGATGGTGACATAAAAACCAGCAGTCTTTTCCAGCGCTCAAACCTGGTTCAATGCATCGACCTTGCTCCTGACTTTCTCTAAGGTTTTGCCCCATTCTATTGTGATACCAACTGACATTACATTTACGAAGGTTTTTCCCAACATTTTCTTACGAAAACTTTCAAACGTATAGACAAGTTGAAAGAATTTCCGAGGGACACTCCTACACCTACCACCGAGATTCTGCCATTAACATTTTACGACACTTTTAATTGTTTTTAGTGGGTGCTAAGAACTTTGCGTGCATGATCTCACTTAACCCGTGGAAAAACTCTTTAAATGATTCCCATATAATGGAGGAGGAAATTGAAACTCAGAGTTGCACCGACAAGTTTGTCCAACAAAGCCGTTACTCGAGTTATATTCACAAAGATGGAGGTTCATTTGAGCTGAATGTAATGAATTTTATTAGTTCGGTTAATGTTGGGGATTTGTTTTCTGAATCAGAGAAGCTGTCCTTTCCAGGCGTAAAATTCAGCAAAGAGGCTATGTGTTTAGCAGGAAAGGATTTGTTCTTTGGGATTCCATAGATGGAGTATCAACTTTTTTTTTTTTTAGAAAAACAAACTATATTTCAATTCTAAAAAATAAAGAAAGAAGTGTACAGCAGGGATATATACACAAAAATGTTCACTGCAGTGTTATTTAAAACGAGAAAAATTGGAAACCCTCTAAATCCCCAAATTAGAAAAACAGTTGATTGTGGCATATAAAACCATATGCTGAAAAGATGGCGTACGATACAAATGTTAAAAATGATCTTTCCTTCGCTTCATAGAAATATTTGTGAATCCCTGCTGACATGTGTGCCCAATCCAAATGTAAAGTGATAACTCAAGGACGTAAATGCTAAGATTGCATAGCATTCTCTTTCGCATAGGGAAGTAACAGACTGAATATCAGAATTGGAAAGGCGTAGAATGCCAGAGAAAAACGGACCCGTGTAGAGCACTGCCATCTGGGACATATATTGGGTGCATTTAGCTTAGTCTTGAAGAGCCTAATATAACATAGAACCAAAACAGCACCAGTCTCCTCCATTGTGCACCCATTTTTAGAATGCTTCTTAGATGCCTATACTGGAGACTCGCTAGTAGAGAGAAAAGGTTCCTATCTTTGTGAGGATCCTAGCCTATATAGAAAGTACTTGTCATGCCTTGTCTTACGTTCCATCAAATGACTCCTCCATCTGATCATACTTGGAGCAGTGGTTCTCAGCCAGGGGTGATATTCCCCCACCCTGACCCCCCATCCCCGGGGACATTTGGCAATATCTGCACACACTTTTGGTTGTCACAACTTGGGGGGCGTGGGGGCTGGAAGAGTGCTATTAGCATCTAGTAGGTAGAGGTCAGGGATGCTGCTAAACAACCCATAATGCATAGAACAGCACCCTATCTAGCCCAGATGCCAACAGTGCTGAGGAGGAGAAACTCTACTTAGATCAGCGGTTCTCAACCTGTGGGTCGCGACCCCTTTGGGGGTCGAACGCCCTTTCACAGGGGTCGCCTAAGACCATCGGAAAACACATATAGAATTACATATTGTTTTTGTGATCAATCACTCTGCTTTAATTATGTTCCATTTGTAACAATGAAAATACATCCTGCATATCAGATATTTACATGACGATTCATAACAGTAGCAAAATTACAGATATGAAGTAGCAACGAAAATAATTTTATGGTTGGGGGTCACCACAACATGAGGAACTGTATTAAAGGGTCGTGGCATTAGGAAGGTTAAAACCACTGACTTAGATTCACAGGACTCTTTCTTAGAAGTTAAAGTGAAGGAGAAGTGGGGGGGTCGGGGGGAGGTGCGGGGTGTGTCCCACAAGAAGATGGCAGCCCTGGAGGCATGTATGTGCAAGGGAAAGAGGATGTACCTGGGGGATGATGGAGGCTGTTAGTCAAACCTCTGGGTAGAGACAGCCCCAATTTACTGAGAATCCTACTCCGAAAGCTAATTTGTAAATTGCTTCTTTGGCATGTCTTAGCTCCCCTGCCTGCCTCCTTGCAGAAGGAGACCATATGGCGACAATGAAAGGCTCTGGAGATAAAGTCGGAAGATCTGGGTTGCATCCCAACTTTGCAATAATGAACATCACTTTACCTTCCTGGGCCCAGGCTTCCACTTTTGAGAAACAGGGATGGAAATGCACTCCCTCCCTCTGCGGAGACGCGAGCAGGTGTTGGAACACGCCTGGCTCTCTGTAGAGGCTCAAAGGTGACGCTGGCTTTACTATTACTGTTTGTTCACAATCTATCACTAAATGAAAAGAGGGCTTATAAAATAGAACATAGTGTATGTGTCCAATTTTTGTGCAATATGACTATCTGCCGAGAAAATAGTCTAGAAGTAATTATATTAAATGGCTAAGACAAATTGTCCCTGAGTGAGGAAAAACAAAACAAAACCAAAACAAATATATCACCTTGGGAATTAGTAAATACGTGTTATTTAAACCCTTAAGAGTTACTTTTCAAAGGATATTTTATGATATGAGGGAATACTTTTAAGATGCAATTGAAGCAAAAACGAAAGCAAGATAGAAATTGCAGAGCTGTGCTGTCCAATATCGCAGCCACCAGCCAGCCCCTTTTGGCTACTGAATACTTGAAATGTGGCTAGTCTGAAACAAGATGTATGATAGTGCAGGAAAAAAAATCAAAGGCTGAAAAGATAAAATATTTCATTAATACTTTTTTTCATGGCTATATGATGAAATGACAGTATTTTGGGTTTTTTGAGTTAAATGAAAAATATATTAAAATCAATTTCACCTGTTTTCAGTTTTCTTTCATGAGACTCCCAAACATTTTAAAGGACCTATGTGGCTCACATTGGTGGCTCACATATTTCTTTTGAATAGCGCTGATACAAATATTATAAACCTGACTATGTAATTAAAAAAAAAAAAAAGAAACACGCACACAGAGAGAAAAAAATAGAATGGAAAAACCCCAAACTCATCACCATGAGTAAATCTAAATGATAGAATTATGAGTAATAATTTTTTTGAGCTTCTGTACATTTTTCTGTGCTTTCCAAATGTTCTGTGGTATCTAACTATCCCTGTGATCATTTGGTTAAGGGAAAAATGAGTCTAGAATCTGTCCTGTATTCCAGGGCAAAAAAAAACCACACACACACAAAACTGTTCTTTCTTAAAATTATGACATCATATGGGGACTGTTATTTTGTGGATTGAAGAAATGACTGTAGCCAGCTGACCTTTCCTTTGGTCATGGGTATAAAGGGGAAGGTCTGACATTCTGCTCGCATCTTCCACGGGCCTTCCCCACAAGGAGGGAACAGGGTGTGAGGAGTGCGAGGAGTAGCCCCATGGATGCTCAGAACATCTCTGGGCAAGGAAATGAGTCACCCCGTGAGTCAGCCCCGCCGCCCTGCTTTCATTCTTGGTATTGTTCCACCTCACTGCTCCTCTGTCTGTCACCCTTTCCCCATGAACCACATGTGCAATCTTCAGATGGCCCAGATTTGGCTGAGACGGGCTACTGGGCATTGAGCAACCCAGGTGCCTCAGTCATGGTCACCACATGATCTCCATCCACCTTCATGGCTACCTATTCAACACAGGGGTTATTAGCATTCCCGGTTCAAACATGAAGAAACTGAACCACGGAGAATTTTGATACCTGGTCAAGGGCTCACAGCTAAGGAAGAGGTTGGGGTGAGATTATTCAAGTTCAGGTCTGACATCAAAGACTGAACTCCCCAACATGGCAGGACCCCATCGCTCTGTCTTTCCTAGGGCTCTCACCTCTCTCTACCCCCACAGCAAGACCAAGAAGTGATTAATCTGTGTCTTTCCATTGCTCTGTATTTCAGGTGCCGTGCCTGAAATGGTCCAGGCACCTGAAATGTTGGTGGTCTGCTTTCCTTCTTCCAAAAGATGTCTGGGGGAAAAGTCTAAGAGTCTGCTAACAGACTTTTACACTTTATCATTCTCCTTCAGGGAGCACCTGTGGCTAAAGTCCTGCTCCAGCTGTGGGGTGAAAGACTAACAGGAATTTCTGACATCGGGAGAGATATCTGGGGGAGGAAGAGGGTGAAACAGGAGCCCTTCTACTCGAGGAGCCAACTCCTGCCTTCAGTCTATCAGCAGGGTGGGTGGGGCCAAGGCCTGGTGAGCAGACGCTCATGTGATGTGGCCGCCACAGAATGCCACCCCCTCACAGATTCCACCAGTCAAGAGTCATGTCTGGAGATTAAGCATTTCCCTTTCTTTTAAACCTTTTTTATTTATTTTTTGGTAATTTAATGTTTTATAGGTTATGCATTCACAGGGTTCAAAAATTATATACATTATATATAAGTGCATATAAAGTGATACACATTGTATCATTTTTAACCATGTGAACTTATTGCACACACACATACACACACACACACATACACACACACACACACACACGCTATACTGAAATGTCTTTCTCCTACCTGGTCCCCCAACTGCCCAGTTCCTACCCCACTCCCACAGTCACTGCTCTTATTAATTTCTCGTGTATCTTTTCACAATTTCTTTATACACACACAAATAAACACAGATACATGTGCACATATACCACCACCCTTCTGTTTCTACGAAAGTTGCAGGCTCTTTTCACAAAAATAAAAATGCTGGAGAGAACACTCGTTAGTGAAAAGGAGTCTATAGCTATGTTCTTCCTAAGGGCGCTAAGGCCCTTTCCCTTTGTCTTCTCATTTTTTAAAAATTATTTTTTATTGTTGAAAGTATTGCATATGTTCCCTCCCCCCACCCCACCCCCTGCCCACCCCACTGTGTTTTCACATTTTAAAGTCAGGTTTAATGAGGCGTAACATACACATACAGGAAAATTTACCCTTTTTAGTGGACAGTTCTGCAAGTTTTGGCAAATGCATACAGTCAACATACAGAACAGTTCTAGTAATCTCCCCCAAAATTCTTTGCCCCTTTGTAGTCATCTACTACCCCCTAGCTACCCCAACTACACTTCCATCTTCAGCCCCCAGCAACCGCTGCTATGCTCTCTGTCCTTGTAGTATTGCCTTTTCCAGAATCTCACCTAAATGGAATCAACAATATGTAATCCTCTGTGTCTGCCTTCTTTCACTTAGCAGAAGGCATTGGCGATGCAGCCCCGTTACTGTGTGTATGTTGTGTGTCTCCGTAGTTTATTCCTCGTCGTCGGTGAGTTGTATATCCCATTATCTGTTTATTCACTCGCAGTTGAAGGACATTCGGGGTTGTTTGCAGTGTGGGCACATTATGACGAGAACCGCTTTCAACATTTGCATATGGATTTGTGTGTGAACATGCCTTTTCACCTCTCCTGGCTGACTACATAGCAGTGGGATTGCTGGGTCATGTGGAGAGTGTGTATCATCTCCGTCTTAATCCTGACAATAGCCCCGTGCCCTGGTCTTGTCAGCCTTATCCTCAGAGGGGAAATCTGAGGTCCAGAGAGGTTCAGTAGCCCGTCTCCCATATCACCCATCAGATAAGTGGCAGCGCTGGGATTTGAACTCAGATCTGACAAGGGGGAAAAAAAAAAAAAAAAAAACCTCCTCTGGTAACCACAACGTAATTCTGTCTTTCTGCCGCTCTGTTAAAATGGGTCAGAGACACCTCAGTGTAAGGGCTAATGATATTAATAAAGCACAAACCTCACTTTCTTTCTACTTTTGGCTCCCTTACAAGAATTCAGACTTCTGGTGGAGAGGAAATCCCAGTGAGGTCCCCTCTAGGCTGGTAGCACGCTCTATGGCCTCGAGAATACCAGCTTCCCCAAAGGGAACGATTCCCAATGTTTATGAGTGGGTATGGAATGTGCTCTTAAAGTTTTATAGTTCACTTAACATGCATCGTCTCATCAGAGAACGATTTCGCAAGGGGTGGGCCTGTCTCTCCCTGCAACCCACCCACAGAGCCACCAACACCTGCTGAGCACCGTGCAGACGGCGGCTATTTGTGACCCTTATTATTTCATTCTATTCTGAGCCGCACGCCCCTCCCTTTGCGCAATGACAACCTGCCAATTTCAAATGCCCTCCTGGCACGCCTGGGTTGGCAGGGTGGTGGCCTGGAAAGGGCACGGGCCTGGGACGCCAGCCCTTCCCTGGGGAGTTTGCTGGGCATTGGGAAGGCGATCTGAGTGCCCAGCGTGGGGTCTGGCATCTGGGAGGCGGTCAGAAAATACTGGCCCCCCCCCGTCTTTTCCCTGACAGAGGAGGCAGGTAGCGAGCCCGGAAACAGGTTAGCGCCGACCACCGGTGTGTTGTGCGCTTCAAGCACCCAACTCCCGCTTTGCACCTGCGGTTTCCACATTCAGAAACGTGGACCAGGTCCAAGTTCACTGTATGGAATGTGATTATAAAGGTCGCCGTCCTTTCAGCCTCCAGAAGAGGGATTAAGGGGAAAACGCCTTCATCTCCTGGCTGCTCAGAGGGCCCTGTCCTCTCCAGGAAAAGATGGGATTTTCCTGCCGTGGAGAAGCGGCTGGAAGCAGCAGGGAGAGGCCTTGAAACTCATGGATCACCTAACGCCAGACCCACATGCGGAGCTGAGGGAATCACTGGGTCATGGAATCAACAGATCCTCTGCCTCACATTCCTTGTAGGAGCTTGGGAGTCTCTGTAAAGTGCTAATAGCAATGGCGTGGGCCTCCTTGGGTTGTGGGGGATGGGAACCTGGAGGACAAATGTACCTGGCTTCGCCGCCACTGGGTTGTACGGGGGTGCAACAAGGCCACGTGTGTGAGCCAGAGGTCTCACATGAGTTCCACTTGGCCCGCACCTAGGGAGACCCACTCGTCCTGGTTTGCAGCAAAAGATCCACATCCCAGGAAATTTTTCATTCTAGGCAAAATGGGTCTGTTGGTCACACTCCCTGCAACCCAAGCTTGTAGCCCATGTTCAAAATTGAGAAGTTCACCTTAAACATCCCAAATGTCCAGAACCTCTTAAAAACTACAGGATCTGGCAACTCTGTGCCCACATCTGCACATGAGACAATGGGCTGGGGCTGAGCGATAGCAGCAGCTCTTAGATGGGTCAACACTTGGCCCCAGTCTCCACCACTCCCTCTTGCATTACACCCGTCCATCCACTTCACTTATTGTTACCTGCCTGGCCCTGGTGCATGGAAGCTTACAACCTTCAGTATAAATTTACTCTTGTCTCTGGAGAACTTAAAAACTTAAGAGATAAAACTTTTAAAAGCTTACCCATAGGTTGCTTCTTTTCAAATGGTGCAAGATAGGCATACTTTAGTGGCACAAAGCACCATCGAGTTTCTCTCTGGTGTTTTTGGTTAAAAAAAAAACAACATAAGTAATGTAAGTTATAAGAATCTAATTGGTTTACCATAAAATTTAAAGTATTGTCATTTTCTAATGTAAAAGAAAATGCAAAGTCAGATGATTTCCTCCTGCATGGACCCTCAAGCACAAACTCTAGTTGCAAGTAACAGAAATATAATCTAAAGCAGTTTGAGAAGGAAGGGAGGATGAGAGAGGGAGAAGAGGAGAAAAGGAGAGGAGGGGAGAGATGCTGATTTAGTGTCTTCCATAATCAGACTGCAGAAGAGTGGGAGCGGCTGTCTGGTCCGGGGCTGACGGGATTCAGAGACTCAGTCTCTGCCCCAGCGAGGACTCTGTTCCGGTTTATCTCTGCAAACTAGCTTCACTCTCTCAGGCCAGCTTCTGCACATGGCGGAGGAAAGGAGCAAAGGTAGCTCTGGGCTCCCATTTTCACTAGTTGAATCCCCAAAGCGGGGAAAAGGGTGGGCAGTGAGCGGTGGTGGTATTCTTGTTTCCACCAGTCGGAAGATCCAGTTAGAGAATCCTAGGGGAGAATCCTGAGTGGCCTGGCTTAGTTTTAATGGCTGTTTCTGGACTAATCGGGGACCTGCTCCTAGAAGAAGGAATGGGTGTTAGGCAAACCCAAATCCGAGCTGCCAACAGGCTGCTCTCGGTGGGCTGACATGACCTCTCGGGCCCTCCAGGTTGGGAAGCTCTTGTCTGCAGGCTAGTTTTTGGTGCCAATTCTAGTAATCTTTGCTTGCTTACCAAGTGCCTTGCTTACTTAGTTTTAATGGCTTTGCATATGTTCTCTCTTTTAATCTTATCATCGACCCTCTAAGGCAGTGGTTCTCAACCTTCCTAATGCTGCGACCCTTTAATACAGTTCCTCATGTTGTGGTGACCCCCAATTTCATTGTTACAAATTGAACATAATTAAAGCATAGTAATTATTCACAAAAACAATATGTAATTCTATATGTGTTTTTCCGATGGTCTTAGGTGACCCCTGTGAAAAGGTCGTTCGACCCCCAAAGGGGTCGCGACCCACAGGTTGAGAACCGCTGCTCTAAGGGAACTTATTATCTGTGTTTTACAAACCAGGCAACTGAGACACAAAGTGGTTAAGCAACTGGCCCAAGTGGTAGACCTGGGCTGGGAAGCCAGGGGATCTGGCCAGAAATCATCTCCCAGGTGTATCCCAGCTGCCTACCTGGAGAAAGCTCCATAGAGCAGTCCCCGCAACCGCCATCAGCGAATTCGCTTTCTGCAGTTTCAGTTACCCGTGATCAACCGTGATCCGAAAATATTAAATGGAAAACTCCAGAAACAAACAATTTATACCTTTTAAGCTGTGTGCTGCTCTAAGTAGCTCCATGAAATTGAACGCCATCTTGCTCTGTTTGGCCTGGGGTGTGAATCATCCCTTTGTCCAGTGTCTCCACGCTGCAGACGGTACTCACCCGCTAGTCATTTACTAGTAGTAGCTGTCTTGGTTATCAGATGGACTGTCATGGTATCTCAGGGCTTGTGCTCAAGTAACGCTCATTTCCTTCAATCATGGCCCCAAAGTGCAAGGGTAGTGATGCTGGCAATTTGGATATGCCAAAGAGAATCTGTAAAGTGTATGTATGTAGAGGAAAAAACATAGTATATATATATATATATATAGGGCTTGGAACTAATCTGTGGTTTCAGGCATCCACTGGGGATCTTGGACTGTATCCCCTGTGGATAAGGGAGGACTACTTACTGTGCTGGACTATAAAAGATTTGTCACAGCCTGGCCAGCATGGCTTAGTGGTTGCACATCGACCTATGAACCAGGAGGTAACGGTTGGATTCCCAGTTAGGGCACATGCCCGGGGTTGCAGGCTTGATCCCCAGTGGGGGGCGTGCAGGAGGCAGCCAGTCGATGACTCTCATCATTGATGTTTCTCTCTCTCTCTCTCTCTCCCTCTATCTCTCTCTCTCTCGCCCCCCTCTGCTCTGAAATCAATATATATATTAAAACATTAAATAAAAAGATTTGTCACAAACACCTGTGCGCTGGCAGTGTTCACCGGTGTGACCGCTAACGGTGTGGCTCCCCTGGGCCGGTGCGGATGAAGGACTGGGTGAAAGGTCCCCAGATTCCTGCCATGCTTGCTGCCTGCGCCGGGGAAGCCGGCTTTGATCTGCCGCTGAGACACTGGGCTCAGCGCTCGCTATCTGTCCATCTCGCCCACAGCCCGGCAGCTTGGCCCAGACCCTCCTCCGGCTGCATTTTTGTTTCTCAACAAGCCTGCATCCAGTGACCCGAGGCCGGCATCAGGAGGCAGAAAAACCATATTTTGATTTTTGTTGTCGCTGCTGTTCTGTGTTCCTGGCTCTGTTCCTAACAGAATACAAACAGCAATATGTTCGTTGTTTGTCCGGGTTTTAGGGAAATCCGATTCAGTCCAACAAACGCCTGGAGAATTTCTACTCTGAGCCTCACGGCAAGGCCAGGATTATGGCAATGAATGAGAAGCAGACTCTGCCCTAAAAATATTTAGGCTACATATTTTCTTTATCCTTATCTCTAAACTGCTCCGTTCCGGGCCAGGCAAAAGCCTTCTTGAAGGTCTGGGTCGCTTCGGTTTCTCAGCGTTTCCAATTCCTGTTCTGGGCCAGCCTAATTGCTTTTTAAATGCTTTCATCCACAAGTGGGATGTCTCCCCCCCCCCCCCCCCCCGCCCCCCTCGTCCTTCCCTCTCCCCTCCCCCCTCCCCCCCTCCCCCCTCCCGCCCCAGGACTAAATCAGACCTTTAAATCAAACCTTGCTTATGCCAACTGCCTTATTCCTCACCAGATGAGTTGATATGTTCCCTGCATTGTCACCCTGTAGGAATTAGGCTTGTCCATTAATGCCTCTGGGTTCATACCCCTTCTTTGGAATTCTTTGCAGTTCTTGGTAGGCTTACACAGCCAGGTGTTTTGGGTTTTTTTTTTAAAACATATTTTTATTGATTTCTGAGAGGAAGGGAGAGGGAGAGATAGAAACATCAGTGATGAGAGAGAGTCATTGATCGGTTGCCTCCTGCACGGCCCACACTATAGATCGAGCCCGAAACCTGGGCATGTGCCCTGACCAGGAATTGAACCACCTGGTTCATAGGTCGATGCTCAACCACTGAACCACACTAGCTGGGCGCAGCCAGGTTTTAATACATGATTTGTCTCCCAACAATTGCTGATTGGTTCTGGGTGACCATCTGACCCTGGGGTAGTCATTCTAAGACTGAGCTGGTATTCTAAGACTGTGTGCTTGATATTCTGACCTGAAAGCTCAGGGAGTGAAAGAGGACGGCTAGCCCTGGAGGGGGAGGGTATTGTGGTGTGAAGGTGTCAAGATTGCACCAAGTAAAATCCTAGCACGAGAGGGAGGCAGGAGCATGGAGCATACGCGGAGAAAGGGACAGAGGTGAGAGACCATCCATGAGGCATTGCTGGGGAAGAGGCAGGGAGGGGACCAGCTCCATTGACCAAGTTAAGCCTCTTCATGTCTCTTTTTTTTAAATAAGTATTTTTATTAATTTCAGAGAGGAAGGGAGAGGGGAGAGATAGAAACATCAATGATGAGAGAGAACCATTGATCAGCTGCCGCTGGCACGCCCCCCACTGGGGATCGAGCCGGAAACCCCCGGCATGTGTCCTTGACCGGAATCGAACCTGGGACCCTTCAGTCCGCAGGCTGATGCTCTATCCACTGAGCCAAACCGGCGAGGGTCTTCATGTCTCTTTTGAACTCTGCTTGCTAACCTTGGATGTCTGGTACACCCTTCACTAGACTCTCAATTCATATGAGCAAGTGTGACATGGCCTCGCTTTCTCACAAGCAAACAAACCATGACTGCAGCATCAAAACAGTTCATCCCCTACCATCAGTATCACGGTTACAATTAGGTGCCAATACCCTGCCTGTCCCCAGCAGATGGTGATGACTTTCATTCATTCCTATATCTCCACCACTTTCCCTTCACCTCTGCACCTCGCACGTGGTCCACGCTCAGGAAAAGCCAGGCGGAGGAAGGCAGGAAGGTTCATCTCTCAATTTCTCCGCCTGGCTTTCCAGATTTTCCCCATCCGGCTCCATATCTAACCTCATTCCCCACCACTCTTCACTACACACCCTTCGCTGTGGTTAAACCAGTCTCACCAAGACATCCGACTCATTCCTCTGGGCCTTTCCTCGCGCTGGAATGCCCTCCTCCCTCGTCTTCACCTATTTATCCTTCTGAAGCCGGCCCCCTCCTTCTTCATTCATTCCTCAAATATTTACTGAATGCCCACTCTGTGCAGGCATTATGCTACGTGCCAGGCTGCGGCACAGAACCAAACAGATAGGCTTTCTGTCGCCTGGGCTTATTGTCCTAGGAACTTTCTCCAGGAAACCTCCTCCAAGAACCCCTCTTCCCCCCCCCCCCACTCCCCCCCCCCCCACACACACTCACTCGCACTCACCTCTCCTCTCTCCCCTCCTGTAAGATTCATTCTTAGTACCCACTGTGCTAACCCTTTCCCTTGAGTTTGTTTTGCCCACCAGGCCTCCTCCTGCGAACTGGATTTTATGTGCCTGGAGGGGCTGGAGCCTGAATTTTGTGCTTTTTCTATTAATATTCATGTGGCTCAGCCTTGGGGACACAGTGGGCACCTAAAAAATAATCCTTCACTGCCTGCCTGCTTGATTGAAAGCGTCTCCTGCCCTCTTGGCCTGGAAAGTGGAAGGACAGAGAGGTATTTGTCTGTCTCTGCAACCCCAGGAATAAACATCAGCCTGGGTTTCGGCTGGTCCCAATAACCCTGCCCGTAAAGCACCATCTAAATCCAGGGGAGAGACGAGCCCATAGAGGTTTTATTTGTTCTGCGGAGTGCCGGGGACTCTGGGGGAGGGCTTCGCAGACCTCCCCGCCACAAACCCACGCTAACAAACAAGAAGCCACTTCTCTGCCAGCCTCCTGTGCAGCGAGCGTCCTTTCACCCACCGGTCGGGTCGACTCCCTTGTCTCCGGCCCCGTCTGAAAGGCACCTTTCAGCGCGGCCTCTCGACTGGGTGGGAGGGGAGAGAACGAGGGGCACCCGGTTTCATTCTCTCCCCAGACATAGGCAAAGGTGGTTCATCCCAAACCCCGGCCAGCAAGCCCTCGCCACAGAATTTCCCTGCATAAAGAAAGTGCTTTTTGAAACACAGAGTTACTCTTTCAACTCAGGAGGGAAAAAATAACCCACCAACCAACCCCCAAAACCTGCACCTGGCCAACATCTTGAGGTCAATGGCAGGACCGAAGTGAATCATTTCTCTTTGCTCCGATTGCATCAGCGACAGGCGGCGGGACTTGCTTGGTCCCCAGCAGAGGCCCCAGGCCACATCTGTGCCTGTTTCTGATTCCCTCTCCGTCTGTAAGCAGGGCCATCTTAAAGGAACGCAGCACAGGAATTAGGTCCAACTCACTGGTTGAGCCCAGGGACCGATAGTTCGGAGAAAGAAGCCCTTAGACCAGCGGTTCTCAACCTGTGGGTCGCGGACCCCTTTGGCGGTCGAACGACCCTTTCACAGGGGTCGCCTAAGACCATCCTGCATATCAGATGTTTACATGACGATTCATAACAGTAGCAACATGACAGTTAGGAAGTAGCAACGAAAATAATTTTATGGTTGGGTCACAACATGAGGAACTGTATTTAAAGGGCCAGAAGGTTGAGAACCACTGCCTTCTACCCCCTTGTGTCAAGCTAAAGACCAAGGATCTCTGTTGGACGGGCGCTACAATTCCTCTGATATGAAAGCTTAGTTCACTGGTATCCAAAGATCCGCAAAGTAATAACAAGTCGCACTTTTTGAGCAAAGTCTTCCTAAGTACCCTGCCTTTGCTAAACTTTTTTTATATGTTTGGTCAGCCTTCCGTATCCGCAGGTTCCACACCCACGGATTCAACCAACCACAGATTAAAGATACTCCAGGAGGGAAAGTTCTATTGGTGCTGACATGTATAATGTAGTAAAGCCTAAGATAGTTGTGTGTGCACTGAACATGAACAAATTTTTTTCCTCGTCATTTATTCCCTAAACAATACAGCATAACAACTATTTACATAGCATTCATATTTTACTAGGTATATAAGTAATCCTGAGATGATATAAAGTATATGGGAGGATGTGCATGGGTTACATACAGGCAAATACTATATCATGCTATATAATAAAAGCCCAGAGACCCAAATGGCAGAATGACCAGAATGACCAGAGACCAAAACCACCACGGCCCCATGCCCTGGCCAGCCCAGCCCAGCCCCCCTGCCCCCAGCGGGAACCCCCACCCCAATTGAGGGCTTGGCTGGCCTGAAAAGCCCCTGCAGCCCCTCACCCCAGCCAGCCCCGCCCCCCAGCGGGGACCACCACCCCGATCTGGGGCCCCTATCAGGGCAGGCTGGCCGGCCCCCACCCGTGCACCAGGCCTCTATCCTATATAATAAAAGGGTAATATGCAAATTGACCCTAATGGTGGAACAACCAGACGACCGCTCGACCAGTCACTGTGAGGTGCACTGACCACCTCTTGGTCCCTTTCCCTGGCCAGCAGTCTCCGATTGCCTGATGGCAAACAGGGAACCAGAGTGGGTGGCAGGGGATGTGGGTGGCGCCAGGCCAAAGCCCTCACCCCACCAGTTGCCCCACACACAGAGGGCAACCCGCAGCGGGGGTGGGGCCAGCAAGCGGGCGGGAACGGCCGACCTCTCGGGCCCATCCCCCACCCATCAGACTCTGATAGCCTGATGGTGAATGGGGGAACTGGGGGTGGGTGGCAGCGGGGGGGGGGGGGGGGGGGGGGGGAGGGGCGGCTGTGGGAAGCTGGCCCTGATCTCAGGGCAGGCCTAGGGACTGTACCCTCGCACGAATTTCGTGCGCCAGGCCTCTAGTTTGATATAAAAGACTTGAGCATCCAGGGATTTTGTTATTGGAGAGGGGGTGGGGGTTCTGGAACCAATCCTGCTCAGGTACTGAGGAAAAACTATACCCTTTTAGACAATAAAATAAAATAAAAATTTAAAAAACCCCTATGAGGTAGATATGATGAGTCTCTCTCTTCTGCAGATATAAAAATTGAGACTCAGCCCTAACGGGTTTGGCTTAGTGGATAGAGCGCCGGCCTGCGGACTCAAGGGTCCCAGGTTCGATTCCGGTCAAGAGCATGTACCTTGGTTGCGGGCACATCCCCAGTAGGGAGTGTGCAGGAGGCAGCTGATCGATGTTTCTCTCTCATCGATGTTTCTAACTCTCTATCCCTCTCCCTTCCTCTCTGTAAAAAAATCAATAAAATATATTTTAAAAAATAAAATAAAATAAAAATTGAGACTCAGAGAAGTTAGGTGGCTTGTCTACAGTTAGTAAGTGGCCGAGCCAGGACTTGGACCCACAAGCCGACTGTCTTCAAAACCCATGGTCTCCATCAGTATGCCAATGGCTCTCTTTCTCTTCTCACCTTTCCTAGGACTTCCCATGCTCCAAAGACTGAAATAAATTCCATGTCCTCCCAGATATCATCAGCTCTCTCTTGCTTTCCCTTAACTCAGTGACTTCCTCTTATCTGTTAGCAGCTAAGGCTTCAGGCCATTCTGAAATAATCATTCATCAACAAATATTGAACACCTATGTATGCCAGGCACTGTTCTGGGAGACTTGGGAGTGAACAAAACAGGTAAAAAATCCCCATCCTCGTGGGCTTTACATTCCAGTGGAGGGAGGCAGGTGCTAAAGAATACAAATGCATGACAACATATGAAGATTAGATGGCAGTAAGTGCTAAAGAGAGAAGTAGGCAGAAAAAGGAAATAGAGAATAATGAGAGAAAATGTACAATTTTGGGCAGGGCTGCCAGGCCAGGCCTTGAGATACCAGACTTAAGATCTAATAGACATGAGAATGAGCCGTGTAGGGGGAAGGGCATTTGAAATAGAGGGAAGGGCAACGGCAAAGGCACAGAGGCAGGAGGATGCCTGGTGTGTTCAAGGAATGGCGAGGAGGCCGCAGTGGCTGGAGTAGAACAAGTGAGGGATAGAGCAGTTGGAAATGAGGTGAGGCAGGTGTGGAGAGGAGGCCAGACTGTGTGGACCTTCACAAGCCATTGTAAGGATGGTGGCGTTCATTCTGAGTGAAGAGTTTTGAGCAGACTTGCATTGTTTTAGAATATATTTTTATTGATTTCAGAGAGGAAAAGAGAGAGACAGAGAAATATCAATGATGAGAGAGAATCATTGATCAGCTGCCTCCTGCAAGCCCTCTACTAGGGATGGAGCCCGCAACCCAGGCATGTGCCTGACTGGGAATCGAACCTTGATGTCCTGGTTCATAGGTCCACGCTCAACCACTGAGCCACGCCGGTCAGGCCACAGGCCTGCATTTTAATATCTGACTCTTGTGTTGAGAGTAGGCTGACGGGGACAAGGTTGGGAAGCTACTGATAATCAAGGTGAGAAATGATGGTGGCTTGGATGGAGTGAAGGTAGTGAAAACAGTCAGATTCTGGATGTATTTTGAAGTTAAGTCAACAGGATTTTTCCTGTCAGATTGGAGGTGGGAGGTGAGAGAAAGAGAGGAGTCAGGAACGACACCCGAATTTTTTGCCCAAACATAGAAGAACAGAGTTACCATTTACTGAGATAACTGTGGGAGGAACAGGTGTGGAGAGGGATAGCGGGATCTCCGTATCGGATATGGAAAAACTTGAGATGCCTGTTAGAGATCTTGGTGAGCAGGTGGTTATATAAACAGTTCTGGGTTTCAGGGGAGAGATCTGGCTGGAAACACAAATGTGGAAGTCATTAGGGTGTGGATGGTATTTTTTAAGCCACAAAATTGAGTGAAGTCACCCAGGAAGTGAAAGTACCTCAAGAGGCAAGGTCCAAGGGCCATGCCCTGGGGCAGGCCAACATTTCCAGGTCAGAAATGAAGAGGAACTGGCAGGAGAAGACCAAGAAGGGACAGACAGGAAAGTAAGAAGCAACCCAGAGAATGTTTCAAGGGAGATAGAAAGAGCAACTGCGTCTGACTGGTCAAGTAACGACAGGACTGAAAATGGACCCCTCGGATAAAAAGAAGAAATGCTTAATTGAATGATTTGCTTGTGTCCTTTGATGTGTATTCGTCTAGACTTCTCAACCAATTGCAAGGCTGGGAAACGCAGAGATTGTGTCACTTTATTTCTCTGTACTCTACTCCCCACCCCCACGGTGCCCCTCCTCCCTTGCCCAGGGTCAGCAACCCTCCCCCCACTTTGCTGGGATCTGGAGGTTGACTCACCTACCAGCTAAGGGAGCCTTGGGCCTGAGCTGAAGCCCCAAAACAATCATTCAGGCAAGTCACTGCTTCCCAGACTTAGTGGCCGCCACCACTTTAAAGAGAAGATGAAAGAGAGAAACTGAAGGTGGTAGAAGGGGAAGACGCCTATCTAAAGGGAAGACAGCCCACGGCTCAGTGGTTTAGCATCGACCTCTGAACCAGGAGGTCACAGTTCGATTCCCGGTCAGTGCACATGCCCAGGTTGCGGGCTCAATTCCCAGTGTGGGGGCATGTAGGAGCCAGCCAATCAATGATTCTCTCTCATCATTGATGTTTCTATCTCTCTCTCCCTCTCCCTTCCTCTCTGAAATCAATAAAAATATTTTTTTTAAAAAAAAAAGCGAAGACACATTTTGTTTTTTAAAAATGCCTGCAGCAATTTTTTTGTTGCCAGAAAACAAAGGAATTCATCTTGAGGCTACATGGCTCCTCGGTTTAGGTAAAGTCATTAAGGAGCCCTTTCTCCTAGGACCCATCCTGGAGCCTAGGTAGGGATTGAGAGCTAAATTCCTCTGCACTGAGTTTTTCCCTGGCAGTTGAGGGAGACAGGCATGTCAGAGCCTGGGAGCTGGGAGAAGAGATGGGAGCAAGGTGGCCAGTAAAGAATTCCCAGGGTGGGGCTGGGCTGAGGAACCTGTTTTAAGAGCAGTGAGGTCTAACATTCATTTTTTTTTCAGCTTTTAAAATGGAAGTAATAACAGATCTATAGAGAAAGAGACACCACAGAAATATAATGGATTTTCACAAGCTGACCACTCCCAAATAACCAGCACTCAAGGCAAGCCCTCCCGGGAGCTAGCTCCCCTCATGTTCCCTTCCAATCACGGCTCCACCCGCAGGCAATCACTATCCTGACTTTGAACAGCAGGGACGAGTTTTGCCTGTTTCTGCACATTATATAAATGGGTCACGTCTTTCAGAACCTGACTCCGTTCACTCAGCATTGGATTTGTGAGGTTCCTCTGGTCGTATACCTTTCATTCTCATTGCTGTAGACTATTCCAGAATATGATTCTAGCACAATGAACTGGTCTCTTCTACTGCTGATGGACATAGAAGTTGTTTCCATTTTGGAGCCATGACAAATAGTGCTGCTTGCAAACACATTTGGGCACGTGTAGTGTTTACTTTTTCCCTCCAACAGTTGATTTGGAAATGTTTCAAACGTAAAAAATTGAAATAATTGTACAGTCATCTCTTAGTATATGTGGGGACTGGTTCCAATACCTCTGCAGATACCAAAATCCTTGATGCTCAAGTCCCTTATATAAAATGGTGCAGCATTTGCATATAACCTACACACATCCTCCCATATAATTTAAATTGTCTCTAGCTTACTGACATTGCTTAACACATGGCAAATGCTGTGTAAATGGTTGTTACAGTCTATTGATTCCCGAACGGATCAACGGCAAGAAAAAGGTCTGCACATGCTCGTTACTGAAACAACTAAGGTGGGCCTAACTGCAAAGTACGTATCAACAGCAACGGAACATTTTCCCGCCTCAAATATATTTGATCCGCAGTTGGTTGAATCTGCAGATGCTGAAGCCATGAGTACCGAGGGCCAACCCTATATGCACATCTGTACAGGAAGCATTTATATACTCAATTAACATTATATTTGTTTCATCATTTATCCCTCTACCCACCCATAAATCCATCCTTTTTCCTCTTCTGTGTGCCTTTCAAAGTAAGTTGTGCACAGAAGTACATTTCGCCCCAAAACATTTCAACAAACATATCATTGACAAAAGTTTAATATTTATTCTTAAGTTTTCCTCTGAGGGAAAATTTGCACAAAGCGGAATGCATGCATTAACGGTAGAGTTCAATGAGTTTGAGAAACACATACACCTGTGTAACCCAACACCCCACCAAAATATAAAACATTAAAATCATTCAGAAAGTTCCCGCCTGCCCTTTCCCTGTTATTCCCCCCGTGACTATGGTGTTCTCACAGCGTGTTGCCTGCTTTAGAACTTCATATCATGCAACCATGATACTCTTTTGCCTAACGCTTGTTTCACTCGGCATGATGTTTTTGAAATTCATTCATGATGTTGCACGAATAAGCAGTGTGTCCCTTTTCATTGCATAAATAGATCACACTTTGTTTATCCACCCTCCTGTTGACTGACACCTGGGATGTTTCCAGTTTGGGCCTTTATACAGAAAAATGCTATTACCATTCTCAGACTAGTCTTTTTGTGGACCTATGCTTTCGTTTCTCTTGGGTAAATACCTAAAACCAAAATTGCTGGGTTACCAGGGTATGATTAGTTTCATACGAAACTGCCAGGCCTTAATTTCAAAGAGGTGGCATGATTTTATACTCTCACCAGCACGATAGGAATGTTAATATTGTTCAACACCCGGGCCAACATGTGGTGCTGTCAGTCTTTTTAGTTTAAGCTGTTCTGGTGGGTATGTAGTGGTACCTCACTGGAGTTTTCATTTGCCTGTCTCTGGTAACTAGTGATATTAGCAGGTTTTCAAATGCTCATTGGCCATTTCTTTATCTTCTGTGAAGTGTCTGTTCAAAATTTTCCCCATTTTATTTTGGTTTATCTTTTTTTTTTTTTTGCTCTTGAGTTATAGGAGTTCTTTCTAAGTCCCAAATACCAACCCTTTGTCTGATAAATGCTTTCTTTACAAATAATGTCTGCCAGCTTCTGGTCTGCCTATTTCTCTTCTTAAATGTCTTTAAAAAAAAAAAAAGCTTTGCTTATCACCACGTCATGAAGACATCCTCCTGGGTTTTCTTATGGAAGCTTTAGTTTTGGATTCTACATCGAGGGCTTAGTGATATCCCTTCTTTCATTCCTGTTATTGGTGATTTGTCTTCTCTCTTATTTTATTTTGTAGGCAAGAGGTGGTTGGTCTAGCTAGGGGTTAATTGATGTTGTTGATGTAACCAACTTTTGGGCATTGTTACATGTGTTATTTACCTGCTTTCTATTTTATTTATGTCTTTCTCTTTATTTACTTCTGTCCTATCGTTTACTTTAGGTTTACTTTGCTCTTCTTTTTCTAGCTTTTGAAAGTGAAACCTCTGTCTTTTTATTCTAATATTAGGTTTTAAAGCTATAAATAAATTCTAAGAACCGCTTTGTTTCATCCCACAAAGTTTGGTATGTTTTATTTTTATAATCATTCAGTTCCAAGTATTTAATAATATTTTCTGTGATTTCTTAGACTATTCATTATTCAGAACGCTGCTACTTAATTTTCCAGTATTTGGGTGTTTCTACACGTTATTGTTACTGATTTATAATTTAATTCCATTACAATCAGGTAATATTTTCTTATGATTTTAACCCATTTAAATTGATTGTCTGAGTTGTTTAATGGATCAGCATATGAACTACCTTAGTTAATATATCAGGGGCACTTGAACTTGAAAATAATGTGCATTCTGTTTGGTGCATTGTTCTGTAAATATCAATTAGATTGAGATGGGTGATACTGTTGGTCAAATCTTCTGTTTTTACTGGGAGTTTTTGGTCTAGTTGCTTTATAATTGCTGGAAGAAGTGTGTCGAAATGTCCAACCATGATAGTGGATTTGTGTATTTCTTCCTCAAATTCTATCATTCTGTCAGTTTTTCCTTCGTGTATTTTGAAACACTATTATATGTGACTAGAGGCCCGGTGCATGAAATTCATGCAAGGAGCTCGGCCCTCGTAGCCCCTTGCAGCCTCGGCTTCACCCGGAAGGTCGTCCAGAAGGTTGTTCAGAAGGTCGTTCGGCTGTTTGGTCTAATTAGCATATTAGCTCTTTATTATATAGGATTATTACACCTTCCTGATAATATTCATTATTGTGAAATTTGCCTTTTATCTCTGATAATAGTCTTCTTGAAGTCTACTTCACTTGATATTAATTGAACCATTTCAGTTTTCTTGTGCTTACTGTTTGCATATGTCCTTTTCCCATTCATTTCCTATCAATCTCTCTTGTGTGTCTCTCATAGACTGAGTATAGTTGATTCACGCTGTTTTATCCATTCTGAAAATTAATTAATTAAAGTGTTTTAGACTATTAACTTTTTTCATTAAATAAATTAACTTATTGATGAATGAAAGCATAAACAGACCAGTTAATTCCTAATCCACAAATTACTAAATTACCTTTCATTAAATAATCTAAATAATATATAATAGAGGTCTAACAAATATTTGTTGAGCAAATGAATAAAAGGATAAATGCAGAAAAATCCCTTATTATCCCCCAAATCTCAGAATTATAATTTTCCAATCTGAAACCTGACAAGTTTTTTTTCACAAGGCGATCAGAGAAAATCTTAATAGACATTTGATTTGCAGGATTAACCTTGTATTTTTTATTTTTTTTTTTACATCCCACAAGAAATTTAAAACATTTCTGGTTAGACCATTAACTTTGTTAATCCTCACTTGGGGATATGCTTATTGATTCTAGAAAGAGGGGAAGGGGGAGAAAAAGAGAGAGAGAGAGAAACATTGATTGAGAGAGACATCAATTGGTTGCCTTCCGCATGTGCTCCAACAGGGGATCAAACCTGCAACCTAGGTATGTGCCCTGACTAGGAACCGAGCCTGCAGCCTTTCGGTATACAGGACAACGCTCCAACCAATTAAGCCACACCAGCTAAGGCACACTGTTCATTTTTTTATATATATGTATTTTTTTATTGATTTCAGAGAGGAAGAGAGAAGGAGAGAAAAGGAAAGAGAGATAGAAACATCAATGATGATAGAATCATTGATTGGCTGCCTCCTGCATGCCCCACACAGGGGATCGAGCCCACAACCCAGGCATGTCCCCTGGGGGAATCAAACCAGTGACCTCTTGGTGTGTAGGTTGATGCTCAACCACTGAGCAACACCTGCCAGGCTAGACCATTAACTTTTAATGTAATTATTAATATGGCTGGATGTAGAGCTATAATTTTACTGTTTGTTCTCTATTTTGTTCTTCTGTCCCTCCTCTCTTGCCTTCTTTTGGGTTAATTGAATACTTTTATAAATCTACTTTTATTTATCTACTAGAGGCCCGGTGTGTGAAATTCATGCACAAGTAGAGTCCCTAGGCCTGGCTGGCAATCATAGCTGATCTATGGGGCAACCCGCGGGGCAATCCGGGGAGCCCCGCTGGCACCCGCCTTGGCCAGCCTGGCGCTGCCCACTTGCTGGCCTTGCCTCCTACCCCCTGCTGCTGCCATTGGTTGCCTCCCACAGAGGGAGGTGACCGGCAGGACAATCAGGGGCCCCCGCTGGCACCTGCCTTGGCTGGCCTGGGGCCTGCAGGCTGGGGGCAGCTCCTGCATTGAGCGTCTGCCCCCTGGTTGTCAGTGCACATCATAGCAACTAGTCATTCCATTGGTCATTCTGCCGTTTGGTCAATTTGCATATTAGGCTCTTATTCTATAGGATTAGTTTTTTGGTATAGGTCTTTGCACTTTTTAAAAAATGGTTACTATAGAAATTATAATACATATCCTTAACATTTCACAGTCTATTTAGGTTTTAGACTTCGTGTAAAAAATATGTATTACGTTATATCTATGTAAGTTGTAAACCTGACAGTACAATGTAAATACTTTTGCTTTAAACATTCATAAGTATATTAAAGAAATTAAGAGGAAAATATATCTTACAATTACTATTTCTCATGCTCTTCACTCTTCCTAAAGACCCAAGTTTCCCTCTAGCATCAATTTCTTTCATCCTAAAAAAAACTTTCCTTCTGCATTTCTTATTGTGCAGATCTACTGGCTATGAATTCTCAGTGGTTTGTTTTTCCCAAAATGTCTTTATTTTATTTTAAACTGTTTCTGCCCTCCTATGCCCTTCTCCGTTTCCCACAAACCTTCAGGAAAAGTCTGTTTCACAAAAAGCCTTGTTACCGGTGCCTGGGGCAATGGGGGAGAATGTCTGCATGGGGCAGAAAGCACTGCCCAGAGAGGACCACACTGCCCGGCAGGGGGGCCAGCAGGGACAGAGAACCGCCGCAGCCGCAGCCGAAACCGAGAGCAGAAGAGGCAGGGACCCTGCAAACCATCCTCCCCCACCTCTGGAGCAGCCCAAGGTCGATGCCAGGACGCGTAAGCCTCTCATTTAGATGTTAGAGGAAAAGTCACCTGGGAAACAGTTCAGCATTTTGGACATTCCGGTTACACAAAAGAGAGTGGGGTTCAACTGGACACGTATTACTATGTACACTTCCAGTCTCTTGGGCCTCCACCAGGACTTGCGGAAATCTTATTTTTCACCCGGGGAACGTGGAGAGGCTGCAGAAAGATCCTCTCCCCCATTGCTCAGTAGGGTCAGCGGACTCCAGGCCACCACCTGGGAGAGTGGCTTACTGGCTGGATCTGCCCCAAGATCAAGTAAACGTGTCAAACCAGAGGGAGCTGGAAAACGCTTCCTCTCCCCAGCAACGATGCCGATGCCGGGGAAGACCCTTTCCCCACACCAGAGCCAAACATGTCTGGGTGGGTGGTATGGGAGCTTCTCTCTGGCTTACCCTTGGGAAGATTCCTACGGATCTACAGGGCCAGCGTGAAGCGAGAGAGGCACTCTTCTCAACTGCAATTTTAATGTTAAAGAATCGTTTATTAATTTTTAAAGAGAGAGAGAGAAACACGGATGTGAGAGCACAACATTGATCAGCTGCCTCCTGCACAGCCCCCACCGGGGCTCGAGCCTGCAAACCGGTCATGAGCCCTGACCAGGAATCAAACCAGCAACTTCCTGTGCACAGGACATCACCCAACCAACTGAACCACACCAGCCGGGGCAAGATAAATAATATTTTACTAAAAAAAATTAATGCAAAAAATGTATAATAAACAAAATTTAAAATAAGGCAGACTCTGACTCTGTACTTGCATGACTCCTGATCCCAGCCCTGTGGGGTCCTGCCTGTACTTAAAATGTGGGTGTTTTGTTCATCACAGAATATTTGCATTAATTTTGATTTTTAAAACAGATTGCATTAAAATGGAATTTATCGGCACTACCATGGCTTTTGGTACTTCCTTAAATGTTGCCATTGCCTCACCCTCGTACCAGCCCTGAGCATCAGTAAAAAAACTCTTAAAATCTTCCTGCCCTAACCGGTTTGGCTCAATGGATAGAGCATCGGCCTGCGGACTCAAGGGTCCCAGGTTCGATTCCGGTCAAGGGCATGTACCTTGGTTGCAGGCACATACCCAGTAGGGAGTGTGCAGGAGGCAGCTGATCGATGTTTCTAACTCTCTATCCCTCTCCCTTCCTCTCTGTAAAAAAATCAATAAAATACATTAAAAAAAAAAATCTTCCTGGTCCCGTCCCTATCCCACCAAAAGAAATCCCAGCATACGTTGATGATGGCAAGACACTTTTTCATACACAAAAATGAAAAGCTTACTGGTAACAATAATAACAGCCAAATGTGAGACTTGGGTAAGTTCTTGGCACAGTTCATTTAGCAGGATTATAAATGGAAATTCTAACAGACGTCTGGATTTCAGAGTGAAAAATCATCAATTAAAATGATCCTAAATTTCTTCATCTGAACATAAGACACTGAGGACTGAGGCTGAGAAACATACTGATTTGAGTATTTTGTTTATTATAATGCAAATTAATGTATTTGCTATATAGTCAAGGCTTCAATTGGATGGTGTCATTAATTCTCAGGATCTGATACTTTGTGGTAGAGTATGGTCAGCATGGGTGTCATTCATAATAGATTTTATCCACTTTGTTCAATGGCATTGCAGGTCGGTAGAGGCAACATGGAATAACAGTGAGAACTCTAGACGGAGCACCCCAGGCGTGACATGTATTACCCATATCAATTTGAACAAGTCATTAAATATCCTTGTGTCTCACTTTCCTCATCTGTAAAATGGGGCTACAATTCACCTTAAAAACCATTTCATTTTTTTTAAAAAAAGCACCTTAATCGCTCTTTTTCAAATTTATGCTAACTAATTACAGGCCATTTTTATCATCCTTGATCTCTAAAATTATAAAAGATAATTTTGAAAAATAAAAAATTATTTCTAAAAAGAACATTTTGAAAAGGGAGACAAGAATAAGTAGAGCCAGATTTTGTTTTTTAAAAATAATGATTACAAAACTTGGTGGAGCCCAGCATATTGGCATGCATATGCCAAGTGGGAGATACTTCTAATCTGAAACTTTTCTCTCTAAAATCAATAAAAACATATTAAAAAAAAAAAAAGAAAGAAAGAAAGAAGACCAAGCCTGCCTCCTGTCCTTGGAAAAACGCTCCTGGTATTCATGTCTGGAGGACCCAACCCTTTGTCTCTCCATTGACATCAGCAAAACCTTCCTGGAATGTCACTTGGGTTATTTAATCGGGTCATTAATTCACTTTCTCTCCTGGCAAATCAGCAAGTACTTATTAAGCATCTACTGTGCGCCCACGAGCTAATCCCAGGATCATTTGAGACTAGCGTAGATGGGTGAGCCAGAAATACCCAGGCATGACCAAAATAGGTTATTGTCAAGCCCACCTGTCTAGAGGCTTCAAAGGCAAGGAACTGAAAGGGATTTTTTTTTTTTTTTAGTTGGCCTTTAGAGAAGTCATAGCCACGAGCATGCTTTCAGATTTATTTTCATTTAGAAATCTCCCAAGGACATGGAAGACGAAGACGGAGGAATAATTCTAGATTAAAGAAGACTCACGACACTTGACAACAACATGTAACGCTGATCCTGGATTAGATCCCGGATGGGGGGGAAAACGGCTCTTCACGGCGTTACTGAAGACTGCTGAAACTGAAATCTGAACCGCAGATTAGATAATAGTACTGAATCAATGTTAACCTTTCTGAATTTTATAATTATATTGTGGTCATGTAGTCAAACATATTTGTCCTTAGAAAATACTAGTACACACTCAAATATTAAGGGGTAAATGTGCCTACAACTTACCTTCCAGCAGAATATATATATACACACACATATACAGGGTGTCCCCCCCAAAATGTATACACACTTTAACAGCTGATAGCTCAATTTTGAAAATGAAATGTATTTTAATAAACACTGCCTTTATAATTATTCAATGTGTGTGTATACATCTTTTTGGGACACCATATATATATACTTATACACAAATATAGATACACACATATATATATATACATATACTATATACATATACAGGATGGGGCAAACATAGGTTTACAGTTGTAATGCAAATAATAAAACAATAATTAATAAATAGTAATACAAGAATAAACTCTGTGTTTTGCATATTCACAACTGTAAGCCTACGTTTGCCCCACCCTGTATACACATATACATAGAGAGCGAGCAAATGCAGCGAAATGTGTACAGTGAATCTGGGTGAAGGGTATTCTGGAATTTTTTAATACTATGCTTGCAGCTTTTTTGTAAATTTGAAATTATTTCAAAGTAAAAGTTTAAATACACACACACACACACCCACACACACACACACACACACACGGAACTCCTGAGGGTCTTCACAAACAGACTGTGATGTCATCGCTCCCTCATGGTCAACAGAAGGGATGGCGGTCAGATGGGTGTTGATTACCCACATGCCAAGCTGACACTGTGTCTGAGGTGCTGGAGGTGACACCTGTCTGAGTTGACAACAACTGGCAGCTATTAGGAACCCCAACATTACTGAACCTTTGCACGGTCCTTATGACCCCACAGTCAGCCCCTGAAAGTGGCAGTGGCACCTTGTCCCACCCCGGCCCTCTGGCGCCATCTCAATGGCTCCTCCTAAGGCCCCAGGCTGGGCTGTGGCACCTCTTGCCCCTTTCCTCCCCCAAAGTGGGTGCATCCTTCTGCCAAGATCTTAGGAAGAGTTGAGCCCTGGCTCAAAGGCAGGAACCTGTGCTGTTCCCTCCAGATGAGAGGCAACCTGGCCAGAAAGTTATGGTGCAAAATCCCCCAGGATTCTAAGAACATCTCAGAGCCCCCGAATTAGCCAAATGCCCGGGCGCTGGCCTAGAGTGGAACACCCCACCCCCAAGACACTGCTCAGTCACAGACGTCAAGGTACCTGTGGAAGTAGACGGATAAGAGGGGCTGGGATCTCTGCTGACTTCAGCAGCAACAGATCCGATCAAGGCTCTGAGGATGCCAGTCAAACACACTGGCCCTCCAGCCTTCAGAACTCACTCAATATAAAACCGTTTCAATGCCAGCCAAGCCCGGGTATCGCCATCTGCCTGCCAGAGCCAACCCACTGACTTCCAATTAGCCGTGAGAGGAAGTGGAAAGGCCACCAGCTGCAGGGGCTTCAAAGAGGAGGAGATCCCTCACAAGAGAATCAATCACGGAGCCCCGAAGGAGAACAGCAGGAGAAGAAGGTCTTGCTAGTTCCCATGAAAGTGGTTACTAGACTCTGCAGGCCCCAGGCCAGCCCACAGCCCCGGCGGCCTCCGGCTGAGGACAAAGACCTTTCTCCTCCAGCTCCAAGGACTCTCCCATGAGTGTGTGTGATTAAGATCGGCTTCCTGCTGCGGCCATTCACAGAGGATGTTCTCTGTGATTGCGTGACGCAAGCCCAGCTCAGAGCAAGTTCTCGAGGACGGCAAACACTTGCATGGCAATTACCCGGGGCCAGGCACTGTCCTGGGCACCTTGCAGGTAACAACTCAGCAACCCTGTGACCACGGTTCTTTCATGATCCCCCTTTGGCAGATGGGGAAACCGAGGCACAGAGAGGAAACGCAACATGCCCACTGGCCTAGAAAACAATAAAACCCGGATTTGAACCCCAGGGTCTGGCCTGAGCCTGTGTTTTTAACCACTTCCTTATGTGAGGCCTCCCGGTTTGTTCTATGAGCTGCTTCTAAAAAAAACCCCATAAATGAGGAAATAAACTCACTTCAGAACTCACAGACAGACAGGAAGAGATGGATGAGGGAGTCTGCAAAGCAGGCTGATAGGAGATAGAAGGAGTGGGTTTCACTGTCACCTCATGTCCTTGTCATCTGCACCATATCATTCGTTCACTCGTTCATTTATTCATTCACCCTCTCCTATTTAGAATTCAGAGCCTACTAGGTGTTGGGGAGGGGGGAAGTGAGAGGAGGGCAACTTATTTATTTTTGTTAATCTTCAGCTGAGGATATTTTCCCATTGATTTTTAGAGGGAGAGACAGAGAGAAACATCGATGTGAGAGAGACACATCGATTGGTTGCCTCCTGCACACACCCCGACCAGGGCCGGAGAACCTGCGACCGAGGTATGGGCCCTCTCGGATCCCTGGCCCTTGCCGCCAGGACTCTCTTCTGCCTGCGTACTGCCTAGTACTCCTCATGTGGCCTTAGCCGCAGATCCCCTTTCCTCCTCCTTCCCAAACCCAGGCTTAAATGCAACCTACCAAACCCATGCAGTTCCCACAAAGTATGGCCCACGAGTCCCAAGGGAGGCGGGTGAGGGGGTTCCTGTGGTCAAGGACACCCCCCAGGTCATAGGTCACAGCTCCCAAAACTCAGGACCACGGCACACGTGAGGGCCCCTGAGGCTCCAGAAGTCCTGCGATGGCAAAGCTTTGCTCAGGAGCCGGAGGGACGGCTGAGGTGGCGGAGACTTAATGCCCCATAATCCTCAGCAGCAGCACCTCTGGCTACTCAAAGCCCTCATGCTTGCTAGGCATCGGTGGTTGTCCATCATCCGATTGCCGCCCCCTATGGAAACTCCAGAGCCACCCCTGGAAACTGGCCAGGTGTTCTGTGATTGGGAGGAATACATATCTCCCCCGTCAACGATGCTCTTTTCTTTCTAACTCTTCAGGGCCCTGGCTCCTCGTCTCCTTTTCCTCTCCTTCAGCTTAAAGAATCTGATGCCTTTATTTACACTGAATTGTCCGTGACTGAGACTATATGTCCCCTTTGGAGGATTCGTCTCGGTTTGCTCCTCTACCCCCAGCCCAGATCCATTTTTCTCTCTCTGTCCCCAGAAGGCTGACCCCTGAAGACCGCACCACCAGGCCCCTTCATCCTCCTGCTTCGGTTGGGTTTGGCCAGTGGGGGACTTGCCAGGAGAACCGAGGGCAAGAGGAGGCAGCCTGGAAATAGTTCACCCCCCTGCAGCCTCGCCCCACGTGGCTGTGGCTGCACCTCTACAGCCTCCGTCCCCCTCAAGGAGGCTCCTCCCCAGCTCAGCTCGCTGGGCTCCCTTTGGCCCTTCCGCCTTGAGGTGCTGCTACGAGCTGCCGGCTGTCCCAGTCCCAGGGCACCTCGCCCACCCCTGCTGGGTCCTGCCACCCGGCCCACTTCGCTGCAGATAGTCCTGTCCCTAACTGCCTTGTTTTATTTTTCAGTTGAACCCTTTTGAGTGTCCTTCTGTTGTTGCCTGCTGCAAGGCCTCTGAGTCAGAATGTTGCATTTTTATTAGGTACAAGATCCCGATTTGGCTTAAGCCGAAGCAAGGAAGCTCTAGTCATAGAATTGGGGGTGTGAGGGAGTCCAGAGAGAGGCGGAGGGTGGGCCAGTGTTTCACGGTACCTTGACATCATCAAGGCCAGAAGTGAGCGTGTCAATAATTTCATTCTGATCAGCAGCCAGGGACTAAGAAGCTTCGTGTGCCGGACACAGCGCTCAGGATCGTGGGAACTGAGGACGATAGGAACCGGGCCCCACGTCCTAGAACCTCACACTCAGGGACACTCGGGCAGGATGAAAGCCCTGGGGTGGAAGTGAATGTGACAGGCAGCCAAGCAGGGCAAAGCCACGGAGATAAGGGCCTAATCAGAGTTCAGACGGAGAACAGCAGACCGAGGCTTTGTTCCAAAGCTGGAGACCTGGGAGGACCTCACAGGGTGGAGGAGCAGGTCCTGCAGGACCTTGGGGCCCCTCAGCAGCCTCAGCCCAGACGCCAGAGAGGCCCCTCTCTGCAGCCTCCTTGGGGAAGCCTTCGGGGCCACCCAGGCAGTTTTATCTGCTCCTCCCCTGGACTCTTACTAAACATCTCCTTTCCTCCCACAGCTCCCAACCCACCGATCAAGTGCTTACCCTTGGCACGCACTGCCCTCATCCAATCCTCCCAACCACCCTGCCGGGTGGGCGTTAATCATCCCACTTTACAGTTAAGGAAACTCAGGCTCAGTCCAAGGGCCTGGCCCACCACTTTATAAGTGACACTGGGAGAAGCAGGATTTGAACCCAGAACGCCTAACATGCATGCTCTCAACCACTGTATTATCTGCCTTGATTTCTAACTCTCACAGGAAGAGCAGCATCTACAGCCAGCCCTGGTGGTGCCAGGCACTTCCTATGGGGTCTCTAATTTAGTCTCCACAGCACCCCCATGAGGTAGGTCCTAGTATTACCCCCCACTTGGCTGAAGAAGCAACTGTCCCTCCAAGAGGTTGCTTCACTCCCTCAAGGGCCCACTGCCAGGTCATGGTGGAATCAGGGTTTGAACCCAGTTGACCAACTCAGAGTTCACACTCCTAGCCACTACATTCCTTGAGGGTAGGGCCCAGGTTATTATTATTTTTTTAATGGACTTAATTTTGTAGAATGGTTTTAGATTTATAGAAGAATTATGAAGAAAATAGAGAGTTTTCTAATTGCTCTGGCTAGAATCAAAATGGAAAGAGTGACTATCCTTATCTTATTCCTGTTCTTAGAGGAAAAGCTTTTAGCTTTTTACCATTGAGTAGGATGTTAACACTGGACCTGTCATATATGGCCTTTATTATGCTGAGGTACGTTCCTTCTACACCCACTTTGTTGAGAGTTTTTATCATAAATGTATGTAGAATTTTGTCAAATGTTTTTTTTCTGCATATATTGAGATGATCGTGTGACTTATCCTTCATTTTGTTAATGTGGTGTTTCACATTGATTGATTTGCATATGTTGAACCATCCTTGCATCCCTGGAATAAATCCCATTTGATCATGATATATGATTCTTTCAATGTATTGTTGGATTCAGTTTGCTAATATTTTGTTTGTTAATATCTGTGTTCATCGGGGATATTGACCTGTGCTTTTCTTTTCTTGTGGTGTCCGTGTCTGGTTTCGATATCAGGGTGAAGCTGGCCTCGTAAAATGAGTTTGGAAGTGTTCCCTCCTCTCCTATTTTTTGGAAGAGTTTGAGAAGGATTGGTATTAATTCTTCTTTGAATGTTTGGAAGAATTCACCAGTGAAGCCATCTGGTCCTGCACTTTTGTTTGTCGGGAGGTTTTTGATTACTGATTCAATGTCTTTACTAGTAAAATCAGTCTGTTCAGATTTTCTATTTCTTCATGAAAATGGAAAGACAAATAATGTATGATCTCACACATAAGTAGGACCTAAAAATAAAAAAAAAAGACACAAACAAAAACCAAACTCATAGAAACAGAGAATAGATGGTAGTTGTCAGAAGTAGGGCATGGGCAAAATGGATGCTGGTGGTCAGAAGGTACAGTGACAACAACAACAAAAACAAATACAGAGAGTTGCCATATATCCAAGCCCAGGTTCCCATATATTAGTACGGCACTTTTGTTACAACTAATGCACCAGTGTTGATATATCATTATAACTACAGTCCATCGTTTAATCAGTTTTCCTTCGTTTACCTAATGTCCTTTTTGTGTTCCAGGACCCCATCCAGGGACCAAACATTACATGTAGTCATCATGCCGTCTTAGGCTCCTCTGTCTGTGACAGTTTCTCAGACTTTCTTTTTGATGATCTTGACAGTTTTTTTTTAAATTGTGGTAAAATCTGCATGATGAAATTTACCATCTTAATCCTTTTCAAGTGTTCAGTCAGTGGTGGTCTAAGTACGCTCACATTATTGCGTAACAGATCTCCAGAGCATTTTCATCTTGCAAAAGTGAAATTCTACACTCATTAAAAAACTCTTCTTTTCCCCCTCTCCCCGGCCCCTGGTAACCACTGTTCTACTTTCTGCTTCTATGAATATGACTACTTTAGATGTCTAAGTGGAATCATACAGTATTTGTCTTTCTGTGACTGGCTTACTTCAATTAACATAATGTCCTCAAGTTTCACCCATGTACACTGTATGCAGAGTCCACATTTTGTTTAACCATTCACCCACTGACAGACACTTGGATTCCTCCCACCTTTTGGCTGTTGTGAACGTGAGTATAAAAACATCTCTTAGAGACCTTTCTTTTAATTCTTTTGGACATATGCTGAGAAATGGAATCGGTGGATCAGATGGTAATGGAGGAACCACCAGAGTGTTTTCCATAGCAGCTGTACCATTTTATATTTCCACCAACAGTGCACAAGGGTTCCAATTTCTCCACCTCCTTGTTAACATTTGTAATTTTTTAAATAGTAACCATCCTAATGGGTGTGCAGGTATATTATTGTGGTTTGATTTGCATTTCCCTGATGATTAGTGATGTTAACTTTTCATGTGCTTATTGGCTGTGTGCATATTTTCTTTGGGGGAATCGATTCAAGTATTTTGTCTATATTTTAATCAGGTTTTCGTTGAATTGTAAGAATTCTTTACATATTCTATATACCAACTCCTTGTCGATATATGATTCTCCCATCCTGTCGCTGGCCTTGTCACTCAGTTGATTGTGTCCTTTGATGCACAACCTTGACAGTTTTGAGGAGGACGATCCGGTGCCCTGCAGGACACCCTCTATTGAAACTTGACTAATGTTTTTCTCACGAAGAGGCTACGGTTATGGGTTGTGGGGAGAAAGATCACATAGTTCCAGTGCCATTTTCATCACAGTAGGTCAAGGACACATACTATCAACATGATTTATGACTGTTAATGTTGACCTTAATCACCTGCCTGAGGTCCCAGATTTCCCCAGTAGAGTTACTCTTTCTCCCCACCCCCCCTCACTCACATTTTCCATGTTGCACTCTTTGGAAGGAAGTCATTCTGCACAACCTTTGGTTTCTCCACATTAAATGCACCTTCATAAATAGTCCCTTTATTAGACGCTCCTCAAATTATTGGCTGGGACCCTGACTACAATATAGACAAATAAGTTTGATTTTTTTTTAACTTTTTACTGTGGAACATTTCAAACATATACAAAGTAAGGAGAATAACATGCTCACCTCCCAGTTTCAACAATTATGAACATTTTGCCATTTTTTTAATGTTTTTTGTCGATGTTGTTTTTAAAATAAATTTTTACTGATTTCAGAAAGGAAGGGAGAGGGAGAGAAAGATAGAAGCAACAATGATGAGAGAGAATCATTGATTGGCTGCCTCCTGCACATCCTCTACTCAACCCGGGCACATGCCCTGGCCAGGAATCGAACCTGCAACCTGGGCACATGCCCTGGCCAGGAATCAAACCATGACCTCCTGATTGATAGGTCAACGCTCAATCACTGAACCACTCCAGCTGGGCTATTCTGCCATTCTTGTTTTATCTATACCTCTACCCACTTTCCACTCCTACTCTATGTCATTACTATTTTCTTATGCCCCCCTTTCTTTAGATAAAAGTTGCAGGTGTTAAAACCTGCAAATCTTAGGCTGTACAATTTTAACAAGCGGGTACAGCTGTGTAACACACAGCCCTTTACAATGTAGAGCATGTCCATCTCCCACTCTTCTCTGTCCCTTCTCATCTGGTGCCCTGCACCCACCCACCCAGAGACAACAATTGTTCTGATTTTTTTTCACCTTCGGTTAATTTTTCCTGTTCTAAAACTTCATATAAATGGAATGGCACAGTTTGCACTCTTTTTTTTTTTCTTTCCTGGCTTCTTCCACTGAGTATAATGCATACGAGGTTCACCCATGCTGTTGTGCGTACCAGTATTGCAGCGTGGCTTTGTATGGTTGAGCGGTATTCCCTTAAATGCATGTGCCATGGCTTATTCACCCGTCCTCCTGTTGATGGGCATTTGTGTTGTTACCAGTTGGGACGGCTGTGACTACAGCTGTATGAGTCCAGTCTTTTTGTGGGTATACGTTCTCATTTTTTTTTATATAAGTATCTTTCTGTACGTTTCTGTATCCACCAGTGCTCAAAAAAAAATGTTTATTTATTTGATTAAATAAACAGAGTCAGAGGACTAAGAGCTATAATAAAGTTCCTGTGTTGTACATTTACCCAAAGGCTGAATAAAAAGAAAGGACAGCTAAGGTAGCGACTTGGGGATTCAGTTGAGAATTCTGAAAAAGGCCCTAACCGGTTTGGCTCAGTGGATCGAGTGTCGGCCTGCAGGCTCAAGGGTCCCAGGTTTGATTCCGGTCAAGGGCATGTACCTTGGTTGCGGGCACATCCCCAGTGGGGAGTGTGCAGGAGGCAGCTGATCGGTGTTTCTCTCTCATCGATGTTTCTAACTCTCTATCCCTTTCCCTTCCTCTCTGTAAAAAAAAAATCAATAAAATTTATAAAAAAAAAAAAAAAAAAAGAATTCTGAAAAAGAACAGGCTTTGAAGAAGAGCCAAAACACAGGGACAACCAGGAGACTTCCCCCTGCAAGGGACAGAGACTTCTCTCCTCTCCTACCGGCTGGCTGGACGGGGAGGCCTGGCGGGTGTCCCTGCAGGAGTCATCGCGGAGGGCGATTGGGGGGCGGCAGGCCCTGCTTGAGCAAAGGTTACCATGCCCACGGTTAGTGAGATCTTTCTCGATGTTTTGCGTCCCGTTGAGGAGCATTAAGCCCCTTTGTTTTTTCCTCTCCACATGCGCTCCTGAATTGCCACACTGAGAGCCGGTCCTGGCCAGGGGACTCCAGAACAGGAGGCGGTCCAGCAATCCTTTCTCCTTGGCTCCGGGCGGTGTTTGTGTGTAGTTGGGAAATTGGGTTTCTGCCATTCACTAGCCACGTGTGCCTTTGTCACCGAAGTTCCTTCCAGCTCTAAAACAGTACGACCCAGTGACTATACTGCTGTTCCCAATACATGTTGTTTTTTTCCCTTGTTACAAAGGTATACGTGTTCACAATGAAAAGTTAGAAAACAAACAAGGGAGCAGGAGAGAACATAAAATCACTCATAATCTCACCACCTGGTGCTGTTATTAACATGCACCCATTCACGTCACAGAGTGGGGGAGCGCCTGCCATGTACCGAGCAGTTGGAAATCTGTAATTTTAGACTATTTCTTTTTTTGATTTAATGAAATCATCCTGCTTTGTCACCTGGCTTTCACTGAAGAGACAGTTGTGAACGTATCCCCATGTCAGTAAATATTTCCCTACAACGTTCCAGTTTTTCGTGTTCACAAACACTCTCGGAACTAGATTCTGAGAAAACTCATAACTGTTTCTTTAAGGTAATTCCTAGAAGTAGAATTCCTAGGCTAATTAGTAATCACACTTATGAGGCTCTTGGAAGGGAGTGCCCAAATGGCCTATATCCCCAGCCTTTCTCTACGTCCTCAGGCCCAGCAGCCACCTATAGATGAAATGGATCACGGGAAATCTTCAGCGTGTTTATGTCTAATCATTGAGTCTGAGTTCTAACTTCCTTCCTAGAGCTCCAAGAAGTTGTACTGAGAATTTCTATACCAACCTACTTATATGTGCGTAAGCAAATTCTGCAAGAATGCATAAGAAATTAGGAACATTACTCACCGGGAGCGTGGGGAGTGGGTGTCCCTGTAGATGAGGACTGGAATGGAGGAGAGATGTTCCATGTGAATGTATCACCTGTTTAAAGATGGATTTAAAAAATATCTCTTTTTTAATCAAAGGGCATACAATTGTCAAAAATAACCTAATCATAGACAGTGAGATTTCCTTTCCCTGGAGGTTATTATTGGCAGGTGGGTGAGAACCCTTCCGGACTTGGACTTGTTATGGACAGTCACATGTAATCTATATATATAAAAGCCAAGCAACCGGACTGACCAGAATGACCAGCAGTTATGATGTGCTCTGTGGAGGCCAACCGGCCTGATCAGGGCCCCAGTTGGCCCCCCCCAACCTCCCGCGGTCCCTCCCCCCGGCTGGCCCTGCCCTATTAGGCCCCCCCTCCAACCCTGATCAGGGGCAGGGCCAGCCGGCCGACCTCCCGTGTCCCCTCCCCCTGCCCTCCTGGCCCCAATCAGACCCCATCTGGGCAGGCCGGCCAGACCCCACCCGGGCACGAATTTGTGCACCAGGCCTCTGGTATCTATATAAACAGGATCGTAGGTACCTACGCTCTACAGCAGGGGTAGGGGATGTCTGGTCCACAGGCCGTATAAGGCTCAAGAAATCATTTGGTCTGGCCCTGCCATGGCATTAGGGGTGAGTTAATTCAATGTTTGACCAAATAGAGCAGGCTAATTTTTAAGTTGATAATTTTGTATGGTCCTCAAATGATGTTATAAATATCCAAATGGCCCTTGGCTGCAAAAGGTTCCCCACCCCTGCTTTTCAGCCTGCTTTAACACATGTCTAGACACTTTATCCTGACAGTGACATTGTAACCCCTTTCTGTTGATAAGAGCTGGAAAAAGAGGGCTCCTAAAACTCCAGGGTTTTTCTCTCTTGCCTTTCCAGGTGGCCTCTGATAACACCTCCATGCAATAAATGCATGATTTTTGTGTAGAGTTCAATGATTTTTGACAAAGACCCCCCCCCAGGCTACCACCACCCTAATCAAAATATAAAACCTGCTCATCACCCCAAAAAATTCCTGCAACACATAAAAAAAAAGTGTTTGGCACACATACTAAGGGTATTTATTTCATAAAACTTGCATCTCAGTTACTTTTAAGGGTACACACACAAATAATTCACATTATTGGGCAGCAGTGCAAGTCATAGTAAGAAATATTTGCAAGTCCGCGTTGAAACACCTCGCACCACGCACAGCACTGGTGGTGGTTGTAGAAGTGCAAGGTCTCGCTCTGAGGGCTGCTACGAGCCAGGCTTTCTGCTAAGCAACTATGTGCATCCTCTCATTGCATCCCACAGCCTTCTGCATGGTGCCTCGTCACCTCATTCTGCAGCTGAGGAAACCCAGGCTTCACTCTCTGCTCTGGAAGCCGGATCTACTGATCCTGAAATGTATTGTTCTCAATGCCTCGGTTTCCTCCGGGTGGGCCTTTAACGCCATCTGAAATGCCACGTCATGGAGGACAAGGACAAGATCTGTCAGTCCACCTCAGTTCATTTATTCACGCACAGCAGACGTGATAATGAGAGAGAAAAAAGACACAGTCCTGCCTGCATGGAGCTTGCCGTCCAAAGAGAAGCACACGGTCAGGGTCCTCGCTGTAGCCCTGGGTGTAGCCCTGGGTGTGACCGGCTGCTTTTCCCAGCGGTGGCTGCTGGGAACATTGCTGAGACCTTCCTGGCAGCCAGGACAGGTGGACCCTGCAAGACCCACTCCCTACTCAGTTGCTCTGAAAGGCCTGAGACCTGGAGTCCTGGGTCTGAGGCTGCTGGAGGGACAGGCCAGGGGATTTGCTGGAAACAGTGGAGCCCTCCTACAAGGCAACTGACCACAGCACAGCAGGGGTAGAACTTACAGCACAGAATTTATTTTATTTTATTTTTAATATATATATATATATTTTTTTTATTTCAGAGAGGAAGGGAGAGGGAGAGAGAGAAACATCAATGATGAGAGAGAATCATTGATCGGCTGCCTCCTGCACGCCCCCCCACTGGGGATCAAGCCTGCAACCCAGGCATGTGCCCTTGACCAGAATTGAACCTGGGACCCTTCAGTCTACAGTCCAATGCTCTATCCACTGAGCCAAACCGGCTAGGGCAGTGCAGAATTCCTTGTCATTAGGGTCTTTGTGCACCTCCATGATACACCGGTAGCTACTATCAGTCTCTCAGTTCAAAAGAGTCAAAACAGACAGCATATGCCCTGGCCGGCAGCTCAGTGGTTAGAGCACCGGCCCGTGCACCAAAGGGCACTGGTTTGATTCCCGGTCAAGGGCATGAACCTGGGTTGCACGTTCTCTGCCCTGGTTGGGGCACGTGCAGGAGGCAACCAATCAATGTCTCCTCTCTCTCTCTCCCCCACTTCCCTTCCACTCTCTCTGAAAATCAATGGAAAAAATATCCTCAGGTAAGGATCAAAACAGAACAAAAAACCAGATGGCATAGATTCTGTCTTTCAGTTAGTCCTAATTGCTTTCACTCTAACTGATTTTTGCTAATGAGCCTGTTTATCTAAGACCCAAACTGCTTTCTCCATTCGATTCTCTGGGATCATTAAATCATCTGACCATTAAGGAATGTCTTAAATCATTATTCTTGGACTTCACTGGCCTCAGCATACACCCCCCACCCCCACCTCCATGGCCTGGAAAAGTCAGTGGATCCCCAGTGGAGCTAAAACCCTGGAGCCTAGGGTCCTACAGCCTCCTCCATGTGCTCACCTGGTCTCCCCGCCAGGAACGATGGGGAAAGAATTGGAATCAGAATTGGATCCAAGCTCTGTCCCTTGCTAGCTCTGTGACCTTGGGCAATTTACCTAATCTCTCTGAACTTCCGTTCCCTCATCTCAAAAGAAAGAAAAGAAAAAGAAAAAAGGCTAAGAACATTAACATGAGCCTTGCAGGGTTATTGAGATCAGGGTATGCAGTTGGCACTTAATACATAGCAGCCCTTCCTCCCCCCTCCTGCCTGCCAAGGAGACTGACCTCCTGCGGAGGCAAGAACAGCCAAGCAACTTTCTCTCGGAAGGATGTGTATCTTTGTTATTGTTTTGTTCCTGGAAGGGCACAAACAGGAACCCTGGGGCTGGCAGGAACACCGCGACTTGGGCTTCCAAAATGTACCAAGCGGCAGTTTCCCCGGGGCCTCCACCTCGGTGCATTCTAACGTGTTAGGCACCAAGTGGTCCCTGTCTCTCCATCTGCGCCACCACCAAGAGGTCCCAGCCAGCATCGCCCACTCACCTGGGCCCCTACCAGCCTGGCACCAGCGCCGACTCCACTCTTGCTCTCCCAGAAGACCCTTCTCTCCACGGGGCCCGGTTCCAACAATGCGGACCAGATCCCATCAGACACCTGCTCTGTCTACGCTCTCCGCTCCTTCCTGCAACGCCCCGCGTGATCCATCCTCCGCCGACCTCTGCCACCGCAGCTCCCACCTCCCCCGGCCCTGACTCCGCGCCAGCCGCACGTGTCTCTCTTTTCCTCTAACAGGCCCATTTGTTCCAGCCTCGGGCCTTTGCAGCTGCTCCCTCCACCTGGAGCGCTCCTCCCTCAATGGCTGCTTCCTTTTCAAAGTCCGGGCGTCAGCTCCAAAGCCCTCTTCCCAGAGAGATCTCTCCTCTGACCATGTCCCCACCACCGTCACATCTGTCACTGCACCCACTTTCAGGGTCGTCCCCGGACTTGTCTCTGCCTCTGCTCTGTCCTTCGTATTTGCCCTGGGCCCCAAGGACCCAGGGCACTGCCCAGCCCACGGCCGGCACCCAGTACGTTTGTTAAGTAAATGAACCTTTGTGTCACCATTTAAGCATAAATCCGTGTTCTCCAGGATAGTCTCTCTTCGTTGTAGAACTTCCAACGTGTCAGTGTCTAGACAGTCCTTTTATTTTTGGCATTTTGGCAAAGTGACTCGCTTCTGGAGTTTCACAAAACCAGACGCCTGTCTCCCTCGTCTCATCCAAAGCTGTGCCCCCTCTTCTAGAACCTGCTGAGACTCTCGCTGCCCGGCCCCTTCGTAACAACGAGGCGCGGATGAGGCCAGGGCTTTGCAAATCCCACTGGGGTGTTCCGCTGCCTGAAAAACTGGAGCGCCGCTGGGCTGGAGCCTTCAAGCCAGAGGCAGCCCTGGTCCAGCGAGGCCCCAGCGCCTCAGCGGCTGGACACGTGGGATTGATTCAGGCAGGAGCCAGGCAAGAAATGCTGGCCCCTGGGAAGCACTAAAGAAAGGGAAGTTTAAGATTCAGACCGAAAAGAAAGCAGGAGGGGGGAGACAGTGGGCAGAGGGTAAGAAGGATTCACCCTACTTAACCCAGGGGATCTTAACGTGCTAAGATTGATGTTAAATGTTAAATTTGGGGTGTGTGTGTGTGTTTACGGAGAGGGTCTGTCGTTTCTATCAGGCTTGCAATAGGATCTGTGCCCCAAAAGGTTAAGAACCACGGGGCTGGCAGGCATGCAATTAGGTTAGCGAATCATCTCCATCCTAAACATGACCTGCACTGGAACAATCACGAGAAAGGAAAAGTGCTTTGCGCTCCAAAGAAAACAAAAGCCATTTCCAACAGGAATTGGCTGTCACATTCTCTGCACTTGGAAAAAAAATCAACAGAGCATCCGCCCAGCCTGCCCCGGGCCCATCCCTTAAGCCCAGGTCCCCAGGGAAGGCAGCGAGCCTTTGTTTTCCAGTCTGTGGGCAACTGGCTGGGCAGGGAGCCAGAGGGGAGAGACCTCTATGGGAGAAAATACCGAGATGTGCCAAGTGGTGCGGGCGGGAATCACCGGGGGGGGGGGGGTTATGGCTGATGCCACGGACCCACCGGGTGAGGAGGAATGTGCTGGCCGCGGGCCCAGTGGTCTCTCGGGCTTTCTTGATCTGTCACCAGCCTGTCTGTCCGGCTGGCTTCTCTCTCTGTATTGGTCACAGGCCTGGGTGCTTTTCTTTTCTTCTTAAAAATATATTTTTATTGATTTCAGAGAGGAAGGGAGAGGGAGAGAGATAGAAATATCAATGATGAGAGAGAATCATTGATTGGCTGCCTCCCGCAGTCCCCCCCACTGGGGATCGAGCCCGCAACCCGGGCATGTGCCCTTGACCGAAATCGAACCTGGGACCCCTCCGTCCGCAGGCCGACGCTCTATCCACTGAGCCAAACCGGCCAGGGCGTGGGTGCTTTTCTAAGTAGATCTTGGACTCTTCGTGGTTGGCAAGCCCACGTTTCTCCTTGTGGCCACCCCAGCCATCAGATGGGAGCTCCTGCCTATTTAAAGCTGTCACATCCGGTGCTCAGAAAGGACACGCCCTTCCCCTGGCCCTTCTTGCCTTCGTACAGGACCTGGGACGTGGCAGAAGTCCCATAAACGCTGGAAGGAGACGCGTGAGCAGGCGGGCAGGCCGGGAGCCAGCGTGTGGTGCCAGCACACGGTCTAACCTCCAGGGAGGGCGCGGTCCACACAGGTCCGGACTTCCCAGAGGCAGGGTCTGGTGTGCGCCCGCAGCCAGCGCTTCTCCACGAGCCCCACTCAGCCTTGAGTTGTTGCTTTTCAGTGTTTGCAGATGTTCTGTCTTCACTGTATCCCAGAGGGGATTCTCGATTTCCTCCCTCAGAGCTGATGTCACCTCCACGCTGCCCCTTCTCAGTAAATGCCACGTTCAGCACCAAGCAGTTCATCCTTCAGGGCCTCGCTCAACGGTGCCTCCTCCTGGGAAAGACCTTCCCAGGCACCCACACACCAAGGTGCCCGCCTCTTCCATCTCAACCTGTTTGATGACTATGTTCTGAAGTTATTTTGTCTGTGTCTCCCCACGTACATACAGTCCATGAGGATAGAGGATCTACATTTGCATCTCCAGAGTCACTCTCCAGCCTTGAAAGGATCATGTTCAGTGAAATAAATCAGAAGGAACAGGACAAGAACCCTATTATTTTGTGGGATATAAAACAAAAAGCAACAAATGAACCAACAAAATAAACAAACTCATAAACACAGATAACAGCATGGTGGGTCCCAAAGGGAAGGGGAGCTGGGGAAGGATGAAGAGGGTACAGGGGTCAAATATATAGTGACAGAGACTAGACTCAGGTGGTGAGCGCACAATAGGATATGCAGATGTTGTGTTATAAAGTTGTACGCCTGAAACTTACACAATGTTATTAACCAATGTTATTCTGGTTAATTTCATTTAAAAAGGAACCTTGTAGCCCTAGCCAGTTTGGCTTCGTGGATAGAGCTTTGGCCTGTGGACTGAAGGGGTCCCAGGTTTGGTTCCGGTCAAGGGCACATGCCCGTGTTCCAGGCTTGATCCCCAGTGTGGGGGGCGGGGGGGGGGGGGGGGGGGGGAGGCGGGGCGGCGTGCACGAGGCAGCCGGTCAATGATTCTCTCTCATCATTGATGTTTCTCTCTCTCTCTCTCCCTCTCCCTTCCTCTCTGAAATCAAAACAAATATTTTTTTTAAAAAAAGGAACCTTGTACCCATTAGTCACTCCCAGCCCCTGACAACCACGAATCTCCTTTCTGTGTCTCTGCATTTGCCTGTTACAGACATTTCATACAAATGGAATTACTTTTTGCTCTGGCTTCTCTCACTTAGCATAATGTAGCATGTATCAGTGTTTCCTTCCTTTCTATACCGAATAACATCTCATTATTTGAATACACCACATTTTGTTTATCCATTCATCAGCAGATGGACATTTGGGCTGTTCCCGCCTTTTGGTTACAGGCATGCACAAGTTTTTGTGTGAACATAAGTTTTCATTTCTCTGGGGTAAATGCCTCAGGCATCTGCATGGAAAAGAACCCAAACTGACATGGATGTGGGGCAAAGGCGGTCGCAGACACCACTGGTCCACTCCTAACTACACACCCAGAAGACATTCCTGCACATATGCCCCGGATGTCCAAACAAGGATGCTCATCATAATATTGTTGGCCAAAAATCTGAAATAACCTAATGCCCACTATCAGTAACTTGGATAAATTGTAAACGCACTACAGCTATGCGTAACAGCATGGATGAACCTCACAAATACAGCACTGAAAGGAACAAGTCGCAAAATAATATGTATAGTACAATTTCATTTATACAAAGTTCCAAAACAGTAAACTAAATCATGTGGTTTAGGGTGCATCTGTAGGTGGAAAAACGATTTAAAAATTATTTCACACGGAAAAGAGGGTATAGGGGAAAATTTTTTAATTTAATTTAAAAAATTATTTCAACAAAATTATTTCAGAACGTTAGTTTCCTCTGGCAGGGAGAGTGGGAGATGTGTTGGGGGCTAGAGGGAGTGCAGGAAGGACTTCTGAGCTGAAGCCAATTTTCTTCTTTTTTTAATATAGTTTTATTTATTTCCGAGAGGAAGGGAGAGGGAGGGGGAGGGGAGATGAGAATCATTGATTGGCCGCCTCTTGCATGCCCCCCGCTGGGGATCAAGCCTGCAACCCTGAGCATGTGCCCTTGACCGGAAACAAACCCAGGACCCTTCAGTCCGAAAGCCGACGCTCTATCCACTGAGCCAAACCGGCTAGGGCTGAGGTCAGTTTTCTAATTCTTGTCCTGTGTGATGGGCACATCAAGATTCATTTTGGAGCCCTGACTGGTTTGGCTCAGTGGATAGAGCTTCGGCCTGCAGACTGAAGGGTCCCGGGTTCGATTCCAATCAAGGGCATGTACCTTGGTTGCGGGCACATCCCCAGTAAGGAGTGTGCAGAAGGCAGCTGATCGATGTTTCTCTCTCATCGATGTTTTTAACTCTCTATACCTCTCCCTTCCTCTCTGTAAAAAAATCAATAAAAATATGTTTTTTTTAAAAAAGATTCATTTTGGCTTATCTTTACCTGTACATAGGTACTTACCTACCCGTGCACGATTCCAAAAGTTCTATTTCACAATTAAAATTATAAACAGGGCAGAACTCAGGTTGAGGCATCAGGAGGCCTGGATTCCAGGTCAGGTTCACTACTACAGGACTGTGTGACACAAGACAAACCAATCTCTCTGCCTCACCTTTTTTCTCTCTAATACGGGGATAATGGTGACTGTCACTTATTCCGGGCTTACTATCCCGATGCACCATGCTGGGTGCTCTTACATATCAGTAGTTGTTACGTGCGCCTTGGGCACAAGCAACATGTCCCTGAAGGCAGCTTAAGCAAAAAGCGTTACTACAAGGATGCAAAGATGACCCACAGAACCCCAGGGCAGGTGCAGCCGGGAACAGGCCCTGAGAACTCTCTCTTTGCTTTTCCTCCCCTAAACGTGACGCTCTCTTTTTCTATAAGCTGGTCATCTTTGCGCCCCGTCCTCGTGTGAGAAAATGACTACCCACAACTCTCAGGCGTGTATCTTCTCCATTCAAGACAGCAGCCAGACTGAGCCTGGAATTTCTCTACACAAATGAGGAAGCTCCCGGGGAAAGACTCCTTCCTGCTTCGGTGAGGATCCAGTGTCCACCCCTGATCCACTCGACTGTGGCAAAGGGACAGAATCACACCAAGCAAAACGCCGTGCTAGGGACAAACATCGTGAAGCTGAGTGGGGACTGTGGATGGTGGCAGCCAGCCCACAGAGACCCAGGTCTGGAGAGATGTGCATCCCTAAGGAACAGACCACCCAATACCACCTGTCATTTAAAATATCCCCCTTTTACAGGTGAAGAGACTGAGAAACAGATAGGGCCCAAGGTGTCTCAACAGCGGCACCCCTGACATTTTGGGTTGAATAATTCTTTTGGTGGGGGAAGGGGGGGATGCAGTGGGCTGGGGGCTTCCGGTGCATTGTAGGATGTTTAGCCGCATCCCTGGCCTCGACCCACTAGGTACTCATGGCACTTCTCCATGTGTACATCAAAAATGTCTCCATACGTTGTGAAACGTCTCACACGGGCTAAGTAAACGACCTACCACCACTCTGCTAGTAAGGCAGCCAGTATCCAAGCCCAGGTCTGACCCTAAAACCTGTCTCTCATGATCATATCTAACTTACCGACCTCACCAGGTTGTAACCAGGACACAGTTGATGTGGGAGCACCTTGAAGACTTAGGTGGAACATCAAGATGCCTCCACCGCCTTCTTGGGAGCTTCCGGTTCTGTGGACCCATGTGGCCACTCTCCCAGGACAGGGCTCTGCGTCCCTGAGAAGTATTAACTCCGTGGGTCTGACCACCCACCAACCATAGCCCCGTCTGGTTTCATGATGTGGTCCTTCTCCTACTCCTCTCCCTCGTGAAGATGGACATTCCCAAGGTCTTGCTGCCACATGTCCAATTCCACTCTCCAACCGGCTTTATGGTAACTTCCCTCGGCTGGTTTTCCTCCTGTGGAGCCAAGTCTTTCTCCTGATAATTTGGTCCACAAAGTCCATCTGTCATTTTCCAACCAACAACTGACTAAAGATGTGGCATCTCTTCCTCCGGGAGCTGGAGGGCTCAGTAACCTAGGCTGCACGAGGTTCCTGGCTACATCCTTCCAAACCCAGCGGGTCCCTGGAGTGGACCCTCACGTAAGTAAAATGCGTCTCCGAGAATGTTGCTTGACAAAGCCCTACATGGACAGACTCCCGTCTGTTGTTTTCGTTTTGGTTTTTAGTACCCATTGTGGCTGAATTCTAAAAATAATGACGTCCTTCGCTTGCAAGGCTTCGAGGCCCTCCGATTCAAATCATTAAGGGGAAAAGAAACATTTTGGCTGAGAGTAGAGAGGGCTGGTTATACACTAGTGACAGGAGGTCTTGACAATGAACTTCTGGAACTTTCTTAAAAAAAAAAAAGCATATCCTTACAGCTTAATTTGGTTGCCCAATAAAATGACCACAATATGTCACTCATATCCTTCCAGTCAAGATATAAACAGCTTGTTTGGAAGGCTCGTTACAATATAATATTTTTTTAAATAGACTTTTTTTTGTTGAAGTTATAACTTACATGCAGAAAAGTACACAAATCATAAGTACACAGATCAGTGAATTTCTCCTCAAGCCAACACCCTCATATAACCACCACCCAGGTCAAGAAATTACAAGCATTCCAGAAGACCCTCTCAGGCCCCCTCCCAGTCACTATCCCCACCCTCTCCCTAAATGTAACTATTATCATTTTAATCTCATGACCTCCCTGTTTTTTTATGTATCTGATGACCCAGATAATTATCTCTGGAGGCCAGAGTTAATCAGAAGCTGGGAGGATTGTTTTCCCATGAGTCATTTCTCTTAAGAATAGCTTATCAGCGAGGATGCTTCCAGCTGCAAGTAATAGAAACCCCGATGCGGATGGCTTAAACAATAAGAAAAGTTATGGGCTCCATAAATGGAAGTCCTGCTGCACAGCGTGCTTTGTTAATTGAATCAGCAACTTGAGTCAACAAAGTCCCATGGTCTTTCATCTCTCCACTCAGCCATCTTGGTGTCTGCTTCATTGTAAGGCTGGCAGCAGGGCGGCCACAGCAGTTCTGTCTGTCTCTCTCTCTGGAGAGGAAACCTCCCAGAAGTCTTATCCCACTGGTGAGAATTGGGTCACTCGTGCAAACGATAAGTCCAAAGCCGTGGTTCTCAACCTTGGCTGCACATTAGAATCACCTGGGAATTTTTTTTAAATCCTGATTTCTGGGCCTCATCCTCCGGAAATTCTGTTTCTTTGTTACTAATGTTGTGGCCCCACCCCATAACAAAGAAACAGAATTTCCGGAGGATGAGGCCCAGAAATCAGGATTTTAAAAAGATTCCCAGGTGATTCTAATGTGCAGCCAAGGTTGAGAAGCACTGGTCCAAAGGGATGGGATTGCTTCAACTGACTTATCACCTGGGGGTGGGATGGATGTTGAGAAGTCCACCCCAATGCTCCCTACAGAAAACCACACCATAAAAATGGTGATTGTCTATCTAGCTCAACTCATGTATAAAAGTGCTCGATATTGCCAAATGGTAGCAAGGGTTAGAAATAGTGGAGATCTGTGACTGAAAACACTGTTGGAGATTCAAGGTTAGAGGTAAGTAATTCTCTGTGAGGAAAGAATAAATTGACCGTGACAAAACAAACACAGCCGCTCTTGCCCTGTCTCTCCTCTGAACGTCAATGATCCTTGGGCACTGAGTCATGAACACATTTTTCAAAGTTATTGGGATATGTCTGTTGCCAGTTATGTGAAGCACAGGGCATGACGTTTCAGTATACACTTAGGACAAACCTTACCTTTTTACAAAGCACATGATGGCAGGGAGCGCACGTGGGCCATGTCCTTCAAATGCTACAAGGTGTGTGCGTCACGGCTCCTCAACGGACTCCACTCCTTCAGTTACCTTGAGAATCCCCAACAGCCACTCGGTCCCTCCGGTTGTTTGAATATTCTCCAAATTAAAATCCCAAATTTTAAAGAAATATTATAAATGAAAGCCATATATGTACACATATACATATTAATATTCATTTGCTTAAGATAGTTGGGAATGTCACATGTTTACATCCCTTTTATCCATGCACTAGTCACATATTATAAGAACACTAGTGAATGAATACCTGTTGGAGGAACCGATCATCAAAGAATATCTGGGTAGGGAAGTATACTCATCAGTTAAAAACAATTATAATAATGATAGGTACAATAGTGATATTTTTGTGTTAAATGGTAAAATGTATGTGTCTGTAGATGATAAGACAAATAGTAGATAGGTTTTAAAGATAAAGTATTACATTGTTTATGTATATACATTTCACATATATATGTATATGTACCATTAGTTATATTTTCTTTAAAAGGGAGGTCTTTAAATAATTACCCATACATGATAAATACATAACTAATAATATTCTCAGCATCAATAAGAAAGGATGAATGACTACAAGGGCAATTCCAATTGAAGAGTAAAAAATTCAGCGTATCCTTCAGAAAAAATATTTATCACAAAGCTAACATTTCTGAGGAATTTTTTTCTCACGACTGTTTCTAATTTTAATTGCTATTATACTTACAAGGCAACTATCAGCACAAATATTACATCTAATATCTCATATGGTTCTAATATGAGAAAGTACATCAATAACCCACCTGATCTTAATAAGCCCAAACCCGTTTTAAAAAATATTTATTCTTTTTAACTAAAGTGAAAATATATATATGTGAAAATATGAAAACATCCGGTGATCATCAACCATTTTAGTTGCAATTTTTATATCCAACAGCCATCCACTATCCTCTGGTTATTTGAATGTTTGTTCTGGTTATTTGAATTCTAGCTCTTTCTCAAGAATAACAAGTGAAGAAAAAAAAAAAAAAGAATAACAAGTGAGCCTGACCAGTGTGGCTCAGTGGTTGAGCATCGACCTATGAACCAGGAGGTCAAAGTTTGATTCTGAGTCAGGGCACATGCCTGGGTTGCAGGCTTGATGCCCAGTAGGGGGTGTGCAGGAGGCGGCCAATCAATGATTCTCTCTCATCATTGATGTTTGTCTCTCTCCCTCTCCCTTCCTCTCTGAAATCAATAAAAACATATTTTTTTAAAAAAGAAGAATAACATGTGAGGCATATATAGTTTACTATTCATTCTTATGTCAACTGAGAATGTACCTTTTATTTATAATCCAATAATACCCCACTCTGCTTTTTGGTATAGCTTAGGCCTTTTTGAAAAAAGTTGGGTAATTTACAATGCCAAGACCCAATCCAGTTAAGGATCTTCTAATATACACTCTAAATGTCATGAAGAAACCTCTGTTAATTTGCTCTATAAAGGTCAGATCAAGGTTGTAGAGATATTAAGAGGACTGCTCTTTTCTGCCATACCAGCAGAGGGCACATTTCCCGCTTCACTGTAATTACTCCAACCTATAAAATCTGATAGGTGGCATTTGGTAAAATCATAGAGGAAACTGAAAACTAGGCAATTCTTTTAATTTTTTATTTATTGATCGATTTAAGAGAGAGAAAAACATCGATTTGTTGTTCCACTTATTTATGCTTTCATTGGTTCAGTCTTGTATGTGCCCTGACTGGGGATCAAACTTGCAACCTTGGTGTATAGGGATGACACTCTAACCAACTAAGCTATCCAGCCAGGGCTGCAGTTCTTGAATAAAGAATGTGTTCAAGAAAGAATAGCTTGGGAGGAATATGCATAATACAGAAAGTTATTGGGTGCCTCCACTTTAAAAAAAAAAAAAATCTCTTTTTAGAAAAAACCCAAACCTCTGAATAGATTTAGGGTGGTAATTCTTAATTCTTAATAGATTTCTAAAGTATCCCGAATTCTAGGTTAAAGACATTTTCATTCAGAAGGCATTGTTCCACCGGGTTCTTGTTTATAGCGCTGCTGTTGAGAAGTTTTGATATGTTTCCTAATTCTATTTTAGAAAAAAATAGTGAACTTTTTTTTTTTCTCTTTGGAAGCTTTTAGAACACTGGTTCTCAACCCTCACCATGCATCACACTCCCCTAAAACAGAAATTCTATTTCAATTGATCTGTGGCAGGAACAATATTGGTATTTTTTAATCTTCCAATGTAATTTCAAAGTGATCCGAAGTGGCCATGGTTGATGGTTTTGGATTTTCCTCTTGCCCTGTTCTGAAATTCCACAATGATAGGCTTTGGTGCAAGTCATTCTTCATTATTGTGCTGAGCACTCAGGAATCCTTTCAACCTCAAAAATCATTATCATTAGTTCTGGGATGTTTTCTTGTATTATTTCTATAACTATGTCTTCATTTTCACTTCTAGATCTCCTATTGAGACAGAGTTTCTCTAGTGAACCTCTATTTTCTATCTTTTCCTTTTTTACATCTCCTATTGAGACAGAGTTTCTCCTGGCATGAAACTCTAATTTTCCATATTTTCCTTTTTTTTCTACTTTGTGGGATATTTCCTCATTTTTATTTTCCATACCTTCTGTTGCTTTCATTTAAAAACTTTTGTTTTGAAATAATTTTAGGCTTACAAAGACAGCCAAGTTCTCATATATCCTTCACCCCAACTTCCCCTAAAATTAACATCTTACATAACCAAAGTACAGTTGTCAAAACTAAAAAATTCACATTGCAACAATGCTATTAACGACAGACTTTATTTTGCATATCACCAGCTTTTCCAAGACTCAATCCAGGATCCAGAAGAGCATTTAGTTGTCATATCTTCTTCATCTCTGCCATTCGGTGCCAGTCCTTCAGTCTCTCCTTGTCTTCTGTGACCTGATACTTTTGAACACTGGTCAGTGGTTTTGTAGAATGCCCATCAATTAGGGCCTGTCTGATATTTTCTTATGACTGGATTGCGGTTATAAATTTTGGATAATACAACAGAAGTAATGTGACCTTCTCAAGGTATCAAGGGTACATGATACTGGTATGTTATCACTGGTGATGTTAAACTTGACCACTTGGCTAAGGTGATGTTTGCCAGCTATCTTCATTATAAAATTACTGCGTTTCTCTTTGTAATTAGCAAATGCGTTAGATATTTTGAGGCTATGTAAATATGCTGTTTCTTCTTAAGCTTTTGCCCACTAATTTTATCATTCATTGGTAGCCTCAAACTTGTGATTTCTAGAATTTTTATTCTCTGAATGTTCCTTTTAAATACCGTTCTATGTTTGTATTCGTGGATACAATATAATCTCTCAGAAGTTATCAGTTTGTTTTTTTTCTTTTCTTCTACATTATCTCTTCCTCTGACTTCTTTTTTTTTTTCCTATTTGTTTTGGTCACTATCTTTCATGTTAAGGCTTTCCAAAAAACAGTAGATAGTCCTAGTCCACTAAAAGCCTTTTTGGATGCTTTACATCAGCAGAGCTTGTTGAAGGATTTCACTGCAGGGCGACCATGTGGAAGCTGCCAATGTCAGCATGTGCAGATCTTTTCTCTTGTACTGGTGAGTTTCTCCAGAGAGGAATCTTTCAATCCCTGACCAGGGCTATCATCTTAGCTTCTGGGAGCGTAAGGTGGGCGTGGGAGGGTGTCAGCAATTAGTATGAACTTCCTTCTAATCCCCACTCTCAGCTCCATACTCACCACTGCCTTCAGCGTTGCCTTTCGGTGCATAGGACTACATTCAACCAACTGAGCCACTCCAGCCAGGCTATCCTCTTCTTCTACCTTTATTGGCCTTCCACCTTCCAAAAATTTCTTGAGATCTTTCTACAACTGAGGTGTACTCTCTCACTCGCTTTGTCGCTTTTGGATTTTTACCTTTGTTTATTCCTTCCTCTCATCATTTGTGTGGCTTTTGGAAGGGAGCAGAGATCAACAAGTTTCTTTAAACGACTATGTTTCGTCAGAAACCCTGCACTGTTATTTCTAGGGTTTACAATCCAAATGTTAAACAAGTATAAAATTCTGTGACCCAATACCCTATGCAGAATTCCAAATAATTTGTGTAGCTACTCTGCCCTCAAGGAGATAGAGCATAGCTCTTACTCCATAAGTGCGGACTGCCCAACATGACTGCCTTCCCATATGGAACAGTATGGAAAGTTCCTCCCGAAGGAAAACTTTCTAGTAGAGAAACCTAATCAACACCACCTCAGCCTGGCAACCATCAATATCAACCATCATAAATCTCCTGATAGCATGTGTGATGTGATAAAAATGGCCATTTGCCTCTATAATTTCTGTAGCCTCCTCTCAAACTTATAACCTCAGTCTCATTACAAGAAAAATACTAAATTTCAATAAAGAGCATCCTACTATATACCTGACCTCAAAACGGTCAAGGTCATTAAAAACCAAAGTCCAAGAAACTGTCCCAGTCCAGAGAAGCCTAAGAAAACATGATGATTACATGTAATATGTGATACAGGAACAGGAAGAGAAAAAAAAAAAAGACATAGGTAAAAATTGAGGAAATAGGAATAATGTATGAATTTTAATAATAATGTTTCAATACTAGTTTGTTAATTTTAGTAAATGTAACATACTAATGTAAGATGTTAATAGGGGAAAACAAGGTGCCGAATTTATAGAAGCTTTATACCGCCTTCACAATATTTCTGTAAATTTAAAACTGTTTTAAAAAAGTTTATTTAAAATATTTTTATGAAACCCATGAATGCTGGCAGTGGAATCTATTTACAAAAAAAACAAGATTGGTTTGTAGGTATGCAGGCGTGAATGGGGTGTTTGGTTGTTAGTGATGTGGGTAACATTGGGATTCATCTCAAAATTCTACTTGGGAGTCCTAGATAGTTATTCAACACATTTTGCCACAGTTCAGACACAGCACAGTAAACCATCCTGAATCACTTAGTCCTCCCTGTGGTCCAGCATAACAGGGACCCTGAAGGGGGCAGAAGGCCCTTCCTTCAGAGGGTATATAGTCCATCAATGAAAATGAAGACACATCACACACACTTTTGATGATAATAAAATCTGCCTTGGGTTTAAACCTTTAAAAAGGTTTTTGTATCTTATTCTATAACAATAATTGAGTGTGTATATATCTTTTTTAAGGTGAGGAATATTTCTGCTTTCCAAAGGCATTTAGACTTGGCACAATAAAAACTGAGTTTCTGCTTAGGTATACTTGAAGAGGCAGAACCCTTACCAAGACATCACCACGGCAGGCATTTTAAGGTCAGATAAATTGCAGAGGCTACAGTAGTCAGGATATGTGTGCCTCTCTTCAACAACGAACAGTTTAAATTAGTTTACACAAAAAGCAAAGTTATTGACTCATACATGAAAGGTCCAGAGGTAGAATTTATTTAGCCTTAAATGAAGGTCAATAGAGATGTTCAAACAGAACTGTACTGGTTTACATAAATGGTCCAAATTCTAAACAAATCAGCTTTATTTCTTCCAAATGTTCTCTATCGGGTACATTTTTGTACCATAATACTTAAAAATGAAGGGAAAAATGGCTGAGATTCTCCCTTGTCATTTATTGGGTAAAACATAAGGCAGAGTAATACAAAGTAAGACATAAGACAAAGGGGCAAGCAAGGGTTAGAATGGGAGGCAAGAGAAAATCCAAAGACACTTCAAATTATACAAAGGAACAGGGGGCAGGCTGGGAGTCTTGGAAAGCTCAACTTCTCATGCTGCTCCTGGTCCAGCTTCTCCCAACTTCTATCTCCATTTGCTCCTGATTAGATTTCTTGAGTAATTAAGTCAAGGTGGGCAGATTTGGGGAGTTTGTTTTCATTGTGGACATCATCTTTTTGTTCTATAAGGTAAGGCCACACACATTTCTGAAAAACTTAGATGAAAAAACTGAAAATAAAAAAATCCCCAAAGTAAGCTTTCTTTAAAGAAAAAAATGAAATTCAAGCATCTGGTTTTTTTTGTTTCACTTTCCAGGTCCATGTGGTTCTGAAGTTAACAGCACTGTTTCAGTCACAGAGATTAGGATCAGGAGGAAACAATAGGGAACTGCTTTGAGACTGGCACTGGTGGATCAAAAATGCCATTTGTCACGCTAGTAACAAACAGCACTTGTATTTGCATTATGCTGTGCTTTCTCCAATGAACTTGAGTCATCTTTTCATGGTAACAGTATTAACAATTTCAAAAGCTGGAAATGACAAGTTTCCAAATCTTATGCCACATGCTCAGAGTAGACTTCCATTATTCAGAGAGATCAGTCCAAAAGCCGCTATGGGCAAGCCAGCCAATTAACAACTGCTTCTCATTAAAAACAATGTACCTATAGAGGTTCAGGTTAAGTCTCAATCCAGGATCCCAGATTGGAGATGGGATGGGCGAAGTTATGCAAGGACTTCTCGTCTGTGCTGCTTCAAGATTTCCTCCGTAGTCCTCAACTCTCTATCCTGTACAGGCTAACTTTTATCAAAAGTTGTTTCTAATAGCATAGTTCAAATCTAAGTTCTCATAAACTGGCTTCAGGAAACCATTTTGTAAGGGATTCGAGGCTCATTTTAAATAAGTTGTTTCACCCTGACCGGTTTGGCTCAGTGGATGGAGCGTCGGCCTGCGGACTGAAGGGTCCCAGGTTCGATTCTGGTCAAGGGCATATGCCTTGGTTGCGGGCACATCCACAGTGGGAGGTGTGCAGGAGGCAGCTGATCGATGTTTCTCTCATCAATGTTTCTAGCTTTCTATCCATCTCCCTCTCCCTTCCTCTTTGTAAAAAATCAATAAAATATATTTGAAAAAAAATAAATAAGTTGTTTCTATTTAATCAATATGACTCTCTTCAACAACTAAGACACTAGCTGTTTTTTAGTATTTACAATTTAAGGAAATGATTGCATTATTAGTTTCATTTTATTAATCAGACACAGAAACTTCTATATGGGAATCATTAGATCTACTGGGCACATTTTTTTTCTTCCAGAGAAGAAGGGAGAGGGAGAGAGATAGAAACATCAATGATGAGAATCATTGATCGGCTGCCTCCTGCACACCCCCTAATGGGGATCTAGCCCACAACCCAGGCATATGCCCTTGGCTGGAATCGAACCCCAGACCCTTGAGTACACAGGCCGACGCTCTATCCACTGAGCCAAACCAGCTAGGGCTGAACATATTATTTATTTGGCACAGTTTGAGCTTAGTTTTTATATGGAACCACCAACAGTAGAAACTGAGGTATAGGGCTAGACTTGGGTATAAACTATGACTCTTCAGTTAGCTGTGTGGCCTCAGGCAAGTCAAGCGGCTCTCTGAGGATTACTCCTCTCCCCCATCTACCTCATAAGGATCCTACAGGGAAAGCAGAAATATTTGTAAACTATCAAAGGCCCTGCATGGCACATGGTAGGTGTCACATAAATGACAGTGTTACAACTACATTCTTGTTTCAGCTGAAAGCAACTCTAGTTTCTCCATAATGCTTCGTAAAAGGATTAAGTTTTTTAAATGCTAGTAATATATGCAATTAAGCTGGGTGGACCTTGAAATACATAGTATAGACTTCTATTTAGTTAAAAGTTAGGTTACCAACGTTACCTACAATTACTGACAATTTAGTAGACTGGTATTTCTTACCTTTACATTTACATAATTGGAATCACTCTCTTCTACCTCAGGTTTTCAGGAACCAGGATCTGTCAAGCACCTGCCAAATACTCGGGACCAGGAAGAACGCAGTAATATGAATTATTATGGCTGTAGGTTACACATTAGATTCAAAAGCTCATAATAAGAATGGACTATGCTTTCCTGTTAGCAATCCCCAATTCATGTGACGGTGAAGTAACGAAGCCCTCGTGAACTGTGTCTCATTAGTAATGTTACAAGGCTACCAGTAGGTTTTGAAAGTAATGAGAAAAATGGTTTTTTATTTCCCTTGTTTTATTAAATAATCACTAGAACTTCAATCTCGGTGTTTAATTTTCCCCAACAGTTTAGCTATTGCCAAGAAAAACAATCATTTTAAAGACTGGCATTGCAGATAACAGAATCTTATTACCTTGTACTGGCTTCTCCTTTGCAGACGGGTTCAGTAGAAACAGAACTCCGAACGTATCTACCTGGTGGTCCCTTTCCATCCATCAATACAGCAAGTATTGATCTTTGCCTCCTGAGTATCAAACGAGCCACTCACTTCAAGGAAAGAGCTGCAGCAGGAATCCTGAGCTGCAGCATAGGATTCCCCACCGCATGACACTAAACACAGCATTAGCACAGAAACGGGTGACTTTCATGCTTCTCAAATTATTTTCTTCTAGAACACCTGAAGATCACAAAGCCAACACTTCCACTTTTAAAAAAGAGTTGTGTGTGCGTGTTTTTTTAAATAACCGTAGTCAGGGCAAGAAAAGGCAAACAGTATCTTTATTGTGTGTAGCCCTAACAAACATTCACTGTGTGCACATTCCAGCAGAGAAAGACAAAGATCTTTGTTCAAAATATGTTGAAATAAAATAGGTAAACAAACTCCATTATTGAATACACAAAAGGAATGTTAAATATTACTCGTTCACAGTCGAGGGCGAAGTAAAAAGGAAGTCAAATAATCATAACGATGTTTTGTCAAAATAGCAAATGTAGAATATAGATGCAGGCAAAGAGCAGCTCCTAAAACTCAGGAGTGAGAGGCTAGACGTAGGGTAGGTGACTTAAACACCACTCTGCTTCTTGGAACTTCCCTCTGAAATCACCCCAAATTCCAAACCGGGCTCTTTCAGAGCACAACAGCCCAATGTGACCAAACTCCCCATTACTTTTGTGATATCTGGCAACTGAATGAGATGGTTTAAAAGGAATCAATTTCTCGCTGAGACAAGACATGTCTGGACCCATTTCTCCTGGGTAAGGAGTAATAAACATTAACATTCTGCATTTTAATCTCCTAAAATGGAATTTAACCAGATAGCTATCACTGGAGATTTTAAGCACGAGATACCATGGGTAATGTTATACCTGGCCTGTAAAAAGCATTTTTCATTGCTCCCCATCAGAACTAAATGACTATTAAACTCACCAATGTTCTTCTTTCACAACATACACATTTATGACTGTTCAGAGAACTTTATAGATTCAAATTATAGGTTCTAATGGGGTTTTGTTTCTGCTTAAATACTCAAGAATTAGACACAATATTTCTTGTCTTTACAAATGTAGAAGTTATGTTGAAACCAAAATTCTTAAGAGTCAGGGGGCCAGGAAATTTTGGAGACCTGGGACATCCCTAATTCGGTGGCACAATTTTCCCCTCATCTGCTTTCTGTGATCCCCAGCCATTACGTGTACAGTATGGTGCGCAGCTGCAGCTCATCGTCCTTGGGAATAAACAACCAAACAGCCGAGGCCAGTTCCAGGGGGCACGGCCAGCCAACAGGGGCAGGCCCCACTTGCTCCAGAGAGGTTTTCATGGCCTACCAATGTTGAGACTATTTCGAGAATTCGAGTCTACCTCTTAAAACAAAAGTCCTTTTTGATGGATTTGGCTAACATACTGTATTACTTTATTGTTTAGAAAAACCTCTGCAAACTCTCACACAAACTCCACCTTTCACTTCAGCTGTTTATGTAGGCAGAAGAAGAATAGTAAATGGGCCCAAAAGTATGTTTTTTATAATATAAAGTGACATCATATCAGCAGTTCAAAAGCAGTCCTGGGTATTGGATGAATTTCATAGATGGTAGAGACAAAGTCTGAAAATCTTTTCCTCTGGCTCTGAGTCCAGATATAAACAGGAAAAGACAACCAATATGAAATAGAAAAACATACCTTTTGCATTGGTGTTTACCCTAAAATATCAAAAGCACCAATTTTCTTAAGACTATCATTTTTTAATGTTTCTTACAAACCAGATGTTTTTCATTCACTTTTGGAGACTACCAACACACTTTTGATTGATCCAAGTTATCTTCCGGTTTAGTTTTAGCTCGAATGTTCCCTTTCCAACTCCTCAATACTCCTTTGTTCTTTACTTCTATCCCAATATAGTCCCGTGCAATCATCCAACTTATACCAATTATATACCAATTCTTATTCAAGGCAACCCTTCCTTGCCTTCAAATGAAGGAGCATCAGTAGTTCCAACACTTTTGCTACATAATAAATAAAGATTTTTTTTAATAAATTGTCTTAAAGAGGCATCTTATAATACATACAAAACATTTTCTAACGATAGAAGCTTGACTATTATCATAAAAGAAATATAAAAGTCAGCCAGAAATCCCAAGACATTACTCGATAGTGTCATATCCAAATGTGCAAAATTGGGTAATATTATTTTAATGAATTCCGATTCAGTCAATTGCTAAATCACAGGATACAAGACCTGGGTTGAACTTTTTCTTAAATAGTTTGCATGGGCAGACACTATGCTGGGCAGTTTCCTGTCTTGTCAAATCCCTGGCAAGCAGGAAGCAGGAGGAGGTACTGAGCAGGGCCCATGGTTCTTCTTGAACTGCGCTGCTCCCTGCTGCATATGACAATGGCTCAGCAGCAGACGGGTAATCCTCAAACGATGGGGAGAAAAATCACCACAAGCAGTGGCTGGCAGGAAACAGTGTGCTGTCTCCTCAGGTGTTTCCACCGGGAAAAAAACATGTAAAGGCAAATATGCCAAAGAAATCCCTGAACCAACGAGAAACAATAACACAATTCTCGGTAATAATCTACTCTTCATGAAACACTCATCTGAGGAAAAAAAAAAAAAAAAAGCCTACCAGTTTTTAAATTCTAAATGGAAAAACAACAAAACCACAAATTGCAGTCATGGAGGTAAAATGCAGATGAAATGGAAAACATTCTTTTGTCACTATCTCCCCCTTTCAACTGGACGTTATTTCACTGGGCAAACAGAAGATCATATACTGTACCTTTGATCAATTTGGAGTCTCTTACTTTCATTAAAACAGGAAATAAAAAATTTGCTAATCAATACACCAAAAATCAGCAAAAATTCCTGGTAAAGCTCTACAGAGATAATTACAAATTTGTATTTTACCAATAAAGATGGTTGAGGGAAAGGAAAAATAAGAAAGGTGGCTAGAAACTGGTGCCAAACCAAAGTAAAGGATGAAGTCTGGTGCTTTTTCTAAACTCCTGTCCTACAGTAGCGTTTTTCAATACTTTTCAGAGAGAAGATTGCTATGAATTCGCCCTATCACTCCAATCCATCTCTCTCTTTCCCTGTTTCTCTCCACTCCAAAAAATGAAAGGGAAGGAAGCATAATTCTGTTCAGGACCACATAGTGGACAAGACGGTGGCAAGAGCTACCTGCTGAACTAGCTCGGGAGGGAGGGAGATGATCACATGGCTCTTTTTAGTTTTAACAAATATGAACAAGGACCAAGGTCATTTGGCAGTTGTGTTTTAAGTTATAAATGCACAACTTACTTCATGAATTAAACTCCTTTTGACAAACAATGAAATAAAGTCAAATTTTAAAATAACAATATTTACGTAAAAGAAAAATGGAAAAAGAAAAGCTTCAAAAGTAGAGTATGCTAATGTGCAAAGTACTGGAAAGCAGGCATTTTTACCAAAGGGCAATGTCGCTAGGGCACATGGACTGCAGTTATTAACAGAAAACAATGAAATATAAAGATGCTCGTGAAAACCAGTGAAGACAGGAAACGTTGGCCAGGACACCGAACAGTGAGCAGGTGCTTCGGGAGTAAGGCTCTGAGGAAGGAGGACCCTGTCCCCAGCTCTGCGGTGGATGCACAGCCAACCGTCTGGGCTCCGGGGGGGAGAATACAACTGGAAGGATTTGAGAACAGGGCACCGCTGCAGCCTCCAAATAAGTCTCTAGCTTCCACTCCCAAGTGGATCTGCTTTCCAGACTTCGACAAGGCCTCCTCAGGAGGATTTGCTTTCTGACGGGTAGTAGTAACGGTACAGGAAACCTAAGAGAATGGCGCCTATGATGGGGAAAATCCAGTATGACCAGCAACTAGAAGTTGGGGGGAAAAGCAACAACATCATGAACATTTTACACCAAACATTCACTATCTTTCAACATTCACATTTTAATATTTAAATGAGCAAAAGAGTTCTGATTTACTTTGGGAATTTTAACTGCTTTTATCACACAGTAGTTGGAGAAGAACAAATATCTGGGTTCTGTTTTTACAAAGTTATATAATGGCTCTTTGGGGTTATGGGATTATGGTAGTTTAAATTTTTCTTCTTTGTGCTTTGTTTTTTCCATATTCTACATTTAACGCTTTAAAACAGAAAAAAAAGCCACCATTTTATATGTATATAATTACAAATTTAGAAGCATTAACATCTAATACAACTATTGGCAATAACTGCCTCACATGTAAATTTAATCCTCACAATCCTATGAAATAGGTTCTACTATTAGTCTCATTTTCACATAGGAAATACAAGTTTGCACCCAAAATCACAGAGTGAAGTTAGTAAAGCAGTCTGATTCCAAACCCATCCTATTAATTTCTAGTTAAGTTTGGACACTAATAAATCTGAACACACACACACACACACACACACACACACACTTTGGACACTAATAATTACAAAACACACATGCACACACACTGAACATGTTACTAGTTCTAATAAAGTCATATAAGAGATTTTCCTTAGGGGTTTCAGAACAGTCATATTCTCCTTAAAATAATTCTTCTCTAATAGAGCTTATTAGCTCTGCTGGTTTAAAGGTGTAATTCCATGACCCAAATGACCTGGCTGCCTGTCTACTTAAGACATATGCAGTTTTGGTATTAAAGATTTTGTAGCCGATAAAACCAGCTTAGGTTCAATAATAAAAAGTATTCTCTTTGCCTAAACATGCCTAGCACTTTGTACATTTAAGTATGGCAAAAGCTGCTCTGGACAAGGTTAACATATAAACCAGGTAGCTTTGTTTTAAAAAAAACAAAGAGTGACTGGGAGGATTAAGTGACTTTACGTTTTAAGTGGAAGTTGCACAGCTCAGCTGAGCTGCAGAGACTGGGCTTGACTCAATAGTAGTTACTTGTCCACACACACAGCCTCTTACTGAGTGTGGTTCCAACTTGATCTAAAAATTACTCAAGGCTTCTTTTGAGATTACTCAAAATGATTAAGACTGTAAAAATTAATTTTGCTAATGCTAAGGAACTTCTGAATGTGCAATAATTTTGGCCAAAAGAAGAATTAACTGTCAAACAGTATTCTTTGGTTACGTCATACATGTAGATTTATGGGAGAACCTCTTGCCAGACATTATATTGAGCAGAATGAAGTGAATTAAAGGGATACTAACCTTCTGCATGTATCATTTTTCGAAGGGTCCTGAAGAAGATGCATATTCAAAAATGACAAAACAAAAAGAATGAAGATTAACAGAGTACATAAATCTTCTTGAATAACTATATGAACTCTGTAGCTAATAACAGAACTTCACCTTTCATGCAATTTGATGTCTACAAATCTATATGCGATGGGAGTACTGGGAATTTTATTTCTGATAATATACTGGTATTCCTTAGTGAAGAACCATTAATGAAAGCATAAAGAAATGACCTAAACATTCTTTAGATGAAAAAAAAATGCTACTGATAAAATTATATTGAAATGGACCAATTTGTAGTCACAGCGATACATTTGGTTTAGTAGGGCTTGCCACTGGCAGTAACTACGATTAAATATTCTGAAAACATATTTTAAAAATAAAGTGTTGTCTTGTGATATATAAATTAACTGTGAAATGCTCTATAGCATGGAGTTGACTGTTTTGTGGCTTACAGAAATGAACTGCCTTACTCTCTGAAATCATAATAATTATGATTAGAGACCTTAGGGCTTATTTCATAATGAAAAGGGGAAGAATAAAGTAAATGGAAAGAAAATATCAAAATAACCTTAAAAACAAAATTTTGACAACAAAAAGAAATGAAGTACACTTCATACTACTAGTACAGCATGGATGAACCTTGAGAACATTATGCTAAGCGAAAGAAGCCAGATACAAAAGACCACATATTATATAAGTCCGTTGGTATGAAATGTTCAAAATAAACAAATTTAGAGGCAGAGAGCAGATCACCAGTTTCCTAGGGCTCAGGGGAAGAAGAGTTGGAGAAAAATTGAAAATGACTGCTAATGGTTTAGGGTTTCTTTTTGGAATGATGAAAATGTTCCAAAATAGACTGTGATTATGGTTGCTGAAAACCCTTAAAAACAAAATTCTGGTGAATTGGATGGGATCCGAATTATCTATATAATAAAAGCCTAAGCAACCATTACAGCAGAATGTCAGTTGGACATCCCACAGGGTCCCGGACAGCGAGAGGGTGCAGGACAGCAAGAGGGTGCAGGCCGGGCTGAGGGAACCAGCCCGCCCCTCCCCCCCGCAGCCTCTAGTATCTTAATAAAGCTGTAAATAATTTTTTTAAATTCAATTTAAGTAAATATCAAATAAAGTTATTGATTCTATTAATTAACTGTATACTACAAAAGACCCTCTTACTGCCAGAGGACAATAACCCACTAGTATAGGCTACTGCTGCCCAAAATATCATCTTTGCCAATATGTAGAAACACTCCAGGGTGTGAAGACAGAATATTAACTCTGCTTAACCCCCATATCAGTATTCTCCCAGGATTTTCAAAAATCCTACATACTGGCCTAGATACTTTAGAGCAGACCATGAAATGAGTTTTAATTTCATATATCCAAGACACTGTCATGCAAATGAATACATGCCCCAAACCTGAAAGAAATTAGCCTATAGGCAAGTAAAATTTCCAATAAAAATTTTTAGATAAACTATATTAATATACTACTACACTTCACTAAGACCTTGATGATTACAGTTATCTGAGTCATATCTACTAGAATAGAACAAATTGGGCTAATTAAAACATGTCACAGATCAACTTTTGAGAAATACAACAAATGTTTTACAAATTTGGAAGGTAGTGTTAGTGATGATGGTGTGTGGACCAAGTTAATTTGTAATGTTGCCTTTTAAAAATCTTCCACTATAGCAGTCAAGAAATAATTAAATTCCATCAAGAAAATGTCCATGGTCTTTTATGCTTTATCCACATATAAACCAATGATTTGTAAAACAAAAATTATGGAGTTAGTATATATATTTTTTTAATGGGATGATTTTCAAGGTTTACATGACAGCACTACGGAGTAATAGATGTATTATGATGTTTAATCTGCAACACATTAAAAGCCATATATAGCCGAACCGGTTTGGCTCAGTGGATAGAGTGTCGGCCTGCGGACTGAAGGGTCCCAGGTTCGATTCCGGTCAAGGGCATGTATCTTGGTTGCGGGCACATCCCCACTGGGAGGCGTGCAGGAGGCAGCTGATCAATCTCTCTCATCGATGTTTCTAACTCTCTATCCCTCTCTCTTCTTCTCTGTAAAAAATCAATAAAATATATTAAAAATAAATAAATAAATAAAAGCCGTATATATAATTCATATAGATGGATTCTCTAGATTTCAATGCTTTTAGCCTCTTTTATAACCAAAACCTTATATGTGTGCTAACTAGAGTGAGTCTTAGTGTAGTAAACAAACAGAGAAAAGAGAAAGAGAACCAAACCATAATGCTGAAATTGTAAGTTTCTAATATGCAATAATCAAATTTTAAATGTAGATGTTTTTTAACTAAATATTTCAACCCCTGTTTGAAAATCAATCCATCCCGCCCTGGCTGGGTGGTTCAGTTGGTTAGAGTGCTGTCCCTATATGCCACGGTTGTGGGTTTGCTCTCCAGTCAGAGCATATAAGAATCAAGCAATTAATGCATAAATAAGTGGTACAACAAAATGAAGTCTCTCTCTCTAAAAATCAATCAATATATAATTAAAAAAAAAAAAAAAAAAAAGATCAACCCTTCCCTGGAGTCAAAAAGACCAACTTTCCTAACATTAGAGAAAAGAGAAAGAGGCATATTTTCTCTTTAAGATACTGACAGCCAAGTAAATGCCAAACTACAGTGACTCCACTTTTAATCAACTATAATGAAAGAGTTATTTAAGACACTGCTCTTAGTTAGCCAAGTACCTCAGCCAAGTTTGGAAAAGTGACAAAATAAGTTATTTTTAAATTTACAAATTTTTTTTTTTTTTAAAAAAAGAAGGTTCTATTAACACAAAACCTTCCCTCACCTCCACCCTTCTGGCTTTCTATACAGTTTCCCAATTCTCATTTCCACTCCAAAGCTCTGTGCTGAATCTAAGGAATGTTTAAGTAAAATTCCTACAGTTTATGACTGACTTTAATTTATCCCTTTGGGTGTTCTGGCTGGTTATGTTCTTGCCCACATTTTCATTTACACGCAAGATCTTTGGAAAAGAGAACAGTGACTACTCTGGATCTGGCATGGAAAGTAGTAATTGCAGTACTATATGATTTTAGTTACAAGAGAACAGATCAAATCCAAAGTTCTAGCCAAAGACTTACTAAGTAATTAATATGCATGTTTTTTTTATTCTCCAAGGAGTTTGGAATATACTTCCAAACAACCAAACTGCTTTAAGTCTACTCTGATTTTAGTTCAAAATGAACAGAAATTAACATGGGAGAAGAACACATGCTTAAAAAGTGGTGTTCTGTCACCATAGGTAACGATGTGAATTATGATTATAATGCATTAAAATATACAGAAGGGGCATTATAAGTGTATCTTTAGCCTAAATAGTTTACATTCAGACTTTCAAGGGTTTAAATAAAAAAGAAATATATTATAATATATACAAGAAGTTAATGTTTTAATTCCTCAATTGGGTGTTTGCTATTCCAAGAGGATTCTAAGTATTTAAAATTAGAAGTGGATTTTAAGCCACAGGACACCTTCAGCAAATTTAATGAGTGTTTGGGTGGTCTGGTAGTTTTTACAGCTTTTTATTTAGAACACATTGGTATCTATGTGGCCAGTACCTATGAAAAACAACTCGGGAACTTTTGGCCTCGGACACGACTGGAGAGGACTTTTCCTCCTTAATACAATGGACTTTTACCATGAGCTATCACTATATGAATTTTAGTATTAGGTTCATCTTACAACGTAAAAAGTTTAAGTACTGAAAGTACATGATTTCAACATTTTAATCCCAACAATGACACAGAAATGTGGAATGGATCTTGAGGACAGCCTTCTCATGAAGGTTCTAATCCTATATAATAAAAGGCTAATATGCAAATCGACTGAACGGTGGAAAGACCAGTCGTTATGACACGCACTAACCACCAGGGGGCAGATGCTCAACACAGGAGCTGCTCCCTGGTGGTCAGTGCGCTCCCACAGCAGGAGAGCCGCTCAGCCAGAATCCGGGCTCACGGCTGGCGAGCACAGCAGTGGTGGTGGGAGCCTCTCCCGCCTCCATGGCAGCACTAAGGATGTCTGACTGATGGCTTAGGCCCGCTCCCCTCTGGGGAACGGGCCTAAGCCATCAGTCAGACATTCCCCGAGGGCTCCTGGACTGTGAGAGGGCACAGGCCGGGCTGAGGGCCCCCCCACCTGAGTGCACAAATTTCATGCACCAGGCTTCTAGTGTACTAAAATTTCTTTCTGGATGAGAATACGGTTTAACAATTACTGTCTTCAGAGCATATATCACTAGAGTCAGCCCAGTCAAGGAAAAAATATTTCCCTGTCAATAGGGGCAAAATTCAAGGATGAAAAACATCCTCTAAAACAGATTTCTACACAACTCTCTCAAGAACCCATTGTGATACAATATATATGACATTACTGAAAAATTAAAATTAAAACACTCATAGAATGATTCCTACAGAGACCTAAGAGGGAAAAAATTGTTATAACATTGGAGGGCTGATTTAAAATGAATGTTACCTTGTCTTCTAACACCTTGTTTTGCAAAACTACGTATCATTTCTAAATAGAAGGCTACAAGAAGACATTAATCCTGGAGATCCCTCAGCAAAGGGTATTTGGTCTTTCAAGAGTGATTTTGCCATTACATTCTATGATTTATTTCAAAAGATTATGTACAAAATACAAATGTTAGACAAAAACAGGAACAAAGTAACCTGACAAAATTCTTTGGTAAATGGCAATCACTACTCATGTACAGGACTTCTACCTCCCCATTAGGTTGTAAGTATGATAGGAATATTCAAGAATTCTTAAAAGGAAAATTTTAATGTAACGTAACCAATAACTACATTACATAAGCAATGTATCCTTTTCTCCCATAAGAGAAGGTAAACTGCCGAAGCTGGTTTGGCTCAGTGGATAGAGCTTCAGCCTGCGGACTGCAGGTCCCAGGTTTGATTCCGGTCAAGGGCATGTACCTTGGTTGCGGGCATATCCCCAGTAGGAGATGTGCAGGAGGCAGCTGATCGATGTTTCTCTCTCATCGATATTTCTAACTCTCTATCTCTCTCCCTTCCTCTCTGTAAAAAAATCAATAAAATATATTAAAAAAAGAAAAAAAAAGAATTAGTCTCAAAAAAAAAAAGAGAAGATAAACTGTTATATATGGATAATATGTTATGTATGTGTAATAGAAAACTGTATGCATAACACAAGTAAGTAGCATCTGGGAGAAAAAAATGTATATGACTTTAAACCCAATGTGTGGATTGCTTCTAGTATTATGTGAAATTTACTGGATTTCAAAAGTGAAACTTAAGTTTAAAAATTAATTTTAAAAATCTTTTTAAAAATGTTTAAGTCTCTATGGAGACAATCTTGTTTTTTTTTTAAAAAAAACAGCTCAAATCCTGTTATAGCAAATGTCATTTCATTAAAACTTTGGTCTATGAAATACTAAATATCTATTTAAAAGAATGAGGAAGGAAAAAAAATTTTTTTAAATAAAAGAAAAAAATGAAAGAATGAGGAAGATCTTTATGAACTGATAAGGAACAATCACTAATATAAAAATGTTTAAGTAAAAAGAAGCAAGGTGCCCTAACCAGTTTGGCTCAGTGGATAGAGCGTAGGCCTGCGGACTCAAGGGTCCCGGGTTCGATTCCGGTCAAGAGCATGTACCTTGGTTGTGGGCACATCCCCAGTAGGGGTGTGCAGGAGGCAGCTGATCAATGCTTTTCTCTCATCGATGTTTCTAACTCTCTATCCCTCTCCCTTCCTCTCTGTAAAAAAATCAATAAAATATATTTAAAAAAAAAAAAAGCAGCAGCAAGGTGCAGAATAGTATTATGAGATTTTTTTTAAGGAAGCAATAGCTGCTCTATCTATCAATCGAACAATCTATCCACCCATCCATCTATCCATCAACCTATTTATACTTATGTGTGCACAGAATCTCTCTGGAAAAGTAAACAGGAAAATGGTTGGGGACCAGAGGGAATCACTTTGGTCAAGTTATTGGGTCTCGTCATTGTAATGAGATTTGACTAGTGAAGTAGGTGAACTGTCAAGTAGGTAATATCTGTTGAATAAATGAGACATGGTAGCTGCTTTTTTGGTCAGGAGAGCATATGCATGTACTTTAATCTCCTGAACTGATGGCAGTGATAAAACAGCTAATCAATAAGTAAATGCATACTCAAAAGAGAGATTTCGTGGACCACAAGGTGTCTAGATTACGTGCAGTACAGTCAGCAGGCAGGCAAACTGGTACAGAAAACACTAAGTCTGTTTCCAAGACAAGTTTTCATAACCAAAAGCAGATCAGAAAAATGTTAAGTCAAATATGAATAGAAGGTCGATGGCTCTCAGCATGGGGACTGATCCAGTAAGGGAGAGTCACAGAGACAAAGAGGTTTTTTAACTAGCTAATTATCTTTGACTGAAGCAAGTAAAAAAAATTATCTATTGCCAGATCTGTTTTCTAAGATTTTCAGTTTTAGTATTTCAGGGCCTTGAACCTCAGGCATTATAATCTCAAAAGAAAACAATGATAACCATCAATTATTTACCTGCAAAAACAGTATGAAAGGTAGTTTCAAAAAATCTGGGGAAAGGTTCCTGATTTATACTCTGAAATAGCAATGTTTGGGTGTTTTTTGTTGTCTTTTGTTACTGAGGGGTGGAGAGGAGTTTCAGACAGGAAAGATATATGGAGCTGTGGAAGGAAAGGTAGAGAAATAAAGGAAGGGAGAAGAAGTAAAATAAGAACTATCCCATAAGGCAGGCTTTTTAAAAAATGGCTTATTTATAGAGGTTCAGAAACTCTTAACCAAAAGAAAGTATTAATAAAATTAACATTGCATCTATATCTTCATGATGAATATTTAAACTGGGACAAAAAATTTTTTTAAAGAGACACCTACATCCTAGACACCGAAGTGCCTATTTAAAACCTCTGTAAGAAATAAATCTGAGGGACCAAGAATTTCTTCCTGGGCCTGAAATCAGGTTAAACTACAGCTCTATGACAACCTATGTAGGTGGTCTTGAAAATTTCCCAAAAGGCTTTTCTGCTCGCCTGACTGCTGAAGTACAGCAGTGTGACTGGAACCACTCAACGGCCAGACTCCCTTCTTAATGGAGACTGTCCTTTGGGTATAACATTCAGGAGGAAAACAGATTCTTGAAAACATTGCCTTTAATCAGTTTAACCCAGGCAGGAGCCAAACTACATTTGGAGACTTTTAAATTATTACAGAATTTGGTGAGCTGAAAGGGTTTCTTTTTCTATATTTATTACAAAAGGTTCCAAGCCTCAACAGTTTTAATTTAACTGAAACATCTCTCCTTAATTCTTTGACCTATAGAAGGCAGACAGTGCTTTTCACAGAAGAGAATTAATAAAAGTTCCCCATGTTTCCTAATAAAAGACCAACATATCATTCAGCAAAAAATCTGGTGCTTGGCTACCTGGGTTACTTTAAAGGCAAATGCCAAAGTCCTACCTCCAGAGATGATGAATCAGTAGTAACGGAAGCCCAGGAAATATACATTTCAGAAAACATGCCAAAGGATCCAATAGAGGTGGCACGAAGAGCAGAATTTGAAAATCACCACTCTCCATTCCTATTACTACATACTGTATTACCAAGAAAGGAAAACAGCAACAAGAAGCAATTTGTAGACTTCTAGACATTATTAATTCCAAAAATGTTTTCCCATTTTTTAAAAAATTTATTGATTGATTTTAGGGGAAGAGGGAGAGAGAAAAACACGGATTTGTTGTTTCACTTATTCATTCACTGTTTGATTCTTGTATGTGCACTGACCAAGGATTGAACCCGCGTTATTGGGGTGATGCTCTAACCAACTGAGCTACCAGGCCAGGGCCTCTATTGTTTTCATAGAAAGGGTGCTTTCATGGTTCCTGTGCAGAAGTGAATCACGGCTCCCAGATACAAGGTGCATCTCTTGTACAAATGGATTATCCCTTGAATCAAATGTTGACCTCTGAGAGCAATGTTTCCCCGACACAGTCAATAAACAAAACCAGGCTAGTTCAAATTTTCTCTTTTTTTTAATCCTCATCCAAGGATATTTTTTTTTAATGTATTTTATTGATTTTTTACAGAGAGGAAGGGAGAGAGAGAGTTAGAAACATCAATGAGAGAGAAACATCGATCAGCTGCCTCCTGCACACCTCCCACTGGGGATGTGCCCGCAACCCAGGTACATGCCCTTGACCGGAATCGAACCTGGGACCTTTCAGTCTGCAGGCTGACGCTCTATCCACTGAGCCAAACCGGTTTCGGCCCAAGGATATTTTTTATTGATTTTAGAAAGAGAGGAAAGGAGAGAGAAACATGGGTTGGTTGCCTACCACAACTTAGGTATGTGCCCTGACCAGGAATCGAACCCCAAACCTTTTGGTGTATGGGACGATGCTCCAACCAACTGAGCCACTCGGCCAGAGGCAAATTTGTTCTGAATTAGAAAAGTGAGGATTCAAGAATGGATGGTATATGTGTTAGGAGGGGAGGACAAACAAACCAACAGTGCTCACAAAGCATTTAAAGAACCATTTCATCCCCCTTCATAAACAATTCAACAGTTCAGAGTAGCAGAGGATAGCAAGACAGAGAGTTAATTTACACACTCTAATTGCAGGGCAACAGATGGCAGACATTGTCAAGCAATCTCGGGTTGAAAGAATTCTTGTGTCTAGGCCAACTTGAACTGCTGTGTCAAACATGTTCAATAATTCCAGCTCAATGAGGAAAGGGAAGGAACAAGGTAGAAGGGGGGAAAGGAGAAGGAGCATCACCCCCATGATGTCCTAGGCATCTACTTTTAAACTGCTGTCCCTTTAAATCAGAAGGTAGTGTAATAGCTATCTATCTGATGGACAGAAATCAAGGGAAATTGTGAGGGAGGAAAGGGGGTGAACCACCCAGCTTGTGGGAAGCAAAAAAGGCTTTCCTATTTTCTTCCTGTTACATTATGCAGTGCACATTAAGGTTTCTGCCGTCTCACTGAGTAAATGGGAAGGGTTGGGCCCATCTGATACGACAAGGTAAAAGGATTAAATTTGGGAACTAGGGACAGAAAGGCCTGTTCTAGTCAATTACTTCCATCTATAACGCCTTCTAAGACTTGTAAGAGAAAAATCAACTTTTCAATTCTTTTTCCAATACAGACGCAATTATTATCACCTACACTATTTAATGTAAGACTAATAAATTATTTTCTACAACAGAGCTCATAAACTAATTTCTTTCAAAACCATATAGGGCATGGTGTTAGAGTTTCAATTTTTTAAAAAAATTAAATAGAAACATGAACAAATATTTCCTACTGTTCAAGACTCAGCTATTCTTTTTTCCTGAGATGGTACAGAGTCCAAATTCCTGAAAAATAGGATTTTTGCTTGGGGGAAAAGTAAACACTTCTCTTATTAAGATATTTTTTAAAAAAGCAATTCTATGTGAGTAAGTAGACATATAAACACTTGAAACACAAGAGAAACAGAGGACTTCTTACCTTGCTACCACTTTCAGGTTTAAGGTCATTCTGTTAAAAGAGGAAAACAAATAGTATTTTAAGACATATCCCAACGAATGCTCACATGTGCTTGTTTCTGACCTTGGAACATGGAAACGAATTCCCTGAGAGACATCAGAGTCTGCAGAAGGGTAGGCCTGACCCTGAGCAGATCAAGGTCTCTTGTTAGAATGGTATGGTTTAAAAAGTCCAGTTACCATCTTTAGAAAGGAATTTGCAAGAGCAACCAAACCACTATATTAAGTAGAGATGTTGTTAATTACATTACAAAAATCAGTCAATCGATTAAACAAGGACATCCACAATCAGTTTCCTTAGCTTTTCAGAGATACTACATGTGTCGCTTTACACACAAGACGCTGTATCGTTGCACAGTGAGGCCAGGTGATTCTGGAGAAAATTTAGCCTGATGGCTGGGTTGAATGAATTTCCATTGTTCTGTGGCTGTTCCGGAGCTTTCCTCCCCATAAGCACTCCTAGCCCAGTGGGTTCTTACCGGGTGCACATCACCGATATAGTACTGCTTTAGCATTTCTCTGGCATCAGAGGAGTGGCCTACATCTTCAAAGCTTTCACTTGCATCTGCACCAGCTTGTTCCAGCAGAACCTCTTCTCCACCAGGATGCTACAAGGGAAAGATAGTTACTGAACAGAGGGCTCTCTGAAAAGCAAACCAATAAAAGTTACTTTCCTCTCCCCTCTTTTCCCTTCTCTCCCTTTAATGGAACCAATCAACACTGTATGCCACCTGATAGGATGCAATGGGAAGAACACAGCATTATTTCCATGGTATTTTGGCCAAAAATGCACAATATGAGGAAACCTAGGATAACTGCCAATTGATAGTCTACAAAACAAGTGACCTTTGATCTCCAAAAATATCAAGGTCATGAAAGCTGAGGAAAGACTGAAGAACTGTTCCAGACTGAAGGAGCTAGAGACAAAATAACTGGGAATGTGTGTGCTCCTGGGTAGATTTCTTTTGCCAACATTATTGAGATAGCTACAGAAACCTGAATGGAGACTCTGGGCAAACAAATACATGAAATCCTTTATTCTATTCTTGCAACTTTTCTGTAAGTTTGAAATGGTTTCAAAACAAAAAGTTAAATAAATAAGTAGTAGAAAGTAGATTCTATCTACTACTATAACTTACAAGCTATAGCATGACCCTGGACAAATGAAGAAATTTAGATAGCTTAATTTCCTTATTTGTAAAATGGAGATAATGAGTACCTATCTTAACTACTATTGTATTAAATGAGATAAGGATATGAAATACTTTGTACTCAAGAAGAGAGAGTACAATTTGTATAATGTTATCATCTGTGATTTTAAAAAGCAGATACATATATGTGTGCATATGCATAAAAATTCCCTGGAAACAAGAAGGCGGTAGCTGGGGGACAGGGTGGGAGAAAGACTTTAAACTACAGACCCTTTTGAAATTGTTTCACCTAGTGAAGTATTACCTACTCAGAAAATAAATTTTTAAATGTTTTTATTGATTTATTAGAGAGAGAAGGAAGGAGAGGGAGAGAGAAATATCAATCACTGCCTCCTGCTCATTCCCTGCCAGGAATCCCAGCCTGCAACCTGGACACGTGCCCTGACTGATAATTAAACGGCGACCTTTTAGTGCACAGGACAACACTCAACCAACTGAGCTACACCAGCCAGGACCAGAAAATAAATAATCTTTTAAAAGTTAGATTTGGCACAGTCCCTGACCTAAAGTAAATACTCAATAAACATTTACTTACAACTAGCAAATTATTTGACATATTATCTAAAATTGTATTTTTGAACTCTCAAGTAATGCTGTTAAGTAGTTTCTTTTTATAAACTTTTTGGCAGGACTAATATGATCATCCCTGTCTTAAAGATGAATTCAGCTGAAACATAAATATAAGTGTAACCTCCCAGTCATAGTCACTTGCCTATGAGCTCCCTGATGATAAGAATTACTTCCACTTTGTCTCCTAAAGGTCTCCAGCCAGTGTGTTGTCTCCCATGCCAGTATTTAAGCCTGCTGTTTTAAAGAGTAAATGGGGCCCGATAGATAGCCACCACTCATCTGCTATTACATCTGAAACCTCTCAGCTGTATTAAGCTATTAGCTTTGGAATTGTGTCCCAGTTTAGTCTAAGTACCTAAACTATGAAAGATATTTTTCCTTTATGACATATCCCAACTTATTATGTTGCTTTTCAGAGTAAAAGGATAACAAAACTTATTAGTGGCTTGAAATATTTCAGGGAATGATTAAATTTATGACTTCCTACACAGTTCTTTCTATGACAAAATATTTCATTTTCAACAATCTCTCACCACTTATAAACAAAAAAAATACTACAACAGAAATAAGTACAATGAACATTTTTAGTGTGTAATACTCGTTTTTCCCATACATCCACTCAATCTTTTCAAACATTAGTCCATAAATATTAGTACTTACTATTTTTTTAAGTATGTATTTTTATTGATTTCAGAGAGGAAGGGAGAGGGAGAGATAGAAACATCAATGATGAGAGAGAATCATTGATCGCTGCCTCCTGCACGACCTCTACTGGGGATTGAGCCCCCAACCCGGGCATGTGCACCCCCCTCATTCTTAGATTGATGCTCAACCAGTGAGCCATGCCAGCCGGGTGGTACTATTTTATGTACTAGGCAGTGATAAAGGTTTTTGTGTTTTTACAAAAGTGAATTCATACAGTATATACTGTTCTATAGCCTATTTTTTTTTTTTTCACTGAGGCCAGGGGGTCAGAGTGGTCCAAAAGCCCTACATTTAATAGCTCCCAAATGTGGTCTTAATACAGATGGTTTGAGACACACAAAGATTTCAAGGAATCTCAGGGTGGTCCTGCCCATTGTTATCATCACCTTGTGTGAATGACCCACCCCTGTGTGTCCGCCCTGCAGCAGAGTGATGAGCTCACTCAGAAGCAAGGATCTGACAGTTAAATCCTAATTCAAAGCACAATTAGGTAAAATGGAAATTATATCCCCATGCAGTCCTTCTTCACATGGAAATATTACTTCAACAACCCAGAGGACATATTTTTCAAAAAAATAAAATAATGGGGAAATAGAACCGCCTTCTCCTATGCTCACGGGCATAATGAAAGGGAATTAACAAATGTCCTCCCCATGATTCTTATCTTGGTAAATGGATCAACAAGACATTCTCAAGCTTTGTTACAACCAAAGTCGTATTTCCACTGACCCTATTTTAAGTCTATGCTACTGCAAGGAATCAAACTACTCACATTAACTGCATCCTGGTACTTCTGCTATGTATTTGGGCTTCAGAGCATTTACTCTCTTTGGTTCTGGGCCAAGATAATGACAATGACCAATCAGAAATGACGCAAGAGCAATGTTGGAGCAGCCATGGCCGTGCATGCAGCAGACACCAACAAAATTTTCAAGACAAAGTGGGAAGTTTTGGAGCTAATGGATCACCAGTGGGCACTAGATTATGTCAAAGAGGAACTCATGGTCAAAGATCTCCACTTTGAAAGCATGTTCAAATAGGAATTACAGATCTCTATTTTTTTAAGACCAAGCACGGATTAGCTCTGCTAGGAACTTGGAGTAGCCCTTCACCTTGTACCTTTTGTTTGAGCTGGAGCATCTCAGAATGAAGAGAATGCATGAGCTGGTGAGCATGCAGCAAGGATCCTTCTGGTTTGAGCTGGGCTCGCATTTATGTTTGAAATTAGAGGAAATGAGGATTATGTGCTGGGTGGCATTTAGGAAAAGGACTATTTTTTAAATGCTTTAAAATTTCTTTCTGCCCTAACCGGTTTGGCTCACTGGATAGAGCATCAGCCTGCAGACTGAAGGGTCCCAGGTTCAATTCCAGTCAAGGGCACATGCCCGGAGTTGAGGGCACGATCCCCAGTGCAGGGCGTGCAGGAGGCAGCCGATCAGTGACTCTCTCTCATCACTGATGTTTCTATCTCTCTTTACCCTTCTCCCTTCCTCTTTAAAATCAATAAAAAATGTATTTAAAAAAAATAAATTAAGCCCTAACCGGTTTGGCTCAGTGGATAGAGCGTCGGCCTGTGGACTAAAGGGTCCCAGGTTCGATTCCAGTCAAGGGCATGTACCTTGGTTGCAGGCACATCCCCAGTAGGGGGGTGTGCAGGAGGCAGCTGATCGATGTTTCTCTCTCATCAATGTTTCTAGCTCTCTATCCCTCTCCCTTCCTCTCTGTAAAAAATCAATAAAATATATATTTTTAAAAATAAAAATAAATAAATAAATACATACATAAATATATAAATAAACAAATTTTCTTGCCCTGACCGGTTTGGCTCAGTGGATAGAGCGTCGGCCTTCAGACTCAAGGGTCCCAGGTTCGATTCCGGTCAAGGGCATGTACCTTGGTTTCGGGCACATACCCAGTAGGGGGTGTGCAGGAGGCAGCTGATCGATGTTTCTCTCTCATCGATGTTTCTAACTCTCTATCCTTCTCCATTCCTCTCTGTAAAAAAATCAATAAAATATATATTAAAAAAATTTTTTTTTCAATTATAGTTAATTACCATGTGCAATCAAGCCTGAGTTCTAACCGCAGTAAGCGCTTGTTTTCTTGAGATACAACCCCCCCGCCCCCCGTAAAATGTTTTAGCTGGTATCTTTATAACTTCCTCTACAACAGTAATAACTTTCATTAATGAAAACTTAAAAACTATGGATGAGCAAAACAAATCTCCCTGTGTTGTTCATTTTGCAACGACAGAATGACATAAAGAACAAATGTGTCAAAACTTGACTCAAATGCTCTTTTTCAGAGTGACTACTCAGGGACAGGACAGATTTTGCAAGCCTTCTGTATCTCTTAATACTGAGCAGTGGAAATCGGTGACCCTGAAACACTGCTGGGTTCAAGTACCTTCTAGATGACCAAAGATGGGTTAAACAATGACTGTACTTAATGCCACTAAACAATGAGAGGTTCTTGGTCTGGAGTTCGGAATATATCAAATCCACTGGAAAAAAAAAATCAAATCAATGTACTGTCTATAGCCACTCAACTAAAGATCCAGTTATTCTGGATGAGAGTTTATGTATCATTATAAAAGGGGAGAAAGGGCACCTGGCTGGTATGGCTCAGTGATTGAGCATCAACCCATGAACCAAAAGGTCACCAGTTTGAATCCCAGTTAGGAAATTTTGAAGAGGACTGGGCAGAGAAAGATGATAAACCTGGGTAGGAAACAGGAAGAAATAGTAAAGGTTCATAGGTATTTGCCTTTGGATTAGAAAGAGCCTAGTAGCCTAGCCTGTGTGGCTCAGTGGTTGAGCGTTGACCTATGAACCAGGAGGTCACGGTTTGATTCCCAGTCAGGGCACATGCCCTGGTTGCGGGCTAGATCTTGGTGTGGAGCATGCAGGAGGCAGCCAATCAATGATCTTTCTCATCATTGATGTTTCTATCTCTCTCTCTCTCTCTCTAAAATCAATAAAAAATATATGTAATCTTTAAAAATAAAACAGGGGTGCCACCTACAAAGTCACCACTACCCAAAGTCTGAATTACTTATTTAATGTCCTTCTTCCCCCACTAGACAGTAAGCTCCATTAGAACAGGGAGGACTGTTGTCTTATGTCTAGATTAGAATATGGCTGTATTCTAGAACATAACATGGCACCTGAAACACAGTGAGATCCAGGGAGTACTATGCCCTCTTTCCCTCCCACCTGCCCTCTCTGGTACATGCGCACCGAAGCCCACATACAAAATAAGTAAAAATCAACTTGTTGATCAGGGCCTCTCACCTGGACAGTGTTGGAGGTTAAATGTCACCTCATGTTATTCCTAGTCTTCCCTAAGGGCTGTCACCACTTGGGATTGCTCAAGGAAAGATAGTACTCTTTCTATAGATTTGTTAATTCCACAAGATATGTAAATTGCATTCTTTTGACCAGCCTTGGAGAAATCGAGTAAGAATTGCTATTAGTTAAACTCTGAAGCTTTCAGGAGATATTCTAGGGATGCATCAAAAAGAGCCTGCATTCTCAGTCTTACCGAAGGCAAGCTCACGCTTCGCCCTGCACCACAATTACTTATACACAGATCTCATCCTCCCTTTAAGTCCAAGGCAGCTAATTCACCTTTGAATCTTCACAGCATCTGCTATACTAGTAAGCACTCAAAAGATGCGGCAGGAAAATGTACTTTATTAACAATGAAAATAACCACTAACATTACTGAGCTCTTTATACCAGGTACCATGATAAGTCTGCAGTAATTATCTAAATTAACTGTCCCAACAACAAACCTGTGGAATAGGTACTACTATCTCCAATTTACAGATGGGAGAGGCCTTCACAGAGCTTATTTGCACAAAGTTACACAACTATTAAGTGGTTAAGTAGGAAACGGAACCAGACATAAACCCCAAAGCCAGCACTCTGCCTTTAGAATTCTATTTCATATATACAATTCACCAAAATTCTCTTCAAAGACACTGTTAAGAAAATGAAAAGGCCGAAACCGGTTTGGCTCAGTGGATAGAGCGTCGGCCTCCGGACTGAAGGGTCCCAGGTTCGATTCCGGTCAAGGGCATGTACCTGGGTTGCGGGCACATCCCCAGTGGGGGGTGTGCAGGAGGCAGCTGATCAATGTTTCTCTCTCATCGATGTTTCTGACTCTCTATCTCTCTTCCTTCCTCTCTGTAAAAAATCAATAAAATATATTTAAAAAAAAAAAAAAAAAAGAAAATGAAAAGGCTAAATACAGACTGGAAGAATATATTCGTAATACATATACTGAAAGAACTTGCATCTAGATATATAAAGAACACTTTCAAGTCAATAATGAGAAAACAAACAACCTAATTAAAAAATGGGCAAGACTGAACAGACACCTTACAAAAAGACATACAAATGGCCAATCAGCCCTTAAAGATACTTAACATTAGTCATCAGTGAAATGCAAGTTAAAACCATAATTACATGCCAGGACACACCCATGAAAAGCACGAGAATGTCTAAAAGTAAAATGACAAATACCCGGTGTCAATGATGATGGGGAGAAACTAGAAAACTCATGCACTGCTAGTGGGAATATAAAATGACGTAGCTACTTTGGGGAAAGTTCTCGCAATTGCTTGAAAAGTTAAAACTAAACAAAACATATGACCCTGCAATCTCACTCCTAGACGTTTACCCAAAAGGAATGAAAACATATGTCTACACAAAGATTTGTACATGAAAGGTCATAGCAGCTTTATTCATAATAGCCAAAAAAATGAAAACAACTCAAATGTTAATCAATAGGTTAATAAACAAGTTTTAGAATATTATACGACAAAATAAAAATAAATAGGGACAAATTGCTGACACATAGAATAAAACAGAGATGAATCTCAGATCTATACGCAAAAGAGTGCATACAGTTTTCTAGTATTCTAAATCATCAATGGTTAAATGAGGGCAAACGTTCTACAAATGTTCTATATATTGATTGTGATGATTACACAGGTGAGATTTTTGTCAAAACTCAGTGAACTTTACATATAAAAATCTGTACGTGTCCTAGCCGGTGTGGCTCAGTGGATGGAGCGTTGGCCTGCGAACTGAAGGGTCCCAGGTTCGATTCCGGTCAAGGGCACATGCCCGGGTTGTGGGCTCGAACCCCAGTGGGGGACTTGCAGGAGGCAGCCAATCCATGATTCTCTCTCATCATGGATGTTTCTATCTCTCTCTCCCTCTTCCTTCCTCTCTGAAATCAGTAAAAATATATTTTTAAAAAATCTGTACATTTTATTGTATGTGCATTGGCTCACAACAGAATTCACTTGGGGGGAGGGGCCAAGATAGCAAAATATTACTAACAACCCAAATGTTTCTCAATAGGAGACTGCTTAAATAAATGACGACCCAGACAACAAATTCTGTGAAAAGTAAGAAGTGTTACAGGTATCGATGTGGAAAGATTCCTGATAGGTACAGTTAAGTAAACAAGCAAGGCACAGACAGTGCGTTCAGTACACTACCTTCTGTTTTAAAAAATAAGAGTGGGAGGGACTATTTCACTTTTGCTTACATATGCAAAACAAAAACCTGGAGAAACACAAACAATAGTAGGTAGCTTTAGGCAGATTGGAAGGGTTTTCACTGTATATTTGTATGATTTATTCAAAAATAAAATCAACCTGAGTTCCAGAAGAAAGGTACCTGGCTCTAATTTCTCTACATCCCATTCCCAATCCTTCCAAATTATATTTAAAATGTGAAAGCAGTTGGCTGAAAAACAGACCTAATACCACCATAGCCGGTTTGGCTCAGTGGATAGAACGTCGACCTGCGGCACATGCCCGGGTTGTGGGCTCGAGCCCCAGTAAAGGGTGTGCAATGATACCCTCTCATCATTGATGTTTCTATCTCTCTCTCCCTTTCCCTTCTTCTCTGAAATCAATAAAAATATATTTGAAAAAAAAGAAATAAAATAAAACAGACCTAATACCATAAGTCTTTCCCCTCTTACCTACTAGTAATAAAAACCCTATTCTCCCAGACCTTCAGGCCAAAATCTTTGGTGTCATCCTTGACTCTTTCCTCTCATGTATCATTAAATCCTACTGGCTCTACCATCATAACACATCCAAAATCTGACACTTCTCACCATCAAGCCACCATCTCTTGTCCTGCCTCCTTAATAAACTGGGATCCTCAATTCCACCTTTGCCTTCCTTCAACAGTGCAGTCAGAGTGATACTATTAAACCATCAAGTCACATCATGTCACTCCTCTGCTCTACCGCAAAACAAAAGTCAAAATCCTTTCTAAAACCTGCAAAGTTGATCTGCTATCCCCTGATCCTGATGACATCTATTGCTATCCAGCCACTCTAACCCGCCACACTGTTCCTCAAACACAGAACACACATTCTTCCCTCAAGGCCTCTGAACTTGCTCCCTCTGCCAGGAATGCCCCTCCTGCAGATTTCCACATGGCTGGTTCCGTAACTTCTGCTGGCCTTTGAGTCATCATCGTCTTACTCAAGCCACCTCTCGCCAGCTTACCTAAAATCATCCTCATACCCTCACCCCAACATACACCCATCCTCCTCTTCTCTGCTTCACTTTTCTTCTGAGCACTTACCACTACCTAACATAGCATGCATTTTAGTTATTTACTCTGATTATTGTCCACTTCCCATAGATTGTAATCTCCATGAAAGCATGTGTTTAATTATCCACTGCTGTAGCTTCAGCACTTAGAACAATACCTGGCACATAGCACACACTTGATAAGTATGTGAATAGTAAGTGGATGAATGAATGGGCTTGGAATGAACAAGAAAACAAGAGTAGAGACTACAGAACAGGAAAGTAAAATGGCGAAATGCAGGTAAAGATCTGCAGCTCAAGGTTTAAGAGAAGCCTTGGCACACCTGGGATGTCTCTGGCTCCATCAGCATGTAGTACATCAGGCCCGCAACCACTACTCAAGACTGAATTAAAGTTCCCTACAAGCACTGACTCTTCCTGAGAAACTTGGGGAAAATAAATCCACAAATGGAGAACATTATTACCTACCCATTATGAACGATGCTTTAACAGGTTGCACCCCACAACTGAAACTTATTGTGAGGCACACACCAAAGGACATAGCTAAGGCTAGAATTTTGAAATAATACCATGTAGACAAGAAAAATCTGAATCTGAATACATCCATGTAGACAAGATCTATCTAAACCAGACTCTGCCACCAATCACCTGGCTGACCCAAATCTCTCTGAACCTGTTTCTTGTCCCCCTGTTTAAAAAAAGGCAAAAAACAAAAACGAAAACATCACTACCACCCCAGGCACTCTCAGCTAGTTATTTTGAGGATGAAATAATGGGAAAGTACTTTTGAACACATAAAATGCCATACACCATATAAATGCAAGAAGTGACTAAACTTTATTTTATGTTAACGTATTGGTCACTAGGAAGATTTATTAAAAACAATGTCCTTTGAGGGAAATTTTACGTGTTAAAGGTTTTTATAGGCTTATGAATCAGGATGTAGAGATTTTCCTCCCTAGGCCCCAAATTAATAGAAAAAGTAACTTGTATATTTGCTTCAAAGAACTAATAGAGAGGAACTTTTTTCTCGGTTACATTATGCAAGAATTCCTTGGACATTCATCTATTGCTCAAAATAAAATGGTACAAACCAATATATAACAAAATATGTGTATATCAAAGCCTCAGGGATTGGGGGCCCAGGGAATGACTGCTGCGAAATAGCAAAAGGGAACTCTTGAGAGTGGCGAAAATTGAGGTTGTGATTACATGGGCGAACACATTGTCAAGACTTACTTACCTTTTAAGTGGGCACACTTCATTGAGTGCAAATTACACCCCAATTAAGTTAGTTTAAACAAATAAACCTCTAGGTTTAGGTTGGGGGAAAAAAAATCACTCGGTTGTACCATGATCTCAAAGGGGACTTATGTAATATCTAACAGAACACCTTGAAAACGTAAGAGGATGTCAGAACCTGAGTCAACGGCCAAAGAGAGGTCAACTCAGGACCCTCTGGCCTCAAGGGGAACTCAAGTTAGAAAAAAATGAACGCAGCATAGTGGAGGGAGGGGTGAATCTCAGCTTCTTATCAAGAAAATGAGAAACAAAAAGGGTGTCACTTCAGAAGGCAGAGTGAAAAGAGCGGAGGCAGTGTGCGGCCTTGGGGGTCCTCAGTCTCTCTGGGACTCGGCTGTCCCTTCTGTAAAATGGGGATCACAACGCTGACGTTCACCCAGCACACAGTAGGTGCTCGATACCTGGTAAGCAATGCACGGTATTACCCAAGGCACCAGAATTCAGTGCTGACTGGCCGTGTGTACGTGGATAACCCCCCACCCCGCCCCCGGCTCCCCCCTCAGAGGGTGGTGGTCCCTGGCAAACGCTTTACCGCCCTCAGCCGGACGTCCATTCCCCTCCGACACGCACCCCTGGCGGCCTTTCCTGGCCCGACCACCCCTCACCCCGCAGCTCCAAGGGCCCTCCCGCCTCCCGGGCCCCACCTCGTTAAGGAAGCGGGTGATATCGTAGACTCGCCCGTGGATCACCAGCCAGATCTCCTTCGAGGAGTTGCGCTCCGCTACCTCCTCCAAACGGTAATAGGTGACGGGGGTCTCCACCCCTGGCCCTTTCCCATCGCTGCCGCTCGCTCCCACGGTCGCCATGAGGCCTGAGATAACCTGCTCTACACCACTCCCCGCTTTCCGCCGCTAACTTCCTCCAGGTGGACCCGGCGCTCGGCCCTCCCCGGCTTCCGTAACCGGGACCCACAAGGCCGTCGGAGGGATCCTGGCCACAGCCAATCACGCTTCCGACCACTTCTTGGTATGCTTTCTTTTCACCAATGAAACGAGGGGTTCTGTTTAAAGTCCCGCCCACTCCCCGCCTGTGCCTCAGGACGTAGTCCTGGTTCGAGATCCACTTAACCAATCAGAATCGCCCACCCCCTCCAATCTCGCCCGTGGACTCCGTGATTTGGGGATGGCGCCCAGTGGGGACACGTGACAGGTGTCACTCAGGAGAGGTTTGCCCTGCGCTCGGCGAGCCGGCCCGCAGCGTCCTGAAAGGGTCTCCGTTTTCCCCGTCGCCCTTCCCTTCGCCGTGGGTCCCTCCTGAGTCCCGCTAAGCTCGTCCTCCCGCCTCCCCCCAACCCCCGCCCGCGCGGCCTGCATTCCAGCCTCGGGTTTACGGCTTTGCTTTGCATGAGACCTGCCGAATCCCGCCTGAGTCTCAGTCTCCGCACCAGTAGAATGGGCATGATAATTTATAGAAAGGTGTGGCCGATTCGGTGCGAGAGTATGTCTGCAGAGCTATTGGCACGCGGCGATCAACACATAAGTGAAAAGGCGGGGCTGCTGGCTGGAAGCCTCGGGACTGCCGCACGGGGTAGGGGGTGGAGAATCCCCAGTTTCGGCCGCTGCGAAGAATGATTTTGTTATATGTCAGGTATATCTCAATAAACCTTGAGGCTGGATTGATTTTTAGGCGAATTCTTTGGCGATCAGAACACACCTACGCTGTTTTCGTTTCCGCCTGTTCTAAAATAGAGATTGCCTCAACTGTCACGGGCCAGAGGGCCCCAGCATTTAATAACAAGTTTGGTTAATGTGCAGCGTTATGAGCTGATCATGTTTAACTGCCATTACAGCTGACAAATTGTTCGTGGTGAACTGTTTTCAGCAGGTCACGCTCCCAGGCTCTCCACAGGCCACCCCAACCTGCTGGACCAATGCCATTCGGTTTTACCAGCCTCGTGCACCAGCTGCGGCTCCAAACCCTGTTGGTAATAAGCTCACTTCTGTGGTCACACCGGGCCCCTCCACTTACGACACCCATTTCCTTCCCATGCTACTCACTCTTCAAGCTCCTCCTCAGATCCTCCCTGCACACAGACTCTCCTGCCGTTCTGAGCTTCCGTGACTCCCTCTCCTTGTAGCACCTGAGCAAATTACTATTCCAGGAAACCCTCTGCATCTAAAATCTTACCTTCCCACATTTACCTCCCTCCGTAGCATGAAAACTATGAGCGCGAGCCCGAATGATTCTTAGGACATTCCACAAGCTCTCGCTCCAAATATTTGCATTCATTTCAGAAGTATTTACTGAACAACTTACTGGGTCACAAATGCTGTGATAAACTCTAGGGATAGAAAGGTGACATCACAAATAAGCCCTCTGAAATAAACAAAAAACACATATACCGTATATAAGTGTTAGAAATAGAGATTGGCATCAAACACAATGGGAAACGGCTCTGAACACATACGCCTGGTGTGTATGAGTCACCTGAGGAGGCTGTTAAAAAGGGCAGATCCCCTCCCATCCAGACTTGAGGTCTCTTCCTCACCTTGAATCTTGGCTTGCCTCCTTACTTTCACCAATAGATTGTGGCGCGCCTGGTGCCGAGCATGTTACCAAGTCAGGTCCTCGAGAGGCCTTGAAGTTTCCATCTCCAACATCTTAGAACGTTACTCCAGGGTCTGGCTGCCATGAAGAAGCCTGGAATTAAAGACCAGCCATTTAAATGATGTCTCAGCCAAGCCCACCCCTTAATCGATTTGTCAGCTGAATGCAAACACATGAGTAAAGCTAAATGAGCAGAACTGCTCAGTCAACCGCAGAATCATGAGAAATACTAAAACACTAAAAAAATAAATAAATAAATAAAGTCCAGTGGGTATGGATATAGAACCAGAAATCAGCATTTTTATCAGGTATTTTGGGTGACCGAGGTGAGTCATCTGTAGATAACTTTGGGAAACATTGCACTTTGTAAAAAAGTATATTAGCTATGTCTTTATCTCTCATACATTGAGTTGGTAAAAGTACACACCATTTCCTTTTCTACCTCCACCTCTATTGAAACGGTTCAATAGTGATTTTAAAAACCCTCAGAGGGTATCCTGGAAGAACCTCTCAGCGATGGGTCAGGGTTGAAGATATAAATCTGGAGTAACACAAAAGCAAAAGTGGGCTTTCTGAGAGAAAAGTGGGTGGGGTCCTTCCAGTAGTACTGATGTCACAAGCTTCCTCAAAGGCACCTGGGCAAGGACAGGACCTTGGAGAGGAAGGGCCACATGGTGAGTGCAGGGAGATTGGACCCTCGGTGCCAAGGGTCCCAGCTAGCGGACGTACCTGAACCCTAGGGTGGAGGCAGTCAGCTCTGCAATAGATCTTTCAGTGATCAATGTGGACTGAAAGCTACAGGGCCCTTCGCGAATGTTTTGTACCATGTAAAACCCCGGAGGGAGGGAGAGAAGAACGCCCCCATATATTACAGACTAATTTGTCATCACTGTGGCAAGTGAATTTAGGATCAAATCAAAGTTTTTTTTAATTAATATTTAAATTTCTGTTTTATAATTTCAAACGAGTAAGTGGAAAGAATAATACAGTGAACTCCCATATACTTATAATTTAGATTCACCAATTGTTAATATTTTTCCACATTTGGTTTCTTTGAGATACGTTTATTGTTGTTGTTAATAATGATAAGCCATTTCAGGAAAAGTTGTAGACATCATGACCCTTTACCTCCAAATAATTCTATCTTCAAAGAATAAGAAAATAATTTTACATAACCCCAGGGTGATTTTCTAATTCAGGGAATTTAACATTCGTATAAAACTATTATCTAACATGCTGTCCGTATCCTTTTCCAATTATTATAATAATGTCCTTTGTGGAATTTTGGTGTGTCTATGTGATTCAGGATCCAATCCAGAATTACACAATGCATTTATTTATGTGTCCTTCCTCTCCTTTAATCAAGTACTTTCATCAGGCTTTCTTTTTCTATCATGACATTGACTTCTTTTTTTAATCCTCGCCCAAGGAGTGAGGATATTTTTCCCATTGATTTTTAGAGAGTGGAAGGGAGAGAGGAGGGGAGAGAGGGAGGGATGAGGAGAAAGAGAGAGAGAGAGAAAGAGAGAGAGAGATCAACGTGAGAAAGACACATCGAATGGTTGCCTCTCTCATGTGCCCTGACCAGGCCAGGGATCAAACCCGCAACTGAGGTACATGCCCTTGACCGGGAATTGAACACTGAACTTTCTGTCTACAGGCCAACACTGTAACTACTGAGCCAAACTGACCAGGGCGATATTGACATTTTTGAAAAGTATGGCATCAAATTGAATTTGAGTCAGAAAAATATTGTAGCCTATATGTATTGATTATAAATTCATAATTCACAATTTGTAACATGTTAGCCAGGAGGTCTAGATTGGAATCCTGTCTATGCCACTCGCAGGCTTGGTAATGATAGGCAGCTTTTTCCATCCCTTTTATTCTAAGTGGATACCCAGTTATTGCAACACCATTTGATGAAAACACAATTCCCCATTGAATTGTTTATATGTCTTTCTTTAAAATTGATTGACCATATAAGTGTGGTTCTTTTTCTGACTTTCTATTCTGTTCCAGTGATTTATTTGTGTATCCTTATGACAATTTCACATTGTCTTGATTACTATAGCTTTGTAGTAAAGCTTGAAGTCCTTCAGCTTTGCTCTTATCTTTCTTTAAAAAATATTTTTCTTGATTTCAGAGAGGAAGGTAGAGGAAGTGAGAAACAGAAACATCAATGACGAGAGAGAATCATGGATCTGCTGCCTCCTGCACACCCCACAGTAGGGATCAAACCGGCAACCTAGGCATGTGCCCTAACCAGGAATCGAACCATGACCTCCTGGTTCATAGGTCGATGCTCAACTACTGAACCACACCAGCCAGGCTTACCTTTCTTTTCTTTTTTTAATATATTTTTATTGATTTCAGAGAGGGAGAGAGAAGTCCTAGTTTCATGAGCTATTTTTTAATCATAAAAGGATATTAAATCCTGTTTAAAAAATTTCTGCATCTATTTGGGGTGACTGTATGATTTTTCTCTTTTATTCTATTAATATGGTGAATTACTTTAAATGGTTTGCAAACACTTAACCATCCTTTCATTCTTGGGGAAATCCCACTTGGTTATGGTGTTGGTCTTTTTTATATATTGTTGGATTCAATTCAGTACTATTTCTTAAGGATCTTTGCATCCATATTCATGAGAAGTAATGGTTTGTAATTTTTCTTCTTGAATGTCTTTAATAGTTTTTTTCAATCCCTTTGAAAAATATTTACTGAATAACGATAGTTAAGTACACTGTCAACCTAAGCAAAACTCAGCAAAGTGCCTGCCACAGTGTCCTCAGTAAACGCTGGCTATTTTGGAGTTGTTGTTTCTAGATGCTATGAATGACCCACCTCGTCAAGAAACTTGCTTTCTAAGAGGAAGATGGCACTTACCACATGAGACATTTTTAACATCAACATTTTCCTTTTGTTATTGTTTCACACATTAGAAAAGCCTCTCCCTGCTGCTGTCCAGGTATGTGCTCTGACTTTTATCTCAGGTAACAGCAGGATCAGTGTGTGAGATTGTTACAGAATTTACCAGGCAACCGAAAAATACACAGGAGTACTTGGAGGTCCGGGATAAACCCATTTATTTTCAGATGTTTCACATGCACTAGTATAGTGACTCAGGGGGTCAGTTCTCCAAATCCCGAGTAAGCCAATATGGAGGAAGCTCTCTCTTTATACCCTTCCGTTTCTTTGTCTTCTATCTGTTTCCTAACTAGCAGGCTTTTGTGGTGGGCTTCCACAGCCCCTCCTGAGTCAGTTAGATGGGGAAGTTAGATGGTGTCGGTGACCTCCCCTCTAGCTAAGCTGTTCCATGCTTTGTTTATGGCCCCTTGTAAATTGGGAGTAATTAGGAAAACAGGTCTTGCTAGACCAGATAGTGGAGAAAGGGGCCAGTGACTTAATTATAGGCTATCAAGGATGTACATTAGGTTACTGGCACCGATTCAGATTGCTACCCCGCCCCCCCCACCACCCAAATGTCTTATTTTCCCCATCAAGATGCTGCTTCAGGGGAGTTGTTATTTACCTTGCAAGTTCATTTTACTGCTTTTGTATAAATAGTAAAATTGGAACAGGAAACTGTCAAGGAAATCACTACGCCCACAACCCCGGGCATGGGAATCAAACTAGTGACCTTTGGGGCAGGGGACAAAGCTCAATCATTTAAGCCACATTGGCCAGGGTTGTACAGTTTTATCTATACAATATATTCCTAGAAGTGGGGATAGCTGGACCAAAGAATATATGCTTTTATAATTGTGGTAGATATTAGCCAATTACCCTTCATACAAAATGTATAGTTTTACACACCCACACACAATGTGTGAGAAAGCCTGCTCTCATAAAATCTTACCAACAGTGTGTGATCAACAGACAGAGCAAGGAAGTGAAACAGAAAGTGCTAATACATACAATCAGGAATAGAAGCTGTGGTAAAAATGTTGTTTCAAATCAGTGAGGAGAAGGGGGCCTTTTATAGTTGAAACAAAATCATAATAATTAAAGCTTTTCCAGAAATTTTTTCTGGAAAGAAATAATTTGGCTACGTATCCATATACCAAGATAAACTGAAGCTTGATCAAAGATTTAAACATAACAAATAAAAAATAAAGAGTATTATTCCACCTATTCAAAGTTCAAAAATGGATAAAACAATTACAACAACAAAAGCATGAGTGACAAAAGAATAAATAGAAAAACTGGATTCACCAAAATTAAAAAGTTTTGCCCTAGCTGGTTTGGCTCAGTGGATAGAGCATCGGCCTGTGGACTGAGGGGTCCCGGGTTCAAGTCCGGCCAACGGCATATGCCTGGCTTGTGGGCTCGATCCCCAGTGGGTTGCGTGCAGGAGGCGGCCGATCAATGGTTCTTTCTCATCATTGATATTTCTATCTATCTTTTTCTCTCCCTTCCTCTCTGAAATCAATAAAAAATATTTTTTAAAAAAAGTTTTGTGCTGCAAACAAGACTGAAACGACAATCCGCAGAATGGGAGAAAATATTTTCAAATCACATACAAGCATACCTTGGAGATATTGCAGGTTCAGATGCAGACCACTGAAATAAAGTTGAGTATTGAAATAAAGAGATGGTAATCTTTTTGCTGGTGGAGGGTCTTGCCTTCAATTTATATAAAAACACAACGCCTGTGAAGCACAATAAAGTGAAGTGAAATAAAAATTGGTATGCCTGTATCCCATAAGGGACTTGTATTCGGAATGTATAACGAACCCTTACAACAATAAAAAGACAACCCAAAACTTAAAAATGCACGAGGGATCTAAGTAGACATTTCACCACAGAAGCTATACAAATGACCAACTGGTATATGAAAAGATTCTCAACCTCATTAGCTGTCAGGGAAATGTAACTCAAAACCATAATGAGATTCCCCTTCACACCCACCAGGATGGCCACAATTAAAAAGACAGACAATAACAACTATTGGTGGGTATTCAGAGAAACTGGTACGTACACTCATGCATTGCTAGCGTGGATGTAAAATAGAGGATCCACTGTGCAAAACATACTGGCAGTTCCTCACAAAGTTAAACACAGAGTTACCACATGACTTGGTAATTACACAGCTAGGTATACCCCCAGGAGAGATGAAAACGTATCCACACAAACACTTGTTCACAAATGTTCATAGCAGCGTATTCACAATAGCCAAAAAGTGGAGACAACTCAACTGTCCCTCAACTGATGAATAAATAAATAAAGTGTGGTGTGTCCTTACAATGAAATATTCTGCATATAACCTGCTCAAAGAGCCTCAAATAGAGTGTATTATCAAAGTTTTTTAATTATACCAATCTGAACGTTTCAGAAATTGTATCACACTGTAGTTCTGATTTGCCTTTCTCTCCCTATACATGAAGTTGAATATTGATTTCTATAGTTAGAAGTAATAAAGGAATTATCAATCTCCTATCCACAGCAACTCCTGAAAAATAATCCTAATAGCTAAGAATTTCTTTTGAGTTGAGAGGGCTCTATTTCTATATGCCAAGCATGAGCCTGCCTTAGGATAGTCCTTCTGCCTGGAATGGTCTCCCACCCCAACTTCACATTCAGGTTTTATCATTCTCAACTCACATTAAATGTCACCCCCTCGGTGAGCGTTGGGTGGCTGCCCAGTGACTCTGATACACCATTCTGTTTTCTATCTCTTCATAGAACTCATGGCTACATAATATGTTTCTGATTTGTGTTGAGTGATCGGTATGCTCACCATTGTATCCCCAGTATCTGACATGGTGCTAGACACACAGTAGATGTTTAATAACTATCTGTTGAATAGATAAATGCCCAACTTCTGGAATGAGGAAAAGGGGTTAAGTCACTAAACAGTTTCTAAACAGGATTTTTTGAAACTGGAATGTGGGAAAGGAATTTGACCTTGCTCCTGGACGAAGACTGCCTACAGGCAGCCCCTAACCCTGAAACTTTGTTCTGAAAACATTTTAACTTCGGGCTGACTTTGAACAGTGGACGTGAGACCCACCCTCGGTTAAGTTCAGGTTAGGTTTGGGGCACTGGGATATTTTCTTTCATCCATAATCACTGGATCAAGGCCTATAAATCAAATAGTTAAGACACAAAACACAAACAAGGTCGTAATTTGTTTCTTCCTGCCCTCTGTTTTTCTTGGCAAGGAAAAACTCAAGCTTTTCCTGACTGGAGATGGGTAATGACACTGGGGGGTGATTCATTAAAAGTGGCCTGAGTAACTGGCCTTTTATTTCTTCTCATTCTTTCCCCTTATTGTCCCAACTCATGTAAGGAAACACGTTGAATAAAATCATTCTCCTGCTGATAAAGAACTTTTCCTTGACTCTTTGTTCACTTGCAACTATATGTTCCCAGAATCAAAATCTTGGAGGCCAGGTTAGCTAAGGGTGATGTGATGGGCATTTCTGATAGAGAAGGGAGGCCAAGAACCCTGGCTCATGGAAGCCACTTCTTTTACCCCCTTTTCTTAACAACGCTGTCTTCATTTGTTAGGAAATGTTTCCCTGGGACCCTGGCGGGAGCTGGCGTGGTCGTGGGCAAGTCTGGGAACCTCCGTTCCCCATCTCTAAAATGGCTGTCACAATACCAGGACTTTCCTCTTAAATGTGGGACCTTAATGTCAACCATCCCTAAGGCCTGGGGAGAGAAAAGGAAGTGGTAACAATAACAAATATTCAATTTAATAGGACACATGATGCTAAGAGAAACTGCAGAATATGCTCTTCTCATCTTTTACATGATACACTGCTGTTTTACTTGAAATGTTTTTAATAATTTTTTTAAAGAAACAAATAATAAATTTAAAAACATATTTTAAAAAAAAGGGCTGCACAATAATAAAACAAAATACTAACGGCTATCTCAGGGTGAGAGCTTGGAGTTGATTTTCATTTTCGTCTTTATACTTTTATATATCTTTTTAGTTATTTTCACAGATTGTATATTACTTTTGTCTTGAAAAAAATCATAACAATCAAATTTTACTTTACTTAAGCAGGTTTATGAGCCCCAACCTCCTGTACCTCTGTGTGGAAGTAGAACAATTTGTTTTCCAAGAAGTGGGTGTAGAAGGACACAAGTGGGCTGGGAGAGGTGGGGGAATAGATGTGACCATGAGCCGGGTCAGGGTGAGGCTGTGGAAAAATACCGGTGATGCCACACCCTCAGCATGGTTGTGGCCACGGCCACTATTAAATCGCCCCCATTGCTTTTGTTTCTCCCTCCATGTGAAATCATCCCAGTGCCTCTCACCTGCAGTTGTAAAGCTGGCTTCCTTGCCTTTCTCATTCTTATTGTTTCCCTCTGGGCCTACTGCTAGCGCACTCTACCACATCTGTGGATTCCCACCAAGGGGACCAGCTCCTCCCTCAGGGGACCCAGCCAGGAAAGGGAGTGAGAGGATAAATCTGTGGGTCCCCCATGTTCTAGGTTGGTGGTTCTTGTTGACTTCTTTAAAATATGTTTCTATTTTTTATGATATGTATTTATTGATTTCAGAGAGGAAGGGAGAGGGAGAGACAGAAACACGACAATCACCGTTTGGCTGCCTCCTGCAAAGCTCCTACTGGGGATCTAGCCAGCAACCCCGGCATGTGCCCTGACCAGGGATCAAACCATGACCTCCTGGTTCATAGGTCCACACTCAGCCACTGAGCCACGCCGGCTGGGCTTGGGTGTTCTTGGCTTTTGAGAGGGGGCTCAATAAGTAGCCTGCCTCCTCCCTCCCAGGCTCTGAATCAATTGCGGATCTGGGTGGTCAGGAGATGGATCATCTTCTGGTAAGGGGATAGGTTGGAGAGTGTGGCTGAGTGTATGTACTGTAACCTGACTGAAGACTTTCACGCCAGTCCCGGGCAGCAGTGGACGGGTGCCCTCACCATGTGAAGTGAGAGAACGTACCCTCCCTCCCAGGATCTTGGTCCTAAGAGACCAGAAAGAGGAAAACACCGGGCATCTCATGCCCAGTTTCTCCTAATGCTCTCCCTTCCCTAAGTGCAAGGGGTGAAAGACACGAAGGGAGCCTGGAGCCTTCACATGGATGACCCGCTGCACTAGGAGGAAATACCTGGAGTGGGGAGAAAGCATTTTCCTCTCCAAAAGTTCTTTTTTTAAAAAATATATATATTTTTATTGATTTTAGAGAGGAAGGAAGAAAGAACCATAAATGATGAGAGTGAATCACTGATTGGCTGCCTCCTGCACGCCCCCTACTGGAGATCCAGCCCGAACCCAGGTCATGTGCCCCTGACTGGAATCGAAGCCAGGACCCTTCAGTCCACAGGCTGATGCTCCACCCACTGAGCCAACCCAGCCAGGGCATCTCCAAAAGCTCTTACTATTCCTTGAATTACAGACCCTTTAAGAATATAGAGCAAGCTATAAACCACCAGCTCAGGAAAGTGCACAAATGTGCTGTAGTTTAGTATGAATGGGTTATAGCTGCCTGCCTTTCCCTCTCTTTCGGTCTCAGTACTCCTACCTCCCTGGGAGGAACTGTTCCTTTTTCAACCTGTGTGAATCAAGTGGGGCTGCCAATCAAACTGCTCCACCTCCTCTCCTTGGAGGGGGCTAGATGATCCAATCTGTCCAATCAGAGAAGCTCAATTCCCTGGCCCTGTTGTTTCAGAAATGGGCACTGGATTTAAGACAGCCAATCAGAGAACAAGAACTAAGGAAGAGGGTAGGAGAAGAGGGCTTCTTTATTTGAAGAATACTAAACCGGAAGAGGGAAAGCTTGGGGCTCTCCACAGCTGTTTTGTCTACCAAGTTGAAAGTCTAAAGAATGGAGCCCAAGAAAGCAGAAAGCTGCCCTGGGGACACCCTTGAATCCAGTCATAATGAAATCTAGACTTGTTACATGAGCCACTAAAATTGCCTTTTTTTCCCCCCTCACACTAGTGCGAGGTAGACTCTGTTCCTTGCAACATATGCACACACAGAAGTTGACCTCCAATATGTAATACCCTTCGTAATACTTTAAGCAATAAAACAATTAAAAAAAAAAAAAAGAAGTTGGCCTCCACTTTCAGGAGTGCTCAGACCATAAAGCCCAAACCTCCACTGGCGGTCCAGAGGCCCTTCTGTCTGTGGTGCCCATTATAAATTGGAAAATTGGTCAAGTACTCTAAAAGATTCAGATAGAACTGGCCACTGCATTTGGGGCAGTAAGACTTGCTTCTTGCCCTGACTGGTATGGCTCAGTGGATAGAGCGTCGGCCTGTGGACTGAAGGGTCCCAAGTTTGATTCCGGTCAAGGGCATGTACCTTGGTTGCCCGCACATCCCCAGTAGGGGGTGCGCAGGAGGCAGCTGACGGATGTTTCTCTCTCATCGATGTTTCTAACTCTCTATCCCTCTCCCTACCTCTCTCTTTAAAAAATCAATAAAACATTTTTTTTAAAAAAAGACTTGCAAAAAAAAAAAAAAAGAAAAAAAAGACTTGCTTCTTCATGTTGGCGCTATTTCTGCTTGCCAGCAACTTGGAAACAACACTGAAAGCACAGGCTAGAGGGCACATAACTTGAGAGAAAACAAGAAACATGGATGTGTTAGAATGCAGGAAATACCAGGAGAAAGTGACTGGTCCTCTTTTTCTTTATTATTATGAATGACAGTTGGAGGTAGAAAGGAAAGAAAGAGAGTCCCACCCTGTTATGCCCAGATTTCAGGATCCCCAAGAAACCACATCAGGGAGCCAGCCATGTCTGATGCAGAAGCATAAGAGTCTGTATTTCAAGCTAGCTTGAGCTCCCGGTCCACCACACTCACCAACACAACGGCAAGCCAAGTGGCCGAGAGAGAAAACTCTGTATGGAGACAGGTTTTATAGGGGGTTGGAGTAAGGGGAGGAGAAAGGACTGTGCTCAGACGATTGGCCAGGCGCAAGTCGGTGTCTTGTTCCTGGGTGTGGCTAGCAGAGTCTTAGACTTCCGGGAAGAAGCTCCTTGCCAAGCACGTGGCCAAGGTAAGATGGAGGGCGTAGCCCTTACCCTGGGGCAAGATGGAGGGCCTAGCCCTCGCCCTTTCACACCCAAATCAAAGAGGATGTGTGGGCAAGTTAATCTGCAAAGGCACCAGGAAGTTGATGCAGGATGGTGTAGAAAAAGCTATGGGATGCCTAGCTGGTGTGCTCAGTGGTTGAGCATTGACCCATGAACCAAGAGGTCACCAGTTCAATTCCCAGTCAGGGCACATGCCCAGGTTGCAGGCTCGATCCCTGGTGGGAGGCAGCCAATTCTCTCTCTCATCAATATTTCTCTCTCTCTCCCTTCCTCTCTCTCTAAAATTAATTTTTTTAAAAAAGAAGAAGAAAAAGCTATCAGATGATAACAGGTAACATATTAAGCATTTACTCTAGGTTAGACATTACACTGAACACTTTACATGTATTATAATAATACTAGGTGGTGGGTACTATTGTTATTCCCATTTTACAGATGGTAAAACTGAGACTGAGAGGGATTAGGAACTTGGTGAGAGGGTCCTACAGCTCACAGAGCCAGGATTCCATAATCAGGGCAGCCTGATTCCTGTGATTCCTAACCACTGTGTCCTTCTTCTCTGTCTAAAGGCTTGGGTTGGAATTTAGCTTCTGTCATTTGCTGGTTGAGTGACCTAGAGCAAATCAGCCTCTCTGAGCTTGTTGCCTCACCTGGAAAATTCAGATACTATACTGAATAACTTTTTTTTTTTAAATCTTTTAACTCAAAAATCACCCCTTCCAAAAAATTTTTTTCCAAAGCTTAAAAAAAAACCCAACTTGACAAACTAGGATTTGTATTCCTGCTGTGAGTTCTCCCCTTCAAGACCATATAGATTGGTTTTCCCATGGATTTAGGATCAAAGGGTTCCTTCGGGTTATGTGTTCCTTTGAAATGGTTTTCAAAGCGAAGGGGGGTCTGGAAGGCCTTCGTCCATGGGGAGTGAATCAGCATCCCAGAGCACAGGTGACAAGTCCCAGCCCATCCCTTCACTGTCTGATAAGCCCAAAGGTCACAGCTCTAAATGACCCCACTTTTCCTTCTTCCTGGCCCTTTTGTGGGTTTTCTGATAAGGTGCCCTAAGCCATCTGTAACAGTTTTTTCTCTCTGCAAACACAGTCCCCAGGGCATGCACTCCGCCTGTGAGCTCCCCAGCTGCTTCCAGCTCTCCCTCTGCTCACAGCCCTTTAATTGCTGCATTCCAACAAATTAGCCATGTGACAGAAGATTATTTTTAACTTCAATAGAGCAGCTCCTTCTCTTTTAATATATCATGCTTGGCCCACATTCCCTCGGTGAAAAGGGCACCATCGGCTACTTCTGAGAACTTTTAATTACTCTAATTGTTTGCAAAACTCTTAGAAGTTTGGGAAAGAAAAATGCATTTCTTTCCCCATTTTCCCATTTGCTATTTAACAGAAGCTGAGGCCAAGTCCATCCCGGGTACTTACCAGCTTTAATGGGTCTCCCCAACCCCCCTCTAGACTTCTCCCACCTGTCCCTCTCCCACCTGTTCTCAACAGGAGGGTGTTCTGAAATACAGATCCACTGGGAGGATGAAGAGGGGGCAAGTTCCAGAGTGACAGAAGCCTCCCACCCCAACCCCACACAGAGCCCAGAAGGTGGCAGAATGGGGGTGGCCCCAGGAAGACAGCGCTAAGCACCTCTTAGGTCTGAGAAGAGCCTCCAAGAAAGTCCTGAGATTGAGCTTGACACTGAGCCGGCCCTTTCATGCTCTAGTAAACTGCACAAAACAGTGAGCATCTCAGTGACACCGTATGAACCAAAGGCCTTTCTCCAACTTTCCTGAATTTCCGAAACTCCAGATATTTCTCTAAGCTCCGGAGGCCAAGTGGGCAGTGTGGCCAGAAATGACTGCAATTTATGCCTCGTATTTATTCTTGATTTACCAGCATAAAAATGGAATGACACAGTGTGCACCTTTTTCCGTGGACTTCTTTTCTGTTTGAGATTCATCTGTGTTGTTCCAACCTGTATGGTGTTTTTCTGTGGGAGTAGCAGGAATAAGTTGGGGGTAGTAATTTCAGGCCTAACCAGAACAATCTCATTAAGGAGAGACTTCCCCAGAGGGAGGGTAAGGCAACTGCCATAGACTGTGGTAATGCCATTTAGACACAGCAAGGTGTTCTTTTTAAAAAAATAAATATTTTAAAATTAATTTTGAGAGAGAGAGAAACATTGATTTGTTCCACTTAATTGTGCATTCATCGGTTGCTTGTTTATGCTTTGAATTTGTAACCTTGGCATTTTGGGACAATGCTCTAACCAGCTGAGCCACACAGCGAGGACATGGCAAGGTACTTTTGACTCAAAAGAAGTTGGCAAAATATACCTCAGACCTCACCCTTTGACCCAGTTATTCTGCATTTAAGAGTTTCTCTTGCGGACAGATATGCTCACACCTGTGTGACATGTTTGTGCAAGACTACGAACGGCAGGATTATTTTTCATAGCCAAGGATTAGAAACAAACTAATACCCATCAGTAAGGATCTGCTTAAATAAATCATAATGAGTCTAGACAATGGAACACTTTACAGTCATAAAAACACGAGGAGGTTTCTTATGTATTGAAATGAGATGATCTCCAAAGTGAAGAAAGCAACTACCATGTGCCAGGCCCCTCTCGACGTACTGAGAATACATTACATGAAATAAAATCGCTTCCCCATGGAGCTCCCATTCTAGGGGGAGGAGTAAGAAAAAGAAAAATATATTTGTTTAGCGTGCTATCATTACTGTAGAATAAGATAATAAAGGGGGTAAGATAACATAAATCTGTCCTTTTAAATATGCATAAAATATCTACCTCGGACAAGATACACCAGAAACTGGTAGCGCTGGGGAGGGAAACTGGGAAGCTGGGGGGCATGGAAAGAAGAACAGATGTTACTTCATGCTCTTTGTATCTTCTGAATTTTTAAATTATTGAAATGTGTGACCTAATCCAGAATTAATGGATATAATAACAATTTTTTTTTTAGTTGGAAGAAGTATTTGGCAGTGTTTCCAAGCACCTGGGCCCTGGAGTTGTGGGAAACGCCCTACCATTTTTTAATCAGGGCAGGAGGAAAGGGCTAGCTCCCAGCTGTCACTCACCGCAGTCATGAACCGAAGTCATAGCATCCCTCTGGTAAGATAAAAGAGGCACCGAGAGAACAGAAGGAAGTAAAATCAGTCTTGAGTGACATATGTTTCACGGGTATTTAGAAAAGCCTTAGGCAGCTCCTTCCTAAATTTGAATTAATGTCAAGAGAAAATCATTTCAGGAAATGTGAGTTCCTCTCTTCAAACTTTTTAGGGCCATACCGTTCTGGTATGAATCACATGGTGCCAAGTTCATTCACAGGGAACATCTGTGTGTGGGGAGGTGGAGGGAGGGGAGCTTAATAAAGAGGCCATCTGACACTGAACTTGGACACCTCCTGTCTTTTTCCCCAGCTTCCTCTGGGTTGTCCATTTGTTTGGTTGTAGGGGAAGGAAGGTCTATAAAACATTTATGGTTTAATTTTTGGGGTTATTCACAGAACATGAGAGAGTGGCAACATGGCTCTGGCCGTGTTGGAGCATAGTTCCATATACCAAAAGGTGTGAGTTCGATTCCCGCTCAGGACGCAAACCTGGGTTTTAGGTTCAATCCCCAGACAGGGCATGCACAGAAGGCAATCAATATCAATGTTTCTCTCTCTCAAATCAATAAGTGAGGATTTAAAAAAAAAAAAGTGGAAACATTGAAAAGGAGCCTGACTAAAATCTTTGTGAATGTCTGTATTCCAGAAGCTTCCCAGAGTTGTTGGATGATGGTTCTGTGATTACTAGAAGTTTCCTTGTGGTCATTAGTCAACCAAAATGGGGAAAACAAGTTTGGCTTTGAATAACATGTTTATAATTATCTTATCTCACAATAAATTACCCCTTTAAAAATCCTACCATTATTTTTATTAACGTTTAATTACCAGTTAACATAGGAATACATTCTTCCTTTTTGAAAGAATTAGTGTTGCTAATAAAGTTTGGGTTCCCTTTAATCATTCCCCACAATGCTAATTTAATTGGGCTGGCGTGTGGCTGACAATAAGTTACTTGATTATAGTGATTCTAATCTGTGGCAAAGTGTGAGAACCACTTGTCTAACTGGTAGAGGGCCCTTGGAAACTCAATAGTAGAAAGGTTGGAAAACGTGTATCTTTCGATACAAAAAAAATTATTTTCTTTCTCTAAGTGAAGGGTGAGAGTTGCCTTTTGAGACAGATTGCATTTCAGCAAATAAGTGAATTGTGCAAATAAGAAGCCGATATGGAATCCTAGAAAGGGATTTGGAGACAATGGGACCCTAAACTTATCCTATAAAAGCTGCCATTGTCCTGGGCATGTTCCACTTCTGCAGATGATTAAGATGTGGCCTGAGACTAGGGACTGAGGAAGACCTGATTGAAGAAGTCTCGTGCCGAGAGAGAGAGAGAGGAGAGAGAGAGAGAGAGAGCTGGAAAGGTCCCCATGGAAGGGGAAGCCAGACATGGAAGACTGTCCTGTCCGACACAGTAGCACCATCTGCATGTGATTATCTAATTTTAAATTTAACTGAATTAAAATGAAATCAAATTAAAAATTCACTTCCTCAGCCATAGCAGCCACATTTCAAGTGTTCAACGGCCACATATGAGTGGCTACCCTGTTGGATGCAAATATAGACCATGTCCATCATTCAAGAAAGCTCTAGGTATGGGGCAGCGCTGCTCAAGAAATTACCTAGCAGCTAGTTTAAAATTTTTTCTTTCCTGAAAAGTAACAACTTGCTTTGTTACCAAGCCTTCAAGAACGTTTTAAAAGAATAACAACAGCTCACATTTCCTGGTCACTTATGTACTGGTCCATCTCTTGGTTTCCTCTGCAGCGGTTCTCAACCTGTGGGTCGCGACCCCTTTGGCGGTCAAACGACCCTTTCATGGGAGTCGCCTAAGACCATCCTGCATATCAGATATTTACATTACGATTCATAACAGTAGCAACATGACAGTTATGAAGTAGCAACGAAAATAATGTTATGGTTGGGTCACAACATGAGGAACTGTATTTAAAGGGCCAGAAGGTTGAGAACCACTGCACGGTAACGTAAGCACACGGGGATTTATTAAAGGGTATGGAGAGCGCATCAGGAAAGCTAAGAAACAGGCTGTAGGTTCAACATCCAGGCGTGAAATGACACGTTACGTCTAAAAGGACAGCGTGGGCCTAGTGACCAGAGGCCGCCTCTGCCCCGACACGGAGACCCCAGAACTGCTCAGCCGCCTCCGAACCGCGTGGCCTTTGCCATGATCAGCTCCAGCGAAATGGATGCTTCCCACCTGCTTCTCCCTCCACAGGAAGCCCTCGTCCTACGTCCTGCTCAGTGGCCTCTCAGTCACAACCAGAACCGCAGCTGCAAGGCGGGGCGGGGGGGGGGGGGGGGGGCGGTCCAGGAAGCAGGCTGGGAAGGGGTTGGAGTGGGTTTTGGACGGACCGGACCGGCTAAAGAATCTGCCAGGACTTCCTGCCTGCCAAGTACCGTAAACACGCCTGCGCTCATGTTTCATTCGGACAAGAATTCAGCAAGGAAGGGCCGGTAAATACCCGCTTTGACAGATGAGTGGTGGGGCGCACAGGGGGGTGCGCTGCGCTTGGAGAAGTGAGGGGGGTCCGCTGCCCACGCTTGGAGAGAAGTGAAGGGAAGTGGGGCAGAGGCAGCGGCCTGGAGAGGCCCTGATGGAGGAGGACAACCCCCTAGAACGCAGCAGCTCAGCCCAAGGTGACAAGGGACAGCCAGCATGAACTGGAGAGCTGGGGGGGGGGGGGGGGGGGGGTGCTGCCGGGCGCACGCAGGCCAGGTGCCAGGCCCCTGCTCTCCCCGCAAATCCATGCCGCCCCCCGTGGGAAGGACCAGAACTTAACACCCACAGCAAAGATGTAAGAACACTTCCCTGGTCCCATTCCCACAACCCCAGCGGCCATCGGTGGCAGGGAACAGAGTGTAAAAGTGAAAAACTCAGCAGGGAAGGCTTCCAGAAGCAGGGCAGTTTTCATGGGTTAGAGGAGAGGCCGAGTGTGAGCTTGGGGGTGGCTCTCAGAAGGCGGAGGGTTGCAGATGAAAGGTCGAGCGTGCCCTCGTGCCAAGACGCACAGGTGGAAGGGGGCAGCCGCTGGGGCCTATCAAAGCAACGTCCTTGACTGAGGATGAGAGAGATGAGTCAGTGTTTGGGAGAAAACAATGCAGAAGCTGGTTGGGAAGGGAACGCATTGCAGGACCCAATCATGTGAAACCCTCCCTACAATGATAGTGATGTAAACATATGGCTAAAGTATGTATTGAAATTCCCTTTGCAGCCGAATGAAAATCTCGGGGACTAAGACCTAGACACTTGTAACAAACCCGCCAGATTGATTCTCTTGGTTTGCCTGACATGAGGTGGACTCTGGTTTCAGCTCCCCCTCCCTGTGCTAGAGCCCAAGCTTTCGGTGCCTGGGGGCTGGGGGTCCCTGTGCACATCATTCCTTCCTGGAGACATTCTAGAAGGACAGAAAAATAAGCATGTCAGGAAGAAGAATCAATCTCAGGGAAATGGGTCTTGGGTGCTGAGAAATGCAGAACAACCGGAGGAAGGGGCATCAACAGCCCAGACACTTGCACTTTAAGAAGCAGTATCAGTAACTAACATGTTAACAAGTCTTCTCCTCTGCCAGTAAAATGCTAGGCAACTGGATGATGCACTAAAGCATTTGACCCTCACGGCAGGCACCTATCCCAGAGGCCACCTCCGTTTTACAGGTGAGGAAACTGAGGCTTAGAGATCCCACAGCTAAGAACTGGACTCCAGAGCCCAGGGATGGAACCATCTTGCTATGATGCCATGATTTCTTCTTCCTTATTTATTTCCCTATTGTTATTATTATCTACACTAATAAAAGAGAAACATGCAAATTGGTGTCACTCCACTACACCCACCAGCCAATCAGATGAGTATGCAAATTAGCCCAACAAAGATAGCGGTTAATTTGCATATGCAGGCGCTAGAGCAAAGACTGAAGACTGAAGAGGCTTGGCTTCTCCGCTGCCAAGCCTCGCTGCGGCTGGACCAAAGGCCTGGGTCCCAGGTGCTAGAGGAAAACGGGTGCCGGCAGCCAGGAGAAAGAAGGCCTATTGCACGAATCTCTTCATGCAACAGGCCTCTAGTTTTTTGTATGTTTTTTAAAAATATATTTTATTGATTTTTTTACAGAGAAGAAGGGAGAGGGATGAGAGAGATCGATCAGCTGCCTCCTGCACGCCCCCCACTGGGGATGTGCCCGCAACCAAGGTACATTCCCTTGACCGGAATCGAACCTGGAACCCTTCAGTCCGCAGGCTGACGCTCTATCCACTGAGCCAAACCGGTTCGGCTAGTTTTTTAAATAAAGCTCCCAGGGGTTAAGTTCTTTTTTAAAAAATATTTTTTAAAAATATATTTTATTGATTTTTACAGAGAGGAAGGGAGAGGGATAGAGAGTTAGAAACAATGATGAGAGAGAAACATGGATCAGCTGCCTCCTGCCCGCCCCCTACTGGGGATCAAGCCCCCAACCAAGGTACACGCCCTTGGACCAGAATCAACACAGGACCCATCAGTCTGCAGGCCAGCGCTCTATCCACTGAGCTAAACCACATAGGGCTCCCTATTATTTTTCACATGTTATGTTTGCTTACTTAGTGGCCCCTCATTCCTCCAAAACCTAGAAGTTTCTTTCTTTCCTTTTTTTTTTTTTTTTTTTTTTTTTGAGAGCTATGTTTATTAAAGCTGGGGACAGTGAAACAAAGGCAGGGCTTAAGAAAGAAGAGGCGAGATCATAGCAACAGGAGCGAGCTTAGCGGAGGCTGCCTTGGCCCTTTAGAAAGTCAGTCACAGAGGAAGAAGTGAGCCAGCTGGACTGTGTGGACTCAGGAAACAAGTTACAGAGGCAACAGAGGGCCCTTGGAAACAGGTTCAGGGGTTAGCCCAGGACGAGCTGCCACTGTTCGCTGCTCCCCTGGATGCCAGTCTCCTGGGAACCTTTAGAGCTTAGGGGGGAAAAGCAAAGATGCATGCCCAAGGAAAGAAGTATGTGTGTAGTAGGGAGGGGTCATAAGGGGGGGCTGTGCTCAAGAGAGAGAGCGTGCCAGAAGTTTCTTAAAGTGTGATGATCAAATCATCTTTTGACACCCTTACCACCAGCACATATATGTTTAATTTATGTGAGCTAGATGGAGCTTTGTGACCCAACAATCATTCACTCTATATACTTATCCCAGCTACGCTGCAGACATTCAACCGCTTCCAGAGAACAAGTAGATGAAGTGAGCCCTCTTATTTCATATAGTGCTGTGATCAAGTGTGAGGGTCTTGGAGCCAGTCACAGGTTTGAATCCTGCTTCATCCACTTATTAGCTGTGTAACCTTGTACCAATGTTAAAAGAAAAAATTTTTTACAACCTATAAAGGGTTGTTTGTGGAAAAAAAAAAAGAGAACTGCTATTGGGGCATGAAATAACAGCTGGAAAAGTTTATGATTCGAATGCTTAAATATGTAAATATTAAATGCTTAAATATGTATTTTATAAACGTGGTAGGTGGGTGAGTTCTCAGAGGAGCTCATGGTCTCACTAGAGAAGCCAGCAGCCTGCTGACCCTCTCAGGCCCCTCCTATTGAGAAAGACCAAGCAGCAAGAACAGGGATTTGTGGTTAAATGTTAACTTGTGTTTATTCCTCTACAACTGCCCCATGTTTAATTTGGCCAACCCAGTGAAGATTCTTTCGTAAGCCTGTGTGTAGTTTCTAAACACCAGACCTACGACCTTTACACACATGCTAAACATTTATAGACTGGGAGAGTTCTCCTTTTTCTCCATCAGCAAACTGAATAAATACCAACATCCTCCTCTCCCCTCCAGAAAGTATTCTTTGATCTACGCTAAAGATAAACTGGTAATAAATCATCCTGATCAGCTAAGGGTTGCAAAGCAGATTCTTTGATAAGCCAATTAACTACAGAGGGCACTGGGGCTTGTTTCTTCCTGATGTTGACTTAGATTCTTAAAGCCATAGAATTTTAGAGCTGGGAAGAGACCTTATAAGGTTATCTCATCAAACTGTTTGATTTTAATGAATAAGAAAACTGTGAGCTCAGGGGAAGAAAAAAGCAGTTTAGAATCATGTACAGATGTTAATAAAGATCTGTAATGGAAATGTTTTGTCAAACAATTCCTACAGCATTTTAAACTTTGTGAGGTATTGCTTCTTATGTCCTTTATAATCTGGCGATCCAAGTACAGTGTTTGGGCCTGGAATTGGAAATCTGTATATGCTAAGCCTCAGCTTTGAGCTGATGTCAGAAATATCTGAGAATCACTGCTGCCCCCTGCTGGAAATTTAAAATACCACAGGCTCTCAAGCTTCTATGGAATTTTTTTTAACAGTCAAAAAGTTATAAAAGTAATAATTCCTTAGGTTAAAAAGTTTGAACAGCATGAAAGAGAGTAAAGAGAAAAGCAAAAATTTCCCCTCTACAATCAGACTTCCCGAAAATTAACTACTGTCAATTTTTTTCTGTTTATTTTATACTTCATTACTTTCTCCTCCTATTATTTGAAATTCCTTCCTTCTACTATTTTTATATTCACTCTGTTCTCTTGCTAACTTGAGTGCTTTACTCATTTGTTTTCAAAATTTCTTCAAAACTGCATTTAAGCCTACAAAATGTGTTTAATGACTGTTTTTGCTGCATCCCACACCTTTAAAAAATATACATATTTTTTTTATTTCAGAGAGAAGGTAGAGGAAAAGAGAGATAGGATCATCAATGATGAGAGAGAATTATCGATTGGCTGTCCTCCATTGGGGATCAATTGGCTGCCCTGAATATCTTTGCGCCTATGTTTTTGGGCATAGGATAAAATCTAGGAAGAAGTTTAAGTGCAAATGCATGTGATTTTAAGTTTTGATAAATACTGCCAAATTGGTACTTTCCATATATTTAGTAATTCTATCGTTCCCATATCTGCCTTGGTATCAAAACCAAAATCTCCCAGAGAGTTCATTTAAAATAGCTCCTTCTGCACATCTCTTCTCTGTTCTAATTCAGTGGGGGAGAATCTGCACCCCATCCTCATCCCCATCCCCACCTGTGATTCTGACATACACTCAGGACTGAGAAGGGCTACATAAGCTACCCATTTCTTGCTACACTGCAGCAGATGGAAATGTGCTCCCACATCCTAATCTTAATGTGGTTACTCAGTTCTTATTCACCTGATGCTTATCCAGTGCCCACTGTGTGTGCAAGACCCTATGCTCTCTCCCCCAGAGGCAAGATTGTACAGATGGTGTGGTTATGGATCTCACCGCTCCCATGGGTGGTGGTGCTGGGGGCCAGTGGGTGTGTTGGCCTGTGGCTGGGGTTTGGGGAGGGAGCAGTGTGTGGGTGAAACTCAGGAATCCTGCAGCACTACAGTTGGCAGGAATTTTAAAAAGACCCAGCCCTGACCTCCATGACATGAGCATGTGTTTAACAAATAAGGAGCCAGCACAATTGGAGGTCTCCTCAGGCAACTGCTACCAGGGGTTACCACAAGTCAGCACGTCCTTTCCCACTGGGCCCTTCTAATCCAGATGAAATATAATATAACTAAAACACACGTGGGAAATTCGCCATCAGCAGCCAACAGATCACAGTCATAAAAAAAGAAAAAAAGGAGAGGCTGGGAGCTTCCATCACCAGGGGCCTTGGCCAGCCTGAAAATGGCCCTCCTCAGCCCCTCACCCAGACTGGTCAGGCACCCCAGTGGAGACCCCCCACCCTAAAGGGGATGTGGCCAGCCTGAAAACAGCCATCAGCCCCTCACCCAGGCTGGCCAAACCTCCATGGGGTGAGGGTCCCCACTGGGGGGGGAGGGGGCTTGACCGGCCTGCAAACAGCCATCAGCCCCTCACCCAGGCTGGCCAAACCTCCATGGGGTGAGGGTCCCCACTAGGGGCGGGGGCTTGATCAACCTGCAAACAGCCATCAGCCCCTCACCCAGGCTGGCCAGGCACCCCAGCAGGACCCCCACCCTGATCTGGGACACCCTTCAGGGCAAATCAGCTGGCCCCCACCCGTGCAGCAGGCCTCTATCTTATATAATAAAAGGGTAATATGCAAATTGACCCTAACAGCAGAATGACTGGGAATGACTGGTCACTATGACACACACTGACCACCAGGGGGCAGATGCTCAATGCAGGAGCTGCTCCCTGGTGGTCAGTGTGCTCCCACAGCGGGAGCTCTGCTCAGCCACAAGCCAGGCTGATGGCTGCCAGCACAGCGGTGGTGGCAGGAGCGTCTCCCGCTTCCTCAGCAGCACTAAGGATGTCTGACTGCAGCTTAGGTCTGCTCCCTGCTGGTAAGTGGACATCCCCCAAGGGCTGCCAGGCTGCCAGAGGGATGTGGCCAGCCTGAAAACAGCCATCAGCCCCTCACCCAGGCTGGCCAAACCTCCATGGGGTGAGGGTCCCCACTGGGGGGGGGGAGGCTTGATCAACCTGCAAACAGCCATCAGCCCCTCACCCAGGCTGGCCAGGCACCCCAATCTCCCAGGGAGGGGACCTAAGCCAGCAGGTGGACATCCTCTGAGGGGTCCCAGACTGCAAGAGGGCATAGGCCAGGCTGAGGGACCCCCCTGAGTGCATAAATTTTTGTGCACCGGGCCTCTAGTCCTATATAATAAAACCCTAATATGTAAATCGACTGAACAGCAGAACGACCGGTCACTATGACACACACTGACCACCAGGGGGCAGATGCTTAACACAGGAACTGTCTCCTGGTGGTCAGTACACTTCCACAGGGGCAGTAATGCTCAGCCAGAAGCTTGGCTCACAGGCTGGCAAGTGCAGTGGTGGTGGCAGGAGCCTCCCCGCCTGCCGCAGGGCTAAAGACCCCTTGGGGGATGTCAACCTGCTGGCTTAGGCCCGATCCCCTGAGGGATCCTGGACTGTGACAAGGCACAGGCTGGGCTAAGGGACCCCACCCCAGTGCATGAATGTCGTGCACCGGGCCTCTAGTATAAAATATATAGCATAACCCTTTTTACACACACACACACACACACACACACACACACACATACAATAGATTACAAGATACTAGAAGGCTATAAACCTTAATTTCAACATACTTTTCATGTGGTGACTTAAATGTTAACCTTTTATTTTTTCTAATTGTTCTACAACAATATGTTATTTTTGTAATTTAAAAGTTATGTCTTATATGTTTAGAAGTTTTTGGGGTATTGGCCATATTCCTTTTTTAAAAAATATGTTCTTATTGATTTCAGAGAAAGGAAGGAAGAGGAAGAAAAGGGATAGAAACATCAATGATGAGAGAGAATCATTGGTCTGCAGCCTCCTTCATGCCTCCTCCTCGGGATGGAGCCTGAAACCCGGGCATGGGGGCTGACTGGGAACCCAAACGTGACCTCCTGGTTCATGAGTCCTCCAGGTTCATGGGTCCACGCTCAACCACTGCACACCGGCCGGGACTTATTTTATTTCTTAATTTCAACAGGGTCAACATAGGCTCTTGCTTTGGGTTATTTTTTTAGCGTAGATTTGTTTATAAAGTTTCCTCCATGTTATGATACATCTCACAATTAGTGCTTAATAAGCTGCACGTATTTATTTTTCAATATTTTATAAAAAGACCCGCATCTCTAGTACAGTGTTCCATCATTTCGGAGCAAAATTGACCCTTGACTGCAAACACCCTTTGGGTTGCGCAACTGAACAGCATGGACTTCAAGTCCCGGTAGGCATTGCGGCAGGCGTACCGGAACTACGGGGGCCGAGAGGGGGCCGGGGCCCTACGGTCCTTTCCCACCCAGAAGCCCGCGGGCTGCTCGGAACGCTGTCTGTATCATGGCCGCGGGAGCCGGGACGGGGGGCCCCGCTTCCGGCCCGGACGTTCTGCGTGATCCGGCGGCGTCACAGTCGAGGAAGCGGTCCGGTCGGGAGGGCGGGGAGGGTGCGCGGCGAACGGACGCGATGGCGGGAGGAGGCGGGAGCAGCGAAGGCACCGGGCGGGCGGCAAGCCGGCGGGCGTCCCGCAGCAGCGGGCGGGCTCGGCGGGGGCGGCACGATCCGGGGCTGGGGGGCGCGGGGGAGGCACGGCTGGAGGAGGCGGTGAACCGCTGGGTGCTCAAGTTCTACTTCTACGAGGCGCTGCGGGCCTTTCGAAGTAGCCGGTACGGGGACTTCAGGCAGATCCGGGACATCATGCAGGGTGAGGGCCGGGCCCGGGGAAGGGGAGTGGGGGTGGGGGGCGGTGTGCGGGGCCGGGTGTCGGGGCTGGGGGAGGGGGATCGCCGAACCAACGCTGTCTTTTTTCCCAGCTTTGCTTGTCAGGCCCTTGGGAAAGGAGCACACCGTGTCCCGGCTGCTGCGGGTTATGCAGTGCCTGTCGCGCATCGAAGAAGGGGAAAATTTAGGTATGGCAATGTTTGTGTTCTCCGGGTTTAGAGTTACTCTGTTACCAAATTTACATCCGGGACTGACGGATTCGGGATTGAGGTGCGCTGCGTTCGGATCGGTGGTCGTGTTCCTTCTGGAATGAGCATGCTCTGGGCTCTAGTTTCTGCAGTTGATGAGATTCTCTTGCCTGCTTTTCTGTGGTTTGCGTTTTTCTTTTTATTTCCTCCCACCTGTTTCTTGCTCGCCCCAACTTGGCTGCTGTCTGAAGTGAGTTATGTTAAGATGGCCACATCTTTCCCCCCACATAGAGAGTTTTCACAGTAGAAGCACATTTTTATTTTCTGAATTGAACTTGAAAGCTGTTTAGCAAAACGGTCTACAGTTTCTGGCCGCTTGTATCTGAGGAGGATGTGTGCATCTTGAAATTTGAGCTGCAAATGCATGTGTTAAAAAAATAATTTTTTACTTGTCTTGAAAAGTAAGTCATTTCAAATTAATTGACTTGAATTTGGACCCTTAACATGTTTGTAAGCCTATAGCGAGTTAGTCAGCAATCAGATGCAAATCTTACTATATTTGCATGTTTCCTGTCCATTAATATATGTATTTTTGGACATAACGTTTCTACTCTGGAGAAAATAGCTTTAAAGTGAAAACTGTGCTCTTTGTCCTAGACTGTTCCTTTGATATGGAGGCTGAGCTCACACCCCTGGAATCAGCTATCAATGTGCTGGAGATGATTAAAACGGAATTTACACTGACAGAGGCAGTGGTGGAATCCAGTAGAAAACTGGTCAAGGAGGCTGTAAGGCTCTATTTTTCTTTTTTTCTTTGAACAAAAATCAGAGGTCTTTGAGGATACAATGCTTATCTTTTTGTGTGCGGTGGAGGAAAAACGGTGGAGAGAGAGCAAGTGAGCACACTCAAACATGAACATACAGATAGATATTATCTCTTCAGGCAACCCCTTCTCAGCCCAGACTTGGAAAGAACCATTGATGGTAGGTGCTCAGCTTTTGTGATTTTCGTGTGGCCCTTGCAGGAGGGACCACAGTACGTAGGAAATGGGTTGGCACTGAAGCCTGGAGGTTATTACATACCATTTCAGAGAACTATGGAAGGACTAGAAGTAACTGGTTTGGTCACCCTTATATATAATAAACCAAGGAGAAGAGCTGGGGCCTTGGGAAATGTGGGACTCTGAGCTATTTCATGCAATTGCAGAAAGAGAGGCTTAGGGAACATTCCCCTTGGATAGGCACATTGTGATAATCAGCCAGTTAGAAAGACAGTCATGATGGAAGGCTTGCACAGGTAGTGTTCTTGACAAGAAAAGCTAGTGAAGTGTCTAGGAATTTGGGACTATTGACTCTGTCATGGCTCAGGTAGCTTCAAGTAGTAGAACCTACTTAAAACATGGACGGAGCCTGGCCAGTCTCAGTGGTTGAGCATCAACCCATACACCAGGAGGTCACAGTTCCATTCCAGGTCAGGGCACCTGCCCCTGATGCAGGCTTGATCCCCAGCAGGGGGCATGCCCGAGGCAGCCGATTGATGATTTTCATCATTGATGTTTCTATCGCTCTCTCCTTCTCCCTTCTTCTCTCTGAAATGAATAAAAACATATTTGGGGGAAAAAAACATACCAAAAACATAGAGTGGCCATGGGAACCAGTCAGAAAGAGTTTTTTGTTCTCCAATAACAAAGGCTAGGAATGTGGAAGCAGATTCAGAGGTGGGGACTGAGGAACAACAGCTCAGCATTGCCTTGGTGATGGAAAGTAAGAAAACTGGTAAGAACAAGAAAGAGCACCCCCTAAAAGGATGGAATTGGGTCCGAGGCAGAGGAGGCTGAGATTAAAGCTCTGCTTAGCAATGAAGACTCTGTCCTTTGGTGGTGTGCTGAGTGCTCAGGTACCCTGTTAAAACAACTGTTGTGTGTGTGAGGTTCAGATATTTACTCAGTTAAGGACCTTGGAAAGAGCTACTTTTGCTCTTGCAAAGAAAGCTTAGATAATTCTAGTTGGAAGAATAGAATTTTGGTTTAGGTAAGTGAGGCTTGTGTTGGAGGGAAAATGCCAGAAAAGACATATTAGCAAGGGAAGAGAAATCCATGCTGGCTTTCAGAATAGCTTTCGAATGGAAAGAAACAGCACCAGTTCAGAGTAATTTGTGTAGCTGCTATTACGTAGCTAGCTGAGAAATGCAACTCCTTCTGAACACAAGGACTATAGATTTGTCTTCTCGAAGAAGCTTTGTGTGCTTTCATCTTTCAGCTGTATATTATTTTAAGTTCATAGATCTTTAGTTTAGGAGCTTCGTTAAGGAAAAATCTATTCGTAAAATCTAGTTAACCATTTTCTTATGTTGACTCCTTCTCCTTTCCATTTTCTACCAGGTACAAGATCTCGGTATACTTAACTGTATTACTATTACTGCTGTGTAACAAATTATCCCAAAACGTAGCAACTTAAAACATTAAAGTATTTTCTCCCATTTTCCAAGAGTCAGGAATGTGGTAGTTGTTCAGCCAGGGTATTTCTGGCTGAAGTCTCCCATGAGATTATAGCCAAGCTGACTACTAGGGTTGAAAGATCTGTTTCCATGCTCACTCACACAGTTGTTAGCAGGACTCACTTCCTCCATGGCTGTTGGTTGTAGACTTTAGCTCTTTGCCTCCCATAGGGCTGCTTACATCATGGTAGCTTGCTTTCCCTGGAGCAAGTGATCCAGGAGAACGAGAGCCCAAGACAGAAGCTGCAATCTTTTATAACTTAATCTCAGAAGTAATGTCGTACCATCACTTCAGGCATATGCTATTGGTCACATAGTTCAGACCAACTCTGGATTAGTGTATAGAATGGGACTATGCGTGAGGTAGGGATCATTGGGGGCCATCTTAGAGGCTGGCTATCAAAATTATCTTGATCTAGTTATTACATCCTATGTCACTTGTCTTTTTTTTTTTTTTTTATCAAGTGAGTTATTTTTAAGTTAGATCTTCTCAGCATACAGTCTGGGGATTTCTTAAAGGTCTTCAGGACCCTTTAACGAGTCAAAAACAATTTTCATAACAATGCCAAAAACAATAGTCGATTTTTTTCTGTGCATTGACATTTGCACTGATGGTGCAAAAGCAATGATGGGTAAAATTGCTGGTGCCTTAGCGTGATCAAGGTAGTGGTAAATTGAATTAGTACTCCTTGTATTCATTGCCACATGCTTGCAGTTTTAAAAAGCCAGTTTTAGTTAAGAATGTCTTTGAGGAAGCAGTAAAAATTATTAATTTTATTTAATCTAGACTCTTGAGCAAACATCTTTTCACTATTTTGTGTGACAAAATAAGAATTTTGCCTGAAGTATTTTTGCTGCAAATTTGATGGTTGTCAAACCCCCTGGAGTGATTGAGTTGCAGGCTGACCTGGCTGCCTTTTTGTTGTTGTTAATCCTCGCCTGAGGATATTTTTTCCATTGCTTTTCAGGGAGAGTGGAAGGGAGGGAGAAGGGGAGAAAAAGTAGAGAGAGGGAGAGAAGGAAAGCAGGAGAGAAACATCAATGTGAGACAGACGCATTGACTGGTTGCCTCCCACACATGCCCTGACCAAGAGCAGGAAGTGAACCTGCAACCCAGGTACCAGCCCTTGACTGGGAATCAAACCCAAGGCCCTTCGGTGCATGGGCCAACACTTTAATCATTGAGCTCACTGGCCAGAGCCTACCTGCCTTTTTAATGGAACACCATTTTGACTTGAAGCAGCGGTTCTCAATCTGTGGGTCGCGACCCTTTGGGGATCGAACGACCCTTTCACAGGGGTCGCCTAAGACCATCGGAAAACACATATATAATTACATATTGTTATGTGATTAATCACTATGCTTTAATTATGTTCAATTTGTAACAATGAAATTGGGGGTCACCACAACATGAGGAACTGTATTAGAGTCGTAGCATTAGGAAGGTTGAGAACCACTGACTTGAAGGAACTGACAAACTTTAGGTATTTGGCCATTATTTTCTTGAGAAAGTGAACTTGTCACTTCAAGGAAAACAATTGACAGTATTTGTTACCAATGACAAAATTCAAGCTTTCAAGTGAAAGAGTTTTGGAAAACTTGTATTAATGTGCTTGATAGCTTCCCAATTCTTCAAGACTTTTCTGATAAGATTGATGATGGAATTAACAACTGTGACTTTAAAAATATTTCAAATAAATGGGTCAATATTTGGAAGATCTACATAATTTGATGAACCAATATTTTCCAGATGATCAGTGCATTATATTACAGAATCATTTGTGGGTAAAAGATCCATTTAAAGTATAAGATAGACTAACACATTTTTATGTAACAGATGATGAAAAGTTCACTTGCCAAAGTTTGGTATAGAGTTGAAGAAATATAGCCATAATTCTCTGAAGGGCTATTAAAATATTCCTTCCTTTTCCAACTTCATATCTGTGAGGCCAGATTACTTTTTGTATATATTTCAACCAAAACAACAAAATGAATGCAGAAGCAGAAATGAGAATCCATCTTTCTTCTATTAAATCAGATATTAAGATTTGTAAAAATGTACAATGCCACCCTTCCCATTAAACTTTTGTCTTAGAAAATATAGTAATTGTTCATAAAGATATGTATTTATGTTAACCTGTAATGAATTTGTTTTTTTAATGAATAAATATCTTTAAATTTCCTCAGTTTTATACTTCTAATATGATTATTAATAGATATAACTCACATAAATAAAAGCTCTTTGGGATCCTCATTAACATTTAAGAGTATAAAGGAATCCCAAGACCGAAGAGTTTGGGAACTGCTTCTGTAAGGTAATGCTATTGAGTCCATATTGGTTTTCTCTTCATCACTAAAAGAGACATTCCTCAGTTAATGCTTCTGTCGAAAACAGCAGCGAAGAGCATGTATGGCATGTTTTGGGGAAGCATTTATTTGTTGCTTTTTGCTGTGGCAGCGCTTTCCCTGAACCTTGCTTTGTAAGAGCACTTTGATTTTCTTTTGGTGCTTTACCCCATCTGAGGGCTGGTGGATCAGACAAACTCTCCCAGAAGTTTAATTTTTGAAACGAAAGGCTTTGTCAAGGCTTTGAGCATGCCTGCTTTCCCATAACAGCCTGGATTCTTTCTGAGTTTTCTTCTTTAGCCTTCCTTCTGTGAGTTTGGTTTTCTCTTCCTGTTCATTTTCTAGCTTTCCCCCCCAAACATAAGTCTGTCTCACCTCTATTGAAAATCTGTGCTTGTAATTTCCCTTTTGTTTAAGTTAGCAAGAAACCACTGCTATTGCTTACACCCCAAGAACCTTAACAGACACATAAGAGAAGAAATTACACTTCTGAATATTCTCAAGTGAAAAAGCAATGGTTCATCTCTTTAAAAGGAATCTTCACTGGAAATTAATACTTAGTTTTAAAAGATAAGCTCATAGTACAAACTTTGGAGGCAGACTTTTAGATTTTGAAAGCATTTGCATTTCCTTTCTTGTTCAACAAATTAAATATAACAGGACCTATGTTCCAGTTCTGGAATAGATTAAGCATGCTCTCTTCTGCTTACCTTAATGCTGCAAGTATAAGTCCTGCACAGACTGTGTGGAACAGCTCTCTGAGGACTTAGAAATGTAAATGGTAGTAAGAGATGGGGAAGAACACCAGCATTGGAAAGTCTACCAAACTGGTGATGAGTAGTTTATCATTTTTTTCCTCTCCAGTATCTTCCAGCCTGGACTTGAAGGCTCCTTAAACCTAGAAGTGCACTCCAGGTGTGAACAGAAAGAACTCCAAGGGAGGTTCTCTCTGGTCTGAGGAGCAGGAAAGATCTAAGGGTCAGAGAGGGTGGGAGAAATGCCAGTTTTGTTTTTAACTCCCTTCTCTCCTGCCCCAGCACCTAGGCAGTACTGTAGTGATGGCAGCAGGGCAGGCACCAAAAACTGAAGGCAGAACTCCTTTCCTCTTTAACAGTAGAGGTGTGATCCCCAGAACTTGGAGCAACTTCCGTTGCTTTTTAAAAAGTATATATTTTTATTGATTTCAGAGAGGAAGGGAGAGGGGTAGAGAGAGATAGAAATATCAATGATGAGAGAGAACCATTCATCAGCTGCTTCCTGCACACCCCCTACTGGGGATTGAGCCTGCAACCCAGGCATGTGACCTGACAGGGAATCAAACCAGGACCTCCTGATGCTCAACCACTGAACCACACAGGCTGGATTCCATTGCTTTTTTTACTGTACATCCTGCTGCTGTAGATACAGCCCTGGATACAGATGCAGGTAGTGTGTGGCACAGTGGGGAACTAAAGCCCAGAAATGCAAGGCTGATTCAGTATTTGAAAATAAGTGTAATCCACTCTATTAATCTAAAGAAAAAAACCACACAGTCATTATCAGTTGATGCCAAAAATGTATGTGTCAAAACTCAATATTCGTTCATGATAAAAACACTCAGAAACTAGGAATAAAAAGTAACTTCCACAACCTGATAAAAGGCATCTACAAAAAAACCTACAGCCAACATCATACTTAATGGTGGAGAAGGAATGCTTTGTCCTTAAAATCCAAAACAAGGCAAGGAATCCATTCTCACTACTTCCATTCTACATCATATTAGAACACCTAGCTAGTGCAGTAAATTAAGAAAAGGAAATAAACGGCAACAGACTAGAAAGGAAGGAATAAAATTGTCCCTTTTTGCAGAAGACATCACCCTGTATGCAGGGTGAGGCAAAAGCAGGTTCACAGTGTTCAAATGGAAAATAATACAATAATTAATAATAATACAAAAATAAACTTGCATACTCACCACTGTAAACCTACTTTTGCCCCATTCTGTATAAAAATATATCCCATGGAATATACAAAAAAAGCTATACTAAGTAACTTTAGCAAGATAGCAGGATATAAGATCAACACAAAAATCAATCATATTTCCATTTACTAGCAATAAAGATTTTGAAATCAAATTACCAAAACAGTGCCATTTACAATACAGTAGTCTCCCCCTTATTGTGAGAAATATGTTCCAAGACTCCCAGCAGATGCCTCAATCCTTGGGTAGTATTAAATCTTATGTATACTATGTTTTTCCCTATACATACATACACTAATGGCATCTCTTTGCCATATCCTAATTACCATCATTACTACTTTGTGCTTTGGGGCCATTATTAAGTAAAATAAGGGCTACTTGAACACAAGCATTGTCATACTATGACTGTCAATTTGATAACCAAGACAGCTACTAAATGATTAACAGACAGCATGTACAACATGGATATGCTGGACAAAGGGATGATTCCTGGTCTAGGCAGGATGAAGCAGGACAGCCTGAGATTTCATTATGTTACCTAGAGCAATGGTGCAATTTAAAATTTGTGAATTGTTTATTTCTGGAACTTTCCATTTAATATTTTGGACTGCAGTTGGCCATAGGTAACTGAAACTAATTTTGTATGGAAAATAATACAATATTTAATAATACAAGAATAAACTTGCATACTCACAACTGTAAACCCACTTTTGCCCCATTCTATATAAAAATGGATAATAGGACTACTCATAGCTCCCAAAAGAAAAATACTTAAATATTTAAGTCTAGCAAAATATGTGCAGGATCTGTATGTGGAAAAATACAAAAATGCTGATGAAAGAATTCAAGACCTAATAAATGGAAAAACATACCATGTTCGTGAATTGGAAGACTATAGTATACTAGAGGCCTGGTGCACAAAAATTTGTGCACTCAGAGGAGTTTCTCAGCCCGGCCTGTGCCCTCTTGCAGTCTGGAACCCCTCAGGGGATGTCCACTTGCTGGCTTAGGCCCGCTCCCTGGGGGAACAGGCCTAAGCTGGCAGTCAGACATCCCTCTGGCAGCCCAGGAGCCCTCGGGGGATGTCCACTTGCCAGCGGGGAGCAGGCAACATCCTTAGTGCAGTCGGACATCCTTAGTGCTGCTGAGGAGGCAGGAGAGGCTCCTGCCACCACCACTGTGCTGGCAGCCATCAGCCTGGCTCGTGTCTGAGCAGAGCTCCCCCTGTGGGAGCGCACTGACCATTAGGGGGCAGCTCCTGCATTAAGCGTCTGCCCCCTGGTGGTCAGTGTGTGTCATAGTGACCAGTCATTCTCAGTCATTCTGCTGTTAGGGTCAATTTGTATATTACCCTTTTATTATATAGGATAGTTAAGATGTCATTCTCCAGTTGACGTATAGACTTAATATATAATTCCAATCACATTCTCAGTAGGATTTTCTAGAGATACAGACTGATTATAAAATAAGATATTAGGGCAGAGGAACTAAAACAAAACAGTTTTATAGAAGAACAAAATTGGACTCACTACCCAATTTTAAGAATTATACTCCATGTAGACATGTAGATTCGTGTGGGACAGAAGAGAGAATCCAGAAGTAAACCCACACAAATATGTCTTAAGTAGTTTTTTGACAAAAATGTGAAGGGAACTTAATGATAAAGGGATAATCTTCAACATACGGTATTGAAACAATTAAATGTCCACATGCAAAAAAAGGAACCTTGACCTAAAACTCAGCCTATACAAAAATTCATTCAAAATGGATCGTAATCTAAATGTAAAGTGTAAAGCTATAAAACTTTCAGAAGAAAACATGAAAGAAAATTTTCATGTCCTAGATATGACACTAAAAGAGGAAAAATTGCTAAACTGAACTTCATCAAAATTTAAAACTGAGAAAAATACTGTTGAGAAAGAAGACAAGCTATAGACTGGATATAAAATTTGCACATTTTGCCCTGACCAGTTTGGCCCCGTGGATAGAGCATCGGCCTGCGGACTCAAGAGTCCCAGGTTCGATTCCGGTCAAGGGCATGTACCTTGGTTGCGGGTACATCCCTAATAGGGAGTGTGCAGGAGGCAGCTGATCGTTGTTTCTCTGTCATCGATGTTTTTCTCTATCCCTCTCCCTTCCTCTGTGTAAAAAATCAATAAAATATATTTAAAAAAAATAAAATTTGCACATTTTATATCTGATAAAGGACTTTTATCCAAAATATATAAAGAACTCTAGAATTGTGCATCTAAAACTTGTATAATTTTGTTAACCAGAATTACCCCAATTCAATAAAAAGGAAAAATATATAAAGAACTCTCAAAAAAAAAAGAAACAACTCTTTTAATAATGGGCAGAAGACCACCAAAGAGAATAAACGATGGCAAGTAAGTACATGAAAAGATGCTCAACATCAGTCAATAGGGAGATACAAAGTAAAGCCACAATGAATACCAGGACATACCTATTGGAGAGGCTAAACTTTAAAAACTAACACTAAGAAGTGCTAGTGAAGATGTGGAGCAACTGGAACTCTCATGTTGCTGATGAGAATGCAAAATGGTATAATCACTCGGGAAAACAGTTTGGCCACTTATGAAGTGAAACATACATTTTCCATATGACCCAGCAATTCCACTCTTGGGTATTTACCGTAGAGAAATGAAGTTCTGTTCCTACCAAAACCTGTACATGAATGTTTTAGCATCTCTATTCATAATCACCAAAAATTGCAGACAACCCAAATGTCCTTCGGAAGGGGAATGGATAAACAAAACTGTAGTAGACCCATACAAGGGGATATACTGTTCAGCAATAAAAAGAATTATTGATAATGCAACAACATAGATGGATTGCAAAGGCATCGTACTGAGGGAAGTAAGCTAGTCTCAAGGCTATGTCCTTTAAAAAAGATAAGCGCTAAGTACTGTATAAATCCATTATGACATTCTTGAGGGGTCCAAACAGTGAAAAGATTAGGGATGTGGGACGGAGTGACTACAGAGAGGCAGCACAAGGGAGGTTTTTGTATCCTTAAGAGAGTCAATACTTGTGTTAAAACTCAACAGTCCACCAAAAATTAATTTATGCCAGGCAAATAAAATTTAAAAGCAACAGCACCTGACTTATAAAAAAGTAAAATATTTGTATTCAAGAAAGTATAGTTTTAGTATTGTTTTTCTGCAAAAAAATTGTAAAAGTGAATGTGGTCATCTGATTAAATCAGTGGTTCTCCACCTTCTGGCCCTTTAAATACAGTTCCTCATGTTGTGACCCAACCATAAAATTATTTTTGTTGCTACTTCATAACTGAAATGTTGCTACTGTTATGAATCGTAATGTAAATATCTGATATGCAGGATGGTCTTAGGTGACCCCTGTGAAAGGGTCATTTGACCGCCAAAGGGGTCTCGACCCACAGGTTGAGAACCCCTGGATTAAATGGAAGGACTTTGTACCTTCCCTGGGCAGCAAGAATTTAGGTGTATGCATTCAGGAGCATTTGACTAGTTTGCCCTGTAGGGCTGTGCTCAGCATGTTGGCAGAATGACCGGAGATTAGTACTTCATGGATTTCTTGCTATTCCTCCTACTCTTGTCTGTTTCTCCTTAAATTCTTCCCTGTGAAGATTGAAAATATCTACCTATGAACCAATTTTCCTTCCTTTTGTATGTGAGGTATGTCTAATACCTCTCTTGGGACAGGATCTAAGGGAGCTACTTTATCCTGTTAGGTAATTCCAAGTGCTCCCAGTTTTCCCCTGGCCTTTCTAATTAAAAAAAAAAAAAAAAGTGCGCATGTTTTTAAAATATCCTTTTTAATTTTCAATTTATGGTTAATTTCCCTCTACTATAGTCTCTTGGGTTTTCTTGTGTGTGTTTTTTACCAAAGGACTCTTCTTTTCCTCTGGTTGTTGAGACCTCATCCTAACTGAAACTTTGTCCTCTTTTGTGGCTGCTGTGGAAGAGCTGGGTTTGTCTGTCTCAGTAATTCCCTGCACATTTTAACTCGAATAATGTATCCTACCCTCTCTCCCTCCATTACATCAAAGCTTTAGCATCTAAAAAGAACAAAACCAATTGTTCTGGGGACCTGGAATGACTCGAGTCCATTTTGCCTTTCTGTACGAGGCCCTATTCAAATTGGGTAAATGGTCTGTAATCTAGGGGATCAGATTTTGCTGTAATAGGCATCTTTTTAAAAAATTGAATGTAATGCTGAAAATCTATACCCTATACACTGAAAGAGCTTGCAGTTGTTCATAATGCTTGAACAATAATTGTTAGTTTTTAAGTACGGGAATTTGAAAGAATGAAAAAGTTCTCGGGTATGTAAGACTCAGTTTCACTTTTTAGTAAAGCTTTGTGACATTTAATATTCTCATACTTATCACAACAGTTAAAAAAAGGTTTTTCCCCCTTTTGCAGGCTGTCATTATTTGTATTAAAAATAAAGAATTTGAAAAGGCTTCAAAAATTTTGAAAAAACATATGTCCAAGGACCCCACAACTCAGGTAAATATAATATTTTGCTTCTAAGACTTAAATACATTTCATTGTTTTTTTGTGGGAAAACAGGGAAAGAGTTCTTTGTTAGGGATGTTATGTAAATATTCAGCACCTTTAGCATGTTGTCTTTTATATCGAGGATATTTTACTGTTAGATTGGCTTTTAAATTTTTATTTTTTATTACACAAATTTACATAAGTCATTTACTTGCCCATTTCTGTCTGGTTTGTGACAGAACTTTAAGTGATCAGCACCAGGTATCAAATTATCAAGTTTTGTATCACTTCTAACTTTACTTAATGCTGCCTCAATGCTGATCCTGTAGACCTGAGAATTTGCCTTTGTAAGGTTGTAACTCCTCTATTTTCTGGTGCCAAAAACTCTGTTGATATCCTCTTCTTGGTTTTTCCCCCCTTTATTTTTCCTTAAAATTTTAATTTTTGAAAAGGTAACATGTACATAACACAAAATTCAAGAAGTACAACCAAAGAGCTTGCTGAAACTCTCTTATCAGCCATCTCATTACTCTCTCTTCAGAGGCCACCAGTATTTTCTGCTTTTATCTTTTCAGAGATATTCTGCATATATGCAAGCAAATAAGTGTGCATGTGTCTGTATATGGATATTTGTATACACACATATCCATTCTTCCTGTTCTTATATACATATGTGAGCATATTCTACACACTAATTTGAGTATTCTTGTAAATTGCTTCTTTGACTTACTCTATCTTAGAGATCATGCTATATTAGCAGATAAAGAATTTCTTTATCCTTTTTGTATTTTGGGTTTCTTTTTTAAGTTTAATAATCTGTAAGTAAATGTATAAAGGCACTTTAGATCCTAAGTTCTTCATCATTATTTATACTGCATAGTAACCCATTGTGGCTGATCCATCATTTATTGACCCATCCTTTGTGGTGGGCTCCCATTCCTTTCTGTGTACCAGTGATTTTCAATGAGAATGTTGTGAAATTTCTGACAGTGTTGTCTCAACTCATCATTGAATTTTTACTAGAGTTCTCCTTTTCATGTTGCCAATATTGGTCCTTTGTATAGAAACTGAGAAATGATCTCCTGAACATCATCCGTGAAAAGAACTTGGCCCACCCTGTTATCCAGAACTTTTCCTATGAGACCTTCCAACAGAAGATGCTGCGCTTCCTGGAGAGTCACCTGGATGATGCAGAACCCTACCTCCTCATGGTGGGCCTTGGCCTTCTCTTCGTATAACCATGATATGGCCTTGAGGATGTGCAGGCAGTTAGAAAAGGACAACTCTTGTTAGAAGTGAAAAAATAAACGTGTGGAAAAGACTTTGAATTATATCCACTATCTTAATTAATTAAATGCCGTAAATATACAGAAGCAGAGATCCTGACAGAGGCAAATGAAACAAAGATTGTCTCTCTTACCTCCCATTTTTACCTCCTCAACATGTCATTAATCTGTGTGGTTGCTACAGGAGAAAATTCATCTTACAATCGATGGTGGTTCCCAGAGGAGATGAAGTCTGAGTTAAATTGGGAGGAAGAGTGGTTTATTAGATGTGGTATGATGGGGTTGTTAACAGGAAGAAGGCATAATTGGAGAAAAGGTGTGATTAGAAGTATAAGGCAAAGGAGGCCAAATGAAGACATTCTTTAATTGGATCAAAGAGATAAGCATAAAGAAGGGAAACAGTGAGGCTCAGCACAGTTTGTAGAAGAAGTAGAGCCCAGTCTCTCCTAGTTTTCTTAAACTAGGATTTTGAGAGTGTTGAAAATATAGCTCGTAACTGTAGGTGTGCAAGCCTTATATGAGGATAGTGTCAATGATCCTAGCAGTCATTTGGTAAATTGCAAATTATTTGTAAAGCAGATTGTTTGGAATAATCCAGGAGCAAGTGTCAGGATACTTGGGCCTGGCCTAGGATCCTTTCCTTTGTGTTCCAGCTAACTGGAAAGTACCTGCCACTTTCTTTGCGAGGATAGAGCTCGCAGCTCATAAGACATCACTTGTCATTTGGCAAATTTGAGATTTGGCAAATCTCAAATTATTTATAAAGCAGACCATTTGGAATAATCCAGGAGCAAGTGTCAGGATATTAGGAACACTTCTTAGAGTGTTCAGACTTGTGAATCAGATTCCCAAGAAGAGGAATGTGAAGTAAAACCACATAATTAAAGAATTTTTTCAATTCTTTGAAAAAGCAGTACTCAAACTGAGTTCTCCTTCAGCATAGAAACTATGAGCCATTGTTTGAAAAAGAAAAGGAAGAAATTTGAGATCATTCTTGTAAGTTCTCTTGCTTTTTATGTCCTCTAGTTTATGCCTAGATTGGGTTTGTAGGTGAACATGTTTGCATATTGAGTATGGTCATGGTTAAAGAAGCAGAGAATTAATGAAATTCTGTGGCTTCCTCTTCCTGATGACATCCTTCCTTTCCCAGATGGCCAAAAAGGCTTTGAAATCTGAGTCTTCTGCCTCAGCTACAGTGAAGGAAGATAAACAGCCAGCACCAGAGCCTGTGGAAAAGCCACCCAGAGAACCTCCGAGGTGAGAGATGCCCTTCTAACTTGTTACTGGGTTGCTCATACAAGGCAGTGTGGAGGTTCAGAGCACACCTGGGAAAATGAGAGTACTGGAGACTGGATGTCAGATCCCTGACAGAAATTCCTGACTGGCTATCCCTCAAAAGTTCCGTCCTCCTGTTTCTCTTTGCCTCGCCCATATTTACTCAGCACTTCCTTGTTGATATCTGATCTGTTAATAGAGTGTTCAGACTGTGAATCAGATTCCCAAGACCAGTTGTGAAAGCAGGGGGCTCACAAATTTAGATGCCTTTGGGGGCCTGGTGGGAAATGTAAAGGAATGAAGTGGGTCTAGGGTAATTGAGAGCATGGACAGTGAACCAGGAGGGCATGCTTTTCAGCCTGTGTGATCGTTGCTGTCCAAGGATGCCCAAGCTTCAGTTCAAATTTTTGTGTGAGACATAACAATTTTTTTATTTTTTTTTTAGCTTTCTCAATTTTTGAATGTTGGTAGTTATCCAGTTTTTAAAAAACACTTGCGTAGGTTAGGCAAAGACACCTGCCAGCTGGGTTTGGCCTACAGGCTGCCAGTTGGCCCACTCCTAACAGTCTTTACTTAAAGCACACGAGCTATTCCAAACGACAGATGAACTTCTCTTGAAAAGGCAGTTTCTTGTTGTTCCAAAACTGTGTGGCACGCTTCTTACTCTGAGAATTCTCAAGGTCCCATTCACAAGTGTATTGTAGGAGAAAATGGGCAGAATGGAGACCAGTCTTTCACTTCTGCCACACGAGGGTCGGACTGGGACAGCTGGAAGGAGAGTTTAGACTTCAAAGTGAAATTGCTGGATTATCAGTAGGTTGTCCAGATGGACTTATATTTGTCAGACACTGTGTAAAGTTCTTACATAATGGAAAACACTGCTGTAGTCCATACAGACAAACAGGTTCGATCACACACAAGTTACAGAGGTCTCTGGAGTATCCGTGGCCCTAGTTCCTTTAAGGTTCTCTGATTTGGAGTTTAAAATCCATAGTTTAACTTAAATAGAAGCTTTTGTAAAGTAAGGTTATATCAAGCAATCTCTCTGTGTATGTGTGTGTGTGTTTTGTGTTTTTTTTTTATTAAAAGTCTTCAATTTGAGGAGTCCTCTGCTAATATGAGCATCAACAGTGGTGAAACTGCCCTGGCCAGTTTGGCTCCATGGTTATAGAGTGTGGACTAAAGGGTCTCAGGTTTAGTTCCTGGTCAAGGGCACATACCCTGGTTTCAGGTAGTAGGGTTGTGTGCAGAAGGCAGCCAATCAATGAGTCTTTCTCCTATCGATGTTTCTCTCTTATCACCCCCCTCCTCCCTCCCTTCTACTCTCTCTAGAAATCAATGAAGAAAAAATACCCTTAGGTAAGATTATTTTAAAAAGTGGTGAAACTGATCTTAGTATGTTGCCTTATTTGTAGGCAGCTACGGAATACTCCAACCACCTTTGGAATTATGACTCTGAAAGCAGCTTTCAAGACTCTGTGCGGTTCACAAGATTCTGAGGCGATCTTCTCAAAACTGGACCAGAAAGATCTGGTATTTCCTACTAAAGCATCCCTGTCATCGCCGGCCCTCAAAAACAAGAGACCGAGAAAAGATGAAAACGAAGGTTCAGCTCCTGCTGAGGGAGAGAGTGGCTCTGAACTGCAGCCCAAGAACAAGCGTATGACAATTAGCAGATTGGTTTTGGAGGAGGATAGTCAGAGTACTGAGCTGAGCCCCAGCCTCAACTCCTCTCAGGAAATCATTCCAGCGTCACCATCCACGCCTGCCGTTCTCAACCAACCCCTTCCCAGGGAGAAGAATCCCAAGTATGAAGACCTTCTTTGTAGGAGTTTGGGGGCTGGTTGGTGGTCCTGGTTGGGCCTGGTATTGCTTCTGTGAATGAAGTAACTTGCATCTAAGCTGTTCACCACCAAGGCTTGCTCAGACTGCTAGAATGTGACTCGGGAGTGGGGAGAGACAACATAGCCATCCGTGCCAGTTCTGAAGCCCCACACGGGGGCTTCCAGGCATTGCACGAGGGCATGAGGATGAAAGGGTGTCGGAGCCTCCTGCTCATTGCTGCTTCCATTTTTAGCAGACTGCTGAGTACCTTGACTGCTAACTAGAGATTTATGAGTATTTACAGATTTGCACCTTCTATGAGCTTTTGAGACTTGGCAAATTCAGTAAATATTTACTAACCTCTCACATTGTGCTAGGTTCTGTGGAGCAGTGGTTAGAATGCTTTCATTTTGCTCCCCTATCATGACCCCTGACCTCTCAAGTTTTGTTACCCTTCGAGTCCTCTCGTGGATCCTTCCTCCAGGCACACTGGTCTGCTTGCTCTCTCTGGAACACGCTGTTTTGTTTCTATTACTGTATTCTTGCTCCCTGTCATTCCTCATGATTGGACTATCATCCCTCCATCACTGCTTCTCAGAATCCCATCCGTCCTTTAAAGGGAAGAGAAGCACTTTTTGTGGGCCAAGTACATTTATGTATTATATTACTGAATCTCTACAATCCTCAGTTACCGATTATTAGCCCCATTTTATAAATGAGGAAGGTTCAGAAAAGTTGCTAACTGGCCTTAAGTCATTAATCCAGGTCAGTCTAGAGTCTAGACTCAAGGGCCCATGGCCTGTACACTGCACATCAGCCGCCTCTTAAAAATTCTGCCTCCTCCATGAACCTCCTCTGGTCACCCTGCTGTAGGTGACCTTGATGGTCTCCCCAGGCCATTGCCATCTGTACTACTGCTCTTTGTTGTAGTTTTTTGGGGACCTGTGCTCTGGCAGCATGTGCTAGGTGTCCTGCGGGGCTGTGGCATCTGATAGGTGAGTCATACTCAGGCACTAAGCTGCACTATATGCACCAATACCAGCATTTGGAAGTGAGTGAGTCACGGCTGGGCAAGTAGATGCAGCTCAACACACTTCTTTTCGTTCTAGACGTGATCTCATTGACTTCTTACAGTGATCTCGTGAGGTGTAGATATTGCCCCATGAACAGATGAGAAAACTGGAAAGAGTGCCTGACCACAATAGTTTTATTAATGGGAGGATTTGTGAAGGTTTCAGACATAACCACCTCATGTGCCAACGGTATGATATGAAAGCAGAGGTTGGCACATTACAGTCCCTGAGCCCAATCTGCCTGCTGTTTTTTTTAAAGGATTATTAGAATACAGCCACATCTATCATTTATGTATTGTCTGGCTGAGTTGTCTAAGGCTACTTTTGATGCTACATTGAGTTGAGTAGTTGCAACAAAGACATTAAGGCCTGCAAAGCCGAAGATCCTATCTGGCCCCTTACAAAAAAGGGATCCCTGTCCACGGAAGAAGAGCTGAGCCTGCTCAGCAGGGTTGGTGGAGCAAACCTTGCAGAGGAGCAAATGTTGAGCTGGCCTTGAAAGATGACCTCTTACTCAAGAGGCCATCAAGCATATTGGGGACCTGGGGATTCTAGGCAGCAGGAACCCCTTGCATAAAGGCATGAGAATACCTGGTATGTTCCCAAAAATGTCAGATAGTCTGTATGGCAAGGGAATACAATGCACATGGAGGAAGAAAGTAGAAAAGTCTGGATAGGTAAATGGACCAGAACTTGAATTCCTATTGTATTCTATCAGGTGGAGGTTCTCAAACTGGGCTTCATATCACAATTACCTATGGAATGTTTAAAAAATACATATTCCCAGGCACCCTACTCCTGAATTAGAAGGGGCTGGGGTATGCTCTGTAATCTGCTTTTCTAACTATGTCCAAATAATTCTAACCCCACTAATCTGAAGGTTTCATGAGATACCAGTGAGGGTTCGGAAGAGGTACCGAGGGAAAGGAGAGTGGCTAGACACTGCTGCCAGGCGAGCGAGCAGTTAGCGCCTGAAGGAGCTGGGCCAGTGGAAGAGAGGAAGGCAGGATTAAGGTTTATCATGTGGAAAGCAGGGCCATGACTTACTAGGTTTTTATATCCCCCCCTGGCACTTGGTGTTTATTAACCAAATAAAAATAATTACTGGTTTTTGCAATTTAAGGGATCACACGCAAAACTTATATATAAGTCCAGCAAAAGGTTAACATTTTAGGTTTTGTGGAGTCTGTGTGTGTGTGTGTGTGTGTGTGTGTGTGTGTGGTGTATTTTTGTTTTGTTCCCTTACAATGCTTTGAAAATATAAAATCCATTCTTAGTTCAAGGGCTGTTCAAAATCCAGGAGCCACAAGCTATCCTGACTTTCCCGGGAGCACACAGCCACTAATAGGATGAAAATCCAGATCTCGGCCCCTTCCACAACATGAGAAATTATCAAGTACCAAACCATTTGTACACGTAATAAATGCCAAGTTGAGAATAGGTGCAGGGGGTTACCACTGAACTGCAAAGACTATCTGCAGAAAGAGTGAACAGCTACTCAGGTGAATGACAGACCCAGAGGTGAAAATTTTATCCTAGCACTAGGATAAGTAGATAGAAAACTTAAGCTGTCTGACTTTTATTTACAAATAGTAATTAACAGCTAATATCCTGAGAAGGAAAAATATCTTTTACTTTGTCTCAAATTAGTTATTCTCAGAAATAACATTTTGGGGGATATGATCCAATTAAAAAACAAAGGAAAGTTAATAGTCAATTAGGTAATTCCATAGAAAAACTCATGGAACTCAGGAATTTTTTTCAAACTTATGCATTTATTAAGCAAACTGCTTTCATTACTCATTTGTAAGATAACCAGACAGCCTTAAAAATATGTATTTTGAGGGGGGTGGTGATGTATGTAGTGCTCTCTGAGGAGTGGTTCTACAGCCTGATGATGACACGGAGATACCAGGCCAGGTTAGGATTTAGGAGTTGTATGTAGGTGAATCTCGAATGTGGTCACAGCAGAGCAAGGAGAAATGTAAGACTGCAAGTGAGCCAAGGACAGAATATGAATGACCCAGGATTGAGTATTTTACACCTTGTCTCTCATTGATCTCTCCGCAGATTACCCAAAGGCAAGTGGAACAGTTCTAATGGGGTTGAAGAAAAAGAGACTTGGGTGGAAGAGGACGAACTGTTTGATGTTCAGGGTAAGCTAGGAGATTCTCCTTGGTTTCTCCTTGACACCTGCAAGTGTAAGATGCATGTTACTGTCACATCAGTGTTTCAGAAACTGCTTGTCTCCCAACTAGAAAATTTCAGTAAGTTCCTCATTGTGTCTCAGGAGTCAATTATATGTCCTTTCCCATTAAATAATGGAGATTGTCAAAGCAGAACTTTGTATTTAATGAAAGTTCCTGGTTTTGTTTTAATAAATCCTATCTTTAATTGTAATTGATGTTCTCCCTAAGTCTTTTAATTAGAAAAGGTAGAAGTGGTCATTCCCTGCATTTTTGTTTAGGTACAAAATCTCTTACCAGTTTCTACATGTTTTCTAAGATAAGAAACTTTGCTTTTCAATAATTATTATTGAACTTCCTAGCATTTGCATTAGAATCTCTCCCACCACATATTTCATATGCTAATGGAAATATCTAAGAGCTAAACCTGAATTTTGGAGATTCTAAGCACTTTTATAACGCACCACCAACCAATCCATTGCCACTTCCTAGGTTTTGTCTTTTAAAAGTAGCTTCAGTAGCCCTAACCGGTTTGGCTTGGTAGATAGAGCGGACTCAAGGGTCCCGGGTTTGATTCTGGTCAGGGGCATGTACCTTGGTTGCGGGCACATCCCCAATGGGGAGTGTGCAGGAGGCAGCTGATCGATCTTTCTCTCTCGTCGATGTTTCTAACTCTCTGTCCCTCTCACCTCCTCTCTGTAAAAAAGTCACTTAAAAAAAAAAAGTAGCTTCAGTAGCAAAAACATAGTTGGCAAGATCAAGATCACAGGGAAAATGGGGGAAGTAACAAAATGATTAACAATGGCATTAAATAGTTAAGAACAACAGAATATAAAAGTTCTAGGAAACACTTCCAATGCAGTCCAGATGTGTGTCAGCTTTAGAAATATGCTTCCACTATAGTATGAAATACTTCATAATTTAAAAATAAATAATCTGCTCTGAGCCACCTTCCTCCATTGTTTAGGAAACACTGCTGGGACTGTGGCATCTGCTGAGACATCTAGCAAGTTTCATGTTCATGCAACTTTGCCTTTTCTTGCAGCTTTTTCACTAGCTCTCATTGCCTTGAAATGGCATGTCTTTTAGACTTGTACGAGAGGCCTGGTGCACAGATTTGTGCACATTGAAAAGAAATTAATTAGAAGGTGGCTGGCAGGGCAGGGTGGACATGCCCTGCAGCCAACCTCCCTTGGTCCCTCCCCAGCTGGCCACACCTGGGCGGGTGCCGGGGCTCGAAGGGCTTCTGCGGAGTGAGCGGGGGTCGCTCCAGCAGGTGGGATCCCTCGGCCTGGCCTGCGGGGATCGGGCTGAAACCAGCAGTCCCAACATCCCCCAAGGGGTCCCAGAGTGCAAAAGGGCACTCTACAAAGTTGAGTGCCCTTAGCAGCTCCTGCGTTTAGCGTCTGCCCCCTGGTGGTCAGTGCGCATCATACCTACCAGCCAGTCAGCCAGTCACTTAGCCTGTAGATTAGAGGCCCAGTGTCCGAAATTCATGCATGAGTGTGGTCTCTAGGCCTGTCTGACGATCGAAGCACAAGCGTCTGGCATGGAAGGGCAGGTCCCAGCTGACCTCTGGGCCCTGGGCAGTACCAGGGCCCCCAGGTGTCCCCTCTGCCAGAGTCATCAGGCCCCCATCCGGCTCCCTCAGTGTCTGGGAGCTGGGTTGCGGCCCCGCCCCCAGCCGCTGGTCGCTGTCTGTGGGGCGATAGGGCCCCGCTTGCACCACCTTGGCCTGGCGCTGCCTGCCCACCTGCTCTGCGGTCCCGCTCTCGTCAGGGCCCATCAGGGCCGGCAGCACCTCCACAGCCACCTGCTGCCAGCACCGTGCGGCGCCGCCCCCTGGTGGTCAGCGCACGTCATAGCGAGTGGTTGAGCGGAAAATTTGCATATTAGGCTTTTATTATATAGGATTTTTTTTTTTTAAAGAGACAGTGGAAGGGAGGGGGAGAGACAGAGAGAGAAACATCTTGATGTGAGAGAGACATTGATTGCATCCCACACATGCCCCAATCAGGGTCAGGGATCAAGCCTGCAACTGAGTGAGGTATGTGCCCTTGACCGGAATGGAACTGGGACCCTTCAGTCTGCAGACCGATGCTCTATCCACTGGGCCAAACCAGCTAGGGCATTACCCTGTTCTTCTGTTTAAGGAATTAAATCTAAACTTATATAAAATGATCAGGGATTTTAAAATTCTGACATGAAACAGTAAAAGTTATTTCAAAACAGTGATTAGCAAGGGGTTATAAAGCAGAAATCATGTATGTATAAGATGTATATTAGGGTTTTAAATACCACACTCAGTAATTTTAGAAAATGTTAGTTTTATTAAAGAGCCCCAAATCCATCATTAACCAACATTTATTAATGCCTTTTTGTATTGTATTTGCTGTGTACAGATTTTCATGGGCTGAAATGATTGGTATCTTGCAAACAAAGGACAAAACCAAATTCTCCTTTGGTGATATCCTTTCTTTTCTCAAAGTTTGTGAAATCTGAATCAAGCTTTCCCAGTAGGGACATTCCATGTCTTTTTCTGGTGTTTGTGCAGAGAAAGTTAACTCTGAAATGAATCTACTTTTAATGTTTTGCAGCTGCACCAGATGAAGAGAGTACAAGCAGTGTAACAAAAAAGCAGGTAATTTAAAATTCTCTTTTCTGATCTTTTCTGGTTGTGTGGGTAGAACAGAGGTAAAATAAGTACCCACATCTCACAGATAGACTACCCATGCACCTGGCAAAAAATCCTTTGCGTTTTTCTGATGATCCAAACTAAGTTAAATACAGCAGATCCTCAAGTAATGTCCTTTCGATCAATGTTTTGTTATAATGTTGATGAGATGCTGTACTTGTCTTGTTTCTATTAATTAGCCTAGGATAAAATTGGTTTTGTTAATATGTCCTCTCACTTAAAGTTGCCTTAAGTGAGGGCTTACTGTAGTTATTCTCTGGAAGAAAAATCTAGTTGGACAGCAACCTGACACATGTTCCTGATCATGAACAACACACAAGTTTGACGCTTGAATGCACAAGTGATTATTAATTGAAGTGAAATGGCAGGACATTGAAAATTTTAAATATCTGAATCCAGTGTTAACTTATTGTCTGTATCAGGTTTTAAAAATATAAAACTTTTTTGGGGGTTCATATTCTCCTAGGTTTCTTGAGTTTACCTCTTCACTGTATGGAGATGTAAATAAGTGGAGAGCCAGGTTATGATAAATCTTTTTGTTTTCTTTTACAGAAGTGGACTGTAGAGGAGAGCGAGTGGATCAAGGCTGGAGTGCAGAAATTTGGGGAAGGAAACTGGGCTGCCATTTCTAAAAATTACCCATTTATTAACCGAACAGCTGTGATGATTAAGGATCGCTGGCGGACCATGAAAAGACTTGGCATGAACTGAAACAGCTTTCATTTCCACAGAATTCACAGGAGCATGGTTCCTAATAATAGCCCCGATAGTCTGCTTTCTTTCAGAAGTTGGGCTGGGATGAAAATTTTGGGCATCCTCCTCTGATGTGGGGGAGGTCCCAGTTCCACTTCATCGCTGTTGGAGATCATGGAGCTGCAAGCCAAGTATATCCCATGTTCTTGGCAGAGACGACAGGCAGACAGCTTGTACAGTGCCAGAATATCATTAGTATTTCCCTTCTTCAGTGGTTTGCTTGAATTCCAATCCCTGGTAATCAGTAGGACCTTCTCCTAGGAAATGGTGGAGTCTTTTAGGAACACTTATGACTCCAGGACCTGTAAAACCAGCAACGTGAGCATTATTTGGAGTGAACTTGTTCCAGGTAAAGCTTTGGCCTTTTGGTGCAAATGCAAAGGAACTTCGTCTGTCAGAGCCCACAATGATGAGAGAATAGTCCTGGTGGAATCAGGGTCCCTTTAAAAACTGTTTTAGCCTGTTGTGACATCAACACCTAGACCTAGTCTTGGCATTTGCTCCTAATATTTGCTGGGCTACGTAGGCAGGTTTAACCTCCACTTCTCATGTGGTGGAACCCGTGTGTTTTTTTGGTGATTGTAGATACGCTTAGCCCCTTGCCCCATTCTCTCTTCTCAATTCTCTTCCTTATGCTGGACTTTTAAAGCTTAAAAAACAAAAACAAAAAACAACCCAATCCTGATTGAATATAAAAGCCTAATCCCATTCTTTGTGAAAATGGTTGCTTCCACCTGATTCCCTAATTGTGCTATGTTAGTGTCTTGCACTGGAATTCAACATTTCCTTCTTTTGTACTGTGTTGTGCTTGCTGTCTTTCTTGGACATCCTTAAAGACTGTCTTTTTAGCAAAAAGAAAATTCAGTAAAGTGTTTTCTGTAATCATTTTTTAAAATTTGAGAACTAATTATTGTCCATAACTTGTAGCCTTCTTCATTAAAGTCTTGCTTCTCTCAAATATAAGTGGCTGTTTAATTGCAGCTCAACATGAATGAACACGTGGAGGTGGCAAAATGTTAATTATACAAGTTCTGCTGAACCATGTTGACTGTTAAAAAGCGGTGTCAAACTGTACTGGATATTGTCATCTTTGGAAGCCACCTGGAACCCTTTTTCTCTTTGGAGTGAAAGATGTAAAGAAATGCTAAAGTTTCAAATTCATCCTGTAGTTACAAGTTGGAAGCTTTGTACAGCTTTATTACCTGTTAACTGCATGTTTGGGGGTTTGGTACTACTGTTTTTTCCGTCAATGAACCCCAAATGAAACGACAGTGAGAACTTGATCTCCTCTCAATACAGCCGCCTCCTCTTGATCTGGTGGCAGCTAGTGTGGTCTCCCTCTAAACTGGATTCGGATCCAGAAGCTTTTCTCCCCTCAACTCACCTCAGTAAGATGGCGTGCTCTGGGTAGAAGAGTGACACTGCGATGATTTAGGGAAGCAAAATATCCTAATCAGCATTTCTCAAATGTGAAAAATGGACAGGTCCATGAACATTTTTTAAAACATCGCTTCAGTGTTATTATAATGTTAATGAAGTGTGTACAAACAAAATACAGACTTTGGCTTCTAGAGAACTAGAAAACTTACCATGTACTGTTGACTGTTTCGCTGAGTCTAAGTCACTGCTCATGTCATGAGTAGTGTAAAAACTGGCAGCGGGGAACTTGGGTGGGGTGCCTGTGCCACTGTGTGCTGAGAAATGATCCTGGTCTCTCCCACCTCCACCTCAGCAAGAAGAGTGCTGTGACATTCGCTCTCCTCCAGAACTGAACACGATTATGAAGTCTGTTCTTTGCTTATTCCCTTGTGATAGTTCAGGTATTACACTTGGAGTCAATGTGATGAATCTGAAGCAAGACTTGCTTAGAAGCTGTTAATGCTGTTTTGTTTTTTAAGATTATGGCTGAAATAAAAACATTTAGACATTGGCACGACTCAGAGAGTGACAGAAATACTGTCCTGATGGGTAAGAGTGTGAGGCCCAGTCAGGGCCCCTGCAGTGCCAGCTGTGCTTATGGATGGTGAGCCAGCCACTGGAATCTCTGAAAATCCATTTCTGTCTTTTGCTCACTCTTCACCCATTTAAATTTGTTCACACATTTTCATGGGTTTTGTTCTCTCAACTATAACATTGGTTACCACCTAGCAATTTGATTTGAATAAGAGAAAAATCTCTCCAGCCAACTTCTGTCTATACTATTCAGATGGTTGTAAATAAATTTATTCAATATTTATCCCCAAGAAGCAAGAACCGGAAAAATGACAGCCAAAAGGAAGGATAGAGATATACTGTAGTAGAGTCTACCTAGCACCCATAAAGTAGTAAGCTGCTGAGTTTTACTAGGTGAAAGCAAAAACTCTTCTTGTGAGCCACACATGCGGTATCATGCCAGTTCTTTATGGAATATGTATGTGTGGCCCTGAAGCCAGCCCAGGTGTGACTTGGGGAGTTAATGATTACCCTAGCAGTTATCTAAACTACTTGGCTCCACTGGGCTGCAGGCAGTTCACCTGCAGAGGAGTCTCCGGGAATCAGCATGTTCCCTTTGCTCATTGGGGCTGGACTGGTGGTTCTGAACCTAGTGACCTCTGCTAGGAGCCAGAAAACAGAACCCCTTAGTGGCTCTGGGGACCAGTCACTCTTCCGGGGAGCAGATCGATATGACTTTGCCATCATGATCCCTCCAGGAGGCATAGAATGCTTTTGGCAATTTGCCCACCAAACTGGATACTTCTATTTCAGCTATGAGGTAGGTACTTGGGCTCCTCTGGCCACATGGGAGAATTTTTTTGGTTGTTTCCTTTTGTAAAGTGGGTCAAGTCCTAGACTAACATGAGGTTCTGGTTGTCTTTATTATGCTGTGATTCTCCATCTGTTAATGAAATAGATCTGCAGTTAGATGGAAACTCTTAGATGAATAATCACCAAAACATATGGCTTGGCTTCCCAAACTGGAGGCTATGGAAGTGTGCTCAAAACCATGGGACAAATGGGGTGCCTCTTCCTGGAGAAACAATCATCACATTTACTCGGGTTGGGGATGAGAAAATGCATTTTTAAAATACGAAAATAATATGGATATGGAAAGTCACATGAACTTTAAAGAGATTTCAAAAAGACACTTCAGTTTATGGGGCTGGGAGAGCAACATTTAGTCTCTTGCCTTAGGGGTAATTCTGGCAAATTGGAGAGTCACTGGCTCAAGATTTCTCTATTGGGCCAGACAGTCCTATTTGTGTAAGAAGGTAAATGTTTTTAAGTTGCCTGATCACAGACCAGGTACTTAAATCCATCTTGCTCAATAGTGAAGTTAGAGGCTGTTCATTCCCTTTGTTTTTCATCTTAGAAACCTCTTAATTTTCTAATCTGTTTACAGAGTAATAGATTATGTATACTGATCTTACTCCACTGTAACTTCAAACTTATTTTGCCGAGCCAGTGTGGCTCCCTGGTTGAGCGTTGACTCATGAACCAGGAGGTCACTATTTGATTCCCCGTCAGGGCACATGCCCAGGTTACATGCTCGATCCCAGTAGGGGACGCAGGAGGCAGCCAATAGATGATTCTCATCATTGATGTTTCTATTTCTCCCCCTCTCTGAAATCAATTTAAAAAATAAAACAAAAACAACTTATTTTAAATGAACTTACCAGAACTTTTTATCTTTAAACTGTGATAGAAGCCCTGACCGGTTTGGCTCAGTGGATAGAGCGTCGGCCTGCTGACTGAAGGGTCCCAGGTTCGATTCCGGTCAAGGGCATGTACCTTGGTTGCAGGCACATACCCAGTGGGGGGTGTGCAGGAGGCAGCTGATCCAATGTTTCTCTCTCATCGATGTTTCTAACTCTCTATCCCTCTCCCTTCTCTCTGTAAAAAATCAATAAAACGTATTTAAAAAATAAAAATAAAAATAAATTGTGATAGAAGAGTATAGTCAGCTCACTGTAGCCTGGGCTTATAAAGACCCAGCTTGGCAATAAGTGCCTACTGAGTGCCTTATTTCCTATGAAGCATGAAATACGCCCAAGTGTGTGAGGACATCAGGGAGCTCAAAGCCAAGCTAGTTCAGTCAAGACTCTACAACCAGAATCTTGCACACCAACTGATTCAGGCTGCCATAAGGTCTGTGACATGTCTTCTTTAGAGGAGTGCCATCTGCATTTGGGGCAATTCTCTGTCCTGCAGTTCTGTTTCTAACTGGCAGGGTGTTCATCTTTGCTGTCTCTCCTCACCCCATCGCAACACCATTGTTCTCTCAACCCAAATTCCCAGAAGGGGTGGGCAGTACCATCCCTGATTGAGAACCACATAGGATGTCAATCTTACCACTTAACTAGCTTCTTGGTGATGTATCAGGGACTGTTCTCCCTCTTTAATGTGTCTCGGCAGGTTCAGCGGACAATGGGAATATCACATGACCGGCATATTGCTGCCACTGCACATACCCCACAAGGTTTTCTCATAGAAACCTCTCAGAATGTTCGGGGCCAGATTAACTTCTCTACCCATGAGACAGGTCTGTTTTTTATCACTACAGCTATTCTAATAATCATCTTTCTTTTAAATTGGGAAAATGATGAGGACATATTAAAATTAAGTGGCTAAAATGTGAAAACCCTGGCTTTTTTGCATAGGATGGTAAAACAGTAGGAAAAAACTTTAGCCAAAACACAAAAAAAACAGTTTTCCTGGAGACTGCCAATGGCCAAGTGGTAGTCCACTTGGCAGTTTGGGGGCAGTCTCCAGGTGACTAATATAACTCCAGGGTCCAGAAACTCAATTTTATCTCATCATCCCCAACTAACCAGAATATGGGAAAGTGCCCCAAACAGACAGACTCGTTAAAGATACAGAATTTCATTTAGTAAATTTATTATGGAATGACATCTCTTTCCAGTCATTGAAATACATGACCCAGTTACCAAAAAGCACCCAGAACAAGAGGAAATGCACAGCCATGAAAAATATCCACATCCCACAACAAAGCACTTCTCGAGTCACCAGGAAGGTCCTACAGCCAGATCGAGCCTGTCCCCACCTGGGACAGCACCAGTCAGCAGCACTCTCTACCAGCCAGGTGTACGAAAAAACGTGTTTTTCAACAGGAGCATAGACGATCCTTCACTGTGTAGTATAGGATATTTAGCATCTCTGGTCCCTCCATGCCAGTAGTGCCTTCCAATCATTTCGGTAAAAACACTCCACACACACACACACACACACACACACACACACACATACACACACACGGGGAGGTGACCCCAGCTGAGAACCAGCACCAGTACATGCCCAAAACCACCAGTCCCTGTACAGACCACCTTGCAGTTAGTTACTCATTTCTTTCATTCACATCAATTTTTGCCTAGTTTAAGTTTAAGATGGTATCCTCCAGCTCTTAATTTCAACTCAATTTGAGAAATTCCTTCAGAGATAATAGGTTGAAAAAGAGGACGGAAACATCTATTTCTTTTCTATATAGACCTATTAGTAATATCTGCCAAAACATGATTATTGTAAGTAATGTTTAGTAAAATAAGTTCCATTTAAGATCAGTCTAACTTCTACATCAAAAACTGGACTGCTGTACTTGCTAAAAAGAAGGGGCTAATGTAGCACACTGACCCCCGGAGAACAGTCATCTCCACACCTACAGGGTGAGAGATCAACAAAGGGTGGGAGACCAAGACTTGCTAATGATCCAGGGATCCCTACAGGTTTTTATCAACTTTGTCTAAAAAATCAGCAAAATCACTTTGGTTCTGTGCAAGTATACCTCAATTTTGGAGTCTTCTATGAAGAGCCTGAGATGGACCATAAACAGAAGAACGAAAGAAGACAACTGAATGATACCCTGGATGCAATTGAGGTAACTTTTGTGGGAGAGAAACATCCATGGAAACAGATTTTAAATTTGGAGAAAAGATAAAAAATATGGGAGTGATATCATTTGAGCTGAGAAACCAAACAGGCAAGGGGATTTGAAGCCTTTAATTTTTATGACTTGGAGTTCTTGTTTTATACTTTTTGGCCCTATAAATTTGCCTATTTTGTGTATTTCATGAGTGAAATTACACAATGTAGCCTTTTGTCTCTGGCTTTTTCCATTTAGTATGTTTCCAAGTCTCATCCATATTGCAGCATGTATTTAGTATCTCATTCCTTTTCATAGCTGAATAATATTCTATTGAATGGATATACCACATTATTTACCCACCCATCAACTGACAGACATTTGAGTTATTTCCATTTTTTGGCTATCATGAAGAATGAAGCTGTGAACATTTGCATACAAGTTTTTGTGTAAATGTGGTTTTATTTCTACATATAGTAGCGTATTGGGTCATATAGTAACTGACTGTGAGGAACTGCTGTTTTCCACAGTGCCTAAACCATTTTGCACTCCCACCAGCAGTAAATAAGGGTTGCAATTTCTCCACATCTTCACTCTTGTGGGTGTGAAATGGTATCTTGTGATTTTGAGTTGTCTAATGACATTGAGCAACTTTTCAGGTGTTTTTCAGCATATGTATATCTTCTTTGGAGAAATGTCTATTTAAATCCTTTGTCCACTTTAAAATGGGCTTTTTATTTGAGCTGTAAGTTGTTCCTTTTTTTAATATATTCTGGATATAAGTTATTAGATATGATTTATAGGTATTTTCTCCCATTCTGTGGGATGTCTTTGCACTTTCATGATGCACTGAAGTCCACTGCCTAGTTTTGTAAATGACGTTTTATTGGAACACAGCATGCTTAGTTGACAACTACGTATTGTCTATGGCTGTTTTTGTGCTACAATGGCAGAGTTCAGTGGCTGCAAGAGACTGCATGGCCTGAAAGCCTAAAATATTTACTGTACTGTCTGGCTCTGTAAATTTGCAGGCCTTTGTCTTCTACCACATGCAAGAGCTGAAGACACCACCTAGGACAATGATGTGTTGTATGGATATCTAAATTTAGAGATCTCTGGATGAGGTCTCTAGTTTCAACATGGACGTTTTTTTAAACTTAAAGACCAGGCCATGTTTTCATATACTGCAAAAGCAGCAACATGTATCAATTACAATAGCCAACTTATTACATATCATAAAATCACTTAAGTTACTCAACTTCCAGATAAACTTAAGTTAGTGCTGGAGAGCATCCAGGTGAGGCTAGATCGGGGGTTGGGAGGAACCCTTTCCTTATTTCATTGTCTGTCCCACAGGAAAGTACACGAAAGGTACAGAAAAATATCTTTCACATGTGGCGTCATTACAACTTTGCCCGCATGAGGAAAATGGCTGACTTCTTCCTCCTCCAATCAAACTACAACTATGTGAACTGGTGGTCGATGGCCCAGAGCCTTGTTATTGTTCTTTCTGGGATCCTGCAGCTGTACTTCTTGAAGCGTCTCTTCAATGTCTCAACGACTACGGACACAAAGAAGCCAAAATGCTAAGCTAAAATAATTACAGCGTGCTGGCTCTTTTCTTCTGGGGCAGAAGCTTGTCAAAGCTTTGTTAAATCAGCTCTGTAAAGTTATTGGGGAAAAATCAATTTCTCCTATTAGAAAGTTTTAGTTTATTGTACTCATCTACAGAGGCAAAATGGCAATAAAGGAATAAAAATGTGTAAATTCTGACGTTGGCTATTTCTAATGTATGCACCAGATGCTACCATCAAAATACTGTGGCAGTCCCTTAACCTTCACTAAGGCTATTTATTTATTTTAAATATTTTTTATTAATTTCAAACAGGAAGGGAGAGGGAAGAGACAGAAACATCAATAATGAGAGAGAATCATTGATCAGCTGCCTTAGGCACATCCCACACTGGAGATCCAGCCCACAACCCGGCATGTGCCCTGACCTGGAATCAAACCTTGACCTCCTGGTTCACAGGTCGACACTCAACCACTGAGCCATGCCAGCTGGGCCACTAAGTCTATTCAGAGGTTAAGAGAACTGTGGAAGGGAGAAGAGTTGGAAAAATGGGTCAAAAACATATAAAACCTAGTTTTATATGGGTTTTATATGTTGCACACAGAAACAGTAGTTGGTAGAATGCTTTTTTGTACTTAAAAATGCTTTATTTTTAGAGAAGTCACCTTTGGAATTTAAACAGTATAATCATTAAAAAATTTGTTTTATAATATAGGTAGTTTAAAAAATATTTCTCTGTGAAATTACTTTCATTTTAAAAATATTTTAATTCTAAAAATGATTTCAGAAAGCATGGGGAAGAATGAAGGAGGTACATTATTTCAGGGTCTCTGATTAGTGCTTTTTGTCCAGTCCAGTAAGGTAAGTAAAGGTTCATAAGGGAAATGTTTTAGGAAACCAAGGTGATGAAAATAACATTCAACCTGAAATCACCATCCAGGAAAAAGACGCAGAAAACAGCTTGGAAAAACCAAAATAATATAATCAAATTATACTCATTAGATCCTACGCTTAGTAGCAGAAACACTCAGTATATGCAACATAAAAACAATTCTTACCACTTAGTCAGCACCTGTCATTTGCCAGGCAAATTCTGAAAACCATTCTTAGGTAGATGGTTAAAGCTGTTTTTTTGAAACAGAAGAAAATGAAGCTCATTAAAGTTTAATGACTCATCCACAGCATCATAGAGCTGGTAGGTATTAGAACTAGGTTTAGGATCCAAGTTTTCTTCCACGCCACACAGCACTCCTCATAAGGAAAACTAGCAGAATAAATTGCTCTTAGTATTTTACCCAAATTTCATCTGTAAAGTCCCAGGCATGGCCAACTATTCTCATACAGCAATATCTACCTTTCTAGTATTAATAAATAAATAAGAAAACCTGTTGTGTTCTTATCATGAGCTTGAAAAACAGTGTTATCACAGATAACAATGAGCTATTCTTGTCCTCAATTCCAATGATTTAGAATCTTTTACTGAAAATAAGAAGCCCTCTGACTGAAATATAAAACACAATATTCTATTTAGTAGCAAACACAAACACCCGAAACGCCATTTTTGACCCATTTCTGCTTAATAAGAATCCAGCCTGCATTTGTCCATATTAAACTAAGAAGTCCCTGGAGAGATCACAGTGTTGACCAAATTCAACATGATGGTGGAGCCTACACAGACACAGGAAACAAAGCTAGGCCCTTCCACACAGCCACACGTCCTTGCGATGGTTTCGTTTTAAGTCAATGTCTCTTCGTGTCGCACATATTCCCCAATGTCTGCTTGATGAAATACCACAATCGCCATGGGGTCTACTTTCCTGCAGTCTTGTGTGGACTTTGCTGCCACCCCAAAACCCTGGGATTCAAAAGAAGAGACACTGATTCACTCAAGTCATTCAATAAGCACGCACTGAAGGCTGAGAAATAACAGAAGACATCAAAAAAATAAAAATAAAAAATACAGTTCTCTGAGAAATTCCAACGGTGCTGAGCATTTAGTCTCACAAGCCCACAGACTGAAAAATACATCTTTCTTGAATAAAAAAGATCTTTACGTAACCGCTACCAGCTGTACTCACCAAAGGGATGTCTGCCATGGAGTACACCACCACGCCCTGGTACTGAGACGTGTTTTCAGTGATTCGACCCAGTCCAGATTTTAACACGTGATTCCCATACAGGAAGGACTGCTCTGCTCCAGGCTTTATCCACACTTTGTACTATATAAAAGAGAATCAAATCCAAAGAAACAAAAATGTTAACAGCTACATCCCTGCAGATAAGCTAGCCGCTGGATCTAGGGCTGATTTCTTGAAAGATGCATATTCCCCTCAAACTGTTCATCCCCTGAACAGAACTGCCAGCTTCTCTCCTCCACTCCACGAGCAACTTCTCCTAGGGCAGTGGTTCTCAACCTTCCTAATGCCGCGACCCTTTAATACAGTTCCTCATGTTGTGGTGACCCCCCCCAACCATAAAATTATTTTCGCTGCTACTTCATAACTGTAATTTTGTTATGATTCGTAATGTAAAGATCTGATATGCAGGATGTATTTTCATTATTACAAATTGAACATAATTAAAGCATAGTGATTCATCACAAAAACAATATGTGATTATATATGTGTTTTCCGATGGTCTTAGGCGACCCCTGTGAAAGGGTCGTTCGACCCCCAGGTTGAGAACCGCTGTCCTATGGACAGGTGAACAGCTCTTTGTCTGGACCCACTCTGCCCCTCATCACAGCCGCCCATTTGCTTTTCGGTCTTCAGCGGGGTTTGCACAGGCTTTTCCACTTTGCCGGAGATAATTACAACTGGTGGTCACAGGACTCCTGCCCCGGGGCCCTGGCCGTACCTACAAACCTCTCCACGTGCTGGTGCTGGTGCTGGTGCTGACGCCAATCACTGTCAACTACCTGCGTCCTGGGGTGGCCCTCCTCCCCGACCTCCTCCATCCCCAGGGGCCGACTGGAAACCACCCCACAGACCTTGGCATAGGGCGCAAGGTAATCCAGAGCTGTGATGTGCAACCGGAATTTGTGGGTCTTGGTGAATTTCCCGAAGCAGGTCCCCAGCGACACCAGCTTGTCACCGGAGATGTTGGCGGCCAACTTCAAGATCTTTTCACTGAAAGGGTAAGGAAGACAGAGGTGTCATGTAAGGGCGCAGGTGGGCCCCAGGCCCCCACCCCCCCGGCTCCATGCCGCCCACCCGGCCCCTCTCACCTCACGTAGTACACCCGGTCGTTGTGCAGCCTGAAGCAGTAGGTGCCGTCGGGCCTATCGACCAGCAGCTGAAGGTTCTCCCCGATGCTGTGGGCAAGAGGAGGCCTGGAGGCCGCGCCGGACCGACGGGTCGGGCCCGGCCCCGCGCCGCCCTGCGCCCCCGCCCCTTTCTGCCACACACTCTCCCTCTTCCGCCCCCCCGCGCTCTTACTATTTTGCTATCTTCTCAAACATGACACGGGTCTCCTCTTCAGTCAAAGGCCGCATTTTCCCGCTGTTGGGACACCGGATCCTCGTGCCTCAGTCGCCGGAAGAGGAAGTCAGCCGCCAGCCTCTCTCGCTCTCCCTGGCAACCCCAAAGCCCGCTCTCCATTGGTTCCCCGACGCCAGCGCCGCCGAATCAGAAACCATCGAGACGGGAAGTGCACCTCTGTGGCTTCCGGTCCTAGACTCGGAGCCAGCGCCCTCTCTGGGCCGGAAGGGGAAGTGACGGCTTGCTGCCGGGAAGATGGCGACGATGGAGGTAATCCCGTCCTCCGCTTCGGCTTCCTCCACGGCCACCGCGGCGGCTCTCGGGGACGTGGAGGATGAAGGGCTCCTGGCGTCGCTGTTCCGGGATCGCTTCCCCGAGGCCCAGTGGCGGGAACGGCCCGACGTGGGTCGCTACCTCCGGGAGCTGAGCGGCTCCGGGCTGGAGCGGCTGCGGCGCGAGCCCGAGCGCCTGGCGGAGGAGCGCGCCCAGCTGCTGCAGCAAACGCGCGACCTGGCCTTCGCCAACTACAAGACCTTCATCCGCGGCGCCGAGTGCACCGAGCGCATCCACCGCCTGTTTGGCGACGTGGAGACGTCGGTCGGCCGCCTGCTCGACCGCCTGCCCAGCTTCCAGCAGAGCTGCAGGTGCGGTGGGCCGGTGCCGAAGGGGCTTTGAAACGACGGCCATAGTGACATTTGCCTTGATGAGATAGCACACACTTAGGTAGCGCCTACCCTGTCCCAGGCTCTCCGAGCACTTGATTAATCCATTTAAAATCCACAACGGTCTCCGAGGTAGGTACTGTTTTTCCCGTTTTATGTCTGAGGAAGTGGAGACACGGAGAGGTCAGTGAATGTCCCAGGGCCCAGCTGTGACGTGTCCTGGTCAAAATGGGAACCCGGCTGCACGTCCCTCCCTCAGAGGGTGGTGCGAGCAACAGATAAAGAGAATCCATGCAAAGCAGTAAGACTTGGGCCTGACATACTTAACTATCAACACTTGGCAGCTTACTAGGTAAGCATATTTATGTAAAGATACCTAAACACATATATAGACACGACACATAGGACCGGAGGTCTTCTGCTCCAAAACTTTGATAGGGAAACTGACAAGGAAATCCTACCATTTGGGGTTGGCAAAAATTACTTTTTTTAAAAAAATTCCTTCTTTTTGAGTCATCTTCTGCTTCCTTAGGCCCTCAGTCCACTATCCCTAATTCTGCCTTCCAGCCTTTTATGATAAACGTTTTTAAGTGTTCTTTTGACTCTTTGGCTAATTGACAATAGCTCTTGTACCCACCCAGAATAGAGAGAGGACTTCGTGAAACAGATGTCTGCCCTTAGGCAGAAGAAATGGCAACTGGTGGGAACTAAGGTTAACAGCATAGGAACAGATTGAGCTGCTATTAAAGGAACGTTTAGTCTGAGACAGGTTGTGTGTTAAGTACTTTACACACATCTCATTTCATGCTTACATCCTTATTATTTTACCAATGAGGAAACTGTTATGAAAGCCTGACTACCCTGCCACAGCTAGTTAAGTGGCCGATCTGGGTTCAGATCTTTCCCATTTGTTAGTTGTGTGATCTTGGACAAGTTGCTTAACCTGAGATTAAAGTTTCCTCAAGGGAACTTGCCTCATAATTTGGTTTGAAGGTTAAATCAAGTCAGCCAGCCTAGCGCCCAGTTCACAGTAAATGCTGACTAAATTACAATTAAGGTTTGGGTGCAGAGCAGTGAGCAACCAACGTTCTCCTGGTTGTGCTAGGAACTTTGTGAAAGAGGCTGAGGAGATCAGCTCCAACCGCCGGATGAACACCCTGACTCTGAACCGGCACACGGAAATCCTGGAAATCTTAGAGATTCCGCAGCTCATGGATACCTGTGTCCGAAACAGCTATTACGAAGAGGCCCTGGAGCTTGCAGCCTACGTTCGCCGACTGGAAAAGAAATACTCCTCCATCCCTGTCATCCAGGTAGCCAGCCTCCCCAGAGGGGACTCACACTGATGTTCTTGTCGTCAGTAATTCTGTGGTCATCACTGAACCTTTAGGCAGAAACGCTTCACATGGTTCACATCAGTTGCTGCCAGCCAGCCAGGCTTGAACATGAACATACATTCATTCATTGGTTCAACTGAGAAGTGTGAATCTGTGTGCCAGGCACTCACTGATCTAGGTGCTGGCTTTGCAACGTGAACAAAGCAAACAAGGCCCTGGCTCTCATGAGTGTAAGCTGATAGTTGGCAAATGAACAGATAAACAGTATGATCCTTTCAGATAGTGATTGTCTGGAGAAAAACCAGGGGATGGGATGGAAGGAGACCAGGGTGAGTTACTCTAGGGAGAGTGGTCAGGAAAGGCTCTTCCGGAGAGAGAACTTATAAGCTCAGACCCAGACGATAAAAAGGACCCAGCCACACGTAGATGTGAGGAGAGAGAGCAAACCAGAAAGTGGAAAGAACAAGTACAGCAGGCAGAGGAGGGAAGCTGGAGTGTTAAAAAATACAAAGACAGCCCAGCCAGGGTGGCTCAGTGGTTGAGTATTGACTTATGAACCAGGAGGTCACATGTACTTGATTCTTGGTCAGAACACATGCCCAGGTTTCGGGCTTGGTCCCTGGTGGGGGGCATGTAAGAAGCAGCCAATCGATTGATGATTCTCATCATTGATATTTCTGTCTCTCCCTCTTCCTTCCTCTCTGAAATCAATAAAAATTTATTTAAAAAAGAAATACAAAGACAGCCAGTGGGACTGGACTGCAGTGAGCAAGGGGAGAGCATGAGGAAGCCGGTGAGGTAGGAGAAGCAGGGCCACAGTGACCCAAAATGTGTCCGTTTTAGGAAATGTACTTTATGTGTTAGGAAAGTGGGGGGAATGCTGGTCTGTAATATTCAGGGTTCGTGGAATGGGTTCCAGGGAGTGTCTTTCCGAGCGCGGTGTGACTCACCCTCTATTGCCAGGGCATTGTGAACGAAGTGCGCCAGTCCATGCAGCTGATGCTGAGCCAGCTGATCCAGCAACTGAGGACCAACATCCAGCTCCCTGCCTGCCTCCGTGTCATTGGCTTCCTGAGGCGCATGGACATCTTCACTGAGGCTGAGTTGAGGGTGAAGTTTCTTCAGGCCCGAGATGCTTGGCTCCGCTCCATCCTGACTGCCATCCCCAACGATGACCCCTATTTCCACATCACAAAAACCATCGAGGCCTGCCGGGTCCATCTGTTTGATATCATCACTCAGTACCGTGCAATCTTCTCAGACGAGGACCCACTGCTGTCCCCGGCCATGGGGGAGCACACCGTGAATGAGAGTGCTATCTTCCATGGCTGGGTCCTGCAGAAAGTCTCCCAGTTCCTGCAGGTGCTGGAAACCGACCTTCACCGAGGGATAGGCGGCCGCCTGGACTCTCTGCTGGGCCAGTGCATGTACTTTGGGCTGTCCTTCAGCCGGGTGGGCGCTGATTTCCGGGGCCAGTTGGCTCCTGTTTTCCAGCAGGTAGCTATCAGCACTTTCCAGAAAGCAATCCAGGAGGCGGTGGAGAAGTTCCAAGATGAAATGAACTCCTACACCCTCATCTTGGCTCCAGCCATTTTGGGCAGCAGTAACTTGCCTGCTGCTGTGCCAGTGACTCAGCCAGGGACCCTGCAGCCGCCCATGGTGCTCTTGGACTTCCCACCCCTGGCCTGCTTCCTCAACAGCATTCTGGTCGCCTTCAATGATCTGCGCCTTTGCTGCCCCATAGCCCTGGCGCAGGATGTGACGGGGGTCCTGGAGGATGCCCTTGCTAAGGTGAGCACATACTGTTGGGCTCTACTGGAACCTTCTTTGGTTACAGAAGGCCAGACTTTGGTAATAAGCCAGTCCATGTGACAGTGGTGACTGCTGACTTGGAGAGGGTTAGTGTGGCTTTGGAGGTTTATAATGGCTGAGCAGCTCTTAGCTGGTTAGTCCCCCTTCATGGAACCTAAAACAGCCCATGAAGTGGCTCACCTGTAGTGACGATTCTGTAAGGTATTCGTTTTCTATTGCTGAATAACGAACTCCCACACACATTTATCATCTCCCAGTTTCTGTGCAGCAGGAGTCCAGGCGCAGTACAAGTGGGTCCTCTGCTCAAAATCTCACAAGGTTGCAATCAAGGTGTCAGCCAGGCTGTGGTCTCATCTGGAGCTTGGGTTCCCCTTTCAAACGCTCTCACTTTGGCAGATTTCTGTTCCTTACAGTTAAGGGACTGAGGCCCTCAGCTCCTAGGGACCGTCCCGTTCCATAGGCAGTTCATACGTGGCTTTTTGATTCTTCAAGGCCAATGGAAGAGTATCTCCTGCACAAATCTCTTAGGGAAGTCATCAGCCCTCTCTTAAAAGGCTCGTTTGATTAAATCAGGCCCACTTTTGATTAGTTCAGTCACTTGATTAGTGTCTTTAATTACAACTGCAAAATCCTTCACCTTGGCCATATTCTTTTTCTTTTAATTGAATTTATTGGGGTGAGACTGGATAACAAAATTATACAGGCTTTAGGTGCACAGTTCCACAACACATTATCTGTATACTGTGTGTGTGCTCCACCCCAAGTTAAGACTCCTTCCATCACCATTTCCCCCGATACCCTGCTCTACCCGCTTAGCTATTTGCTGTTGGTTAGAAACAAGCCACAGATTCTGCCTGCAACTAAGGGGAGGGGATTACACAAAGAAGTGGATACAAGGGGATAGAAATGACACAAGCTATTTTAGAATTCTGCCTAACACAAGTAATGCTATTACTACTGTAATATCCTACTATGCTGCACTTTTTTTTTTTTTTTGAGAAAGAGAAACATTGATGTGAGGGAGAAACATCGATCAGTTTTCTCCTATACACGCCCCGACCAGGGATTGAACTCGAAACCTGGGGATATGCCCTGATTGGAATCAGATCTGCCACCTTTCAGTGTAAGGGATGACGATCCAACCTACTGAGCCACACCAGCTAGCGCATTTAGAGTCAGTGACATTCAAGTAATAATAATTAGCTAATATTTGTATAGAACTTACTCCATGCCAAAGAGCATTCATCATACTTTACACATATTAAGATTTGATCCTCAAAACTCTATGAGGTAGGGCCTATTGTTGAGGAAACTGAGGAAGGAAAGGGATAAGGAAACTGAGGCACAGAGATGGTATGGAGGGCTTACCAGGTAAGTTGGAAGTCACAGAACCAGTAAGTGGCATAGCTAGGACTTGAACCAGGACATCTAGCACCAGAGTCTGTTAATCCTGGTAGCATGACACCTGTCTGTAATGCCGGGTAGGCTGCTTTGTTCTTTGTATTTGGAACTTCCTTTCCAGCTCTGTTTCCTTCTTCCTTTACAATTTTCTAGTGACCTAGCTTTCTGGCTTTACTCAGTAAAACCCTTCTATAATTTTTCCTTCGTTTTCCTGGATCCAACATAGTTCTGGACAGTCTCCTATGGGAGTCAAGAACCATTTATTCTTCTTCCACTAGAACAAGCAACTATAATGAAACAAGTTGGGTCAGAAAGACATCAATGAAATGACAGAATTGTGACAAGTGATTACAATTCTGACTTTAAACAAAACAGTACTATAATGTACTGTTTGGAACAGCTTTCTTCATGAAAACTTGGCTGCACGTTTGTGCTGTTTCATGCACTGCTGATGGTGACAGACTACACATAGGTGGTGTGATAGACTACTGCAGTGATTGCTGGTGCCTCTGTCTCCTAGGTAACCAGAGTCATCCTGGGCTTCCATCGTGCTGAAGAGGCTGCCTTCACCAATGGGGAGCGAGAGCTTTTCATCCAGTTCTGCACTGTCTTCCTGGAGGACCTCGTTCCTTATTTAAATCGCTGTCTCCAAGTCCTTTTTCCACCAGCTCAGATAGCACAGACATTAGGTAAGAGAAAGGAGAAAATATTTTAAAAACTGTTTGGTTGATCTTATTCACATACTAATTCATTCACCTATTTCTAAAATTCATTGTGTTTTAGTGAATGTACAGAAGTGTACAACCATTACCACCATTCAATTTTAGAACATTTCCATCACCCCAGAAAGATCCCTCATGCCCAATGCAGTCATTCCCCAGACCCACTCTTAGCCCCTGGCAACCACTAATATACTTTCTGATGCAACAGATTTGCCTTTCTGAACATTTCATATAAATGGAATCACACAATATAGATAGCTGGCTAAGTGGAAGAAGCTATAATCACAAAAGAACCAGATAGTGTGTGATTTTCCAATTTGCCTTCACTTCCCTGTACCCACTCTCTCTGCCCCTGGGATGGTGTGTGGGGGATGGGGGAGGCAGAACTTCCCAAAGGGCAATGGGCCAGTAATCACACCAGCTTTTCTCTTGGGCCTGTGCAGGGAAGCCAGTGCTTGCTTACTGAGGTTCTCTTGACCCTCACTCCATCCGCCCTGCTGTGCTTGCCAGGTTACCTTCAAAGCCTGGCTTTACAGTATAGCTTCGTCTCCCATGTCACAAAATGGCTCACTATATTGAAATATGGTAACTGTGACTGTTACTTCATGTGACATGTCAGTATTCACATTTATTAAACGTTTTTTTCCATTTTACTTTGCCTACCATCGGGGTCAGGCATTCCACCCACTCAGCTCTCCAAGTACGGAAACCTTGGGCATGTCAACATCAGCATCATCCAGGAGCCTCTCGCCTTTATCCTGCCGAAGAAAGAGATGGTCTTCTGTCTAGAGGAGAGGGAGCCAGGGCCGGAGCTCACAGCTCCAGCTGCAGCCCCAGAACTCCCAGCCGAGGAGTCAAGCCTCGAGCCCATCACTCCGGCCTTCCCTGCGGAGGGGCAAGAGCAGGTTGAATCAGGCGAGCCACTGCCGGACCTGCCCAGTGAGAGCGCTTAACGGGCTCCCTGCTCCCAGAACCAGGCCCAGCACCCGGCCGGACAGCCCCAGCGGGGAGGCACGCGCCAGAGAAAATGAGAGGGGAAACCTCTTGGTCACTCCTCTTATACAATAAAAAATGAAATAAAATAAAGCTGATTATCGCCACCCAGAAGCGGACAGCATTCTGTGGGCGGGAAGGTGCGCGGGAACTACGATTCCCAGCGTCCCTGGCGGCGGGAGGGCTTGGCTACGGAGGCCGGAGGGGAGCGCCAGGGCGGGCCGCTCTTGTGGAGCGCACCATGGGCCGCCTGGGGGCCGGGCCGCTGCTGGGGTCGCTGCGGGTGTGGGCGGGTTGCCTCGGGGGGCCAGCCCGGCCGTGGGGGGAGGGGGCGGCGGTCGGCGCCCGGGCTTGCAGCTCCACGCGCCCCTGGGACGGCCTCGAGGGACCGCCGCGCCGGCGCCCCTACTGGCGCTACCTGCGGCGTCTGGTGCTGGGAGCGCCCAAGCCGCCGTACCCGCACGTGTGCCAGGTCGGAGACCCGGCGCTGCGGGCCGTGGCAGCCCCCGTAGAGCCGGCGCAGCTGGCGGGACCCGAGCTGCAGCGGCTGGTGCAGCGCCTGGTGCAGGTGATGCGGCGCCGGCACTGCGTGGGCCTGAGCGCGCCGCAGCTCGGGGTGCCCCTGCAGGTGCTGGCCCTGGAGTTCCCCGAGGCGCTCTTCCACGCCTGCGCGCCGCGCCTGCGCGAGGCCCGCCAGATGGAGCCCTTCCCCCTGCGCGTGTTCGTGAACCCCAGCCTGCGGGTGCTGGACAGCCGCCTGGTCACGTTCCCCGAGGGCTGCGAGAGCGTCGCCGGCTTCCTGGCCTACGTGCCCCGCTTCCAGGCCGTGCAGATCTCAGGTGCGGGGTGGCAGGGACCCTGGGGCGGCTGGGGAAGCGCTTGTGTCTCTTCTGCCTGTGGAGGCGGCGGCCTCGGATCCCAGGAAAGTTTCTGTAAAGCTCCAGTTCAGGTGCAGACACGTTGATGGCTGATCAGCGGAACCTTCCGGCGTGAACAAAGGACAGGTTCTGGGAAGTGACGGGACTCAGGATTAACAGACTGGGGCACAGCCAGCTCAAGTGGAGGAGCCGAGGTGGGAGGTAGAGTGGGGGTGTTAGGATGGCCCGGTGCCGCTGTTTCCTCACGGCTGGTCCTCTGCTCTGTGCCCTGGCCCCCTCTGTCTATCACACACTCTTCTGCCCCAGATTAGATCTGTCATGTGGAGCGGGAGAAATGGGACCTCTTGCCCTGCCCTGCCCAGCCCAGGGTGAAGGTGACACCCATTCCCGGCCTGTCATACCAGGATGTTTTGTGGAATGTGGTTCTTTGCTGGGGTTGTGATGATTGTTCCTCCTGAGCAAGCCACTTGGTCCATGAGGGTCAGAAAGTCAGTGGTCTCCCTTACTTTATATTGCACCAAGCTGGCGTACTTTTTGTTAGGAATCGAAAGCGAACAGCAATACTTCAGAGGCGGGAGGAGTGTTCAGGAGAGAAGCACCTTATCAGGAAGATCACATAGGAAGCCCAGCAACCTACCTGTTAGAGTTGGGAACTAAGTTGACTACTTGGTAACTGGCAGACGTGGGGCACCTTTTCTAGGAGGATAAGAGGTGCCGAGTTCCCTTCTAATGTTGCCTCTTGTGAACAGGAACATCCAGGGGCAAGGGAAGGTGGTAAGGAGGCTGAGAGTGATGCAGTGCAGCATGTCCTCACCCAGACTGTAACTTCCTTTGCAGGGCTGGACCCCAGAGGAGAGCAGGTGGTGTGGCAGGCCAGTGGGTGGGCAGCACGCATCATCCAGCACGAGATGGACCACTTGCAGGGCTGCCTGTTCATTGACAAAATGGATAGCAAGACATTTACAAACATCCACTGGATGGAGGTGAATGACTAAACCTTTCCTGAGGATTCTGAGAACCAGGACACAAACACTTCAGCTTTGAGCCAGGCTTGTCTTACTTGGCATTGACTCGGCTCTGACACAAAACAATGGACTTCCGAAGCATGCCGAACTGAGTTGGAGGAAGATGTTAAAAATGATTGCTCCAGGTTGAGCTATAAAATACTGCCTTCCACTTGAGAAGAAAACTAACTCCCCTAAAAGAATGGACATTTCCTGATAATTTTGTATGGAGGATGAGTGGGGCAATAACCACTCTCAGTAGACATGACTTCGTAAGACCTGTGCCATCTATTCCCAAAGCCAAGATTTGGTAATAAATGTAGTTCCAGAATATCTGAAAGCCGTGTTCAAAAATGCAGATTAAGGCTGACTGACTTTATTTACCAAATTCTTATTTTACAAGGGATTTCTGTCTTACCTCAAGTCCTTTGCCTTGGACACCAGTGTGCTTGTGGAAGTAAACAAAGGCAGAACAGCCCCAGTTCATGGAAGTGTTTACTGAGAATCCTATAGATTAAAACCCTAATATGCAAATCGACCAAACCACAGGATGACCAGTTGCTATGATGTGCACTGACCACCAGGGGGCAGACGCTCAACGCAGGAGCTGCCCCCTGGTGGTCAGTGGGCTCCCACAGGGGGAGCACCGTTCAGCCAGAAGCCGGGCTCACGGCTGGTGCAGCAGTGGTGGTGGGAGCCTCTCCTGCCTCGGTAGCAGTGCTAAGGACCCCTCAGGGGATGTCAGGGTGCAAGTCAAGCTGAGGGACCCTGCCCTTCCAGTGCACGAATGTTGTGCACTGGGCCTCTAGTATGAGAATAAATGAGTACCCACACACATTGACACATACAGATAGTTTAGGCTTCCACCTTTTGCCTTTCACCTTTAACAGATCTAGGGAGGACTTTTCTGCTGAGATTTCTTGGGCAGCTGGTACTTGGCTTGTTCTTTGGGGGAGGCCAATGAGCCTCTTCCCATCACAATTGAGTAGAAAGAACTTGCGCTTCCTGGTCACCAACTTACTTTGGAAAAACATCATGATGACTGACCAGTGTTTAACTTTAAGATGTTGTCAGAGGTGAAGGAATTTGTTTCTTTAGGTTGGCTTACCTCATTTTTATGTTGTTTTGCATCGTTAATACTCTTACCAAAGTCCTCAAAGTCCAAGTACCCATGTAGCAAGAAGTCCAGTAAGTTGTTTAGAGAGAACGAATGATGGCTTCTCCATCATTAATAAAATGAACCCTCCTTACAGAACTCTCCTCTACGGCTTTTTCTCAACAGGCTGAGTCTGGGGGCCTCTGAGGCCACGCGAAAGTGAACTGGCTGTCTGTGCATTAAACTCTGGAAGGAACAGGACTTAGCACTACCCCGAGGTGAAGTCAGGCACTCAGCCATTGGGGAGGTCTGTAGAAAGCTCTCCAGTTACTGAAAACATGTCCTTAGAAAAACTAGAATTCAGTGACCCCCCTTTCCCTCACAATGTTCAGAGACTGCTGCAGAGTGGCCTCAGAACATTCTGGCGCTGGCCAGGCAGCTCTACTGGTTAGAGGAACATCCTGATACTTCAAAGTTGCGGGTTCCATCTCTGGTTAGGGCACATACAAGCAACCAATGAATGCATAAATAAGTGGAACAAGTCAAAGTTTCTCTCTCCCCCGTCCTCTCTCTCAAATGAATTAAAAAAACAAGCAAACAAACAAACATTCGGATGCCTCCATACAGAGCTCTGAGGTTAACAGTTCTTAGTAAGACACTACAACCCAAAGGCAAATCCTTGCATTTCCAATGAAGAAAACCTCTTCCACCTGAGGCAGATGTATTAGCCACAAAACCACACACACAAATCGACATCTGGAGCTGAGTTTTAGAAATCAACTTCCACAGTGAAAGCCAATGTAGGCAGAAGGTTTAGAACAGAATTCCAGGAAGGGAAGCAGTGGATTTCAGAGGGAGCATTTAGGGGAGGAAATTCCTCTGCACACATGCGCCATGATTAACAGAGACCGAAGCCACAGCATCAGTCAAGTTAGTTCAGCTTCAGGGGGTGTCTGTGAAAGCTGTGACTACAGCTATGAGATGAACTGTGACTCGTCTAGGTGTTCAAGCAGAGGAAATGAGGAAGCAGGTTTAAAAATGGGGTGGGGGGGGGGCCAAGGACCTTCTGATTCAAGTAAAGGTAATGGAGGTAGAGTAATAAAATACGACTACACACAAAGTTAAAATAAAACAGTACAGGCAGGGGGCAGTGTCTTATCCTGGCTTCTGGGCCAGCATTTACAAACATAATGGCTGGCTGAGAGCACATAACTAACCAAGAAGTATATATGTGGGAGCTCCAGCGCAAGCGACAAGAATTCCAGTCACAGTTGCTGCAAAGTGTCATCTGGAGGTCAGGCTGGCTGGCGCTCCAGGTAGCGAGGCTAACTCAGTAGCAATGGAGAGGAGCACCAAGCCCAAGCCTTCAAGATACATAAAAACGAGGTAAGAAGGCTCAATTCAGCAGACACTTTATTTATTTATTTTTTTAAAATATATTTTATTGATTTTTTACAGAGAGGAAGGGAGAGAGATAGTCAGAAACATCGATGAGAGAGAAACATCGACCAGCTGCCTCCTGCACATCTCCCACTGGGGATGTGCCCGCAACCCAGGTACAAGCCCTTGACCGGAATCGAACCTGGGACCTTTCAGTCCACAGGCCGACGCTCTGAACACTGAGCCAAACCGGTTTCGGCCAGCAGACACTTTAAGAATTAGCTGGGGGAGCCCTAGCCGGCTTGGCTCAGTGGATAAAGCGTCGGCCTGCGGACTGAAAGTTCCCAGGTTCGATTCCGGTCAAGGGCATGTACCTTGGTTGTGGACACATCCCCAGGAGGGGGGTGTGCAGGAGGCAGCTGATCGATGTTTCTCTCTCATTGATGTTTCTAACACTGTATCCCTCTCCCTTCCTCTCTGTAAAAAAATCAATAAAATATATTTAAAAAAAAAAAAAGAATTAGCTGGGGGAAAAAAGAAAAAAAAAAAAGGAAAGAAATTAGCTGAATTCAGCAGACACTCCTAACCAGATGAAAGGAACACCACAGTGCAAGGCTAACACGATCTAAGAGTTGGCCACATACTCAGTTCTGGGCCATTCGGGTTTGAAGACTCCCGTGGGGGTGGAGGAGGGACGGAGGAGGAAGGCTGAACAACCAGTGCTAGGCCTTTTCTGCATGTTCGTATCTCATGGTCAACGTGACAGCCATTACTGCGTCTGCTCCGTCAGACAGCATTTCCAGGGCTGCCAGCTCTGGAGACTCGGGTGTCTGACAAAGTCAATCGGGCCAGGCAGGCGATGCAAATGTGTGAGCAGGTCACCTGGGGATGGTGAACGCACAGCATGTGACAACTGAATAGGGCCGCCCCGGCTTGGCTGCAGCTGATATGTGGTCTCCTGGGGACACAGGCCCAGCATTGCCTAACCAGAATTTTTGTGTCTACTCTTGAGTTTTAAATGTTGGCAGCAGAGCAAACCAAACAGCTGCAGGCCACATCTGGCCCACAGGCCTCCCAGTCTGAGACTCTGCTCGGGAGGCTGGACAACAGGAACAACTGCCCAAGTCCCTCAAACACCCCTGGCCACACTTTTGAGGCCCCGGGGGAAGACAGGTCTCAGGAACCTGACTGGCGTCTAGGCCTCTGCACAGTGGCGACATTCCTATTTCCTACTCTGCTGAAGAAAAGACAGCAGAGAAAACTAGGTCTTTCTATTGGAAGCAAGCATTACCTTCCAAGAGCCCAAGAGTCAAAGACGAAATCACTCAGGTGGCTCAAGAAGGGAAAAGGATTTATTAGCCCACTTCCAGGACAGGGACCCGGGCGGTGGCTGGGTTCATGTTCTCACATTCAGAGGGAAGAGGCAGCAGTGAGACCCGCCGGACTGCCTTCACTCCTTCTGACGTGCACAGCTTGGTGTTCACAGGCCCCTCTCCTCCTGCAGGAGGAACAGGGCCCGGGATGGCGACTTGGGAGTGTGCGACTTGGGAGTGCGGATGGCTTGGCTTTACTCTTGGCCTTTACAGGCACAGCTTGGGCTAGGGTTCCACGGCATCAGCCATTCAGTTCACAAGGAGCGACACTTGGGTCTAAAAGGAACGGGCCATGGGGGCTCGCAGGTCTGCTGCACCAACCCCACTGCTCGGCTGCTCCCACTCCGTGATGCTCCAGGTGATTTTGACTTTATTTATAAACAAGACGAAAATCCAAGCAGCATTAATTTAGAGGAACAAAAAAGGCTTTAAAAACAAACATGGAGTGTCAGGACCAGGAGTGGTGAGCATCCAGAAGAGGAGGAGGAAGTAGGAAGAGCCAGTATTCCACCCGCTGCCGGATGTGCTTCTGCATCTCTGCGGCCGGGAGCCCCTTCCTTCCTGCTCCTTGGCTGGCGGCCAGACAGCCCAGGGGACACGGAGTGATTTTAGGACGAGCCCTGCAGCCCTGTCTGGCCACCGACATAAGGAGTGCATGAATTTACCGCCATCAACCTCCCTCCGTCACCATCACCAGAGTGAAAAGCTTTTAACTCTCCTGTCCAAAGTCCTCTGAGAATTTCTTCACTTTCAGGAGGTCATCTGCATTCACGGTGGGCCGGGTGGTGGCCAAAGACCGGAGCATGTCCGACTGCAAAGACAAAAGCATGCGGCTGAGGAGTGGCCGGCCTCACGTCCTCGGCCTCCCAGCGTCGTAGACCCATGCAGTCGAGGGTGGAGGTCAGCCCCAAATGCAGCCCTCCCTCTGGCAGCCTGGCTTCTGCCCGAAAGCCTCCCCTGAGAGATGCTCTTCCTCCTGGGGCAGTTTCTGTCGGTTCCAGATGGGCCTGCCGCCAGCCCCAGGGAACCTGAGCTCCCTCCATCTAACTCCCGGGAGCAGCTCTTTCTAACTGCATGCCCACACCCGCTGCCAACGCAGACACCTGCCATCAGAATGGGCAACGCCAGGATAAGGAGGTGAGGACTAGCCAGGAGAAGCTGCCTGGGCAACTGCATCAAATCACACCAGGCTGACATGCATCTGCTGGTTCCTTCTGTGTACAAAACAAGCCAAACCCATGGAATGAAGCAGTTGTATCACCTGGCCTTCACTATTTTTTTTTTAAATATATTTTATTGATTTTTTTACAGAGAGGAAGAGAGAGGGATAGAGAGTTAGAAACATCGATGAGAGAGAAACATCGATCAGCTGCCTCCTGCACACCCCCTACTGGGGATGTGCCCGCAACCAAGGTACATGCCCTTGACCGGAATCGAACCTGGGACCTTTCAGTCCACAGGCGGACGCTCTATCCACTGAGTCAAACCGGTTAGGGCACTATTTTTTTTTTTTTATCCTCACCCGAGGATATTTTTCCATTGAATTTTAGACAGAGTGGAAAGGACGGGGAGAGATGCAGAGAGAGAAACATCCATGTGAGAAAGACACTTCAAGTGGTTGCCTCCTGCACGCACCCCAACTGGGGCAAGGGATCGAGCCTGCAACTGAGGTACGTGCCCTTGACTGGAATTGAGCCCGTGACCTTTCAGCCCACAGGCCAATGCTCTATCCACTGAGCAAACCCGGCTAGGGCTGGCTTTTACTATTTTTGCAGAAGAAAATAAATGCTAATGCTATGGCTCCCATCCTGGGACTGAGTGAGGACTGCGTCTAACAGCAGAAGCCCCAGCTACTCAGAGCCCCAAAGGCCATTCTCTGTTTAGGAGCCACAACAGCCTTGAACAGAAAAGGAGAGAAGCTCATTTTTATTCCTGGAAGCAAGCCCTCCATTTTCTGGGCTGTGCAGTCCTCTCTGCCAGTTGGCCACTTACCATGCAAACCACAGGCTCTAAGAGTTTGTCACTAGGGACATCCATCCAAGTCATCTCCATGGCCCCTGGGTCCCCTGGAGAGCATGGGGTCAGGAGGTCATCGGTCATAATGTTAGGGTTGGTGCGGGAAGGGCCACAGACCTGGAAGAAACAGGAGTGTGATTGGCTGGCTTTTGGAGAAGGGGCAGGACACCGCAGGTTTCTGAGTCCTGAAGAGAAGGTAAGGGCAGGGTGTGAACAAATGCCTGGATTTCTAGGTCATTAGTCTGAGGAGGGAAAGGCTCCTTCACGACTCTCAGGCCGAGTGGTCCCAGCGGCTGAAGTCCGACTCAGAGGCTGGTGAATGGCATGCTATTCCAGCCACTGTCCTCCAGAATCTCACTGTGTGGCCCCAAATGCCTTGATACCTTCCTCTTCCTCATTCACTCAAATCTCACCACCAACGTAGTGGCATCAAGAATGTTTTTCCACCTGCAACCTCTCCATTGGCACATTCTCCCAAGTGTCTGAAGGCTCATTCCCTCACCTTCGTCAACTTGAATGGCACCCAGTGTGGCTTATCCTTTAAGAGTGCAACCTGCCCCTCTGCCCCCAAATCTCAGACCTCCCTTCCCGGCTCCAGCTTCCCCCTCGCCACCCTCTGAGAAATGAGTCTGCTTTGTTTATTCCCTGTCTCACCCTCTAGAAGAGGCTCCTGAAGGGCAGGGATTCTTCTGTTTGCTGTGGTCAGTTACAAATGTCTCCCTAGCATCTAGAAAGAGGCTAAGTGCACAGTAGGACCCTTGGCAGCCACTTGACAGAGACCTTCTGTGTAAACGGAGTTCCTCCTTACGGTGTGGGATTTTGTACCCGCCACACACAGCACAGTGCTGACCGCGGGGGTGGCAGCGGGGACCACGGTGCCGTCCCCTCGGCTCACACAATCTGATGGTCAGGCAGGAAGAACTGCAGGGGAGGGGAGAGCAGGGATAACCCTGTCCGGGCCCTGCAGCCAAAGGGTTCATTTTGCACTTGCCCTTGGTGCTCCAGGAGACCCACGCGTGTCAGCTGCTGTCCCCTTTCCTGTGACAATTTCTAAACAATGCCTGCGGGCTCGCTCACCTTTTTGAAGTGTGTTGCTGACTGCACTTTTCTCACGGGCTGCATGAGGGAGTCCCGCACAATGATGCTGATGTCTGCGCCCGAGTAGCCCTCTGTCTTCCGGGCCAGCTCCTGGATGTTGGCATCCGTGAGGCTGTGTGGTGTGCTACCCAGATGCAACCGGAACATCTGGGAACGGGCCGCCTCCTCCGGCAACGGGATGTAAATCCGCTTTTCAAACCTAGAGAGCCAAGCACACGGCTGGACTTGAGAGCAGATGGAGGAGTCTTAATGAAGAGGGACAGCGGGCTCACAGAGCTGGCTGCACTCGGCTGCTCACCATGCAGGCAGGGAGAAGCCCCGAGACAGGTCAGGGAAAGACCCTGGCTTCTCCTACCGGGGAGACTCACCTCCTTCTAATGGCCGAGTCCAACACCCATGGGATGTTTGTGGCACCAAGAACCAGAGTCCCATCGTTGTTATTCCCCACTCCTGTGGACAAAGGGAAGCAGATGCTGACTCAGAGCACCCGCAACAATCAGTCAGAACCTGCGGGGAAGGACCTCAGGGGCTGTGTGTCCTGAACGGGAGCCACCCCTGTGCCACCTCAGCGGGGGGGCCCTAGCTGGCTTAGTGGCAGCGGCGGGGGCGGTGGCCAAAGGCCGCAGGGACCTCTCCAAATGAAGGCCTGAGGAGGTGGAACTGAGAATTGCTTCTCTGAGATTTCCCTCCGCCCCAAGGACAAGCAGATCCAGCTGCAGCTAACTCGTGAAGCCTGGGCTGGCTTTAGGTGGACCGAGGACCAGGGAGGAGACCCAGGACCAGCACGCACCCTGCATCTGGACCAAGAACTCTGTTTTGATCCTTCGGGCAGCCTCGCTCTCATTTTCGTTGCGGGATCCGCAGAGGGAATCCACCTCGTCAATGAAGATTATGGAAGGCTTGTGCTGCCTGGCCAGCTCAAACAGGTTCTTGACTAGCCTGTGAAGGCGAAAAATGGGGTTGGCACCTGGACACTCACACACATGCCCAGCCAGGGTCCCAGTCACCACTTCTCTTGCCCTTGCCACGAGGAGGTCAAGATGATAGTCACGCTTGGATTTCAGAAAAAACGGTGGTGACAAGTCCTCCGGCAGCACCACACCCAGAGGAAGGGCAAGCGGGGTGTCCTTCCCCATCCATTAGCTCTGGACTTAAGACAAGTCACTTCCCTTCCTCCCAGCCTGTTTCATCATCTGCTACCTGGGAGTCGGTGTGGGGAATATGCTGACTACATAAAGTCCCCAACAGAGGATACCCACCTGATACCCAATTACTGGGGTGCCTTCTCTTCCCTTCATGAAGACCCACCTCTCCCAAGTGCCCTCCCAATTTCAGGGTCTTGATCAGTCTACCACCCCCCAACCCCGCCCCCAAATGAGCTAGCAAGATACCCTCTGCTGACTACTCCTCCCTGACATCCAGTAGCAGCTCCTCTGGGCGGTGACTCCAAGGGCAGGGAAGCGGACCACCAGCACAGAATGCCGGGATCCAGCAGAGAAGAGCCTGGTGCTGACTTACTTCTCACTCTCCCCCAACCACTTAGACATCAAGTCTGAGGAGGACACGGAGAAGAAGGTGGAGTTGTTGGCCTCTGTTGCCACCGCTTTGGCCAGGTAGGATTTCCCGGTGCCAGGGGGTCCAAAGAGCAGTATCCCTCGCCAAGGGGTACGCTTGCCTGCAAGAAAGAATAAGCTGGGTGAGCTTCTTCGGACTGGGGCGGGGGGACAAAAACGCAGGTGGGCCTCAGTCATTGTAAATGCAGTCAGAAAGGAGTTCTACAGGACAACGGATTCTAAGAGCAAAGGAGGAAGGGAACTAAATTAGCCGCCCAGGCTTTGTCTTAGCCCTGGCTCATGACCCCGCGACCTTGCGAAGTGACACTGTCTGGCACTGGTTCCTGACCCTGCCCGCCCACTGGGACAGTCAGTGAAGCTCTAGTTATAAAGGTGTTTCCGACACCAGAGAGAAGCCAAGGACTGGACGACTGCAACGGGCAGGCCTTGGCCTTTCCTGAGTGGGAGCCCCCGGAGGCCAGGCCTCGCCCACTGAGGGCAATGGGAGCCGAGTCACCACCTGCCCCTGGACAGCTGCAGAGCGGGAGCCCTGAGCTTGCTCCCTCAGAAGCCTGATATTTTACATCGGGGCCTACAGAGGCTCAACTCTTACCTGTGAACAAGTGTGGGAATTTAATTGGCAAAATGACAGCTTCTTTGAGGGCCTCCTTGGCCAACTCCAGCCCGGCCACGTCACTCCACCGAATGTTGGGCTTCTCCATCATGACGGCCCCTGCGGAGGGAGGCAGAGCCTTTGATCCAGAGCCCGGACCCACCGAGGGCCCTCATGTCCCGCTCCCACAGCACGGGGCCTCCAGCCTCTTACCCATCAGTTGTTCTTGCAATTTCTTTTTCTCTGGATTATCCCCTTCACTGTCACTATCGCTGCTGGGAAAGGAGACAGAAGATGACAGGCTAGAGCCGGAGGTTGGTAAGAGGCTCTCAGAGCGAGGCCAGGCTCTGCTGCCAGCAGATGGTAAAGGGATGCTCTTCCTGCTCAACAGAGGACAGACCCACAAACAGGTCCCCGAGCACCTTCAGGGACCACAATGGATCCTCCAGGAAACTCCCGGGACCCGTCCTCATTTCTTCATTAAGGGAACAGAGAGACATGTGCTCCTTCTAGAGACTGGTGACGGACATGTGCTTCGGCTGGACTTCAAGAGCAGCCAGGGCCGGCTCAGTGTTTGAGCATCTACCTATGAACCAGGAGGTCAGGGTTCGATTCCCAGTCAGGGCACATGCCCGGACTGTGGGCTTGATCCCCAGTAGAGGGCCTGCAGGAGGCAGCCAATCAATGATTCTCTCTCATCATTGATGTTTCTATCTCTATCCCTCTCCCTTCCTCTCTGAAATCAATAAAAATATATTTTAAAAAGAGGGAAAAACAGAGCAGCCAGGCAAGACAAGTAATTAGAGCCCTCACTGGCCTCTCATAGAGACTCAAAACCAGACAGCAAGTGGCTCTGACCTGGAGAAGAGGTCAGTCTGGGTTTTTTGCCTTCTTTTAAAAAAAATATTTTTTTTATTGATTTCAGAGAGGAAGGGAGAGGGAGAGAGAAACATCAATGATGAGAGAGAATCATTGATCGGCTGCCTCCTGCACACCCCCTGATGGGGATCGAGCCTGCAACCCAGGCATATGCCCTTGACTGGAATCAAACCCGGGACCCTTCAGTCCGCAGGCCAACACTATCCACTGAGCCAAACCAGCTAGGACAGTGGTCGGCAAACTGTGGCTCGCGAGCTACATGCAGCTCTTTGGCCCCTCGAGTGTGGCTCTTCCATAAAATACCGACTTCTGCACATGGGCCACGAAGTTTCAATCGCACTGTACGTACGCGCCTGCACGTGGTATTTTGTGGTATTTTGTGGAAGAGCCACACTCAAGGGGCCAAAGAGCCACAGTTTGCCGACCACGGAGCTAGGGCAAGGTCAGTCTCCTTAAGTCTACAGAGGAGCACCTGGAAAAAGAACACAGTCACTTCCCCCACCGCCTGGCAGATCCCTGTCTGGACATGAGGGGTTTGCCATCCTCACACCTCCTGCAGCTCCCTTGGAGGTCTGGCCTCCTGCCCCTTCCTTGGTGTGTCTCTCACTCAGGCAACCTTCTCCTCCTAGAAGCAGAGCCTCCCACCTCTGGGGACACAGCTGACACAGCACCCACCGCTCTCCTACTCAGACTTCCTGCCCAGGATCCTCCCTCCCTCCAGCACCCCAGCGGCCTTTGTGCTCAGATAACTGGAATCTCCATGGTGGACAAACCACAGACGTGAGGAGAGAAACTGCAGAGGGAACCCTGGCTTTGGAGTCAGAAACACAGGCCCAGGTGTGGGTCCCGACTCCATCAAGTTCCAGCTCCGTGACCGTGGCAACCTCTGAACCTCGGAGTCTGTAGCTTCATAAGTCAGATGAAGATGTTAACGCCAATGACAACAGCAGCTGACAGTTATTTACTCCTCACTGGGCACCAGCACCGATCCTCAGGGCCTCACCCCATCATCTCATTTGCTCCTTAGAGGGAAGCCCCATTATCTTCCTCCTACAGACGAGGAACTTGAGGGCACAGGGGGCCATGGCACTTGTCCAAGGTCACAAGACTAGGACGCGGCAGAGCCAGGTTATACCCCAGAGTCTGGCTGCGGAATCCAAGGCTAGTCACCTCCACGCTGGCTCCCCATCCAGACCCAGTGCCGCAGGGTGCCCAGAAGTATTCTGTGCAGTGCGTGACGAAAGCAGCTCTGGGCTGCGGTGAGCAGACAGGTGCCGTGGCAGTCCAAGGCTGCATTAGCGCCCACAGCGACAGCAGCACAGAACCAGGGCACAGGCTCGTGGGTCCCGGCCGGGTCCCCCCGCCTGCGTACTCACCCCTTGCTCTCACTCTGGTTCTCTTTGACTGGCTTCTTGCCGTGCTTCTCTTTGTTCCGTAAATAATCCTTCAGCTTCTCGGCCCGGTCTAGGTACTGCATGCACTTGGCTCGAATGCTCTCCTTGGCCTTGTCGCTGTGAGCCTCATCTGCAAAAGGGGAACGGAGCGGGGCCCTGTGAGCCCCAGGTGCCCACACTCCTCCCGCAGGGGCCTGGCGCCTGGGAGGGCCCGGGCGGGACTCACATTTGATAGCGTGTAGGAAATACTCCACCGCATGCTGGTAGAGCCGGAGCGCCTCCTCGTAATTCTTGGCTTTATCCTCTTCTGTGGCTTTTGTCACCAGATCAATGGCTTTCTGGAAAGGCAAAGCAAAGAGCTCAGTGCTTCCCAAGGGATCCAGAAAGCCCTCGGGTGCCAGGCAGAAGGAATACACTGACGAGAATTAGCCAGGCACAGGCCATTATGCCGGCCTACTTCTCCAGCAGCTAGAAAGGCCATAGGAGGATGCTGAAAAGATAGCCATCAGCCTCTCAATGCACTCAATACAATGGAAGCAACTCCTCAGGCTTTGCTCTGAGCAAGTGGAAGCCTGGGAAACAGTGTAGGTCAGGGCTCACAGGGGAAGCTCGCTTTCTATTCCCTCCTCAGGGAAAAGACAGGGACCCTGACTCAGCCCGAACAGGGGAAACACCAGAACCAATGGATTCCTGTGCCGTTCAGCAGGGAGGCCGGAAACTTGAGGCCAGAGAAGAGCCAGCCATCATGCAAAGTCCTTCATCGACCTGAGTTGTATGAGATGGAGTTAAAGGGATCTACGGGCCCAACCTGCTTCTCGAGACTGAAAAGCGAAGACGTTTCGTCAAGTTGACACTTAAAGCGGATTGTACACAGGGGTCAGTTCACCAGCATCTCCAGTACAAAAGTGCTTGCTTACCCCTACGCATGTGTGTGCTGCCGACAGAAGGGCACAGCCCTCGGGAACCCCTGAGAACTCTGTGGGAGTCTTCGTGCGGCTCATACGTCCTGGAGGCCGGTGCTCTCCCCGAACCAGAGCACGCTGGGTCTTTACAGCTGCCCACACCTACACATCCCGTTTTAGAAGCCACGGCTGCACCCGGGGAGCGTTACCAGATTTACCCTCCTCAAGAAGATACAGCACCAGACACCAGTGGCGGATCCCGCTGTCACACACAGCTCTGTCCACAGCAAACAATAACCTCACTGACCAGCTTTGGCAGGGCCCAGGCGTTTGTGCAGCCCTTCCCATCTGAGAGCAAGAAGCCTCAGAAAGAAAGACACAGATTTCTCTAAGAAACTAACAGACGGGCAGGCGAGGCCAGGCTGATGTGAACTGGCCAGGTTCAAGAGAGGAGGAAAGGTGCAAGAGTGGAGCTACTATTTTCAAGCTTCGGCTCCACCCACTCCCTAAATAGAGAGAATGGCGAGGAGCCCTGCACCTTCTGAATGGATGAGTAGCTTAAACACAAGCATCACTTGTCTACTCTCCCCCATCACAGCCCTTCAGAAACGACATGAAGGGTAGTCCTGTCCCTGGTGACTTCTCTTCTCCATAACCAACACCCCAGTTCATTTGACTTTTTCACTCTATACCTATTGCAATAGGTGTGCTGCAATACCTGAAAATTTAGTCAGGAGCACTGACCTCTTAGTTTGTAGTTGGTCAAATACAAAAATGACAGCAGCGCTCTCCCTCCAGGGAGCAAGCCCAGGTCCTTCCCGCTCCCCACCCCCCACCTCGAAGGGACCCCGTGAGACTTGCAACCTGGGGAACAATGGGCAGTGGCAGCTCGTCCCGGGTTAACCCCTGAGTCCCTCTCCAAGGCTCCCTCTCCCCGCTTTCCTCTGACTTCCCCGTGAGCTGAGGCAGCCCAGCCTTGGCTCTCCTGCTTCTTCTGTGCCTTTCTTGGTGTCACTGTCCTAAGTATATTTTTGCTGCGGCTAATAAATTGCTTGCTTTTCCACACACACAAAAATGACAACAGCCAACACAACAAGAGCCGTCTGGTATAAATGAATCAAAATGGTATCAATTTTTTTGGAAGATCAGCAAAAAATATACTATATTTTTTGGTGTGCTGCAGAATTTTATAAGTTAGTTCATGTGTGCCATGAGATGAAAATTGCTGCTCTATACACCTTCTTGCTTAGGTTTGTCCTTTTGAAAGGTGGGGTTCAGAACAATACTCCAGGTCCGCTCTGTCCCCCATGTGACAGGCCATGTGGCAGAGCAGGCCCATCCCTTGCTCCCCCCCTTTTTAAAAAATATTTTTTTATCAACTTCAGAGAGGAAGGGAGAGGGAAAGAGAGAGAGAAACATCAATGATGAGAGAGAATCAATGATCGGCTGCCTCCTGCACACCCCCTTCTGGGGTGGAGCCCACAACCTGGGCGTGTTCCCTTGACCGGAATCAAACCCCAGACCCTTCAGTCCGCAGGACGGCGCTCTATCCACTGAGCCAAGCCGGCAAGGGCCCCTTGCTCCCTTCTTGATAATTAATGCACCTAAGATTTTCCTGGCAACCGCATACGGTTTTTTGCATGCAAGAGGCCTCAGCTGCAATTTGGAGAGGAACAGTTTTGCATGACAGGAGGGTAAGGTGACCAAACTGCCAACCCTGCCTCATCTCTAGTCACGCGGGTATTGCAAAGGATGAGGCTGAAAGGAAAGGGCTGCAGAATCTCTGTAGCAACGATGCATCGCATCCCTGCCTGGTAGCCCTGAAGCAGCCACAGACAATACATAAACCAATGAGCAGGCGCGTGTTCCAATCAAACTTCACCTGTAGACACTGAAACTTGAATTTCATGATTTTCATGTATCACGAAATATCCTTTCAGCCTTGTAAAAATGCCAAAACCCACATCATGTTACATGAAAGAAGCCACTCACAAAGGACTTCATTTTTGTATAATTTCCATTTACATAAAATGCCCAGAACAGGCAAATCTACAGGGGCAGGAAGTAGATGAGTGGTTGCCAGGGGCTGGGAGGGATGGAGGGATAGAGGGGGAGTGGCAGCCACAGGGTGATGAAGATGCTCTTAAAGTGACTGTGGCGATGGTTGCACAATCCAGTGACTATACGAGAAACAATGAAGTGTACACTTTAACTAGGCCATTGGTCGGCAAACTCATTAGTCAACAGAGCCAAATATCAACAGTACAACGATGGAAATTTCTTTTGAGAGCCAAATTTTTTAAACTTAAACTATACAGGTAGGTACATTGTTATTAACTTAATTAGGGTACTCCTAAGGCTTAGGAAGAGCCACACTCAAGGGGCCAAAGAGCCGCACGTGGCTTGCGAGCCGCGGTTTGCCGACCACTGAACTAGGCGAATTGTATGGTGTGTGTCATATTGTAGTAAAGCTGCTTTTAAAAACTGTTTTTATAAAAAACATGCTTAGCTCACAGGCCAAACCCTGGGCAGATGGGCCCTGCAGGTGGAAGCTGACCCCCTGTTCCCACTCCCCTCACCTGAAGCCGCCTCCCTCCTCCACCTCCAGGGATCTGAACGCTACCTCTGATGATCCTGCCAGAGGCCACTTCTTCCGTGAAATCTGGACCAACTCCCGCGAGCCCTGCACCCATCGCCCCTCACTGAGCGCTGACCGGGCGGCGGGCACCCTGTTGAGGACGCTTCAGCGGAATCAATCACAGCAACGCTGCTGGGACCCCAGGATCACGGAACCAGCCCAAGGTCACACGCGAGGGGCGGCCGGGTGGACAGCACACCCGCCCGAGGCCGGGGCATGTTTACGTTTTCCGGCCCCGCAGGACCCGCAGCACCTGGGAGGCGGGTCAGTCATGCATCCAGGTGGCGCCACCCAGCACCGCCCTGCACCGTCCAGGGAATGAATGAGGGGTCGCTGGCCGAGAAGAGGAAATCGGAGACGGGGAAGAAGCAGGGGCTGGTAGGAAGGCTGGAGGGGGAGGAGGGGGGAGAGCGAGCAGCCGGGCGGCGCCAGGAGGCCCGGGTGAGGCTGAGCCCGCGGCGGGACGGGGCGCCGGCTGCACGGCGCGGCCTCGGCCTCGGCCTCGGCCAGGCCAGGGGGCCGGGCGTTCCGGACGGAGGTGGCCCCTGGCTCCGAGCCCGTAAACACAGAAGCCGGCGGGGGCGGCGACAGGCCGGCGGGGCTCAGAGGCGGCCCCCGCCCGCCCGGCTGCCGGTCCGCAGGCCCCGCCGCGCCTCCTTCGGCCTCCGCCAGCCGGCCGGGCCGCGCCGAGTACCTGGAGGGTTGACGTTGTCATTTCATCTCCTGGGTCCGCCTCACACCCCGCGGCGCTGCTTGCGGCCTCGGTCCGGCCTCGGAGAGCCGAGGTGCTGGGTCCGGCGCGGGGAGCCCGATGGGTCCGCGCTGGGCGCGGGGAAGGGTGGCCGCTGGCAGCGGGAGGGAGTCGGGCAACGAGCGACGAGTGCGGCCCAGAGCGGTCGGGCCCGAGCGGCGCGGCTGCCCCCTGGCGGCCACGGCCCGCACTGCAGGCACCGCTCTCCGCGGCCACCGGCGGCCCCGGCGAGAACCCGGCCAGGGACGCGTCGGGGTGGGCGGGGGCGAGGCCGGAGCCCCGCAGGGCTGCGGTGGGACCTGGGAGTGGGGCGGGGCCAGAGGCAGGGAGGGGCCGAATCCTCAAGTCCTAGACCCACTTCCACTAAGACAGTTTTAGTTCCCAGAGCTCTGTGTGCGTGTTTAACGGGGTAGGCGAATAACGAGGACCCACCTTCTCTGGCTTTTGAGGGTAATGAATGAGCTAGCTAATGCACACATAGTGTACCCCACAATGTTACCGGTTCCAGGTAACTTATGTCTGTGGCTCTGTCTAAAAGTAGTTTTGTTTTTAATCCTCAGAGGATATGTTCTTATTTATTTTTAAAGAGAGTGAGAAAGGGGGGAGAGAGAGAAACATCGATCAGAGTGGCTCCTTATCGTGCCCCCACTGGGGATCAAACCCGCAACCTTTTGGTGTACGGATGATGTTCTAACCAACTGAGCCACATTCATTCACTTTAACAATGTTTCATCAATACAGGCTATTTCGGAGCTCTGTGTCGTTTCTGGGGATACAGCAATGATTAAAACAGCTCCAGGGAAGCCTGCAGTCTAAGGAGAAAGATGATGTACACCAGGAAAAATTATGTAATAAGCGTGTTGAGGCCTGTGTGTGAAGGCCCATTGCTCTGTGGGCTTCTAACTGGCAACCTGCCCGAGATAGGGGGTCAGGAAAGCCTTTCATTCTTCCAGGGATGAAGGAGGTTAGAAGAGCATTCCCGGTTGATGGGACAGCCTGTACGAAGGCCCCGAGGCCCTGAGGAGGCCACTGGTGGAATTTAAGAAACTGGAAGAAGGCTCCGGTAGCCAGAGAGCAGAAAATAGTAAGTCAAGTTCACCTGATGTGAACGGGTGTTCGGGGGTAGGGCAGGGGCCAGGACATTTGGCTATGGTCAAGATTTTGGGTTGTATCCCAAGAACAATGGGAAACTGTTCATTTGTTTTTGGATAGATGACTCTAGCCCTATTATGCAGAACTGATTGTGGGGATGGGGTGGCTATTATACATGAAGCTCCTGCCGTAGTCCAGAAGAGTAAGGGAAGCTTGGATTGGGGGGAGGGCGGCATGGAGAAATACACACAGAATGGGAGGTTTTGGAAGACAAATTTCAAGCGCTTGGAAGTGGATTAGATATGGGGTATGGTGAGGGCTGGAGGGACAGAGATAACTCCTGGGTTGCTGGCTTCAGCACCTGGACCAATAGTGATGCTGCTGAGATGGGAATAGTGGACAAAGACTAGATTTGGGGGCTTGTGGAGGAGGGATGAGGAGTTTGAGGTGCCTCTGAAATATCAATAGTCAGATATATGCATCTGGAAGTTGGAAGAAAGATGAGGGCTGGAGATGCACATCTGTGAGACATCTGGGTGTCAGTGGGAACGGAAGCTGCGAATAAGAACTCCCAGGGAAGAGCAGAGTGTAGGGGGAGCCTGGGGCAGCGCTTGGAGGTTTGTTGGCCAACCAGAGGAGGAGGAGCCTGCAAAAGCAGCTCAAAGACAGCTGGAGACAAGGATAGACAGAAGAGTGTCCTGGAAGTCAGAGGAGGGGGTGGGAGGACTGTGGGGAAGGAGGGAGGAGCACAGTACCTAAGGCAGTTGAGAAAGCAGACAGTGATATATGTAAGATATCTACGACCTCAGCCAGAGATGAGTAAGTGATGGAGGCAGAGCCGTACTGCAGAGGGCCACGAGTGAGTGGGTCATGAGGAAATTTAGTCCATGAGGAGGCACAACTCTTTCAAAGAGTTTGGGGAACAGGAAGGGAGGCCTAGGACAATAGCTGCAGGAACTGTGGGTCCGGAAGGAGTTTTTGATGGTTGTTAATGTGAGAAGAGTTGGGCATGTTTGAAAAACCAACAGGGCCCGGCCGCCGTGGCTCACTGGTTGAGTGTCAGCCTATGAACCAGGAGGTCATGGTTTGATTCCCAGTCAGGGCACATGCCCGGGTTGTGGGTTTGGTCCGTACTGGGGGGCATGCAGGAAGCAGCAATCAATGATTCTCTCTCAACATTGATGTTTCTATCTCTCCCCCTCCTTACCTCTCTGAAATCAATAAAAATATATTTTAAAAAAATAAAACAAAACAAACCAACCTTTAGAAAGGATCTAGTAAAGATCAATGGGAATGGGATCAATGTATAGGCAGGAGGACTGGCTTTGGACATTATAATAGGAGGGAAAAAGATAGATGCCTGCCTATGTTGGCTGGAAGGTAACAAGAAGTTGGGAGAGTACCTTTGGATGGCTTCTATTTTCTCCATGAATTAGAAGGAAAGAGAGTCTGCTGAGGAGAGAGAGAAGGTGGGAGGCCTGGGGCTGAGGAGAGTAAAGGTTTGAAATTTAAAGTGATCTGAAAGTGAGCAGTGTTACAGGCAAACCTGGTAAAGGTTGGCAACCTCGACACATGTATAAAGGTACCAATTGCCTTGGATTTTTCCCCCCAATACTCAGCTACTCAGGGGCAGGGAGATAGTAGGGTTCAACCAGGTGGCTGCTGTGAAGACAGAGCAGCAGGGACATTCACAGGCTCGGCAAGTGTGGAACGAGAGCCGGGTACGGTGGGAAGTGTGTAGGAAGAAGAGCTGAGTCATGGGGACTAACTGAGGACCCAGGAGGTTGAAGGATAGTCACAGTGAGAACATGCCAAGAGGGATGCTTCGGTTACTGATTTCAGAAATGGCTGTTTCAGCAACAATGCAGTCCAGGGGCGACCCTGGGAGCAGGAAGATGGTGAGATGAAGAGATGGGGCCATCGTCCCACACAGGGAGGTCAGGGACCAAAAGGCCAAAGTGCTGAGCAACCCTGTGGACAGGAGTCGGGATGATGACCCGGGTGGCAGGGCGAGGCCTGTGAGGGGCTTGGGCGAGGTAGGGAGGCACACACCCTGTAAGCCCTGCTTCTTCGCTTCTACCCTCAATGCTGACAGAACGGAGCGGGGAAGCTTCCACCTGCGGGCATGGCACCTGGCGTAGTCACGGTCCTTTCGCATCACTGAGGGCAGGGCTGGGCCGCTTCCAGGGGCCTGGCACACTCAGTATCTGCTGGGAGAATAATGAAGTTAATAATGAAGTTATTCAGAATGAATAAGTGAGCAAACAAAAGAGGAACTCTCACTGGTGGGTGAGAGTGAAGCAGAGAACTTGAGAACATATCAACCCCACGTATTGGAGGGGCTGTGTGAGCTGAAAGACGGAATTAAAATGAAAAGTCCCTACAATGAAAAGAGGGCTGTCTTCGTTTGCTAGGGCTGCCACAGCACAGTGCCACAGACAGGGTTGTTTTAAGCAACAGGAATGGATTCTCTCACAGTTCTGGGGGCGAGAAGTCCAGGACCAAGGTGTCAGGGTTGGTTTCTTGAGGCCTCTTTCCTGGGCTTGCAAATGGCCACACTTTGCCGTGTCCTCGCAGGGTCCCTTCTCTGCGCGCGCACGCTCCGGTATCTGTGTCCACGTTTCCTCCTCTTGTAAGGACACCCGTCAGATTAGATTAGGGCCCAACCTAATGGCCTCATTTCAGCTGACTCACCTCTTTAAAGGCTCTATCTCCAAAGACAGTCCCATTCTGAGGTGCCGGGGGTAGGGACCGCATATGCATTTTGGCAGCACACACTTCAGCCGAAACAAGGGCTGGGTGTGCGACCCACGAGCTGTGTGCACCTTCTTTGTTCTGCCCACTCCACTTTCTTGCACCTCTTGCTCAGCGTCTGTCTCTCACAAGCCTGCCATCCACACTGCCCCGGCTCCCAAGGTGAGCTTCCACGAGGAAGCGCCCCCTAGAGGAAGCTCTGTCCTGAGCTGCTGCCTCTGATGGCAGGAAATGGTCTTCTCCCCTCTCACTTGGGCATCCACTGTTGACTTTTTCCTGGGAAGAGCTTGAAAACAGACTCTGAGGCCCTCAACCCCCCCTCCCCTCCCCCAGTTCTGCAGTGGTGCTGCCATTGCTGGGGATGGGGGAGTAAGTTGAGGAAGGAAAGGGGGAATAAAGGGGCCAAATGTAAGTTATTTGTGGGCTGGCACTTGGGGCCTGTTTAGGCTTGATGGTTTCGATGGTCAGATCAGGACCTTTCTGTTCTAACTTTCTCACTAGAGTAGAAACCAGATTCTCGGCTCCCACCTTTAGGTCGAAAGTCGTTGACTTGCAAAGGCACACTTCCATTTGCTCTCTCTTGCACAGCACTTTTCCAATTGGGATCGTTATGCTGAGAATGTGGCCCTTGTAAACTCAAGCTTGGACCAGTGAATCAACTCTGTTTAGCCAATACAACCTAGTAAAATCAGACTGAACGAACTCCAGTGCTCTAGGGCTGTGCTAAGGAATGGGTTCCTAACCATTTGTTAATGAACCCCTTGATGGAGGCCACGAGCAGTGTGCAGAACAAAAACCAGGGCATGGTAACATTTTGGAGAGGTAGGGCCAGGCCAAAATTTTGCTGAGTTACCATGCAAAGTGAGTGACACCCAGGTAAGTGGAGCCCTGATGATCCCTAACACGATGCCCGAGAAACCACCTCCCCTCTCCCTCCTCAGTGCGACTCAAAGTCTGGAAAAGCTCAGATGCCCCAGTGATTAAGCTTCCATCGCACAGAAAGTCCCTGGTGGAATGAGAACCAAAACTTAAGTTTTTACGAGTTTGGATTTGCCCTAAATCTGCTTAAAAACGGTACCAGAAGGAACTGATGAGACACGACAACCAAACACAACATGTGGTCCTGTGCCAGAAAGGGAAGGAAGCGCTGTTGGGATGGCTGGTGGTGTCCAAAGGGGGGCTCTGGACGGGGCGGCAGGGTTGTGCCAATGCTGGTTTCCTCATTGGAGGTCTGTGTGGCGGCGATGCAGGAGCGTGTCCTTGTGTTTGGGAGGCACGCGGTAGAGAGCATCATGTCAGAAAAAGAAGATGGATCAAATGTGCTAAAACGTTAACTGGGAAATTTGGGGAAAGGGGACGGAAGAGTTCTCTGTACCGTTCTTAAAACTTTCCTGTAGGTTTGAAACTATTTTAACAATAAAAAAAAAAGAAAAGAAGAAAAAAAATACAAGTCTAAAAGCAATTTTTTATTTACAGTATAAAGGTTACAAAGGTATATATGTATTTATATATATAATACCCTTAAGTTACAAACTTTCATTGTAATATACAATGCTATATGTCGATGTGCAACTCAAGGGAAAGTGTTGTCTATGCATTTGTATTTGTAGAGTACACATACATAAAGCTTTTTTCTTCTTTTAATTAAGAACACAAATACTGCCCTGTTTTATGCACGGATTTCAATTTGGTAGTCTGGTGATGCCAGAAGGTTTGAAACTTAAATTTTAAACACAAAGAAGTCTTGTTTAAATACAGGGTTTTAAAAAGAAGAAAACCCCAGGATATCACATACTTTTAATAACTTGTAGAAGTATTACTCTAGCTAAGTCTTAATGCTTAACAACAATGCAAGTTGAGTGGGACCGAACACAAACGCGTGGGACAAACCAGTTTGCAGGATGAGCCACAACAGGAGGCTTCACAGGCAATGTCTGCCACACTACCTGCTAAAAGGCCTCAGGTCTGATACCAAAAGGGAACAGTTCTCTGGGAACCAAGGTCTTAACACGCTGCACCCACCTGATAGGTTTAAAGGTAACACGCAGCCCCGTACTGGAGGGAAACAAAAACCGGACTGGATCTCATGATAAGGGCAGATTTGCTGTAGTTGTGAAGAGCATCATCAACATTGATTGTGCCAAACCCAGAACTTCACTTGAAGAATTTCCTCTCCCCCAGATTCTATTCGTTTAGAAAACAGAGGTGAAAAAATATAGCTGACCTCCCCCCCTCCCCCCCTCCCCCCCGCCGAACAGGACTGAGATAGAAGGGAAGCACTTCTTCCAACCGAGGAAGAACAGACACGTGACAAGATTTATGTGCTGGTTCCAATAATACATAATCGTTAGCACCTGATTGTCAAAGGGTAGGTTAAAGGAAAGACCATGACCTAATATGTGCGCACAACTCCAGGACACTTGGAAACAAAGGGAAAGAGCCACGAGAGTATGTTGTTCCCTATGCCATTCCAATCACATCGTTCAGGCACTTTCTGAGCATGATGAAGGATGCTACCTGAAAGGCTGACCTTAGTGATAAACGGAAGGCAAGCTGGATAGAAAAGGATGTTACTATATAAAAAATGTGGAAACATTCAAACAATCTTTCATTGTCTTTAGATGCTCTTTTCACTGAGTTTGCCAGAGTGTCTGGAATAAGTGGACTTTTGCTAAGTTTTAAATATCTTCATTTTGAGCTCTCATTATGAAGAAATATTCCATCTACCATGTATAAGGACTTTCAGCAAATGAGATGTTTAAATGGTGTGAGTGTGGAAATGAACAAGCCAGCACAATTTAGAAATGAGGGGTAGATGAAAATACACATTTAGCTTTGCTGTTTATAGTTAAAAGAAGCATTTCTTTAAAAAGACTTTCCCATTGATCCACTTTGAGCAACAGAACTTAACTGTTGTTGTGATCTATCTCCCTAAAGATATTCTACAGTGTTCTCCTTCCAAAACTAAAATCTTAATTTTGCATTTAAAAAATTATGCATGATGAAAAGACCAGCCTATGTAAATGTGCTTGAAATTCTTTCATGCTAGCATGGACCAAAGACTGAGCCTCCTTTTAAACATTTTCCAGTTTGCCAAATGAGCAGAACCCTAGATGTACTTTGATAAAAATATGAAGTGGTTAATTATTTAACCTCTGACAGATGGCATGGTGTGATCGAGAATGGATTATGTGCTATGTGAGGGCAAGAACTTTCTTTTGGACCCTTCAGAGTGCATGTGAAGAACTATACACTAATAAGTGCTTATTAGATGAAAGTCTTCAAGGATTACTGTATCATTAATTAGCCCTGCAATTTCTAAAAATTCTCCAAGCCTCCAAAGTACCTTTTGTCTCCTCACAAGAGGCTTCTGTCACTTTGGAAGAGGTGACAGAACAGTCAGGTTCAGGGTGTGTATGTGACTGGGACAAAGAGGGGCTCAAAAACTAAAAGATCATTGGTGTCAACAGTTTAGAGGTTAAGATTAAGAAAAACTGAGTAAGGGACTCAGAGGACGCAGAAGTTAGAAATCTATCAGGATATCTTCTCTCACAATACAGGGGTGGGCAAAAGTAGGTTTACAGTTTGTGAGTACAATGAGACACAGTTTTCTTCTTCTTTTTTTAATCCTCACCCAAGAATATGTTTTTTTGTGTGTGTGGCTTTTTTTTTTTTTTTTTTTTTTTTTTTTAACACAGGAACTGGGAGAGAAAGAGAAAGAGAGAGAAACATCGATGTGAGAGAAACATTTATCGGTTGGTTGCCTTCCATACATGCCCTGACTGGGAATCAAACCTGCAACCTTTTGGTGTATGGGATGACACTCCAACCAACTGAGCCACCTGGCCAGGGCTATTCTTGTATTATTATTTATTAATTATTGTATTACTTCTGTGAACAACTCTAAATCTGCTTCTGTCCAACCCCTGAATAACAGAGTATCGATAATTTTTCTATTATAGGTTTTTAGTTTCAATCAATCTATTTTGGGCAATTCAAAGATTACAGTTCATGATAGATTTTTGTTGAATATAACCAAATGCTCATTGGAGAACAAGCAATCATTTGCAAATGGCATATTTATGCATTATATCAAATGCAGATTTGTTTTAAAAACCCAGAATATGCTTTGGTTCAGGAACCTGAAGTGGAAAGGAAGAATAAATGGCAAGAGATGAAGTTCAAGTTTATCAGTTTTGAAACAATAGAAGAAATCTTGTTAAAATATTTTTCTAGTTGATATATAACAATCATTCTTCCAGTTGGCAGTTTAGCTAGTGTCAAAAGAGACAAGGAAACAGATATGCTCTATATGCCTACTTATTGTACTTTACCTTAACTTGAAATTTGATCCTTTCATAGGATGAACTTATATCAATTATCTGCCAGATAATTTTGTTTTTTTAGAGAACGGTTTTCAAATCAGCCACTTAAGCAGTCTATTACTAGTATAAAATAAATTTCACCATGAGAATAGCTATATTGATCAAGAAAACATAATCCTGATATAAAGCATAATTATTTTAGAACTAACATGACACATTTATCAAGTGTCTATATATACTCAGCACGAAGATGTAGCTTAAAAAGGGGAAGGAAGGGGGGTCTGCTGTGTCGGTTTTTAAAGACGGTATATAGAAAGTCAAAATAATTCTAGATTTCCAAGCAATTAAAATCGAGACACAGAGAAAGAAATGGCAGCAGATGGCAGATTCCTCTGTCTCCATTTTCAGAGGCCATTATAACAATTCAAATTTAACTGAAAGAAATTTCCAAACTCAAGGTAGAATATAATATCACCTGCCACATAACATACTTGACAAAAATATATAAGTAAAGTATGATGATAGTCAAATTCAACTTAAAAGTTTAAGCATCCCAAATTTAAAGAAGTCTCTCTTCTTACACAGAGAGTCAGATCCGACCAGAACAATGTTTTGAGACCAAAGAGATCTGGCATTTTACTTCTTCATTAAGGATTGTAAAAGCAGGAACTTTGGCTTTCCAACCAGCCATTTCACTCATGGTGTCGACAGTGGATGGCAACAACATGGAAGTGTATGCTGGATATTTGGATGATTTAAATATTATGTACAATCAATAGCTTATAACCAGTGAAAACAATAACATAATTCAGCGTATCCAAGACAAGATACAAAAAAGCAGAGAAAGTGCTTAAGTCTACAGGTCTTCCCTGAAGCTTCAAAAATGTTTAACTTTTTTAGTAGGTAGGCCTTTTAATACAATTTGCATAGCAGCTTACAAGATAATTTGCATTAAAAAATATGGAGATTCTTCCATGTTTTTGGAAACACACACATGCATATAAATTAAAAACGAAGACCTGGAGGTTCTCAGAAAATTAACAAAAAAATCTATCATAACCTTTTCTCAAAAGTGGTCACACTTGTCCATCAAAAGCATTTGCACTAATTTGTTTTTCTGGAAGAAACATAATCTTATCCAGATTCCACACAGCTTTTTTTTTTTTTTTTAAATAAATTTTGGTTTATTAGCTAAGTGCATTTAATCAGCTGAAAAAAAACTTTGTTATCATTCTGCTTAGGAGGATAAGAGAACAAGTAATCAGTAACAACTTTAATCATTTGTTGGTTGGAGAGATTTTTCCACTTATAAAAATGTAAGAAATAAATAATTCAATCTCTCCTGCCATGCAATTTCAATAACAAAGTTTGTGAGATTACAGATGATAAAAACAGGCATTGTCAGACTTACCTAGCGTAAAAAGTGCTAAAACATAGCTTTAAAATAAGTGAATGACATTTAAAGTAGTATTTTGATTGCCTGTACATGTCCCGATATTTAACCTGAAACTCTGTCTACTAGGTAGGTGAGTTTACAGTTACAAATATCTAATAAATACTGTATAAACATACATTAAAGTATTTCTTCATATAAAATATTAGATACTAATTTCCAGGTAAGGTTCATTTGATGACTTCAGAAAAGGACTTACCTTTTTCAGAAAAATAATAACTGAGCCTTTTCTTTGATAGGCATCTGTGTGGAATATGGAGAAGATGTCTAGGCCCAGGTCCTGGGGGGCACTGAAAGTGGTCCATCAGAATGAAGGGGACAATACTCTGCAATTCCTTTACATTCTACACCTGGAAGCCCACAACATTCTCAATAATTTTCCTAATTCAGAATAAAAAAGAAATGAAAAATTAGCTGTTCTGTAAAAGATGTGAAATATGAAAAATGCCTATTTTTAGCTATCATTTGAAAATAATTTGCCATATTTTGGCATCTAAATACAAAGTACAAATTGATCCTTCAAGAATGTGGGGATTAGGGGTGCCAACTCCCCAGGCAGTCGAAAATCCACGAGTTAACTTTGGCTCCCTAAAACCTTAACTACATTCGTTCCTTGGTTTTCACTAGGGATTGGTTCCAGGACCCAAATCCACGGATGCGCAAGTCCCTTATATAAAACAGTGTGAGCAGTGGATAGAGTCAGCCCTCCTCATATTCCCAACTGTGGGTCGAAGATATGCACATATTTATCAAGGCTGTCTCATTCACAAAAAGTACTTCATTTGTGGTTTGAAAATCCCACAAACACACTTAATCGAAGAACAACCTGGTCATCCATGGTTGGAAAGGTGCTGAAGTTTGTTAAACAAGCAGCTTAAGGGCTCTTGCTCTTGGGGGCGCAAGTGATCACAGGAAACCTCCCATCAATTTCACTCCACATCAGGACTCAAAACCCTATTAAATAGTAAAAACCCTGTGGACCTTGGGGCTATCCATGGCAGTTTAAGCTTGAACAAAGGGGTTGAAGTGCACACCCGCCTTACCTCTCCTTCCCACGTTTTAATTACACCTTTTTTACAGATCTTTTCAGAAGTTCCCCCTGAAAATCTTTTCAGTGGCTTAGCCTTTCACACTAATAGAAAACTTCAACCAAATGGCTTTGCTGCAGAAGTCTGTGATTACATCGTTCATCTTCTCAGATAAATACTTTCACTGCAAAGAATGTCTAAGCTTCCCTATCTAAGGGTTATGTATTCAAATTCTTCTTCCAGAAATCACAGCTGGACCTTCAAGGTATTTTTTTTTCTTCCCTAACTTGTCAACTTACTCCAGATGGAACCAAACTTGGGCTTGTGAATTTTCAAAACATAAAAAGCTCTTGAAAGACATAGTCTAGTCTAGATTTCAATTTCCAGTTTTAAGTGGATCAGACAGCTCATTTTTGGGACCGGTGGTGAGGAAGAACAGATATCTCTCCCCAGACTCTGCCTGTGGTTAATCTCACTGAACACGGGGAAGGAGTGAAGACAATGGGCTCACAACGTCTAACTAGAACTTCCAGCTCGAGTCGGTTCTTTGACATCCCACCTGTGTCAGTCTGCACTCACACCAAATAGCTGTGTGCTGCACACACCGCTGTGCTTTCTTTTCCTATTGGGAATGCTCCCCTCCCCTACCCTCTGTAGTGCTCACATCCTCTAGGCACTCCTGATAAACACAGTAAGTGAGAACTAACCCCAGACCTTTCTTCAGAGAACACGGAGAACAGCCAACTCACTATTACCTTCTCTTTCAGTTCAGGGACTGTGCTGATATTGACATCTTATACAGCTATTACACTATTTTAAATGGTTTCAGATATGCACCTCCTTCATGATTATAAATAACAACTGAGTGTATTCTCCAGTACCACAAAATCAGCAATCTTACTGTAATGTGTCCTAATGATGACATCTGGCAGTGCTTAGCAAAACCCAGGCCTCCGTCCATGGTCTCCTCACTCGCTCACTGTAGGATGGGTTACTAAGCTACACTGAGTCTTGAGTTAGCAGCTGCTTGTCCACACCACTCTGCTGCCGTAAGGGGAGAGGGCTAGGGCCAGGGTCCTACATGGGGGAACAGAGCCTAAAGCAACTCGACAATTTGTTTGTGCTGCAAAGCTGGCTTCACCCACAAATTCTCCTCTTGAAACAAGCTTGCTCTCCAGGATGTGTCTTTCTCAACGATCTCTGCCCACAAGAAAAGACAGCACTACGGAGAGCTGCCGCAGGCTGTTCTAACACCAGGGCAGATGACCTCCCTGGGATGGCAGTGTATCCAGTTATTCAAATAGTGACTAATAAAGCTCCACGAACCCCAACCAAAGGCACATTTGGTAAGCAATAAAAAATGGCTTAGGCTAACATGAGGATTTTTTCATTAAAGCAAATATCAATTATTAGGTCATGGAAAAAATAAGGATTTTCTTTTAAAATAAATCTTACCACATCCCCTGGCTCCTACCAAAGGTAAAATCAGAAAACTCAAACAAGTATTTTCTTTCAATGCAGTGGTTCTGACTTGCTCTTCAACTTGGTCACCACCAGAAAGGGAGTGGAAGGCAAGGCAAATCAAATTCTGCAAGTTCTAAGTCCTAACGTTAGCACTGAGAAATGGCAAAGCTGGTGGTGCAGTGGGAAGGGATGGCGGGGGGTGAGGGGACGTAGCGAGAGCTAGGACACATGGAAGAGCGCTTTGGTGATACAACTGGAGGACTTCCTAGGGCGGGAGGAGCAAGTGTGCACAGTAAACTCCATCACAACGTACAACGTATCTGGAATGACCAAGAAGCAGGGGCTGCTGGAAACTAGCACCTGGGAAGAGACAGTCTTCCTAAGCAAGAGATCAAAGCTTAGTCTGAAATAAATCCTACAGGAAGAAGGAAAAACCCCCACTTCTTGGGTATTTTACTATGTCCATAAAGAAAAACAACGAGCCACCTTCTTAACAGGAGAATTAAACCCAATTACTTAGAAACCACATTAGGAAACTAACAATAAGTCAACAGCTTCATTTTGGAGCTCATTAGAGCCTAGAAATTCTGGCCACGGTAGCTTGTGAAAGGCAGGCTCCTCTTTAAACGTGGTTGGGGTTCAGCAGTGATTCGCAGGTCCTTGTCAAGGCACTGTGCTGGAGGAGAGCAAAGAGCTTTCTTTTTGTGCTATTTTTTTTTTTTTTTGAGGTGAAAATACTTCTTGTGACATTCAAGGCTCTTTTCTGATTCTTGCTGCTCATACAAGCAGTCCCATGCGAGTGACTTTGGCCGACAAGAACGTGTGCAGCACAAATACAATCGGCTTCGGACAAGAGTGCAGGTCCATGGTCTGTGGAGAAAGCGCATTATCACTACCATACACAGACACGCCAATAAACACGCAAAAGAAACAAATTTAGATGTGATGTTCTACTTTTTCAAAAGAACTTAGATAAAGAACGTGCCAGAGCTACAGAAACTCTTGGGAACTGAATGCCGCAAATGAAAGTGTACTCTCAAGTTAGGAGTTTCCATGTTATAATTAAACGTTAGTCTGAGGTTTCACATCCACAATTACACTTGGTGGTATACTGGCTTCCACCATGCATGATAGAACTAAAAAGTAGAGGATCTAAAAGAAAGGACTATCCTATATGAAAACCATTCATTGTAACTATATGCATTTCTGAGTGGGAACCACAGTCAGCTCAGCTGAACTGTCACCACCTATGGTATGATTTTTGATGTTGTTGTTAATCCTCACCTGAGGATATTTTTCCATTGGTTTTTAGAGAGAGTGGAAGAGAGAGGTAGAGACAGAGAAAAACATTGATGTGAGAGAGACACATTGATTGGTTGCCTCCCACGACCGGGCTGGAGACCGCAACTGATCAGAATGCCCTTGATTGGAATTGAACCTGAGACCCTTCAGTCCGCGGACCGATACTCAACCACTGAGCCAAATGGGCTTGGGCTATGGCATGATTTTGATACCTCATATAAGTTTGTGGTGGAAATGACAACTCTTGAGGCTAGTAAGGAGGGTTATTATACCTTCCTCAGCACAGGCCTCTAATTTGGACACCTGGCACCAGATGCATAGGAGACCTGGGGTCTGGCTGCATGAGTCAAGGGCCGTAAATCACTGTGGCACTGATAACAGATACCAGGAATAGGACACGGCTTAATTATGTCTTGTAAAGAAAACTAGGACTTGAAGAGCAGTTATAGAGCATTAAACTCCTCACTAAACTTTGCATACATTAAATGTAAAGCAGGGCTTAAAAATATATAAATAGCTGGGGATAATCTAATACCTTGTTTGCTATATGGCTACTGATATTAATAACTGGTTACTTTAATAGAAGTTAATTTAATAGAAGCTTTTAACTGTCTCTAATGCAGCCGTGGGCAAACTATGGCCCGCGGGCCGGATCCGGCCCGTTTGAAATGAATAAAACTAAAAAAAAAAAAAAGACCGTACCCTTTTATGTAATGATGTTTACTTTGAATTTATATTAGTTCACACAAACACTCCACCCATGCTTTTGTTCCGGCCCTCAGGTCCAGTTTAAGAACCCATTGTGGCCCTCAAGTCAAAAAGTTTGCCCACCCCTGTTCTGATGCTTCAGGTTTTTGAAAAGCCCTGGTTCATGGCCTACCCATAGTCTCCCAAAGCTTCATCATTTAAAGTAAGATTTCTAGCCAGTGTGCTCAAAATAGATCTATTTCAGTTCTAAAGCGTCAAGATTCTGTTTCCAACTTAGACCTGTTGTGACTGTGTCAATGGACATAAGATTTCACATGTAAGACATGAACTACTGGCTCAATATTGATAAGAGAGAAAAGGCATTGTTTTACTCCTTTATCACAATTTATGATTTCTGAAATACACTTCTCTAGTTCTCTAAAGGGGATCATGAGTTCCTGTTGAAATTTCCTTTAAGGGACAAGGAGGTAAAAAAGAAAATGATGGCTGTATGGACATATCTCTGCATCTTTTTCTCTGATCAGCAGAGTTTCTGTAGCAACCAAGACACCCTATTACTTTTAATTCTTATACCAAGAAACTGCTAAATAGCAATGACTAGAATTTATTTAGTATTTAAAATGTTTAATATTTAATATCTTATTGTTTATAAAAACCTATTTCTTAAAAGGGCTATCTTTTCTTTCTAAGATTAAAAAAATACTTCTAAAAAAGGGAATAATTTCCAAATGTGGGAAAGGAAAAAAAAGAACCCAAACCCACTGCATCTTGAAAACTGAAGAACAGTTTCCTGGAAAAAAGTGGATTATCAGTTCATAATATGTCTACGCAAGAGGGTAAGAAACAATAAATAGGAAAGAGAATAGCTATTAGAATAAACATGTTTTTCAGAAACGCTCTCACCAGTTCTCCCTCAGGACCACCAAAATCCAGATACAGATTTCTGATGCCGTCATCAGCAGACATTTTCAGCCTTTCGAAGGGGTAGCGGTACAGCAAGCTGCTGGGGGCTCCATTTTCCCTGGAGATCGTGAACCCATTTTCGTAGTGGACAGTGAGTCTCACGTCCTGGCCATTTAATGTGCAGCCTGTTGAAGATAAGCAAACGCTCTGTTAAAGTTCCTGCTTCAGTTGTCAGGTGGAAAAGGATTCTTCCGACTTCAAAAAAAGGAAACAAAATCTTAAGAATGTGTGATACCTAACCTACTTGGAACCTCCTACAGCGAGTTTTGTTCTGGTCACTCAAGTCAACATCTTGATTGAGATAAGGAAATTACCATAACTCTCCCTGAAATCTGATCTGACTCAGTTCAATTCAGTGACAACTGAACCCGTGCTGGCAAGAGCCTGTGCGTGGTACTGGAGAAGGAAAAGGCACAGCCCCTGCTCTCAAGGACCTCACAGATGAAGAGGCATAAACATGAAACCCCTGTGCAAAGTAGGATGTACAGAACATGACCCCACACTGAACCGAATAAGGCCAAAGTCAAGGAAAGGTTTCCTGTAGGAGATGGGACTTCAGATAGGCCCTAAAGAATAGAGCACATGGACAGGCAGTGACGGACAGGGAGAGCTCAGAGTGTCGGCCCTCGGACTGAAGGGTGTGGTTCAATTCTGGTTGAGTGCACGTACCTTGGTTGCAGGCTCAATCCCTGGCCCTGGGCAGGGTGCATGGGGGAAGCAACCAATGTGTCGCTCTCTCTGTCTCTCCCCATCCCTTCTACTCTCTCTAAAAATCAATGGAAAAATATCCTCGGGTGAGGATTAATAAATAACAACAAAATAATAACTCTTTGTAGAAGTAATCCAGTGCCATAATCTCTAAATGAATGGCTGAGGGGTTTGGAGAAAGAACAGACAGATCCCAATCAAGACACCAATCAAGGCAACCAGCGTAGAGTTTTCAAGATAATTTTATTCTATTAACATCCCTGAAGCTGCAGTATAGTCAAGGGTGTTGAGGTCTGACGAGAAGAGAGGGGTCAGTTCTAGTTTAGAAAAGCTCAAAGAACAAGGATCTGCCCAGGTCCTTGCAGCACTGGCTGAAGAAGGTGCGGTGCAGGCGGGTGAGTATTTCTGCCTGCAGGTGTCCCCAGTGGGGCAAGATCCGCAATCTCAGCAAAGGCAAGCCATTTGCAACATGTCCCTCTAAACCGGATCCCTCCATTAACTTTTCAAAATGTTCAAGTCTCTCTCATTAAAAGAAATACCTCTACTCAGCTCCTTACCTTCTACTTTCTACCAGTCCCCTCTCTCCTCTTCACAGCAAAACTTCTTGAAAGAGCCGGTCTACACTCAGTTTATCCACATTTCACCTCCCATCCCATCCTCAGCCACCACACCACCAAGTGTCTCTCCCCAAGGGAACCAATTATCTTCATGTTGCTAAATCCGACCTGCTTCTCCAGCCCTGTCTTACTTGATACTGGTAGTGCTCATTGTTGGCTGTCTACCCAGCTTCTATTTCTCCATTCTTCCTTTACAGCCAAACCCCAATTTTATTCAGGTTTCTGTTTTCTCCTAAAGTGTTTCAGGGAAGGGTGACCTCAACTTCAAGGGCAGACAGCCTCTGGGACAGGCAGCCTGGCTTTCCCCTGGTGATTGGTGTTGGTCGAGGGTGTACATATGAACCAAACTGGCTCAGATAGAAAAGAACTATGATTGGGAAGAGAAAACACAACACCACCTCCTTTTACTCTTGTTCCTCTCTTTTATGTAAGAGAATGCGTTTCTTTAATGTTTAATCTAGTTTTAGAGGATATTTTCTATTAATTGCACCCAAAATCATCCCAACTGACACATTTAACCCTACTGGCCATTCCTCTCCTCGAATGCTCTTCCTTTGATACTGACTGTCCCCACCCACCCTGGTTTTCCTTCTACAGCCCTGGCTACCACTTCACAATCTGCTAAGTGGAAGAGACATTGCTTTCTTCAAACCACAAGGATATTGTTGAGTGTAATAACATACATTAAAGGTAACTTTCTAAGCAGCTCCCTTAATACTAAAAAAAAAAAAAAAAAAAAAAATTAAGCTAAGAGAAAGAAAAGCTCATTAATTAGTAATAAATCTATTAGTGTTACACCAAGATAAATACTGGCAAATATAACTTGTGTTTTCTACCTTGTGTCTTTCTTTTTAAAAAAAATATATTTTTATTGATTTCAGAGAGGGAGGGGGAGAGAGAAAGAGATAGAAACATCAATGATGAAAAAGAATCATTGATCGGCTGCCTCCTGCACGCCCCCTAATGGGGACTGAGCCTGCAACCCGAGCAGGTACCCTTGACCAGAATCGAACCCGGGACCCTTCAGTCCACAGGCCGACGCTCTATCCACTGAGCCAAACCAGCTAGGGCTACCATGTGTCTTTCTAAATGGTTACCAGTGTATCACCAAGGACAAAGACCCTGATGTCAAATAAATTCTACCCTGCAAATCCTGTCTCTGCTGCTCTGGGGCCAGTTACACGGGAGGAGGACTCTGGGGGTGCCAATGTTTCCATCAAGACCTTTTCCCAGCTGCAGGACCGTGTGGGCTCCTCTGGGCGTTCAGAACAACCCAGAAGGGAGTGGGCTTCGCAGGTTCAACCTGGTTGGGCTGCTCAGGACTCTCTCAGAGAAGGACTGAGGCAACATTCTCCATTACTATGCATAGGGAAAGCCAGTCCATCAAGTATAAGCAACAGGCTAATCATTCTCAGGGTTACAAAGAAGAACATGACACTATGTTCCTCACTTACAGCTATTTGGTCAAAGGCATGAGGTAAGTTTTATTTATTTTTATTTCCCTCATTACCAAGCAGAGCTTTGTAACTAATGAAATATTTGTTGATTTAATGAATTAAGAGAAACTGATGACGTATATGCCCTCTAGAAGTTTGATTTGGCCGTAAGAATGAGTCATTAAGTGCAGAGGTTTGAGGCACTGGTTTTGAAGTCAGAAAGTCCCCAATTCAAGTTGCAGCCACACTAACGCCAGTTCCTTCATCTTGAAAATGGAGGTGATAAAATTTGCCTCAGAGGGTTGTATGTTAGGGTTATCTAACATGTATCTCATTTATGACTTACTAGGTGTACCGGTTAATAATGTGGATTTTTTTCAATAGCTGGAGTTACACATATGTTGATATATATGCGAGTTGATATATATGCTATTTTGTTGTATTGCTCCTTCAGATTACCACTTGTTCCGATCGATGGCACACGTACTTTCTGAGCAGCACTTCAAAACGTACGAAGAAGTGGAAAATTGGGTCTCTGAATGGTCTGCCTCAAAACAAGAAAAGTTCTATTGGGACGGTATTCACAAATTACCTGAAAGATGGGGGAAATGTGTAGCTAGCGATGGACATTACTTTGAATAAAGCACTTTTGATGTTTCTTTTGAAATTATGTTTACTTTGATTACAAAATCCACATTGTTACAGTTAATAATGTGGATTAATTATTAACTGGTTAATAATGCAAATTAACTCTTAACCGGTTAATAATGCGAATTAATTAACCAGTTAATAGTGCGGATTACCTCTTAACAGATTAATAATGAGGAGAGAGAATCATTGATTGGCTGTCTCCTGCATGTCCCCCACTGGGGCTCAAGCCCACAACCCAGGCATGTGCCCTGACCAGGAACCGAACAGTGACCTCCTGGTTCATAGGTTGACTCTCAACCAGAGCCATGCCGGCCAGGCAACAATATACTTTTAAATGCCGACGTTCCTTCTCCTCTTAGGATTTTCTGCATATTTATTAATGCAATTCCTACCTATGTCTATGACTTCTTAGCCCATTTTACTAAAGCTACAGAAATATAAAGTATCTGCATAAGCTTCTTGCACGATTTAAAAACTTCAATAGCTTGGGTAATTGATATAATAAAATTAAGCCTTTAAAAGCATACTTCTTAAACTACAAACAGCTACACTCATATGTATTTTCATATTTTCAAACCCTGTGACTAATGGAAATGGTTTTATGGATCTGAGGGAGTTAATTGTATTCTCTGCTTAGTCATCTTGAAGTTCATCTTTGCTAGAAGAAAAAAGTCCTTGCATATCAGAAGGATCACAGATCAATTCTACTGTAACTATAATCTAATAAAGATTTAAAACGAAATGAACAGCCTGGTTGGTGTGGCTCAGGGTTGAGCATTGATCAATGATTCTCTCTCATCATTGTTGTTTCTATTTCTCTCCCCCTCTTCCTTCCTCTCTGAAATCAATAAAAATAAAACACACGAAATGAACATTATAAAGATCATGTATTACATTCATTAGTCAACTCTTGTAGGTAGTCACTAGAATTTTTCTAAATGGATAATTGATAACCAAAATACATAAGAGACAAGAAAACAGAGCTTAAATATTGATTTTTTTTGTCAACTATCTTTCTTCTTTAGGCCAAAAATATCTGAATATGTGGTATAACGTGCCACAATTGTAATTTTATTTTTAACATATATATATATATATATACATATATATATATATAGTTTTTAAATCCTCACTCAAGGATATTTCCCCATTGATTTTGAGAGAGAGTGGAAGAGAGAGGGAAAGACAAAGAGAAATATCGATGTGAGAAAAACACATCGATTGGTTATCTCCTGCACGAGCCCTGAGGAGCCTGCAACCAAGGTTCGTGCCCTTGACAAAATCGAACCTGGGACCCTTTGGTCCACAGGCCAAGGCTCTATCCACTGAGCCAAACTGGCTAGGGCCACAATTATAGCTTTACCCATTGTATGCCATAAGCGCCTGTAAACGCAAGTGGTGGACCTTCCACACACGCCATGTGCATCTATAAAAAGAACAAACAATTTCCCCAAGTGGCAGCCCTGACCAACTTTAAAAATTGGTCAGCTGAAAATATTCAAGAACACCCGAATTGTGAGTAATATATTTATTTTTATAATATTCATTGCAAATTGACTTTTTAAATTAAATTCAAAATATCGCGGCGTGTGGGGATGGTTTCCGTTTTGGACGCATGGCAGTTAACTGGTTTTAAATGAACCTTTCTGAATCAATGGACCAGAAGGTGGTAACATGTATCTAAAGAACATGCTTGTTTTATGTTTGTATGTATGTCTATGCAAACGTGTGCACTAAATATACACACATTAAGACAGCAGACTAAGTGTGCACACATGAGTATGTGCATGTACACACACACACGTTTTAAAGAAACTTTGACTTTCACCAAAGCAGTTTCCCTTCAGCAGTTTAATATATCTGGCAGACCTCTATAGAGTAAGTGATTAACAGGTATAGCACATCAGTTGACCTGAATTGTGAAAATGAAAGTATTACCAAGGTAATGGTTAAATAAGGCTGTGAATGAGAACAAAACGTTCAAAATCTACCTAAAAATGTTTCTTTTGTCTATTTAAAAATAAAAGAAACCAGCTGTCTTTATTCTCCTCCTCAAACTGTCTCTATTTAAACAATTGTGAGCCGGGGACTAAATAGATTTTTTATTTCCTGGAAGATACAGTTTGGCTCCCAGACACCAAAGAAACAACTCGAAACTAAAAAATGTTAAAAATTCAAGTTGATCTCTTTGCTTGGGAAGCATATCTCTCCGGATCCTCGGAGAAGATCTGATGACCCCAGATGCCAGGATGGGTGTGCTGGCCTGATTGCTCAGGCTTGCACAGAAACACAGAGCATCACAGCCCTTCAGACTGAGCACTGGCCATCCCAGAAAGCACAGTCTGTGGTCAAGATGAAAACTAGAGCCCCACAGCCCTTAATGTGGTGACCAACCACTTCACAGAGAAAACAGACAGGAGACAGACCACTGAGAAGGACAGAGTGGATGTGGTGGCTTTGGTCAAAACCCACGGTGGGTTCTTACTAGTCACTGGTGTCACTGCTTGGATCGTCACTGTGGCTGTGAGGAAAATATCGACGTCCTAAATAGATGAAGATCTGCACTATCTGACAACACTAAAAAACTGTCCCTGTGCCCCTGCACTTTTAAGCCATGGGCTCCCTCGCTTTCAAGAAGCAACAGAAAGAAAGATAAATCACAAGACTTTCTGTTCTTGAAACATTTTCTCTTTTATAAATTCTGTAAAACTAGGTCTATAAAATAAAACCATGGATAAAAGCAGCAAAATTAAGTAAACCAACTTATAACCAAGATATTTAAAGCAACTCAAACTATATTAGAAACTGTAATTGTATATTAATTTTGACTATTCTCTGTTCTTATTAAAATGAAAGGCAATCTGGAAATATCTGTACAAATATACAGTGCATAATACACAAATACTGTGCATACATATGAAAACACACCCCTAATCATATAGACTAGCCACAAGAGGGCGCTTTAAGAATGGAAAGCGATCGCCAAAATTAATTCCTTCAGATGCTTATTTCAATAAGTATTGGGTACACATCTTCAAACTTTTGAAAAGAAACTTGTATTCCAAATTATTTTTCTATAGCCATAAACTTATTTTAAGGGTATCTATCCATACCTTATATTCCAAATCTTAACTAGAGGGTCAATGCATCTAGTATTCGGTAAATGAGTCTTTATGTTATCAGAGTAAAATGATGAATAGTAAAACTGCCATCTTGTACAGAGGGTTTTATGAATATTCTTAGAGTCATGTACAAGGCTTGGAAAAACTTCGCTATTAAAACAAAGAAACCAGGTTTCTTCCCATCATGATCACTTTAAGCTGCCATATTTCAGAACATTTTAAAGTCTGGTACACATGATAATGACTTGTACTTTACGTATAACAACAGTTCCATTTAATTACTATTATAAGTTAAATGCCAGGATCTATACCTAGAGAGACTTCCTTGATCAGCTCAGCAGCAGCATGGCAACCCTGAACGAGTATCCTGGTCCAGGTGGACAGATCCCGGTGTGTCTCCACCCTGAAGAGATGCATCTCAATGCCCTGCCGAGAGCCTGTCCTGGTAGCAAACGTGAGGTCAGAACCAAGGGAGGGTGATCGACATCCAGAGCCAGAATGAACCAACCTAGGACCACAAACAGAGCAAAGATGAAAAGTACTTAATGTACTGTCGGAGGAAGATGTCAGCAATTGATGCCGGCTGATACGCAGAAAATTGTAAAAGCCAGCAGCAGTGTTTGGAGAAGTACATTTCAATATAAGTAGATACCATTCTGTTTTCCCATAAAATGACCCTTGGTGTCACAGGCACAAGTCCCCAATTTCCCACTGACATTTTTATGATCCCAAGAGGCTATGCATATCAATAAAAGGTTCAATTCTGTTTAGGAAATGATAAGCCCCTACACATGCATAGCTGCTCTCTTTATCAACCTCACTCACCAGATTAGTGTGTGTGTGTGTGTGTGTAAATATATATATATATTTGTGTGTGCGTGTGCGCGTGAAGGATGAACCTACACTGACACATCATAATCACCCAAAGTCCACAGTTTATACCTCAATGAAACTGCTAAAAAACCCCACACACAGTGAAGTACAGATGTGGAAAAAAAACAAGAGAAAAGTAATTTTCTTTAGGGTCATTAAACTATTCAATATTTTGTTTCATGGCAACTGTAATTGTATATTAATTATATTTTATATTATATCAATTTATTCACTTCTTCCAAAAAATATTTCCTGTAAGTTCTAAGTAGATCAGTATAAAAGTACATACTTCCTCACTTGTTAGAAATCCAGCTGACAATGTTTTCCATACAGAATTTTTAAAAACTTGACTAAGAAATGTACAGCAAAGAGAAAAAAAATGTCTTGTTGGCTTCATGGTAGGCTGTATACCTATAATATTTTCTACAAATATGCTGGTTCCTTTCTTCACTCCTCTAACAACCTGAGGAAGAACACATCTAAGAGCAAATGGGTACTCCTTTACATTGCCCTTAGTTGTCAGGGAGTCACTACTGGTTCAGATAAAAGGCAAGAGTGCATTTCTTAAAGAAAAGGCAATTTCTTCTAATCTACCAACTGGTTTAACCAAGTTAATTACTATAGTTCTCAACCCTGGCTGTATACTAGAATCACCTGGTAAACAGCTTTTAAAAATGACTGATGCCTGGCTCACATTCTCAAAAATTCAGACTTAACTGGTCTAGGGTGTGGCCCAGGAAACTTTATTAAAATTTTTCCAGATGGTTCAAGTGTGAGGCTACAGTTGAGAAGCACTAAACTAGTGGCTTGCCAACATTTTTGTCTGAGCACCTTCTATACTCTTAAAAACTACTGAGTACTCTAAAATGCTTTTGTTTACATTCATTATATTTATTGATAACTAGAAATTAAAACTGAGCAATTTAAAAATATTTATTAATTCATTTAAAAATAATAAACCTGTCACGTTTTTAAAAATTAATTTATTGTTTAAGTATTACAAACAGTAGTACATGTCTCCTTTTTTTCCCCATTGACATGTTAATATAAATAACTTCTCTTTATTAAAATATCTTCCAAAACAAAAACATTTAATGAAGAGTGGCACTATTTTAATTTTTTACAAATTTTCTTATATCCAGCTTAATGAAAGGTAGCTGAATTCTCCTATCAGCTTCTGCATTCTGTTGCAGTATGTAGTTGAAGTATATGAAGAAACCCCAGCCTCACACAGTATGCAGCTAGAAAAGGAAGTATTTTAATAGCCTTTTGAGATATTTGTGGATATCCTGTCCACTGAACCAAAACTCCAAGTGTTTTCTTTTTTAAAAAACATATTTTTATTGATTTCAGAGATGAAGGGAGAGGGAGAGAAAGAGGGAGATAGAAACATTAATGATTAGAGAGAATCACCGATTGGCTGCCTCCTGCACTCCCCCTACTGGAGATCGAGCCTGCAACCCGGGCACGTGCCCTTGACCAGAATCAAGCCTGGAACCCTTCAGTCCACAGGCTGACGTTCTATCCATTGAACCAAACCAACTAGGGCTTTTAAAAAAATATTTTAAATATATTTTTATTTATTTCAGAGAGGAAGGGGGAGGGAGAGAGAGAGAAACATCAATGATGATAGAGAATCATTCATTGGCTGCCTCCTGCACACCCCACACTGGGGATTGAACCTGCAATCTGGGCATGTCCCCTGACTGGGAATCGAACCCTGACCTCCCGGTTCATAGGTCTACGCTCAATCACTGAGCAACTGCATCCAGGCATCAAGTGCTTTCTTAAAGGTCAGCTGCATTGTAGGATCTGAAACCTTACCAATAAAGTTAATATCCTGTTACATTAAAAATCCACTGGTTTCTCTTGCATTTTGAATGGATCTTTTTTATATGCTTGCATGATTTTGTAACATCATTCATTGGTCACTTGGAAAATATTTTTTCACTGAGCTATGCAGATTTTCCAAATGTTTAAACCATCTCATTATACAATATCAAAAAGTGACATTTGCTAACACCTCACTTACAGATGGTTCAAGTATGAGGCTACAGTTGAGAAGCACTAAACTGTACTCTAAAATGCTTTTGTTTACATTCGTTATATTTAATGATAATTAGAAATTAAAATGCTTTTGTTTGCATCCATTATATTTATTGATAATTACTGTTACATCATCAGAAAATTCTTGAGGTGCTGGAAAGCTGTCAACTCACAGGGACAGATACACATTTTCCAGAATTCCAATTTTTGTTTGAAAGCTAGAATTTTATAATTGACAACAAATACTACCCGTGTTTTTCTTAAGTGACAAAATCATTTTGGTCATTTTAGAGAGAAATGTCTGACGAATACCCAAGTCTCAGTTACCATAGTTTGTCAGCCAGTTGTTATTTCAAGTAAAAAATGGTGTTCCATGAAAAACACAGCAAGTTCAGCTCACAACTCAAATACACCGGTGCTTTTCTTTTGAGAAAACCACCATACTTCACGATATTAAAAAGATGAATACTCAAGGATTGAGAGTTAATAAAATGAATAATTTTTACTGCTCCAACAAAGACATTTTTAGGTTAAATTGGCATCCTCCCACCCCCTCCAAGTCATACAGTTTGGTGCCAATTGTCTTGATTCATGATAAGGCACCAGCAATTTTACCAACTCTCAGTGCAAATGTCAACAGTGAAAAAAGCAAGTTATTTCTTAGTAATAATTTTGAACTCATCTTCAGATCCCCTGAAGAAGGGATCCCCAGAGGTCCATGAAAGTAGACTTTGAGAACCGCCTCATTGAGTTGATTCCGAGAGAACTAACATGCCACTTAAACATTAGCTATTTCAGCAAGAGTTAAATAAGCTTCAAAATTACTCCACATATCATCCAAGTAAGGCGGAGCATGGGGAAAGTGACAGGGTGCGGTCTACCATATTCAGTTTGGTTGTTAATCCCAAGTCAGACATTGAAAAAATAAAGTCTAGGAAAATGTTTCCTACAGATCTGATTATGAAATATTTGGCAGAGGGAATCTAATGCAAACCAGCTGCTGGAGTTTTGCTGTGAGCAGTTGGTTCGCGCACGCCGCCAAAAGGCCCCCGTTAGTGGGGAGGCCAGATGAGCTCACGCAAAGGCGTTTTAGCAGCTTTTGCCCTGTAAGTGCTACAAGCACACCACCACTCCCTTTTCCACACTGTAAAGTAGTCACACTTTCTTTGGATCTTTTTCTCCTCCAAAGAGAGCTTATTGAAAAAGACGACAAAATGCACATCCTACAAAATCCACAGCACCTTTAAAACCAATGTGTTCTTCTACCTCTATCATGTATCTGGCTTTAATCTCACGAGATGTATAAAATAAAAATAAAATTAAAAAAATAAATAAAAATCCTCTTCATTTACCACTTTAATGTTTTACTTAATTCTTTACCAGCCTGAAATATCAGCTATTTGAGTACGTACACACACACACACACACACACACACACACACGAAGCCTTGCTTTCCAAGAATCTGTAGGGGTGCAAGCCAATATAAATGATAACTCATGATAATTTAATTTACACTACCCTGACAATGTTCTTTGATTTTTGACCATCTACTTTTGTGGATAATCAAGGTCCTTAATTTTTCTTCCCTATGTGTTTATGCTATCTTTTTTTCTTGTCTCATCCACTCATAAGTATTAGAGATAGAATCATTGAAAAGTGAACATTCAGCCCTTTCTCATCTATACTAATAAAAGGGTAATATGCTAATTAGACCAGATGTCTTCTGGATGTCATTCCGGACGTCCTTCCTGATGAAGCTGGGGCTGGAGGGAAGCCAACCCGGGTCCTGGGTGCCGGAGGGAAGCTGGTGCTGGCAGCTGGGGGAAGGAAGGCCTACTCTTGCACGAATTTTCATGCATTGGGCCTCTAGTTACTCATATAAATCTCAAACCCTCTCTTTCTTCCACATTAAAAAGACACAAGCACACCACTTTCTGGCCTTGCCTTTCTTTGTGGTAAACCTCCTGGTCTGGTTCCATCCTCGGGCCTCTCTCTCAGTGACCATACTCTACCCACTCTGGGAGACAGAGGATGATAAAATCCCACTTAATTATATCATGTACTGACTTAAACCAATTCCACCTGGTGGACATGGCCACATGGAAAAACTAAACTTCTCATCTGCCTGTCATCTATGTTCCTAGTCCACTGGTACTTCCTGAACAAGGAGTTAAGAATCCCTGCTGTCACATTAGTTACTCTTAGCATGAAACATGTTCAGGGAGCTACAGGCCCCACCCATTTAATTAATGGACAATTTCAATTTGCATGTCTAGGTTGATCCAAATAACACATTTGAATTCCTCACATTTAATATGAAACTTTCACTACTTGTAAAAGCTGTTGTAAAACTAAACTCCTCTTTTAACAATGGCCAAATTAAACCAATTACATTTTTTATATAGAATTCTTCTTTGACTTATTTTCACTTAATAATAAATTATTATTCTTATAATTAAAGCAGCTAACAACGTGTTAGGTACCATTGTAGGCATTTTACAAGTATTAACTCATTTATTACTCACACCCACCCTATCTCATTAGAGTTTCATTAACAAATGAAAAATCTATAGCACAGAAAGGTTAAGTAACATGCTCCCAATTACCTACTAGAAGTGGCAAAATAAGGATTCAAACTCAAGTTTATTAAGGATTGGCCTTAGTCCCTTCCATTAAATGGCATTGTATTTTTTTAATTATAACATCTTTATTGAAATATATAATTCACATGCCATACACTTTACCATTTAAAATGTATAGTTCAATAGATTTTAGTACATTCAAAGTTATATAATCACTACACATTGCATTTAGCACATTTTCATTACTTCCAAAAGACATCCTACACTCATTGTTTCTCCCACTCCCCACCCTATATTCCTGGCAATGACTAATTGTTCTGTCTCTATAGCTCTGCCTATTCTAGACATTTTATACAAATGGAATCAAATACTATGTGGTCTTTTGTGTCTAGCTCCTTTCCACTTAGCATAACGTTTTCAAGGCTCATCCATATTGCAGAGTTTATCAAAATCTTACTCTTTTTTATTTCCAAACAATATTCTATTGTATGGATATACCATATTTTATTCATTCATTATTTGAATGAACTTGGGTTGCTTCCACTGTTTGGGTTTTATAAATAATGCTGTTATAAACATTCATGTGTAATTTTGTGGGTGGACATAAGTTTTTGTTTCTCTTGGGTATACAACATAGGAGTGGAATTGCTGGGTCATATGGTGACTCTATGTTTACCCTTTTGAGGAACTTCCAGACTGTTTTCCACATTGACTGCACCATTTTCATTTCTAGGAGCCAGTGTATGATGGTTTCATTTCATCCACATCCAAGTCTACACTTGTTATTATCTGTCTTTTTACTTACAGGCATCCTAGTGGGCAGGAAGAGGTATCTATCGCACTGTGATTTCGATTTGCATTTCCCTGATGGCTAATTATGTTGAGCATCTTGTTATGGGCTTATTAGCTATTTGTATATTTTCTTGGGACAAATGTCTATTCATATCCTTTTCCCATTTTAATTGGGTAATTTATTTTTTTATTATTGAGGTGTAAGAGTTCTTTCTATTTTCTAGATATAAGATCCTGATTAGATATATAGTTTGCAAATATTTTCTCTCACTCTGTGGGTTGTCTTTTCACTCTCTTTTTTGTTTTTTCCACTTTCTTGATGGTGATATTTGAAGCACAAATTTTTTTTTAAATTTTGATGAAGTCTAATTGACTTATTTTTTGTTGCTTACACTTTGGTGTTCTATCTAAGAAAGCTCTGCCCAAGCCAAGGTCATGAAGATCTACTCCTGTTATAATTTTAACTCTTAAATTTATTTCTAACTTTTCTTTAGTTGCAAATTAATACCACACTAATAGTACAAACACAAACACTCATTTCCTTCCTTTGTACCAAAGTGCTTTTGTAGTCTAGGTCTTGTCTAGCCTATGGCCAGAACCTAATTGTTCATGGGATTGTAATTTCTAGTATTAAACAAAGGCTCACCTATGGAATGTCACAGTGCCACAATTAAGGAAAGGTCTAAGGATAAAACTACCCTCCTTGCATTTTATAATCATAACTAGAGAATAAGCTTTTGCCCTGAAATTTAAACTTAAGCAATCTCTACAGTCATATTCATAAGTTTAACTCTTTGGAAAATATAAATTTAATTGTTGCACTTATAATTAGTGAGACATGTCCACATGTTTTCATAGGATTCCTGTCATGCTTCCAATGTAACCATGACAGAGAAACTATAACTTAAGTAACAGAATTTAACTCAACTGAGATTTAATGAGGGCCTACGATATGCAAAGCATTATAGGAAGTACTGAGATGACTAAGTCACAGTTCTTAACTCAAGATTATAATTTAGTGGGGATTAAGAAACAAAACAAGAGAAACTGACGGTTAGAGTCAGCCTTCCTGCAGGACCCTTATGACCTGAAGGACTTAATGAGGGGACCTCTCTCATTCTATTCTGTGATCTAGGTGTTCCAGCTCTAAATCACAGAGACACTCCTGAAAAGCTATGTAAAAATTGTATTTTTATTAAAAAAAAAAAAAGATATATGTAAGGGAGCGTGGCAAGTTGCAGGAAGTCCTATATAACATGAAAGTCTTCCTGTAATGTAAGGAATACCCTTCCTCGCATAAATCTTTGCTTGCTCAAATCAGGACTGCTCCCCACTGTTCCCTGTGGGACATACCAGATGGTTTCAACATTTAGCTCTTTTGAGTAACAAATGCTTTTCTGTGGGGCTCCTTTTTAATGTGTAGTTTCTGAGTTACATCAAAACCTGATTCTTGGGGGGCAATGGGGGGGATATGAACACATATGCAATAACTTAATCAATAAAAAACAACAACAAAAAAAACCCTGATTCTTTTTAAAGCTCCAATAAAACAGAATGTGCAATATGTCTTCTAGTTTAACAAGAGGTAACTAGTTTCCAGTTCTCTCTTAAGACATATTGGCACCCAAATCTATATTTCTCTGTTCTTTGTGCTTCCAACTCCCCACTTCTAGCATGCTAGAAACATCCCATTGCTTCAGGTCAAATCAATATTTATTTGATGGAATCAAAATTATGTGCTCTTCTACCAGAAAGAGAAATTGAAGAATATTTTGGCTGAGCTGTGTGGTTTATCCACAGTACCACATTCTGGTTTAAATGATTTCATCACTCGGTCAAGAGGCTACCACAATTTCAGTGGTTTTGTAGTCACAGTCAATAAAGTAAAGGAAAAAACACACACACTATTTACTTATATTCATGACTAAGCAGTCTTGAAGGGAGCAGTTAGAAAGCGGCTTCAACAACTTAAAAAATGGGCACAAAAATACTAATGACAGAAACCATTTATTCTGAACTAGGAGAAGCAAAATAATCAATAAGGTTGTGAAATAAAAGTTTTTGTCTAAATCAACTATGTCAGCTACTTAAATTCTATTTTAGGCACCTAAGATAATAGACGTCACTTTAAAATTCTTTAGAAGATTTAGAGTAGGACAGATACTTTCTTTTTGTGTCTTTTGTCTTACCTTGTGGCAACAAGAGGGTAGCTGTGACATGGTGATGCCCAGGCATCCCTTGTCCATGGCATACAGTCATAAAGCAGCAAATCCTTTTCAGTCACAGCCATGAGAACAGGTCTCCACTGTTGTCTTCCACCATCTAGTTTTGCCTGTTACAATGGTGAAATCCAGAAAGCAGAGCTAACTATAACGATATGTAATTATAAAAGTCCATTCAGTGGTGGTCTGACATAGCAGGTCTCGAGTCTCCATTTGTTTCTCCATCCATATTTTCTAAACATCAGTATTTCTCCAATATTTTTTTGTAAAAAATATATTTTAAATACTTTCAATAATAAAGAATTTAAAAACCTGATTTAAATATTTTTTAAAAAAGAAATATTTTACATTACAACCCAATACACACACACATATATAAATAACTGAATGTAAAAATTTCCAACACAATATAATCCCTATATTTTGTGCAGTGTACTCTGATCATTTCTATTTTTTTTTTAAATGCTGATGACCTACTATGTTGTATTCTGGAAAACACTCATATAAACTATTGTCAAATATTTCTCTATTATACTTAGGAAGTTTATGTTTCAGTTTCAAACATACCATTGCATTTACTTGCATAAAGTTCAATGATCTGAGGGTTTAAAATAAAGGAAAACCACCACTGTTTATCCATACTGTCAAGGATCCAAGACCCAAAAGCAAAAGACTACATTCAGAAAAAGCTTTGGTATCATCAAAATATTTGTCCTCATGCCCTGGTCAAGTAGCTCAGTTGGTTAGAGCATCCTCCTGACACAACAAGGTTGCGGGTTTGATCCCCAGTCAGGGCACATACAAGAATCAACCAATGAATGCATAAATAAGTGGAACAACAAATTGTTGTTTCTCTCTTCTCTCTCTCTCTCTCTCTCTCTCTCTCTCTCTCTCTCTCCCCCTCTCCTTCTCTCTCTACGCCCCCTTCTCTTCCTCTCTGTAAAATCTATCAGTAAGTAAATAAATTTAAGCAAAACATTTGCCCTCATGAGATAAGATCTTTGAGCAGACAATGCTTAACAACAGTGTACTTTAACACTGATTCTTCAGCTCACTATCATCACAGTGACAGATGGCTTCAAGGAGAATCCAAATTGTTGAATCACTTGTCTCTTAAAGAGATGTCTCAGAGCCCCTTTTCATTTTCTCCTCTTTAATGACTTCTGAAGATAATCTGGACATGTTAGAGCACCTTAAGAATAAATTTATAATCTGAAAAATGGCCTAAGTGGTTCTGTTGTGTGTTACAACTACCACTCGGGCTCTTTCCTCCTAGCTAGAGCCCCAGCTGATTCCAGGAGTGGGAAATGGATTCCACTCAGTGAAGTGACCCTTGTTCTACTGTGTGCTGAAAGCACAAAAAATACGTGATCTGACTTTCAGAATTCAAGCAAATTATTGTAGAAATAATTATACTTTTCTTACCAGTGAACCCAAATTTTCTAGGACTCTATATTAGTCCATAGGTAACTGTAATGTCTGGAGAGAGAATGCCATCTCTAAATAGGTTTTCTAGATTCTTACATTTTTGGGTCACAGGTACCCCAAAGGGATTTCTAGTTTATGTTCACTACTAAGTCTTTGTCTCTGAAATTGTTATGGATAATATTTCAATAGGGAAAATATGCCAAAACCGGTTTGGCTCAGTGGATAGAGCGTCGGCCTGCGGACTGAAGGGTCCCGGGTTCGATTCCGGTCAAGGGCATGTACCTTGGTTGTGGGCACATCCCCAGTAGGAGATGTGCAGGAGGCAGCTGATCGATGTTTCTCTCTCATCGATGTTTCTAACTCTCTATCTCTCTCCCTTCCTCTCTGTAAAAAAAATCAATAAAATATATTTAAAAAAAAAATAGGGAAAATAATGTAACATCTATCTTCCCAAAGGGTTAAAATGATAATCTGATTTTTAAAAAATTAATGATCTCCTAAGTTGTAAGAAAGAGATTTTGAAGGCTAGATCTGAGTATATGGATTTGGAAAACCTAAATGAAATGTATTTCTTCCCAAGGAAGATATTTTAGGCTCTAAAGAAAACTGCAAATGTCAATAGAATATTCAATTTCAAGATAAAAAACTTTTTATTCAATTAAAAACTTTAAAAAGTATTTATTCTTTAGCTCTCTTGAGTCTAGATTTTGGAGAATATCTTTTCCCTTTTCTACTTACCATTGGAGAATAAGAAAGCCTCAATTTAAGTCATTCTGTTTGCCTATTTGCCTTAACTTATAAAGATACTGTTTGCTTTTACAGAAGTCAAATGCTGCCTGCTATATATAGCTTGTGTTTTCAGTTGTGGTATCAGTGCAAGCAGCGTTGGGGCTCCACTATTGAGGTTATGGCTGGAGAAAAAAGGGACACTAATGTTAGGGTTTTTGTTTGCTTGTGTTTCAACATCCACACATCCATACGCCTGCATATTCTCTGGCCAAATAAGACCCTTCTGCAAATTTTATTTTTGAATAAATAGAGTTAGATAGCACTAAAGATGAAAAAAATACTAATAGTTACTACTCGTTCCCTAAAATCTCTTAATCTAATAAATCTTTTTGACAAGTGATGTACTTCTTTATTTTTTATAATAGAAAACACAGAGCAAACACTAAGTAAACCATTTCACTAATACTACTTTGAGTCTTTACACATTTGGGGAATTATCAGGGACCAAGCAGGAACTGTGAGAACAAAGTTTTCTTTGGCCGTCTTGGCTTTTCTAACCTATACTCAAATGCTTAAAAATACTGATTTTATAGATAATTAATGTTCCCCCATTTGATGCACTTAAAGAAAATTCCCTTTTAAGAATATAAACTAAAAGGTAAACTATCAGTCACATCAAAATCAGTATCAATAGAGAAGTCCCTTTGCATAGAACAGATTATTTATCAGTTACCAAATATCTATATTATAGGTTTTCCCTGTTTTAAGCAAACTCAATTTATGACAACGTGAAATAACCAAAAGGATAAATTAAGGAGAAATCATTTATTTTTTTTTTAAACATATTTTATTGATTTTTTACAGAGAGGAAGGGAGAGAGATAGAGAGTTAGAAACATCGATGAGAGAGAAACATCGATCAGCTGCCTGCTGCACACCTCCCACTGGGGATGTGCTCTCAATCAAGGTACATGCCCTTGACTGGAATCGAACCTGGGACCTTTCAGTCTGCAGGCCGACGCTCTACCCACTGAGCCAAACCGGTTTCAAGGAAAATCATTTAAAGTTAAATGATCCTTTCTTAATTTATTTGCCCCAAATAACTATGTTTTCCAAGTACAACTGGAACGGTTTCATTTACATGAAAACTTTTCAGGAGATGCACCTCTTGCCAAAAGAAATGCTTACCTACATTAAATAGGTTATATGATCTGAAATTATCTTGACCATTTTCACACTCATAAACAATCTTATGGTCAGAAAAGACTTTGGCATTTACCTAGTCCAACCTTTATCAGATATATAAGCTCATGATACTTCTGAGAAATGCTATCCAATCTTGCTTCAACACCTTATTCTGAGAGTGATATTTAATTTGGGTAACCCAAACAACTATCTCAGAAAAGTAAAAATCAAGAGTATTTTAGAAACGGTACTTTGAATTAGTTCAGTGGTACTATTTTTAAAGTGGCTGTAACTTTTCTTCTTAGTATTATTTCCGAACCCTAAAGTTGTCTTCTTAGACAAGATTTTATAATTAGTGACTTGTTTGCTTGCTTTTTGTATGTATATACAGAGACAAAGAAAAAAATTACTGCGCTTCTACTATAATACAAAGCATAAGGCTAAGTTCTCCGGTGGCAATAAAGATTTAGAAAAAGTGTGTTCCTGTCTTCCAGGAGCTCACAAATGAGTGGAGGAAACACACATAATACAGTCCATAAAAAACAGACTGTGATGAATTGGTGGCTTTATTTTTCTCCGACTTGTCTGTATGTAGCATGAACTATATTAAGTTCACTTTAAAAGTCTGGCAACTCTCAAACATTGCTGGGAATCTAAATTAGTTCAAGGCTTATGGAAGGCAATTTGGAAATATTTATTAAAATTACAAATGCACATACCCTTTGTGGTAGTTTAAAAATATGTCCTGACTGGTTTCTCAGTGGTTAGAGCATTGGCCCATGGACCAAAGGGTCTCAGGTTCGATTCCCAGTCAAGGGCAAGTACCTCGGTTACAGGTCCCCAGCCCCGATGGGGGCACCTGTGGGAGGCAACCAATCCATGTTTCTCTCTTTCTCCTCTCCTTTCTCCCTTTCATTCTCTCTAGAAATCAAGGGCAAAAATATCATCTGATGAGGATTAAAAACAAAACAAAACTAAAACTATGCCCACAAATTCTTTACTATTCTTCCCCTTTAGAGGTGAAGCCCTTGGGTGTAGGCTGTTTGGACATAGTAACTCAGTTCTAATGAAAAGAGTAAAGCAGAATAAAGTAGAGGTCATAAAAGGCACTGTAGCTTCCATATTGTTCTCTCTCTCAGATCAACACTCTGGGGGAAATTATCAGCCATGTTTTGAGGACATTCATGCAGCCCCGTGGAAAGGCCTGACGACTTCTGCCACAGGCAGCAAGAAACTGAGGCCTCCTGCCAACAGCCATGTGAATTAATCGTGTTGGAGGTGGACCTTCCAACCCCGGTCAAGCCCTCAGATGACTGCCACCCTGGCTGACAGCTTGACAACTTCATGAGAGATCCTGGGCCAGCACCACCTAGGCAAATTGTAAACAGATTCCTGATCCTTAGAAACTGTGTAAGGTAAATGCTTGTTATTTTAAAGCCACTCAGTCTTGGGGTAATTTATTATATAGCAATAGATAATTAATATACCTGGTGACTCAGCACTTCTGGGAGTTATCCTACAAATAGAGAAATATCCCCTACTCTCTGAATTGTCATTATCCAAACTCAGGAACTGATGTAAATTTCTCAATAAATCCCTTTCTGACCAAAGTTTTAATACTCACTAACACAAACTTATGAACCAAATATATTCAGATATGTGGGTTCCCTTGTATCCTGATTTATCTGAACTCGGAACCAGACTTTGGACAGTACATGTTTAAAGAACAAACTACAAGGTTATTCATTGCAGCATCATTGATAACGGCAAAAGACAATAACAGCGAAACTGGGAGAGTGCTATTTAACTGCAATCACACAAAGGAAAAAAGAATGCCCTCTGTTCATTGATATGGAAAGATCTTCAGGACATATTGTTTAATGAAAAAAAGAGCAAGGTATAAAATAGTGTGCAAAATATGCTATCTTCTTTCATAAGAGAAGAAAAGAAGGATATATGTTCCTATTTGCATAGAGAAACTCTCAAACAAATCACTGGAAAGTAATGAAATTGATGATCTTTCTGGGGAATTGGGAGTGGGAACTAGGCGGATGGGGGACAGGAAAGAGTAAGATTTTTCACCTCTTAACTTTTTATTCTGATTTTTGAACTATGTGAATTATTACCTGTTAAAAATCATGAACATTTCTACCATTGCTGAAAGCACAAAAAATTACCATTCAATGGTGTTTTTCAACTATTGCATAAAAAATAGAAATAATGACAAACATAACTAAAAGACTAAAACTTTTGTAAGTCATAAGTAGTTATAACATGATTTTCATTAGTTTCTTCTCTGTCTAGTTATTCTAATTATGCTCCCTAAAAATGATCAAATATCTGAATATATATGGTTCTTAAGTTTGTGTTAGTAATATAATTCTATGTTCTAATTTATTATAATTATTGTTTAAAATGTTCAAAAATTTCAGAGCTGAAAAAAATAGATTAGTAGAATCCACAATGGTCCACAACACAGTCACTGAAAGTTACCAAACAAGATTGCCAGGCCTCACAATAGATCCACCAAATCAAAACTCTTTTCTTTTTTTTTTTTCTTTTTTTTTTTTTTTTCTGTTCATCAGATTATTTATTCACTTGATTTTTAGATTCACTTGTTGATAGATGTGTATTTGTTGTTCATAATTTGTATCTTTACCTTTTTCTTCTTCTTCCTCTTCTTACAGGATACCTTTCAGCATTTCATATAATACTGGTTTGGTGGTGATGAACTCCTTTAGCTTTTTCTTATCTGTGAAGCTCTTTATCTGGCCTTCACTTCTGAATGATAGCTTTGCTGGATAAAGTAGTCTTGGTTGTAGGTTCTTGGTATTCATCACTTTGAATATTTCTTGCCATTCCCTTCTGGCCTGCAAAGTTTCTGTTGAGAAATCAGCTGACAGTCGTATGGGTACTCCCTTGTAGGTAACTGATTTTCTTTCTCTTGCTGCTTTTAGGATTCTCTCTTTGTCTTTTGCTCTTGGCATTTTAATTATGATGTGTCTTGGTGTGGTCCTCTTTGGATTCCTTTTGTTTGGGGTTCTCTGCGCTTCCTGGACTTGGAAGTCTATTCCTTTCACCAGGTAGGGGAAGTTTTCTGTCATTATTTCTTCAAATAGGTTTTCAATATCTTGCTCTCTCTCATCTTCTGGCACCCCTATAATTCGGATGTTGGTACGCTTGAAGCTGTCCCAGAGGCTCCTTACACTATCTTCATATTTTCGGATTCTTTTTTCATTTTGCTTTTCTGGTTGGGTGTTTTTTGCTTCTTCGTATTTCAAATCTTTGACTTGATCCTTGCGACCCTCTGGTCTGCTGTTGGGAGTCTGTATAATATTCTTTATTTCAGTCAGTGTATGCTTAATTTCTAGTTGGTCCTTTATCACAACATCGAGGGTCTCATTAGATTTCTTGAGGATCTCACTACATTTATCGGCGGTCTTACCAGTCTTTTCGAGGGCTTCTAAACAGTTCTTTAAAGACCTTAAAAGTGTGGTTTTGAACTCTATATCCAACAGTTTGCTTTCCTCCAATTCTGTCATTTGTGTCCTGTTTCTTTGTCTCGGCATTTTTTTATGCTTTGCTGTGTCGATAGAGTGCCTTTCTGTGCTAAGTGTCCCAATTACCTAAGGTAGACACTCTTGGTGCACCCCCTTGTGGGCTTTGTGCACAGTCTTGTTGTGGTTAAGCCTTGATTGTTGTAGTTATCACTGTGAGGAATTGACCTCCAGGCCAATTGGCTGTGAGAATCAGCTGTGTCTGCGGTGGGAGAACTTCTGTGCTGGAGACACCCCTCTGGGGCTAGACTTGCTTCGATGGGGCTTTGGTGCTCCCAAATCAAAACTCTTTTAAAAAATATATATTTTATTGATTTTTTACAGAGAGAAAGGGAGAGGGATAGAGAGTTAGAAACATCAGCTGCCTCCTGCACACTCCCTACTGGGGATGTGCCCGCAACCAAGGTACATGCCCTTGACCAGAATCGAACCTGGGACCCTTGAGTCCGCAGGCTGACTATCCACTGAGCCAAACCGGTTAGGGCTCAAAACTCTTTTGAGGTGGAAGGGGTGGGGGGTGGGGGAGGCGACCTGGGAAACTGTACTTAAAACACAAAACAAAAATAAAAGAACAAAACCACCCTGGGCTGATACTAACTGCCTGCCCCCTTGCACACACATGAAGGAACCAGGATTTAAAGAGACGAAGGCACTTTTAAAAAGATCTAAAGCCAGTGAAAATCAGAACTAGCACTTGAACACTCTTCTTTGAACCCCAAGTCCAGTCTTCTTTTTTCAAGTCCTTCTGGCCCAGCTGACAATGAAGGACCCAAAAGAAGAAGTCTGTACCATACATCACATAGAGCTTTTAGTCTCCCTTACGTCAGATTTGGATTACGTTCTTCCTTTCCCTTCGGTCAATAGCCACTTAGGTTCTCTTGTTTCTCTTCATTTTTCAGTTGGGAAAGACATTTGTCTAATGGCTTATAAAATACTTTGTATATTTTATACTTTTCCCAGAGCAGGGGACTAAGCCTGCTGTTCCTAAAACTCTGTCAACAGACTAGAATAGGGGTTGGGAAACTATGACCTGTGGGCCAAATGCAGTCCACTACTTGTTTTTGTAAATAAAGTTTTATGGAAACACAGCCACACCTATTTTCATACTGTCTATGACTGTTTTATTGCTACAATGGCAAGTAGTTGTGATACTATCTAGCCCTTTAGAGAAACAGTTTGCTGATCCTGTTCTAAAATCATGAAAAGTATTTTCTGTCATTAAGAACAGAGGTGATAAATAAGAGCCTCTTTTTAGTTTGTTGTGATGATGATTCTCATGACGGTCAGTTCTTCTGGTGGTGGTGATAATTAGCAACAAATAGCTAAATGGTAGGGAGGATAAACAAAGCTCTGCAATCCAGATGTCCAGACATGACTGCATGATACATATGAAACGGGGGAACCATCCTGGCTATCAATGGCAACCCTGCCCTGTCGCCCAGCCTACCTGTTCTGCCAGCCAGGCAATATGCTTGACCTCCTTGCTGCCTCCTGCTGTACTGGTTGCACCAAGCATGGCATTGAGTTCAGCCAACACCTGTGGGAGGAGAGCCATAATGTTGGTGTGGATAGCTACGAACCAGGAGTGTGCGGTGGCTGTATCCTTGCAGCGTAGGATCAATGTGTTCCTGCTATCGGGAGAATGTAGCTCTATCAATCTGTGTGGAAAAAGAAAACGAAAAAGTGAGCTAGATCAGAAGTCATCAAACCTGCCAGAGTTTAACACACATTATTGGGAATCTATTTTAATTTTACATTCCAGAATAGAGATGCTTTCTCCTAATTCCATAGTTTTCTCCAGTTCCAGGGAAAACCACATGTGGAAAGATACTGGTAATCATCAGAAAGACTAACTGTTGGGTCTGCTATTTCAATGTGTTAATATAATAACCTAAGACAGTGGTCGGCAAACTGCGGCTTGCGAGCCACATGCGGCTCGCGAGCCACATGCGGCTCTTTGGCCCCTTGAGTTTGGCTCTTCCACAAAATATCACGTGCGGGCGCGCACGTACAGTGCGATTGAAACTTCGTGGCCCATGCGCAGAAGTCAGTTTTCAGCCTGGGCAAGTCTATTTTGAAGAAGTGGAGTTAGAAGAAGTGGGGGTACTTTTGGCTCTCAAAAGAAATTTCAATTGTTATACTGTTGATATTTGGCTCTGCCGACTAATGAGTTTGCCGACCACTGACCTAAGATGAGGGAACCTGTTGTATAGTCTATAATAGAACACTTTGTCTTAATTTCCATGCCAAAGAAATAGAAAGCATGCTTGTTGAATCTGATGGGCACATTGTAAAGAAGGAATAGATATTTTAAAAAACATTTAGAAAATACCTTTAGAAAAGTATTGCTAGATAAATAAAACCTACTGCCAAACAGTGAACTGAAATTTTGTGTGAAATAAAGGAAAGAGGAAATAGTTGAAGAATATGATTCCTTATGAAAATTTACAACTGTTTTTTTTAGTGTTTGAGTAACATTATATAATAAATCATCTACTGAGTCATAGTAGTAAAACAATTAGGAGATCTTCAACTCTATGACTATTATTTGTTAATGCTCAACTGAGAATAATTTATATACTTCAAAAATAACCTTTAGAAATTAGTTAAAAATTTTTAAAAGTACATTGAACAAATTATGTATACAGCAATTTATTGGGTACTGTTTTGTGTTTTGGCCAAAATTTTTGTCAAGATGACTTTAAAAAGTCAAATAAATAAATGACTAATATATATACACATTGCTGTGTTCTAACAGTTCTTTCAAAATGGAAAAGAAAAAGCTCTTAGGAGTGCTTCTCATGGTAGACTAGAAATTGATGAATTGCCACTGTCTTCCTAAAGACAGTTTTTGCTGCCTTGAAGCACTGCCATCAGATCCTACAACTCCCGCCAAAGATAAGCAGTTTACATGTACACTGGCATTTCTTTAAAAAAAAATTTTTTAAACTGATTTCAGAGAGAAAGGGAGAGGAAGAGAGAGATAGAAACATCCTATCTAATAAAAGAGAAACATGGTAATTAGCCGTACAGCCACTACCCTTCCCATTGGCTAAACACTGAGATATGCAAATTAACTGCCAGCCAAGATGGCGGCCGGCAGCCAGGCAGCTGACGCGAACAGGGAGGCTTGCTTGCTTCAGTGACGGAGGAAGCCAAGCTTCCCCGACTACCCTGCCGGCCTCTGAGCTGCAACTCTAAGAAACATTGTTACAAATATAGAAGCTAAACAAACCCCCAGAAACCTGCTTTAGTCAGCCAGGCTTCAGCCAGCAGGACCGCAACATTGTTTCAAATACAGAAGGTAAACAAAGGCCAGAAACCTGCTTTCACCAGCCAAGGCCTCAGAGCTAAAGCTGGCCCAGAATAAAAAAAAAAAAAAAGAAAAAAAGGAGCGGTTGGGAGCTTTAGTCACCTGCCAGCCTGAAAACGGCCCTCAGCCCCTCACCCAGACTGGCCAGGCACCCAAGCGGGACCCCCACCCTGATCCAGGACACCCTTCAGGGCAAACCAGCCGGCTCCCACCCATGCACCAGGCTTCTATCCTATATAGTAAAAGGGTAATATGCCTCCCAGCACTGGGATCAGCGGAGCAGCGAGGCCTCCTGGCACCAGGATCAGCGTGACAGGGGGCAGCGCCCAAACCCCCTGATTGCCCTGCGGCTCTGTGTGTGACAGGGGGCATGGCCACAACTTCCCTATCTGCCCTGCTCTGTTCGTGACAGGGGAAGGTGCCCCAACCCCCTGATCGCCCTGCGGCTCTGTGTGTGACAGGGTGTGGCGCCCCCAACTCCCCGCCCCCACGGGCCCTGCTCTGTGTGTGACGGGGTAGAGCCATAACCTCCCCATCGGCCCTGCCCTGAGTGTGAAAGTGGCGGCGCCCCAACCCCCTGATCGGCCCTGCTCTGTGGGTAATAGAGGGCGGCGCCCCAACCCCCTGATCCGCCCTGCTCTGTGTGTGACAGGGGGCGGTGCCCCAACTCCCCTATCGGCCCTACTCTGTGAGTGACGGGGGGAGCTCCTCAACCCCCTGATGGGCCTTGCTCTGTGTGTGACAGGGGGGAGCTCCCCAACCCCCTGATGGGCCCTGCTCTGTGCGTGACAGGGAGGAGCTCCTCAACCCCCTGATATGCCCTGCTCTGTGAGTGACAGGGGGCAGTGCCCCAACCCCCTGATCCGCCCTGCTCTGTGCGTGACAGGGGGGAGCTCCTCAACCCCCTGATCGGCCCTGCTCTGTGAGTGACAGGGGGGAGCTCCCCAACCCCCTGATCGGCCCTGCTCTGTGCGTGACAGGGGGCAGCGCCCCAACCCCCTGATCCGCCCTGCTCTGTGTGTGACAGGGGGTGGTGCCCCAACTCCCCTATTGGCCCTACTCTGTGAGTGACAGGGGGGAGCTCCTCAACCCCCTGATCGGCCCTGCTCTGTGCATGACAGGGGGGAGCTCCTCAACCCCCTGATCAGCCCTGCTCTGTGTGTGACAGGGTACGGAGCCCCAACCCCCCTGATGGGCCCTGCTCTGTGTGTGGCAGGGGGTGGCGCCGCAACTTCCCTATCGACCCTGCCTTGAGTGTGACAGGGGGCGGTTCCCCAACCCCCCAATCGGCCGTACCCTGAGCGTGACTAGGGGTGGCATCACAACCTCCCGATCCGCCCTGCTCTGTGCATGACAGGGGGCAGCGCCCCAACTCCCCAATCGGCCCTGCTCTGAGCCTGACCAGGGGCTGCACCTAGGGATTGGTCCTGCCCTCTGCCACCCGGGAGCAGGCCTAAGCCAGCAGGTCATTATCTCCTGAGGGGTCCCAGACTGCGAGAGGGCACAGGACGGGCTGAGGGACCCCCTCTCCCCCTGAGTGCACAAATTTTTGTGCACCGGGCCTCTAGTCAATGATAAAAGAGAATTGTGAATCAGCTGCCTCCTGCACACCCCCTACTGGGAATTGAGCCCACAACCCAGGCATGTGCCCTGACAGGAAATCGAAACATTGCCTCCTGGTTCATAGGTCAACGCTCAACCACTGAGCAATACCGGCTGGGCTACACTGGCATTTCTGCCTTGAAGCTTGTATTCCTCTCATTTGCCAAATATTTAAATTTGCCACATTTAATAAGGCAAATATTCACTCTCATTTGAAAACTGGTTAGTCTATCTTTCTTAAACACACATTTATTGAGCACCTACTCTACATACCAGATACTGTAGTAGATACTGCTATTGGCGATACAGTGATGAAAAAAATAGTCTCTACCCTCACTGGGTCTATAGTCTAATGGGGAAGGCAGAAAAGTACACAACACACAATTACAGGTTATAAAAAGTGCTTCTATTCAGGACTATGAAGACTACTATGAAGTTCTTATCTAAAAAAGGCACTCTGAAGGTGGTAGGGCAAAGCAGAACTGCAATGGAGGCCTCTATACCTCTGGGCACCTCCCCCAAGCAGGTGTTATGCTATGAGACAGGTTATAAACACACCTACCTGTACCTATCTATTCACCCACTCACATGCCTTCCCAATGGAGTTAGCCATGTAGTAAAGCATCCAAGGAGCACGGTTGCTGGGTCAAATGGTAAGACCCTGTTTTGCTTCGTGAGAACCTGCTAAGGTGTCTTCCAAAGCAGCTGGATCATTGGACATTTCCACCAGCAACAAATAAGAGTTCCTGTTGCTCTAGACCTGGATGGGTGGCCCAGTTGGTTGGAGCGTCATCCCATACACTAAAAAGTTGGGGGTTCAATTCCTAGTCAGGGCACTTATCTGGGTTGCAGGTTCAATCCCCAGTTGGGGTACATGCGGGAGGCAAATGATCAATGTTTCTCTCCATCGAGATACTTCTCTCTCTCTCTAAATCAATGGAAATATACCCTCAGGTGAGGATTAAAAAGCGTTACTGTTGCCCTAATTTTAGCCATCTTAATAGGTGTGCAGTGGTAACTCATTGTTTTGATTTGCAATTCTCTAATGACATATGATGTTGAGCATTTTTCATAATCTTATTTGCCAACTGTATTTCTCTTCTGGTAAGGTGTCTGTTCAGATCTGTTGCCCATTTTTTAAATTGGGTTGGCTTCTTATTGTTGAGCTTTAAGAATTTTTTTGTTTATTTGGGTACCAGTCTTTTATCTGATCTGCATTTTACAAAGATTTTTCCCCCCATTCTGTGGCTTCTTCTCAGTCTCTAATGGTGTATGATGGTTAATTTTATGTGTCATCCTTAAATAAAGTTTGACCAGATCGCTGTTAAAACATTATTTCTGGGTGTATCTGTGGTGTTTCCGGGAGACATTAGCATTTGAACCAGTAGACTACGTAAGAATGGCCCTCACCAACTTGGGTGGGCACCATGCAACCCACTGAGGGCATGAACAGAACAAAAGGGCGGAGGAAGGGCAAATTTGCTGTCTGCTTGAGTTGGGACGTCCATCTTCTCTTATCCTCGCACATGGGCACTCCTGATCCGTGGGCCTTTGAACTCAGACTGAATTACACTGCTGACTTTCCTGTTTCACCAACTTGCAGACAGCAGATCATGGGACTTCTTAGACTCCATAATTTCATGAGCCCATTCCTAAAATTAATCTATCCATTTCTTCCTTTCTTTCCTTCTTTCTTTCTTTCTTTCCTTCCTTTCTTTCTTCCTTCCTTCCTTCCTTCCTTCCTTCCTTCCTTCCTTCCTTCCTTCCATCCATCCACCCACCCACCCACCCATCCATCTATCCATCCATCCATCCATCTTTTCTATTGTTCTGTTTCTCTGGAGAACCCTAATATACAGTGCCTTTTATAGAGCAGAAGTTTTTAATTTTAATAAAGGTCAACTTATAAAATTTTTCTTTTATGTACTGTGAGTTTGGTGTTGTATCTAAGAAGTCATCAGGAACCTTTAAAAGGAATTTTTTTAAAAAGCACAATCCTAGACGCTCATGTTGAAAAGAAGAGAAGCACTACAAAATTTTGGAAATTGGCAAGCAGACAAAGGAGTTAAATGATGTATCAGACCTAAAAAAAGTGGGGAGAGCCAACTCCCAGCCAATCCATGGTGTCGAATCCCCAAGAGGCTGAGGAGTTGGAGGCACCAGGTACCTCTGACCGTAGGAGTAAAGCACACAGGTAAAATAAAGGGTCTGGCTGAAAGCCTGTGTCAGCGTTCCCCACACCCAGAGGCCAGTGACTACCCCACCCTCAAACAGCAAAAGATTCAAACCCACACTCATCTCACCTAACTGGGTGGAAGAGCTGGTGATGTCCGTAACTCAGATCCTCTACCTCGATGATTGCTTTATAAAGGGGCTAATTATTCCTACCTGCTGCTTTGGCACTCCCTGTAACCAGCTTACCATCCTTAGACACATGCTAAAAGTTCAGTCCTAAAACCATGACAAGAAATTTCTTTCACTCCTCCTCCTGGCCTACTTAGCACTACAGATAGGAATCAGTTCATCCTTCTCTGGGTACAAAACGTTCACCTTCTGAAAAGGCCTTTTCACCTCATACAGTTCCTGACAGTCTCTCAGACACATCTCCTCCAACAGCCTCTGAACTCTGAACATCCTAACATCAAACACCCTAGTTATTAATAACTGGAGAAATGGAAAGTAAGTCTATTATAAAATAAAATTAAGCTTGATTAACAAAGTCCAGTAGGCTGGAAAAAGGTGAAAATAGGCAATAAATTAGTTTTTAGGGCAGGATCACTGATATTTCATGAAAAGAGAAATTCTGCGGTGTTTTTTAAAAAGGGATTGTGAAATAGCAAATTAAATGAGAAGAAACAGAAAAGAAACTCCAAAATTCTGATGGTTCTAGGATCCAGAAGAATCTGCCTTTGAAGAGGAAGCTCCCCTACACCTGACAATGGGGACAACGGATTTCCTAAAGCCTGTTGCTGTTTTAAAAGAAAAATTCATATGAAAACTCTCCTAACAAAAACTTGGAGGCAGTCTGCCAGTAATTGTTTGGGTCCACAGGAGAGAGGAGGAAACAGCTACAGTGTGAACAGTTTTGGCTTCTAGTCAAACCACTGAGGATTTCCTGAGAAATGCAATTCCATTCTGATCATATGAATCAAATCAATATCTAGATACACGGAAGCATAGGATTCTATAAGTCTAGCCTGCTTATTTCTTCTGTTTAGTAAAGTCTCTGATATAACTTATGTGCTCAATTTAGTAGTAATTATATTGTTTTATGTGTCATAAAACCAAAATTTACCTTTTACATGGAAAACAGCCAATGTGAAGATGAACAAGACATTGTGAACCAACTCTAAGGAAACAGATGTACATTTCCGAAAAGCAGTGTTTAAGAACACCTTGTCCTTGCTAAACTCCACACTGCCCACATGGCTGTTTGCTAAGGAATGGGCTCACGTTCTCTCCCTGAACGTCATCATTATTTATTTAGCTTTCACTTTCCAGAATTAACTGTTTATAACTATCAGAAGCATCTAGTGAGGTCTTGAGAAATCAAGGTGGAGAAGAGAATACACTTCCTCCTCCTTATGTACTCATTCTGACGGTCAGCACTTTTTTTCCCAGCTCTGGATAGTGAATATGAAACTAAATAAAAGTAGTAAAACGGAAGAAAAGGATGCTTCCCTCTTGTGTCAAATACCTTTTTCATTTAGAAGGTAAAAGATGAACCACAAAGACATTCCTACACACCCACCAAATAGTTAATACTGAAAAGAGTGCCATCACCGATGCTGGCAAGGACAAGCAGCAACAGAAACTCCTACACTGGTGGTGGGATTGTAAAATGGCACAACCGCTTTGGGGAAAAGTCTGGCAGTTTTTTAAAAAACTAAACATATACCTACCCCATGACCCAGCAATTCCACTTCTAAGAATTTACCCAAGAGAAATGAAAGTGTATGCCCACAATAAAAGTTACAGAAAAATATTCACAATAGCGCTGGCTGGTTTGCTCAATGGTTAGAGTGTCAGCCCACAGACCAAAGGGTCTCTCTCTCTCTCTCTCTCCCTCCTCCCTCCTTTCCACTCTCTCTAGAAATCAATGGAAAAAATATCCTCGGGTGAGGATTAAAAAAAAAAAATTCACGATAACTTCATTAATATCAGCTCCAAACTGGAAATAGCGCAGGTATCCATCAATACAAAAATAAAGTGTGATACATTCATACAACACAATACTACTCAGCAACAGAGAGAAAAAACTATTAATATATGCAACAAGATGGACGAGTCTCAAAAACCTTATGACGAGCAAAAGAATTTTATCACACAAGAATACACTTATATAAAATTGTAGGACAGAACTAATCTCATGCTAGAAAATCAGAACAGTAGTTGCCTTGGGAGGTGGGAGAGAGAATTGACTGAGAAGGGGCACAAGAAAACTTTCCAGGATGATGGTAATGTTCTGTATCTTCATAGGCTTGCCTTATATAATCGTATGCATTTGTCAAAACGTAAGATTTATGCATTTTATTGTATGTAAATATTGGCCCAAAAGGGGAAAAAAACTATAAAAAACACTGAACTCTAGTTATTTATATACATGCTTAAGTATTTAGAGGAAAATATATTAATGTCAGCAATTCACTCTAAAATGCATTTTATAAAAACTGTGATAAGCCCTAACCGGTTTGGCTCAGTGGATAGAGCATCAGCCTGCAGACTGAAAAGTCTCAGGTTCGATTCCGGTCAAGGGCATGTACCTTGGTTGTGGGCACATCCCCAGTAGAAGGTGTGCAGGAGGCAGCTGGATCGATGTTTCTCTCTCATCAATGTTTCTAACTCTCTCTCTCTCTCCCTTTCACTCTGTAAAAAATCAATAAAATGTATTTTTTAAAAAAAAACTGTGATAAAGCATAGGGTAAAATGTTAATGGCAGAATCTAAGTGGTGGAAAAATGGGCATTGACTATAAAATCCTTTCAACTTTGCTACGTGTTGAAGGATTTTCATAATATAATACTAGGGGGAAGTGAAGAATGATGGGATGATGAGAAACCACATGCCTACTTACGGCTTAAAAACAGATTCCAAAGTATTTTCCAGATTAGGGAACATCTAAGCCTATTTCTTGCTCAGAGTTTTACAAAAGACTATGGAAGATAAAGATTTTCAAACAGAAACACAGTCATCTAAATAAAGCTGCAATTTGACAAGTGTCTTGTTGACAGATGTCCTGATGAAACTTATTTTTGCTGTTCCTACATAAATTGTGATTTTTTGCATGGTTTTAAATGTTGCAGCGGTGTTACCTGCCATGACACTTCCTTTGACCAAGTGGAGATAAATTTAAGGATCAAAAGTTAATTTTATAGATATTATCTTATAGATATTATCTTATTTATCATTGAAGTAGTTCTAAAGAATATAGTTGAGCAGGTATTAGTCCATTTTATAAACAGAAAAATACAAACAGGAGGACAGAGAAATTAAGGGACTTATTTAAAGGGTCCCGGGTTCAATCCAAGGGCTCATGACTGGGTTATGGGCTCGATCCCCAGTAGGGGGCGTGCAGGAGGCAGACAATCAATGATTCTCTCTCATCATTGATGTTTCTATCTCTCCCTCTCCCTTTCTCTCTGAAATAAATAAAAAAGCAACAAAAACAATACAAATATGTCAGAATATAATTTTAAAAGTGTGTAGACATTTTAAATACTTTTTACAGCTACTATTTTTAAAGAATCTACTATGTGCTTGACTCTATGCAAAGGGCTTCATATTTAATCTTCACAATGAGTTATTATGTTTTTGGGTGTGTTTTTGAACAGAGGAAGATATGGCAGTTTATGGAGATGAAGGGACTTGCTCAGACCCTTCCTTTGAGCAGGTACCTAGGTGGGATTCAAATCAAGGTCTGATTGCAGAGCTCAGTTCGTTAGGGCATACCATACCACATGTTACAGAGCAGGAGCTTTAATGTCCCTGTGGTCTAAAATGCCCAAGAAAGTCACTCAGCTACTTGCTGTCTTCTATGATCTATTCCATCTGATCAGGTACCTGGCCCTGCATTCAGACCGGAGGAGATCATAAAAGTGAAAGCTCATAATAAAAAGTTTATCCTTAACTATGTCTTTGGACAAGTTTATCCCCCACCACCCTCCCTAATCCCTAACCTAACACTAGGTTTACCAGTACCACTTCATGGAGTTAATGAAGACAAACTCATAGAAACCAAATGTTTATAGAACTAGGAGGGACATTAGAAATTATCCAATCCAACTCTCCCATTTTACAAACAAGGAAACTAAGGTCAAGAGAAGCTAACTTGCCAGGGTCACATTATTAGTTGATAGGTCTATAATGCAGATCTCTGACTCTTTACACACCCACAGTGTAAGGAACTTACATCTAAACAAACATTAAAAAAATCACTTTAGTAAAATTATTTCAATTACAAAGTAACGTTCATAGTGAAAAAAGTAATACTAACATTCCAGAAAGGTATAAAACGAAGACCACAAGTCCCTTCTTTCCTTCCAATCCCATTTCACTCCCCAGGAGAATCCACCATTAAGCTTCTTGTCTGTTTGCCCCCAAATTTTCTATATATGTACTGTACACATATGTATGAAGTAATTTAAATATGGAATGCCAAAAACTATTTTCTTATCTCAGACTGATGTTTCCCTCTGTGAAATTTAGTCAGTCATGTTACTGCAAAATGATATTGCAACATGTCTTTAAGTACAACGTTCTGCTTAGGTACAGCTCACCTGTTCTCCAGATCTGGCATGCTTAGGTTTCTAGCAGCAAAGCACATTTTGAGAGGAATGACCTTCCTGTCCTTGGTGCTGTTCTGGTGTTTTGGAGAACCAGAGTCTTCACTGCCACTAAAGCTTGGTGATTGGGGAGCTGCACCTTCCCATGGCAGATCTGATACTAATGATGGCTTCTTGATATATGGCGTTACTTCTCGGATGAATTTGACTGTGAACAAAAATCAAAGAAGGAGGTTAGTATTTTTGCTTCCTATTAAAAATGACAACTAAAATGCACACATTCATGCAGTATCTAGCATAAAGTAAAAAACAAAGCCAAAAACATTAATTTAAAGAGCCAGCACACAGAATCTTAGTATTGGAGGGTCCCTTAAGGGCATGTAATACAAATGAAATAGCATTACTCTATTTTAAAAACTTTAACTTCTGAGCTTATGTATGTATTGTTCTGTCTTCTTAGGACACTCCTTCCCCCCTTGGTCTGCCTGATCAACTCTACTCAAGAGTCACCTCTTCAGCAGCATTTTCTGTCTCCTCTCTCCAGGGTATGACCATTACACCTCTACAACAACATCCTTTTAGAACCCTGGGTTGTAATCCTTTGCTTAAACTTCTGTTCCCCTGCTGGCTGTTGAATTCCCCAAGCAGGGATTATGATTTATTCAATCTTGGCATCCAACGTCTAGAACAGTGTCTGTTCAGCAAATGTTTCAACAAATGAGTGAAGAAACAAATGAATAATTAAATTCTTAAATTGTCTTGGGAGTTGACCAGCCATGAATGAATCTCCTGGTGATAGATTCAGTACCTCCTGAGACAGCGCCACCTACATGTAGATGAGTCAATATTTAGAAACATCTTGAAACTTTCACTGTTTACTGAAGCCATATAGAGCAATCTCTTCCACATGAGAGAACACCTTCAACTATCTGAAGAATGAGATGATTCCTCGCTCTCTTCACTGGACTAAGCTAAGTATCTCTAGTTCAATTTGATTCAATTCAATCAACATTCTTAGCTACCTACTAAGTGTCAAGCATTAGGCGAGGCCCTGAGAAACAAGAACAAATGAGGCATGGACCCTGCCCTCAAGGAATGACCAGTCTACTAAGGAAGACAACTGTGTAAACAGATCATTACAATTTTGAAAACAAGTACAAAAATAAGCATATTCAAGGTAAGGTATTTCCATTAATGGTAGCCCCAAATTAAAATATAGCTTTTAATAGACGGGAAACTTTTTTCTTTTAAGTTCAATTTTAGGAACCATATAAAATACTAGAGGCCCAGTACACTGAAAGGAAATTAATTAGAAGAAATATTTTAATATCGCTATTCGCTCTTTTTCTATAATAGAAGTGTCAATTAAATTCACGATCGACAATGACAGATTGAAACACACGCATGAGATTGGCGCCAGCGAGAGCTTTATATATATATAGATAAACTTGCTTAATTAGACCTGCTTTTTGATTTAGCTAAACTTTTCCCAGCCCAGTGAAGCACCCCAACTTCTCTTTCAGGTAATTGTCAGCAACAGTAAATATCAACACGAAGCAGATTATTATTGTGCATCACACAGGGAGAACAAAGGGTAAAATATTTAACTGCAGCAGTGTTTGACTATATTCTGCACAGTGAGAAAACCTGAAGTCATTTTCAAGGTTCACCATTTCTTACGTCTTTTCAGTTGGGTCAAGTTTCTAAGCTTTCTAAATCTGTTTTCCGGCCAATGAAAAGAAAACAGGATTCCACTGAGTCTCCTATCTACCTACCCCAGGACTTCTGTGAGGATCAAATGAGATGAGGCACAGGGAAAATGCTTCACAGACATTTGGTTAAAGTGTGAAATGTATGCACCTGGTTACAAAGCAGTCATGTTCCTGGGCTGAAGAAACTCCAAAGAGGCTAGTCGCTAGGGAGAGGAAGCCGGGCTTTGTTACGTGACGTCATTACCCGGGGCCCACAATGACCATTTCTGGGCTGGGCTGGGCTGTGGGCTGCATTTTGCACCATGGGGTCTCAGCAGTGTGGGCTGCAATTTGGTGGTGGTGGGGCCTGTGTCCCACTTGGGGGAAGCCGAGTATTGTTTTGTGGGTGCCAGGTCCGCAGTGCCATTTCTCTGTAAGTGGCCAGTGTGCATCACGGCAGCTCCTGTGTTGAGTGTCTGCCCCCTGGTGGTCAGTGCCCATCATAGAGACTGGTTGGACGGTCGGACACTTTGCATATTAGCCTTTTATATATATAGATTTCTTTTACCTCAGTCATGACTGGCAACTACTGTATTTGAGGCATGATGTTCTTGTTTCAAAAAATAGATCAACCAAAGATTATTAAAATCTTAAATAGCACTAAAAATGTAAATAAATAGTTGAACGTAGATGAATCAGTCACCATTACTTCTGCTAACATCAATTATATGTTATATCAATATTTTATCTCCCTTTCAAATTCCAAAGTGGTAGGTCATAAGAGTAGATGATGGGAATTGAAAACTAGAAAGATATGATCATTATCAATGCTTATCAGTATCATAAGAGCTAGCATTAACATTTTATAGCATTAGAAGCCTTATGCTTATGAAACTTTACTAATAAACTACTAAATCTAAAAAATAATCAAATGTATGCATATATGACAAAATTCAACTGTATAAAAGATTTTATAATAAAAAGTCTAGCTTTCAAGCAACACAGTTCCCCCTCCCAGGGTCCAACCATTGTATGGTATTCCAGAGATATACAGTGGGGCCTTGACTTACGAGTTTAATTTGTTCCGAGACTGAGCTCATTAACTCAAATTACTCTATCAACTCAATGCAAAAAATCGGCCGAGAGACAGCTGGTATCTCAAAAAACTCGTTAGTCGGGACACTCGTAAGTCAAGGCCCCACTGTACTAGACGTTCTAAGCATATGTACAACAGACACACACATGTGAATATATGTATACACACACATTTCACATAGCGGCAGTATATTATGCTTACTGTTCTGCACCTTGTATTTTTTACTTAATAATATTGATAATAGTTTTTTATATTAACATTCTACAGTTCATTTTATAGCATGATGTGGTGGTAGAGAGGCGTTTGGGATCATACACACCTGGTTCAAATACTAACTGTGCTTGCCACCTCAGAGCTATGTTACCTCACTTGCCTGTTCTGAGGTCCTCTTCTATAAAACAGGAGTTAACACTACACAAGTAACAATTCCAGGCTTATACTAAACATTCAATAAATAGTGGGTGGCTTTCTTTTCCTTCCCTAAATTACAAAGTTGGAGAAGTTAAAATTTTTAAACAGCAATCAATAGAAGAGGTGAAGTTATTTTCTTATAAGTTACTAGACAAGATCTGCTGAAATTAAGCATAACTCTAGAAAATATAAGAGATCATAAAGGGTCCTTTTTCAATTATGACAACATTTAGATATAGTTTATGTGTGTGTGTGTTTGTGTGTGTGTGTGTGTGTGCGCGCGCGCGTGCGCTTTCTATGCAGTTATAATACATGTATTTCTAGGTGGAGAGAGTTAAAGCTAGCTAGCTGCCTCAGGTCACCAAGCAGATTTTTTCATCCCAGAAAAATGAGCAGGGTTGCAGCCAGTATATCCCTTGAGTGGCTGACTCAGGCATTTCAATGCATGCTTTAGCTTTGTACTTCCAAGGGAGGATTAGATCACAAGAACTTTGGCAGAAATTCCTACAGTTTCCAGTCACTGCCAATGGCAGAGACTTGCCTTTTGAACTATTTAAGGCAGTATACCAACTATTGGGCTACCAATTGAGGGAACTTAAAGACATTCTAAATGACTAATCTTGAATATTATAATGGTTAGGAAAGGATCCTTCATGATCTACTCAGAAGTTCATTCAATCACACAGTATCACTGAACTGATTACCATATATATATATATATATATATATATATATATATATATATATACACACATATATATACACACACACACATACACCAAGTGACTGGAATAACAGGACAGGAATGACCAGTCGCTATGACCTGCACTGCAGCCGGCCAACCAGCCTGATCAGGGGCGGGGCCAGCCGGCCAACCTCCAGCAGCCCCCCGCCCAAGCAGGACCCCACCTGTGCATGAATTCGTGCACTGGGTCTCTAGTATTTAAATAAAACATACATACATACATAGCCTATTGCACGGCTTTTTTCAGAGAGCTATGAGTTTCATTTGAGTTGACGACAATGATACCCACCCCCATCTACCCGGCTATTTATAATGGCTGAAGAACTATGAATAGACATCTATTTCTAATTTGCCTGAGATATGGGAAGATGGAGAGTTAACGGTGCTGTTTTAGTCCTATACTTAGATCTTCCAAGTTGCCACAGTGTTTTAACCTGGATACTTGGATGAATAAGCAAAGCCTCTATACCTCCATGTGAACTCAGAACCCTCAATATATTTCAGAATTATTTCATTTTTCCTGAAAAGGATCATCCTAAAAATGTTTAATTAAACACTGATGTCTGCAGTGTTTTAGGTATAGAAGTTAATTTTCTTTCTTCTATGTACTAACCACTCTTATTAAAAGTGAAGGGGGCTGTCTCCATCCTAAAAGCATTACTGTAGCCCTTTCTATTTAGAGTAACAAAAACGCATATGTGTACTGTACAACTACCTGGAAAGATATCTAGAAGGATTTTTCATCAAAATATCAATAGTGCTCATATATAGGTGTAGGAATGCCTTTTTTTCTTCATGTAGGTCTGTATATCTTCATGTAGTTTGAAATTTTTATGAGTCCATATCATTTATATCAAAAGAAACACTTAAAAAATGAAGAAAACTTATCCCGAAACCTTGCTCAAACTTTAAACATGGAGCCACCTTAAAGTGAAATCTTGCTAGCCTTCAAAAGCTATAATGCACTGGATGGGATCCAGGAGCCAACTGATAATTACGGAATTCCATCCTCTAAAGAACGGGGTTTATGGGAGGGTCTATGTATTTTAATGAGGTACACTGCTATTCTGGTTTGGGACATTAGGCAGCAAATAATTTTAAATAAAAGATTATTCAAAATATACTTCATAGTCAGACATAGGCTATGGCTGTTAATACAAATATTCCAGTAAGTCAATCACCTTCTCTTATGAACACAGCCTCTCACAGAATCATTATTTTCCTCTTTACCCCTAAACTTATCTTTTTATTTTCCTGTCCAGTGACCTTTACTGTGAGTTTAAGTGAAACTAAATGGATTGGACAATGTGGAGAGAATGGTGCCAATTATTTCCCCTGCTTTTGCAAGCAAGTTTGTTTCTAGGTTATCCTTAGGGAGGAAAAGTTGGCTTTTCATTTTGCTCACAAATGAGTTATGTTGACATCACTGTTAAAGTATTCTCCCAAGAGGTTTCTCCTTAACCACATCCCAAGATTCTCAAATCAGGAATCTGATAAATGGCCACTAAAAACATTAGGGAGGAATACTTTCAGAAAAAAGTCCTTTATGTTCTCAACTCGCAGGTGCTTTCAACTCAAGTCTCCTACCACTTGGGGTCTGAGTAGACTGCAGTGTAGGGTTTATCAATGTAAACCCTGAATGTGTTCAGAATCATCCTGGTTTCACTATACCTTTCCATTTTATTTTTATTTTTTTTTAAAGTTTTATTGTTGAAGGTATTAAATGTGTCCCCCTTTTTTTTCTCCCATCATATACCTTTCATTTTTAAAAATATACATATTTTTATTGATTTCAGAGAGGAAGGGAGAGGGAGAGGGATAGAAACATCAATGATGAGAGATATCGATTGGCTGCCTCCTGCACCCCCCCGACTGGGGAGCGAGCCCACAACCCAGGCATGTGCCCCAACCAGGAATAGAACCTGGGACCCTTCAGTCCGCAGGCTGACGCTCTATCCACTAAGCCAAACCAGCTAGAGCTACCTTTCCATTTTAAATTAACATTGCATATTCACCAATCTGTTGAGTTCCTGGTATGTGCCAGGAACTGTTTTAGAAACTTAAGCTAATACATCTGTGAACAAAACATGAAAAAAAAATGTAATTAATAAGTAAATTATATTCCAGAGAAACAAAAACTTATGTTTACATTAAAGCCTGTACATTAATGTTTTAGCAGTTCTTTTTATAAGTGTCCTGGAAACTAGAAACAACCCAAATTTCCTTCAGTGGGTGAATGGATACACTGCAGTATAGCCACAGCATAGAATACTACTTGGCAATAAAAAGGAATGAACTACTGATATACTCAGCAACTTGGATAAATCTCAAAGGCATTATGCTCAGTAAAAACATCCAGTGTCAAAATGTTACATACTGCCCGATCCCATTATTGAAAAGACAAACGATACGATGAACAGATCAGCGGTTGCCAGGGGTTAGGGATGAGGAGGATGTGATGATTACTTGGAGTATGGAACTGTCCTGTATTCTGACTGTGGCGATAGACATAAGAATTTATACATGTGTTAAAATTCACAGAACTGTATGCCATAAAAGCGATGTACTGCATGAAAAAAAATTTTTTTAAGTAAATGATATAGTATTTAGTAGATGTTTAAGTGTTGCAGAAAATGAATGAAAGTAAGAGAAGATGGATCAGGAGTGCTAGGGAATTCTAAATAAGGTGGTTAGGTAAACCTCATAAAGACAACATTTGAATGAAGACTTAAAGGATGTGGGGGAGTTAGTCATGCAGATGTGGGAGATGCACTCCTGACAGAGGGAATACTGTTAGTTAATGCAGTAAGGGAAGCCATTGTGACCAGCGCAGGGTATAGGGGGAAAGACTAGAAAATGGGGTCATAAAGGAAAAGGTGTGGGAGGCAGATGGTGTAGGGCCTTTTAGGTATCCTAAGGACTTTGGCTCTTATTCTGAAATAGGAAGCCATTGGGCAGTTTTAAACAGAGGAGTGACATGATCTAACATGCATTTTAATCATTCTCACTATGTTGAAAATAGGGTGAAAAAGGTTAGGGCAGAAGCCGGAAGATCAACTGGGAGGTTATTAGAGATGAAAGTTAAAGTAGCTGAACCAGGCGATAGGAGAGGAGGTGGTGAGTAGTGGTTAGATTCTCTACTAAAAGAAGACCTACTCAGATATCCTGACAGATTGGATAAGAGGAGGGTAAGAAAAAAGTTGAGGATGATTTTGAGACTTCTGTCCTAAACAACTGGAAAAATAGAGTTGCCATCAACAGGTTTAGGAGGAAAGATCAGTAAGTTAAGATATACATTAGACAATCAAGTCCAGCAGGCAGCCAGATATGAGTCTGCAGTTCAGGAGATAGGTCTGGGCTGGAACTATAAATTTGGGAATTGTTGGCATGCAGTTGATATTTAAAATCAAGAGACTGGGTAAGATCAGTCAGGGTCCCAGCAGGATATGAATGGCACAGGATTAATAAAAGGACAGTTTATAAAGGTGCAGGCAAGAGTTCAGGGAGACCACAGGGGGAAATAGAGTATGATACCCTGTTTCCACACCTAGGCCTAAAGAGATTAGGAGAGGAAGTGGTTACCAGACCCAGAAGGAGAGAGTCCCATAGAGGGCTGACTTGTGAGGAGCAGTGACTTTCAGTCAAATTCAACCAGACTGAAGTGAGCCTGCAGACTGGGAGCTAAGGGGACAAATGCTCCCATCTCACTCTCCTCCCTCTTTCCCTCCAGCATCCTGGGAAGCTTGTTGATATAGTCCATGCAGGTCATCCTCCTGGGAGAGAAAGCAGGTAGAGAAGGAGTGGACCTGGAGGGGCAAATGGAAGACTTTGCAGCACAATCACCAAGGCAGTGAGTATAGATGAGGAAGAGTACATTCTACTATGAAAGGGCTGGGGAGAAGAGAAGGAACAGCAAAAGAGACAGGAGATTTAGACAATCAATCAATAAATAAATAAATAAGTAAATAAATAAATAAATAAATAAATAAATAAATAAAAAGAGAGACAGGAGACCCACGAGAGACAAGTACTCCACAGAAACACTAGCTTAAAATATTACCAAGTTTACGCAAACTGAAAAAGCCCTGCTTTGATCTTACTAACCCTGAGTTAGTTCCTTCCTCTTCAATTCACTCCTATAGAAGAAAAAGTGTATGCTACTGTTTCTGTTTTCTCCTGCTGCTCCTTAACTCTTCTGAATGAAACTGAATTCTAAAGAGTCACTGACGTTTTCTTACCCAATCCAAAGGCCCTTTCTCAATCCTTAGGTATGTATGTATGTATGTATGTATGTATGTATTTTTAATCCTAACCTGAGGATATGCTTAGTGATTTTTTTTAAGACAGAGGGAGGGAGGGTGGGAAGGAGGGAGGGACAACTACCATTTTACCTTCTGTTGGCCTCATCTTTTGCTCTCACATAATTAAACTGACAAATACTGAAAAGAAAATGAAGATAAATACAAAAATTCCCAATTCCACTACATTTCCTTCCAGACTTTTTAGTCCTTTCTTTAGAAACATACATCTTTCCATGTTACACAAACTCATCATAAGCATCTATATATAAAAGCCTAAACGACTGTTACGGCAGAACAACCAGAACGACCAGTTGTTATGATGTGCACTGACCACCAGAGGGCAGACACTCAACGCAGGAGCTGCCCCCTGGTGGTCAGTGCGCTCCCACAGGGGGAGCGCTGCTCAGCCAGAAGCCGGCTCATGGTTGGCGAGTGCAGTGGCAGTAGCGGGAGCCTCTCTTGCTTCTGCAGCAGTGCTAAGGAGCAGCGAGCCAAAAAGGAGCAGCAAGCCAAACAGGAGCAGCAAGCAGGCGGGTGGTTAAGGAGCGAGGAGTCCCGGACTGTGAGAGGGTGCAAGCCAGGCTGAGGGGACCCCCCTCCCCACTGCCAGTGCACAAATTTTGTGCACCGGGCCTCTAGTTATTTAAAAAGATCTAGACAGCATTCTATTATGTGTTTACCATTATTTATTTAGGCACCCCCTAATTATTGGGCACTTACTTTAAGTAATATGATAATGGAAAAAAAGATTTTTTTTTTTTTTGGTGAGAAACTACTGGATTCAAGGAATATTTATGGTTCATGATAAATACTGCAAGTTCTTAAAAGGACTGTGCCATTTTATGTTTCCACCAGAGTGTATAAGCATGTTCATGTCAGTACACTTGCCAACAGCAAGTAATCTTATTTAAAACAATCTTTGCTACTTTAATGGGTGAAAAATGGTATGTATATAAGCCCACCCAATCTTGATCTCCTGCCTCAACAAATGCAGGATATTATTATTATCTTTTCTTTAAAAGCAGGAAATCCTTGTCTCTTTATACATTTTTTTGTCTTAAGACATGAGAGGAGGGATTTGTAAAGTTATAACAGTGAGGAGTTACAGGAGAATCACCAGCACCTCAGATCTAACAAAAATGTTGAGTTATAGTTCTCTGAATTTGCTGTACCAGCATTTCCAAAGTCATACTTAATTTCCCATTTCTGCCTCATCCTTTAACTCTGTGAAGTTAGCTTCTTTCTTCTTGTTAGTCATCAGGAGGAAAACAAATCCCGAGCAAGAAAACCAAGCATGTCCTCAGAAGCAGGACCTGTGTTTATAGATATGATTTCAACATTTTTGGGTTTAAGAAAACAAGACAAAACAGCTGTGGTCTGTGTTGGTTCTGGGATTTTCAATTCACTTTATTACCCATCGTTCCTTCTCCATTTCAATCCAAGGCCCATTCAAGTCAATAAAAGTAGGAGTTATATATCCTTTTTGAGGATCTCAAATTACTATTAGGATGACAAGGAGAACTTGTTTCCTTTTAAGCTTCTGAGCTATAGTGGAACAGGTCTAAATATACCAGAAATTAGGTAGTTCTAAATTTGTTCCCAGCAGTTAAAATTTTAGTATTTTAAAATTATGGCTTTTTACAATAAATTTATGTAAATTGGCAAAAAGATATGTTTTAGGCCTCAATCAAATTCTAACACAGATATCTATTACTTTTATACAAATATTAGTTTTTACACTTTTATATATATAAAAATAGAACAAGCTAGATTGAAACAATTTTGGTCTTGGGACTGTTTACTATATAATTTCTCCTTGGTAGTCTTCTTTAAGTACTAATCTTACATGGTAAAACTAGTTATGGGTCATTTATAGAGTAAATATTTTAAAAATGAATTTAAAAAGAGTTTCTCTTTTGAATGTTTCTTCAAACTGCTAAAGTATATGCAAGATTTTCAACTTTTTTATTTAAAAAGTTTTTGCAAAAAGTTTTAAACATCTTAGGTTTGCATTTTTAAGTGTTTTTATAAGGAACACAACTACCAGCAAATTTCCCTGCGGAAATTTCCGTACCTTAAGTATGTGTATTTATAAGCCTTTATCGAACTAATAATACCAAAAGTGGGAGATGCTGCATCTGAAAAATTACTTTGAATTACATAGTTTTCTTTTCCTTTTGGTGTTGAGGTTTATATTATTTTTCTATGCCATATCTGTTTTTATGAGTCAATTCCATTTACTAGTATTTCTCTCTCCCAGAAAGTATTGCTTAATGTGAAACAATGTTCCTTCTGCTCACTTCAAAACACAAAGCAGAGAAGACTGTTGACAACAGTAGAAAGGTCTTGACCACTTATAGGAAGAAAAAAATAGAAAGACAAGACTTTAATTTCATTTTCACTACAGCAGAGGCAATGAGAAAGGCAATTTGCACAAGAAGAAACAGGCTGGCTAGGAATAATTTATATTGTTTCTTTGTCTCTGCTGAAATATTAAAGTAAAGACTAGTTTTTTTTGGGGGGGAAAAAACCCTACTGGAGTTTTTAAATCATCATAAAAGGACTAGTAATGATGAAACCAAGGATATCAGAGTTGCTAAATGATAAAATCAAGTTCTGTTACATTTAAAAAATTATATATAGTTAGTATGTTCATAAAGTGCTCAAGAAAATATGACAATTGCTCATAATAGTTATATTTGTATTGGGATTTCTATTTTTGAAGTTAACTTTCTATAATGTTTGAACTTTTTAATAATAAGCATATATTCTATAATAAGTAATATTAAAGTTAATTTTTAAATATATGCCATAAAATAATAAAGAAAAATGGATTAGCCCAGCTAGCATGGCTCAGTGGTTGAGCATTGACCTATGAACCAGGAAGTCATGGTTCGATTCCTGGTCAGGGTACATGCCTGGGTTTGCAGGCTCGTTCCCCAGTGTGGGGTGTGCAGGAGGCAGCCGATCAATGATTTTCTCTCATCATTGATCTCTCTCTCTCTCTCTCTCTCTCTGTCTCTCTCTCTCTCTGTCTCCTTCCCTCCCTCCCTCTCTCCCTCTCCTTCCTTCCCTCCCTCCCTCCCTTCCTCTCTTCCTAAACATTTTTGAAAGTTGATAATAGTTCTAGATTAAGAGTTTTTGCAAATATTTGGATAAAGGGACCTTGTTCAACACCATTATGTTTGCCTTTTGACTAAGTGGGATATGGTCACTCTCTCCATATACTGAAGATTATCACATAAATTACATATGTAGGATCTTTGTTTTTCTTTTTCAGCTAAATTTGCTATCAGAACAATCTGTCATTTAAAAAAACAATTCTTAATAAACTATTATCAACTTAAACACATGGCTTAAATATGAGCAGTTTTTTAAAAAAAATATTTTATTGATTTTTTTCAGAGAGGAAGAAGGGAGAGGGATAGAGAGTTAGAAACATCGATTCAGCTGCCTCCTGCACACTCCCTCCTGGGGATGTGCCTGCAACCACGGTACATGCCCTTGACCGGAATCGAACCTGGGACCCTTCAGTCAGCAGGCCGACGCTCTATCCACTGAGCCAAACCCGCCAGGGCAAATATGAGCAGTCAGTGACATAAAAATTTAATCTCATTATGAGGAGTCAGTAATGGGTTAGAACATTCTTCTGTAAGTAAAGAAAATTCTTGCCTCACCAACCCAGTGTGTAGGCTTTTGTCAATTCTTAACATAAGTGATAGGAAACAATTTTTTTTACTCTTAAAAACCATATGTCCCCCTTTTCAACAACAAAGAACTCTCTCCTGTGTGCAAAGTATATGGGATATTTAAAATGTTTGATATATAAGATTTTGTCCTCAAGTTGTCCAGTTAAGAAGGAAAAGGAAGCCCGGCCAGTGTGGCTCAGTAGTTGAGTGTCGACCTAGGAACCAGTAAGGAGGCCACGACTGATTCAATTCCCGGTCAGTGCCCATGCCCTGGTTGCTTGAGAGCTGAATACCCAGTAGGGGGTGTGCAAGAGGCAGCTGATTGATGATTCTCTCTCATCATTGATGTTTCTATCTCTCTCTTCCTCTCCCTTCCTCTCTGAAATCAAGAAAAATATACTTTTAAAAAAGAAGAAAAAGGAAGACATGTACCCAGCAAAAAAAAGACCAATTTATAAAGTAAAAATTACTAAAGGCAAAATGTAATAAATGTTGCAAGAGAAGTATAAATAAAATATTACACATAACTGTATATAACAACAGTAAACAAAATGAAATAACAAAAAAATACTAAAAGTAATGTTTTTCACTAGACAAAAAAACCCCTAAACATAAAAATAAATAAAACCTAAAACTCTAGTAGTTTAAGCACAAGGAAGTCCTTGGCCATATTTTTGTTGCTAAGTGGGTATGTCCTGGACTGGCTGGATACACCGGATGGTTTATTTTGGATCCGCACCCCAAATGATAAAACTACAGACGGAAACACAATATTAACCAAGCACAATAGCTGTTCTAGGGGTCAGCAAGCACTCCATCCTGAACACCCAGTCACAGAGTCACCACTGGGGAATGAGAATGCCATCAAGTTTCCATATCTTTAAACACTTTGTAATTTTTTTAAAATCTTACAAAAGAACTGCTCTTAGTAACTGCCAAGCTTTTGTTGTCATTAGGGATTTTCTGACCAAACTGATAGAATTAACTGGGTTCAGGAAGAGGAGAAAAAACAAAGATGGGTTCGTGTTCTTTCCCTCCTCATGCTTATATAACACATGACTAAGGAGTTCAGGAGTAGTGGGTGAGAATTGTCAAAGTTCATAGAAATCAACTACTGAATGCTAAGCTATTGTGAAATACGTTGCTCAACCCACCTCAATAACTGTATTCACTGATAATTGGTTTTATTAATTTTTTAATCCTCACCTAAGGATATGTTTTTATTGATTTTAGAGAAAGAGAGAAACATCGATGTGAGAGAGAAACATCAACTGGGTCTCCATATGTGCCCCAACTAGGGATCAAAATTCCCAACCTGGGTATGTGCCCTGACCGGGAATCAAACCCACAACCTTTTGGTGTATGGGACGATGCTCCAGCCAAATGAGCTACCTGACCAGGGCGTATTAATTTTTTAAATTAAAATGTAATGAAATTAAAAGTGGAACAATTTGAGCATCAATATAAGTAATAGTGGTATGGAATTATAACCTAAAAAACAAGTAAATATCCATGAGGCCATACTGACAAAAATAAAGACTTAAACAAATAAATGGGGGAGAAGGGACATCTCTTATAGGAGAATTCCAATTAATAAATGTCAAAGGGATGAGAGAAATAGAAAATAATCATTAGAACACTACAGTAATAATTGTTGTGAGCCCCACTGATGAATGTTAAAATTAGTGAAAAGTTTAAAGAGTAATAGAATATTTGCAGTCTCAACAAAATAAGAGACAAATCCAAATTGGTAAACATCCTACAAAATGATGTAGATGATCCAAAATTGACCACCACAATAAGGTTATTAGTTAACACATCCAACACCTCACATAATTACAATATTTTGTCTGTGATGAGAACATTTACTAGTAAGATCTACTCTCTTAGTAACTTCCAAGTGTATTCTGTAGTGTTGTTAACTACAATTACCATGCTGAATATTAAATCCCCAGAACTTATTCATCTTACAACTGGAAGTTTGTATTCTTTGACCACTGTCTTCTCATTTCCCCCACCCACTTTTACTTTATTCTTAATGAGCAAGAGTAATATGAGGTGTTGGAATAATGACAAAACCAAAGAACATTGTCATTCTAGAGGTATCTACAGTTAATTCAAAAATTCCATGACAAATATTCTGGTCAAAATATATTAAGGCAATATTATAAAGCAGCTTTGGATATGTGAAAATTTGTCCTTGAGATTGACGGCCAATTTGTGTTAATATTAGCTTCCTATAATCAGTAAGAGTGCTTATCTTGAGATTATATTTATCTTCATGCATTCTAAATCCTCCAGTCTCCTGGAGATTATTCTAGGAAAGGAGAAAGATTCACCAGTGTAGTTAGTACACATGAATTACAAAGCTACACTCAAGAGAGCCTAAGTAAATGACAAAATTTAGAGAAGGTTAAAAAAAATAGCTATTAATTTCAAGTGTATTATGTTCTATTTCTCCCCGCCCCACCACACAAACCCATCCAGAGTGACCTATGTGCAAACACTAATCTAAAAATAGATAATGTATAGAATTTTAGAGCTAGAGAAGAGCTTAGTGATAATTCAGTACAACCTACTAATTTTTAAAATGTTAAACTGAAACTCTAAGAAAAATGAGGCTCAAAGAAATTAGAAAACTTCTTCTAAGTCACAGTCTGTGGCAAAGCCTTGGCTAAAAACCCATGTCATCTTTTCTTGAATACATTCTGCCTCACCACCTCAACCAATCATCTCCCTTTTCTTGAAAGACGTAGCATTGAGAACTTGTTGCATGCAAGTAAACTAAACAAAATATATAAAATACCCGCCCCCCCCCATCCCCTGCCCGCCACTGCCCCGCCAAAAAAAGACAAGCAGACAAGGTGGAAATGAGTGAGTCTGGATGGGGTTATAGCACAGAGGCAAGGAGGAACATGAAACATTCAGAGAAATGTAAGTACTGGCAGTTAGCAAAGGCTAGAGTGTAGGATTCAAGGTGAAAAGCAGTGATCTGCTGTTGAAATGTCGTTGATATTTAGTTAAGTGTTATCAGACACTGGAAAAGACAGTCTTGGCTATTATGGATTATTTCTCCTTAAGGAGCTACCAAGGTAAGTCTACAAAAGGAAACAAGTACCCTAAAAAATATAAAAGACTCTTCCCTTAAAGCAGAGCTTGAGATCACTACTAACACTACTAAAACACAGATCAAAAACTTCATAATAGATACACGTATACTTTTATTTCTTTATTTCATATTTATATTTTAAAGATAACTTTTATTTATCTTTTTTGTTGCTGTTAGCCTCACCCAAGGATATTTTTTTTCATTGATTTTTAGACAGAGTGGAAGGGAGGAGAGAGAGAGGAAGGGGAGAGAGAGAGAGAGGAAGGGAGAGAGAGAGAGAGAGAGAGAGAGAGAGAGAGAGAGAGAGAGAGAGAGAGAAACACATTGCTGTGAGACACATCAGTGTTCCAGAGTCCTGAAAATCAGTTATTTGGAGTTTGAACATCACTTGCTAGTAGTTTCCATCTCTGCCTTTGGACATGCCATTCCCCTCACAGAGAACACCTCCAACTTCAGGACCTCCCACCTCCATTCCCTGTCTGCCCTTCTTCCACCTGAGCCAAAACACATTCCTAACATTATATGCTCTTTTATTCCAAGATCTCTCCTTATAATGTAGAAAATAATTTGGATTGATTTATATAGTTTATTAACATTTATAAACTCATTCTGGGTACTTACAAGTACACAGAGTGTCTAGCAGAGTGTGGGTACTCAATATAGTTGATTAACCAGCTATCTATTTGTGCCCAGAATGAAAAATCAGAAACAAAAAGCCTGGGAGACATTAACGAGAACCTCCGGACAGACAAAACAACACAGAATCCAGAGCACAAGTTCCTGTGCATTAAGCCGATCATAATAGTAAATTAAATACTGCTGGTCTTTAGAACGTGCTAGTTTCTTAACCTAAACTGACCTATCAGAGAAGCAATCTGTTATCATGGTAAATACAAAGAGCTGTGAAGTCTGATAAATCTGAGTAACTACTTTGCCTTTACATCCGAGTGCTGTCACCTTGGGTGAATTATTTAATCTCTCCAGGCCTCAATTTCTTCATATTTAAAATAGGCGTGATGTTACCTGCCACACAGGTGATAATCGAGATAATACATGTAAAGCTCTGCAGCAATGTCATTATTTCTATTGCTTTAATTTTTTAAATTTATAATTTAGCTACAAAAATATTTTAAGCTCTACAGCTTCAGTATCTACATTGTTGTAGTGGACATAAGTCTGCCTAGCCACCACCCCATTCCACATTTATTTCATATTGTGGTGAGCCTGCCAATTTCAACATACCAGGAATGGACACGTGACCCAGGCCTAGATCATAGTCTCCCTCATCTTGGGAATAATGACAGGTCCAAGGGGCAGACAAAGCAGAGCTACTCAGAGTCCTTCCCAGAGACTGATAGGTGGGTATGAGAAGAGTTCTCTTTTTTAATAGGGTTACTAAGTTAGGGCCCTATATTCCCAGAACTGCCGGCACCATCTTAGCTGACTACACAGAATTAGACTCCACAGCAGGAGGTGTTGCAGCCAAGATAATTTGAGCCTTTGGATCCCTCTGGACCTAAACCTAGATCCAGCCCCACTCTGAGAAGTTATATGAGGCAATACATTCCACTTCCGCTTGGTTTGGTTTGGGTGTCTGCAACCAAAATAATTCTTACTAAAAAAATTGTGGATGTCTATTTTGATAGACAATGCTTCTTCTCTATCCCAATCTAATTTCAAGGCCTACCTGTGAGCTCTCCATATTTATGTTGTTCTAGTTATAAAATGATAATCATAATGCATACTTGCAAAGTTGCTTGAAATTCATATAAATGTGATGTTCAAAATGTACTAAAATAAATGCTGGGAATAACTTTGGAGTGTCAAGAGTTTTTGAAAAGTTCTAGCTCAGCTGTATCCAAGCTAATTTATTCTTCTTGCTTTCCTTTTACAGATGTCTATAAAGTTTCTATATGTCTTAATAAGGTAGTTTCTCATTTAATCTCTAATTCTGTCTCCTGATGTTGTAAGAACATCATAGTGGACATGTGCTGTTCAGGTCTGCCTAGCATCCATTCCTCTCCTTCTGGTAACATTACCGTGATTACCCTTTGAGAAAGCCCCACTGTCAGTCCATCTAGAACCAGGAGAGGTTGCCCTGTTCCCTGGCTCCAAGGTGAGTACCTGATATAAGCCTGGCCAATCTTAACATCCTATAGCCCTTCCCACATGATTGGAACATAGATGAGTGAGGTCCAGATTTCTGGCAGAATGACCGGGGAAGATATTACAAAGACATTAGTTTTGTTCATATTAATTTATGGGTTTAATAAAATTTTAATAAAAATCCCAAAGGATTTTTTCAAAGAATGATAAAATCATTCCAAACCTTATCTGGAGAAATAAGTAACTATACCCGCCTGTTATTTTTCAGATTTTTATTGAGTAGTCCACTTGAGTTGTCACATGTTAAATGTTATAGGTACAATAAAGTGTGGTATGTTACAAAATACTCAAATAGAATACAATAGAAAATCGAGAATGAGATCACAGAATATAAAAAAAATTAAGTATATAAAAACACACAATACATTTCAAATCAATAAGGCAAGGTCAGGGCATTCCTCCAGTGGCAGACAGGTAGCATGTGTACCTTGCCCACGGCACGATCACTGCAGACATCACTGACTAGCAAGCTTTCCTGCCGAACACAGGCATGGCTTTCAATCTCTCCCCACATGGCATGCCAGGCAGCCCCACCAATCTCACAGACAGTGCCTCAAGAGGATTAAGATTATTTGACAGGGGGACAGGAGGGAGGGGAGCAAGAGATCAACCGAAGGACTTGTATGCATCCATATAACCATAACTAATGGACATAAGACACTGGGGGGTAAGGGAGGGCAGGGGCTTGTCAAGGGTGGGGGGGAAAAAGGACACATATGTAATACCCTTTGTAATGCTTTAAGCAATTAAAAAAAAAAAGTTGAAAAAAAAATAGCATTATTAATAGGTAACTAAAAAAAAAAAAAAAAGATTATTTGACAAGTAATGCTGAGACAATCAGCTAACTATTTGAGAAAATAGTTACATCTCTACTGCATGCCCACATGCCAAAATAAACTCTACATAGGTTAAATATAAAAAAATGAAACCATAAAAGGACTAGAACAAAACTGTTGCAAAAGATACTGTTAGAGTGAAAAACAGCAAAGCTCTGAGATGAGACATGAGAGGGAGTGAGCGGTGGTCCTGAGGCCTGGCTGCTCAGCATTCCCAGGAGCCTGAGACCTGTCTGTATCTTTACAGAACCTCCTCCATCCTTGTAAGTGAACTAGCTTGAATGGGCTTTTGTGCTCTGAAACCAAAAGAGCCTTGAATAAGGAATGTGTACTATCATTTTTTGTTATTAATCAACTCATTTTACTAAAAATAAATAAATCTATGATTTTTCTGAATCTCTTCTTTTTTTTTAATCCTACCCCGAGGGTATGTTTTTTTTAAAATTTATTTTAGAGAGGAAGGACAAAGGAGGCGGGGGAGAGAAACACTGATTATGGATCGGTTACCTTCCATATGCGCTCCAACTGTGGATTGAACCTGCAATCTACGTATGTGCCCTGACAAGGAATTGAACCTGCAACCTTCTGGTGTACAGGATGACACTCCAACCAATTGAGCAACCCAGCCAGAACCTGAGTCTCTTTCAATGAACAATGAAAGCTTCCCATTTTCCAAGTGTGAGGTGTAACATTTTACACAAATGACAGATTAGTTAAATGGAAAAACAGAGGACTCAACTTTCTCATCTCTCCCATTCAGTTTACTTTTCATAAAGCATTTTAAATAATTTGCAAATTTAAAAACAAGAGGATCAGAAGACGGTAGAAAGAAAAAATGTTGCAGAAAAGCCAAAGGAATTTAAAAATGTCTGCACTTCACATATTCGTACCTAGTTATATGTCAAAGCATTTTAGCAATGTCTCGGGAGCCAGGTCACAGAAACGAAACCAGATTTGAGTTTGGAAACTCTTTTACTCTTTCCAAATGGCAAATCTATGGAAACCATAAACACTGGCTCTTTGTTCACATACACAATTATTTCACGAGTTTTGTTTTTAAACTAAATTTGAACATAAATTTGATAAGGGAATCGGTGTATTTTCCTTAGAACAACACTTAGAGTAACTAAATCAACTGTATTTCTCCAGACACAAAATTTTAAACTCACCTGAACATAACGTAATTTCTCCAGAGGAAAAGTCAAAAGCTCATTTCTCTAATTTAGAGAAATAACACACAAACCCTTTAAAGGAAGACTATGTTTTCATGCTTTGTGACCCTAAAGTTTTTCTTCTCAGTCCCCATAGCCGCAGAATTACACTGCCTAAGTGGTTTATAACAAAGCTGAATAGTATAAGCTTAACACCCTCCCCATTTTTCCATTCCCCCGCCTTCCACTGGTAATAACCAATCTTCTAGTGTCCCTAGACAGAAATCTCAGGGCTAATTCACTATAGCCAGTCTGGCCCCACATCCTGTCATTTCTTTCTTTGAAACTGGCTTTCAATTTTACACCCCAGTGTCCCTGAGGGATCCAATGCCTGTGCTACCAACAGAGGTTAACTGCCAAAGATTCTCTACAAATATCAAATCTGTGGGTGTGGGGGAAGTCGGAAGGAGACTGTCCGGGAGGGAAAATGTCCCTCATGGATTCTACTGTCACCTGGCAGAATCGCCTCCTTTAAAATGTTTCTTGAGGCCCTGGCCAGGTAACGCAGTTGATTAGAGCATTGTCCCATATGCCAAGTTTGCGGGTTCAATCGCTGTCAGGGCACATACAAAAAGCACCAATGAATGCTTAAATAAGTGAACAAGAAATCTCTCTCCTCTCTCTCTCTCTCTCTCTCTCTCTCTCTTCCTCCTCCCCCCTTCTTCTCTCTCTCAAAATAAATTTTTGAAAAATGTTTCTTGAATGGAATCTTCCTCTCTATTCCCAGTCCCACCGATACTACCTCCACCCCCTTCAACAGTTATCGCCTCTGGTTTGGATTGCATTTTATTGCAACAGCTGCAGTGTTCCTACCTTTGGTCCTTCCTCCTTGCATTGCATCCAATGTATCCACTGCTGCCAACCAAAATTCTGTTCCCATCATGTCACTTCCTGGCTCAAAAATGGATTGCATCAGTTCCCTTCCCTTCTATCTCTTCTTTTCCCATTTAAAACAAAACAAAATAAAAAACAAACCACCACAAAAGTAAAATCTTCCTTGGACACTTCATTCAACTCTAGTTACCATCTTTGCTTCTTTTATTTTATTTTTCTGAGAAGCTTTAAAAAGGTACAGTCTACTCACTACCTTCTGCTCCTGTCACTCTGCTGAAATTGCTTTTATGAGAACTCTAACACCTTGTTCTCTGATTACCAAACCCAACTGACTACTTTTTCATTCTTGACTTTCTTGGCTTCTTTGTAGCATCTGAAGATGCTGGTCGCCCCTCCTTTTGAAACTCCTGCCTCACTGACTTCCACTGCACCATTTCTCCAGACTCTCTCCCTACCTCCTGGACTATCTTTCCTGCTTCTTTTTTCTCCATTTTCACTTGAAATGGAAGGGTTCTGCGGGTTTCCATCCTGGTTCTACTTTCTTTTTAATTTGCACTCTCTGGATGATTACATCCACACACGGCATCAATTACCACCTCTACCCTGACATCTTAAATCTTCAGCTCAGCTCTGACATTTCTCCTGACTACACACCTGCACTTCAAACCAACTACTGGCCTTCTGCACCAGGAGGTCACACAGGTTACTCAGACTTAACATGTCCCAAATCAAACTTCTTATCTTCACCCAAAAAACTAGTTCTTCCACTGTTCATACTGGTTTCATAGCTGTCCAGTTTCCCCCGCCAGAAATCTAGGAGTTATCCTCCACTTTTCTCTCTCCTTCAGCCTCCAAACAAACTATTTTTTATTTTTTTGTTTGTTTTAAATCCGAACCCAAGGATACGTTTATTGATTTTAGAGAGAGGGAAGAGTGAGAGAGAAAGAAATATTGACTGGCTGCCTTATGCCCGACCGGGGATTGAACTGCAACCTGGGTATGTGCCCTGGCCAGGAAAATTTATGGGATGACGCTCCAACCAACTGAGTCACACTGGCCAGGGCTTCAAACTGATCATTTAGACCTGCTGTTTCTATGTCCTTAATATTTTTCAGTTTCATACTGTCTTATCTAGTGTCACTATCCTTATGGTGTCACAACAGCCTTCTAACTGCTTTTTCTTACTCACGTCTTGAACTCCTGCATTCCCTCTGCCACTCTAAACTTTTTAAGGCAGTGCACCTTCATTTAAAGCACTTTCTCACTTAAAGCACTTTAAAGCCTGAGTGGCTCCCCAGGCCTAAAACTTTTAACGGTACATACCCTTCAGTAAAAATGTGAGTCTATACCCTCAATCTATGAATATTCACTGATGTATGTAATGTATATTATAAAACCTATAGAGTATAGAATTCAAGAAAGAATGAGATAAAGATGAAATAAGTACACAAACATATCTCTGATGAACTCATACTATCCTTAGCTACTATATGTCTCAAAGTACAATATTCTCAGGGTGAAGTGATTAATGATAATGTGTTAATCCACATTTCACATAGTCTATTTGGCAAATTCATTTTTTAGGCTGACTTCTAGACAGATATGAGTACCCTGAAATGTGACAAAGAGCTCCTACTAGGAGAAATGTCAGCTCTGCCGCTTTATTGTTTGTTGTGTTAGAATTATCTTCAATCCATGGTTTCTTTGTACAAATCTTTAAGCCACTTGTTCATTTTGTGACGACTTAGTTAAAAGCAGATAATATAAAGTAAATCCACTCAATCAGACGCAAGTAAACTGCAATATGATAATAGCAGACAAATTAGTAAGATCACCACTATCAGTTCCTCTGCTTTGTGAAGTTTCCACTCTTCCCCTCAAGACATCACTCGTATGTTGAATGTGTAATAGCACGATCTTATAAGACTGAGTGAGAGAATGATCCAGTGTCATCTATACATTAAATATTAATAAAGCCTAAAACCTTTTTTCAGTTTGAGAAGCAAATATAGGGTGGGGCAAAAGTAGGTTTACAGTTGTTTGTGTAGAAATTAATAAATAATAATACAATAAACTGTTTCACCTACTCACCAGCTGTAAACCTACTTTTGCCCCACCCTCTATACACCCCACTTAGAGACCACTGCTTGGCACTGCATACAAGGCCCTTGGTGATTTGGCTTCTGTCCACCTTTCCAGCCCGCTCTCCAGGTACACACTTACCATACTTTACCATGCTTACTTCTCTCAACACACCAGATACTTATCACTTTCTTAGCTTTGACAAGCTGTCTCCTTTGAGCTTCTATCTCTGCTTCCAGGGCATCATGTTCTCACCTCTTTTAAAGCACTTATCACAACCTGCTATAACTGTTTCCTTACGAGCCTAAAGGGCAGGGATTACTCCCAATTCTGAATTCCCAGCATTTACCACAGCACCTTGTTTGCAATAGGTACTTAATAAAAGAAATGCTGACTGACAGAATGAAAAAGGCCCAAATTCCTCTGGCTGGCTTTCAGGCCTTGCATAATCTGGCTCCAATTTACCTACCTACCCAGCTTTATTTTCTTTCCCCAAGTCCATTCCTATTCTCACTTCCTATCACATGCTATACTCATTTTGGTTTTTGCTCAAGTTAGCCCCTCAGCTGGATGGCCTTCCATACAGAGCAGCAACCTGCCCTTCACATCTCAGATCAAACGATCCTTTCCCCATGAAGCCATATCCAACTCCTGTCTCCCAACTTTTCAGGCTCTTCAGAGAACTCTTGAAGAGTGAGTACTACACATTTTAGCAGTTACTCTCTATGTGGCATTTTTCTCTTCGCCTATGTCAGTCTAAGTTTTGGATACCAGGGACCACCTTCAACTTCTTTAGCACACTGTTTTCTTAAGAGCACACTGCAACATGATGATGCATAGGAGGTGCTAAGAGATCTGACTGACTGACCACAGGCAGCAGGGTACAAGGGAGAAAGCTCTGCACTGGGTTTTAGTCCAAGTTCCACCACTAATTAGGTGACCTTAAACATGCCACTTTAACCTCTCTGGGTCACTGATTTCTCATCTGGAAGATGAGACTTTACAACTTTTAAAATTCCAGGTAAGATTTTTCCTCTTGTCCAAAGGAAACATTAAAATTTTTCCTTTAAAAATCAAGAGAAATTCTGATACCTTTGGTAACTCACCTAACTTTAATGAACTTCAGTGTAATCCTCTGTAAAACAAAGATAAAACAGCCCGCCACTTCAAAGGATGGTGTAAAGGTCAAAGGAGAAAATGCAGATAAAAATGCACAGATAATTTCAAAATCCTCATAAAAATGCAAGGCATTTTACTGGAAAATGTAAGCAAGCAACATTATTGTTGTTCAGTTAGGATAGTGTGCTAACCTAGCTAAGGAAAGTGATTGATTCTTTGAATGACCACTGTTCTACAGCCACTGGGTGTACTCATATCTTATCTACAAGTACAAAGACACACATTTGATCACAAAGTAAAGTAACTTTTATCCTGGAAGGATTACACAACACAAACTGTACAGGCTGAAGTTACCAAGTCATCAGTTGAGATCTAAATTAAAGCCTGGTTATGGTTTCTAAAAGTATTCTTAGAATTTTCATAATCACTCTGAATTAGAATCAATAAACTTCTTGTATTTTGATGATAACTTAAAGGGCATATTTTAACATGAAGGGAACTCTATAATAAATAATCTGATTGCAAAGACATAGCTTCTCATACAAACACGTCTAAGCATTCAAGTGAAACATAGAGGCTAGTTAAACAACAACAACAAAAATGCAGAAATACAGATGTTCTGACACTAGTTGTTATGTTTTCCCTAGGAAACTCTCAACTTGTCCAACATACAAAGAAAGTGGCAGTGTAGGAATCTAAGCTAGCTTAATTTAGCAGTATAATAATGTCAGCATTATTTATTACATGTCCCCTAACATATACAACAAGCAATATCATATGACAGTCAAAATCTCAAACCATTCTAGATACAAAAATTATTTTCAATTTTGAAGTTAACTTTCATGCCAATCTACTTCCTCTATACACTTAACCATTTTCTTTTCAGTATATTCAATAGCAATACTTTAAGTACCATATTTAGGCAATAAATGATATTTATTTATCCCAACAATATTCCAATGAGACTTTTAAAAATATTGATTTTTTCTCAAATATCAAACCCTAATCTGGACACTATACTGTCTTCCCTAACCTTATCTGGAACACTTTTTGATGTACAGTCTAGTTCATGTTCATTTAATCAATTTTATTGCCCTAAAAATATAAATTCTAGAAGCTTTCTGGATAAATCCTATTTCTAGCATACAGGATATAGTAAATTCAACATATAATATCTGACAGGTAAGTAGTCACCCTTTATGCTTACAATCTGTATTATCTCTGCATATCTTAATATCAGTGCCAACAAACACCAGCCAAAACTACAAGCACAGTGTTAGTCGCAAGTGTTAAGGTTCTGAGTAGTAAGTGTGAAGAGGAGAAGTCAGAGGTAGGGGAAACTAAATGCAAAATTTAAGGATAAAAAAGTTGGCCTAGACCAGAGATGATAGAAAAACAGGAAAACAAGATTAGAAAAAAGGTGTTTGCATCCAAGAAATGCAAACTCATTCTTAACCTGTTCAACCTAAAACAATTCTTATTCTTATCAAGTAAAATGGAGCCTTTTAACAATGTGTTATCCTGGCTATTCTGAGAATGTCTTTGTTAACTCAAGGCACATCTTCATGGCCCAGTCCTACCTTTCTCATTCACACTTTTTTTCCTTTCTTTTGGTTTTGTTATTGTTGCTGTTTATTGCTATAGGCCAGTACCTAAAAAGTACCCAGCACATAAACTGTCAAATGAATAACAACCTTTGAGGGAGGCATTATTATTATTCTGGTTTTACAGGTGAGGAGACTAAGGTTTAGCAAGGTGACTAACTTGCCTAGGGGTTAAACCACCAGCCAGAAACAAACCTGTATCTGTCTGACCACAAAGTCCTCACTTGTACTCTACCCTCGCTGGGCAGACTACCTTCCTAATGCCTCTCACTGTGTCTTTACTGGTAGCAGAGCTCCCTTCTTAGGGGAAGGCTCAACTCAAGCGTCAACTTCTCCACCAACTTTTTCTGGCCATCCTCAACCTCTGATCCCCACTACGTTCTTCTATAAACTTCTCCTTCCTTTATGCTGTGTCCTCTTAGAGTTGTATTATTAGAGCCCTCTGCTGCACTTATTTTTAAAAAAATATATTTTTTATTTATTTATTTTTGTTTGTTTACAGAGAGGAAAGGAGAGGAATAGAGTTAGAAACATCGATGAGAGAGGAACATCGATCAGCTGCCTCCTGCACACCCCCAACTGGGGATTTGCCTGTAACCTGGGCATGCGCCCTTGACCAGAATCAAACCTGGGACCCTTCAGTCCGCAGGCCGATGCTCTATCCACTGAGCCAAACCGGTTAGGGCTCTGCACTTATTTCTTATCTCAACTTCAAACTTCCTGAGGGGCAGAAATTAGGTAACTTCAAGTGCCTCTGGTACATGGCAGAGTTGAATAAGTGTTAGATGTGTGAATGAATAATCCCTACAAATCCATGAGATAAATGGGAACCCTTTAACTCAGTTCCCTCACCACAGGCAACCAGACTACAGCTCTCCTTTGCTTGGGGGTGGCAAGGGCATGCCTGAAATTCCCTGCCCGTACCACAAAAGAGCATCACTGTGCTATGTCAAGGCAGCTTTTCAAGTTTTGAGACATCTAATGAAAGAACAATACAGTTCCAAAACTTTAAGAGCTAAACATAAATTCTGTCTTTTAAAAAGTGGCCTACCTGGATGGGATACCAGCTCTCAATTTTAAGTAGTTTGAATGGATCAATTAAATCACTGTTTTCAGTGATTTTTGCTTATTCTAAGTAATTTTATTTTTATATCCCTTGGCTTGAAAGCGCAATTTTATACTTCCCTCCACATATAAGGACAAAAAGTGCCTGTCTTTTACAAAAATGGGAAAGTAAAGTAGAACCTGTGTTAGGTAAAAAGGCATTCAGTAAATGTTATTATGCCACCGTTTGTAACCCTTCGAAAAGCACATGTGGCCTATTTTAAACTAATGAAAACATTTACTAGATGATTTTCACTTAGTTGGTATGAATACCAGGTTCAAATTATATTCAAACTAGCATCTCCACTGAGTACTACATAATATTACATTCAATATTTTAGCTCTAAGAATTTATAACCAAATGCTTAGCTAGGCCAATTTAAAAGCACACAGTTAAGTTTTTTTTTTATATACACACCACCAAGCCACAATCTATAATTTTACTCCATTTATTAACACTAATTTCTTTTTTTTTATTTATTGGGGTTTTAACATTTGGTTAAAAAATTATAAAGGTTTCAAGTGTACAAAACTATGATACATCATCTGTATATTGCATTGTGTGCCCACCACCCAAAGTCAAATCTTCTCTGTTACCATATATTTAACCCCTTTTACTCTTTACTACCCCACCCCCATGCTCCTTCCCTATGGTAACCACCATACTGTTGTCTGTGTCTATGAGTTTTTGTTTGTTTGTTTTTCTTATTTGTTGCTTTATTAACACTAACTTCTAAGCACTGTCTAGCTACACCTACAAGTGAAATATAAGTAAGATTGCCCTAACCAGTTTGGCTCAGTGGATAGAGCGTCGGCCTGCGGACTCAAGGGTCCCAGGTTCGATTCCGGTCAAGGGCAGGTATCGTGGTTGCGGGCACATCCCCAGTTAGGGGGTGTGCAGGAGGCAGCTCATCGATGTTTCTAACTCTCTATCCCTCTCCCTTCCTCTCTGTAAAAAAATCAATAAAATATAAAAAAAAAGAAACATATAAGTAAGATTTATAAATAGGATATTATAATGTGGAACACTGGAATTTCACAACTTGAGCACATATTCTTGCAAAACTAACATTTTTCCAAATATTTACTAGCTACTTTGAAAAAAGTAAAAATCACATTATCAAGCAGGAGATCTGGCTTCTCAGTTTGAGGACTGGTCCCTTCCCACCCCTACTCCCTACCCCTCCCCTTTGTTCTTCCTCTGCCAGGAATACCCTCCTTAGTCATCTCTGCCTATGTCCGTCGCATCCTTGGAGACCAGGTTCAAAATTCAGCTCCTTGAAAAAGTTCGCCATGACTAATCCTGATTTTCACTAACTACTTCCTAACTTTACATTCCCTGGGCATTTATATATAGCTCGCACCACATAATCAATGACTTGTACGTTTTGCATTTTCCTATCATTTCCTTCAGTAGAGAACAAATAGACACATCATCTTTTATATTCGCTTCTATATTCGGCAGGCAATAAATGCTTCCTGAACGGCTGAATCACCAGCGAAAGAAAGCCAATGCCTCAAAAACTTCTGAAGTAACTGGCTTTTCAGATCACATTTACAATACAGATACTCTATCACCTCCAACATGCGTGAGTTGGAGATTGAGTTTGCCTTTTAGTCCCATAAATTCACCACGAAGGATACAGGGTACAGACCACATATACAGGGTGTTTCCCCCGCCCCCCTCCCGCCCCAAAATGCATACACACTTCAACAGCTGATAGCTCAATTTTGAAAAAGAAATGAATTTTAATAAACACTGCCTTTATAATTATTCCAAGTGTGTGTATACATTTTTTGGGGGGACAGCCTATATACTAAATAATCCTGGCTATTCTAACCTATCTTGCAATGTTCCACTTCAGGCTTCCGAAAGCTTAAAGCCAGGCAGCAGCACGCCTGTGAGTGGAAGGAAGCTGGCACCAGCCTCTTGCAAAAGGGGCAAAACTCTAGTTGGCAGCGAATGTCCCAACACGTGAGCCTCCGCCGCTCAGCAAGGCTCATTAACCACACGAACTTGCTGCCTCAGCGTCCTGGCTTCAAGGAAGTGCCATGATCCGCTCTGGTTATTGTTGAGAGCCAATGATGGGTTAAATTCCCATAAATTAACCGGCGCTTTGGTGGCTTGCCCAAGCATACCGACCGCATCCGTGTGGATAATTTTTTTTTTTTTTTTAACAAACCCGCCCGCCCGGAGAGCCAGAGGGGAGTGAAGAAGGCGCCGGCCCGGGACTCCGGAGGCGCACGGAGACCTCCAGGACGCGAGCCCCCGAGGCTCCCGGTGTCGGCTCAGCGCGCCCAGGCCGGGGCTCTCGAGCGCGGCTGCTTTTTTTACTAAAATCCCCACCGACGCTTCCTCGGGACCGCGAGCCGCACTTCGGCGGCGGCCCAACTTTTCCCGCAAGAAGCATCCGTGTTTCCATCCTCCAAACCCCAGCACACCGGGCCCGGGAGAGCCGGGCCACCGGCCGCGGGGACGGCGAGGGCTCGGAGGGGGAGGGACCGGGCTCGCTCCGCCGAGGGGCAGGGGGCAGAGACAAAGTGAGCGCCGCCCGCCGCCCGCCGCCCGCCGCCCGCTCCCCGCTCACCTTCCAGCAGCACCTCCTTGCCCGCGCGCTTCAGCGCCTGCACGGCCTGGTCGTGGGTGGCCTGGCGCAGGTCCGTGCCGTTCACCGACAGGATGGCGTCGCCCAGCCGCAGCGCCCGGCTCTGGTCGGCCGCCAGCCCCGGGAAGATCTTGGAGATGAGGATCGGCATCCGGTTCTCGCGGCCGCCCTTGATGCTGATGCCCAGGCCGCCCGCCTCCTGCTTCACCACCCGCACCCGGCGCACTGGCGGCGACGCGCCCGCCTCCCCCGCCGGGCCCCGCGGCGGCGCGGGCGGGCTCGGGGGGCCCAGGCCGCGGCTCGGGCTCCCGGGCAGCGAGTCGCCGGCGCCGCCGCCGTTCGGGAGGCCGTTGAAGGCGGCCGCCGCCAGCCCCAGCGCGGGCTCGGGCTCCGCCGCCGCGGCGTCCCCCGTCAGGCTCAGGCTCTCCCCGCTCAGCTCGGCGACCACCCGCACCCAGCGCTCTCTCAGCAGCAGCTCCACCAGCCCCGCTTTGGTGGCCCGCGTCCACACCGCCATGGCCGGTCCCGCTCCCGCCGCCGCAGTCGCCGCCGCTACCCTCATTCCAGTCAGGCAGCTCGGCGCTTCCCCCTTCCCGCCCGAGGGGGCGGGCCCGGCCCCTCCCCCTGCCGATTCATTATTCATGAGGCCACGCCCACCCCCGGAGGGGCGGGGAGACGAGCCGCTTCCGGGAGATGAAGGAGTTGCCGGGAGACCAGTCCCCTGCAGCTCACCGGACGTGGGCAGCGTGAGCCGAGTGGCGCCCCATCTCACCTCCTCCTTCCTTTCGCCTCTGCCGGACCTTCCACCCACGCCGCCAACTCCTGACCTTTACACCGTGCAATTCACCGGAGCTGCCTAGGCCCGGAAAGCAAAGTCAGAAGCTTCGAGAAGCACTTTGCAAGACGGGGTTGCACGTTCATGCTTGCACTGATTGGTGCATTCTGTATTTACCGAGGGCTCCGCTGGTGTGCTCTTTTTGAGGCCTGGAGATGAGCCGTACCACAGCGGAGCGCTAGCGGTCTAGTCGGGGAGGAAAACGGAGACCCAACCAACCTGGTGTGATAGCATGTGGTTAAGTGATAGAAAACGCCCTGAGAATAGAGTGTAAGAAACATTCAGTTAGGCCTGGGGTCAGCTTCACAGAGGTGACCATGGAAGGTGAATAGGTGGAGCAGAGATAATAGCGGCAAAGGTCCAGAGACAGGATTCCAAGCACGTCACTCTGCGTTGGAATCATCTATTTACTTGCCGGTAACGTTAAAGGAAGGTGTCCTCTTCAGCACTGCAGCCACAATCGCTAGGTCTCAAAGATATTTGCAGAATGATGGTTCCTTAGGAAGTTGCCAGAATTTCCATGTGAACAGAGCATAGGATCAGTGGAGGCAGCAAGATGTAAGTGTGAAAAGCCTCCTATAATCAAATATCAAGGAGTTTGAATTTGGGTTTGCAGACCTGACTTTCTTATCCTGGAGGCCGTGGCCTTTTGTTGGGGCAAGTGTATCTGAGCAGCTCCAGAAATTGTATGCGTGTTGCAGAGCCGACAGCAGCTTTTATCCAAAGACATGGGTGATGCTATCCTCCCACTTCTTCCAGTTTCATGGAATGGAAGCGTTGAGGAAGGTGAGGCCCAGAAAGCCGACTGGCCCAAAGTCCACAGTAAGGAAGCAGAGAAAACAGCCTCCTGGACCAGTGCTTTAAAAACAACAAAAACACACAAACCTCAGAGCACTAGCGGTCTAGAGCAGGAGGAAAACAACATACCTCAGACCTCAAAAATGAGGGTCCAGAAATCACACTGCCGAGAAAGTAAGATCTCAGCAAACACATGAAGTTGAGGTGCCCTCTTTCAGCAGTAAAAGCGAAATCCCCATGTTTTCCTTGGGGGTGGGGGTGGAGGGAGGCGGCTTACAGGCTGCAAGAGGGAGTGTGCACCAATTCCTGTAAAAGGGGCTGTATACCTGCTTGCTCACAAAGTACGTGTTGAAGCTCGTAATCCATGTCCATGCACCACTCTATGAATGCATTCATGTGTTGGCAAAACTTCCAAAGAGCCTCCTATATCAGGAGTTAAAACAATAAAAATAGACTGGAAAGCACCCAGAACCCAAATGAAGAAAGAATTCAAAATGAGAAAACTATCTTACCAAAAAAAAAAAAAATCATTACAGCAGAATCCACTTTGCAATTAATGGAGCAGGATTTTCAAAGCTGCAAATGTCAGCAGAAGCTCAACCCTCCAGCCCTCTCCTAAATCAACTGCCGTGAGGCCAGCTTGCTGTTCCAGCAGGTCCTGATGTGCCCAGTGCACCTGCAGTCCCAGACATTTCTGGCTTTGCTCCAGCTGAGGCGTGAGCCCCCAGAGGTCTGAGTTACGTGAAATTTCTGCTTATTAGCATTTAGCAGTTGATTCCTTACAGTCTGAGCACGATTTTGAACACTTTTACTAATGTAATCACCCAGAGGTTGGGCACTTAAGGGCACCTTTATTAGCAAAAGGGAAGTGCTGGAAATTCTCAAAGTAGCAAGACCTTTAGGTCCACAGAGTTGGAGGAAGTTATAGATCTTTGAACTAAATTGTAAATGAGAGCACTTATATAAGATAGTAAGTTATATAACAAAATATTTAACCCTGCGAGGAGAGAAGGTAATGGAGACTGATATTTGGATTAGTTTGAAATATATCCATAAAAATTCCCAAACTATCAAGCTGTGTTTATAAGGTATTCCATTAGAGGCCCTGGCAGGGTAGCTCAGTTGGTTAGAGCATTGTCCAGATAAGCCAAAGTTTCACGTTAATTCCCCTCCCCCCTTTTCCGTCAGGACATATAAAGAATCAATTAATGAATGCGTACGTAAGTGGAACACCAAACTGATTTCTCTCTCTCCCCTTTCCTAGCTTCCTCTTTAAAAAATAAACACAGCCAGAACCGGTTTGGCTCAGTGGATAGAGCGTCGGCCTGCAGACTCAAGGGTCCCAGGTTCGATTCCGGTCAAGGGCATGTACCTTGGTTGCGGGCATATCCCCAGTGTTGGGCGTGCAGGAGGCGGCTGATCGGCGTTTCTCTCTCATCAATGTTTCTAGCTCTCTATCACTCTCCCTTCCTCTCTGTAGAAAATCAATAAAACATATTTAAAATAAATAAATAAATAAATACAAGGTATTCCATCAGAACCTAAATTAATTTTCAATCACATGACTACTTTCAAACTCACCTAGTCAGTCCCTCCCAATGATGCCTTCCAAATTCCTGCCTGAGTCTATCCTTCCAAACGCCTCCTGCCCCTTTCAACCGCTACCTACCTAACAAGTTGGATGCTGGACTGGTTATCTTATGAGCTTGTTTCTCCCTTTGCCTCTTTTGTAGCAACTGAGCAGCTCTTGCTTTTGTTTCTCTGGCATCAGGCCGCCTTTGTGATAGTGACCTTCAGGCTTGCTAAGGGCTGCAAGATTCCCACCTACCAAGTTTCCCGTCTACACAATTCATTGGGATTTTTTTTTCTTTGAACAATTTTATTTCATGCTTGGCTGGTTTGCCCAAATAGGTTTAAAAATACAGGAGGGCGGGGACCACCCATAGACTTCTTTTTATTCCCCACTATTCAAAAAATATTGCCTTGCAGAAAAGGAACTCATTAAACTGTGATTGACTGACATTCAGTGCCTCCTGGGCTGTAGTCATTTCATATAATCCCTCTGGAGGTTATTGGTTCCTTGCAGAGTGAAAATTGCCATGTAGGAGATCTCCAGTAGTCAGTGGAAATCTACTTACTGTGGATAATGAAATCTGAAATAAAATGAGTACGCGTCTGTTTCCACCGCTTCCCAGGGACTTCGAGACAAGCTTAGATAATTTTTGAACAGCCATGTTATCTACTTCTAAAAAAGGAAATGGCGGAGATAATTCCTAATAACCTTTCATTCCTGTCACCTATCAATATGTAATCTCCTCTGCTCAAGCTGTTACCTTATTATTTCTCAGAACAAGGCAGAAATCTTTGCTAGTTTAACAGAAGGAGGTTGGAAGAGCTCTCAGCTCCCTGATTTCCTACAACTCTATGACTCAGGCTCAGATTCTGTGCCCTCTCAAAACCCAATGGTCTGTTTTTTCCTTCTCCTTCACAGTATAATATAGCACGGTCATTAAGAGCACAAGGTTCAAATCGTATATGGCCGCTTGGTAGCTCTATGACAATGGTCAAGGGGTTAAAGTCATGGGCCTCGGTTTCTTTTTTTGGAAGAATCCAGACACCTTGTACCTCTGAGGGTGGTGGTGAGAGTTGACTGGGATGACGTGTGCCAAGCGCTGAGCAGCACTGTACCTGCCACACTGGGAGAGTTCCATGAAAAGTATCCACTGCTGTTATTACCTGTTGACCTTCAGCTGCAGCAGGAACAATAAAACCTTTGGTAGAAACGCTGGAGCCCAGAAACTATACTTTATCTAGGAATGAGCCTGCCATGATACCATTCGATTCCAGGCTTAAAGGGCAAATGGCCAAATTAATTTCGGTGACAAACAGATCTTGAATAAAGGGAGGACATATTGCCAAGAGTCCGTCAAAGGAAAGAATTAGTGGATCTGGGGCTGGTTCCAAGGTTTGAGTGTTGTGTAATTTCATAAGGAAGGAGGGCCCCAGGCAAAACTGCAGCCCTTAGCAAGCCTGAAGGTCACTACCACAAAGGCGGCCTGGTGCCAGAGGAACAAAAGCAAGAGCTGCTCAACTGCTACTAAAGAGGCCAAAAGGAGAAATAAGCTTGTAAGATAATCTAACATCCAACTTTGAAAAATTATCCATGCATAACTCTGCCCCGGTTAGAAGACAGATCAACTGTCCTTTTCAGCGGGCCGTACCTTTGCCTTCCAGGAGAAATACCCTCAAATGTATTTTTCTCTCCTGCACAAACATGAAGTGAAAGAGGGAGAGGTGCATATATCCTTCAGCTGATGCAAGCACATTTAAAACTGTGTCCCGCCAAGATAAATCACTATCCATCTGAAACCCACAAAAATGGATTAACTATCTCATGCTTTATGACTATGAAAACCCACATCTGCTAACCACATTACTAATGAGAAGCAGCTGGTGACAGTTTTGTAGCTCTGTGACTTTCTTTTTAGGAAAATATTAGCAAGGACATACTAAGCAGAAGGTTAGTTTCATTGAATCCACTTAGTTATGGAAAATTACCATCGTTTTTAAATTGACAATCATGGAAATAACATAATCTGCCATGAAATTCATATAAAGTTCCAAAATAAAAATCCCCTTTTCCCCAATATTAGTTCTGACAGAATTTCCAGTACCTCATAAGACTTGCAGTCTTATAATCAGCTTCAATTCTTGTTTTGTTTTTTTAAAAATATGTATTTTTATTGACTTCAGAGGAGAGATAGAAACATCAATGATGAGAAAGAATCACCAATTGGCTGCCTCCTGCACGCCCCCTACTGGGGACTGAGCCGGCAACCCAGGGCATATGGCCTGACTGGGAATCAAACCTTGACCTCTTTGTTCACAGATCAATGCTCAAACACTGAGTCATACCGGCCAAGCTCAACTCCTATTTTTCATATGCTCTTGAACACCAAATCATGTTTATTGATGCATATGGTATTTCTAGGCCTTTGTCCCACAGCTTTAACTCCCTCCTGAATCGGTTAACGAAATAGCCAATTGCGGGGATCAATGGGCATTTTTAATGTGCTATTCCTTTGAATATGAGTGGTTCACAACTATGTTTTCCACTGAATGACAATTTTTAACCAAACCTCAAGGCTCACTCCTACCAGTCTTATTTCTCACTACATGTTGGCTTAAGAGTTCTTTATCCAAATCTACTTATCTTTTTTACATACTTTTCTAAGATGCTTAGCTTTCCTCTGTGGAAACTGCTCTACTCTTACTTTTCCCAGCAACCTCACCTGGTTCTTAATTATTATCAACCAGGGAAGCTGCTCCCCTGCAGGGAGAGGTGTTTCCTTGAATAAGACATGCATGCTCAGTCCTATGGTAGGCCCTGCCTGCCCGCTCAGCCTCATTTTCCTCCATTTCTAATACATGCTGGGTACTAACCATGTGCAACTTCTGGCAGTCCCTTGGACAGGCTATGTTCTCTGGGTTCAGGCTTTTGCACTGAGAATGCTCCAGGGATGCATCTTTTCTTCTCTTTTCCACCTTGCTAATTACCACCTACTTCTCCAAGAGTTATTAGCTTAAGGACCATCTCCTCCTACCTTCAACCCTGCTGATTAAGTGCCCCTTCTCTATGCTCATCTCTCCTATAGCATCACTGATCTACTTGTTACAACTGGGTTGTAAGCTTCTTGAGGGCTGGGGTCCTCTTCTCATCTGTTGGTACATAGCATATAGTAGGCACTCAATGTAGGTTGAGTATTAAGTTCCTTAACTCCCCGAAGACAAAGGACTGACACAAAGCTAGGCCTTACTAGCTTGGTCTGTGCTGTTCAATACAAAAGCCACTAGCCAAACATGGATATTTACATTAAAATAAAAAAATTCAGTTCCTTCATCATGTTAGCCACATTTTCAAGTGCTGAACAGCCACATGTGGCTAGTAACTATTTTACTGTACACTACGGATTCAGAACATTTCCACCACTACAGACAGTTGTGCCGATCTACATCATAAAATACCTTGAAATATGAACAAAAAAGACAACACTTTAGGAACAAACGTTATGGATATGCACAAACATTCAAAACACATAAAAAAAATGAGCAATCTCAATAGTAAATAGGCAAATGCAAAATAAGGTATTAGTTTTCACCCATCAGATGGGCTAAAACGAAAATTTAGCACTACATTGGCAAGATGTAAGAAAATGAGTACATTCAAACACTGTTGCTGGAAATACATCCACTCCCCAGGCAACTAAAAGTGAAAGAAAACGGGCACAGTGTGAGTTAGCAATTTCACTCCCAGGAATTAACCCTAGAGAAACCTCACTAGGTGGGCATTCGCAGACAATGTACTAGGCTGTTCACTGCAACACTCTATATGATTTACACACAAGACTGCCCATCTAGAGCTAACTCAAGTGCTCATCCAGAGCAAGAAATGCTAAAACACCTTCCCTGTTATCAATGAAATGAAAAATCCGTTGTATACCGTGCCTGCTAATCCTATGATTGGGTCCCTACAGCCAAGAGACAGCGGGAGAATAACCATAGAACACCATCCTGGCCTCTAACAAACCATTGTGTGACCATTGCAAAAAAGCCGCCTCTTCTTCTCTTAGTCTCCACTGCCATGAATATAAAAATGAGGCCAAGAAACACAAGGTTTCTTTCACAAACCTCTGCTTCCTTCCCATCCCTTCCTCCAACCAGAACAATTCTACTTTATCTCTATCGTATATTGCAGTTCAGAATGAAGTTCCATTTCAAGAAAGTTCTGATGCTTAAAAAAACACCCACACTAGATGGTCTCTAACTTTTTTCCAATATTCCAGCATAATTTGCTGTAATCTCCAAGGTGAAGGGTACATTAGCCATTCAGAAATCAGATTACTAACTACATGAAAAAACTGTTTTGTTGGCTTTAAAAAAACAATTATTGATTTCAGAGAGGAAGGCAGAGGGAGAGAGAAAAACATCAATGATGACAAAGAATCATTGATCAGCTGCCTATTGCACACCCCCTACTGGGGATCGAGCCCGCAACCCGGGGCATGTGCCCTTGACTGAAATCGAACCCAGGACCCTTTAGTCCGCAGGCTGATGCTCTATCCACTGAGCCAAACTAGTTAGGGCAGAGAAAACTGTTTTTAAAGCATTTGAGTCAGGTCAGGGGGAAAAAAAAAAGAGGCTTTTTCTAGGTATCATATCAAAATTTTTCTGTGGAACCCAAATATGAGCTAGTCTGCAAAATGCCCGAAACAGAAACATAATGTGTTTCAGTTACACAATCCCCAAAGTAAAAATCACCCAAAAACATGGGCACTGATGTGTCCTTTTCTTTAATACTGCTTTGCCTTTCCTTCCCCAAATTCCCTCACTTGCCCCAATCAGTTTCTGCTTCATTTGCATTCAAAGTTCTCTACTCAGGAAGAATTTCAAGGCTCAAAGCTCCTACTTCCCATACCATTTATGGAAATCCAAGTCACTGGCTGGAAATGTTGCAAAGGAATGCTTTCTACTTTCAGAGGTTTTACATCTTCACTCAGATGGTCTGTGGGCCCTCTCTGTCAGAATGACACCCTCCAAGATCCACAAGGTTTCAGAATGTTTAAGGTTAAGTAAATCAAGTCATAAACTAGCCTCCAGTTAATAAAGAGTCTCTCTAAATTTATAGCTCTACAGTCAGTTAAAAGCAAGTGAGTTAATATTTAAGGCATCCTCGCCTCGCTTTGGTCACATTCAATGTAGACCAGTGACTTGAACTTTGGTTTCAACTGCACAAAACACGTAAGACATTTCTTAGACAAGGCAGGATCTTCTAGTCCACTGAAAGTTTGTAACACTCCAGTCAAATGCAGACGAGGAGAACATGCCACACTAAAGACATTTATTCAAGAGGAAAGTTACTTTACACAGAGGGCCTAGAATTTTGCATCTGCTTATTTAAGTCAGCCCTGATTATCACTGTAAACCATCTGAACAGGCGGGGCCGAGAAGTTGTGTCCATTATAAACCCTGTTGTTCCCTCTCAGCAAACGAACCTGAAATAGGCTGTCCTTTATGTTATAATGTATTGGGGCTTTCTTTCTCTCTCTCATTACCTATTAATTCTCCTCCTACACCTGTACTTTAAATTCTCACATTTTTTCTTTTCCAGACTCCATCTTAGCAAAATGTTTTTTCACCAGCTTTTTTACTCATGATGTCATCAGAACGCACATACTTCTCTGCCTATACCACAGCCCTTCATGCCCCAAACAAACACACAAACAAAACCACACATACTGGGTTTCCGCAGGCATGCAACAGAATACACCCACTGAGATGGGAAAGAAATCTATCTGCTCAGTTCAGGTTAAGTATAGTTCTTCACTTTCTCATTTAAAAGATCACATTAAAACTAGTCAGTCAACACCCACAGGAATAACAATGTCAAAGACAGTAGACAAGGACAGAAAAGGTGAAATATATGACAGGCTTTCTGATTCCCACTTCCACTCCCACTGCTTAACAAAATGCCCAATGTTTCCTGAACCTCTGAAACTGGCATATTAACAAGTGAAAAGAGAGTTAAAGGAACTGATACTCCAAAGCCCAGTTTTTTCCTTTTAAATAAAATTAATACCTGGCAACCAAAGGCCAAAGGCTTCTGCTTTTCAGATGGAGCACTGCCGTTAAAATTCTTCCTTGAAACATGGGCTGATTATTGCCAATGGTAGACAGGCTATCTTGGATAAGCAAGCATAGCTCCCTGCCCTCCAGGGCAATGTTGGGCAGGCCCCCACGCTTCAGCATGGGCTGCCGGCTGGAGGCTGGCAGGCAGTGAAGGTCATCAGCACAGGCATGTGTTAGGGAAGACAGGGTAATATTTTTTCTCCCTGAGATTATGGTCTGAAAGCACGAACAAGACCCTGAAAAAGTTGCATGAATTTATAGCTACACAGAACATTATCCCAAGTACAAATACCTTGGTGTTTTCTCTACTCTCATTCAATGAAGGGAAATTACTGCCCATTCCTTTGAAAGGTAACATTTATGCCTGACCAGTGTGGCTCAGTGATTGAGCATCACTTATGAACCAGGGGGTCCCGGTTTGATTCCTGGTCAGGGCACATGCCTGAGTTGTGGGCTTGATTCACAGTAGGGGGTGTGCAGGAGGCAGCCGATCAATGATTCTCTCTCATCACTGATGTTTCTATCTCTCTCTCTCCCTTTCCTTCCTCTCCGATATCAATAAAAATATATGAATGGTAACATTTATAATGACTCTAATTCTAAAGAATAACATTTTTTTATTAACATGATTTGTGAAAACACATAGAGTAGAACAGTTCAAGGAAGGACACAGACAGTGCCCTGTTTTAGGTCCCAAATTTCTTCTTTTTGATGGGTGGTGGGAGTTGAGCGATGATGTCATCCAGGGGCCTTTCTACTGCCACCAGTGTTCTTTCATCCAAGAGATCCATGAAGAGTAGAGGCTGTGGAGAGATGAGAATGACTCTAGCAGGAGTTAGGCTCCACGCACGCCTAGTCCTAAAGAGAGGACCTAGAGCTAAACGGTTCATCTAGTTCAAGACTAGAGGGATGAAAGTCTCTGACAGCCCTTCCTGCCCTGGGACTCCAAATGGATGAAAAGGCCGGGAACTTCTGAGTTCACTCAGATTTCAGCAAGGTTTTTCGTGCTTCTCTGTACAGAAAATCTAATTTGTTAGAATCAGTGTTAACTGAGGGCTTGGAGCCCAAATTCTTGACAAACGACAAGTTACAAATGCATAAGAAGCTAATCATGCTTGAATAATTCACAGACCTTCCTCCCCTTAAAAAAGAATGCATGCAGCCCCCTGAGAAAATGCTCCAGGGCAGCCATGGAACCCCATCTGAGAGGCATAAATATGGAACTTCTAAAGTGGCACAAATAGCTGGAATATCATAGGCTCAATAAAATGTTTTCTATACAGTGAAAAGCCTAGCCCAGAAAAGAAAGTCGTTAATAGTCAATGACTTCCATTTGCTGTAAATTATCTTATGGAACATTCTCCAACTAGAGGTCAAATTTAAAGGCCAGCTTTACCACAAAGACCCCACCTGAGCTCCAACATTATTCCGCACTACCTACGTATTTCATTTTGGTTAAGTATGATGTGCCTCTAATCTATTAAAGCAAGAACAAGGAAACAGACATAAGGAACACACATCCTCAGAAAGTTACTTGTCTCCCCAAATGAGGTCCTCTGCATGAAAAATGAAGGTGACATTTTGACAGCTTGTTACATTTGGATAATATCACAAGGAATCAACGGTCCAGAATATTATGCAAGATGCTTTACCTTATATCTCTTAGAAATTTTAAAGGCATGGGCTGTGCGCCTCCTGATGACATCTGATTCATTTGTGGGAGGAAGTGGATTGTACAGTAAGGTTTTGTCATTTGGAAGAGGCTAAAAAGACAAAAATACACTGTTTACGTTGTTTTTATTGGGCTTATACAGAACAATGGACCATAGTGATTTCAGGCAAACACTATCTCCCAACCATCGTATACATTTACTTCCTCCCTGACTCTCCTCACTTCAGGAAGACAGCTGTAGTCACTCTTCCTGCTGTACTGTAGAGGGGGGCGTATGAGGCAAAAGGAGCTTGGTACTCTGCCTGCAAGATCAAAGAGCCCAGCTGGGGCTTCCGCCAGTCTTGTCAGTAACACTGAGCGACAGGAATACACTGGCATGTGCAGCAGGAGCTTAGCCCATGAAGGTTCTGCTTTCTACACTACCCTCCACCAGATCATGGGCTGGCCCAGTGACTAAAGTTCTCCCCAGGAGAAAGAGCAACACAACCACCTCCACTGATGTCACTGACACCTCAAGAGATGGCCTCTGGCCAAGCAAGTGATATTTCATCTCTGACTTCCTTGGGAAACAGCTCTGCCCGCAAGAGGAAGTGATGGACTTATCACCAATGCCTGGGAAAAAATATGGGCCGATCTGGACTGAGTTACAAAGAGGCAAGGGAGTGGGAGAGGCCCTTCCTGTATCACTCAAATTGCAGAAGGCACTTGTCAGCCAGCTCGACTTCCCACACCCAGAGGACTCGGGGCGCATGAGAAGAGTTCCAGTGACACATCACCACGCACCCTCCTTGAGAGCCATCTGCTGCTTTCTCCATGTTCCTTCCACCCCCACCCTCAGATATACAACACTGTGTGTGCTGCTTGTAATCTAAGCCCAAAGTGCATTGCAGGCACGGCCACAGTTCTGTGCTCCCAGGAAAAAAAGTGCCTGCTCAGAAAAGACATAAATTTGCAGTGAATCAAAACAGCAGCTGGCAGAGGATGGAATCTAGAACTGAAAAAAATGCCCACCTAAATCATAGCTGGACTTTTTTTTTAAGATCTTAAGACCAACTCCTCAAGCCTGCAGATAGTGTCTGAGTACATACAGCCTAGGGACATATGTGGTCCAAACCACAGTCTGTATCTCCTTTGATGAAACCACATTATTCAGACACTCAGGGTACAAAGGTGGAAGTGATTTAGCCAAATCAATGGTTTTCCCTCCCAATGAGGGTCACTTTCTGAATACTGACCTAATCACTTTCCCACTTAAGTTTATGTACTTATAGGCAAAACAAAGAAGTGGTTAAATTAGCAAAAACCAGTACACAAAGGCCCACTCCTTCCCTGAGAGCCTAAAGAATGTGGGAACAAAAACAAGAAATCTGCAAAACTAAAGGTTTCTCTCCTCCAAAGAATATAGCAGGAAAACTTTATTCTGATTCTCCTTCCTCTAATTTATTGTACCTCTTGCTTTTAGAACTTGCAGTTTCTTAAGTGAAGATTTGGTGAGAGCAAGGGTGAAGAGGCAAAGAACTCACCAACGACTTGTCGATGATGCAGAACATGTAGGCATCGTGGAGAAGAATGTGCATTGGTCTCTTGGGATGAAAACTGATGTGTGTGATGGGAGTATCCCTTTGGAGCCAAAGGTAATGAAACCCCTGCTTCTGGATGGTCCGGCTCCACTCCGTATACTGTTTGTCTGGGATGCTATATTCAAATATCTGAGGAAGAACATTATATGGAGGGAATGCTGGCTCGTATCCAGAAAGACCAGAAAATATCTATGTAAATCTTGAATATGCCACATTCAGCCTTATGCTTTCTCACTCTTTTTTTAATATAAAAAAAAATTTAAGGTAAATTACAGACTAAATAATTAAATAGCATAGAAAGGTTTATAATGAAAAGTCACCCTGTAATCTTTACATCTCTCCTCCCCAAGACAAAAGTAGCCTGCTATTTTTCTTGTTAACATCTTTTCAGATATTTTATGCATACAAGACACACAATGACTCACATCAATATAGGTCACTCATGTCCCTTTGAAGAGCCCCTTTGAAGAACACTCACTTTTTGGATGTACCATGATTTACTTATCTAGTCTGTTTAATAGACATTTAGAATTTCTAATCTTTGGCTACAACAAACAAGGCTGCAATGATTATCTCTGTATCAATGTCCTTCTGTACAACTGAAAGCATGCTATCTGTAGGAAGAACTTTTAGAATGGGAACTTCAAATCAAAGATTATGTGCACTAAAATTTTTTATAGATATTGCCAAAATGTTCTCTAAAGAAGTCATACTGATTTCAGCAATGTATGAAGTGCTGTTTCCCTATACTTACACCATGTGTATTATCACCTTTACTGATCTTTGCTAATCTACCAGGTACATAAACCTCTCCCACCAGTTTTAATGACTGAAGAACTAATGGGACCAACGGCCAGTAAAAGGCATCAGGTGGACATGGTCCTTATATGTGTGTGACAGAGGTGGCTTCACTAACCTTTCAGTCTTTGGTTAAGGACACAGATCTATGACACTAAAAAGAGAGATTTCCTTTTTTTTGGCTAGAATGTACATGTGTGTGCATGTGTGAGCGTAAAAACTACTAATCAAAGTAGCAAGCACCATTTGCCTGGAAGTCTACTTAAATGTGCTTGTTGGATCACATTTAAATCTTTCCAGTGAGGAAGGTATTATCATGCCCATTTTTCAGATGAAGTCAGGATAATTTCAGAGTATGTTCTATAGCTCAGGTATTTTATAGATCTTTTTAAAATGACAATCTTCTCACAACTTAGTGTGGGAAAAAGCAGTAAGCTAAGCACTAATTTTGGCTGATATTAGGTACCTGATTTCCTCACCTGCAAAAGTGAAGGTTAATTATATTATTTTTTAGTCACTTTCAGCTCTCAAAATCTTATTCCATCCCATATCCAGTCTAACACCAGAGTCCATGTTCTCTCCAGTCTAAAAGGACCTTTATATCATCCAGCACTTTCAAAGAAAGGGTCTTCCAAAATTATCATCTCAGCGTCTAAGTTACCGTCCAGCAAAAAGGAACTGGAAAGCACCGGAATCTCTCACCTGCTGGTCAGAATGAGCGATGACCAGGTTGTTGGTTTTGGGGGCTATGGCCAGAGCAGTCACAGGGAAATTGTAAGCAGGAACCGTGCAGTGAAGCTGGGAAGAAGCAGACACAAAAGGCAACTCTATGTGATACCCGAACCCAGGAAAGACGGGATGGTCTAAGTCAGTTGTTTTTAAATAGTATTCCTTGGAACTCAAAGGGTCCTATGGAAGTTCCCATGACAGTAAAATTTAATCTCATTAAAAAAAAACATGTTTAACTGCTTACAAAACTGACAGCATTTGCAAAGTAAAGCTTTCCCTGCTGTCTTGGTATCAACATAAACTGATCATAAACATGTCATTAAACAGGGAATCTACATATCCACACTGGATTTAAAAAATCAATGTCGCCCTGGCCGATGGGGCAGTGGTTAGAGCGTCGGCCCACGCACAGAAGGGTCGCGGGTTCGAGTCCCGATCAAGAGAATCTGGGCTGCAGGTTTGATCCTCAGCCCAAGTTGGGGCGAGTGTGGGAGGCAACCAGTTGATGTGTCTCTCTCACATTGATGTTTCTCTCTCCTTCTACTCTCTCGGGAAAGCAATGGAAAAATATCCTCTGTAAGAATTAACAACAACAAAAAAGAAGGAAATCAATGCCTACGCATGGACATTTACGTACAATTGCAAGGCGTGTGCACCACTACAGGACAGTCTTAAATGCCAGGCAAGCCTCGAAGAGCAAGTAGTACATACTATTCCCACAATGTAATAAAGATTAAGTTGTGTAGTTAACAGGCAAACCCATTAAATGCAACAATCTAGCATCCTATATAATAAAAGCCTAATATTCAAATTGTTCGACTGGGAGTTTGACCACTCGCTATGACAAGCGCTGACCACCAGGGGGTGGCACAGAACATTGTGGGCATTGGCAACGTGGCGTTGGCAGGGGACGGCAGTAGAGGCACTGCTGGCCCTGACGAGAGTGGGACCATGGCAGGATGGTAGAGCAGGTAAAAGGCGGCACCAGACCAAGGTGGGTGTGAGCGGCGCCTAACAGCCCCGCCGATTACTGGGGGGCGGGGGCGGGGGGGAGAGGCTGCCACCCAGCTCCCAGATACTGAAGGAGCGGTGGTGGTGGTGGGGGTGGGTGGGGGGGAAGGCCCCGACCCTGACCAATTGCCCCACAGATGGTGACCAGTGGCCGGCAGGCCCTGATCGCCTGATTGGGGCTGGGCTGGGCTGGGGAACTGGGGGTGGGTGGTGGCAACCAACCTCCCATAGCGCCCAGGTCGGGGGCTGTGACCTCTTGCTGGCTACCTGGGGGCAGATGTAACAGGGACAAAGGTGAGAATGCGGGGTGTCCTCAAGCTCGCTCTCACTCCCCCTGCTACCCTTCCCCGGGGACGCCAGGGCTCGCGTGCTGGGGAAACCCGCGCACTCAGGTGCCAGGTGCCCACGAGGAGCCTGCCCCACACCCACGTGGCCTTTCCCGGGTGAGCCAGGCAGCAGCCTCTGGGACCACAGAGGCTGGTCAGGCTCCCCGTGGGTTGGCGCAGGAGCTGCTCTGTGAGGCTGGCCTGGAGAAAGCATGCTGCTCACCTGGCTTCCATGCAGTGCTGCTGGGCAGCCCAGAGGCCCACACTGTGCCCCAGCCCACGGCATCCAGCTGCGCTCACCACATTTCCACGTGGGGACTTGGCACTGTGACTCAGGCAAAGGGGGGCGCGCGGGGTCCCAGGTACTGCCCAGGGCCCAGAGGTCAGCTTCAATCATTGGCCAGGCCTAGGGACCACACCCGTGTACGAATTTCCTGTACCGGGCCTCTAGTTGTTCTATAAACTTAATGCTTATCCCAAGTTTTGGGTGGTTCTTATCTGACTTTTATGATGAAGATTTGTAAGGGACCACTAGTGATTCAATGAGTGAATGACAATATCACTACTGATTCATGAAAAATGTTTTCTTGCTATTCCTTTGTCAAATTTCTGGTTCTGTTTAATTTAAAACATACCTTGAGATTACAAGGCGAACTAATAAAACGAAATTGTTACTACCTGTAACTATTCACCTTGGTAAATAAAAAATTGCCTCTCCAAAATACAGAAATAACCTAAATGTTGACTCATCACCCATAAATCCTAATTTCAAATTTCTGTGCACGAGTGGCTTCAGTTCCCACTGACTCATTTTAATATGGTAGATTATAGCTTTTAGATTCCAAACAAGTAAAACAGGAAAACTTCTTGGTTAAAAAAAAAAAAGCCTAGTAATTTTCCAGGTCATACCAACTGAGTCTTAAAACTGCAGGGCTAACTTCTTTTGTTTGCTGCTACTAAACCCAAAGCTCACCTTTAGACGTTTCACATTGTACACATGGACTCCAGCACTGGTGCCCGATGCAGCTAACCAATTCCCATCTGGACTGACCGCCAAAAGACACATGGACTCCACTGTCCCTGTGAGGACAGAACAACAGTTAAGTCTGAATTTAATGTCCACAGCCAGCCCTGCTTTGATGATGGCAAAAGCCAGTAAGACCCTCAGTTTGAAATTACTAATGGGATTTCCTTTTGTAAAATACATATTTTTTTATTGATTTCAGAGAGAGGAAGAAAGAGATAGAAACATCAATGATGAGAGAAAAATCACTGATCGGCTGCCTTCTGCACACCCCACACTGGGGATTGAGCCCACAACCTGGGCATGTGCCCTGACCAGAATCGAACCATGATCTCCTGGTTCATATGTGGACACTCAACCACTGAGCCATATAGGCTGGGGATTAGGATAACTTCTTGATAATTCTGCAAATAAGTTCTAGATAAGTTAATCTATTTTCATTTAATAACCACTCTTCATATAAAGAGGAGCCTGAGCCCTGGCCGGTTTGGCTTAGTGGATAGAGCGTCGGCCTGAGGACTGAGGGGTCCCAGGTTCGATTTCGGTCAAGGGCACATGCCTAGGTTGCGGGCTGGGTCCCCAGTGGGGGGCGTGCAGGAGGCAGCCAATCAATGATTCCCTCTCATCATTGATGTTTCTAGCTCTCTCTTCCTCTCCCTTCCTCCCTGAAATCAATAAAAAAAAAAAATTAAAAAAAAAAAAAAAAAAAGAGGAGCCTGAGTGATAAACATGAAGGCATCACTTGCTCAGGCCTGAATGAGACACTGCCTATCATAGGAAACTTTGTTTTAAAATCCTTCTCTACCAAGTAGTTTTTTTTTTTAATGTATTTTTATTGATTTCAGAGAGGAAGGGAGAGGGAGAAAGATAGAAACATCAGTGATGAGAGATAATCATTGATCGGCTGCCTCCTGCACACCCCCCACTAGGGATTGAGCCCGCAACCTAAGCACGTGCCCTTGACCAGAAATGAACCCAGGAGACTTCAGCCCACAAGCCGATGCTCTATCCACTAAGCCAAACTGGTTAGGACTCTACCAAATAGCTTTTAAGCAAAGTTAGGGACAAACAGCCAATTCAACAGGCTTGAAGCATATCTTAAATTTATTGAGCTGCTTGCTATATATTTAGCACTAAGGGAGCATGGGCACATATGAGCCATCTTTGTCATCAAAAGATCTGAAACCAATCTGGCAACATAAAGACTCATGTGGGATAAAAATCAGACAGTGATGCTATATGCCAAAATACATGCTGCTACAACACCCCCAAACGATGAAAAAGCTCTAAAGCAAGACATAAGCCAGATGCTAAAGGATGGGTGAGGTAGGTAGAAAAAGATGAAGAACAACGTGAGCTAAGTAACAAGAACTGAGATACACAGGTTTGAAGGCTGTGAAGAAACCAGCCTGACTCTAAGGGGGAAGTGAGATGAGAGAGAAGAAATAAAAGTGTGTGTGTGTATGATGCAGAGCCTAATTTTAAGGGATGCTAAATGCAAGATAAAGAGTCTAAGTTTTATAATAAAAACATACAGGTACTCAATAAAAACTGGCAGTTTACTTTATCTGATTACTATCTAATGGGTTTCTTTTCCTGCATGCTTCTGAAGCAGCTTATGAACAGTGAAAGTTTAAGTTAAAAGAGTTGACTCTTGTCCTGGCCGGTGTGGCTCAGTAGGTTGGGCATTGTCCTGTGCACCAAGTGATGGCTGGCTTGATTCCCGGTCAGGGCACATGCTCAGATTGCAGACTTGATCCCTGGTAAAGGGCATGCAGGAGGCAGCCGACTGATGTTTCACTTTTACATCAATGTTTTTCTTTCTCTCTCCCTCTCTAAAAAATCAATAAAAATATTAAAGAAAAAAAAAAGAGTTGACTTTCCACACTGATGGAGTCTAAATGACAGTGAAGCTGCTATAATCCAGGCTGAGGAAGAAGGGAAAAGGCCCATGGGAAGTATCCAAGAAAACTACCAGCTTAAATTAAGCTGGGTGACTAAGTCCTCAATAATTAACTCAACAAGTTAACTACAGAATCACTTATTCGTGCATACTCATTCATGTTCTCAAAGAACAGGGAAAAATGGTCATGAACTTTATATGACAGGTAATGAAACTGTATGTGTAAGTTCATCTTTATAAAAACAACCAAAAAATTAACATGTCTATAAAATGCATACTATCTACACACACACTGGAATATACAAACATATTAACAGTAGTCAGGATTATAAATTATTTTAACGTTCTTATTGCCCTGCTAACAAAAACTCTTCTAGGGGTGATGAAACTTCTCTGGCCCCAAGTAAGGAACCAAAAGCCCAGTGAGAAAAGAGTAGGTGTGAGGAATATTTCACATCTCATCAACGTTTTTATTTGCCAGATATCTCCTCCTACTTTAAATTGCAAACATGTGAGTGAATGTACTTGCAGGGTGGAGAAGAGTATTAGTGAATACCCGACAATGAATAAGGTTTAAAAGGGAAAAATAGATACATCAGAGGCTGACAACTCTCTCCTATGGCCAGTTACCAAATTCCTACCTGGCTGAGCCTGAAAAGTATGCAGGTGCTTGAAGCTTCCTTCCAACAGCCGAATGATATGCAGAGACCCTTGATTTGAAGCCACAAAGAGCTTTGTTGAATCTTCAGAAAACAAAATCTGAACAGCAGAGCGAAGGAACGCTGGCATTTTGGAAACCTTGGGGTGAACCAGTAGTAAAAAACCAGTAAGAGAGAGAAGTGAGACCTAGAGCCATCAATAATAATCACAGCCAGCCTTAAGTTACATTAATGCTTCCTGTGTCTAAGGAAGCCAACCGATGAAGGGTCTGGGACACTGATATGTCTAATGTAACCTATACACCTCCGCCTCCTTTATCTCTTCAAAAGCCTAAACTTCACTGCCACCTTCTGGCATTTCCCTACTCTTTCAAAAACAAAAGCAAATCAAAGTGGAAAAAAGAAAACACTTTTTTTGGTAACAGCTGTCTCCAAATACCTTTCACTGAGTAAGGATTCATATCCAGTGCATCCCACTTCACACAAAAATTCACTTATGAATTTTCTCCTTATTCAACCAGACACTGGGTTATCACTTACCCTGTGGAGGCTTATGTTGTCATGTTCATAATTCAACCGACAGAGAAAAAACCGAGAAGCTGTGGAATACGCTATCCAACTTCCACATGGGGATACACAGCTGCAAATAATGTTCTCGGGACCCTGCAATGTTAGGAATCAGATGAATGTTCAAGTAAAACTTCAGACAATGAGGTTCACTGTGACATGAATCCCCAAGCTGTCGTCACTCTGGACATACCCACAAACACCTACACATAATCCTGACAGTTATATACTGTGTCACTATGATTATGTCAGCAGTAGAGTACCTAAATGGTGTGGCTTTGGTTTCCAAGAGCTGATGTCTATGAATGAACTACTACTAGTAATCTCAGCCCTTGTGTACCTCACAGGTAGCTTCGTACTAAACCCTAACATTAGAAACCCGAGCAGAGAGGCACTTCATGCAGGAAAGCTTTGGAGGCAAGGCGACTTGGAGCATTGATTTTGTTTTAGGACAGTCTACTGTAAAGATCTCTAAGAAGACCTGTCCTGGTGGCTCAGTTAGATGGAGCATGTCCTGTAACACCAAAGGCTGCAGATTGGATTCCCAGTCAGGGCACATACCCAGGGTACAGATTTGATCCCCTGTTGGGGTGCATATGGGAGGCAAATGATCAATGTTTCTCACATCGATGTTTCTGTTTCTCTACCTCTTCCTCTCTGTCTAAAAAAAAAAAAAAAAAAAAACTTCAAAGAAGATCTGGAAGGATATATTACAGCTAGCCAATTAACAATTATTTCAGGAAATGGGAAGAGAATTAAAGAAGTGGATGAGGAAATAAACTATCAATATTGCTTGAATTTTTTTTTTTAATACTTTATTGATTTTTTACAGAGAGGAAGGGAGAGAGATAGAGAGAAACATCGATCAGCTGCCTCCTGCACATCTCCCACTGGGGATGTGCCCGCAACCCAGGTACATGCTCTTGACCGGAACCGAACCCGGGACCCTTCAGTCCGCAGGCCGACGCTCCATCCACCGAGCCAAACCGGTTTCGGCTTGCTTGAATTTTTTACAGTAAGACTGTATTCACAAATATTTGTGTAATTAAAATAAAGGTTTTTTTAAAGAACACAAAGAAGTTTGCATAGTAGATTCCCATTATTGTGAAAAGAAAGGGCATTTGCACAAATGGGTGGAAATTTTTTTCTGGAAGGATATACATGAAACTATTGGCAATAATTATCTCTGGAGACGAGGCCCAGGGATTTGGGTTTAAGAAGGGAGTTCAGCCCTAGCTGGTTTGGTTTAGTGGAAAGAGTGCTGGCCTGCGGATTGAAGGGTCCCAGGTTAGGTTCCAGTAGAGGGCACATGCCCGGATTGTGGGCTCAATCCCCAATAGGAGGCGTACAGAAGGCAGCCAATCAATGATTCTCTCTCATCGTTGATGTTTCTACCTTCCTCTCTGAATTTAATAAAAAAAATTTTTAAAAAGGGAGCTCATCTTTCATTGCATACTCTTTTGTACCATTTGAATTTTTTTTTAAAAAGCATATTACTTTCATAATAATACAAAAAAATAAAACCAATTTCCTGTATTCATCCACCCAATAAATTCTAAATGTCCAACATATAATCACGGGAAATCCAGTTCTGTTGAGATAGTATTTCATTCAAATTATTTTAGATTTTATACAGTTAGTGATGTCAACTAAGTAATCCTCAAAATTCAGCAGGAGAAAATGCTCTGGATTTCAGAGACTGCACATATACAGTTAAACTTCCTTACCTTTGTTTTGAGGTGCAGTAAATGATCTGCATCTTTAGAGAGTGGAAGGGTATCCCCATGCTTTCCTGCAATAAGAAATTCCCCTGAGGTTTTTCCTCCTCAAAGAAAGGTTATTTGTATATATTTTTTCTTCTAAAAAGTCATTCCTGGATAGAATGGAATCTGTGCCAGTGACAAATCAGGAAACTATCTTCATAATCCTACTATTTTCTGGGGAAACCAGTGAACATTCTCTTAACTTCTATTTGGGTGCCCTCCATGGCCTATAGCAAATCACTAATTTGCTGAAGCTCATCACCACAGCCAGGCATGTAGGTGGGTGAAAGTGGAGTTTGTGGTTCGTGTGGCCTCAACTTCATTTGCTCGTTTTGGAAACTTATTCCAGTACAAACATAGTCGAATATAAAACAACAGAACCTAAACATTTCCTTACAGGTCACACAAAAGGCCACTAGGCTGTTACCCTAGTAAGAACCATGTGACCTCCTGGCAGGGATGTCACTAACCAATATTAAATCCTGCCATTTTTCAACATCCTATTTTGATCCCAATCAAGCCAGAGCAAACGATTCCACAACCTTCACACCCACCACATCCTGCTACCACCACCCTTTCTACCATACAGAACTGTACACTTTTAACAGATCTAACACTCAGAACTCCTTTGCTCCATCTAGTGGATGGGAAACCATGAGTTCCAGTGGGCACAGAAAAATCTACTTCCATTTTTCCGTAAGCAGAGTATCAATTGCAATTCTAATTTTTGGTTTCTCTCTTCAGTTTTTTTCCTAGAAAAGTCTTGTTCCCATATTACCTGTTGCAACTGTAGATCCCAGTCGCCAAAGATCCAAGTGATGAGAAAACTGGAAGAGGAGAAGCTGTCTCTTTTTTGAACAGGAAATGAGACGTCGCTGTATCCAAGAATCGAAAAGTGATAAGTAGGTTAGGGTCATCTACTGTCTCAGTACGAGATATAGTGGCAGCATCTTAGCACATTCTTTACTGCTAAAATCCATCTGCCTGATAAATATTCCCTACATAATACCATATTCCAGGCACTGTCCTAGGGTCTAAGAACACACTAGTAAATAAAAGCATACCTACCACTCTCAAGCTCATAGTCTAAAGTGTTGACACAGAATTAAACAAGCAATTACACTAAGTGTGCTAAGAACTGTAACATGGCTAAGCACAGTATGTAACAAAAAAAGCACCAAAGTCTTACAGATTTGCTCAGAAGTGTGAGCTATGCTCAGAGTGTTGTGGGACAGGGGAATGGGAAAATGAGGAGATAGTGAGGGGTTAGGGGATGATACTTACATGGGGAAAAGTGATTTTTCGGAGAGCAGCATCATAATTCTTTACCTCCACTTTCTCCATGAGAGGACGAATGACTAAGTGGGTGTCAGTGCCTGGGCGGAAGGGAGGGAGAAGGGAGAAGACACCGGAATTAGAAAATGTCCTGCATGAAAACAAGCAGAGCTGAGCAGAGTAAAGCAGCAGCTGGCGGAGAGCAGGACCCACCTCCAGATATCAGTGCTGTCGGGCTGTGGGCCACGGTTCGCACGTCGTGAGTGTGATGCTGGAATGGCTTTGTCCGCACCCACTGCTTCTCGCTGCTGTTGGAAGTCACAGAGACCAGCTGAAAATGGAATACTGTCCCCTCGGCTGTGCCCACCACGAAACTGTCTTCTTGCTGAGAAATCAAATCATCAAGGAGGTACATTTGAGCAAAACAGGGCCCACTTTGAAAAAGATTTCCTGAGGTTGTCTGTCTGGGCAGCTTAGGGGAAAACGTATGCCCAGAATAGGAAGGTCAATTCCAACATAGGAGCGAGCTCACTCATATATAATAACACACCCCCTACTAGCACAATTAATAACATGTACCTCAACCAGTTACAGAGCTTTCATATATACAAACTAGACCTCATTAGAAATTCAATACAAAAGATAAAACATCTAAGAATAAATTTAACAAGAAATGTGCTAGGCCTATATAAGAAAAAAAATTTAAGTCTTCCTTAAAGGACACAAAAGATGCCAAGACCGGTTTGGCTCAGTGGATAGAGCGTCGGCCTGCGGACTGAAGGGTCCCAGGTTCGATTCCGGTCAAGGGCATGTACCTGGGTTGCGGGCACATCCCCAGTGGGAGATGTGCAGGAGGCAGCTGGTCGATGTTTCTCTCTCATCGATGTTTCTAACTCTCTATCTCTCTCCCTTCCTCGCTGTAAAAAAATCAATAAAATATATTTTTAAAAAAAAGGACACAAAAGATGACTTAAACAAAGAAATCCATACCATATTCTTGAATGAGAATATTTAACATGATAAAAATATTGATGATTGTTCAGTAAAATTTTTTTTAAAAATATATCTTATTGATTTTTTACAGAGAGGAAGGGAGAGAGATAGAGAGCCAGAAACATCGATGAGAGAGAAACATCGATCAGCTGCCTCCTGCACATCTCCCACTGGGGATGTGCCCGCAACCCAGGTACATGCCCTTGATCGGAATCGAACCTGGGACCTTTCAGTCCGCAGGCCGACGCTCTATCCACTGAGCCAAACCTCTTTCGGCGTTAAGTAAATTTTTAAGTTTTACATAACCGAATAAAAGTACTGATAGTCTACACCTGGAACGAAAAAAGTTGTTTCTTAAATTCATATAGAATAAGCAAAAAAACTTAAAAACCAAACACAAACAAACCAATCCAAGCAACAATAGTAATGAAAATATATTCTCAAAGATTTGGAAGCAGGGACTCAAACAGAAACATGAACACCAGTGTTCATAGCAGCACTATTCACAAGAGCCAAAACATGAAAACAACCCAAACGTCCATCAATAGATAAACTCAATGAGGTGTTTCATTCAGATAAACTCAATGGAGTATTATTTAGCCTTAAGGAGGAATGAAATTCTGATAATGTGACAACATGGATGAATTTTGAAAACATTATGCTAAGTAAAATAACGAAGACACAAAAGAACAAATATATGATACCACTTATGAGGTACCCAGAACAGGCAAATTCATAGGAACAGAAGGTAGAATGGAAGTAACCAGGGGCTGGGAGAGGAATAAGGAGTTATTCTTTAATGGGTGATGAAAAAGTTCTGAAATGGAGAGGTGATGGATGCACAACACTGTAAATATTCTTAAGGTCACTGAATTGTACGCTTAAAAATGGTTAAAAAAAGCCCTAGCCGGTTTGGCTCAGTGGATAGAGCATCAGCCTGCGGACTGAAGGGTCCCAGGTTCAATTCTGGTCAAGGGCACATGCCTGGGCTGTGGGCTTGATCTCCAGGAGGGGCCTTGTGGGGAGGCAGCCAATCAATGATTTTCTCTCATCACTAATGTTTCTATTTCTCTCTCCCTGCCTCTCTGAAATCAATAAAATATATATAAAATATATGTGTGTGTATGTATATATATGAGAAAATACAAGAATACATTTTCAAAAAATGGTTAAAATGAGCAAATTTTGTTATGTAAATTTTATCACAGTAAGAAAGATTTTAAATGTAAATAAAGTGCTAAGAACATAGCCTGGCTGGTGTGGTGTGGCTCTTCTGAACCAGAAGGTCACGGCTCGATTTGGGTCAGGGCACATGAGCCCGAGTTTTGGTCTTGATTCCCAGTACAGGGGGTGTGCAGGAGGCAGCCGACTGATGATTCTCTCTCATCACTGATGTTTCTATCTCTCTCTCCCTTCTTCTCTAAAATCAGTAAAAATATATTAAGAAAAAAAAAGTGATTCAGAGTCCAACTTTGAATGTGAAAAGTTTTAGGAATACCTTAATCACTTTAAGTCAGTTATACTTTCCTTTTTATATGTGTATAACTGATATCACAAAAACTTATGGTTAAGTCTCAAGGAGCTCTTCAATAAGGAAAATATAACTTCTATGTTTAAAAAAGCATTGTGTCATTTTATATTAAAATAGTTTATATTATATGCTTATACTATAAAATACACATTTTACTTTACAAAAAAAGCACTATGGCATAGTTTAATTGGCAATATTTCTTCTTTCTCATAACAAAAAAAATTATGGCATATTTTACAATCATTTATATCTAAGAGTCAATGCAATATAGTAATATAGGCATATGAGAGAAAATCAAACAGTATAAAATGGTATACAATACAAATTAAGCCTGCCTCCCACTGACCGTCCCCCCCAATTTCCCTCTCCAGAAATTATAATTTGAATTTTAAAAATCTTCTTAGAGATATTATATATATATATGTATACACACATATACTAGCATAACTGCATATACATAAAATACTTAATACATAAATACCTAATATACGATATCTAATATATAAATCTGCCATCTTCTCTTAATACACTATTATGTCCTATATTATACACTATTATGCTGTTCTGTTTTTCCCTCTTAACAATATATTCTGAGAATTGTTCCACAGTAGTCAATATACATCTTCCTTGATCTTTGAAACAGATGCCTATTTGTGTAGGTACAGTTAAAATGCTACTAAAATTAATAATTAAGTCTTAAGTCTAATAATTACAACCATTTTAGATTAAGACTCCATTTTAAAAAGATAATTTCTCCCACTCATTTCAACTTATACTTTTTTTTCTTTTTTTAGCTCTTGGGAGAATTTTTAAAAAAATATATTTTATTGATTTTTTACAGAGAGGAAGGGAGAGGGATAGAGAGTTAGAAACATCGATGAGAGAGAAACATCGATCAGCCGCCTCCTGCACACCCCCTACTGGGGATGAGCCCACAACCCAGGTAGCTGCCCTTGACTGGAATCGAACCCAAGACCCCTCAGTCCGCAGGCTGACACTCTATTCACTGAGCCAAACCGGTTAGGGCTCTTTGGAGATTTTTAAAAATATTTGTATTGATTTCAGAGAGAAAGGGAGAGGAAGAAAAAAACATCAATGATGAGAGAGAATCATTGATCAGCTGCTCCTACACGCCCCCTACTGGGAATTGAGCCCACAACCCAGGCATATGCCCTTGAAGGGAATCGATCTGGGAACCAACAGTTCTGTCCTCAGGCCAATGTTCTATTCACTGAGCCAAACCAGCTAGGGCTCAACTTATACTTCTACTAGTGGCCCGGTGCACGAAATTCGTGCACATTAAAAGGGGATTAATTAGAGAAAATATTTTAATATTGCTATTTGCCCTTTCTCTATAATAGAAGTGTCAGAGATGAAAGAAAATTAGTAAAAAGTATATGAAAATCTTCCTCCTGTCAGAGTCTGGGGCACACCACCGGACCCTGAGTCAAGTCCCCACCCACCCATGTGCATCTCAAAATCGTGGGAGACTCAGACCTTGCCACCCCTCCCCCCATTGGGCTAGATCCAGACCCAGTCAGTCCCACCTTGTCAAGCCCCGCTGGGCGGGGGGCGCAGCCTCAGGTCCCCCAGCCCGGGCTGGGGCATGGGGCGTGCCTTAAGGTCCCCCGTCAAGCCCCGCCGGGTGGGGGACTTGGCCTGAGATCCCCTGTCAAGCCCTGCTGGACGGGGCAGCCTCAGGCCCCATGGCCTGGTGTCGGGAGGGGGGTACAGCCTCAGGTCCCCCGTCAAACCCCATTGAGAGGGGGGCACAGCCTCAGGTCCCCTGTCAAACCCCACCGGGAGGGGGGGTGCAGCCTCAGGTACCCCGTCAAGCCCTGCTGGGCAGGGGCCACGACCTGAGGTCCCCTGGCCCGGGGCGAGGGGAGAAGCCTGGCACCGGTGTGGGAGGTGCGGCCTGAGGTCCCCCGTCAAGCCCCGCTGGGCAGGGAGTGTGGCCTAAAGTCCCATGTCAAGCCCTGCCGGGTAGGGGGCACGGCCTGAGGTCCCCTGGCCAGGCACCAGGGTGGGGGGCATGGCCTGAGGTCCCCTATCAAGCCCCACGGGGGCAGGGAGGGCGCAGCCTCAGGTCCCTGCTGATTGCTCGTTAAGGCTCATTATGGGAACTTGGCCTCCCCTGTGGGTGCAGCCATTTTGTGGTGGAGTGATGGTCACTTTGCATATTCCCATTTCATTATATAGGTTTATAGTTCATAGGTGACATCTACATGTTTTACAGGGCTTTAATACACACAAAATTGTTCTCACGGAAAACCTGTGAAATGGGACAGAAACAGTTTAAAGGCAAGGAAAGCAAACATGTGTGATCTCTACACTAGAAACTGGATTTTCACCCTTAAGATAGCAATTCTCAAATTAAGAAGGCAAAAAAAAATAAAGGATGTAGTAACAAACCTCAAAGCTACTTCTATACCTCACTGCTAACATACCCAAACATTTCTGATTAAGCACTCTGGTTACCAAAAGGAAAGAGGCACACCTGTTCAATACAAATCTGCGTAAGTCTTATTCAAAGAGAAGACAATGAACATTGTCAAAAATCACTATAAAATTATCTTCTAATTTCCCAAGGTAGGAAGCAGGAGAACAGTTGTACAGAGGGGAAACACTGCTTCTCGAGATTCTTTGAGCACACGGTGCCCTGTCTTCAGTCAGACATATTAACTAGGGTGGGGAGCCTGAGGAAAACCTCTCTGCTAACCAATCCTTCAGAGAATATTCTCTTAGCAACTAGCTGGAGAATATTCTCTGAGAGTTCAGGGAAATTATGTGGCTTTTCAGATGGATTTTCCTAAACTCATCTTCCTCCAGGGCAACGTTCAGAGCCAGGCAACAGTGTTTGTGGTGCAAGAATGCCAGGGCCTTCTCTATCTTCCCCCAGACTGTACAGGAACTGCTCAACACAGGAGCCATACTCACATCAGAGACAGCAATGGACTGCACGTCAGCGTTTGCAACGAGATGGGTCTTCACAAGCGTCCCAGTAGCTGAGTCCCAGAACTGCACCTTCCCAGCAGAGTCCACACTGATGACAGTGCCATCGGACAAGAAGGCCACACCCCATATGATACACTTCCGCTTAGACACACCCATATACTGCCTATCCACGAGCATCTTATGAGTAGTACTCCCTGAAAAATAAGAAAAGTCCATATTTGAATGATGTGGTAGACATACATTAAGTTAGCTGCCTGAGCACAGACCACATCCAATATATACTACTTATGGTGAACTCAGTCTCTCAACACCAAAATGGTTGCCTAAAGATGAGAGAGGAGGGTGGGGGCAGGGAAGGAACAGAAATTTGCTGGAGGGGTGGGGGTAAAATGGAAAAGAGACTTCACTTAAAACTAGCCAACTGCACACAAACCATTACTCTTTGCTCTTTTCCAAACCCCCTGGGATAGAGACAGTGACTATTTATGAGTATGTGTAGAGTTGTAACTGGCTTAGCAGAGCCCTGAAACTAAGTACCAAGTCAGCAGTGGAGAAAGCCAAGAAGTCACCTGACTTCACCTTGGGATCCTCAGAAAAGTCAGGAGCTGGTGACCCCAGATACTCTAGAAACAGAGGAAGAAAGTGGGACTAAAAGGAGGAACGGAATGAAAGTAAGTTTAAGAAACTTGTAGATCCCTCAGATTCCTTCCCCTAAGTAAAAATCCAGGCAATGCCATAAAACCCCACCTCAACAAAAGACTAGAGACCTATTCTCTGAAGAGGGACATAGGCACAATTGAGGGTGGGACTACTATATGGAATATAAAACCCTAATATGCAAATAGACTGAATGGCAGAACAACCAAACCACCGGTTGCTATGACGTGCGCTGACCACCAGCAGGCACACACGGAACATGGCGGGCATCAGCAGCAGCGGGATAGTGGAGCAGGTGAGCAGGGGCACCAGACCACGGTGGGGCACTGGTCACTGTCATCGGGGTGAGCATCTGGTGGTTACTGAAAATTCTTTGCTCCTGTGAGCCACGGTCCTGCCTGGTGCTTGCACCTGCTGCTGGCGCAGGAGTCACCGCTCACACCCACTGGCCCCAATCACCCCTGAGGGCTTCTCCACCTCCTCCTGCTCCCGAGGGGCAATCGGGGCAGCAGCCACAGCTCGCACCTGCTGATGGCGCCGGCCCCAATAGCTCCGCACCATCAGCAGGTGCTAGCGGGGCCGGTGTCATCAGCACATGGGAGTGGCGGCAGCAGGAGCTGGGCTGCCGGCAGACAGGGTTCCGGGGACCATGGCAGGGGTGCGGAGGATGGGCTGAGACCTGCTTCTGTGCCCACTGTAGCTTCGAGGCAAACAGTTCAATGTGCACGAATTTGTGCACTGGCCCCTAGTCTATATATCTATATATATAAAAGGCTAAGCAACTGGCTGATTGGCTGACCGGCCGGTAGGTATGACGTGCACTGACCACCAGGGGGCAGACGCTCAATGCAGGAGCGACAGCAACTTTGTAGTGCCCTCTTGCTCTCTGGGACCCCTTGGGGGATGTCAGACTGCCAGTGTCGGCCCGATTCCCACAGGCCAGGCTGAGGAACCCCACCTGCTGGAGGGACTCCACTCACTCCGCAGATGCCCTTTGAGCCTTGGCACCGCCCCAGGTGTGGCCGGCTGGGGAGGGACAGCGGGAAGTTGGCTCCAGCAAATACACACACACATAAATATACTGCATCCCCCCTGACCAGTGTGGCTGAAATGGTAGAGTGTTGTCCCATGCTCTGAGAGGTCACTGGTTGATTCTCAGTCAGGGCACATGACTAGGTTTTGGGCTCGGTCCCTGTAGGGGGTGTGCAGGAGGCAGTCAATTGATGTTTCTCTCTCTCTCCCTTTCTCCCTTCCTTTTTCTCTAAAATAAATAAAAACCTATTTTAAAAAAAAATACTGCATCCCATAGAAAAACCAAGATTCCTCCCAAAGCAGGATTAGTAATCCAAGAAAGGACTGAAATTCATGGTGAACATCCCAGAAGATTAAGGAGGTTAGGGCTAAACATCATTGAAAGCATAACAAGAACTCCAGTTTGTCAGAAATGTGAATCTGACAAACAAGACCCACATCCCAAATGAATTGAGAAAAAGTCACCTGATTTGACATCAAACACACTAATGTAGTCTATGGAGCCAGCTGCAATGTGGGTACCAGAGGGATGCCAGCTGAGACTCAGGATGCGACCTTGGGAGTTGAACAATAAAAAAAGCAAGTGACAAACACATAAATATACAGCAAAAGGTAACTGAGTTCTCCCTCCACAATTATCTACAGAGCTAGTGTTCTCTAGTCTTAGCTCCCACTACTTACTGCACTCTTGTGAAGAAATGGTTTATAACAGATGAGGAACAACTTTGCCCTGGGATCCATTAATGAATAAATGTATAAATGGTTGATGGGAGTGTAAAGAAGCACAACCTTTTGAGGGTGATCTGGTAGTAGCCTAACAAAATGTAAATGTGCATGTTTGGCCCAGTAATTGCACGGGGAACTAATCAAAGAGAAATACTTGCATGAATGCCCAAAAACATGTATATAAAAATATTCACTGCACCACTGGTCATAGTAGTAAAAAAATAATTACTATCCATCAGTTGGAGTTTGACTAAATAAATTATGAACACCATAAAATGCTATGCCACGCAGACTGGCATGACTGACAGATGCCTGTGATGTAACAAGTGAAAACAAAGCTGAAAACGGGTTCAGGCACTCCTGTGTATTTGTTTATATGAATATTTTAAAAAGTCTAGAAGATTAAGGGGAATGAGATACTTATTTTCTCTTTCATACTTGGCTAAAGATATGAATTTTTTTTAAATATATTTTATTGATTTTTTACAGAGAGGAAGGGAGAGAGATAGAGAGTTAGAAACATCGATGAGAGAGAAACAACGATCAGCTCCCTCCTGCACATCTCTTGCTGGGGATGTGCCCGCAACCCAGGTACATGCCCTTGACCGGAATCAAACCTGGGACCTTGCGGTCCACAGGCTGACACTCTATCCACTAAACCAAACCGGTTTGGCAAAGATATGAAATTTTTAACAAGCACTGGATCACCTTTGTAATTTAAAAAGAACACGCCAAAGGTATTAAAAACAACCAAATATGAATCTGAGTAGCAGAGAATAAATATTACTGATGGATACAAAGAATACAGAGGACAGTTACTATTTGCTAGAAGGGGAGTAAGCAAACCATGGCCTTAAGGCCAAATGAGGCCCGCCACTTTTTGAAAGTAAAGTTTAACGGAGCATGGCCATGCCCATTTGTTTAAGTATTATCTATGGCTATTTTTGTGCCACAACAGAGTTGGCAGAGATGGTTTGACCTATAAAGCCTAAAATATTTACTACTTTGTATCCTTACAAAAACAGTTTGCCAACCCCTACTGTACAGGTCAGTATCAATTGGTCCAGGTGAAGCTCAAACATGGGCAATTATTTATAGAACTCGCCCATTCAATTTGAATGCACAGCAGGATTATGAACCACAGCTCTGCCCTAGCCTGTTTGGTTCAGTGGGTAGAGCGTTGGCCTTCAGACTGAAGGGTCCCGGGTTCAATTCCGGTCAAGGGTACGTACCTCAGAAAGAAAAAATAAAAAGGATACGTACTTCAGTTGCAAGCTTGATCCCTGGCCCTGGTCAGGGCGCATGTAGGAGGCAACCAATCAATGTGTCTCTCTCACATCGATGTTTCTCTCTCTCTGTCTTTGCCCCTCCCTTCCACTCTCTCTAAAAAAAAATCAATGGAAAAATACCTCGGGTGAGGATTAACAGCAATAAAAAAGAACCACAGCTCCTAAAGATGAAATTCTCATTTCCGGACTTTATGTAACTTGTTGAAACATCACAAATTTAAGTGAGAATTAACAAATCAACTTATAGAGAAACACTAGTTTTTCTATTTTATATTTCTGGTTTTCTATATTTTCACTTAACCAAGCAATCACAACTATGCTATACAATGGAGAAAGCCTGAGCTGGAGATGGCTTCTAGTACATACCCTGTACTCAGACAGAGTTAGTATATCCTATATAATAAAAGCCTAATATGCTAAGTGTCCGGTTGTCTTGTTGTCCGTTCAACCAATTAAAGCGTAATATGCTAATGATATGCTAAGGCCACTCAACCGCTCCCTATGACATGCACTGACCACCAGGGGGCAGATACTCAGTGCAGGAGCTGCCCCCTGGTGGTCAGTGTGCTCCCACAGGGGGAGCGGTGCCCAGCCAGAAGCCAGGCTCACGGTGGTGAGAGCAGCGGTGGTGGTGGTGGGAGCCTCTCCTGTCTCCTGGACTGTGAGAGGGTGCAGGCTGGGCCGAGGGGACCCCCTCTCCGCCCTGAGTGCATGAATTTCGTGCACTGGGCCTCTAGTCTATAATAATAAAAGCATAATATGCTAATTAGACTGGACATACTTCCAGATGACCTTCTGGATGAAGCTGGGCTGGTAGGGAAGTACAGGTCCCAGGTGCCTGCCGGCGGCCAGAGGGAAGCCCAGGTCCCGGGTGCCAGAGGGAAGCCAGTGCCGGCCGCTGGGGGAAGGAAGGCCTACTCTTGCACGAATTTCATGCATCAGGCCTCTAGTAGTTAAAATATTACCTGGACCCAAGGGGAAATATCCCATCCCTAGTGGCACAGAAACATAACTACTTGCTAAGGTTATTCACAGCCCCACCAGAAATGACCCTTACTTTTCTGCCGATCAAAATTTCTTTCAAACTGGATTTTGTCTGGGTTGATTTGAAATAGTTTCACAGATCCATCTTCACAACCAATCTATTAGAGGAGAGGAGGTAGAAAATAGAGAAGATAACATTTTACATTTTTAACTAACATATTTATTTACAAATATATACATTTCTTCCCGAAAGCAATCACTTGCTCTGAAAAATAGTTGGTGAGAGAAACAAGTACTGGCACCAAGAAACTGATTGTATATTCTTGGCAGCCTTTATGTCCTGACAAGAAAGCAGGCTAAGTAGTGGCCCAATTCCTGCACAGGACATAGAAGTAGGATTTCACAGGGCATCTCTACTAGAGACCCATGGACTAAATGATAGACCTAGTAACTATATAATCTAAACAGAGACGTATCAAGATATTGTACAAATTAGCGCAAACCAGAAGAGAACAGTGGTGTTATCACAAAAGGTTCAACCTCTGAAAGCACCCATTCTAATGTTAATGGTTGGGGGAGCAGTCTTCTCAGTCTGTGCTCAAACAATTTTGAGAATCACTGTGGTGATACACAGTTGCACAAGTTAATTGGTGGAAGGACCTAGGAATTTTTAATAAGCATTAGTGCACTGTGACTCTACAAAAGGATTTAATATGCTATATTCTGAAATGAAATTCATCGTGAAACACAAGTCTCTACAGCTCCCAATTCCAAAGAACAAAGTTTGGGAAACCAAACTAACCCTCTCATTTCATAAATGAATAAACAAGGTCAAAAGTAAAAACAGAAAGGATGCAAAAGGACAAGGGATTGTTAATCCCCAATATCAACTCCAATCTTATACTGGGGTTGCTGAATGGCTATATAGCGTAACATAACTTTAATCTACCTTCCTATGAACACAGGGAAGAAGTTTTTTAAGTGGGCACAAGAGGAATCTTGGTTTAAATTACCAATAGTTGCATACTGACCAAAAGTTGAGAGCCACTGGGGCTGGCAGCCATGCTCCAAATGGGTCCTCCGAAGGCATCCATAGAATACTTGATGTTTAAGGCCTGCAAATCATACTCGATAATCTCTCCGTTGAGTCCAGCACTAAAGAGTCGCTGTCCTTTTGCCCAACACAAAGCTTCAGTAGTTCGAGACTCATGACCTGGGAAAAACTACAGAAACACCATAACTTCAACAACCCATCATGAGTTCATCATCTACCAGCACTGAGTGGTCACAGGCAACATGGTGAAAAATAAGCCCTGGCTGGTTTGGCTCAGTGGATAGAGCGTCAGCCTGCAGACTGAAGGGTCCCAGGTTCGATTCTGGTCAAGGGCACATGCCTGGGTTCGGGCTTGATCCCCAGTGGGGGATGTGCAGGAGGCAGCCGATGAACGACTCTCTCTCATCATTGATGTTTCTCTCTCTCTCCCCCTCTCCCTTTCTCTCTGAAATTAATAAACATATATTTTAAAAAAAGAAAAAGCCCTGACCGGTTTGGCTCAGTGGGTAGAGCGTCGGTCTGCGGACTGAAGGGTCCCAGGTTCGATTCCAGTCAAGGGCATGTGCCTTGGTTGCGGGCACATCCCCAGTGGGGGTTGTGCGGGAGGCAGCTGACCAATGTTTCTCTGTCATTGATGTTTCTAACTCTCTATCCCCTCTCCCTTCCTCTCTGTAAAAACAATCAATAAAAAAAAAGAAAAAGAAAATACTTCCCTAGCCCTTGCTAGGTAACTCAGTTAGAGCATTGTCCTGATACACCAAGGTTGTGGGTTCAATCCCAGGTCAGGATACACAAGAAGCAACCAGCCCTGCCAGTGTGGCTCAGTGATTGAGCATTGATCCAGAGGTCAATTTGTAAGCTCAATACCCAGTAAGGGGCATGCAGGAGGCAGCCAATCAATGTTTCACTTTCACATCGATGTTTCTCTCTCTCTAGCCCTCTATCTCCCTCTCTCTCTCAAATCAATAAAAACATATATTTTTGTAAAAAGCAACCAATCTCTCTATATAAAAGGCTAATATGCAAGTGTCCCCTTGGGAGTTCGACTGGAAGACCAGTTCGATTGCTCACTATGATGTGCGCTGACCATGAGGGGGTGGTGTGGAATGAAGGAAGGCCCCAGCCGGCAGGCAGAAGGCCTCAATCAGCCCTGATCACCAGCCAGGCCTAGGGACCCTACCCAGGCATGAATTTCATGCACCGGGCCTCTAGTGAATGCATAAATAAGCGGGACAACAAATTGATATTTTCCTCTTCCTCTCTCTCAAATCAATGAATAAAAATTTAAAAAATAAAATACTTCTCTAGAAATATCAACTGTGGGATTTTGTGCTATCAGAAGATCATGTCTATTGACATTTTCATTTTTTTCCAGGATTGTGTTTTAGTTATTTCTACAGTTGGCTTTGTTTCTTTTAGTAGAACTTTGTTCTGCAAAACTTTTTCAGTAGGAACCAGTCCCGAGCTCTCAGTGCTATCAAAACTTTATAAACCCCCTGGAGCCCTAGCAGTGTGAGGAGATCGATCCCCGGACCAAGCAAAGCCCGCGTGCTGCTACATCCCCGTGTCCTGCTCCCATGTCCCACCACTATCGCCATTATGCCCAAGAGAAAGGCTGAAGAGGATGCTAAAGGAGATAAAGCCAAGGTGAAGGTGGAACCACAGAGAAGACCCGCCAGGTTATCAGCTGAACCTGCTCCTCCAAAGCCAGAGCCCAAGACTAAAAAGGCCCCTGCAAAGAAGGGAGAGAAGGTACCGAAGGGAAAAGGGAAAGCTGATGCTGGCAAAGATGGGAATAACCCTGCAGAAAATGGAGATGCCAGAACAGACAGGCACAGAAAGCTGAAGGTGCTGGAGATGCCAAGTGAAGTGTGTGCATTTTGGTAACTGTGTATTCAGGTGACTGTACAGTTTGAAATACCATTTTTATCAAGTTTTATAAAAATGGAGAATTTTGTCTTATTTTTTTTAAACTATATAAGCTATGCACACAAAACCCTTTATTGTTATTTTTGGGGGAAGGACATATGGTACTAATAGAATGTCTCCAAAACTGGACTGACATTGGGGGGGGGGGGGGGGGGGGTACCTTCCCTTCTAGTTTTGAGAAACTTCCTCTTGGTTCCTGGGAGGGGGGATCTCTTGATGTTGACACACATTAGCCATATTGGCATGAACACCTTGTTGTGTGGGAAAACTAAAATTCGTTTTTATGTCCTGTTCTCCCTCTCCACGTTAAGCATAGACTTTGGCTCTCTTAAGCCCAGAGACCTATGGGGACCTGACCCAAACAAACTGATTTCCAGTATGCTAGGCAATCTGGACTTTCCAGTGTCACCACTGAGATGGAGTCCCTCAAAAGAGCAGCAGTTTCTTTTTAGATTGTGGATCTACAGATTGACATTCTCTGCCATTTTCATTTCATTTCTTGAAAGTCAGGGTTGGCTTGTGAAAAGTTGTTAAACAACATGCTTAATGTGAAATGTCAACCCTCACTCTAAACTTTTCCTGTTCAGAGCATCAGATGAAGGCTTCACTGGGTTTTATAGTGGCTTTCTGATTTTGGTAGTTCACTGAAGAAGGGAGTTTGAAAGTTGTTGTATACTGTTAGCGACTGTCTGCCCATATCCTGCCTGAAACACCATGATTGTTTATGAAAAGTATCTTTAATAAAGTTGGATACAGTTTGGCTTGTGGAAAAAAAAAAACAAAAACCTTTTCAGAATAAAATTTGCATCCAATTGTATTTGAAGTATCTAATTTTAAAAAAAATCAATGCAACTATCTTGATTGGGTGATGGTTTCAAAGGGTGTGTGTGTATGTCAAAAGTTATTAATTTATATACTTTAAATACATGCTACTTATTGTGTCCATTTTACCTGCACAAAGCTGTTTAAAAAATAAAAGATAAACTAATGCAGTTCACTCCAGCCGTTCATTCAAGTCTCAGATTTCTAAATGCTGTCTTAGCATTCAAAAAGTTTCATATCTATCAATACATTTTATTCGTTTATTTGCTTGACACAAAAGAGACTAGGTAAGTATAATTTTTCCTATCTGAATTTGAAAGGGCCAAAGTACTTGTGGGTGAAGTGGCTTGCCCAAAGTGTCAGTCAATGACATGAAGAGAATGTTGGTCTCCCGATTCCTAATCCCTACTCTTTTCACTCTGAGAGATACAATTTTTTCTTGTTCTAGAGTAATTAAGAGAGCTAAGCAACCTTAAATAGTAGGGAAAGAAAGCAGAAGACTAGATTGCATTACTTAATTGTTGAAAAAACAGATGAGAGAATAAGAGACACTGAGTAACAAATGGTTGACGTCATTCATTCAATAAGAATTAATTCAGCAGTGGCTTTGTCCTAGATCAGTGATGGCGAACCTTTTGAGCTCCGCGTGTCAGCATTTTGAAAAACCCTAACTTAACTCTGGTGCCGTGTCACCTATAGAAATGTTTTGATATTTGCAACCATAGTAACACAAAGATTTATACTTTTGATATTTATTTTATATATTTAAATGCCATTTAACAAAGAAAAATCAACCAAAAAAATGAGTTCGCATGTCACCTCTGACACGCGTGTCATAGGTCCGCCATCACTGTCCTAGATACTTGCTAAATGCTGGAAATGTAGTCATGAACATCACTGACATGGTCCCTGCTTTCATAAAATTTGAAGTTCAGTGGCGAAGACATTAAACAAATATACAAATTATTATATAATCACAGCTGTCATAAATGACAAGAAAAACACAGGATGCAACAAGCATGTACCACAGCATGTTTGTTCACACTAAGACCCAGTTGTGGTCACCACTAATTTTTTAACTCCTTATTAGTTCAGTTCTTCAGGGATCAGCTCAATGTCATTCTTTTCCAAGATTCCTAAAGCCACCTCATCAGAGTAAGATATCTCTCTACTAAGATGCTATGCCTGTACTTAGTTTTATATAGAATTTAACTGGACTTTGAACTCCCTGAGGGCACCTGACATTTGTTTTAATGCCTAATATTTGCCGCTCATTCATTTAGAAACTTTTACCGAGTGCCGACATTCCAAGTACCAGGCTGCTGGGCACTAAATTCACTCATCTGCCTGTCTGTCCACTCATATCATGATGCCCAGGGTATGTAAGACACTCAATAAATGTGAATGGAATTATATGTCGCACCGGAAATCAGTAATCAGTGCCTTTGAAAAAAAATGCTGCTGTCACATCCCTCTACGTCCAACTGGAATGTTACCTCGTTTACAATCTCCTTTACTCCCAAATATAGGGATGTAAGTCTACATTCTCTGACGGGCCAACTTAGGAATCTACTTCCTGCTAACACCTCACCAAAGTTTCTGACATTAAAATGTTTCATGATTTTTCCTGAAATTGGTATTGACACCCCCTTACCAAAGCTGCAACAGTGTGGAGCCTGATATAAAGCAATGGTCTCGACAATTTTCCTTCCTGTGCCCAAAAGAAGGAGCAAACCTCAGTTTCCAAATGACAGTGAGCTGCCACAATTCCTAGGCAGGCTCTTTCTCACCAACATAACACATCAAAACGCGGAGCTTCTCTCATCAGTCAGACAAGAAATCGTGTGCTGCAGAAGTTACATAGTTCAAAACAACTCGAGAGAGCATTTAGTCACTTTCTTTTGATCTCTGGCTACAAAAGACATACAAGTTTTTGTAGAACCAAACTTAAGAAAATTATCAGAAACACCAAATCAGGCTTCCAAATGACTTACTTTCTCCTGAAAGTAGTTTGCTGACAAGTTATATATTTCCACAGTGCCATCTGTTCTTGAAACAGCCAATCTGTTTGACTGGTTATTGTAAGCCACACAGCGGATCCCTGATGGAACATAATTAAAGAAACGAACTCGATGGACTTTAAATTCACCCATTCCTAAGGGAGGGGAGAAGAAAAAAAAAAAAGAGTCATGTTTGTAAAACGTTAACTGCAGTATTGTTCCTTATTATCACTGCTCTGGATGGAAGACTCCAACTATATCTCACTGAAGTTCATGTCTACGGATCTAACTAGCGATATTTTCATGCCCCACACAAGAATCTATCAAACAATCTCCAGACGCTCAAGATTCTTTTGCAAAAATGTTAAAAGATCAACATATAGAGCATCACCCAGACGTCTAACAATCCTGACAACTGCCTGAAGGAAGTATGGAAAAGAGGGGTGAGAATCTAACATGTGATCTTAGGGCAAAAGACTGAACACAGTATCATTCTGTCATGGGAGCGTCCGAGGGAGACGCTGGAGCGGGCCAGCTGAATTCCAGGAAGAAAGAACTGAGGTCCTTCTTCCCCTCTGGGGCGTGAGGCTTCTCCGAGGGCAATGACACTGGCGGATGCTGGGAATGGAGAGAGTGAGCACCGCGACCCTCCGCAGAGGCAAGAACCGCTGAGAGCCCAAGCCGGCCTCTCAGAGTCGGGTCTGCAGAACTCCCGCATCGAAAGCACCTTGAAGAAATGGTTTTTAGAAATGCAAGATTCCGGGTCGTACTCCATACAGCTCCAGAATTCCAATTTCTGGGCGTGGAGGGCAGGCGCTAGGAATCTGCATCTTAGCAAGCACCTCTTCCCAACTCCACCGCAGGCGAAGGTTGCAGGTCACAGACTTGAAGGCGGGACTGACGGGGCGGGCAGAGCCCAGAGCTCCCGATCGGGGAAGCGTCCGGACTAGGTCCGGCATCTGTCAACTACCCCTCCAACCCCCGCCCCCAACCCCGCCAACGTACGCACTCGGAAAGGGCAGGGGCCGGGCCTGGCTGACCCCTGACTCATCTCCCTTCAAGGTTAGGAACCCGAGAACAGAAAACGGGTGTTGGGCCCGGCCCGGCCGAGAGGGAGTCTGAAGCGCGCACGAGGTCTCCACCGCCCCTTTCATCTCCGGGGACCTACGAAGTAGCCCCCACCCGCCCTCGACACCAGGGAACCGGGGAGGGGGGCTCCACGCGGCTTCGACCGAGGGCCGGCCGCACCCCCGGGAATGGCCCTGTCTCGCAGCCGCTTCCCACACCTCTTCCCAACTCACCCGCCGACGGGCGCTCGCTCTCTCCGCCCCGGCCCCACGTGCGCGCACTCGCGTGCCCTGCCCCGGAAGTGCTCGCGGCGCAAGGCCGGAAGTGCGCAGGCAGTGCTCGCGGCGGCGGCGACGGCGGCGGGAGGTTCGGTTGTCGCCCGTTGGCCGCGCGGCGCCGCGCTCGGCGGCCGCCATTGCAGGTCAGGCCGCGGGCAGGGGGTGCGGGAGGCCGCGGGAGGCCGCGGGGAGCGAGGGCCGAGCCGGGGATGGGGGCGAGGGGGCGAGGGGCCGGGAAGCTAGGAAGCTGGGGCCGGGCGGGGCGCGCAGCTCGGTGAGAAGAATGGCGAGCGGTGGGGCGGGGAGCGGCGGGTGGGGGAGGGGAGATCGGGAAGGGAGAGGAGCGCGGAGGGCCGCGCAGAAGTGGGGACGGAGCTGGGGGGGCGGGGGTCCGGGAATAGGAAGGCCGGGAACGGGGGGGTGGGGGCGGAGCGGCGTGGAGACGGAAGGCGGAGGGAAGGAAGGGAGCGAGCGGGGCGGAGCGCAGCGGAGAAGGGCGGAAAGGGTGGCCGAGCGCGGGCGGAGGACGGAGAAGGGGGCGGCGCGGGCCGGATTCTCGAGGTACGTGCGAAAGGGGCCCTTCCTGGTGGGAGGGGGGGGGGGTCTTCCCGGTGGGAGGGGGCCCTTCCCGGTTGGGGGGGGCCCAGAGCGGGAGGCTTGCGGGAGCGGGTAGAGCTGGAGTCCCAGGAATAGCGGGAATATCGGAAAGGGGAAGGGGGGGGGCGGGTTGTAGGGCCGTGAGGTTTGTTCGCAGGGACATTTTAAATCGGCGGGGAGGCGATTTTGGGGAGGGTGGTTGAAGGAAGAAACAGTCTGGAAAGTGATCCAGGTTCCTTTGTGGGCGGAGAGACGAGGGGGAAGAGTGGCGTGAGGTCCTGGAGGAATGAACGCAGTGTTTTAGAATTTAGGGGGAACAGGGATCGATTTAATGGGCGGTGGAAGGAGACGTTTAAGAGGAATCTTTGGAGGAGGGTAAACGGTTTGGAAGGTCACTCTTGGGCGGGGGGCGGGGGTACGGTAGCAAAGAATCGATTACCTGGGATGTTGGAGAAAGGGTTAAACAGCCCGGTGAGAGGTCCCGGCAAAGGGCGAGGGGGGGGGGGGGGCTGGTGAGGAGAGGGGAAGCGGATGGAGTAGTCCCAGAAAGTGGGCGGGACTAGGAGTAGGAAGTGTTTGTGGCCCAAATTGAAGGGATGGGAAGGGGACGCGGTGAGGGTGGAGAAGACGGGAGCCGGCGGGAGGAGAGCCCACGATAGAGGGGAGGCCGCCAGCAGGGCTAGAAAAGAAGGGAGGGGGCCGCAGAGTAGCAGAAGATGGAGAAAACTGGATTAACTCAGATCGGCTGAAGTCATCTTTTCCACTCATTACCTACAAATACCAGTAATTGATTCCCCCCATCCTGGGAATCCTAAAATGTGATGGGAAAGTACCACGTCTGTACATAGTCCCCACACACGTTTTTGAACACAGTCTTCACTAATGAAAAGTCTGGAAGCATTCAGTTCCACTTACACCCCATAACATACCTTTTTGGAAGGGAACAAGCTCACTTAGAACCAGGATTTTAGTACTTGATGGTATAAGGCTTTCCACAGACAAGATCCCCTTTAGACCATCCCCTTCAGTTGCAAAACCACAATGACACGGCTAATAAAAATCTGTATTCATTTGTATATCAAACTACTGAATTGTTCATTTGGTGGAAAGGCATACAGAAAAATAGTCAACATATTTAGAGGGGGGAAAACCTTCCAGAACTTAATCCCTGAAGCAGTTTGGTGAACCCTGACTACCCCGTTGGAATTGTTCTCCCATTATGTAAAACTGATTTTATTCTGATGACCTGATGCTGCTGTAGGATGTTTTACTCCTATACAGTGTAATAAGACATTCTATACTAAGAAAAAGCCATGTTCCTCCAGGTAAGCAGTAGCTTGATGCTATGGCTTACCTTGTCTTAGGCACAGTGCTGAGGATTTTACATTCATAACCTCATTTAACTCATAACTCTGCAATAGGTTCTTTTTTATGCCTAACTTATTGGTGGGGGACTGAAATGAGGTTAAATTACTCCCATCACACATAGGATAAGTGTCATAATCATAGAATCCAGATGTGATGACTTTTCTCCCTGTGTCCCCCAACACAAAGGATAGTCTCTGGGTCCAAATAAGAGCACAATAAATGCTGTTGGCCTAGCAGAAGTTAAAGCCTTTCCCCCCTTTCTTTAAAAGCTTAAAATACAAGAATTAAAGGTTCTAATGAAAACAATTCATAAAACATTATTTCGCTCTAGGAAAACAATAATTTGCAGTTAAATCATTGAGTCAAGGCCCCTTTCAGTAAAAGCTGTATGTTCTGTTTAATTAGATACATTCCATACTTTATCCTGCCACATTTTATTTTGGGGGCAGTTATCATTAATGAAGATCATTGCTCTTGCTGTTCTCTATAAGACGTTAGTAATCTTTTAACAATTCAGAAGATAATTAAATTTTGTCAGAAATAAAAATGAGTTTTGATGTCAAAGAATGTCCTCTATAATCAATTAGATATGATAATAAGCAGTCTTACTGTTCTTTTTTAACTGCCTGCCCCACAGATGTATTAGCTACTTTGGTGGCAAGTTGTAAGATCTTCATAGGTTACTTGCAATTTTGTAAGTGATACTATGAGAAAGGCTAATATTGTAAAGCAATCAGTTCTACAGACATGCTGTATACCTGTCTACTTTGAACTAAGGGCAACTGTTGCAAGTAAAGACATAATAGGTTCAGGTGATAGGACATTTTAAGGTGATAAAGTAGAATTTTTAAATTTGACAATACAGATGCACTATAGGAGAGGACTGCACGAGAAACCAGATTGTGGAGGTTGGTTAGAGTTCACAGCCCAGCTCTACCACGTTGTGACCAGTTATTTGACTTGTAGCTTCTTTAAGCCTGTTTTCCTGATCTGTAAAATGGGAGTGATAAAACAGTGCCTGCATCCTGGGATTGTTCTCGCTTTAGAACCAAAAGAATCCAGATTAAGTATTCTGAAAAGTTTAGCTATGTGAGAAATGAAGCTTTTTGTATTGTAAACATAATACTCTGACTGGACTTTTCTCTTAGAAATTGTGGTGGCACTTCAATTTTACAGGTTTTTAATAATTTTAATAGTAATTAACTTCAAAATAGAGATAGCCGCCCAATGAGAAAGGTGTACCCCACCCGGATTGTTCTGATTCTAGTCAAACCTTTTGGGTTTTAATTTTAAATTCTTATCCTCCTTGAAGAACTTGGGAAGGATTTTTAAAGTGCTTTTGGTGGTTCTTTTAATTAGGGCCTCATTTTTCTGAAGGCCTGTTGCCTTCCTGAGCTAGAATATTACCTGTTTTTAGGTGGTCCTGCAACCAGTGCTGCTTCCGAAGGTCTCACTTATTCAGGGGTGCTCTTCTGACCAGTTGTTGGGTGTATGCAGTGCCTGCCTGATGTCTTGATGCCTTTTCATTCTCACTGGCTCTTGGTTTTCTCCTTTGGGAAGGATAGAATTGGGTAGTCATAATGTGTGTAAAGTCAAATGTCCTAGGTTCTTAGGTTGGCTCTACCACATACCAGCTGTGTGTGCCACAAACAAGCAAGTGCATCTCAGTAGCTTCATCTACAAAATAGGGATCGGTATCATAGAGTGGTCACAGTGTTTGGGATACCCATGTATAGGCACAGCATCTGATTCATTGTAAATAAAAATTCAATAAATACTAGCTGCCATTTATATTTGAATTTTAAGTCCAGTGATTCAACCAACCGCTATTCCCAAAGTATGTTTGGTGCTCAAGAGTAGAGATGCTATCTGTTGAGTCTCTGTGCTGGCAATATACTTCCTGGATATCCAAAATAAAGATTAACAAATCAGTGAAGAAACCTGTGTTACTTGCTGAGCTTGAGCACAGTTAAAATACCTATTAACTTGCTGGATTCAGTTGGTAAACACTGGACTAATAACCTTCCACTAAGCTCCATCTATTCATTGGAAAGACTTACACAGAAGCTGTAGTTTAGGTCCCCCATGCTCTCAATCCCCCATGAATCTGTCCTTCCCAGAAAGACGAGTACAGGAAAAAGTGTCCCATTTTAACCTATTCTCATGGAGTACCACAAACTTCCACCAGATGGTGATATTGTATAAAATGAGAATTGTCAGTATTTTAGTATCTAAGTGAAAGATGGTCAAAGCATTTGATGAGTCATATCAGAAATCAGCTTACCATTCACTAAAGTTGTCTGAAGGACTTTTAAGTTCTCAAGGCTTTCATTTAAAGGGGGTCCTTTGAACCTTGAAATATCAGATAACCAAAGTGGTAGCCACGAAGTTTATATCATCACCAAGGAAAAAAGTGAAATCTAAAAGAACTCGTTTTTTGTTTTTGTTTTAAATATCCTTGAGAAAAGTTATTAGCATAGTGGTGAAGAGCGTGGGCTATGCAGTGTATGTCTTGGGTTCAAATTTTGGTTCTTTGACTAGTAGCTATGCGACCTGGAACCCAATTGTGCTATCTTTAAACTGTTCATACTGTAGATGACCATAGGTGATTTTTTTTTTTTAAATCCTCACTCGAAGCTATTTTTCCATTGATTTTTAGAGTTGGAGAGGGAAAGACAAATTTTGATGTGAGAGAAACACATCAATTGGTTGCCTCCTGCATGAGCCTGACCAGGGACCGGGTAGGGGAAGAGTCTACAACCAAGGTATGTGCCTTTGACCTGAATCGAACTCGGGACCCTTAGGTCTGCAGGCCAACACTATCCCCGGAGCCAAACCGGCTAGTGCGACCCTTGGTGATTTTAAGCAGTCGTATATGTACATCAGTTCTTTAAAAGTTTACACCTTATGGGATGGTTAGAGGAATGAGATGTATCTAAAGCACTAAATGCTTAGTACACAATAAGTGGTAAATATTAGTTGTCATTATCCTAAATCTTTTTTTTCCCTCTCCAGTTTATTTTCAGTTACTTTGTAAAGACGGAACGCTCATGGTACAAATTATTGTCTCCAGGTGAGTACATTTTGAGACTTTTTATGTCGTTTGAATGCTTAGGGCTATATAGATTTGATATTTCCTTGCAAGAATCAGGGTCCTCATGAGCATCTTGTACAGATGCTTGCATTTCAGTCTCTAGTTCAGTGCTTAGCACTGCCTAGTTTCCCAAGAACTTGTGCTCAACAAAGAGTTCCTTTGGGCCTTGAATGGTGGTGTAGGATACTATTCATCCTTTACCCCCTCAAAAATATTGTAACCGCCAGCCCTTTGCTTGCAGTGCTGGGGCTGGAGGCCTGTCAGAATGGGTGCTGATGGAGCTACAGGGGGAGATCGAGGCTCGCTACAGCACTGGATTAGCTGGAAACCTCCTGGGAGACCTACATTACACCACTGAGGTGAGGGGGCTTTTCTTTCCTTGCCTAATGCCTCAGGAAAGCAAGCTACACCTAGGTGGTGCTCCCAGGACCTAGAGTGAGGACTGCCCTCAGGTTTGTTAATCAAGGGCTAGCTAATCTGCTAAATTATCTGCTTGTTCTCCCCCCCACCTCTGCAGTTGCAGGTAAATTTAGCTTTGGGGAATCTTGAAAGGTCACAGTTCTTTTTTTTTTTTTTTCCGGAGAGAGGGGGAGAGAGAGGGAGAGGGAGAGATAGAAACATCAATGATGAGAGAATCATTGATCGGCTGCCTCCTGCAAGCCTCCCTACTGGAATCAAGTCCACATCCTAGGCATGTGCCCTGACCAGGAATCAAACCGTGACCTCCTGGTTCATAGGTTGTGCTCAACCACTGAGCCACATTGGCCAGGCTAAAGGTCACAGTTCTAAAAGTGAAAAATCTCTTACCAGGGCCATAAAGGGCATGAGGATGGGTTGTCCACTGTAGCTATATAGCAGTGTAAGAGCCAGACCAGGGAGTGCAGGTACCACTGCTGCCTGCCAGGGCATCTTTAGGAAGCACTTGAGTGTGATGATCTTGCCCTGAATCTCAGGCATCTTACTCTTATTCTGCCAAAGGGAATTCCTGTGCTGATCGTGGGGCATCACATCCTGTATGGGAAAATCATCCACCTGGAGAAACCTTTTGCGGTCCTTGTCAAACACACTTCTCCGGAGCAGGACTGTGATGAGCGTGGCTGTAAGACTGGCACCCGGTACCTGGTGACAGCACTCATCAAAAACAAGATTCTTTTCAAAACTCGCCCCAAGCCCATCATCACCAACGTACCCAAGAAAGTATGAAAGAACCCCGGATTTTCCCTAGAGAGCGGCCAACTCCTTGGACTCGTGCTCCACTGCCACCTCGAGGACGGATGGACAGTTCCCTGGGACCACAGGGGGGTCAGGGTCCTGCTCTAAACACTGGCCACCCACTGGGCATGGCCTCAGATTCCTTTCTTATGGCATCTGGTTCTCTTGGTGGAAATCTGGCCCCGTTTCCAAGGAACCATTCTTCTTTTCCAGCTTCATCGGGCTCATTGGCTTCAAATCCAGCACCTTTCCCTTCTGGTGCTCGTGACTCAAACATGGCTCCTTTTCCAAGAGGAATGAATCCCACTGCCGCAGGTGCAGTTTCTTTCTCGAGGCCCGGTGGCCTCTTGGGCCCAGGGCCAGGGCCAGCTCTAAACCCTCGAGCAGGGTCTCTTCCAGGCCCAGGGCCTCTGTCTAACCCAAGGTCAGGGGGTCTCCCAGGGCCGGGTCCTATGCCCAACTCAAGGGCAGGTGGCCTCCTGGGAACAGGTCCTGACTCCAGAAGTGGGGGCCCCATGGGCCCTGGATCTGGACCCAACCTGAGAACGGGTGTCCTCTTGACTCCTGGGAATGGCCCTCCCAATACTAGGCCCATGGGCCTGGGCCCTGGACCAAGTCCCAATCTGAGATCGGGCTTCATGGGTACAAACCCTGCCCCGAGGTCAGGTATGTTTCCAGGCCCCGGCCTTGGGCCCAACCCAAGGGCTGGTGGCCTGGGCCCAAGCCCTAACATGGACACCAGAGCAGGTGGCCTCTTGGGCACAGGATCTGGTCTTAACTTAAGAATGGCTGGACCTCAAAACCTAGATCTTGCCCCCATTCTAAGAGCAGCAGGTCTTTTAGGAGCAAATTCCGCTTCTTTCTCACAGGCTTCTGGAAACATGGGCACAAGCCCATCTTCCATGGCAAGAGTACCTGGCCCCATAGGTCCCAACTTGGGTCCTGGCTCTCGGGGAATTGGCCTTCCAGGGCCAAATCCATCTCCCATGTCGAGGGGTTCTGGCCCCATAGGCCCTAATTCAGCTCATTTTTCAAGGCCAGCTGGTCCCATGGGGGTAAATACTAATCCCTTTCCAAGGGGGACAGGTTCGGGGGCAATGAACCCAGCGGCCTTTTCTCAGTCTTCTGGAACATTGGCTTCAAACCCACCTACCTTTCAGAGGTCTGCTGGCTTCCAGGGTTCAAATCCAGCAGTTTTCCCAAGAGCCTCTGGGCCACTAGGACCCAACCCAGCTAATTTCCCAAGAGCCCCTGGCTTACAGGGCCCAAGTCCAGCTACCTTTCCAAGGTCTACTGGCCCGTTAGGCTCTGGTCAGGTGACTTTCCCCAGGTCAGCTTCTGGGCCTTTGGGCTCTTCTCCAGCAGGCCCTGTGGGTATCAACCCAGCTCCTTTTGCAAGGCCAACTGGGACCCTGGGTCTAAACCCAGCTTCCTTTCCAAGGATGAATGGTCCTATAATGAAGACTGTGGTCCCATTTCCTAGAGTGGGTAGTCTCCCTGGCACAAACCCAGCTGCTTTCCCCAGACCAGGAGGTCCAATGGCTGCAATGTACCCAAATGGAATGTTACCCCCTTAAACAGCATTTCCTCTCTGGGACCACCTTGGTTTCTAAGCATCGTGGTTCTGGGCAGAGGCTGTGTTTTAGGTAAAAGGGTAGTCATGGAGCTGGGGCTCAAGTTCAAATGAGTCATCTTTTTTCAAACTCTGCTTCTTTCTTGATTAAAGGTGAAATGTTATTTGTGGGACATGGATTGCGGCAGGCGGGAATGATCCCAGCCTTGAGAGAGAGGATCTCTAGCCTTCCAGAAGCCTGCTGTGCTTTTGTCCCACAGCTTTCTGCCCCTTGTTTCTTGCTAGTTTCTTGAATTGTTCTTGTGGACTTTTCCTCAGGGATACATTGACCTGCAGGTCCCAATTCATATGTAGTTCCCTGCTCACCACTGGAGAATCGGCTCACTGCTCTCTAGAAATGTTGCATTGGTGAATGGACCATGCTTCAGCAGCTCTGACCTGGGCAGCTTGGACCTGTCATCCTCTACTGCCATACCTTTCCCTGGGGGCTTGACACAGAACAGGGAGGTGGGCAGCCACTTTAAAGACCCACCAACTACAATTTCCACTTGACTGGCAGGTCTTGGAGTTTCCTTCTCTGGGACTTAGAGGAAGCCAGAATCAAGGCTCCACGGTTCATCCAACTCCCTCTCCACTGGTACTCCCAATCAAAGAACCTCAAAATTTAAACTGATGTGGATGGGATAGCGGGAGGCGGGTGGGAGGGGTGGGGGGTTGAAGGGAAGAAATCACTGTGCTTTGTTCAACCTGATGTGAAAGGATGGTTGGTGTTTTTCCTGCGTTGTATCTTTTCTTACTGTTTCTTTAATAAATGGGATGAGAGGGCTGCTGGTGTCACTCCGTTTTGTTACCTGTTCCACAGGGAAGGAAGTTAACCCACTGCTTTTCATGGTTTCAGCTTGGCCACAGTCCTGCATTATCTGACAGATAAAATACTTTCACTCAAGGAAGAAGCAAGCTTGATTTTTAGCCTTAGCTTGCTCTTCTGCCAGTAATTTCACCAAAGACCCTACCCACCCTCTTCAATAAAAGTGAAGCCACCATAGGTGTACAGTTATCATCAAGGTAGGCTTACTGTATTCCCAGGTCCAGAAGCAGCTGTGACAGCTCGTCCTGCTTCTCAGTGACACTCGAATTACTGCAACTGTATTTCTAGTTCAAGTGCAACTTTTGAAAGTGGAATAGAGTCAGCTTTCATTAAGTACAAAAAGGGAGGAAGTAGCTCAGAGACAGCAGTATGAGAGAATCTTTATTTTGACAAATATGTGCAGTATAAAAGCTGACCTGAAAAGTTAAAAAAAAAGGTAAAAATAAATATGTTTACAAATTATTGTAGAAACAATACAAAAAAGTCAGTTAAAATTCTCAATGAGGAAAAACCAAAATGTGTCCAATTGTATAAAGGCTCTCCCCTTGCAAGAAACGGGGATAAAGCTGAAGACCGTTTGGTTTCACTGCTGAAAAATGTACAAAATAACTTAGAAAAACCAGTCGAGGTCAAACGTTGTGAGCCCGCTACTTTTGATGTGAGGAAAGCTGGTAACAGTGTAAGGCAGAGCTGATGGCAGGACAGCCAAGAGCTTGCCATCTGGGAGCCCATCGTATGTTACCCTTCGAGGGAAAGCTGAAGAAAAACGGCCCTTAGTGCAGTCTGAGCTCTGCAGTTGGCTGACCGGATTTCCTCCATTGTAGTGCTCAAAATAGTTTACTTCTTGGCCAGCAAAAACACGGAAGAGCCTGGAACAACTGCCTTTGGCAAATGGCTGCTGCCTCTTCTAAGAGCCTTCATGGATTGGGCCCAACATCACCCAGCAGTCTTATCAGAAACTTGAGGTCTGTGTGATGCAGCCGTGTTGGCTGCACTTGGAAAACCCTTGAGTTCATGGGAGTTGAAGGAAAGCACCGGGGTTTGCCAATCTGTGGCTCAGAGCACACTGTTCCTTTGTAGGAAGCACCTGGGTACACTAGAGGCTTGCCCCTCCACTCCTCTCTACCTTAGTGCTCATTCTGAGGGGTTAGTTGGACCCTCTGGGAATGGATGTTTGGAGACAGCACACTCAAGCAAGCAACCCCTGAGTCAGAGGCTTAGTCAAGATCCCAGGTTTCAAACCCAAGAGCTGAGAATAGTCTGTGGACTGCCAAGCTCTAGAAAATGGCTTTCCCTCATTTCCCACCAAAAGTAGAAGGAATGAGAAAGCAAGAACCTTAGGATTTAGGAATCAATTCCATCTCCTAGTTTGGTTTTTGGAAAGAAGCAAATGCAGTAGTGACTATCCACAGCTTGGCTGTAAGAATTCCCTGGAGAAGCCACTGAGGAGAATGGACAGTCTCAAAGATGACCAGCTTGGATTTGAGGGTTCACTTAGGGAAACTGAAAAGCTTTCCATCAGAGACGATTGTCAAGAATTGTAGCCTGGCCCTGGCTGGCTTGGCTCAGTGGATAGAGCATCAGCCTTCCGACTGAAGGGTCCCAGGTTCAATTCCAGTCAAGGGCACATGCCCCGGTTGTGGACTCCATCCCAGTAGGGGGCCTAGAAGAGGCAGCCGATCAATGATCCTCTCTCATCATTGATGTTCCTATCTCTCCCTCTCCCTTCCTTTCTGAAATTTAATATATTTCTTAAAAAATATATTTAAAAAAAAGAATTGTAGCCTGAAAGTCATGCATGCTACCCAGCTGCCAATGATCCAAGCAGTTCCAAGATTGTAGTCAATTTGGTCAGAGGCTCCTGGTAGGTTTCCCCCATGTGCTGAGGGCAGGCTTGCCTGTTACAGAGGAGCCTGTGAGAGTCCAGGCGCTGACTCACTTGCCACCTTGAGAAACTTACCTGATGAGGAGGAGGGCAAAGAGGTGACTATATCACTTGAAATCAGTGAGGTGGCCATCTTAGGACTCAGCTGAATTTAAGAGGACTTCAGGAGTACACAGGTTGAAATACTGAGCCCTCACTTCCTTTCTTAGTATGTTGGGGTTTAATCTCCCTGGTAGATGACTGAAACATTTTCTCTCCTCAGCAGACAAGTTCATCTAAATGTCTAGGCAGTTTCCAGGTGGAATCTATATAGGCCTCCATATAGCTCATAGCCTTGAGCACCACTACCAACCTTTGTTCCTCCTGGCAAGTTTTCCCTTTTAACATTCACATTTATGTACACTTAAAGCAATTCAATGCTAACTCCCTGCTAGTTTGGCTCATCCTTGAGATGTGGAATGGGGTACACATAATAAAGCACCATTCCTGTACCCTGTTTTCTGATGCCCAGAGATCAGGCTTCTGGGCCTTGTATCTCAGGCACAATCTTATTGCATTGATAACTCGATGGAGGGGGGAGACATTACTAGCTGGCCCAGATCTCAAATTCTCTCCCCACCTCTGGTTGTGTTCAAATGGGCTAAGAGAACCCCTTCCCGCAGCTGGCTTTGCTCACTTACCTATCAGAAGTTGCTACTGATTGGAACTTATTGTTTGATTTACCACACTTCTGAGTTCCCTCTGGATCCTGGGGCAGGAGTGGAATCTTTCCCAGAGACCACCATGTAGCAGACAGGCAGCCTGAAAACATGTGTCCTCTACCACCCTGAGCTGGAATTGGTGTTGCCTTCCCTAAGCAAAACAGCCCAGGGCCATACTACAGTCACCTTTCTTTGCACTTCAGATTTGTCCTTTGGACCCTTAAGAAACTAAAACAGCATTCCCTCCTCCCTCCCACCCCATCTTTTCTCTTCCCCATCTTTTCTCTTCCATTCCCCTTCCCTCCCTTACCCATTGCACTTTTCCGGCTCTGCTTGAGGGTTATGTCACACCTCAGCAAAAGCTAAGCTATACTGCTCTGGCTTCTTCCCACATCGCCGGGCAATAATGGCCAGATACAACATGAGAAGGGCCACCCAGTAGCAGCCATACAGGATGGCCCCAGAGACAAGGAAGGCTAGCTCCGTCTCACTGAACAGATCCTGGCAATAAGCTGTGTACGCCAGTCCTCCCAGAAGGACTGCCACCCAGATGGACACAGGGATGAGGCCAATGAAGTTCACCACAATGGTTTTTCGGCCAGAGGTGCCCCAGCCGGATTTGTTAATGGTAGCAATGGCAAAGATCTTGGCTGGCAGGAGGCTGGACATATAGAGAAGGGAGTACAGGGACATGAAGATCATCTCTGCATTGCCCCGAAGGAAGCAGGCATAGGTAGCCTTGATAATGCCCACCAGCTGCACCGTCAACAGGAAGAGGAGAATGTTCCAGATGCGGCCACGGTAGAAAAGCTGTATGACTGTGGCTATGAGGAAGAAGGGGAAGAAACCTGTGACCACTGATTCGTAGGTCATCCAGAGGTGGTGCTTATGGAACCACAGAGAGTTGTAGAGCCACTCCCGGAAGTAAGACTTGCTCCAGCGGGTTTGCTGGTTGAGCCAGCGGAGGTACTTGGTGGGGGTTTCTGTGAGGCACTTGGAGCGCGCTGTATACTTAGTCCTGTAGCCCAGGCTCAGGACTCGGTTGGTGAGGTGCCGGTCATCCCCAAAGCTGCACTTGCTGCCCAGGAACTTCTGATGGTACCAATCTTCCAGGAATTGCTGGAGGAGGCTGTTGCGGTACATGCCCAACGGCCCACTAATACACTGCACACAGCCAAAGTAGGACTGGCAGGCCCGCTCCACGTTGAAGGCCATCCAGTACCGCACACTGCTCAGGAAGGAGATCCATGAATCATACTTGTTGAGGATCTGTAAGGGAACCATAGATGCTGGGCCTCCGCACCTGAGACCATGAGACCCAGGAGACACACACCAGAGACCAGGAGGCCTCCCCACCCTGAGTTCCTAGCCTATTGCTCATATTCCTGGCCATCCGTCCCAGCCCAGCCATGGCTGGGAAACCCGAGGCTCGGGGAGCCAACCGCACCCTCTCTCCCCAGCACTAGCCCAACTCGCCACTGTGTCGTCTGCATGGATTGTCCCAGTGAAGTTACTCTAGCAGTCAAAGCCACCTTGAGTCCCAGGGGCAGCCGGTGGCAGCGACAGAGAAAAGGCCTTGAGAAAGACGCAGAGCAACACCCAGGCACCTGGCCTGACCCTTCAGGTGGAAAGTTTGTTGGGAAGGGCTGGCATGTTACCAGCAGTACCCTCTGGAAGAAGCTATTCCCCTTATTCCGACCACATTGCCCAAGCTCTTCAGAGCAATTAAGCCTAGAGCAAGGGTTTCTCAAGGGTCTAACTTGAGAGGTGCTTGCTGTATTGCCAAGTAGGAAGCACCTTGCAGGATCAATGGGCTCAGAACACTGTGCCCCTCCCAGCAGCATAGGCTCTCTACATACCTGGTAAGTAACTTTCTCCCCTCAGGTTTAAAAAGGGCAGGAAAGGAGCTGAATAGCAAGTGAACCATTTGAAACTGTCAAAAAGGAATATTCCCCCCTACTCCCAAAAGTACTAGGAAGCCAAGATGCCCACTTCCCAGACATATCCAATTGGATCAGAAAGCTAAGAGAGTCCGGCCCCCACCCCCAGGAATCCTTAGTTACTTCTTACTTGGACATCTCCCCCGACTCCTCCTACTTGGGGGTCCTCCTCTAGGACTCGAAGCATCTCAATGGTGCAGGCTGGATCCAGGACAGTGTCAGAGTCACACACCTGCAGAGGAAATGCACCGTTAGCCCATTTTGACCTCAGTCCACTCACAGCCTGAGGGACATAGCCCCCTTTCATATGGTTCACTTCTAGCCACTAGCTAAGAGATTTGTGCCAAATAGAAGGGGTGAGATAAGTAACAAAGGAGAGTAAGGAAAAGAAGAGTTCGGATACCAGGCTTGACAACCACTAGCTGAGAGAGAAACCCAGGAGTCTGTCAATGCTGGGCCTGGAAAGGGAGAAATGTTCTGTACTGGACAAGTCTTTAGTCTCTATGAAGCCAGGCTCCTGAGAAATCAGACGGCAGGCACAGTGCCTAGACCAAGGCCGGTAGACACACCTCAGAAGGCCAAGCTCTTGCCAGAGGCTATTGCCCAAAACTATCCCATAAGAATTTTAACAACAAGGTCTTCCCTGTTTCAGCTTCTGGCCTCTGGATGATCCACAACCCAAGTGGAGGATGTACCTACCAGTTGCAGCTCCCTTCACACCCGCCCCACCCCCACCCCCCACCCCCCGCCCACACACACACACTAACATGGCTGCCAAGCCTTCAGAACTCCCTTGGCCGAGTCTCAGATCAGGGCACAGTATGGCCAAGGGCTGGACGGGCATGGAAGCTCTGGTAGCAGCTGCCTTCAAAACCTGAATCAAATCCTGCGCGCTGACTTCCTTTCCTGGGGAGGCTCATCGTCCGATTCTAACAGGTAGCCCCATTAGGTGAATCTGGGCAATGAACACTTACCCTGGTGGCTGACTCCTTGTCTGTTTTCTATAAAATTACTGAGATGGTACAAAGAACCCAGATAAATATTGGGCAAGGGAATTGGTTTTCTGACCTCTGATGGAGCAAAGAACAGTATCCATAGATGAGTCCAAACCCTGTTCTGCAAAAGCCCCAAATGCTTTAAATGAAGGTGCTGAGTGAAAGCCATTGGCTTGTAGGAAGGGGGAGGCCCCCCAAGCTCCAACCTACCCAACATTCTCTCTCCATGTTGGAAGACACGGTGGCCACAAGCAGCAGAAGGCTGAGGAGGAACCAGGCAGAGCATCGTACCTGCTCCCTCCTACCTCCCTACCGACAGTCTTACATTCTGGTCCAGACTGGGAAGGTCCCAAGGAGCCTTGGTCAAACTCCCAGGCCTCCTCAGCTTACAAACCACGCTTCCCAGTGCTGCTGGTCTCCTGCCACTTCCTGCCCTGACCCTAACACTTTCTTCATGCTGCTCAGCCTCCTTCACTCCAGGAAGGTCTTCTAGCTGAGCAGGGCTAGAGAGGCCAGAGCTCTTGTGTCTCACCACTGCCTGGGGCAGAGTTACCTCCCACAGAGGGAAAGCCATGCCCTCAGCAAGGCTGTTAGAGGACAGGCCGCCCAGGGCTGCCCAAGGCAGTGATCCCAGAGCCCTAGGGGGAACATCTGCTCAGGTATGTGAGCCTAGTTGCTAATCCACCAGAACACACGGGAAATTATCAGGAAAGGAAGCTGTGTAGCAGAGCAGGATTGGGGGGAGGGGGGAATCCTGTGCTTCAAGGGAGTGAATGATGCTTGAGCAGGAGCCAGGGCTCAAGGGTTTTTGCTAACCCTTCTGAGTCCCCAGGAAAGTTTCAAAGGCCCTTTGACCCTAGATGAAGTGCAGAATCAAGACTGCCTCACATCCCCCTCTACAAGGCCGAGGAGGTCCTTGGGCCTAGGAACACAGAAAAAGATAATAAATGTACCAACTCTCAAGCAAGAATACAACTTAAAAAAAAAAAACAACACCCACCCCAAACAAAAAAAAAAATCTATGGAAAGCTAAATTTAGGTGGGAACAGTATAGAAAATTTAAATATTGGAGTACTTAACATGTTGTCAGCAATACTGAGTTAGTACACAGGTGGGCTACCACAACAGCCACTACTCATTCAACCGGACGGGCAAAACCTTCTGGCAAGTTCGGAGAAGGGAAGAGACAGGGGAATGGACAGCATGGATGCTGGACCAGAAATCTGGGGTCCTGGGGATCAGTTTCAACTTGTTACTGAAATGCGTGAAGCTCTAATCAGTTCTCTCTAGGTTTTGTTATTTGAAAACTGGAGGTATTCAACCTTGTCAATCTACTCAAATTTTCAGGCTGGTGTCAGCGATCCCTTTGATTGGAAGCTGGGGAATCAAACTGTGGGATGATTCGCACCTGTGTCCCTCTACCTTACACAGACACAAATTTGACACTGAGACGGTAGGACTTTTTGGTCCATAATTAAAACAATATTTGAGTGCTTTCAAGCATGATGTCTTTTGCCCTTCACCACTTTTTTCTAAGGTTATTTTATTTTTAAAAATATATTTTTGTTGATTTCAGAAAGAAAGGGAGAGGGAGAAAGATAGAAACATCAATGATGAGACACAATCATTGATCGGCTGCCTCCTGCACACCCCCTACTGGGGATCGAGCCCTCAACTGAGGCATGTGCCCTTGATGGGAATCGAACCTAGGACCCTTCAGTCTGCAGTGTGACACTCTATCCACTGAGCCAAACCAGCTAGGGCCGCCACACTTTTAAAAAATTTATTTCAGAGAGAGGAAGGGAGAGGGAGAGAGAGAGAAACATGGCTACGAAGGCAGAACATCGATCGGCTGCCTTCTGGATGCTGCCTACTGGGAATCAAGCCTGAAACCTGGGCACTTGTCCTAACTAAGAATCGAACCAGTAACTTCTTGGTTATGGATCAACACTCAACCACTGAGCCATACTGGCCAGGATCTTCACCACACCTCTTTATGGAGGGCTCACCCCCATGCTGCCAGTGGTGAGGCAGTATTGCACAATGAATAAGAGCAGATGCGCGGTGGATTGCCTGGGCTCGAATCCTGGCTCTGCACCTTACTGCTGAGTGACATGTGGCAAGTTACTTAGCCTCTCTGTGCTTCAGGTTCGCCTTCTGTGAGTGAAGATAATAATAGTACTTAGCCCCTACGAGCATTATGAAGATTAAAAGAGTTAACATGTATGAAAAACCTACACTAGTGCCTGGTAAAAAGTGAATGTTATATATCTGTTTCCTATTTTTATTATCAGAACACAATTCACCAAGTTAAGTAACAGCAGAACCAGGGTTCCATCCCAGATCTTTTTGCCCCCAGGACTGCTGTTCAGAACCATTATGCCTATTGTCTTCTTAAGTGCAGAGGAGGGATGTGCACGACACAAGGCATCTACACTGGACTTGAAACTCCTGGGGGAGGGTATGCCCGGCTGGCTGGACACGTCCCCACCCTGGTAGGGAGGCACCCTTACCTGAATGTAGTCCACCGAATCGCCAAGGGCCTTGAAAGCTGTGTACATGACCTCTCGCTTGCCTCCCCACTTCTGCATGACGCATGAGAAGGTGCTGGCACGCACCACATCCCGCACACGGTCCATACCCGCCTGCAGGCTGGCCTCCGTCTCACCCTCACCCGCCTCATGGAAGTTGCTGCGCCACACAAAGAAGCCAGCTTGCTCGGTGCCGCCCAGCACCTCATGGAAGATGTCCAGCATGTAGGCATCCTCCTGCCGATTGCCGTCCACCACCATGACCACCTTGAGGTTGGGGAAGGCGATGCGCTGGGCTGAGCGCAGACACTTGCGCAGGTAGTCGGGGTCCTCCTGGTAGGCAGCGATGCAGAGTGCCACTGAGCGCCGCGGCTGGGAGGGCAGCTTCAGTGGCCGGCCTGCCCGCCTCATGTGCCGGTGCTCCAGGAAGGCAAACAGGCTCTGGGTGAGCAGGTGCAGGCCCAGGATGGCGCCGTACAGGCCGAAGGACAGGTAGTGCTTTTCTGTGTGGATGAACTGGTAGCCTGTCACGTAAGCTGCCAGGATGCCACCGAGCACTGCCAGGGCAAACAGGCTGGTGCCCACCACACGCAGGGCTGTCGTCAGCTGCACCGGCATCTGGCGGGAGAAGGCGGGAGAGGTGGGGTCAGGCAGGAGGCAGCATCTCCAGTCAGTGGGAATGGAGGCATTACCTCTGGGCCTGGCCCAGAACAGGGTAGATGACCCAGTAATAAAAACTATTTCCACTGAGCATGACTAAGACTAAGACTGCTAGGGTTCAAATCCCAGCCCGACACTATCTGTGTGACTATCTTCTGTCCCTTAGTTAATTCATCTGTAAAATGGGAGTTGCAGCACTAACCTTGCAGCCTCTTTGAGGTTTAAATGGGTTACACAGGTAAAGCACTTAAAGTAGCATTATTATTGTTTATTGTTAGATAAACCAAAACTGAAGAGAGCTACCTAGCTTGAGGATGACAGAATTGGGATCTGCCTGACCCAAAATTCTTAAAGGCAAGCATCAGCAGGGGTGAGCCGGAGTCACTTCTGAGCACATGCGGGGCCAGAGAAAAGGGAGGAAGACGGGCAAGGAGGCAGCCAGTGGCCCAAGCTTCCACCTGCACTGTAACCTCTAGAGCAGCGGTTCTCAACCTTCTGGCCCTTTAAATACAGTTCCTCATGTTGTGACCCAACCATAAAATTATTTTCGTTGCTACTTCATAACTGTAATGTTGCTACTGTTATCAATCGTAATGTAAATATCTGATATGCAGGATGGTCTTAGGCGACCCCTGTGAAAGGGTCGTTCGACCGCCAAAGGGGTCGCGACCCACAGGTTGAGAACCGCTGCTCTAGGGGATTGCACTCTGGGAGGGGAACATGTGCCAGTAAAGCACAGCCACCGGTGAGGCCCGTAAAGAAGGGCCCTGCCGGCGGCTCAGATGGTTGGAGCATTGTCCTGTCGACCAAAAAAAAGGTTGTGGGCTCGATTCCCGGTCAGAGTACATGCCTAGCTTGCAGGTTTGATCACTAGTGGGGGCATATATGGGGGAGGAGGGCAGCAGATCAATGTTTCTCTCTTACATCAGTGATGTTTCTCTCTTCCCCTTCTTCTCTTTCTAGATCAATAGAAACATATCCTTGAGTAAGGATATTTTTTAAAAAAAGAAAGAAAGTGGGGGAGGAGGGGAAGAGAGAAGAAACAGCAGGAAACATAAAGAGGTGCCAGGAGAAAAAAAGACGGAAACAGCAAAATCCGTAAGAGAAAGTTTCCCTGTGTTCTCTCCTTTCTCATCTTCTCCTCATTTACTTGAGCCAGGAAAGAAAGGGAAAGCAGCTGGGAAAGGCAGACAAGGGGAAGGGAGATGAGAGTTGGGTGTGGACAGCTCCCCTGGAAGCCCAGCGCTCAGGGCACCAAAGGGAACTGCAGCCACACTGCGGCGCCTGGAGGGTGGCTGTCTGGGAGGCCCCATCAGCCTGATCCTAGTGCCTGCATAGACTCTCTGTGCTTGTCCCAGCCTGGCCACTCATGCAAATGCTGCCAGATTGTGTTTGCCACAATCAGGGCTCCCAGCACCTGTACTGTTGGAAACAGCCGTGTTTTAATGAGAAGAGCCTCGGACTAGAAAGACCCCAGAAGACCTGTGCTTGAGACAGGGCTCTACCACCGCCTGGCTGCCTGACCTTGCCAAGTTCTCTAACTTGGTATCTCCCCCTCCCCCCCATTGGGGGTTCTAATGGTTTCTTGCTCCATAGGTAAATAATTTCCTTAAAAATGGAAGCACTCCCAGCTATGAAAGACTACCTGAGTGGGAAGGCTGATTGTAGGGACTGTAGGGGTGGGGGGATGCCTGATCTATGGAATCCCCTTTACCACCCACCCACCCTCTACAGACAATGAGGTCTCACTTCCAAGCTTGCTCCAACTCTAGGTGTTACTGAAACCGGCCCGATCCCCACCCCAACACCAATGCACCCTCTTGCCACGGGAACACACGGTCACTACCTAAATCAGCCTGAGATTCAGGCACCAGCACCATCCAGCAGCTTCAGTCCGGAAAGTGCTGCTGGCAGCCTCGCCTCTCCGGGAAGCGCGGCCTCCGGGCGCTCTGCTCCGCCATCCCGAGGAGCCTGCCGCGTGCTTCCTCTGCAGGGCTGCCTGGTCCCCACCCCACCCCCTCCTGGCACGCTCCTGCGGCCCAGAGGCCCCCAGGCCCTGCCACCCACGGCCCGGGAGCGCCCTGTCCCCCTTTAGAGATTACATGCCGAGGGGGCGCTGCGGGCACCACTGCCCACCTACGACCTGGGAAGAGGCAGAGGGCTCGGAGGCCAGCCCAGCAACCTGCCGCCGGCCGCTGGCGCACCGCCTCGGTGCAGAGCTGGAGGCGGTGCCCACCGGGTCAATGCGGCCGGGAAGGCACTCGCCAGCTTCTCACCGCGCCCGAGCCTCCCCTTCTGGGGAAGGCGGCGCCGGCCACACCCACGTGCCGGTTTCCCACGACCCACAAGGGAAAACCCAAGGAATCGGTCGGACCAGGTCCCACTCATCTCCCAGGGCCCCAGCCACCGTGGCAAAGTGTGCCTGCAGACAAAGGCGACATCCCCGGCGCCGCCGGCGCCCTCCTTTCCCGGGCCGGACCCCCACACCCGGCGCAGTAATTGGAGGCACCACCCCGGCACCTCCTACCCCTTTGAAGACCAAGACCCTGTAGTCGGTGGCCTCACGAACGATCGGACGCTGGAGTGGGCTCTGGCTGAGGTGCCCCTGCCCGGAGAGGGGGCCGTGTCACCCCACGCCAGCGGAGGGGAGCCTAGACCGCCTCTTGTCCCTGCACCGCCCCCTCCCCCCTTCGCTCAGAAGGGATTCGCGCGAGCTCGCCCCTGGAGGCTAATGCGCATTCGGCTTCAAGGACACCGGGTTAGGGACGATCCCTAAGACCGACCCCCATCCCCGGCCATAGAAGGAGAAAACCTCAACCAAGGACGCACACCGCCAATCTACCCCCCGAAACTTTGCGGGGCTGCCCAGGCTGCAGCCTCTCCAGCTGACAGGTGTGCCCTGCAGCGGGGCCACACGCGGCGGGATGGAAACTTGTGCGCGGGGCGGGGGCTCTGTCCTCCCGGCCTCTCCGAGCCGCAGGAGAAGGGAGCCCAGGCCAGCGGATACGCGCGGCCGTGGCCCAGCTGACCCGCAGGGACCTGGGCGCCAGGCGTCTGGGTGCCAGGACAGGTGCGAACCCGCGGGTGGGCGTGGGGGAGGGAGAGACTCCAGCCAGCCTCGTGCCCCGCACCGTCGTCCGCCTCCTAATCCTTTCACAAAACCGGAGCCGCCAGGGAGGAAGGGAGGAGAGACTGGAGGAGGAGAGGATGGAGGAAGAAAGGGAGGAGGGGTCAGTGGGGAGGGGGCTGCAGGACCCGCCGCCAGGAAACCCGGAGATGCCGCAGCCCTCAGCCCGCCTCCCGGCTCTGGACACGGCGCCCGCACATCCGGGGGAGCCGGTTGGAGTCCGCGGGGCACCGGGGGAGCCGGGCGCGCCCTCGTCCTCGGCGCAGCCCCCGCGCTGCCCGCCCCTCCGAAGCGAACACCGGGCCCGCGCTCACCGTGCCGCCGGCTGCCCGCGCTCCGGTGCTCAGCAGGCCCGCGGCAGCTCCATGCCCCTCCTCCCGCTCCTCACCGCCGCCGCCGCGCGCTCCAACTGACGAGCGCCAGCCCCACCGAGACGCCTTAAGTACCGAGCGCGTCCCCGCCGGGAGAGGCGCCCTCCTCCGGCCCTGAGGCCCGGAAAGTTGGGAAGAGTGGGAGGGCTCCCCCGAGGGCCGCGAGGGCGCACCCCCTGCTTGGCTCCGGCGGAGGGAGCTCCACGCGGCCGGCGCAGCGCGGGACGCCGGATCCCGCGTGGACGCCGCTCCCCGGATTTGCAGCGACTCGCAGTCTCTTGCGCCTTCGAAAACTGGGTTCCCCCAACCCCACCAAAGGCCGAGCTTCTCCGCGCTCGTCTGGGGTACAGCTAGCTGCCCAGGGGAAGGCGGTCATTGCGCTCAACCTAGAACCTGGAGCGTGAACTTTCAGTATAACCCGCTTTCTAAGCTTGGAGATGTACTCACCCTGCCAGCCGGTAGCAATCTTCCCCTGACTTCTGCACGCGAAGGGGCTGTTCCCCGGATAGGGTGCTCCCTAAAACCAAGACAGAGGAACCTTCCTGCCGGCAAAAATAAATAAATAAATAAATAAAAATAAATAAAAGGCGCAGAGGCGAATAATTGTCAAATGGTCAAAGAAGGTGTTAACAATTATGACAAGCTTAGCTTTGAATTCCGCAGTGGGGCGCTAATGACTTTAAGGTTGTTTGCAAAAGATGCAAATAGTCTTGTAAAAACCTCCCAAGTTCCAGCGTCTTAAAGCCAAAACCAGTTCCTCCTCCCCAGTTATTCCTGACACCCATGACCCCCTAAATTCCCAACTGACCTTATCTCGGGGCCTTCCAGGTCCCTAAAATCTGGTGCTAGACTTGGGTGAGGTGGGGTGGGGTTGGGGAGAGGTAGGGACTTGTTAGCAGAGGAAGTTTAGAACCAGCTGAACACACCAAGTTTCTCAATCTCCGAAACCCTCGAGAAACTATAATTAAAGACTAGTAGGAAGTAAATGTACGTGTCCTTCAAGCACACCTGAGATGATTTCCATTTCCTCCCAAGCTGCCACAGATTTATAGGAACCTGGTTTACAGTCTAGCTGCTCCTGTCAGAAGTCCTAAGGGCTCAGGGACTTATTTTCCTGCCCAAGGGCACTCACTCTGGGCCACAAAGCTGACTCCTCAGTTGCCCAGGCAAGCAAAGGCCCCTGGCACACCTACTCCACCCACTCCCGGCTTGCCTTATAGATATCAAATCACTTTATGCTTTTGTTTGAAAAAACCATCACTAATGTGATACATCGTTTAAATATCCTTTATTATGTGCTTTTAAAAACCAGTGCTGAATACACAATGGCAGTGTGTTTTGAACTTAAGACTGGCCCTAATAAAGCCAATCAACCTGGCCAGTGTGGCTCAGTGGTTGAGTGTTGACCTATGAACCAGGAGGTCCTGGTTGGATTCCTGGTCAGGGCACATGCACGGGTTGTGGGCTTGATCCCCAGTGTGGGGCATGTGGGAGGCAGCTGATCAATGATTCTCTCTAATGATTGATGTTTCTATCTCTCCCTCTACCTTCCTCTCTGAAATCAATAAAAAATCCTATATAATAAAAGGGTAATATGCAAATTGACTGAACAGCAGAATGACCAGAATGCCCGTGGCCCCTTGCCCTGGCTGGCCTGCCCCTGATGGCCCCCATCAGGCGTGGGTCAGCTAGACCCCACCAGTGCACAAATTTGTGCACCAGGCCTCGTGTGTGTGTGTGTGTGTGTGTGTGTGTGTGTGTGTGTGATTTTAAAAGCTAATCATGCACAGGGAGAGAGAGAAGCCTTTGGTTAAGTAAAAGGAGGGCTCTGGAGTCAGGCAGCTAGGCACTAACCTCAGTACTTCATCCTAGAAATGGAATCCAGTATCTACTTCTCAGGGTTGTTGTAAGAGAACCCTGAAGAGATTGGCTGAGAGTTGCATGCTCAGTAAACGGCATCCACTTGCCATGCTGTGGATTCTACATGCCCATCCCTGCAGGATGTGACAGGAATTTCGGAGGTCCCTGCTCATGATGAATGCCTTGTCTAGACTGCATTCTGGTCTCACAGAGCCCCGGGCCACCTCCTCTAACCTTGTATATCCTGGGGTGTCACAGAGCCTGGAGTTGCCAGAGATTATCTGAGTCTACCTCCCACCCAAACTTGCAATCTTTAGGGGAAAAAACAAGCAGAGACTAGGCAGGGACCAGGAGTGTCTCCGCCTGCTGAGCAGTGACTCCCCCATTTAAAGGAGGTGTCCCTGTGAGAGGGAGGGCCCAGCACGGACAGGTATTCTGTTATCAAGAGAAGCCAGAAATCCAGATTTCTATGTGAAATCTCCTAATTTTTCAGTATTAGAAGCTAATTCAAATGTTGAAAAAATACATTCCACTGACCAGGCAAAAAATGTGTCTGAGTCATAGCCAACCCACTGGCTGCTCGTAAGTGACCTGTTTTTAAGGAATAGGGCAGCCAGTTTGGAAACACCCCGTTAGCCCTCAGGGCAACAGCAACATGACTTCTCCAGTGCGAGTTGCCTGGGGCTGTTCCAGGATCATCTCAGGTTAATTTCGAAGGCTCCAACTTTGTCCCATTCTGCTCGGTTGGCTCCAGGGAATTTTATATGTGGTGGGCTGGGTACGCACAATTAAAACATCCTAAACGAACAGTGGGTCCAGCTGCAACATCATGAGAAAACACTCTGCCCATAACCAATTGGCTTTCCCAAGGGAGTAAATTTTCTTTCTCTCTCTTTTTATTTCTAATCTGCAGGGCCAGAGATCTGGTTTTATCGGGCAGCTTTACCTTTGTGGCCAGTCTATGCCAGGGAAGGTCTGTCTATAATTAACACCCAGTGTTCGGTGCCTTGTTTACATTCATCTCCTCAGGAGTTGGTGGGTAGGGGAATCTTTAAGGAGCTGATACAATAAAGCTCAGCTTTATCTCTGCTTACCACTGGGGATTTAGAAATAGGACTAATTCCATACCCAATCGCTTAAAAATGTCAATTCAGATGTTGTGAATTGGCTTTTACTCAGGTTCCAGAGGGATAAGCCTCCTATTCTGCTCAGTTGTACACTTATTTGTACTTCATTTCAACATTCATTTAACAAACTCTGAGCTGCTCTGAGCAGATAATGGTGCTTTGCCACTGGGAAGTTTCAGGCTGGTCCTTGCCATCTAGAGGGTTATCCACGTCAAAGACAAATTCATGCTTGAAAAAGTCAGTCACCATACAAGGCAGAGAGTTTGATAATTTTAGGAAAGAGATCTCTGTAAGCTGGAATGGACTAGACAGAGTTTCATGGAGAACTTGAGCTGAGTGTGTAGAAAGGTAAGAACAGTCTAGATGGGCTAATAACACAGACCAGGAGCAGATAGAACAATGGGTGAGGTGTGTTGGAAAGACAGGAAAGAGAGGCCTGGATGAACTTGAACAGGGTCTGCTGTATAGGAAGTGCCTGAGAGAAAGTCTAGCTGCTGAGGAAGATGCTAGGGACAGATTCTGGAAGGCCATGAATGACCGAATAAGGAGTATGGATTTTTATAGGGTAGATGGTGGAGAACTATTGAAGATGTCTGAGCAAGGTAGTGATAGATTGAAAGTATTGTTTGGGGATGGCTGCGCCAGTGGTATTTTGTGATAAGGACCAGGAATGGGGTTTAGGAAACCTGTTAGGAGGCAGAAAAACCACAACACAGGGCTGAGATGGGACTGTAATGAGGATTGTTGGTGCTGCCTTCAGGAAAAGGAGTTGGGGCACAAGTGAGGGTAGAGGTGGAGGTATAACTTCTACAGTTTGGAAGGTTGAAAGGGCCATTCTCAAAGGTTTGGGGGGTTTGAGGTAACCGAAGCTGACAGTTTCACAAAGATTTCACCTTTCCACTGAATTTCAAATCCAAACTCATGAAATGCTCAAATACCTTGCACCAATAGGAGCCCGCCATTCAATCTCTCTTGTCATCACTGTTGCCTGAAGCCGTGGGACAAACCCTGCCAGTAACCTGGTGTTGCTCTGCTCTGCTGGTCTCCTGGTGAGTGACTGGGTGGGGGAGGGCAGGAGGGCTATTCTAGCTCCACAGGCTGCCTCCTCCTCACCCTCTGACCCCAGGCCTCAGTGCTCCTCCATGGCATCCAGCCCACAGCTTCTAGCCAAGCAAAGCAGAATGGAAGGTGGCAGCCAAGCTACCAGCTCTCCCCCAATCCATCCATCCCATCGACTTCCCCTGGGCTGACTACAGTCAAAACCTCTTGAAGCTCATGAAGGTGAACTTAAACTGGCCTCCAAAGGGGAGCAGGTTATGTCCCCCAGCTGACTAAATAGGGTTCTCTCTCTTCAAGGCAGCGTAATCTGCAACACTAGTTAATACGTAATTCAAAGTGGGAAGCGTGTGCCTTGGATACAGTAAGGCAGCTACTACCAAACAAGTTACCCTTTCATAACTTGGCCCTCTTACTGACAAGTACTTTGTAATCAGCCCCAGTTCTGGGTGCTATGTTTGAAGAAGCAGGTCCTGCAGTTACAAAGGTGAGATTTTAATTCTAGGCTCTCTTCTCGCTCTCTCTCCTTGGGTGGAAGAAGTGTTTTCATTTCAAATCAATAAGTCTCTGCGTGGCAGCAGGACAATCAGTGCCTCCACGGCAGCTGGCTTACAGGTCAGAATGAGGACCGAATAGCAAACCAGACCTGGAGATGCTTTCCTTGGAATCCTGAACAGAAAAAGCTCTTCTTGGCCATCTTTCCTTTCTCTTCCTCCCCTAGGTGAACGCAGAAAAAAAAAAATCCAGGCAATTTTCAACCATAATCTACCTTCTTCATGGAATGCTGTGTGCAGCTAATAAAAATCATGTTCATAAAGAAAATGTAGAAATAAGCAAAAATGCTTATCATGTAAACGAGGCAAGATACAAAATTGTTATGTATGAACAATTATGTTTACTTTGTTTTCTTGTAAATCCTATGAATTAAAAGGCAGGAGGGAAGCTCACCCAGAAATCAAGATCAGGTTTGTTCAGGTGGTAGAACAATGGAGTTTTTTTTCTCTGTGTTCTCCAACTATTCTATTAATAAGTGTAATAAGTTTATAATAAAAAGATATTTTGAAATGAATTGTTGAGTTTACAGAATTTCCTTCTAAGCTGGGGCTGGGTGAGGTGCAGTCTGTATCAGTGGTGGGGAACGTCCAGCCCACAGGCTGCATAAGTCCTGCAAAATCATTTGGTCTGGCCCTGCCAAGGCATTAGGGGTGAGTTAATTAAATGTTTGACCAAACATAGCAGGCTAATTTTAAGTTGGTAATTTTGTATGGCCCTCAAATGATGCTATAAATAAATGACTCTTGGAAAAAAAGGTTCCCCACCCCTGGCCTATATGATAGATGCATTCATGTGAAAAGGGTTTGACAGCCTCAGTCTACAAAGAAAGCAGTCAAGTCGAGAAGGCCAGGATAGAGGATTAGTGGTAGCCAAAACTTGAGTCCTTTGCTTTATTTAAATCCTTCCCACTGTTCCTTTGAGAGAATTTCGAAGGGAAGGGGGAAGTATATAGAACCGTGCTAGCTCATTCAGTACCTTTTGAATGAATTAGAAAAAGACGCCTTCCTCCTGGGAACACAGCCCTGAATGGGGCACATGGTTTGCCTGGCACACCCCAGCTGGTGTCAGCCCCCATGATGATCTGGGTAAGGGAGGGAGGCGTCCATAATTATGTGCTCTATGAGAACCCTGAAAGGATGCTTTTCTTGAAAACAGCATTCGAAGAATGATGATGTCAACAGCATTGCACTGCTGCCCGAGGGAGCTCCAGGGAGAGGTCCTTTCCTTGGGGTGTTGAAAACCTACCCACTATGCGAGTGCCCGTGTGCATGTCCACTCCGCACGTGCACATAACTCACTATCCACAAATGGACACACACATACTTGCTCATTACTCAAGTGCACACTTTCCCAGACCTTAATGGACACAATCCCAGTCTATGTAGTCACAATTCCAGTCGCCAGATCAGCAGGAGTGGAACAAATCACTTAAGGTAACTTTGTTCCAAATTCATTTGGCTCTTGTTACAATAACATCAACCACAGTTCTTAAATGTGCTGGCACTTCTGCTTTATGTCCTCTTTCTTGATTAAAGACATCATTAGTCACTGTCACAGAGGAGGTCCAAAGCCAGATCCTCCATAAAAGTGATTATAGAAGAGCCAAGGGTAGGAGCAGTTCCCATGGGCTCCATCATGGGAGGGACCCCCCAAAAATATGTCCTATTATCAGATTTTTTTGCTAGGACAACCTCCCCACCAACACACACACACACCTTCTTTTCTCACCAGATAAGCTAATACAGTGGTTCTCATATTTGGCTGTTGCACCTTAAACTTTTAAAACCTGGGTAGGTTTTTTAAAAAATCACTAACGCCGCCTGGCCGGCGTAGCTCAGTTGTTGAGCATCAATCTATGAACAGGAGGTCATGGTTCCATTCCCAGTCAGGGCACATGCCTGGTTTCCAGCTCGATTCCCAGTAGGGGGCGTGCGGGAGGCAGCCAATCGATGATTCTCTCTCATTGATGTTTTGATCTCTCTCGCTCTTCCTTTCCTGTCTCTGAAATCAATAAAAACATATTAACACTTGGAGTGGGGGAAACGAGTTAAGTCGGCTCGCGTGAATTGCGCGTACTCCGCGGGAGCCATCTTAACTCGGTTCATAGATTTGCGGTGGAGTGCGGGAAACGTGTAAACTCGGGCCGATTGTAACTGCGTATTACCAAATATTTGTTTGTTTGCCGTTCACAAAGATACCTACCTGCGTATGCGAACCGTTTCATACCCATTGGGGTAATAGGTATCATAAAAATCCCTGATTTTGCGCGGGAAACCTAAATAATTGCCCGCGCCATCTTATATTTTGGTGGGAAATTCACCCCACACCAGAGTGTTAAAAAACAACAACAAAAAACATGAGTGCCTGGACCCTGTCCAGAATCAATTTAGTTAGAATCACTGGGGGTGAGCCCCAGGCTTGAGTTGCTTTCTTTTGAAGTTCTGTAGGCGATTGATTCTATTATGTATCAGCATGGAGGGCACATCCTGAGGATTCTCCTCAGCTGAGATTTGCAAATACATTCCTGGCACTACGTGGACAGCAGAGGGCCAGCCGAGCCCGGAGGTGAGCTCCAGAGTGTGTGTCCACCCGTCTTCCTCTAGCACCTTGCCTGCCACACCTGTTTGAATGTACTGACCTTAAAAAGTTAACAATGAGCCAATGAGTTATCAAGCCAGAAGGAAAAAAATAAAAGGAGAAAAGATGCTGATGGAACTGGAATTAGAAGGAAGAGCCTGGGAGAAACACAGAGCACAGACCAGATGAGCCGGGTCAGTCCCCAGAGCTCCCCAGTCTACCAGGAATTGGATTGATCCAATCTTTTTTGTTGGCAAAGGTGCTACCTACTATTTCCAGGAGAACTGGGGAAAACCAGCCAGCCTTGTCAGTGGGAGGACAAAGTTGACACAAAGGACTTCAATTAGCTTCCGTTTTCTAAATGACAGAACGTCTGCACTTTGGGGGCTTTCCCTACTCAAAGGATGAGTCAGGACAGTGGGCCTGAGCGACCCTCTTTGAGGGCATGGGGTTCCCAGGACTCTCTCTCTCCCATGGTCCTGGCCTTGGCCACAGAAAACACCCACATGTTGGAGCCTTGATCTTTGTAGTCTTTGAACAACAATGACACTCAATTTTTGGGGGGGAGTGTGTGTGTGTGTGTGTGTGGGGGGGGGTGTCTCACAGGTCTTTGAAGCATCAGCACCACCATTCTTTTAGTAAAGAGAGTCTAATTTCAGGGTGGCTCTTCCCTAGGATTAATATGGTCACCATAGGTTTTGAAGTTTTGAAAATGGTATGTGGTCTAATAAAGGCTGTCCATGGGAGTGGGGAGGGGCGGGAAGGTGGGGGAGGGCTCGACCAAGTTCTCGAGACTGGAAGTGCGGAGCAAGGGCTTTGTTCTGCCCACGCCAGGCTGCCTGTGCGTGTGAGGACTAGGGCTGAGCATCAGGGAAGCCTCACCCAGGCACTGCTCTGAGTGGGCTTCAGTTCTTAAGGCAGACAGTGACGATTAAATCTTACATCATCTAATAAACCACTTAAAGGCCAGTAGCTTTTCCTGGGTCCCCAGTGCACAGGGTGCTCCTGCAGCTCCCGAGCGCCCTGCCCACCCGCCCGGGGCCGTTCCGCATCTCCCTGAGTCAGGTGCTGACTAACTGATTAACATTAAGAACTAGTAAGTAGAAGAACTTTCTCTGCCCAAGTACACTCACATCTCCCTTTTTTCCTTTCTCTTCTCATTCACATTAACTGGCTTCTCTGGAACCTCTTTTTCCCCTTCTGCAAACAAGAGCCATTAATTCAGTTTCATTTCTCTCTCTCAAGGAATGGTATGGAACAGAGCTATTAATGGATCTGTGCCAGAAACATTTATGCAAGAAACAGTTTAAATGTTCCGTCGTTACCATTCTGGAAATGAAATCTGATAGAGATGAAAGGATAACATAAAGCAAAAACAACAAACAAAACCAAAAGGGGGCATTTCTGGACTCTGATTGGAGTTCATGGGACACTTGCTACATTTCCTATGATGCACACACACAACATGGCTCTGTCCCTCTGCTCCCAGGAAGGCAGTCTTAGTCTACTCCCTTCACCACCCCCAGAAAGAAGAACAAGCCTTTCAAAAAGCAATTTACAAAAGCTGTCAAAGGATCAGGTAGGCTGGAGCACTGCAGCAAATCTCATCTACAGCTGCTGGGCAAACGACAAGGTCAAACACAAGACATAAGGCTCTGGTGTCTGAGGTTGGGTTTTGATATCAGGGACGCTATCTGGAAGGAATCAGGGCTGAAGTTTAACCTGACATAAGTGGTCCATTTAAACAAGCAGAGGGGAACCACTTACATGAAGAAGTTTTTACAATTTGGAAAATAGTATCTATTGGGTAGCAGTAAAGCACAGTGGCTAAAAGCCCAGCCTCAGGAGCTAGACTGCCTGGGCCCAAATACTCGTTTGGCTACTTCTCATTAGCTATGTAATCTGGGGCAAGTAATTAGCCTCTTGTGTGCCTCAGTTTTCCCATCTGTAAAATGGGATAATAATATCCCACAAGCCTAGTGTGTGGACTTAGTGGATTAATATATGTCAAGTGCACAGAAGAGCAGAATAAGATCCATATAGTGTTAACTGACTATGTACAGCAATGCAGAGCTACTGTAATCATTCATCCTAGGTTTTACAGGATAAACAGATAGTTTGAGGGGCCATCAGACCCTATGTCCTGAGTCTGGCCTGGGAACTGTGGTCATTATCCTGAGGTCATGCCCCACCCATGAATGCCATATGCTAACACCCAGGACAGCCTCAGAGCTGAGAGTCTGGTAACAGCCCTTTTTAGCAGACCTGCCAGTGCTCGGGATTTCTCTCCAGGGTGACACTTGTAAACTCCTAACTAATGCTTGTAGCTGGGATATTGCTGCTGGTGAGTGTACTTGCAAAGCATGCCACTGTGCCCCTACTGGTGGTTTTGGTGCACAGAAAACTCTAGCCCCCGAAGATTTTCTAGTCCTGAATTGTTTAGAAAATAAACGGTGTTAACATTTTGCTGTGAAGACAGAATGTGCATTTTATGGGTATTAAAGTAATACCAGCTGAGGATGGGGGAAGTGTAGATCAGCACCAACTTTCTGGTGAACATTTTGGTGCTAACATTTAAAATGTTCATGGCTTTTTGGTCCAGCATTCCAACCTCTTAGGACTTATCCTATAGAAACACTTCACTATGCAAAGAGCTATGTTTAAGAAGCGCTAAAGAATCATTGGAAATTACAAACAAATCTATTGGCCATCCAGAACAAATGTTTAAACCAGCTGTAGCTCACTTGCACAACGGAGGACATGCCCCCACCACAAAGAAGAGGGATCTGTAAGTACTGGAAAGAGAGCATCTCCAAGAGATATGCCTAAGAAAAAATACCTGGGACACTATGGTAAAAATCCCATTTTTGTTTTTGAAAGCAGTCATATTTGTTATATTCACTTGGAAAAAGGGCAAAAGGAAAGAAAGCTCCGGAGAGATATACACCCAACTGTCAGTGGTGGTCTTGGGGTAGGAGTGGAGGTGACGTTGCAGGAATTTTCCTTTGTTACATATCCATTAAATTTGTTATAACTCATGTAACATATGTAATCAGAAAACTCACACACACACACACACACACACACACAAGCACTAAGGGCATCCATACCTGAGGGCTCCCACTTCCCAGGGCTCTCAGAGGCAGAGGCTGGCACGGGGTATTGCTAGCATCCTCAGGATGTGTCAGCAGAGATGAATGACTTCTTCGTTGAACCCAATGCCAGGGCTCATGTGTACATATGAGCCCCTGAGTGTGCTTCCCAAACTGGGCTCTCGTGGAGAGTCTCTTGCTTCTATACTCATTTTGGGGGGAGAAGCTCTGTGGTATTCAACACATGTTCAGAAGGGTCTAGCTGGGACCCAGGAGACGTGGGGCCAAATCCCACAAAAGGGGGATAACAACAGCTCGCCTTCCTGTTTCATGATGTGAGAATCAGACAAGCTGATTGATAAAAAAATGACTTTCCAAACTAAAGGAAGCACAGAGCAACTGATCATTCTATTCTATGCCCCATGGGGACTGCAGAGGGCCACCTGGGGGCAGGGCACAATCCCTGAGCCCTCCTGGTGGCACAGAGCTACTAAGAAGGAAGTACAAAACAATATAAAGAACTGTGGGGAGGGGCACTAGTAGATGACACTTCAAATGAAGTGGGCACAGCCCCCTGCAGGGCTGATGGTGAGGGCCGGCATTTCCTCTTCACTTGCCAGCATGTGCAGGCAGCGTGCTGAGCACCCTGACCCAGCCAGCAGGGGAGAGTGCTGTAGCCAATGTTCTCAGAAGACACTTCCCAACCCCCAAGCAGTCACTCAGTTCCAAGCAGAGTGGTGCATGGAAGTTAGAGGTGCCTCTCACTGCAGTGAGGCTGCTGCATGTGACTGCAGAACTTGCTGGAGGACACAGCCGGCCCTCAGAGGTCAGGCCTGCTGAACAGAGGAGCAGGGGAAGAAGAGCCCCCCTGGTCATGGAATAGTGGCCACCGCTTCCAGCCCGCCCTGCACTCAGCTCTTGTTTCTGACTCTCCCTTCCATGGCAATGCTGGCTGAAATTTTGGATTTCTGTGCAAAAAGACTGCAGAAGCCCATCTGGATTCTGCAGGTCAGATGAATTATTCCCCAACTCGTCCCTACCCATTGATCGACTTTCAGATGTCTTCACCATCCCTCCACTGCAGCGAACTGCTGGGGAGAGTCACAGGCAGGTGGCAGGCAAAGCTCCATTCACTTGCCTCTCCCAAAGGGATAGAGCAGAGGGGTGGACTGAGGACAGATAACACATTTGCTTTTCTCTTTCTTCTGGGCCAGTGAAGAGAAACTGCTGCAGCCAGAGAAGAGGGAGCAGTGAAAAGGTTCCCTGCTTCATTTTGATTATGACAAAAACTGGCTGGGTATGCAACTCTTTGTTTATATGTGTTTCCCACCTTACAATAACTTATCATCTTGGCCTCAAAGCACTTTCCAGAAACAAGCTGAAGGGGCTTCAGGTAGAAATAGGTCTCTGGCTGCCTCAGGCTCAGAGTGGTCAACAAGGCTAGATGTGATGGGCATAGCACCTCCCTCCTGGGATCCGCTCCACTTTCCTTTCACTCACTCTGCTCCAGCCACAGTGGCCTCCAGACACACTCTGACCTCTGGGCCTTTCACATCCATCTGTTCCCTCTGCCTGGAATGCTCTTTTCCCAGATAGCTTCATCCTCCTTATGATCTTTGCTCAATCCCGACTTCTCAGTGAGGGCTTCTCTGGACAAGTTCTTAAATTTATAGCTCCCATCCCCATATGCTCTTCAACCCCCTTCCCGACTTTATTTTTCTCAGTAGCATTTAACACCATTTGACATTCCATCTATTGTATTATTTATCTTATTTATTACCTGTCTCCTTCCACTACAAAGTAAGCTTCCCTGAGGATAAGGGTTTTGTCTGTCTTGTTCACTGCTATGTTTGCAGTGTGCCTGGTACAGCATCTGGAACATAGTAGGTGCTCAACAAATTGTTGTCATTGTTGTTTGTGACTTGCCTTCCTACCCTTCAGTCCCTGGCACTTCATGGATGGGTAGACAGGGCCACAGGGAAGTAAAGGAATGAAGAAGAAGGGTGACAAAAGGAGAAGAATATTAGGAAATATGAAAAAGTTATATGTGTAGAGAGATGATAAGGAACCAAGTATAAGGTAAGAGATTTCTGATTAAATAACAGAGGACTTATAGAAGGTCAAGTTTGTGCTAGGAAGGAAGTACAACACAGCAAAAAGGGAAACTCTCCAGAATCCTCAGAAAATATAACCTGAACAAGCAGTCAATACTTGGGCACAATTCCCGGGGTTCGGCTACAGCCACAGCTTTGGGCCTCCTGCCGCAATGCTATCCTCTGTAGGCCAGGGTAGCTGTGGACAGCAGGCCTGGAAAGAGGAGCAAGAAACCAGGAAGAGAAAGAAAGGAGAAGAAAAGGCCAAGTAAAAGACCAGGTGGGTAATCTAGGAGAGTATGGGTGACAGACCACTGGGCAATGGAGGAGACTGAAGGTGAGAGGCCAGGAGAACTTCAGCAAGAGAGATGAAGGGAGGAGGCAGGCAGGGGCAGGAAGAAGGGAGCCTCAGAAGAAGAAGAGATGGGCAGAGGTGCGAGGCAAGCATGAGTATGTTGTTACTATACAGAGTCAGACATCTCACAGGCCTGGGCAGGGAAGTGTCACTATTGCTCCTGCATCTGCCCCTGTGTCACTTTTTTTTTTTTTTTACTTTTGTATTTTTACTATTCTAAAGTTCTCAGTTCTCATGCTGTTTCCAAGAGATGGATGAAATCTTATATATATAAACTTGGAAGAACTATTTAATAATTTGGAAACTTTTAATATTTTGGTCATGTTTAGGAGGGTTATATTAAGGTATCTTCCCCTTGAATTCAGTAATAGTAAAAAAAAGTCACTCTGAAATCGAATCCACCAAAATCAATAAAGAACAGATGCTTTCTGCTACTTGCCAAATTAAGTCAAATTAAGAGGCAATTCATGGCACTGGCCAGGTAGCTCAGTTGGTTAGAGCATTGTCCTGATACACCAAGGTTGTGGGTTCAATCCCTGGTCAGGGTACATACTAGTACAAGAATCAACCCATGAATGCATAAATAAGTAGAACAACAAATCGGTCTCTCTCTCTCTTCCCCTCCCCTTCTCTAAAATTAATCAATAAAAATTTTTTGCTAAGAGGCAATATGTCCAGCCAGCGTGGCTCAGTGGTTGAGCATTGACCTATGAATCAGGAGGTCACAGTTCTATTCCCGGTCAGGGCACAGGCCTGGTTTTCGGGCTCAATCCCTGGTGTGGGGCATGCAGGAGGCAGCCCATCAATGATTCTCTCTCATCATTGATGTTTCGCTCTATCTCTTTCCCTTCCTCTCTGAAATCAATTAAAAAATGTTTTTTAAAGAGGCAATTTATAATGGAGATGCAGGGACTAGAATGCTTCATGAGGCATTTTCTAGGAGACTAGTAGGCTCTTAGACTAGGGAGTTTCTCAGTCTAAGCAAGGTGATCAATTAGTATATGTCTTTAGAACTGGAATACATTTAATGCAAATAAAGTTGTAAGTTATATCAATCATATAATATTAAATCTTATTATGCAAAGTGAGTTGTATGGAGTCTAGTTAAAGGAAGGTCAAGAAATGATACTTTTTTTGTGCACATCTAGCTGGTCCAAAGGAGATTCTTCTCTAATTTGAAAGCCCAATCCTGATTTTCAAGATAGCCTTGATTTGGACGATCAAAATTAACCCAGCTAGCCTAGCTGCATGGAAATATTCCTTCAGCCTGGCCCATGTAGCTCGTGGTTGAGTATCGACCTAAGAACCAGGAGGTCAAGGTTCGATTCCCAGTCACGGCACATGACCAGTTTGCACACTCGAGTGCCAGTAGGGGGCATGCAGGAGGCAGCCGATCAATGATTGTCTCTCATCATTGATATTTCTATTTCTCTCTCCCTCTTCCTTCCTCTCTGAAATCAATCAAAATATATATAATTTAAAAAAGAAATATCCCTTCAAAACATCTTATTGCCTTTGTTCTAATTCTTTGCTCACTAAGGTAATTTGTGATCCCAAACTGTTTATAAGTTGACCTCTTAAAAGGAATGCCCACCACAAAGTTTCTAAGCTAAGAACCATGTCTGTCGTCTGGCCAGAGAGAAATATCCTGTTAACTGGCACACAGGCATGCCTGTATATAGATCCTTCAGTCACCTGAGCATTTTGGAAAATTGTGTTCTGGTTCCCCTGGCCTCACCCCAGAGAGCAGGGATACAATCCTGTGATAAAATTCTGTACCCAGCCCTGCAAATCCAAGGACTGATCAAGGAGCTCCAGGTTAGCCCTTGTCAGGTATTGACCACAGGGAGGGCTTATTGGAAACAACCAGTTTCTCCTTTTTGTCTCCTCTTAGCTGCAACCAAAATTCAGTGGCCAAATAGCTAAATAAAAAGGACTGCACAGTGCTACATCTGAAATGATTTCAATACACCTGGCATCAGGTCATCAATATGCAGTGCACTTTCCAGGACGCATTTCGTACTAACCCACCGTCTAAGCATTTGCCTTTCTAAAGGAGCGGAGGACTGAATGAAGAATATAATTCCCTCATCTGAGATGTTTGTGATTCCCTTCTCCTATATTCAGGGCAACTCTCTGCTAGAGGGAGTGAAAGAAAATGGCCTGGGAGGACAGACACAGGGTTTATCCTCCTTCTCTGGAAGATGCAACCAGCCTGATTCTCTGTTTTGGAGATCAAATCCTCAACAGCATAGCTTTCCATCTCGATTGCAGAGGACCAGAGTCAGACTTGTTTCTCTTTCCAGCCAGGGTAATTTTATTCCATTCTGCATGTTTCCATAACAATTTCCTTCCCCTCCCTACCTCCAACGGCATTCCGAAATGCCTCTTGACCAGAGACACAAAGCCACCTCCAGGGTCAGCCATATTGCCAGCATCGAAGAGGCAGTGGGCCACCTGCTGGAAGGCATGGGCACTGCTCTGGCTACTTGGTTCTCTGCCTCCTTGAGGGCCTTTGAGCCAGCCAGGTCTATGGCAGGACCACAATCTTTTTCTCCAGCTTCTGTGGTGGAAACAGGAAGTTTCTCATTATTTCATCCAGCTCTTCCAAAGCCAGCTGGGCATGGAGCCTGGCCACATCATCAGGCTCCGAACGCACGACATGCTTCAGCAGGTGGTAGAGATCCTTGAGAACGTCCCTCAGCACCTGTACGAGAGAGAGTTAGGTCTGTGTCTCCTTGTGTCAACATTTCCAAGAATGACCAAATTGCCTTCTCCTGCCTGGCCAGAGTGGCCCAGTGGTTAAGGGTTGACCTATGGACCAGGAGGTCATGGTTCGATTCCCAGTTGGGGCACATACTTGGGTTGCAGGTATGTATTTTGCTTAGAAGAAATAGGGTCTATAATCTTAATCACTATGCTATGCTGTGTTCTATTTATTAATAATGCTACCTACATGCATCAGGTTGGGTTCACCTCACTATATGCAAACATCTATGACAATAATTGGTTCAAATGAACTTAACATTTTTTTCTCAAACAACAGGAACTTCAAGAGTTGACTGTACATCGAAGTCTGTGCCAATATATAATTTCTAAAAAAGGAGGATGATCAGCCCTGGCTGGTGTGGCTCAGTTGGCTGGGCAACATTCTGTGCACTAAAGGGTCGCTGGTTCGATTCCCTGTCAGGGCACATGTCCTGCATTGCAGGCTCGATCTCCAGTAGGGGCATGCAGGAGGCAGCCAATCAAAGTTATGCTCTCACACCGGTGTTTCTCTCTCTCTTAAAATCAATTTTAAAAAAGTAATAAATATGTATAATAGCCATATTATATAAACATGGAGTATTCCTGCAAAAGTACATTTAAAAACTAGTTGTCTCCAGAGAGGGAAACTGGGGAGAAATGGGGGGAATTATATACTCTTTTGTACCTTTTCAATGTTTAATTTTATGAATATTTTACCTATTAAAAAATTGCCGAAACCGGTTTGGCTCAGTGGATAGAGCATCGGCCTGCGGACTGAAAGGTCCCAAGTTCGATTCCGGTCAAAGGCATGTACCTGGGTTGCGGGCACATCCCCGGTGGGAGATGTGCAGGAGGCGGCTGATGGATGTTTCTCTCTCATCGATGTTTCTAACTCTCTATCTCTCTCCCTTCTTCTCTGTAAAAATTCAATAAAATATATTTAAAAAAAATAAAATAAATAAGCTTTTTAATTGAACTGAATCAATTCTTAGATAACACTTTTCCTAAAGCCATTTCATAGGTAAAAGAGATAAGGAATCTGCCCTTAAAGAGCTCACAGATGAGACATGCATATAACTAAAGACGGCACAGAACAGAACATGGTAAGTGTCCTAAAAAAGAGCAGGGAGATGAGAGGTTAGAGAAAAGAGAGGTCACATTTGAAGAACAGGAAGTAAACTAGAAATGCTGCACAGAAATGAAGGGAATTGATTAATTCGGTGGGTAATGAGTACACGGTCTGGGCCCAAGGACTCCTGCGCATTCCACACAAGTATTCTAGAGAACAGAGAAAGGGCCCTTTCCACCTTCTGTATTCTTTTTTTTCATTTATTATTTTTTTAAAATATATATTTTATTGATTTTTTACAGAGAGGAAGGGAGAGAGATAGAGAGTTAGAAACATCGATCAGCTGCCTCCCGCACATCTCCTACTGGGGATGTGCCCGCAACCCAGGTACATGCCCTTGACCGGAATCGAACCTGGGACCTTTCAGTCCGCAGGCCGACGCTCTCTCCACTGAGCCAAACCGGTTTCAGCCACCTTCTGTATTCTTGATCGGCATGGGTACTAGGGTGCAGAAGGAAGAAGGTAGAGAAAGAGGGTTATACAAATCAAGCCCCCAGGCCAAAGGGCTGGTCTCCCTCCTGTCCCTTGTGCTCCAGTTGCGCAGGCCCCCTTTCTTTCCTTGTCTGAGCAAAGCTCCTCCCCTGCATATGCTGTTCCCTCAGCCTGGAAGACTATTTCACTTTTCTTCACCTTAGAATTCCTCCTTATTCTTCGCCTACAATACCACTTCCTCAGGATGCCTTCCCTGAACACCCACTGTAAGCCTTCCTACCCTACCTGTAGTTTTGTTTGTGTCTCTATCACAATCATGATTTAAATCTGTGTTGCGTAATTTTAAAAGTTTTCCTCACTGGTCACAGGTACTACTGACGCTGAGGCCATGTCTTGTCTTGTCCACCTGCTGTCATCTCAATGCCTCATACAGTAATTGGCACATGGCAGATACCTAAGGCATATTTATGAATGAAAGAAGGCATGGGCCAGTCTCTCACTTGGTAAACACTAAAAATGTTAAGGACATCTGTTGAAACCATGCTAGACAACCTGAGTCAACTTCATGGGTGTACTAGAATGATCTGTGCAGTCGCATTGGGACCCTCAATCAGAGGGCTCCATGCTTGCTTTAATAATCTGCTGTTGTCACCTTAAAATTCTTAATAATCTTATCTTTGAACTTGTGTGTTTATGTGAAGTCTAATGGGACAAAGGAACATGAGTGTGAGCAGAGCAGATATGCCCAATACGCATGTCCACCATTCTTTGCCAGTGCATTTGAATATAGCATTTGCCGTGCTCCGTGAGCACAGAATTCTGAAAGATCCACAATGTGTGGAGTTGAGCAATGTTCAAAGCCAGTAATGGGGAGTATGGTTGTTACGTTTACAGCTGAGTGAATGGAGGCACTGACAGCCCGCAGAGGCCTCCTTCTCCATTACAACCAGAACTTGCTTCAAACACAGAAAGAAGGAATGGCTTTCTAAGAAGCACGGGCCAGGAAGGAACTCTATGTATCCTCCATTTTGCCTCCCTGTTTTAGCCAACCATTTACACCGAAAATGGTGACATGGAAGAAAATAGGACAACCCACAGTCTTATTCCTTTCAGTCCATTCTCTCATCAGTAAATCGAAGGTAAAGAGTGTGGCAGAATATGCATGGATCAAGAAGTGAAATAAAACAGTTGAGTGTTTTGTGTGGAGTTCCCACTGTTCCGCTCAGAAGGAAATACACATGCATGTAAAAGCTACAGAATATAAATTGTGTAATTTCGGTGATTCTACATCTGAATTAAATATTCTTATATTTGCAGTTTAAATTGGCATTGCACAATATAAAGATGAACAGTATAATTCATGCTAATAATTTACAGTTTCTTTACTTAGTATAAAATTAGTAGCAAATAATAAACACCACGACAAATCAAGAGAGAGAGATCATGGTAGGAAAAAAACTCCCTATTTTAAAAATATGCGGGCAAAAAAGGGACAACATACTAAACCTGACAAACTCAGGGGATGCCCACATGATGAGCCTTACAAACCCAGAGACCAAAGTAACAACACAGCATATTCTGAACATAAGAATTCCTAACTAAAAGTGGGTCACGGCGGGTAGTCATGTCCTAGGCCTGTAGCCTCCTTGACAATGGTCAATCTTTAACTTTGAAACTGTCTACTGTCTTTGGGCATCTAAGATAACATACCTTTAAAATGTCAGAGTAATCTTCTTTTCTAGACTCCCTGAAGGTACAACCTGAGTACCGGAGCCCACATTGTTATCTTTTTGCCCACATACCATCTCTATGTGCTGTAAATGTTAACTATTAACTACCATGTGCCCACCTGTATAAAAGACTGACGTGTCTCTCCATTTCCCTTTTTTATTCAGTCCTCAGAGATGTCCACACCTCCCTAATCTACCACCAATGGATTTCATGCAACCCTCTTACATCTCCTTCTTTGATTCTAATGTATAAAATGAGCTGCAAAACTACCATTCTCCAGAGCATTTTCTTAATCCATTGAGATATTGCTTCCCAGCAATTGTCAGTTTGGCTCAAAAAAAAAAAAAAAATTGTGTAAGACTTTTTCCTAGGCTGGATGTTCTTTTGTTGATGCCATTGGTAACACTTTTTTCTTTTTCTTTTCTTTTTTTTTGAACAAGGGACCCTGCATTTTCTCTGTGCTCTGGGCCCCACATATTATGCAGTCGGCCTTGAAGACAACTCTCTGAGCTCCTTGCCCAATGATACCACATTAAGTGGTGGGCAAAACCTCACAAATATGCTGCCCATCCATATTGTGCACTTGCTTCCTGGGGTTTCTCAAAAAACTGTGGAGACACAATAGGGGTTAGGTCTGCTGGTGGAGGCATCTGACTCTAACTGGGGCACTATCCCAGCTGCCCTTTCTTTCCCCGGGGCTGGCAGTGTGAAAACGGGAGATGAATCAGGAAAGAGGATGACTCCCCATAGCTATGCCTCATGCCTCACGATTACTCAGTCATTCAGTAATCATTATAAAGGGCCTACTTCATGCCCAGGCAGCGGGCTGGTGATAAAAAGATGAATAATGCACAAACCTACCCTCTGGCAGCTATAGCCTAGCGGGGAGGCAGACTCATACCCCAGACAGCATGATCCTCACTATAGGAGATAAATACTGGTAAATACCCGATTCTGTGGAAGCAAAGGAAGTGATTTCTGCCAGTGGTGGTGGGTGGGGAAAGAATAACTCCCTACCATGCAAAAGGGCCATCACTGACTTTTATTTGTAGCCAATGAGTGGCACCAAGGAGTGGCTTGGGAAGCTTCAAGGAGTCTCCTCACCTCCAAGCCACCTAAAATAAATGCAGATTATGAACAAACCAGGCATCCTTGTTATGCAAATACATCTTAAAGACAAGTCTCCTAACACACTCTCCAATGGATTACATAGAAATTCTAGAGCTCCTACAGTTTATTACAAGGGCATCTGTTTTTTCTTAAGAAAATATATATATATATATATATATATATATATTATTTATTTATTTATTTATTTATTTATATATTTATATATTTATTTATTTGCTAGAGCCTCCTAACATTCAGAGCAAGGTTAGCTTTTACTTGTTAAAAAGCAAGTTTTAAGGCACTCTGTTCTTTTTTTTTTTTTTTTTTTTTAAATATATTTTATTGATTTTTTACAGAGAGGAAGGGAGATAGAGAGTCAGAAACATCGATGAGAGAGAAACATCGATCAGCTGCCTCCTGCACATCTCCTACTGGAGATGTGCCCGCAACCCAGGTACATGCCCCTGACCGGAATCGAACCCGGGACCCTTCAGTCCGCAAGCCGACGCTCTATCCACTGAGCCAAACCGGTTTCGGCAGGGCACTCTGTTCTTTTCTGGTGTGGGGAGGAACAGTCCCCTCAGCACCGCTGTGTCCTTAAAATCACAATAATGCTTGTGCAAATACCACTTCATACTGGAGGGGTGCTGAGCTCCTAGTTATCAGTTACCGGATCTCCTTTTGCAGGTAACTTGAGTGTTAGGCATAGGCTCCTTCTTAATTAATGGGTCTACCTTAGCAACCCACCCTGGTAGCTTCTGCCCAATCCCTGTAACCCTGGGGAGCCCACACATCACAGGACTTCCTCTGGACTCCCCAGGGATCAAAGCTTCCTGCCAGCCAGGGATTGTCACCAAATCCGGTGGATCAGGGGCTGAATACAAGGAGAGTTCAAAGGTAAAGTTACTCACAGGAGCTTCTGTGGTGGGCAGGATATAGGCAATCCCACAGAAGAAACCTCTCATTAAGAGTTCAACACACCTGCTCTTCATCCCTCCATGCATCAGGCCCAAGGACTCCAGGGAAAGATGGAGGGGGGTACAAATAAGAGTGGGGGTGAGCCAGGAATATCTTAAAGAAGTACCAAGATTTGCAGTCTGAAAACTCCCTGGAATGGGGTAGGGTTCAGGTGCTTTAGTAAAAGAAATGAGTGTTAGCCCAACACACACACACACACACACACACACGCTTCCTCTCTAACCCCCACCCCCCTCCCCCACCTGGCACCAGTTCCCTGAAGCACACAATGCTGAAACTTCAGGGACAAGGGTAAATCTTTAGGGTTAGACGTGGCTTAGAAAAGACCAGGTGAGGGAGAGGCAGGACCCACTGAAAAGAGAACAGGGAGCGGAAGACTGCCTTGGGCACACAGGTGCACTCTCAATGGAATAGCAGGAAAGCAGGGTTTGACTCTTTCAATGAGCTTGACCTGGAACATCCCCAAAGTGGTTATTGTATCTGAGTTAAGATCAAAAGAAGCAATACATGGCAGATATTTTTCTTCTTTTTAATTCCTACATTTATTTATTTTATTATAAAAGCAACTAACCACAACCCAGAATATCTGGAAAATAGAGGAAGAAAAAAAGAAGTCCTTGGTCATACCACCTCTCTAGCATAAGCCCCACCAGTAAAGATGTTTAGTAATTGGTAGATTTAGTTACATTAAAAAATTGTTTTAATATTTAAAAAGTCATTTATACTTCAAGGTGACTTTACAAATAGAACTTAAGCAATGAAATTGCTATTCTTCTGCTACTATTATATGAGATCAAAAAGACACGACACAAATGGTCACAAACAAGACATTTACAGAAATAAGAACTAGAAAAGATGGGATCCAGTGGAGGATTTTCCATCTATAATTTCTTAATATTTAAGGGGAAATAGGTTGCTCAATATAAAAGGATAAAAAGAGTTCAGTGCTAGCATACACTAACTATACTTAGAAATTCAAACTTCTATTTAACCAACAGATGAAGCAAAAAAAGATCAGAAAGAAAGAAAACTAAATTCCATACAATCCTATCAACCACCAATTGTGGCTCCCTCTGTGGCTAAAAAAAATGAATAAGTACTGGCATAAAGGGAGAAACAGAAGACTACCAGGCACGTTAGACTTTGAAGTAAAAAGGGGCAGACACAAGAGAGGAGGTGGACTGAGTTAGTGGCTGCAGAGTGGCTGGCAGACAAAAACATTCTCTAGATTGGGGATCAGACGAGGAAGAAACCCCAGAATCCGATTAGCTCTGTTTTAAAACACCTTGAAATAAGCATTAAGTTAGTGTGAACCTGTTAGAGAACTATAAGCCAACTTCTAAGAATCTTCATTTTGACCACTGGGCCTTGATGTTAAAACCAATGTATGATTGGGTGGCGGAGGGAACTAAGAGTGAACAGATGAGGCTAGGAATGGGGCAGAGAGTCAAGGATCATCAACAGAGCACAACTCAGCCAGCATTTCCCAAGCCGTGTACAGGAGACGATGCTAAGCATTCTGTGATGAAGGCCAGTGCCCACCCTTCAGGAGCCCCGCCCTTTGGGGGAGACAGACTTGCAGAGTTGAACCTAATTGCCTGGAGGCAGGCGGGTTGGGTGAAGTGAATCCTGGCTCTCCCAATTACTAGCTAAGGAATCCTGAGTAAACTACTTCAGCTCCTGGAACCCAGTGATCTCATCTGTAAAATGGCGACAACACTGCCACTTTTTAAGGCTGTTGTAACAATTAATGTCTATAAAGATCCCAGCACAAGGACTTGCATATGGTGGGTGCTAAATAAGAGGCAGTTTGTCAGTTTGCCCCACTAATACTGTGGTCTCTTTGAGGTTCAGGACTGTGTCCAACTTATTACTCTTCTACCACTGAGGCCCAGAACAGCACCTGGCATGAAGTAAAATTCTGATGAATAAATGAGTGAATGAATGGATGACAACAATAGCTAAACCTTACATATACCTGTTATGTGCCAGGTATGGTTTTAGGTATTTTATCTATACTAACTCCCTTAATCCTCACAACAGCACAAAGAGAGAAGTACTATTATCATCTCCAGTTTGCCTGGGGCCACACAGCTAGTAACAGGTAGAGCTAACATTCAAACCCTGGCAGCCTGACTGAGCCAGCCCGTGGGCTTTACTAACCACTATACTGTTCTGCCTCTAAAAGTGGTGATTATTTTAACTTCTACAAAGCGGGGAGCATAAAGCATGTGAGAGTACTTTGTTCTCAAAAGCAAAGTGATATATAATTCAAAATATCATTGCTATTACTACTCCGACATTGAGGTAATTGGGTTTACCAGCAAGGGGCTAAGAAAATGAGGGGAAAGGCAAAACTCTGAAAGCAGGCAGAGCAGAGGCTTAAAAAAAAAAAAGAGCGGTCAGTAAGTCAGGAAGATGAATAGATGGAGGAGAATTAGAAGAGAAGGGACGAGGCATAAGAGAGGGGAAATGGGTTTACGTCATCTGAGTGCACTATGGGCCGGAGTGGGTGCCTGACAATCGGGAACACTGACTGTGCTATCTGCAGAGCTGAGCACCAGGAGGGATTCTGCTGAGCAAGCAGAGAGGAGTCAGGCTCCAGGTCTTGGAGACGAGCAGCCTCTCTAAGATAATGGGCAGGAAACAAATAAATTGGGGAAGCAAGGTGGTAAACAATCCGGACCTCATTCTGGCCTGAAGAAGAATAAATGCTTTATTGATAAAACCCAAACCTTCACTTTGATGGGTCTATGAAAAAGAAATGAGGGCCAATTCAGACAGAAAGACCAGGCTTTTGAGACAATTCACTGAAAGCGTAGGGAGGGTCAGCTACGGGAGACAGGATTAATAATGTCTCTAAAAGGTCTCTATCCACACCTGACAGAAAATCTCAAACATGCTGAATTCAGGGTAGCACTATTATTAACCAAAGATTATTGGGCTTTTCAAAAACACTTTAATTCCAAAGTATTTTTCTCTGCTAGACCCAGAGATAAATGGCATTTTTACCCTTTGTGGATTGTGTCTGGCTGGTCAATGGGGAGGGTATCTCATGTGAAAATTGGAGACGGGCAGGGATTTTCAATGAAGAGTAAGGGGGGAAAATTTAACTGGTCAAGTGCCAAAAATACAACAGGGACATAGACAGGCTGAGCAGATCAGGTACAAAGACCAAGACAGAGGGTTAACCTCTGGTAGTGGTGACAGCTTAGGGGCCCAAACAAAAAGTAGGCGATTGGACTTACTCCTAATTGTGTGTGCCCCTAGGCTAGACTATGCTGAGGCAGGCGACCCAAGGCTTCCGGTGTCAGACAGCGCTGACAGGGGCTGCATCCAGTTCTCTGTGGCAGACACAGAATCAGTAGCTGCTCTGGCGCTGGGAGCAGCGGTGGCAGCATCTTTCAGAATGTCTTTAAATAGCAACCTGAGGAAGGCAGCAGCTTTCCTACACCCCCACAGGCACGGAAATAGAACAAAGAAGGCAAGAAAAATGGCTGGAGTATGTGCAGACAGCAGGCTGTTGCTCGTGGGGGAGACTGGCAGCTTTTTCCTTAGAAGGTGATTACAATCCCAGCTTTCAGACTGTATTCCATTACCATGTCTGGGGGAAAGGGCTTCCTTTTCCCTGGCCCTTGAAGCTCTCCATGCAGACACCCTGTGGAGGGAGCACAGCTCTGCTCCTTTTCTGCATCTAATGTCTCTCATGTGGGAATAGATGGCACCAGCTAAAGCTCACTACTACCATATAGTGCGTGGTTACTACGTCTCAGTCACTGTGCTAGCCCTTCACACACATTTAATCCTATGAGGTAGGTGTTATTAGGCCCAGTTTACAGATTTGGGAAAGGGGATTTAGAGATGATGAGTGTATCTGCTTAAGAGCACAGCTAGAATTCAAACCTGAGTCTGTCAGATCTAACTCTGCAAACCTTGCTTTTAAATATGTGCAGTCACAAAGAAATCCAATATGCAGAAGGAAGCTAAGGAGAGACTATGACCTTTTTCCTGCACATCAAGGCTGTTTATTTGGATGGGGCCTGGTTAGGGAGGAGGGGCAGCAGCCACCAGGCAATTAATTAGTTGACTGCAAGGTTTGGGTTTCCTTTGTGGCACGGATTTGCAGGGCCGACCTCACCCCAGGCTCATAGGGTCACGCAACCTCAGGTCTAGCCTGACATGGCCACAGGTGAAATGCAGGCCACTCTCCTTAGGACATTTGCTCAGCGGAATTCAATGCTCTGTGCCAGATGCTTCAGGAACGAAAGGTTATAGAATTAGACCAAAGGCCAGAGAAAATCAGTCACTGACGCATCAGAGGCCCTGATAGGGTTTCTATTATGTGCTAATATATGGCGAGGACCAGACGGGACTAAACTGGAAAAAGCAACTGACCCACCCACATGTCTGTCTACACAGCCCAGACTGCCTCTGAGCAGCACCACTGTCCTAGTGTAGTGATTCTCCACCCTGCTGCACGTTACAAACCCCTGGAGAACTTAAAATGCCTGGGCCCCAACCTCAGTCATTAGCATCAGAATCTTAGGGATTGGTGCTCAGGGCTTACTTACTGTGTGTGTGTGTGTGTGTGTGTGTGTGTGTGTGTGTGTGTTTCTCTTTTTATGCTCTCCAAGTGACTCTAATAAGCAGCCAGGATACAGTAGTTCAGAATGTAAGGAAAAAACACTGGGTATGAGACTTATAAAAGATATGCCATGGTTTCAGAAGTAGAGATCACTGTTCTGACTTTGCCTACGAAAAATCTAAATGCCAAAAACAAGTGATGTGATTTGGACATAACCTATTACATTCTTGGAATTTTCTAAACTATCAGCAGCCAGGTCTTCATTTTACAGTAAGGGGGACAGGGTTTAAATGACATTTGATCCACGAATTAACCCTTTGCACTCCAAACCATTCTGGACATTGGCTACCAGCTACTCGACGCTACTTTGCGGCGGAAACGTGCATTTACAGACCCTCGTATTATTTAGTATAATTTTGGAACCAAGTAACGTATTATAATGATATTGGACTTATATGAATTGGGTGACATCGAGGAATGTATATTTGCAAAAAAAACAATATTTTATTGTTTATAATTTTGTACAGTATGATAAGTTTTGTAACACTCCCCAATATGCATTGCAGGCTGATTAGTGCATGTTTGACAGTAATAAGTGGTTTGACGCCTGCCACCAGGTGTTTTCCTGTAAGAATACACAATGCAGTCCCGTTTTCTTTGTCCCACATCGGGAATATGTAGTTAATTGTTTAATCCGACACAAAACCCGCTGACATTTCTTGTATATATCTTAGTAATTTTACGATATTTTGATTTAATTTCTTGTGCCATTTCAAGATAAAACTTCAGGGAAACATGCATGTCTCAAAAAGTTGCGTTGAAATAACTCAATTCCCCGTAATCACTAATAAACTGCAATGTCCCCTGAGAGGGGACATCCGAGTGATATGCTAGAATTCCGACGTCCCCTGAGAGGGGACAGCGGAGTGCAAAGGGTTAAGATTTTCATCTTTTTTTCCAAAATCTTAAAAATTTGTTTCCAATCATGTGTATGTGAAGTGAGATTCTGAACACCGAGTGTGACAGGCTACCAACGTGCAGCTGCCTCTGTTACTAGCTTAGCTGGAATTATGGCCGAAACCTCTGCCCAGATGGGAGAAGTTGAGGGGAATACATGTGCCATAAGTAAATAAATAAACTGTGTGTGGAGGGGAGAAGCCAAGTTTTTGTTTGTTTGTTTGTTTGTTTTTGATGATTTTAGAGAGAGCAAGGAAGATAGAGAGATCAATCGAACCATCAATGATGAGAAACACAGATCGGCTTCCTCCTGCATACCCGCTACTGGATATGGAGCCCACAACCCAGGGATGTGCCCTGACCAGGAGTCAAGCCAGTGACCTCCTGGTTCATGGGTCAACGCTCAACCACTGAACCACACCAGCAGGCAAAAAGCCAAGTTTCGAAATGCAGATATTTGGCTACATATCAACATTCATTCTGTCACTCTGTCTCAGGCCTTCTTCTCCCACTGCTTTGGGGACAGTATGTCTACAACCCACTATAACACCAACTTTAGGCATTTCCGAGTAAGGGGTAAAATTCCCTCCCAGGGAGAACTTGTTCAGACAACTGCTGCTCTTGACAAATCGGAACACTGGAGGAAGTCCCAGGTTTCCAGTTCAAGGTCTACGAGGAAGAAGTCTACGTAGGCAGGTACAAGGAAATTCCAGAGATGTATTCATGCTTAGCAGAGAAAAGATTTCATGTACTTTCTCAATAATCATTTATTAAGCACTCATTTTGTGCAAGGCAATGTGCTAGATTTTGGGAATATAAAAATGAAGGGAATGAGGTACCTAGGGGAGTCACTCACTGAGGCAGACAGAATGGTGATTGCTAGGAGCTGTGGAGAGAGGAGAACTGACTGTTTAATGGGCAAAGAGTGTCAGTTTTGCAAGATGGAAAGAGTTCTGTAGAGGGATAATGGTGGTAGCAATGTGAATATATGTATTTATTTTTTAATCCTCACCAAGGATACTTTTCCATTGATTTTTAGAAAGAGTGGGAGAGGGAAAGACAGAGAGAAATATTGAAGCGAAAGAAACACATCGATTGGTTGCCTCCTGCACAGGCCCTGACCAAGGTCCAGGCCAGGTAGGGGCCTGCAACCACGGTATGTACCCGTGACCAGAATCGAACCCAGGACCCCTCGGGCTGCAGGCTGACAATCTATCCTCTAAGCCAGTGGTTCTCAACCTGTGGGTCGCGACCCCTTTGGCAGTCAAACGATCCTTTCACAGGGGTCGCCTAAGACCATCCTGCATATCAGATATTTATTTATTTATTATTTTTTTAATCTTTTAAAAATTTTTTAAAATTGTTTTATTGCTTAAAGTATTACAAAGAGTATTATATATTCTCCTTTTTTTCTCTCCCCTTGACCCTCCCCTAGCCTCCCATGCCCCCCCAGTGTCTTGTGTCCATTGGTTATGCTCGTATGCATGCATACAAGTCCTTTGGTTGATCTCTTACCCCCGCCCTCCCACCCCGCAACCCTCCACAGCCTTCCCGCTGTAGTTTGACAGTCTGTTCGATGTTGCTCTGCCTCTGTATCTATTTTTGCTCATCACTTTATAATGGTCTTAATTATCCATAAGTGAGATCATGTGGTATTTTTCTTTCATTGACTGGCTTATTTCACTTAGCATAATGCTCTCCAGTTCCAGCCACTGCATATCAGATATTTACATTACGATTCATAACAGTAGCAACATTACAGTTATGAAGTAGCAACGAAAATAATTTTATGGTTGGGTCACAACATGAGGAACTGTATTTAAAGGGCCAGAAGGTTGAGAACCACTGCTCTAAGCCAAACAGGCTAGGGCACAATGTGAATGTATTGAAATGCTTCTGAACCATACAGTTAAGAATGGTTATGATGCCTGGCTGATGTGACTCAGTAGTTGAGCATCAACCCATGAACAAGGAGGTCACAGTTCGACTCCGGGCTTGATCCCCAGTAGGGGGCATGCAGGAGGCAGCCAATCAATGATTCTCTCTCATCATTGATGTTTCTAACTCTCTCTCTTCCTTCCTCTCTCTGAAATCAATAAAAACATTTAAAAAAAATGGTTACATTGGTAAATTTCATCACAACTTTTAAAGAAAGTGATTGGTGTGTTCAGGGGCTCACATGACATCAGATGTGAACAAAGCACAATGTCTACTCTAGTCCTGCAGAGACTGGAGAAGTGAGGACTAATTTTACCTGAGAAACCAGGAAAGGCTTTTCACAAAGAGTATAACATTTACACAGAGTCCTAAAGAATGAATAAGAGCTTAGCAGATGCACAGGTGGAGGGTAGGTGGGTGGAGAAGACGCTTGAGGCATAAGAAACAGTATGGACCAAGAGGTGGAGGCAAGAACTAGTATGTAGCTTATCTGAAGTTTGCAAGCAGTTCTCAGGGCATAGGAGAAAAAGTATGGGAGAGACAGCTATAGAAGTCAGGTGGGTCCAGGTTACAAACGGCCTTGTATGTCCTGTTAAGGAGCCTGGTCTTTATCTTATGGACCACAGTGAACCATTGAAAAACGTTAGGTGGGGACTGGATCTCAGCAGATCTGCATTTCAGAAAGATTCTGGCTGCTCCTTGAGTAACTGAATACCTGTTGACCCCAGAGAAATAGAATAGAAGAAAGTCTAGTGGTTAAGGAAGCAGGGTTCTAGGAACCCAAGCTTGTCCCAGGACACTTGTAACAGTTCACCTCTTCCCAAGTACAGTCTCAGGCAGGTGTGAATTAGTGCCTTCAGAACAGCCAAGCTGGCAATAAGGCAGCCTGGGCCTGCACTCAGTTCTACCTTTTACTGGCTATTTGACTTGGGCATCAAAATGTAAAATTTTGGACAATTTTTTTAAATCTATAAATAGAGTTAATAAGCATATTTCTCTCACAAGATGTGATCAATAATATAATGAATGTAAAGCACTTAGCTCTTGCCTGCCATACAGTAAGGCCCTTAGTAAATGTTAGTTGTATTATTATTAAATACTAAACCTCAGAGAACATGAGATTTATTTGGAGCAGGTTTGCTAAGAGCAAACAAACTATGGGCGATGAGCAATGAGCTGGAACAGACCCCAGAGCACCAATCCTGAATGTCATTTCATGTCACCCACTGAGGGAACACTGCGTCAGAATTCCCTTCAGAGAATGGAGCAAAGATAACTGGGTTTTGCAACCCAGAGGCCATCTAATTATCAGAATAATCACTTTCAGGGGAAGAAACAATTCCCAATCAGGCTGCAGGGCAGGAGGAAAGTCCCAAGACTCTCATTCGCAGCCTGGCAGCCCCGAAGGTGCTTGGTCTCCACCAGTTTTTCTCTGCTCCCTGCTTTTTCCAGTTCTGTGTACGTTATGGGAAGTTGCTGGATGGCGTAGTCCATGGTTGGACTGTGTTTTTGGCAAGAGATAATGGAACAGGAGGAAGCCAGGGTTGTTTTCTGTCTCTGTTTCTGAACAGTTCACACTGGCAGGTCCTGGGAGGTCAGGGCACCTGGGTCCAAGGCTGGCCCCAAACACACCTCTCACTGTTCCATACTCTCCAGGGTAGACAGTAAATAACACGTAAGGAGGTAGTCTTTTGGGTATCAAGTTCCCAGGACCTGAAGGAGCCTTCTGTTAGTCATGATCTGTGTAGAGAAAGTCCAAGTGACTCAGTTTCTGAGTCCTTCAGAAGACAGTCACAGAGTATGTGGTGCCAGTTCCGGGTCACGCTATCTGGGCTCACCCTCTCCATCACTAGTTGTCGGACAAGTTACTTATCTTCTCTGTCTTTGTTCCCTTGTGTAAATGGGGATATTAAACATACCTAAATGGATTATGAAGATTAAATGAATTAACGTAAAGCACTTAGATATAAGTGCTATCATATAGTAAATGCTCAATAAAAGCACTTTTGTGGGGTTTTAATACACACGGAAGTTTTTAGGAATGCAACTACTGCATAAATTGAGAATAGACAGTATTTTGATTTGCTAGAATTTTCTAGGATAGTTTATCATTTTGGAAAATCAACTATTCAATGCACATCTGAGTTGCCAGTAAAAGATATCTGTATCTTGGATCTTATCTAGAGAAAACATTCCCAAACTTGGTGTTTAACTTGTGCTCCAACTAATCTTTGTAACATGAACCTGTTCCAGGTAAATAACTGAATTAGGTAAGAGGGAGTGGAGGGGGAATACTACACTTTCATTAGCACTTGCCCATTGTAAGCTACCAGGAACTGGAAATGAGTGCTAATTCTTCCTGGCATTCGCTTTGGAAAATTATAACCACAGTCTCTTCATGAACTTTATTTCCTCATTCATAAATAAGATTATTGGACTATTTCCCAATGTATGTTTCATGGAATATTATTACTTGGCATGCTTATAATGAAAAAAGTGTTCCTTGGTAAATAAGTTGGGGAATTGTTAGTTTTCTTTGCTGCAGGACTTCTCACTCCTTAATAGGCTAACATGCACCAAGCCTCCAAGAGGGGAATATACAGTTGTACACAACATCTTCCAAACTCATTTGACCATGGAGACCTGATGTCAAAGGAGCAACTCATGAGGTTTCTGTAAGATATAAATTAGTCTCTAAGGCCTCTTCCACATCCAACATTCTAAAATTCTGTGTTTAAATGAAATTACCTTCTTCTTGGCCATTTTATTTACTTTTTAAATTGAATTTATTGGGGTGACATTGGTTAATAAAATTATATAGATTTCAGGTGTACAACTCTATAATCTTCTCAGACACTTTAGATCAAATTAAGGGTAAAGAGGCCTGGCCAGGGTGGTTCAATGGTTGAGCATCAATCCAATAACCACGAGGTCATGGTTTGATTCCTGGTCAGGGCACATGCCTGGGTTTCGGGCTCGATCCCCAGTGTGTGGCGTGCAGGAGGCAGCTAATCAATGATTCTCTCTCATCATTGTTGTCTCTCTCCTTTCTACTCTGAAATCAATTAAAAAAAATAATAATGGTAAAGAGAAAGCTATCCTACATAAAATAAAATAGCTTAAGTCAGATACAGAAGAGGAAGACAAACTAAGTTCTAACATATGTAGATCTATGTAAAAGATATGCAGACAAGGCAGAAAGGGAGCAGTTTTAAATGTTAGGGCTTCTAAACTGTCACTTATGTTATCACTAGAAAAGGGTGAATATACATTTTAGCAGTCACAGTAAGGTCCTAATCTTTTCAAATTCATCGCTAATGACAAAAGGATTTGGACAAGTTACTGTTGAGATCTGGCCAAATCTATGGATTATCCTCTACCCCTAAGTACTGACCCCGGCCTCTCCTCTCACACATGGCTGTGGTGGAGGCCGAACATGGTTCTACATAAACCAGCAACCCCATGTACCCCACCTGGCTCAGCTTAGAATGAGCATCTGATCTTAGTTGGAACATTGTATCTTCCCTCAAATTTTTGCCTTTCAGGCCAGAGAGGGAATCTGAGTACTGGGTGTAAGATGCGGCGCTGGCCACTGGCAGTGGTCATGCTGCTCCCACAGGAAGAAAGCTGGACTCCAGTGCAAGAGAATGAAGGCAAAATGCAGGGAGAAGCAGAGACAAAAGATGGAGCATTGCAACTCTTGTGTCTGGGTCACTGATGACCAGCACAGCCCAACTTTCCCTACAACATGCCTGTTCACTCTTCTTTGGATTCAGGAGGCTAAAAAGTTCTCTTTGCTCAAGCTTATTGAGAACCAAAAGAGCTCTGACTATAGTCACATATGTCCCCCACATCTCCTTTCTCTATCGATAAAGAAGGCAGAATCATGAAAGCTGGTAGATTGAACACATGTACACACCACTGCTCTCTCCTCAAGCCCCATTAAAATGACAGTAAAGGGATAAAAATGGCATGAAGTTATCAGAACGAAAAGAACTAACATGGCAATGGTAACACTAGAAGCAGTTAGATGAATCCTGATTTGCCCAGATTAGTATGTTTTATGTCTGCTGCATTGGTATAATTATTAATAGTTTCCTCTTTTGCCCTTAAAAGTTTTCTTGTTTGGATGACAAACTGATTCATTAAACCAAAGCCCAGAAGCAAGCCTAATGCACCACAGAAATGCAAAGAAGTTCAGGAGTTGATGATCCATACCTCTGAACATGGAGGTGAACGGAAGCCCTGGGTAGAAGTATGCTGAGTAGTAATTATGTCTCCTGCTGCCTTCTGTTCTGTGCATCCAGGTGACTGCCCTGCCCCACTCACACCAGAAGCCTGGAGTTTTACCTGCTTAAGAGTCCAACTAGAGAGACTCTGGATGGGTGGCTATTAGGAATAGATAAGATGAGGCTGCCATGCTGAAACCAGAGGATTAAGTGAAAGTCTACTTACTGATGGTGAGACCGCCATATTGCTCCTCCTATACATCTTTCAGAACCTTGGCCGGCCAGTCTACATACGAGACTAGATGATTCTTCTCTGACTTGCCCCAAAGAAAAGACATCTGAATAAGTTTTGGAGTCTCCCCATGAAATGACCTGGCCAGATTATCACCCTGTTACAAAGTCCACCAGTCAGTCCGTAGCATTTCCCATGCACACAGAGCATCATCAGCTTTTGAGTGCTCTGTTCTTAAATCTTACAGTAGGCTTAGAAGGTGACCAGTCCAGATAAGAGCAAGTGGATGAAGAGTTGTAGTACTTGATGTGTTTGAACCCTTTAAGAGATTTATAAACTTTTAGCAGAGACTGGGGATGAATTGGTAACTGGTTCATAGAAGAGTAACAAATGGAAACCTGAGACATTTATTAACTTCAGAGAAAGTCATATTTCATACAAGAAAGAAAATGAATCATAGTACATTATATGGCTCAACTGTGGTAATAGTTACGCTCATAATATAAACACTAAATGCTCATACAGCAAAAACTCTAAAGTAACTACATAGGGAGAATGGGGAAGGAAAATGTATATCTTTGTGGGGGCATGTTAATAATAACAACTAATATATACTGAGCTTCTAGAACAGGGATGGGGAGCCGTTTTCCTGCCAAGGGCCATTCGGATATTTATAATATCACTTGCAGGCCATATAAAATTATCAACTTAAAAATTAGCCTGCTATGCCTGGCCTGCATGTCTCAGGCATTGAGCGTTGACCTATGAACCAGGAGATCATGGTTCAATTCCGGGTCAGGGCACATGCCCGGTTGCGTGCAGGCTCCATCCCCATGCAGGAGGCAGCCAATCCATGATTCTCTCTCTCATCATTGATCTCTCTCTCTCTCTCTCTCTCTCTTCTCTGAAATCAATAAAAAACATATGTATATATTTTAAAATTAGTCTGCTATATTTGGTCAAACATTTAATTAACTCACCCCTAGTGCCTTGGCAGGGCCAGACCAAATGATTTTGTAGGTCTTATATGGCCCTCGGACCAGATGTTCCCTACCCCTGTTCCACAACCCATATATTCTAAATACTTCCTATAAATTGGCTCATTTAATTCTTGTAACAACCTTATATTATCCCCATTTTACAGATGAGGAAATTGAGGCACAGAGAGGTCAACTAACTTGTGCAGGGTCTTACTGCCAGTATGTTGAAAAGCTGGGATTCAATCCCAGACATTCTACTAGTACCTCTGGAGTCCATGCTCTAGTGTAAGCCACTATACTTTGTGGCTTCATTCCTTCCCAATGCAGGCCAGTTTTCTCCATAATCACTTAATATAATCACTGAGTGAGTCCCACTTTTACATATTAGATCTAGTAGGAAGTCAATAAGTAAATCGAAAAATCAAGAAATAGCAATATAAGCATACTATTTAGAAATACGGAAGTAAACATTGAAAGAAACAGCTAATCAAGTTGAAAATAGTCGCTGCTAGAGAATGGAGGGAAAGAAAGGAGGATGGGGTTATGGATCTCTGAATTAAGCTTTGTAAACGACTGATTTTAAACTATGTGTATGAATAACTTCTTTGGAAATAAAAATTAAAAAACAAAAACATTAACAATAAAAAGACAAATAACCCAAATAAATGGGCAAAAATTCTGAATAGACATTTCTCCAAAGAAGATAGACACAAATGGCTAATTAGTTCATGAAAATATGCTCAACATCTTTAGCTATCAGAGAAACTGCAAATCTATGCTATAACAGTTTAAGCCCGGTAGAATGGCTCTACTTCTAGTAAATGACAGACAATAACAAGTGTTAGTGACAATGTGGAGCATTTGGAACCCTCATACATTGCTAATGGGAATGAAAGGGGATGCAACTAGAAAATAGTCTGGCAGTTCCTCAAAAAGTTAAACACAGTTACTGTATGACCCAGAAATTCCAGTCCTAGGTATATACCCAAGAGAACTAACATGTTGGCACAAAAACTTTTACACAAATGTGCATGGGAACATAGCCAAAAAGTGGAAACAGCTCAAATATCCATCAACTGGTGTATAAACAAATGTGATATATCCATACAATGGAATATTATTCAGCCATAAAAAATAACGAAATCCTGATACATGGTACAATATGTACAAACCTTGACCACATTATCCTAAGTGAAAGGAGGCAGACACAAAAAGCCACCTATAAATTCATTTCATATGAAATATCTAGAAAAGGCAAATCGATACACAGAAAGTAGATTAGTGGTTGTGAGGGGGGAATGGTGGAAGTGACGGCTAATGGGGACAGGCTTCCTTTTTGGGCTAATGAAAATGCTCTGGAATTAGGTGGTGGTGAGGTTTGCACAACTTTATAAATATACTAAAAACTCTATTGTACACGTTAATACAGTAAATTTTATAGATATGAATATCTCACTTTAAGAAATTATGTGATAAAAAAAGGGGGAGTGGAGGCTATTGAACTATTGATAAACAGAGCACACTTATTTTACCTCCCTTTAGGTCAGCAGCAGCGGCCTTCATCTACCTGGACCCTGTCTTGCCTTTTTCCTACTCACCAACCTCCCCCAGATTCATTCTGTCTCCAGCCTGGCATTGCTGCTCTCCTGATACCCTCCAGCCCTACTCCCTCAGACCTGGGCTCAGATCCTGGGACAAATATGCCTCTGAAAAAGGCCTCTGATTATCTCCAGGGTTATCTAGCTATAAACCCTCTTTAACTCAGAAATTTAAGGGCAAGACTTCTGAGTTGCTATCCTATGTAAGAGCAATTTTCAACCAGTGTGCTGCAAGAGTTTTTAAACATGGAATATCTGACTGTTTAGTCAGAAACACTGACCTCGTTTCCCTTAGACTGTCAATGAAAAGTGACAACAGCCAACACAACAATAACCATCTGGTGTGAATGCCCTGTCTTGAATCATAAACATATAGGTCATATGATACAGTTGCATCTTATTGGTCACGTCACATAATAAGGTTGCGTCTGATTGGTTAATTCTTAGTACCAGAAATCCTTATATATAAGTACAGACATCTGATTTTTAAAAAGTCACTTTGGAGCATAAAGGGTAGGTAAATCAATAAAAATTATACCTTTTGCCGAAACCGGTTTGGCTCAGTGGATAGAGCGTCGGCCTGCGGACTCAAGGGTCCCAGGTTCGATTCCGGTCAAGGGCATGTACCCGGGTTGCCGGCACATCCCCAGTGGGAGATGTGCAGGAGGCAGTTGATTGATGTTTCTCTCTCATCGATGTTTCTAACTCTCTATCTCTCTCCCTTCCTCTCTGTAAAAATTCAATAAAATATATTTTTAAAAAAATTATACCTTTTTTTTGCTATACTGCAGAATTTTAGTAGTTTATGTGTGCCATGAGATGAAAAAGGTTGAAAATCACTGCTATCTACAAATCCGTATTTGACAGGCAATAGAGATCCTTGGGAAAACAGGCATTCATTAATGACTACACATCCAGTTTTTAATGTGTGGGAATGAATATTTGAAAACTTGTGCTTCTGGTCTGACTGGGTCTTCAGAAGTAAAGGATAGCAAATTATGTTGGGCTTGAGACAAAACAGAATTAAGACAAGCTTCTAACTCTATATAACAGGTGTAAAAGTCATCACAACACCTTGACACAGAGAAGTGATGAAATGTTTGTTATTTAAAGGAAAGTATATGGCTAAACAGGAACTGGAACTTGGTACAAATCTTTACTGAATAAACTAGAATGCCACTTTAAATCTCCTCAGCATGGAAAATTATATTTTCACCCATTATTGGTATAATTCTTTGCCTTAAAAATAATTTTAATTTGCTCTTTCTTTAAAAAATAAGCCGTCTAGTCTCAGGGTTGGCTCAGTTTGTTGGAGCATCATCCTATAACCAAAGGGTTGTGGGTTTGATGCCCAGTCAGGGGGCGTATGGGAGGTAACCGATCGATGTTTCTCTTCTCTCTCTCTCTCTCTCTCTCTCTCAAATCAATAAAAACATACCCCCAGTTGAGTATTAAAAAATAAATAAGCAGTCTAATAAACTTAGGAAATAGAAGAGCTGGGTAGAGACACACAGCCTGGGTTTAAGTCAGCTCTGCCACTTGCTAGTAGTGTGATCTTGAGCAGTTTGCTTAATCTCGAGGGGCTTCCTTTAGTCTTCTGTAAAATGGGGATAACACTACCTACCCCTCAGAGTTCCTGAGAGAATCAACTGAAATAATACAGTAATGCACCTAGCTCAGTGCCTGCTTTATATAAGCACACAGCATTATTATTATTATTATTTCCTGGTACTACATCAATTGCTTCTTAGTGGTGGGTAAGAAAGGGAAAAAACAAGAGTGTTGGAGATCAAATCAAGGCCAATAACTTGTGGTTCAGTAACTACAGAGGATCTAGGTTCCAGCTGAGTTGGTACCCATTCTGAGGAAGAATGAGGGGCATATGCAACGAGATGACTGCACAGAGTATAAGGCTGGGTTCCATATAATGAAGCCTGTCTTCCAAAATCTGAGATGACTGATGGTGAGAGCCTGGCAGGATAAGGTGTAAACCTCTAAAAGTTCCAGCCATAAAATAAATGGCCTATTCATTTAGATTAAATGTAAAATTTTCTTTGGTGGGTTTTAAAATGATTAAAAACCTCCAGCAAATCTATGGATTGGATAGCAGCAGTGATGGTGATGGTGGTGGTGGTGGTGGTAGTAGTAGTAGTAGTAGTAACAACAACAACAATAAGGATTAGTAGTTATCATCAGCATTGCTGTCTTTTATATTTAGCATCCTTTACAATTGTGGAGTTTTACATGTTATCCCATCTAATTCTTGCCACATCTCTGTCAGGTAGATAGGATTGATATGAAAATGAGGTTCAGAGAGGTTAAGAGATTTGCACCAAGACCAGAACTTGTACCAAATTCAGCAGCCCCCAAATTATTCTATGCTCCCTCATTATTTTCTCTATTCAACTGTGAGAATCCATTTCTTCCAAGGTAAGCTTGTCTGATACACTGCCCCTCTTGCCTTCCTGAGGCTCTGGGATGTAACAGACTCTTAAAGCTTAAAAAAAAAAGGAAGAGAGTAACAGAGACAGGGATGTCCCAAACAAAACAGGTTCTTCTCAAGATGCAGCAATAATGACTAGATGGAGAAACATAAGCACAAAAGAGAAACGACTATGGAATCTTAAGGGCCCATTATGGGTTGAGTGTGTCTCCTGCTTCCTCCAAGAAGTTGTGTTGAGGTCCTAACTCCAGGACCTCAGAATGTGACCTAATTGGGAAACAGGGTTGCTCTGTTGTAATTAGTTAAGATAAGGTCATACTGGAGTAGGACACCAACATGACTGGTGTCCCTACAAGAAGAAAGCCAGGTGAAGACATTGTCGCACACGTAGAATGCATATGATGACAAGGCAGAGACAGGAGTTGTCCATCTTCAAGCCAATAAATGACAGACTGCTGGTAAACCACTGGAAGCTAGGGAGAGGCAAGGAAGATTTTCCTACAGTAGGTCAGAGGGAATGTGGCCCTGTCAATATTTTGATTTTGGAATTCTAGCCTCTAGGACTATGGGACAGTACATTTTTATTATTTTAAGTCACCCAGTTTGTAGTACTTTGTTACAGCAGCCCTAAGAAAACTAATACAGTTCGGGTGGCGTGGCTTAGCAATTGAGCATTGACCTATGAACCAGGAGGTCACGGTTCAATTCCTGGTCAGAGCATATGCCTGAGTTGCGGGCTCTATCCCCAGTGGGGCCATGCAGGAGGCAGCCGGTCAATGATTCTCTCACCATTGATGTTTCTCTCTCTCTCTCTCTCTCTCAATGATTCTCTCACCATTGATGTTTCTCTCTCTCTCTCTCTCTCTCTATCTTCCTTCCTCTCTAAAGTCAATAATAAATTTAAAAAATGAAAAGAAACTAATACAGGGTTTAAGAGGGTTTTTTCTTTTAAGACTGAAATGGAGTCATAGTAGCTAGGATGTCTAAGAGTAAGTAAAGAGGGAAGTGTTTGGGGAGATAATTTATAAACTTACAGCATAGATATTTTAAAATTCCTCTATGCCTGTCTCTCTTGACACTGTAAACAATGTCCAACAAATGCTAAATTCTTTTCTTTTTTTAAATTTATTGATTGATTTGAGAGAGAGATTTGTTGTTCCACTTATTTATGCATTCATTGGGTGGTTCTGGTGTGTACCCGGACTGAGGATCGAACCCACAACCTTGGCTTATCCAGAGACAATGCTCTAACCAACTGAGCACCCAGCCAGGGCCTCAAGTGCTGAGTTCTTATTCCATGCCTTTTATGAATAATATCAATACTGTAAACTCCTGAGCCCTGGCCAAAGGCAGATGACTGACAGAATTGCTGCCTTGGTCAACTGGCTACAGCTTCACACTCCCAAGAAGGGAAGATACTCTTTAATTTCAGTCCTGAAAGGGCTCTCCCAAGCACTTTTTTAAAGTTTACAGAGGAATAATTATTACCTGGGTCCCCGTCATTTTTATGTGTCCTTTTCATTTGCTTTTCACATGGAGCCTTCGATCTGTTCAAAAGGAGCAGTGTCTGTGAAACTAGCTCTGGGAAGGGAACTAGGCCTGTTTATTGTACCCAGAGTACAAAAAACCCCACACCAGATGTTGTCAAAATAGCTTTCAGGATAAAACAAAAACCAATGAAAGGAAGTTTCCATTAAGTCTGTCTATTTACTTATAACTTGTCATTTGTGCTATGTCCTCAGGCCCTAGTTCCCAGTCTGGATAGACAGACAGACACAGGTGAACCTAGGACACATGCACTGAACATTTTGGATGGACTATGTGTGACTGCTGTAATTAAAAAAGCATAATGTCATACAACGTCATTCATATTTTTTCTTTTAGCCAGGGTTTGCCTTCTCTCTCACAACAAAGGAGGAGAGTAAACTCCAACTGCACAAATGTCAGTGAAACCACTATTCATCATGTTATTAGGAGGAGTTTTGTCATCAGAGTCCAAAACTGGACTCAAAAAAGAAGGAATTAAAAATCACTCTTGGGTAGAGGCCTGGGTTTGGCTCAGAACCTGACTCAGCTATCAATTAAAAATGAAACCCCAACTCTTCCCCCCAAAGATACTTCAGGTTTTGCTTAATTTTGAAGATACGACCTGGTGTTAATACCTATTTATCATCTTGAAGGAATGAATTCTAAAGCCTACTACTTATCTCCCACTAGACAGAGTAGAGGACAGTTTATTCTTTTGTCATCTAAAATTAAGGATTAGAAAGAAGAAAAACTAAGCACTGGGAATTATCTTTGAATATTAAAAGGCAAGGGGGAAAGTTTCAATGTCAAAAGCTACTATACTTAGTCACTATAAGCTCACCTGCAAAGTTCTCAAGTACTTCACAGTTCTTGCAAGAAGTCAGCTCTGTGTAAACTACACACAGGATGGCAGTAGGAGCTATTGAGATAAATCTAGAACTATAGTCAATCCCAAATCACTTATTATTTTTTTAAAATACTTTATTGATTTTTTACAGAGAGGAAGGGAGAGGGACAGAGAGCCAGAGACATCGATGAGAGAGAAACATTGATTAGCCACCTCCCGCACACCCCCCACCGGGGATGTGCCTGCAACCAAGGCACATGCCCATGACCAGAATTGAACCCGGGACCCCTGAGTCCGCATGCCAACGCTCCATCCACTGAGCAAAACCGGCCAGGGACCAAATCACTTATTTTTTAACAAAGATTATCAATTTTTATTTTTTTTATTGTATATACAGTAGTCCCCCCTTATTGGTTTCATTTTCCAAGGTTTCAGTTACCTGCAATCAACTGTGGCCTGAAAATATTAAATGGAAAATTCCAGAAATAAATAATTCAGTGATATATATGAAAAATTCATTTAAGGCTAGTACAGGGTGGTTTGTACTAGAAAATTTAAGAAAAGAAGTATTTATTTATAAAGAAGTGTATATTTATTTATATTCGATATATACTGTATATAAGAAAGGTTAAAGCAGAAAATCATTTGGGGGTCTGGAACAAATTAATTCAATTTACATTATTTCTAATGGGGAAAAATGATTCTTCTTTTTTTTTTTTAATCTTCACCTGAGGATATTTTTCCATTGATTTTTTTTTTTTAGAGAGAGTGGAAGAGAAAGGGAAAAACAGAGAGAAATATCGATGTTAGAGAAACACACCGATTGGTTGCCTCCTGCACGCATCCTGACCAGGGCCCAGGTTGGGAAGGAACCTGCAACTGAGGTATGTGCCCTTGACCAGAATCGAACCGGGGACCCTTTAGTCCACAGGCCACCAGCTAGGGCTGCTTCAGTTTTTGAACAAATCATTTCTTGAACAGCCTTCCAGAACAAATGAAATATGAGAAATGAGGTTCCACTGTAATTTTATTAGAGTATATTGTTACAATTTATTAATAGTATTGTTTTTAACCTTACTGTGCCTAACTTATAAATTAAACTTTGTCATAGGTATGTATGTATGTACAGGAAAAAACACAGCACACATAAGATTCACTATCTGTGGTTTCAGGCCTGCACTGGTGAGTGGGGGTCTTGGAATGTATGCCCCACAGCTGATTTCATTATTCACAGTAGTTATGTCCTATAAAGTCACCACAAACACAGAATTAGTGGATAATGAACCACTGTTCCTAGGAGAAGTGTAGGTAGCTCTCTGAGAGTTTCTGGTCACTCCAAATCACTCACTTTTTAATCCCCCCCGCCCCCTCTGTTCTTCACATCAGATAATTTCTACTGCTCTATGGAGGGTGAAAAACAGAAACATCAATGTGAGAGAGACACAGCAACTGGTTGCCTCCCTCATGTACCTGACTTGGGTAGGGGTTCAAGCCTGCAACCGAGGCACATGCCCTTGACCAGAATCGAACCCAAGACCATTCAGTCAGTGGGCCAACGCTCTAACCACTGAGTCAAACCTGCTAGGGCTCTTTAAATTCTTTTATTCTTTCCTTGGTCATCTCCATTCTGCTTCTAATGCCATCAAGTGATTTTTACTAGTAAGAAGAATCTCATATATTGTAGTTTTCAGTTCTAGAACTTCCTTTTGGCTCTTTTTTAAAAAATCATTTCTATTTCTTTGCTGAGATTTCCTGTTTTTACTAATTGCAGGCATATTTTAAAAAATTCATTGAGGATAGTTATAATAACTGCTCTAAAACCTTGCCTGATAATTCTAATATCAGGATTATCTTTGGGTTGGTCTCAGTTGATTTTATTTTCTATTGAGAATATATTTCATTTTCTTGGGTTTTCATATATTGAGTTATTTTGAATTATATCCTGGACATTATATACATTAAATTATGGAGACTCTGAATTCTTTTCTTTTCCAATCAGTGCTTTTATTTCTTTAAATCAGGCAATCATCTTGCTTGGTTCAGAGGTCAGGCAGAGATGTATGCAGACAGAATTTGGGAATCCTCTCTCCAGATCCTTTCCTTCTAGGATTTGTAGCCTCTCTCCTGCAGCTGTACCTTCCTCAGGGTGGATCTTCTGGTTCCACATTCTAGAAAGACTAGGTCTTCCCGACCAGTGCCCCTAATGCATTGCATTCCTCACCAAATAGGTTTGGCTAAAAGCCAAGAAAATGGGAACTCATTTTGTATAGCACCTCTTCTCTAAGCATGGATTCCCAATAAGAACGTGCCTGCTTCTGACCACACTCCAGGGTCTTCAGACAGCTGCCTACTGTATTATATGCAGAGTTTTTAGTTGTTATCTGAAGGAGGGCCAGTCTGGTAGACTATTAGTCATTATTGTCCCAATTATTCATTATTGTCTTTGGTATATGAATATGGATGTTCTAAACATTTACAATGCTTGAATTAGTTACCTTGCAAAAACCTAATTCGGGAAATGCGTATAGTTAGGCATAATTTTCTCATTCTGTCACTCAGCTCATCTTCATGTTGAGGAGGGCTATTAACTCTGAGGCCAATGGAAGATACAGGTCTAACCATAGCTCCTCTCCTGGGTATCCCAGTAAATTATATTTCCATCAAGCATAAAGTAGAATGGGTTTAAAGAGGTGTCTTTCCTGGTTCTCTTAGGCTTCAGGACATATTGGGAATGAATTAACAAAAAGATACAGTCATAGGTCAAAATAAGGCTAAAAAGAGAAAATAAGTATTTCAATAAAATTGAATGCAGTATTTTCCTCCAATGTGATTATTGTGTTGACTGCACAAAATCCTGGCTACTTTCAAGTAGGGAAGAGATAGAAGCTGCCTCATGAGTCAGAGGTGGTGATGTCTTCCCTCTCTGATCCCAGTCTATCACCTGATCTTCTGAGCCTCTGCCTCTCACTGGACTCTCTGCCTCCTTTTCAAGCTGCCAGAACCACAGAGGTCCTTGGCCGGCACCTCTATGAACAACAGAGCATTCACTGAAACCTGGGATTATCTTTTGGCACTCTATTGCTTGAGAGATAGTGATTAGAAGGAAAAAACACACCAAACTTCATCAACAAAGTGGCATTTTCATTTCAGCTGTTCCTGGGGGCAAAACAGAGCAGTAAAGAGAAATCCCAGATTGAAAGCTTTGTGGTTATCTCCGCTTCTTATTAAAGTGGCCCTGATGATAATCACACCTACGATTACAAGATTTAACACACCTGGTCTCAAGGATGCCACAGGAAGAGGAATCATACATCCATTCCGTCCCATTTCCTCTTCTTTATTCACTAAGCACAATTTATAAACTTTGGTGAGTGCAGACTAGAGTTGTTTTGGAGAATAGAAGTGTTTCATTCACATGGCCTTGGAAAGTGACAAAAATCTTCCATGGCCACAGATTATTTTAGTGCTGTGCTGGTAAGACAAGCAGTATTGCTTGCATTGGCTACACAAGGATATGAGAAATCTGGATAGTGTTTCTTTCTGTTTCTTCTCTCACTTTACTAACCAGGCATATATATATTCTCATTCTCTCTCTCTCTTTCTCTCTCTCTCTCTCCCTCCCTCCCTCTCCCTCTCCCTCTCTCCTTTCCTCCCTCCCTCCTTTTCCCTCGCTTAATGAGAGTGTGTTGCACTCAGAGAATATTGTAGATTTAATAGTCTATCATATTTTACACAAATTTTTATTATGTAATAATTTTAGATTTACAGATAGTTGTAAAGATAGCACAGAGAACTCCTGTATACCCCTCACCAAGTTTTCCCTATCGTTAACCACTTACACAACCATGAAATATTTGTCAAGAGTTTTGTAAATCTTGACAATGGATGTCAAACACTCACTCTTTCTTAACCCCCTCTTGTACAGCAGATTCTCCACAAGAGCAGTGCGTATCCTACTGCGATTTAATCATCTGAGTTACTCAGTTATGATCTGTACGTACTGCAATCCCATCAAGGTCCTAGATAATAACTACGGGGGAACTAATGAGTCCAAGCTTGTACGAAATGGTGTCAGAAACTTGATATGGCAAAATTCCAGCATGAATAAAGCCTGTGTGTCTGGCAAAACTATCACTCTTCTAATGGCTTCACTGACACTGTTAGTTAAATACCGATGTGCCAGCCGCAGACGAGCATTGTGGATGCCAGTAAGTGAATTATTAATGCAAACTCTCTCTTCAAAGTCAACTGGGAATAAGTGTCCATTAAGATCAAGAAGGAAATTAATTTAGAGGTCACTCATTCTCAGGTCACATATGGATACAAATACTTTCTTCCTGTGTTGGCCATACACTGAGGAGAAATCCAGCCAAACCCAGTTGGAGGAGGAAGAAAGTTTAATTTATGCAGCAACTAAAATCTCATGGACTGAACTCACCGTTAGAAAGGAAACATTTAAAATGAGGCCCTTTTGTAATTCAGTATGAACTATCATGAGTCAGGAAGGCAAGTCACTGAAGTTCAGGCTACAGAGGCAGGTTCAGTGCCTTCCAGCTAGCTCACCTGGGAATGCCAAGACGCAGAGCCTCAATCTACAAATCTGTGCTCTGGTTTCCCTGTAGCAGTTAGTGTGTAATTTACCTACTATGTTACAGAAGAAACATCTTCCTGTAGATGCAAACAATACTATTTCCTGCTACGAAATCTCTGCTTAGCGATTCATCTGCATGAGTCAACCCAGGGAAAAGGTTTGAGGCCTGCCCTGCTGAAAGGAAGACTGATAAACAGACAAAAACCAGAGGTAGGAAAATTACAAACGGAAAGAGACTGAGTTACCTCTGTAGCTTTCTGGCTGAGTCCCCGAAGCAGCAGCACAATCACATGGATGGCAGCTCTGCGCACTTGAACTTCATGGTCTGTTTTAGCCACGGCAATCAGACAAGCTGTTACCTAGGAGAGTGAGGGAAGAAGTCAATAAAACTCATGATTGCACAATTACATAAAGCCTCTTAAATACGTTCCACTTTCTATACACCCATCAAGAACAATCTAGCTTAGAGAGGGGTGGAAAGTTTCCTCATTTACAGTAAGAGAGATCTCGTGGTGAGATCTCGATTTAGGCTAGGTTTTCTGGAAAAGGACAAAAACCTGGTTTGGAATTCAGGAGGGAAATTAGGGAGTGGGAAGGGATACGTGTCTATGGCCATGTGCAATTTAAGGATGGGAATACATTCTGGGCAATGCATCGCTAGGCAATTTTGTTGTTGTGCGAACATCACAGTGTACTTTTGCAAATCTAGGAGTATACCCTACTACACACCTGAGCCATACGCTGTGGTCACCATCTTATATGAGGTCCATTGTTGACTGAAATGTCATTTTGCAGCACATGACTGTATAATAAAGGTATGTTCAAATGCAAATATTTCCTCAAAAGTGGGAAAAACTGCCCAGCTGATGTAGCTCAGTGGTTGAGCATCAACCTACGAACCAGGTCACAGTTAGATTCTTAGTCAGGGCACATGCCTGGGTTGTGGGCTCAAGTATGGGGCATGCAGGAGGCAGTTCATCAATGATTTCCTCTCATCATTGATGTTTCTCTTTCTCCCTCTCTCTTCCTCTCTGAAATCAATAAAAATATCTTTGAAGAAAAAAAAGTGGGAAGAACTGTTACTTGCCCCCCTTTGGGAACACTGAATCAGAGGAAGAAAAGCTGTTCCAAAATACAGCGGCCCCTGGGGGCTGAGAACCACGGAGCTTTAGCTAAGCAGGCTTCAGAGTTCACATTCAGGCCTGGCATGCATATGAACGTGCCACTGATGAAAGTTTCTGCCCAGGGACAGAGAAACACATAAATATTCAAACTGATCTTTAGCATGTCCAGACTTCCCAGTCCTACAAATCCAGCTTCTACCCCATGTGAGTCACCAGGGGCCAATTTCAGAGACTCCCTGCCTGGGCTTCTTCTTTTGTGGAGGAGGTCGTTCAGGGCTCGTTTACTTTAAGAGATGGCTCTATAACAGAAAAGACTGGAAATTACTTGCAAAACATGGTGTCATATATATAGCTAATAATTACATGTAATAAAATGAGAGTTTCTATACCTTGCTCCTAGTAGGCATAGAGGCACCACTAAAAATATTAGCAGCAAACCTTTCGGAGGCACTTGTGCAAGATTTAAAAAGAAAAAGCAAAAATTTTAAAAGTGTGACAATGGCAGCACAAAATAGAAGGTAAGAAAATTATTCAATTGGTCTCTCACATACTTGGTTATTTGATTTACCATGTGAGTGTATTTCTTGGCCAACCGTGGAGGAATTTCTAACCATGATAAGAAAATAGCCAGATTGTGTGTTTGGAAACATGTATTAATATATATTATACTTAAAAAATGTTTTGTGTGTTTTTTAAAAAAACATACAGGCACAAATGAGGACATAGGCTTGTGCAGAAATTTTAACTATGCAGGTTGTATTTTTCACAGCTTTCAAACAGTTGGGCATAGTTCAAAGTGTCTAATTAATCAGTGATGGCAGAGAGATGAGAAGAAGTAGCTTGTTCTTAAATATAATTGCATCTGTGGTGACTGGCATTCAATCAAGTTGTACATCCATTAGATAAGTTTGCAGCTTGTAAGTGAAGGAAAAATCCCAGAAAAACGCAACTCTTTGAGGACTGTTTTTCAATGCAACCCAGCAAGCTGCTTCTGCTTTTGACCTAGGACACCCTGACCCAAGGCCATCAGTGGCTTCCATGCCCCTGGCATTAACGGTGGAAGCAATTCAGTCCTAGGAGGAATTCCTTGGGCGACCTCCAAACAGGCAACAATATAATAGCTACCTCTACTTGCAGGCTTAGTATTTACAAGGTAAGAGCTGAAATCAGGGAAACAAGTTAGAGCTAGGTCTGAGTCTTTCTTGACACACGAAAGTTTAGCTTATTCAGTCTGATAACTACAGTGTGAACGCCAGGACAGGGCCGTTTAATGTGCAGATGCGCCCAAGCCTCTTTGCCGGCTTCCCTTTAGTTTTGGGTCCATGTTTCCACGTTTGTGGGACCAAGGCCTAGAACCCTGCTGATGTCCAGCTTTGTCACCTCTGTTCTGTTCACTTGCTGAATACACTATGCTTCTGCCTTGGCTCTCAGTGTAAGGCCAGCTCTAACTCTCAGACATGAATTCTATAATTAGGACGGGCAGAGCCATCCTGGCTGGCAAAGGACTTCCCCGGCAAGGCCAGTTCTCGAATGCCTGTGCCACCTTGAAGGCATGACTGACAGAGGAGCTGGTTATTACAAGCCTTGCTGAGATCAGCTGGAATGGTTTCCTGCTTGCTACAGGATGTTAGTGATTTATACACCAGACTGTACCAAGCCCATCTGCAATTAGCCACCCGGGACAATCAGGAAGAATCTGTGAACAGGAGTGTTCATGAACCTTCCTTGATACCTTTGCCATAAATACCAAGTTCTATGAAGTGTTTGACAGTCAGTTATGCAAAATGTTTTTAAAGCATCAAAATTTTAATACGATCTTACAGATATCATCTAGAGGTAAGAAAGGCCTTCTGCTTTCCAGGTAAAACTCCCAAAACGAATCTGTAATGTTGCTCTTCTGCAGGCCACTGGGATAGACCCCTCTCTTCCATCCATCAGTCTGAACAAGCCACTCCCATGGCTAGTCTCTCTCACCTCCAACCCCAAGGACACACTCAACACTGCCTTCCACCCCTAAAAGCTTTGGCAAATAGATAGATGAGGTAAGGTCTTTACTAATTTATGAACTGGTGTAACATTTCTATTCTGTTTCTAAGTCCTCCCAGAGAACAGAAACCCATTCTATGTGATCTTCATGTGGCCTGCCTAAGGGTCAATGTAGCTATTTTAATAAACTGTCCTCTGTAAGGCTTTTTCTTCATTGGCTAAATTATGTCAATCAGACCCACTTCTGAAAGCCATACAGAGAGAAGGAAGATGACTGCTTTGGAAACACTAAAGGTCAGATTAAGCAATTCGACACTTGATAGGAGCCAACAGAAATAGGAAAAATATCACTCCTCAAATAGCTGGCACACACCAAACATAATCAGAACTATATAAATAAATAAATAATACGAATGGCAAGATTGGGGGGAAAAACAACCCTTGGAAAATTCCAGAAGAGAGGTACCAGAGTGGAGGTATGTATCAGGAAAGCATGATTTCAATTTTCCAACTGCATCTCCATCTCTTTTCCAAACATTTCCTTTGTTAAAATTCAGTTGGTCTGCTAACTAGTCTGAAACTAGACCATCTGTCCCTGTTTTGTAAACTCAGAAGCCTTAACAGCAAAGGCAGTGGGTCTCTAATTCACACGTGCTCGGCTTGCTCATTTAACCTGCCATGAAAGAGAACCACGGAGGCCACTTCAGCTTCCTGCATGTTTCCCAGGACAGGCACCTGAGTCCTGGTCTAAGGGGTCTACGTGCCCTCACCCTGCACACACCCTGCCACTTAGAAACTGCACTGACTGTGGAAAACTGGTAGTAAATGCAGGTCATGCAGTGGGATAAGAGGTGGAAGCTTCGTATCCGCTGCGTGGGCGCCACATTAGACACGAATGCTCCTGCACTTGTCACGTGGGCACATCTCATTTGCTGCACTGAGGTTGGGCCTCTCACTGTGGTTGCCTTAAATCATATTTACTTCTCATAGAAAGTGATAAAGAATAAAGAACTTCTCAAGATTTGGTTTCAAGCAACATAGCTCTTGACAAGAACAAGAGGAAATTGGGGAAAATAATGCTCTCCAAACAGGTTAAATCTTGACATTGACAGAGAGAAAAAACCTGAATTCCCGGTACAGAGAATGTGGAAGAGATGATCCTACATTTGATATTCTTCCCCTACCAGCAAGCACTGTCTCGGCACAGACAGTCCACAAATCTGGACCACCCAACATGGGGGACGGTTTTCTTCAGATGCCCGAGGGCTGTAACTCTGACCCGCAGATCAGATCGTGTAGAAGGGCCTATGGTGGCTACTTTGTTCAATTTTATATCAAAACAGATTACGCTTCTCCTCTTTCTCTGCCTGGCTAACACTTGATCAATGCAACGTCCTCACTACCCTGGCATTTCTAACTGAGGGTCACAGCTCTGTGTTGCTCAGCACCCCGTGCTTGTACTATGTCATCCCTCTAGTCCATTGTCTATTCATTCCTCTGTATTTCACACTCCCCTGAGGTTTCCCTGGGGGGAGAGATTGGGTCCTTCACTGTGTCCTCTAACATACCTGGCACATGACAAATGCTAGTGAAGGAGAAGTCCTTCAATTTGCAGCCAAAGACAGGTTTTCCCAGGTTAAAGTTCCTTCCCGCCCCCAGTACACACCGGGACTAAGCATTCTTGAGACTAGAAGACTTCCAGAGCTTTTAAGAGACACTGAGAGAACTGTCAGAGAAGAACACACGATAATTGTTTAAAATAAATTAGATCGCTTCATCCCTCTGCTTTGGCTTCCCATCTCACTCACAGTAAAAGCCAAAGTCCTTACAAGGCCCCACTTGGACTGCAATAACCTCTCTGACTTCTTCCCTTACCCTCTTCACTCAAGCCACACTAGCCTTGCTGTTAGTGGGCCTCAGGGCCTCTGTACTGCTGCTCCCTCTGCCAAGAATGCTCTCTCCCCAGGTAGCTGCCTGGGTCAAGCCCTTACTTCCTCAGGTCTTTGCTCCAATGTCACTCATCACTGAAGCTTTTCCTATTTATCCAAGTTCACAAACAAGGTCAAGCTCCCTTCCTGCCCCTTACCTTTCTAAATTTACCTCCGTAGCACTTATTCCATCCAACCACAGTATGTATTTGTGTACTTGCTTGCTTGTTTATTACCTAACTCTCCTCTGTTAAGTGTCAGTTCCATGAGGTCAGGAACTTTGGATCCCCACCTCCTCGCATATGGCTTGGTTATAGTCCCATAACTGGCATAGAGTAAATGCTCAATAAATATTTGTTAAATGAAGAAGTGAATGAAGAACTACTTAAGAGACATGCCAAATATCCTACTTTTTCCATGGGAATGGACAAGAGCAGTCTGACTATAGGAGGATTCAATGAATGAAATACTAAAACTGTCAGGTGTCCAATCATGTTCTAACTTGTGGTCCAGCCAAGGCAGCCGGCTTGGCACTGATGACACGGCAAGCGTGGGATGGTACATAAGAAGGAACATCTAAAAAGAAGAGACAGAAATTATGTGGGATGGAAACACCTGTGTTTCCAAATCAGAAGTTTCACTGTCAAAAGCAAATGCTATTAAGATGAAGCTACATGACCCTTCCTGTCAGTAGCTTTTTTTCATATGGCAAGTCTCTTCCTTTTCAAGGCCACAAAAGCAAGGGTTATGGGTTCGATTCCACGTCAAGGGCACATACCTGGGTTACAGGTTCCATCCCTGGCCCTGGTTGGGGCACATGCAGGAAGCAACCAATGTGTCTCTCTCACATTGATGTTTCTCTCTTTTTCTCTCTACTTTCCTCTCTCTCTAAAAATCAATACAAAATCTAAAAACAAACAAACTCCCCATCTACGGATATCTGGGTGATTTCAAAATTTTTACTTAAAATTTTATTGAATTTATTGGGGTGACATTGGCTAATAAAATTATATAGGTTTCAGTTCATGATTTATGGTTCAGTTTAGGTTGAGTCATATGAAGAAACCAAGTAAACAGAAAAAAAAATGTGGGAACCATTTCAATATTTGGCCCAGAGAAGTTATAATAAGCTGAAATCTTTAACTGACATAAACATATAGTCCCGCAAAGGCCTTTTCTTAGGTGTTACAAGTTGATATTGCTAAACAACAAGAGATTTGCTAAAACCACCAAACATCAGGTACCTGATGGTTCATGTATATTAGAGCAATTGAAGGTTTTAAGTCAGTAATAATCATTGTTTCTAAGTTATTTTTAAAAAGATACAAAAGTTGGGCATACAGGTATGTCCCTCAAGAGGGGTTCAAGGAGAGAAAATGACTGGTGCATAACTTTCCTAAAAATCCTAAGTTGGAATTTAATTATAAGAATAGCCTTTATAATCAATAAAACAAAGCATATAAAGCTCAGGAATCAGGAAATACCATAAATTCAAGTCAATGAATAATCCATGAGTGTATTTCCAGAGACCCCAGTGAAGTTTCATCTGTCCTTCCTCAAGGTTTCTTCAATTCTCTTAGTTACCTTGGATTTTTTATTTTATTTATTTTTTTTAATTTTTAATTTTTAAATTTTTTTATTTCTTAAAGTATTACAAAGAGTATTACACATGTCTCCTCCCTCCCCCCCTTGACATTTCCCCGGCCTCCCCCACCCCTCAGTGTCTTGTGTCCATTGGTTATTCTCATATGCATGCATACAAATCCTTTGGTTGATCTCCTACCTGCCCAACCCTCCCCAGGCTTCCCACTGTAGTCTGACAGTCTGCTCAATGCTGCTCTGCCTCTGTATCCATTTTTGTTCATCAGTCTATAATGGTCCTTATTATCCACTAGTAGCCCGGTGCACAAAAATTTGTGCACTTGGGGGTGAGGGTGAGGGGTGGGGCCAGACCCCTCAGCCTGACCTGCACCCTCTGTCATGTTCCGGGACCCCGGCCACTCCTGGCCTAGGCACAGGCCTACAGGCTTGGGCGGCCTGGCTCCCGAGGCCCCATTTTATCAAGAGAACAAAGTCGGCGTTAGTTACAGCCCTCACCGAACCCAGTACACTGCATCTGTGCATACAACTGCCTCGTTCATGTGCCTGCTTCACCCTACTGAATTACTAACATCTTGAGGACATAGCTCTGTCTTATCCTGCTTCACCTTCAGTGCCTGGCCTGGTGCCAGGGACCTTAGAGGGTTTGCTGAGTGTGTGAATAATGAGTGAGTGAATGAGTGAATGAATGAGCGAGTAAGTGAATGAGCAAGCAGCTACAGGGCAGGAACTTCTGCCGTGTTGCCATGGCAACGCAGCAGAAGTTCCGGCCCCACTCCTGGCTGCCTGAAGCCCACCCCAGGAAAGTTCCCGCCCTGTTCCCAGAGGCCTGGCGCCCCTCTCCTGGCTGCATACTGAATTACTAACATCTTGAGGACATAGCTCTGTCTTATCCTGCTTCAACTTCAGTGCCTGGCCTGGTGCCAGGGACCTGAGAGGGTTTGCTGAGTGAGTGAATGAGTGAATGAATGAGCGAGTGAATGAGTGAATGAATGAGCAAGTAAGTGAATGAGTAGGCAGCTACTGGTGGGGATAGTTCGCACTCTGCTCTGGGCTGCCTGATGCAAACCCCGGGAAGTTCCCACCCTGTTCCCAGCAGCCTGGCACCCCTCTCCTGGCTGTATACTGAATTACTAACATCTTGAGGACATAGCTCTGTCTTATCCTGCTTCAACTTCAGTGCCTGGCCTGGTGCCAGGGACCTGAGAGGGTTTGCTGAGTGAGTGAATGAGTGAATGAATGAGCGAGTGAATGAGTGAATGAATGAGCAAGTAAGTGAATGAGTAAACAGCTACTGGTTGGGATAGTTCACACTCCGCTATGGGCTGCCTGACGCAAACCCCGGGCAGTTCCCACCCTGCTCCCAGCGGCCCCACACCCCTCTCCCAGCTGCATAGTTTGCGCAGGGCGAAGGCGGCCCGGGTGTGCGTGTTGGCAGATCGGTGCATTAGCACCCGCCAGCCTCGGATCCCCTCGGGAGGGCCATTTGTGGGCGTGGCCGGTGGCGGATTGCTGTAGTCCCGCCCGCCAGCCCTGGGTCGGGTCCCTTATGGGCCGCCTGCCACCCGGGTCGCAGATAGCAGGCCCGGATGGCAGCGGGGCAGGTGGGATGGCGCTGTCCCGCCCTGCCTGCAGTATGCAAATTAGCCGCCATCTTTGTTGCGCCATCTTGGTTGGCAGTTTATTTGCATATCATCCTGATTAGCCAATGGGAAGCGTATCGGAGGTACGGTTAATTACCCTATTTGTCTTTTATTAGATAGGATAAATGAGTGGTATTTTTCTCAGCTTCCCAGGAGCTGTCTCAGTCTCACAGGGGCCATCTCAGCCTCACAGGGGCCGTCCCAGCCTCACCGGGGCCATCCCAGCCTCACAGGGGCCGTCTCAACCTCACCGGGGCCGTCTCAACCTCACCGGGGCCGTCGCAGCCTCACCGGGGCCGTCTCAGCCTCTCCAGGGCCGTCTCAGCCTCACCGGGGCCGTCTACCTTGGATTTTTTATAATAAATCCTCTTGAAATTAAAAATTCTTATTAAAATGTGTTTTTTTATTGATTTCAAAGACAGAAAGGGAGAGGGAGAGACAGAAACATCAATGATGAGAGAGAATCATCGATCAGCTGCCTCCTGCATGCTCCCTACTGGGGATTGAGCCTGCAATCCAGGCATGTGCCCTGACCAGGAATCAAACAGTGACCTTCTGGTTCCTAGGTTGATGCTCAATCACTGAACCACACCGGCTGGGCATCACTTTTAATATATGTGTCATACTAGTGAGGACAAGGGAGGTTAAATGACTTACCTGACCTGGAAAAAGAACACAGGTCTTGTGACTGCCATTCCCAACATATTCATAGGTTCAAATGAAAAAAAGCTTTAGAGAAGAATCAACATGCAGTACCTCATGAACCACGGAGCCCAGCAGAAAGTCCAGCCTCTGGCACAATTCTCCAAGGTTAGATAAGCTGCTGGCCCTGTGAGCACTATCTGGGTCTCTCACTCCTCTCAGGAAGGTGTGGATCAAAGGTTCTCGGTACTTTGAGACCATATCCCCTACAGAAAAAGGGAAGAAATAAAAATCTTCTAAAGCACATAGTCAGCTTATCAAAGAAGGAATAATGACATCATGGTGGTACATTTTATGGTGTTTTATACTTTTAAAGTATTTGTATAACTATTTAAAAGCATGCTTTGGAAGAACATTCACTGTTAGGCAGAAAAAGACTAATAATTGACCATCAGATTGAGTAACAATGAGGTCATTGTTGACCTTGACAAGAACGGTTTTGATGGACTGGTGAATACCATCCTAGAGTCAAGCAGAGGTTTGCTTAGAGAGCATAATTTCACTTATCTCAATCACTTGAAAGGGGAGGAAGAGGATGTCTGTTTGTTTTCCCTTAAGATCAGGAACATAATGTACTTTCCATACAATTTAAGAAAAAGATGAGAAGTAATTTCTCTCAAATGCTCCCAGTTCCTAATATACTATATGCTGTCATCATAGACTCATCCTGCCCAGTTAACATCAACATATATCACAGAAACCGAATCAATGATGACTTTGGCCATAGTCTGTTTTCAGAATAGGAAAGAGGGAACTTTGCTCTGGCCGGTGGGTCTCAGTGGTTAGAGCATAGGCCCTTGCACCGCAGGGTCTTGGATTTGATAGGTCAGGGGCAGGTACCCAGGTTGCAGGTTCGTTCCCCGCCCCTGGTCGGGGCGTGTGTGGGAGGCAGCCAATTGATGTGTCTCTCTCACGTGGCTGTTTCTCAGTCTATGTGTGTGTGTGTGTGTGTGTGTGTGTGTGTGTGTGGCTTCCCTCCTTTCCATTCTCTCTAAAAATCAATGAAAAAAATATCCTCAGGTGAGGATTAACAAAAAAAAGTTACATGACAGAAATATATACACTAATATGGAAAGGTCTCCTTAAGAAACTGTTAAGCAAAAGAAGCTAACAGAACCAACATCATTCCATTTATGTATATAAAAATGCGAGCACACACACACACAACTTCTCTCACTATTAACGACAAAAGTTACAAACTTAAATATGTATATTAAACATACAAATGTATAGGAAAAAGTAAGTTCTAGGTACTGGAGATAATATAGCATGAACATGAGAGCGAAGTCCCCATCTTCCTGCAGCCTACTTCTAGTGGGGAAGAAAGACGATACAGTAAATAAATCTTCCAGCATCAATAAGGGCTATGACCAAAAAAAAGGAAGGTGGGGGTTGGGGAGGGGGGTTGAGAACCAGGGGTGAGGGCTCAGGGAAAAGCTCTCAGAGGAGAAGACCTGAAGGAACAAGTCACATGAGAACTGGGAGAAAAGTGAAGAGCAGAATGGACAACAAAAGTTTTATATTCAATGCAGAAATCATATGACTATTTCTTTTTTAAAAAAATATATTTTATTGATTTTTTTTTTACAGGGAGGAAGGGAGAGGGATAGAGAGCCAGAAACATCGATGAGAGAGAAACATCCATCAGCTGCCTCCTGCACACCCCGTACTGGGGATGTGTCCACAACCAAGGTACATGCCCTTGACTGGAATCGAACCTGGGACCCTTGAGTCCGCAGGCCAATGCTCTATCCACTGAGCCAAACCGGTTAGGGCCATATGACTATTTCTTATACTGACCCACCATAAAAGAAAAGAGCATACATCATATAAACAAAACCACAATTTAATGTTCCATTTATGTAATTCCTGCTCCGCCTGAGCTTTGTTACTACTTTCCAAATGAGCATCCATTAACTGCATGTTCTACCAACACCATCCCCAAGTGCACTGAGAACCAAAGGAGCCAGTGGGAAGGTCAGCATCACAAGAGCCCTGCACCGTGCCCAGTCCCCTGGCTCTGGGCCCACTCGCAACCTGGTTTTGCAGGTATTGGTCTGGAACACTCGCTAAATCCACTCTGCATTTCTCAAAGAGCCCTGACATCATGTTCGGTGCAACCTAATCTCCCTTGGACCTCACACACACAGCCTAAATTTGTGACACCTCTGCTCAAACCTGTTCCTTGGGGATTTACAGCTCTGCTTCCATTTCCTGGGGGCTCTGCTAGCCTCTGACTATGCCACCCTCCCCGTTTCTTAAGACTGCACTGGACCCCAGTCTCCAGGTTGGAGGTCAGCCCTGACCAGGTTTCTATGCAGAACAAACTGAATGCATGTAGTGAGAGAATAAAGCTTCCAGGACTGCAATTTGACACAGGCACAGAATTTAAATATCCTACATAAATGTTTTTTGGGGTGTTTTTGTTGTTAATCCTCACCCAAGGATACTTTTTCTTTTGATTTTTTTTTTTTAAAGAGTGTGTAAGGAAGGGAGAGAAGGCAAGAGAGAGAAAGATCGCCCTAAATGGTTTGGCTCAGTGGATAGAGTGTCAGCCTGCGGACTCAAGGGTCCCAGGTTTGATTCCGGTCAAGGGCATGTACCTTGGTTGCGGGCACATCCCCAGTAGGTAGTGTGCAGGAGGCAGCTGATCGATGTTTCTCTCTCATCGATGTTTCTAACTCTCTATCTCTCTCCCTTCCTCTCTGTAAAAAATCAATAAAGTATATTTTAAAAAAAAGAGAGAGAGAAAGATGATAGAACCTGCAACCCAGGTTCATGCCCTTGACCGGGAATTGAACCTGGGACCCTTTAGTCCACAGTTTGACGCTCTATCCACTGAGCCAAACCGGTTAGGGCAAGGATTTTTAATTTGAGCTTAGGAGAACCCTATATGTCAAATTTTGTTGTGTACATCTCATTGGCATTTTCCCATTCTTCCTTGCAAATAGCACTCTAATTTTTATGTCGAAATATCCACCTTTCCCTCAAGCCCTAACCACCACCCATGTGATTCAGGCTACGGTCTTCATTGGTCTAAGTCAGTGATGGAGAACCTTTTAAGCTCGGCGTGTCAGCATTTTGAAAAACCATGACTTAACTCTGGTGCCGTGTCACATATAGAAATTTTTTGATATTTGCAACCAGAGTAAAACAAAATCTTATATTTTTGATATTTATTTTATATATAAATGCCATTTAACAAAGAAAAATCAACCCAAAAAATGAGTTCGCGTGTCACCTCAGACACGTGTGTCATAGGTTCGCCATCACTGGTCTAAGTGCATCATGGTGGACATAGCCCCCCCTTGCCTTAAATGGTTTATTTATGGGCAGGTGACCCAGTCTGGACAACGAGTGTGAAGAAAAACCTACCAGAAGACCCTAAGAAACCATTTTCCCTCTGGCTATGTTAAATATGTGACACCTTAGAGTTGCTGCAGCCAACTTGAAACCATGAGAGACCAGAGAATAAGGCAAAAAAGCTGAGGCTGGCAGAGCAGAAAGACGAAAAGATTTGGGTCTTGAATGATGTCATGGAGTCAAAGAATTCACTGGTTCTGGACTTTTTGTTATGTGCAATGATTTATTCCCTATTGTTTAAGTCAGTTGAGTTGGAAATTTCTGTACATTCAGCTAAAAGCATTTCACTGATATAATACAAAAATTGGAATATTCTTTAAAATTATAGAGTACTTCTATGTATATCAGTACAGTACAAAGTCTGAAAAGACATATTAGCTAAAACAAAGGAATTTAAGACAGTATATGTTTTTTAAAAGGCTTCAAAAGTCAATTTTATAACTAACATAAACAGAAAAACATAAACCCAATAATTTTTTCTTCTAATTACCATTTAATTGGGATAATAGTCTGTTATACAGCATAAATCAAATTATATATATATATATATATATGACTTTCCCATTTGCCAACCTATTATAAAAAGGTAACTATATACAGTAGTAGCTCATGTGAAGAGAGCTATATGCTGAGTATATTTCGCAACTATTGACTAACCTAGTTCATTATGAACTAAAACCACAGCTCCAGAACACCCACAAATATTCCTTAGTTTCTGATTAAGCAATCAAATCTCAATTATCCCATCCACTCTTGGTTTTGGTTTGTGGTGTGTGTGTGTTTAGGGGGGGTATTTCTTTACCTTTTTTTTTTTTTTTTTTTGTATCTTTCTTTATCCAGATGAAATGGTATTATTGTTTCAGTTAATTTATTTGAACCACAAGATTCCAAGATCCTAATTCACTTTTTGTCTGAAAGATGGCAGACACTTGATCCCTGACAAGGGCAAACATTCATTACCATCCTGTTGAGTTGTCGCCTTAAGAACATGCATATTATATGGCTTTAACAAAAAATGTTATTGATTTCTGAATTCCCTCACCTCCATTTTCAGAAAGTAATCACCACAGGCTACAACATGTAGTCTAAGAGATATCCATGGAACTGAAGTTAGGGAAACCACCATCTTTTCCTCAGGATTTCTAAACAGCTTCAGGGAAATGCACACAGTAAATCCAAGCTCACTTTCAGAAACGTACTCAAGTAGCTGCTAGTCAGAGGGGTTTGACTTAGTTCAGCATCAGTGACTTCTACTTTGTGCAATAACACCTGGCGAATCATCAACAAATCAACAAACGACAAGTGCTGGAGAGGATGTGGAGAAAAAGGAACACTTGTGCTCTGCTGGTGGGAATGCAGACTGGTGCAGCCACTATGGAAGGCAGTATGGAGGTTCCTCAAAAAATTGGAAATGGAACTCCCATTTGACCCTGTGATCCCACTTCTAGGAATATATCCCAAGAAACCAGAAACACCAATCAGAAAGGATATATGCACCCAGATGTTCATAGCAGCACAATTCACCATAGCTAAGATCTGGAAACAGCCTAAGTGCCCATCAGTAGATGAATGGATTAGAAAACTGTGGTACATCTACACGATGAAATACTATGCTGCTGTTAAAAAGAAGGAACTCTTACCATTTGCAACAGCATGGATGGAACTGGAGAGCATTATGCTAAGTGAAACAAGCCAGTCAATGAAGGAAAAATACCACATGATCTCACTCTTTCATGGATAATTAAGACCATTACAAACTTTTGAACAATAATAAATACAGTGGCAGAGCTGCCTCAAACTGATTGTCCGACTGCAGTGGGAAGGCCAGGGAGGGTTGGGGGACAGGAGGGAGGGGAGTAAGAGATCAACCGAAGGACTTGTATGCATCCATATAACCATAACTAATGGACATAAGACACTGGGGGGTAAGGGAGGGCAGGGGCTTGTCAAGGGTGGGGGGGAAAAAAGGACACTTATGTAATACCCTTTGTAATACTTTTAGCGAAAAATAAAAAAAAATAAAAAAATAAAAAATAAATAAAAATAACACCTGGCGATTTGCATCTTCATATTCTTGTCAGGATGTCAGCAATAATTAACCTTCCTAAGAAGCAAACCTCTGTGTGTTCAAAGAAAAGTGAAGGATCTAGATTTGTTTGAACAAATCTGATAAAAATGAGTTGCTTAGGAAGGTGAAAAAAAGTCAATGCATAGTGAAAGAGAGAGCTGAAAAATTTTTATTTATTTTTTGTTAATCCTCACCCGAGGACATTTTTTCCATTGCCTTTTTTTTTAGAGAGAGAGTGGAAGGGAAGGATAAAGGGGAAGAGAGAGAGAGAGAGAGAGAGAGAGAGAGAGAGAGAGAGAGAAGAGACACACATTGACTGGTTGCCTCTGGCATGTGCCCCAACCATACCCTTGTACCCTTAACCAGGATTCAAACCCACAACTCTTCAGTGCAGAGGCCGACACTCTAACCACTGCCCTAAAAATCCTCTGTGCTCTGCCTATTCATTCCTCCCTCCCGGCTCACCCCTGGCAACCACTTATCTTACTGTCTCCACAGTTTTGACTTTTCCAGAATGTCATATACAGTTGACCTGTGAACAATGTGGGGGTTAGGAGCAAGGGTTCCCTGCAACTGTTTACTGTTGACCAGAAGCCTTACCAATAACATAAACAGTTGATTAACACATAATACAATTACCGAATTTAGAGAAAAAAATCTGTGGACCCATGAAATTCAAACTCCAACTATATACGTTGCCAACTATAGTTGGGAATATATTGAATGTAAAGTTTTCAGATTGGTTTCTTTCATTTCATAATATGCATTTAAGGTTTCTCCATGTCCTTTCATGGTTGGCTAGATCATTTTTTATGTGCTGAAAAATGTTGTATAATTTCACTTATAAGAAATGTCCAAAATAAGTAAATCCTTAAAGAGAAAAAGGTAGATCAGTGATTGTCTGACTGGTAATGAGTGTAAGGTTTCTTTAGGTGTGATAAAAATGTCCTAAAATTGATTTTGGTGATGGCTGCACATCTGTGAACATACAAAAAAAGATATTAACTGCACATTATAAATGGGTGAATTGTATGGTATATGAATTATATCTCAAGAAAGCAGAACCCAGAGCTTTCCCTCTGCTTTGGGAATGGCAATACTTCTGCCAGCTCTATGCTTCCTTATTTGTTGGTAAAAATGGTGCAAAGAAATTGCAGTCCTTATTACCTCAGAGCTGATAGTTTAATGGGTAACATTTTTTTAAAAAAAATCCTCTAAATTAACTTCCATTGATTCAGTTTTCAAAAAAACATCACACACCATAACAACATATTAGTGTAATATAGAAGTCTCTTAAACAAATAAAAAAATATTGAAGATTTAGACTCAGAGGTCCTTACACATAGGTTTAGTCCAATATCCCATCTATCAAAAGTCTGTGCCAAACCATGTTTGACAAACATGAACCCAAGGATAGTTAAGACTTTCTGCCAATATTTAGAAAACCTTTGTGCCTTTTATTATGTCTAATCTAAATATCTTTTGCTATTGATTTCATTTCCTCTTACAGATCAGACTCAAGTGGAGATGGAGAGAGATCTCAATTACAGTGTTAAATCCCCTCTGTAATCTAACCAGTCCAGGTATGCTCTTCCTCTCTCAAAGGCGGCACTTTCTGTTTTGATATTAGATATTTTGGGGAGAAAAAAAGAGCAAAGACGGAAAAAGATTAAATGAAAATACAATACACACTTGACTTCACTAAATCATTTAAAAAAGGGCTCCAGAGGAACTACTTTCCCTCCCATCTTGGATTCCCATTTATTTTTGAACTGAAGTGAAGAGATTCCTAGGGGTAACATGGAGAGCCACATGCCCTCACAGAAATATCCCCACTGATCAGCCGATGAGAAAATAGAAGATGAAATACAGACCTACCTCTGTTCGTGTACCCTTTTATGTCCTTGCTTACATCTATTCATTTGCTCTAGAATTCTACTTCACTACTGAAAGAAATCCAGGAGGAGAATGACTGGTTCCTTTAATGTTTCATGCATACAACCTACTGTCACATGTGTGGACCAGAGTCAACAGAGATTATGATTTCTGCTGAGGTCAGAAAGAAATGAGATTGAGATGGCAGATCCTGACAGGCAAGATTTCTTCTCCAAAAGCCATGTAGAGAATTTAATAATTAAATGCAATTAATTTCTGGTGAAATCATTAAAATATTCATAGGTAAATTATGATCTATTAACAATTACTTTTCAGCTTTGAATTTCCCCTGTAGCTCTGGGGAAATCATCTCTTTTCTGATTTTGGTTTCCCTTCTCTACACAGCCCTTCATGAACAAGGGACAGGTTTTAGTTAAGATAAAATATACAGCTACAGTACAGCCCAGACATAAAATGCTGTGCAATAAAGCAATGCTATGTGCATTTATATGCCTCTTTATCTGCAAAGCATCTGTGTACCTATTACCTTATTTGAGCCTCACAAGAATTTAAGGTAGGTAGAAAAAAATATTAATTCTGTTTTATAAATAAGAAAGTAAAATTTAAAAGGGGCCAATCCCAAGTCACACAGCTATTGACAGAAAGACGTGCTCTCAAGACCAGAATTTTATCTCCCAGGCAGAGGACTCTTTCTACTGCCACCGGGATACTTACTTGGCTGTGCATTTAAGGTCAGCAGGAACTTCCATTCTAAAACAAAGGATGTAAAAGTGGCCAATTGACTCCCTCACATCTCTGGCATTTCATGGTCTTTCTCTGTTTAACCTTACAAGGCATGGGTGGAAAAGAAGCCAGTGTCATGTCTGAAAAAGTGTGTGAGCAATAGGGCATAATGGGAGTAAGTTTCTCTGGCCCATGGGCAAGCACTGGAATTGTTACTTAATTATCTTGTTTAAAGGCTGAAATCCTGTAATTCTAGCCGGAAGAGAACAAAAAGATTCCCCTCTTCTTTACCATTTTCAAAGTGGGAAGAGCTGAACACTTCCCATTTCCTAACAGTAGGAGATGAGTGATAAGGGTCTACTGAAAGCTGCTAAACCCCCATCCTAAATGCACATATTAGGGCACTGCAGAGTGCTGGAGCCAAAGCCATCTTCTGGTCTTGATGGGGCTTGCCAGGAGGCAGGTCGCAGTAGTCACTGGGCAAGAATGCTGGGTAGTCTCTGGATAGATTTCCCCCTACTACTGCCTACATGTCAGGACCCACTTTTCTCCCTAAGGCTAATGGTTGATCTGCTAATGGTTTTGGTTTTACATTCATACTGTTATCCTTTTTACAGCAATGTAACCAAGAGTTGAACCTGAGCTATGAGAAGGTTAGAAAAAATTTCAGGGACTCTTAGCACTTCCTTTCCTGGTTGTGGTTTCATTGTACCTCATCATACAGACCACATAAGCAGGGATGACTGAGATGCAAATTGTATATAGAAAGACTGAGGTGTACATGTAACCATAGGAAGATCCCTGTGGGACAAGTTATTAAACAAAAGCAAACTTGTTAGTAGGACTATTGTTAGTACAAGTGATCTACCAGGTATGTTTTTTTAAAAATATGTTTTTATTGATTTTAGAGAGAGAGAAACATCGAGAGAGAAATATCATCAATGGGCTGCCTCCTACACACCCCCTACTGGAAATTGAGCCCGCAACCTGGGCCTGTGCCCTGACCTGGAATCGAACAAGTGACCTCTTGGTTCATGGGTCGATGCTCAATCACTGAGCCACACTGGCTGGGCCTACCAGGTATGTTTTGAAGAGCCAGAGAGAGACATTCTTGCCTCCAAATATTTCTTCTATTAGCGAACTGTATTGCCTCAGAGTCTATTTAATCATTAGAATTTTATTTCTTTGGACTAAATAGCCTCCAATTAGAAAAGCAAAGTCATCCTAAGAAGGACAGCACAATAGGAGGCTGCCATTAACCCCTTCGTCAATATTAATATACCTGCTCTCTCCTTTTTACAAGCTGGGAAGGAACGAGAAAGATCTGAGGGTGAGATAATTCTGAAATTTGATTACTTTCTAGTGATGGTCAAGCCTGAGTGAGGACCCGTAGAGGGAAATTTTAAATGGGAGGGGCGAAGAAGAGATACAGTGAGGGGCACTGAAAGGTGTAGAGTCCCTGTTTTACACTTTAACTTGCAAAAGTTTTCTTTCAGTGTCTTCAAATCACAGAGTGATGCACAAATAAGAATTATAGATAAATATCTCTGGACAAAGCAAAACAATGTAAAGGAAATGCTTTGTGGCAACAAAGCATTTTTGGCAACTCCAAGAACTAAAGTAACAGAAACCAACAGTTTGAAACAGGAGATGTCAAGGCCTCTATAAGTGATGCATTAACTAGGTTACTCATCCCATCTCAACAGCTCATTGAACTTGAAAATTGGTTTAATCAACGGATAAACTTTCCAGTTTACACAAAGTTACCCTACAAGGAAAATCTGCAATAACTGACTCTACCCGAAGGTGTTACTGACAGGACAAACAGATCAGTTCTCCTGAAAAGTGTGCTTGAGACAGTAACACTTCAGAAACAGGATGGAATTTTCTTGAAGGGTAGAATTAACAAAATAAAGCCCAGAAATGTGATCACAAGGAAAAAAAAATTCCAGGTTTATGACAAGTTATTTTAAAAGATGAAAGAAAACGTTCCCTTTCCAGCGTTCAAGATGTCTAAGCAAGGATGTGATGGGTCTTAGGGTATTCCAGTAGAAGCCATGATTAACTGTGCTGACAACACAGGAGCTAAAAATCTGTTTATCATCTCTGCAAAAGGGATCAAGGGACGCCTGAACAGACTTCCTGCTGCTGGTGTGGGTGACATGGTGACGGTCACAATTAAAAAAGGCAAACCAGAGCTCAGAAAGAAGGGACATCCAATTCGACAATGAAAGTCTCACCAGAGAAAAGATGGCACGTTTCTTAATTTTGAAGATAATGCTGGGGTCACAGTAAACAATAAAGGGAAGATGAAAGGTTCTGCCATCAGAGGACCAGTTGCAAAAGAATGTGTAGATTTGTGGCCCAGGATTGCATCCATGCTGGCAGCACTGCATGAGCCTCCGGTGTATTTGTAAAGAAAAAAAACCCATTAAAAAGTATCCCCCGCCCCCTAAAAAAAGATGAAAGAAAAAAAGTAGGTATTTTCAATGAAGGAGACTCTCTTTACAATTTTGTAATGATGAAAGTAGTAAAACCATTTCAGTGACTTAATTAATTTAATTTGCTACATAAATGTTCAAACTCGTTAAAGCATGCTGAAGAGTTAGTTGGCCTCATAATATTGACAAACATAAATCAAGAAGCTTTTGGCCTGAGAATACAATTTCATGTTTAAATCAGTAACACAACATCTCTCAAGTGCTATGAAATCAATCTCCATTATATCAGATCCAGCAAAAGGAAAATTAAGTTAGGATTTCTTTCTAAGGAATTATATTTCAGTTAGGATATTGGTTTACTGACTTGCAGGTCCATAAGTTAAAATAAATGCCAGCTGTATTTAAAAACTTGTAAAAAAAAAAAGAGAGAGAGAGAGAAAATCAGATGCTTCATGGTACTGTGTCTTTTCACATACACACTAAAGTTCCAAAATTAATGTTTTAATTTTACTCTAAATTGGAATAGGGGAGTGAAATGAGAAGACAAAAATATGAAGACACTGAAAATAAAAGTAACAGCAACATTAAAACGCTGAAACATTCAAATATAATTATGTTGTAATTTTTAAAGAAAAGATCCTTTGCCAATGTCATCTTGTATCTCCTGAATTAATGATTCTTACAGCTGGTGATATTCAGAAAAGAAATGCAATATCTACTCAAAGAGAGATCTAATTATAAAAGGTAAGATTTCTGCTATTTAAATGTTGGATACAATGCTTGATTTGGGGGAAAGAGGACTTAAGGATGATTTGGAAAGATGAGCAACTTCCAAAGAAACACCCTTAAAAAGCAAGCAGTGAGGTGCTGTTAAATATATATATATATATATATATAAAGCCTAAGCAACTGAACGACCAGTCGACTGGACGCTATGACATGCACTGACCACCAGGGGGCAGACGCATACCAACAGGACAGTAGGGGGGTGAAGGCCTGTGCTGGGGGGCAGGAGTGGGCAGGGAGAGGTCAATGGGGGAAAAGGAGACACATGTAATACTTTCAACAATAAAGAATTAAAAAAAAATACCAACAGGAAAATAATAGCAACCAATACTTGTTCACCCCTTACCATGAGAGCTACTGGTTCTGAACACTTTACATATATTATCTTTTTAATTTCATAATAACCCAATCAGGTAGTTATTGTAATTATGCCTATTTTACAGATAAGTAACAGAGAGGTTACGTAACTTGTCCATAGTTATTAAATGTGAGTCAAGCTCAAAACTTAGGAGGTTATTACTCCAGGGTCACAGTACGTATCTCTCTCTGATAGAGAAAGGTAAAATATATTCCAAGATTAAGGCTTTATGTCAAATTCTTATTTACCTGCCCACTGGCTGCCACTCTGGATAATTCCATCTCTCTACTTTGGTATCTGGAAACCCCACTACAGGAGTTAATATGGTGGTAAATATATCTCTATAATGACACTCAAATATTTGTGATTTAATATATATTACTTCATTTCAGCCTCTCAACAATTCTATGAGAGTAACAGTTCCTGGGTGGATTATAACTCTATCACCATCTCTAAATGTACAAGAAAAGATGACAGTCTCTTTTTCCCCCTCTGACCTGCCTATAATATCTACTTTCTCACCATTCTCACAGACATCCCTCTAATCAAAGCCCTCATCTCTCTGTGGCATGGAATACCACAACAGCCTCCTAGTTATCTCTCTGGCTCCTTTCTTCATCCATCTTTCATGCTCCAGCCAATCACTCCTACACGTCTTTCATCATGTTGCTTCCTCTCCTAAGAATCTATAGTGATTCCCAAATGCCCATCACATCAAGTCCAAACTCCTCTCTGCCCAGCATCAAGGCTTTTTGTGGTACACCCCATCCCTCTATATCTAGCCTTACTTCCCCAAGGCACCCACAACAACTTGGTTCAGGGAGACAGATCAAGTCCCAATTCTCTATGCACGAGCAGCCCACTTTTGTCTTGTTTTTATGCTCTCTTTCCTATCTGAAGACATCTTTTTCCTTCTTTCTCACATGTTAACCCTCATTCCATACCCACCATCATCTCTTGCCTAGATCCAGATTGCCCCAGCAACATCCTAATAGGTCTCTCTGCTTCTAGTCTTGTGCCACTTTCATCCTTAACAGAGCAGCCAAAGTCATTTTGCTAAAATGTAATTATGATGAATCCTTTCCTCCTTAAAAATCTTTCAATGGCTTCCATTTAAAGTCAATATAAACCCAAATCCCTAAACATGGCACTTATGGCTCTTTGTGATCTTGGTTTCTTGCATTAAGCCAGGATGTAGAAATAGCCCGAGTACCCATCGGCAGATGAGTGGATAAAAAAGCTGTGGTACCAAGCATGTCAAACTTGTGGCCAGCGGGTTTGACATGCTTGATTTACACAATGGAATACTATGCAGCTGTAAAAAAGAAGGATCTCTTATCCTTTGAGACAACATGGAGGAACCTGGAGATTATTATGCTAAGCAAAATAAGCCAGTTAGAGAAAAATATATGATCTCACTTATATGTAGAATCTAATGAACAAAATGAACTGACAAATAAAACAGATTCAGAGATATGGAAGCATGCAACAGACTAACAATTCTCAAAGGGAAAGGGGAAGACGGAAAGAAATTAACCAAAGAACTTATATGCATATGTACACAATCCATGGACACAGACAATAGTGCAGTGAAGGCCTGGGGAGCAGGTAAGAGAGGGGAGGACGAGGGGGGGTCAGTGAGAAAAAAAGGGGGACATCTGCAATACTTTCAACAATAAAGATAAATTTTAAAAAAAGAATAGATGAGACAAATAGCAAGATGGTACATTTAAACTCAACCATATTAAAATTACATTAAATATAGATAATCTAAACTATTTAAAAGACTAGTATTAAAAGACACAGGTTAGCCCTAGCTGGTCTGGTTCAGTGGAAAGAGCATCGGCCCATGGACTGAAGGGTCCCAGGTTCGATTCCAGTCAAGGGCATGTTCCTTGGTTGCAGGTTCCCTGGCCCTGGTCGGGGTGTGTGCAGGAGGCAACCAATTGATGTGTCTCTCTGTCTCTCCCCATACCTTCCATTCTCTAAAAATCAATGGAAAATATCCTCGGGTGAGGATTATTAACAACGACAAAAACAAAAACACAGAGATTATCAGAATGAATTTTTTTAAAAAAGCAAGACCCTAAAATGTGCCTACAAAAAATCCATTTCAAATATAAAGACACAGATTAAGAGATGAAGATATACCATAAAAACACTAATTTTGTGAAAGCTGGAATGGCTATATTAACATCACAAAAAGTAGACTTTGGAACAAGGAATTTTAAAAAAGGAATAGAAGGGTCAATTCCTCAAGAGGACAAAAATTCTATGTATGCACACAGTAAGAGGTTCAAATACTCTAACCAAGTTAATCTGGTATTTACAAACCACACCTCTACAGGTACATGGAACATAGTATGCTCCTTGTCCACAAAGAAATGATAAAGCAATAATGGAAAGTTACCTGGAAAATCTTACAAATATTTGAAATTTAAACAACAAACAGCACACATCTAACTAATCCATGGGAGAAAAAGAGATCATAAGCAAAATTAGAAAATATTTTGAAATGAATGAAAGTGAAAATACATCAACATTTGGGGAAGTTTTACTCTGGAGGAGACCAGAAAAATAAGGAATGAGGTATTTGGAATGAGATACAGGGAATAAGAGAGAAGTTTTGTTAAAAATATATATTAAGTAATACTTATATGTAGAGGGGAATAATTCAGTAGAAAGAAGAAACTGATGTTGCAGGTGACCCAATTCAGAAGCAGTTTTACTCCAGGGGTTTTCATCCTTGGGAAATTACTAGAAATTAGTCCTAGTCACCAGTGAGCAGGGGTGATGGTGTATCTTCATTTATCTTCCAAGAGAGAAAGCTTGCTCCCAGTGGTAACTGTAGGTTTCATTCTTATGTGTACAGGGTAGTACAAACCTAGAGCCTGGCTTTATACATAAAGCTTGGTTTGGATTTAGCTCCTATTTTCCTGAGGTAGTTGAAATTCTACCCTAACATTAATGTCTAGTATTCCTATTGGCCTGAGGCTTCAGTGACTGCAAAGTTACTACATAGAGCTTGAGGTAATAAAAGGTATTATTATTATTATTATATACCGGCTTATTATATATTTGCCACTTTACATTTAATAACCCTGCAAGCCTCACAAGAGCGCTATAAAGTAGGTATTATTATTAAGATAATTTTACAGGTGAAGAAACCAAGGCACAGAGATGTTAAGTAACTTGCTTACGGTCACACATTCAAGATTTAGGAAGTGGCAGCCTCGGGATTTGAATGCAGGCAGCCTGATTTTGGAACCCAAGGGTTTTGCAATAGTTTGTTCAGAGGGAAGATATGGGAGTAAGGATTTATCATACAGTACATGATAATTTGTGCATGCTGATCTAAACAAAAATTCCCATCCTAACATCAGAACCATATCACATTGTGGGTAGTGAATTCATTTTAGCAAAAAATTATCTATCACATTAAAATAATGCCATCAATTTGATATTTTTGTTGGCATTAAAATTTTAAATGTGTTTATTTTTTCAAGCTGTGAGGTAAAATATGTAACTTGATTTTATGTTTTTGCATATTTACTTAATATTACAATAAGGGTTATTTTAACCAAAAAACAATGTTTGCTCTTAAAAAAAGACACCAGTAAGAAAAGACGAGGAAATGTTTGCAATACAGATATATGACAAGACACTTGTATCCACTACATTAAAGAACTCTTACAACTCCATAAAAAGAAATCATCCAATTTAAAAATGGAAAAATATCTGAACAGTTACTTCATGTAAGGGACACATGAATAGAAAATAGCACTTGAAAAGACATGTGCTCGATTTAATTAGTCATCAGGGAAATATAAATTTAAACCACAATGAGATACTACTATAGACCCATTAAAATGGCTACAAATTAAAAGTTGGCAAGAATATGGAGCAAGGGGAACTCTCATACTTTGCTGGTCACAATGTAAAATGGTACAACTAGTTTGGAAAGCAGTTTGGCAGTTTCTTATATACCTACAAAGAGCCAGCAATTCCACTCCTAGGTACTACTTAGCAATAAAAAAGTAGTGAAAAACTGATCTACATAACAACATGGATGAATCTCGAAAACATTATGCTGAGCAAAAGGAGTCAAACACAAAAGGGTATATACTAAATGATTTCATTTACCTAAAATACTAGAAAAGACAAAGCTCATCTACAGTCACAGAAAGCACATCAGTGGTTTCCTGAGGTGGAGTGTGGAATGGGAGATCATCTGAGCAAAGGAACGTTTGAGGTGATGAAAATGTTCTATATTTTGATTGTAGTGATGGTTACATGGATTTATATGTACACTCACTGAAATGTACACTTAAAATGGAGCATTTTATGCAAATTATACTTTGGTAAAGTTAGATTTCAATGAAAGCATGTAATCATATGTAATCCTATATAATAAAAGGCTAATATGCAAATCGACTGAACGGCGGAACAACTGGTTGCTATGATGCTTACTGACCACCAGGGGGCAGACACTCAACGCAGGAGCTGCCCCCTGGTGGTCAGTGTGCTCCCACAGGGGGAGCACCACTCAGATAGAAGCCAGGCTCACGGCTGGAGAGCGTAGTGGCAGTGGTGTGGCAGGAGCCTTTCCCGCCTCCACAGCAACTGCAACACTAAGGATATCCGACAGATGACTTGAGGGCGCAGGCTGGGTTGAGGGACCCCTCTCCCCTTGAGTGCACAAATTTCATGCACCGGGCCTCTAGTAATAATATATTAAGATTATGTTTTTGTAAAAGAGAAAAAAAAAAGGCATATAAGGAGCTCATATACTTTTATATATATCTATATGAGCACAGAGAAAGGTATAAAAGAATATATACCAAACCATTATCATTATTTACCTTGGGAGGTGAAAATAGTAAATGTAACTAATATTTCGGAGAGACTAGATTTTTCTTTACACACCTCTGTATTGTTAGGCTTGTGGTGAGCATGCACTATTTTGGGTAGTGTGATAATTAGTGTGCAGCTATGGCTACCAACACACCATCCCTGAACACAATGCTGTTTCTCTCAACAAGAATTAGAGGCTACTTCCCTGCTCCTTGAACCTGAGCTGGTTTTATGACTTACTTTGACAGTAGAATGTGGCAGAAGAGACAGTAAGCCAGTTCCAGGTTTAGCTCTTAACAGCCCTGGCAGCTTCTCCTTTTGTTCTCTGGGAAACCATTCATCACGCTGAAAAGAAGTTTGGCCCAGACAACCAAATGGGGAGTGTTCACATGCAGGCACAGAGAGAAGCCATGTGGAGGAGCACTGAGGCACCCCAGTCAAGACCCCAGCTGAATGCAACCTGCTGGGTGAGCCCAGGCTACACCACATGCAGCAAAAGACCACCAGCTGAGCCCAGACAACACCATGGGGAGCAGAGATGAGCTGTCCCTAGCAAACCTTACCCATATTATAGAATTCAGAACAAATAAATGGTTGTGGAATTAAGCCATTAAGTTCTGGGTTGTTTATTACACAGAAGAGAACCAAAAGATATATTATGAAAGAAAGACCCATAAAGTAAAATTTTTTTAATTGGTAAATTAAAAGTTAAGATATTTCTGGAAACTACTTATTTAGAATGCCCTTGAGGTAACTGGTTATAATGCTGCACCTTTAAACAAATTTGGTTGAGCAAGATACTTCTAAAGGTGATTTATTTATTTATTTATTTATTTTTTAAATATATTTTTATTGATTTTTCACAGAGAGGAAGGGAGAGAGATAGAGAGTTAGAAACATCGATCAGCTCCTCCTGCACATCTCCCACCGGGGACGCGCCCGCAACCGAGGCACATGCCCTTGACCGGAATCGAACCTGGGACCTCTCAGTCCGCAGGCCGACGCTCTATCCACTGAGCCAAACCGGTTTCGGCTAAAGGTGATTTATTTTGTCATTCCTTGACTACTCTTTTTTTTTTTAATATATTTTATTGATTTTTTACAGAGAGGAAGGGAGAGAGATAGATAGTTAGAAACATCGATGGGAGAGAAACATCGACCAGCTGCCTCCTGCACATCTCCCACGGGGGATGTGCCCGCAACCCAGGTACATGCCCTTGACCGGAATCGAACCCGGGACCCTTCAGTCCGCAGGCCGACGCTCTATCCACTGAGCCAAACCGGTTTTGGCACCTTGACTACTCTTATAAGGTAATTGATAGCAAAATGTACTACTATTGCATTTCTTAAATTAAGACATTTTCTCCCATTGCAATCAAGACAAACAACATAATAACAAAAGATGGACTTTCTTAGTCCATTCACTTTGAAGAACTCAATTTTCAAAAAATACTTTTCTCTATTTGGCAACAGACATAGCAGGGGTTCAAAAAGCACAATCTCACCCACAATTTTAGGAAGTAATCTGTCAGTATATAAGCAAGTTAAAATATAAACAGCCTTTGACCCAGTGATTCCACTTCGGCAAATATCGAACTTATAGAAATAAATGTTCCAGTACCTTAGCATGTACATACATACAAAATATGCATATATTTATATTAGCATATGTATGTGAAAATTTATATTGCAATACTGCATGTCAGGAAAAAAAGAAAAAAGTGAAGGTTTATTCACAGAGAAATGGTTGATTAAATGGTCTAAATTGTGGTATATCCATACTATAAAATATTATGTAGCTGTTTTTTTAAAAAAATTTTATTTATTGATGAGAGAGAGAGAGAGAGAGAGAGAAAGAAACATCCACTTATTTATGCATTCATTGGTTGATTCTTGTATATGCCCTGACTGGGGATAGAACCTGCAACCTTGGCATATTGAGACAATGCTCTAACCAACTGAGCTAACCAGTCAGGGCTATGTAGCTGTTATAAAGCTCCTTTTCTTATCTTAATTCCCAGTCCAAGCCAATTGGAATTCACAGTAGCCTGCTAGACAAATCTAATTTATCAATTTTCCTGTTTTTTACAACTGGCTAGGAGAAGGTGGTTGTCAGAAAAGAATTTGGGGCTGAATTTGTTCCTCTCTGGGCAGATGGCTGGTTTTCTAAAATCAGATTATGAGCTTTATCCTGGAACTAGATAGGATCATGGGTTGCTCATCACTAGATTAAACTGTAAGGGGGCACAAAGTGATTACTAAACTAAAACAAGCCGAAACCGGTTTGGCTCAGTGGATAGAGCGTCGGCCTGCGGACTGAAAGGTCCCAGGTTCGATTCCGGTCAAGGGCATGTACCTGGGTTGCGGGCACATCCCCCGTGGGAGATGTGCAGGAGGCAGCTGATCGATGTTTCTCTCTCATCGATATTTCTAGCTCTCTATCTCTCTCCCTTCCTCTCTGTAAAAAATCAATAAAATATATATATAAAAAAAAAATAAACTAAAACAAAAATTAGGCAGGTGAGCCTTGGCTGGTATTGCTAAGTGGTTAGAGGGTTGGCTTGAGCACCAAATGGTCAAGGGTTTGATTCCTGGTCAAGGGCATGTGCCTGGGTTGCAGGTTCCATCCCCAGCCCCAGTCAGGGCGCATGTGTGAGCAACCAATCTATGTGTCTCTCTCACATCAATGTCTGTCTGTGTCCCTGTCTGCGTCTCTGTCTGTCTCTCTCTCCCCCTCCCTGCATTCCTCCCACTCTCTCTAAAGATCAATGGAAAAAATATCCTTGGATGAGGATTAACAACACAACTAATAAAAATTAAGCAGGTGATGTGAAAAAGAGTTGACAAAGTACATTAAATAAGGTAATTAAGAGTTAGAAATACCCCCTTTTCCTGGACCCACCTTTTCCTGGAAGATAAAGAGAAAATGCACCTCCTAACTTAGAAGTATAAATTGCTTTGCCCCAGCATTCCTGGGTGTCATTCTACTTGCCCTGGCATATTCCAGTAGAGACCTGAGATTTAGTTCTCTCCCCTCATTCCTCATTCCAAAAATTAATTCCTGATCTTTTCTATAGAGTTCACTGAAGGTAAACTTTTCAGATGAATATCTTCAACATGAATAGGGCTTTCTATTTTTGCTTAATTTTAGAAACTTCTGATCTAGAGTAAACTGGAACTTGTTTGAGCTTGCTGAGTAAGAAGACTATGTTCTGCCTTTAAATATAATTAAGTGCTATTCTTTGTATATAACGACGATGACACCACCAGATCTGAGTTGCTCTTCTAGAGCAACAATGAGTTCACTGAATCACACAACCACCCTTTCATCCAGCACTCCCTCCCCTCACACCCTCCCTTCCTTTCATCAGCCCACCCGCCCACCACATTTTCTGATACGTTCTTCCATTCATTCTGGGAGTCAAGGTAGAAATCTGGTCTGAAGCCACGGAATAATTTTTCTGTATGAGAAATTAGCAGTCTCATTCACTGCTGACAAGAGTGCACATTTCTGGAGGACAACTTAGCACTAAATATCAAGAGCCTTAAAGCATGTGTATACTTTGACCTAGCAATTTCCCTTGCAGGAACCAATCTTAAAGAAAAAATCAAAGAGTCACCAAAAGGATTTGTGTATAAGAATAATCAATAGCACACTTCTCATAATCCTTGAAAAGTTCCTCATAAAGAAAGTAACTGGAAACAACCTAATTAAACAATAATAGCTTTTTGGAAGAAAATTAAATATTATAATAGATTCAGATTACTGATTATATAATACAACCAATATAACTTATATTTTCAAGAAATATTAAATGACAGAAAAGTGCTGATAATGTTAAATGAAAAAAATGCAGGATATACACAGTATAATTAGAGTTCCTAGAAAAAAAGGAAAGATCAAAATGTAAACAAAAAGTGGTTATTTCTGAATTATGAGATTATCAGTGATTACTTTGTTTTTTAAAAATACTTTAAAAATACTTTCCAAATTTCCCAAAACTACCATGTATTACTGCTACAATTAGGAGGGGTAAGATCTATAAATAGATTTTAAACTTACATCTCTGAAAAAATTGATGTGAAGATAATTTAAAAATATACTTTATTCATTTTATGGTCCATTAAATGTAAAAAGAAGGCCCAAAAAAGTGTAGGAGGCATACATAATCACCTATAAGGTGGCCACAGGCTCTAATGAGGACACACTCCCATATTTAGCAGATAGGATCAGAAAAGGCTATTCACTAAAAAAGTATGCTCATAAGATTAGCCACATGCAGAAGTTTCCATCCCCAGAATTCTTGGATGTTAATCCTCATCCAAGGATATTTTTTCCAAAAGGATTTGTAAATATATTAAAGAAGGGAATGAATAACTTTCAAACTCTGTCCAGTGAGATGGCAATCTAAATTATAACTGAGATGTGTCAAGGCCACCAGGATGATCACGCAGGTTGCGTATTGTACAACTCCAAGGCATGCCGTTCATACAATGATGCCTCTTAGAGTTTTTACAGCTGTGAACAACCTGAATAGCTGTAAATGGCAGTCCTGGACTTAACTAACACATCTGAGTGATGTTAAAGCAGAAACAAAATGGCTCACATGAGCCCTAGAACAGGATCTATCTAAAGGGGCCTTCTTGACAATTGGGGCCAGATCATTCTTTGTTGTAGAGAGCTGTCCTGGGCATTGCAAGATGTTTAGGAACATCCCTACCTTCACAGTGGACATACTAATAAGCCTCCAGGTGTACAGACTTTGGTTCCAAAGCCAGACTGTTCCCCCACCGTTTCAGAAGGATGGAACAAGAAAACTCACCTAATGCTCTCACAATTCGCATCAGGACTTCCCCGACTTTCATTCGGGTCTCTGGTGTATGCTTGTCTTTGCTGCTGTCATACTGAGCCAACAGGCCAATCAAGATTTTCTCCGGGTACGCATCTGAGAGCAGGGCAATCCCTGAAATTGAAAATAAAAAGAAAATTCGTTACTTTTTAGGACTGAAAGACAAATAAACCTAGACAGCCTGCGATGGGCTGAACACTAAGGCATTTAAACCCACCTCTGTAATTCTCGGCAAGGGCTGCCCTTTATTTGGAGTGACAAGACAGTGAGTGGAAAGAACATGGGGCTGGGAGTTCTAGTCCCAGCCCTATATAATTTCTAAGATCACTTCCAGCACCGACATTCCATGATTTATGAGTTATAGACTCTTAAAGCAGAGGCTAGATGACTGCAATCATGGTAGGGGTTCACACAACAGCAGGAGAAGACTGGATTAAATGCCTTCTAGAATCCTGATTCTGGACTTTAAGGTTCTATGACTACTATTGTCCCTGCCTGAAGCACAGCAGTGATTCCTGTCTCTGCTGCAGTTCTCCGTTCCAGTATGAGTTCTCTCTGTAAAATGTCAACAGTGAGAGCAGTTTCCACAAGAAATACCTTCAGAGATTCTGGGCACAGTCAATAGTAGATATATGCTATAGCTGAGTTCCCTGATCAGAAATAGCGAAGATCCTGCTCTTGACTCCCCCTTCCTAGGACTTGCTGACCCCTTCTCCCATCATGCCAGTACCTCCCAAATGTGTGTCTGCAGCAGTGTTATCATATCTGTGCCCAGCTCCATATCAAACAAACTCTAGAGGGGTGGCAGGAGGAAGAGACTTAAGACAGGACCAGAAATAAAGCTCCTGGTCTCAAAGCATATAAATACAAATTCCATCACTGCGGTTGGGTGGGTGGGTGGTGGAAAAGGTTATATAACGTCTAAAGAATAGTGAGGGCCCTGACTGGTTTGGCTCAGTGGATAGAGCGTCGGCCTGTGGACTGAAGGGTTCCAGGTTCGATTCCGGTCAAGGGCATGTACCTTGGTTGTGGGCACATCCCAGTAGGGAGTGTGCAGGAGGCAGCTGATTGATGTTTCTCTCTCATCGATGTTTCTAACTCTCTATCCCTCTCCCTTCCTTTCTGTAAAAAATCAATAAAATATATTTTTTTAAAAAAGAAGAGTGAGGAAAAAGAAAAAACAAAGGAAGAAAACATGAAATTTCAAAATATACCCAGGATGAAGATGCTTCTCACTACCTCCTCCTCAATCTCAGATGATAGTCCATCATCTCTGGCCTGGTGTTTTTCAATGATCTCCTAATCAGTCACCCTGCTTCTACCCTATTCCCTAACTGCAGCTGGAACTTCCTGGTTAAAACATAAACCAGGCCCTAGCCGGTTGGCTCAGTGGATGCAGTGCCCAGGCTGTGGGCTCAATCCCCGGTGGGGGGCGTGCAGGAGGCAGCTGATCAATGAGAACTCTCATCATTGATGTTTCTATCTTTCGCTCCCTCTACCTTCCTCTCTGAAATCAATAAAAATATATTTTTAAAAAAGATTTTTTAAAAAAACAGGTCCCATCATTCTTCTGTCCAAATCCCTCAACAGTTTCTCTTCTCCCCTAAATATGGGCAGCTCCCAGTCCCCACCTGCCTTTGCTTTCTCTCTGACCTCCTCTTTTACCATACTCTCCTTTGCTCCCTATAGTCCAGCAACTCTGGACTCCTTGCTTTTCTTAGAATAGACTGACTGCCTTACTTTTCCCTCTGCTCACCCCACTCAGCCTGCTTCATTTTTCTTCTCAGCACTTAATATTACCTGACATGTTATATATTGCTTATTTATTGTCTGCGCTCCTCCTTAAAATGTGAACTCTACAAAGTCAAGGACTTGTTTTATTCCCTGCTATAGTTTAAATGCCTAGAAGAGTGTCAGCACATAGCAGGTGCTCAATAACTATTTGTTAAATGAATGAATGAACAAAAGGGCTCAAAGACAGAGTCTTGATATAAATTTTAGGAATTAAGAAAGAGAAGATGGGGAAAGAGTAATATAAATGTTTGAGAAATCTATAATTATTTTTTTACCTGAGTTAACCATTCTCCTGTTTAAGCTTAACAATCTTGCAGGCAAAGTCTACATACTGTTTTCTATGTTACAGATAGTGATTCCATTCTCTTATAAATCAGATATACACAAAGGCGGAGCAACTGCTATGGGCTGTACCTGTCTGCCCATCCTCTTTTTGCCCTCCCCTTTCCTACCTTTTCATTGCTTTGGGAAAAGCCTGGGAAGTCTCTGCAGGTGGTCCTAATCCATAGCTCTCTTTATGTGGCCTCCAATTTTATACAAACAGAAGTACTGCTCTTAAGGGAGTTTCAGGCTGTGGCAGAACCTGAATTAGATTACTTCCCTGTTGGCAAAATGTGACCCAGCATTTGTAGTTAGTTCTATTATGTAAAAAAATGGGCAACTTCTTGGAGGTCCAAGGTGGAATGAGAAACACCTAAGCATAGGAAAAAGGTCTGTGGCTTAAGAAAAGGATAAACCAATTGTTTACCAAGAAAGAGGAATAAAAAATCTTCCCAGTTCTGAAAGAACCCCAAAGAAAAAGTGAATTGGTGGCTGGTAACTGCAATTCTGGTAGATGCTGTTTAGCTAACCTGTTACAAGGCCCAGCACATATTATAGATCTGTTTCTCCCATAACTAGTTTTCCATCAGAAATTCCCAACTAAAAAACCTGGTAAATGTGCTTCCTTTTGGAAATATAGGTCGGGACTTTATAATGGAAATCAGTGGAAAAGTGGAATTTGCCTTATAAATCTTTGATATATATCTAGCTTTTCTAAAGCATATGTAGTACTAAAATCCCTCCGACTGCAGTGTATGCCTATTTTCTCTCATTAATCTTTGGCAGGGAACAGTTTGTTTACTTCTGTGAGCATGTTATCCTTCCATATACTTCAAAACGAGCTCTTGCTTTCCTCTCAGTAGCAGGCACCTTTGGTTGCAGAGAGCATCTACTCACTCTCCTGCTAACAGCACTCGTGTTCCTTTGAGATAAGTATCCCTTCTTGAAGCTCCACTCTCGGCCCAAGTGGTTTGAGTGCAGCTAACATCCTACTTTCTCTCCCTCCTGTGGGAACTCATGTCCCAGGCTGGCCAGTTAGGATATTCCATTGCATCCCCACCATTATGAATGGTTCAGGAATGCGCAATGCGATTCAATCCCGGAGCCCACATCAGAACTACTGGGAAAGATAAGTTCTAAGTTCTTTCTACTTTCTTTCCTGTTGAAGTTATGAGCCGGAAGCTGCCAGTGGCCACCCTGTGGAAAAAGCCCACCCAAAAATGGTGCCAACGCCGAAGAGGGTCAAGCCAAGAGCCGGAAGGAGAAAAGGAAGAGACCCGATTGCATACTTTGAGCCCCTGGATCCAACTGTACTCCTTCCGGCTTGAATCTTTGGATACATAAGGCAATAAATACCCTCTATGCATATGTCAGTTTGATTTTTTTCAACCAAAGTAATCCTAACACAGTCTTCTTCACATATATTTTTATTCAATTTCAGATTTATTTTTTTACTTTTCCTACCAGGGAGTTATGAATTCTCCCAATCTTGCATAAAAAGGTTGCCAATAGCAAAGTAGTAGTTTCCTTGCTTCCCACAGTAGCAATTGTTTATCTTCCTGCCGGCCTGCTCCGCAGACTGCTGCCAAATGACCCTCTGTTTGAGTTTTACCTTCTAGGATACGGTTGCCACCTATGAGTTTACGAATCCATGGGGAACACAGGCAGTTCCCTCCTCACTATTACATCAAGCAGAGCAGAGAATGGTATATGATGGTTAAGACTGTATAACAATTTAAAGGGATGAAATTTTACGTGGCTGTTTTTGTTTTCTTATTTGAAAAGTTTTCTGAATTTTGACAAGGGAGGAAACATGGCCATAACCTTCACATGAACCTTGACCTCTCACACTTGATAATTCCTTTGTAATGTGAAAATGAGGTAATTTCTGGGTCAGCAGAGGTTTCAAGGAAACATGACACACCAATCCCTTTGGCAATCAGACGCAAATGATTATATGAGAGATAGCTGCTCCTGTTCTGATTCCTAGGAAAACAGCCATGCATTTCAAGATGAGGTATAACTGATAAGATACATAGGAGGTAAAGGTAAAACAAACTGGCAAGAGTTCATGAAAGCATTCTGACGTGTTTTAGGGCAACACAAAGGATATAGGCAAACTAATGTAAAATATTATTAAAAGTACTTTATACAACAAAAAAGACAATCAACTTTGCAAAATAACTATGCTTTTTTTTCTCCCAATGACTTTCATGATAAAGCCAGGAATGTATTCTGTTTAAAATAGTGTTAAGAAAAAAAGAAAACAAACAAAAACCAAAATAGTGTTGACTTCCAGCAGTGACAGTGGTTGCAGGCACATCCCAGTAGGGGGTGTGCAGGAGGCAGCTGATTGATGTTTCTCTCTCATCGATGTTTCTAACTCTCTATCCCTCTCCCTTCCTCTCTGTAAAAAATCAATAAAATATATTTTTTTAAAAAAATTAATGATTAGGGAGTCAAAAAGGTATAAACCCACAAACAAGGATAAAGAGAGCAAGATAGGTGTCAAAGGCTGAAATTTGAGTAAAGAGAACAAAGGTAAAAAAAATGATATGTATTTGATAGATCATTTGGAAAAAACTAGTAACCATTAAATAGAAAACTAAGCAAATATATAAGAAAGGAAGACTGAACTGGGCTCAGCAATGAATAATACCCTTATAGTCAGCAGCAAATGCTACCAATGATGCAGCCAAAACTGTGATGGGGAAAAGGCAAGAGGAGAAGGGGTACAGATGGGCATATGCAGGCATGCATGCGCATGTGTATGTGCATGCGCTAAATCCTCACCCTATATGTAGAAAATAAATACATTGTGTCCAAAATTGTTTAAATCAAGAGAGATATGTGTAAGCATTTTCTTTATAAATGAGGAGATAATTACTAGGAAAAACTACTTAAAAAGGGGGTGGTGAGGGGAATGGTTATCTCTGTGAGGGGGTAATAAGGGTAGGGGATAAGCTTTTAGAACCTTCACAAACTATGTTTGAAATAAATTTATAAAAATAAGTTATTTTGAAAAACTAAAAAGAAGATAAAATGTATATTAACCTGTGGAGGAATCTCTAGTTTGAAAGAACAATGATGGTTAGGCACAAGGAAATTTTCCCCTGATTACAGAAAGACAATCACCAATCTGGGATTGTCCTCTAGCTCTATGACACAATGAAAATAAAGGTAGACCAAGAGAAGGAAAATATTATCCTTTAGTAGGTTATTTCACTTGCTTCATTTGAGACTTCTCATTATGGTGGAAACTAACAATAACTTCAGCTCTAAGAATCTAGGAAGTTGCATAAAGTGGGGAAGTTGGTTATTAAATCAAGGAAGTATGGGAGCTCAACTGAATAGCTGGGCTGCTTTTGTAATTAAAGTAAATGATAATATCTAGCCAACTTGATGCTAAGTTTTTCTGAAGCTCCAAAGTTGTGTTAAGTGTAGACAAGCCCCAACAAATTTATAAAGATTCGAGATGAGTGAGTGTTACGTAGGCCTGAGAAAAAAACAGGGCTAGGAATAATAGAAGACTAACAGCTAAAAATTTTTAGGAACTGTACCTAGTGTCTATCACTTTAATCCAGGATCTAAATAATATATTCAAATACTACGCCCTAGCTGGTTTGGCTCAATGGATAGAGTGTCGGCCTGCGGACTGAAGGGTCCTAGATTAGATTCAGTCAAGGGCACATGCCCGGGTTGTGGGCTTGATCCCCAGCGTGTGGTGTGCAGGAGGCAGCCGATCAATGATTCTCTCTCATCATTGATGTTTCTGTCTCTCTCTCCCTCTCCCTTCCTCTCTGAAATCAATAAAAATATATTTTAAAAAAATACCAAATACTAAAATAATGCCAATATACATTTGCTTAAACTGTTTTCAAATTCCCATTTTGAAGAGGGAAAAAGTAAAAACAAGTGAATAATCTACATTTACTGAAAGTTAACTGTACTTATTGGAAGTCATTTGGATCATGAAATATTATAATAAAAATGCATTTATTAATATTATAATAAATAGTAAAGACAATAAAAATTCCTAACATTTATTGTTTTCAATATGCCAGGCAAAGTCCTGAGCACTTTACATTATTTACCCATTTAATGCTTTCAAACAATCCTTTGAAATAGGTAATACCATCATTCCTAGTTTTACTGAGGAGGAAGTTGAGGAATAGATGGGGTAAAAAATATAGCACAAGAATGCAGAGTTGCCACTTGGCAGAGCAGAACTGCAAATGTGCACTCTGCCATCCCAGGGCTCACTGGGCAGTGCCTAAGAGAAATATGTGCTAGAACAATATTAGCTCCGCAAATCCTAACCCCAAAGATGCGAACCTTACATTTCCAAGTATATTATGTCAGCCTCACTCCATAAAAATTACTTTCTGTTGGACTCCAAGATCAGAGGAAGGAGAAACACTTTGCACACAGCTTCCCATATGAATAGGCAGAGTCCTCTACGGGGTCCGGTTGGGCTTCATGGGGACTGCTTTGTTACCAGTTGGTGGAAAAAGGAGGTAGTGATGTTCATTAAATTCACAAATGACTCCAACTTGAGATGCTGTTGCCATTAGTGGTGACAGAGGAGCCACACAAATGGAAATCCAAACCTTGGATTTTAATGAGTTCCAGTTTTTAACCAGTGATTCTGAAAATACCTCCACTCCACATCTTTATGGGCTACTGTAAGGCCTCTAAATCTCTTAATTCTACTACCCTCCCCAAATGAATAAAATGAAACCTGAAACAGCACTGTAAAGCTCAGGGTCCACCTTGGCAGGGCTGTCTCTATCAAATAACTTTGAGCAACAGAGAGGAAGGAATAAGAGAACAGAGCTGAGAAAAGCAGAGCTGCGAGAACACCACTGTGACCAAGGGCTAGTGTTTTATGCACAGAAATTCGAACAAAGCTGCTCTACTACTGACTGACGGCATAAGCGAGGAAGGAAGGGAAAGAAAACAGCAATTACCACTTCTTTGGGAGTAATCATCACCCTACATGTTCAGAGAAACTTGCGTCAACTGATCATGGCTGACAAATAAGCAGAATGTTAGTCATTTAATTCTCTTTATGTAGCTTTCAAAGAGTGAAAAAGCACATTAACATTCTCTTTAGGCTATCAAAAGAAATGTTTACTGCTAAAAAGAAAACAGGAGCTTCTGATTTCCCAAAAAACAATAAGTGGTTCTCTTTTAGACTCAGTAAGAAAATAAAACCCTTTACAACTCCTATAGACCCAAGATGGGTGGTCCTGGTAGGAGGAGTACCACCTGAACTTCGGATTCATTTTTTTCTGAGTTTCTGCTGGCATTTCACCGGAAGCCTACGCAAGGAGAAACTGTAGAATCAGCAACAATGACTGATGCGTCAGGTTCTCACTGGTTTTGAGAGCCAAAGCCTCCCAGGGGAGTTGTCACCTGGCCCGAAGCTCTAACAAGACAGGGCTGATCTTGCACAGTCTCTGATGTGTTCCAGCCAGGAGACTTGCTCTGTGCTTTGGGTACCAAACAGTGACACAATCAAGATATAAATATTTCTGAAATTCTCCCCTTTTTCCTCAGTTAAGCCTGGCGATTGTCCTGATGAGATTATTAGGCAAGTCTTTGTGACAGGCACTAGGACTGGCTTAGAAAATGTGATTGTTGTGAAATCAGCAACCATGCCTTGTAGGACTTAAACTATAGTTTCATAGGGAGACCAGGCAGAGATACTATAATTCCTTCCCCCCCACCGCCCCCCTGCACCTTTCTACCTCCGCCAAGAGTCCCTTCTCCCTCATAAATGCACATACACACTAAACACTTTGTCTACAATTTCCCGGAATGACCAGACCTAGTCATGGACCCTGTAGGGGCCCTGAAGCATAGCTGTTTTCAACTGAGCTACCTCATCATTACTGGAAATAAAGACAGAAATGTACTTTCTTCCAAATTTCGTGTAGTTTGAATCTAAGACTTCATGTTTTAATCCACCAGACAAATATGGTTCATGCTGAGGTTTCTCTGTATTAGTAATAGTCAGCCTATCAGATTTTCCATTTATAAATTACATTCCTAACAAGCACCTTCCCTCCCAAGCCTTTCCTTTACTCCTGTGTCACTGAGCTTAACTTGAAGTTACTTTTACATTTTCACTTACAATTTTTGACCCACTGACCTAACTGATCCTCTCAGCAATCTCATAAGTGTTCCATGTCACAGTGTCTAATACATACAGGTGACAGATCAAACACACTGTACCTCTAGAGAATCACAGTGAAGAGCAGAGCAGGGTGGCTCCATGAGCTGTCATTTTCCATGTATGTCCTTATTATGAATAGATGCGTCAGGGCCAAATTTTGCTGCTAATTTAACCAGTTGGTTGCTGAATTGCAAGGCAAGAAATAATAGATATGTTTAATTTGATCTAATTAGTATTCTCTGACTTAATAACTTTGCAAATGGAATCACTTTACAAACTAAATATAGAAAAGTTATTAGCATGGTCTGGTTTCTAAGCAACCATTTCATTAAGAAAAGCTCCACTTGGGAAAAACATCTGTTTGTCAGTAAGGTTTCCGCTGTCATCACATAAATTCATGGTGAGAAAGCCACGGCCACCCTGTGATTAGTAATCCTTAGTTGTGAAAAGGTCAACAGGGGGCACTACAACAGAGGGAGCCATCTGTTCCGATCTGTAGACTAGTCCCTGAAACTTATCATGAAATGATTCAGTTTTCCTAAACAGCCACATAATTTAAAAAACATTATCTTCTGATGATAAAAGCAATAAATGTTTATACTAAAAAAATGTGAAACATATAAGAAAAAGGGCACAAATAAGAAAATAAAGAGGATTTGACTTTTTGACAACTTCATGTTAGATCTTATTTAATCCCACAGCTAAAAAAGAAAATTATTTGAAAACCATTGGTCTAAAATAACTCCATATGGTGTTACCTTTTTCATTTGGAATTAGAATGTTTGTTTTTTTTAATGGCTCAGGGCTGTGTGCTGGACAACGGAATTTAGAGATTTGTACAGATAGCCAAACGTACTCACTGCATTTCATGAAAACAGCCTCAAAAAGAGATAGCATTCTCTGACAGTGGTGAGGAGAAGGTGCTGAAAAGTGTTGTGTGGCATGACACATCACATATGACATGTGTTATAAAACTTCTTTGCTAGGTCAGACAGATGGCCTAAGATAGTGATTTTTCAAATCCTTTTTTTGTTTTTAAGTAGCAGAACTTTGTTTTCATATGAAGTCTTTAGAGGAGGCTCAATGAAAGAGAGAAAAGCAGAGTCCTCTGGTTAGAGTGGGGTTGATGGTGCTCCGAGCCCACCCAGCCCATCCCTTTTTCACTAACCCCCAGGTGTTTGTAAAACACAGGCATTCATGGAGTCCTTCCGGTCTGCAGGACCCATCCTGCCACAGCAATGCTGCTTTGCTGTTCCCTGTCATGAACACGCTTCTTCCCATGTTTACTAGGTTAATTTCTAATCATCCACCAGATCTCAGCTTATCTCTGTCAGGTAAAATGACCCAGACAGGTTCTCTTATCACGATGTACCTTTTCTTCACAGCATATTGCAATTTTTTTGTGTGATTATTTGATTAATATTTACCCCCTTCATGTCCTCCCCCACTCCAGCTACAAATTCCATGAAGGCAGTGCAAGACTCATAGTGCCCTCCCACATAGTAAATGTTCAGTAAATATTTGTTGAATGAATGAACAAATCTTTTAAACCATCAATAAAAAAAAAAATCAATGGCCAAAGATATTTTGCAAGCCCTGGCCAATGTGGCTCAGTTGGTTGGGCATCGTCCTGTGCACTGAAAGGTTGCTGATTCAATTCCCAGTCAGGGCACATATCTGGGTTTCAGGCTTGGTCCCTGGTGGGGGAAGCCAATCCATGCTTTGCTATCACATTGATGTTTCTTTCTCTCTCCTCCTCCCTTCCTCTCTTCTCTAAAAATCAATAAAAAATAAAATGTAAAAAAAATATTTTAAAAAAATGATATTTTACAATTCTTTCTGTCCCTATCTAAGGACATGCCCTGGCAGGTGGATGGGAGAGATGACCTAATTAGGTCTTGGGTAGCTCAATGCTTGTGATTCGTTCCCTGAGGCTCAATTTGTTCCCAACCTCCCAGCTTCTTCAGGGATAGCAGAGATACCACAAGGTCAGGAAACATAACCAAGTTCAAAAGTCTAATGTAAGAATCTAAAAATGAGTTGCCAAAACTGTACAGATACCATTTAACTGCACTTTCCACCACTGCCCAAGGTCTCGACATGACCAAAGAGAGAGAAATTAATACTTCAGTTAAAAATGTTAAATTTGGCGACCACAGCTACAGACCCACAGACACCAAGAATCCAGACATCCCGAAGGCAGATCTCTGTGAGTAACAGAGCCCATCCCCCTCCCCACAGGCTCACGGTCAGCGCCATAGTATCTGATAGACTCACCCCTCGCCTGGGTCTCAGTGCTGCTACAGGAATTTTAGCCTGCGAATGCACAAACACTGGGAACTTGTTCCCCGCAGCATGGGCTACAGGAATCTTAGCCTGGAAGCTAACACGGGAACACTGGGAACTTGTCCCCTACAGCACGGTCTACAGGAATCTTAGCCTGTGAATGCGCAAACACTGGGAACTTGTCCCCTGCAGCACGGGCTACAGGAATCTTAGCCTGTGAATGCGCAAACACTGGGAACTTGTCCCCTGCAGCATGGGCTACAGCAGTGGTCCTCAAACTTTTTAAACAGGGGGCCAGTTCACTGTCCCTCAGACCGTTGGAGGGCCAGACTATAGTTTAAAAAAAAACTATGAACAAATTCCTATGCACACTGCACATATCTTTTTTTGAAGTAAAAAAAACAAAACGGGAACAAATACAATATCTGTATTTGCATGTGGCCCGTGGGCCGTAGTTTGAGGACCCCTGGGCTACAGGAATCTTAGCCTGAGAGCTAACGCGCGAACACTGGGAACTTGTTCCCCGCAACACGGGCTCCGGGACCCCGATTCTCCGGGCGGGAGGCAGCACCAAGCACCAGTGACTTGACTCTGTTTTTATCACCTGCGCCTGGGATCCGATTCCCAGTGCATTCACACTAAGAGCCAGTGACTCCAATTCTTGGTGCATGCGCACACAGGGACCCTGATTCTCAATGCAAGGCCGCGTGAAGCAACAGAGACTCTGATACTGGATTCTTGGGAAACTCTGACTCCTGGCGCACGCTAGGGGGCTCTGATTTTCAACACAGTCCAGGGGGGTCTCTGTTTCAGGACGGTGCAGGCAGAGTCCCTGATTCTAAGTGCGCACACGAGACCACACTGAGCACTGGAAATGCTGACTCTGAGTGAGCCTGGTTCCCACCAACCCACCACAACCACACATCTTAGTGTCGGAGCTCTTCAGTGACACTAGGGTGGTGCGAAGCTCCCACTGCACACGGCCTGGGCCCATGCAACTCGACGTTTGAACCATCTGAAGATAGTCAGAATGAGGAAACGACAGAATCCCCAGAGGAAAGAAAATGAGGAGTCGCCAAGAAAAGAAATTAGTGAAATTGAAGCATGCAACATGACAGAAAAAGAATTCAGAGTAATGGTTGTACAATTCATTCACCAGATGGATGAGAAAATCAACAACCTATGCAAGAATCAGGAAGAAATGAAAAGTGATATAGCTACAATAAAAAACACCATGGAAGGTTTCAACAGTAGACTAGAAGAAGCAGAGGACCGAAATAGTGAGTTAGAAGATAAGGTAGAGAAACAAGCTCAATCTGAACAGCAACTGGAGAAAAAAATTAAAAAGCAGGAGAAGAGCCTAAGGGAGCTTTGGGACAACATGAAAAGAAGTAACATACGCATAATAGGGCTGCCAGAAGGACATGAAGAGCAGCAAGGATTAGAAAATCTATTTGAAGAAATAATGACAGAAAACTTCCCAGATATGGGGAAGAAAAAAGTTACACAAGTACAGAGAGTCCCAAGCAAGATGAACCCCAAAAGACCCACGTAATAATAACGATGGCAAATGTACACGACAAAAGAGAATCTTAAAGGCTGCAAGAGAGAGACAGAGAGTTACCTACAAAGGATCCCTCATCAGATTGTCAAATGATTTCTCAACAGAAACACATCAAGCTAGAAGGGAATGGAAGGAGGTATTCAAAGTGTTGCAAAGCAAAGGACTGAATCCAAGAATACGCTATCCAGCAAGACTATCATTCAAAATTGAAGGGGAAATCAGGAGCTTTACAGACAAAAAAAGGCTAAGGGAGTTTATCACTACCAAGCCAGCAATGCAAGAAATGCTAAAGGGAATGCTGTAAAAAGAAGAAATAAAAAGGTAAGAAAGAACACAGGCACAAAAATAGAAATGACTACAGGCAAGTACCTTTCAATAATAACTTTAAATGTAAATGGACTAAATGCTCCAATCAAAAGACATCGAGTGGCTGAATGGATAAAAAGACATGACCCATATATATGCTGTCTACAAGAGACCCACCTCAGAACAAGGGACTCACACAGACTGAAAGTGAAGGGATAGAAAAACATCTTTCAGCAAATGGAAATGAAAAAAAAGCTGGGGTAGCAATATTTATATCTGACAAAATAGACCTCAAAGTGAAGGCCATAACAAGAGATAAGGAAGGCCACTTCATAATACTAAAGGGATCGATACAACAAGAGGATATAACTCTGATAAACATATATGCACCCAATGCAGGAGCACCCAAATACATAAAAAACCTCCTGGAAAATAACAAGGGAGAGATCAACAACAACACAATCATAGTAGGGGACTTAAACACACCACTGACATCACTGGATAAATCCTCTAGACAAAAAATCAGCAAAGAAACAGCAATCTTAAATGACTCACTAGATCAGATAGACTTAATTGACATCTACAGAACATTTCACCCCAACGCCACGGAATATACGTTCTTCTCAAGTGCACATGGGACATTTTCAAAAATAGACCACATATTGGGTCACAAGCAAAGTCTCCCCAAATTCAAGAAGATTGAAATCATACCAAGCATCTTCTCAGACCACAGTGGCATAATATTAGAAATAAATTACAACAAAAACAATCCAAAAAACTCAAACACTTGGAAGCTGAATAGCATGCTACTAAATAATGATTGGGTTACCAATGAGATCAAAGAAGAAATTAAAAACACCCTGGAAACTAATGACGTAAAAGCACAACAATCCAAAATCTATGGGACACAATGAAAGCAGTCCTGAGAGGGAAGTTTATAGCTCTACAGGCCTACCTTGAAAAATAAGAAAAAATGATAGTAAATAATCTAACTCTACAACTCAAATAATTAGAAAGAGAGCAACAAGAAAAGCCCAGAGTGAGCAGAAGGAAGGAGATAATAAAAATCAGAGAAGAAATAAATGACATAGAGACCCAAAAAAACAATACAAAAGATCAATGAAACTAAGAGCTGGTTCTTTGAAAGGATAAACAAGATTGATGAGCCTCTAGCCAGGCTCACCAAGAAGCAAAGAGAGAGGACCCAAATAAACAAAATCAGAAATGAAAGAAGAGAAATAACAACAGACCCCACAGAAATACAAAGGATTGTTAAAAAATACCATGAACAACTCTACTCCAACACACTAGACAACCTGGAGGAAATGGACATATTCCTAGAAAAATACAATCTTCCAAAACTCAATCCAGAAGATTCTAAAAATCTTAATAGGCCAATAACTATGGAAGAAATTGAAGCAGTCATCAAAAAGCTCCCATCAAACAAAAGCCCGGGGCCAGACGGCTTCACAGGGGAGTTTTACCAAACATTCAAGGAAGAACTAAAACCTATTCTCCTCAGACTATTCCAAAGAATTCAACAGGAAGGAGCACTTCCCAGCTCATTCTATGAAGCCAGCATCACCCTAATACCAAAACCAGATAAAGACAACACAATGAAAGAGAATTACAGGCCAATATCCCTCATGAACATAGATGCCAAAATACTCAACAAAATTCTAGCAAATTGGATCCAGCAATACATCAGAAGGATCATACACCATGACCAAGTAGTATCTACCCCAGGGATGCAAGGATGGTACAATATCCGCAAATCAATAAATGTGATACATCACATAAACAAACTGAGAGATAAAAATCACATAGTCATATCAATTGACGCAGAAAAAGCATTTGACAAAATCGAACACTCTTTCTTGATAAAAACTCTCAGCAAGATAGGAATAGAAGGATCATACCTCAACATAATAAAAGCCATATATGACAAACCCACAGCCAACATCATACTCAATGGTCATAAACTAAAACCATTCCCCCTAAGAACAGGAACAAGACAGGGATGCCCCCTCTCACCACTCCTGTTCAACATAGTACTGGAAGTACTAGCCATTGCGATCAGACAAGAAGAAGAAATATAAGGCATCCAAATAGGAAAAGAATAAGTAAAACTGTCCTTATTTGCAGATGACATGATACTGTATAGAGAAAACCCTAAAGACTCCATCAAAAAATTATTAGACTTAATAAATGAATTCGGCAATGTAGCAGGATACAAAATTAATGCCAAGAAATCTATGGCATTTCTTTACACCAATAGTGAACTTACAGAAAGTGAGACTAAAAAAGCAATCCCATTTACCATTGCACACAAAAAATTTAGATACCTAGGAATAAACTGAACTAAGGAGGTAAAAGACTTATATGCGAAAAACTACAGGACACTGAATAAAGAGATAGAGGAAGACATAAACAGATGGAAGAACATACCATGTTCATGGATTGACAGAATCAACATCATCAAAATGTCCATACTATCCAAAGCAATCTATAGATTCAATGCAATCCCCATTAAATTGCCAACAATATATTTCACAGATCTAGAACGAACGTTCCAAAAACTCATCTGGAATAAAAAAACACCCAAATAGCTGCAGCAATCCTGAGAAAGAAGAACAAAGTAGGTGGGATCTCAATACCAGATATCAAGCTGTATTACAATGCCACTGTTCTTAAAACAGCCTGGTACTGGCACAAGAACAGACATATAGATCAATGGAATAGAATAGAGAACCCAGAAATCGACCCAAACCACTATGCCCAATTAATATTTGACAAAGGAGGCAAGACTATACAATGGAGTCAAGACAGTCTCTTCAATAAATGGTGTTGGGAAAACTGGACAGATACATGCAAAAAGATGAAACTAGACCACCAACTCACACCATACACAAAAATAAACTCAAAATGGATAAAGGACTTAAATGTAAGGCGGGATAACATAAAAATACTAGAGGAATCCACAGGCAGCGAAATCGCAAACATATGCTGAAGGAATTTCTTCTCTGATACTGCTCCTGGGGCAATGGAAACTAAAGAGAAAATAAACAAATGGGACTACATCAAAATAAAGAGCTTCTGCACAGATAAGGAAACCATCAACAAAACAACAAGAAAGCCCACTGCATGGGAGAACATATTTGCCAATGATATCACCAATAAGGATTTAATCTCCAACATTTACAGGAAACTCATACAACTTAACAAAAGGAAGATAAACAATCCAATAACAAAAAATGGGCAAAGGACCTAAATAGACACTTTTCGAAAGAGGACATACAGAAGGCCGAAAGACATATGGAAACATGCTCAAAGTCACTAATTATACGAGAGATGCAAATCAAAATGACAATGCGGTATCATCTCACACCTGTCAGAATGGCTATCATCAACAAATCAACAAACAACAAGTGTTGGAGAGGATGTGGAGGAAAAGGAACCCTTGTGCACTGCTGATGGGAATGCAGACTGGTGCAGCCACTGTGGAGAACAGTATGGAGCTTCCTCAAAAAACTAAAAATGGAACTTCCATTTGACCCAGTGATCCCACTTCTAGGAAAATATCCCAAGAAACCAGAAACACCAATCAGAAAGGATATATACATCCCTATGTTCATAGGAGCACAATTCACCATAGCTAAGATTTGGAAACAGCCTAAGTGCCCATCAGCAGATGAGTGGATTAAAAAACGGTGGTACATCTACACAATGGAATACTATGCTGTGGTAAAGAAGAAGGAACTATTGCCATTTGCAACAGCATGGATAGAACTGGAGAGCATTATACTAAGTGAAATAAGCCAGTCAGACAAAGATAAATACCACATGATCTCACACATTTGTGGAATATAGAGAACAACATAGACTGCTGAACAGGGACAGATCCAAAGACAGAGAAACAGCGACCAGACTACCAATCCCCAGAGGGAAAGTAGAGGAGAGTGGGGATAAGGGGAAGAGATCAACCAAAGGACTTGTATGCATACATATAAGCCAAACCAATGGACATAGACAACAGGGGAATGAGAGCATGAGTGTGTGTGTGAGGAGGTTGGGGGTTAACGGGGGTATGAGGAAACATTTGTAATACCTTAACCAATAAAGAAATTAAAGATAAAAAAATGTTAAATTTATGATTCAGCAACAAAAGGAACTGTGTCATGATTAATAAAAAATATAACTGGGCTTATTAAGTATGTGAACATTTTCAAGAATCATCATAATCACATCCAGTGAGATTAGGAATTTTCATTTGTATTTGAAATGAAGCATAATGCAGGCTGCTTGCTCTTTAGTTTCGGAGGGAAAGGTAAGAGCAGGGTGTCCCTCCAGCTGTTACATCAAAGTAGTTCCAATAACATGAATTGATTCTTTAGAGAGTAAAGGAATATTGTAAAGTCTAATGAAGAACTTGCTATTTTACTTGTGAGCTCTCACTATTTTATCATCCTTAACTTATCTTCAAATTCCAACTTTACTAAAGAAAGGGTGACTCTAGGGCAAAATTTAAGTAGCTGCTCTTCAGGGAAGGTATTTATACCTTCTAAATGGTTTATAGACATTTAAGCAACTGACACTAACCCAAGGTGCCTCACAATTGCCTTCTTGGTGAATCTGACTATGACAGCTGGCTTAACATGCATAGGGAGGTAAAAGATTTCAAATTAGCTCTGGAAACCAAGAAATTAAGAAGTATTTAATTGTTTAGCTGAAAATGCCAGGATCTACTGGTTCCATGGATTAATTTTACTTTCTGCAAGAGCAGAGGCCATGATGATTTGAGAAAGGCAAGACAATAGAGTGGAGAGAGGAGGGAAATACAGAGAGGGTTAAGAGCCTTGGCTCTGGGGTTGACTCCAGGCTCCATCACTCACTGGTTGGCCTTTTACTGGTAACAACTTTTGAGCTTTGTGGGTTTTTTTGTTTTGTTTTGTTTTGTCTGAAAAATGGGGAGGTACATTGACTCTCATAGGGTTATGGTAAGGGCTAAATGAAACAATGTTAAGTTACATCTGATATGTGGTTGGTGATTAGCAAATCATGAGTGAAAATAAGAACAAAAGAAATATAAGTAGTAAGTATCAACCAGCATCAAATCCAGTGTGAGCTAACAGACTCTCATACTCCACAGAAGATGAGTTTCAAAGATACACCTACAGTCCTAGCTGGTTTGGCTCAGTGGATAAAGCATTGGCCTGCAGACTGAAGGGTCCCAGGTTTGATTCCAGTCAAAGGGCACGTACCTCAGTTACAGGCTTTATCCCCCCGCTCCCGACCCTGGTTGGGGCATGTGCAGGAGGCAACAATCAATGTGCCTCTCTCACATCAATGTTTCTCTCTGACTCTCCTGTTTTCCACTCTCTCTAAAAATCAATAGGAAAAATGAGGATTAACAAAGACACATAGAGATTGTTTAAAATATGATATGAACCACACACACAATCAAACAAATCTGCATGAGGCCAGCATATTATTAAGTTCTAGGAAGGGTTGATTTATAGTGAAACAATTTCCCATAGGTAGGCTGGTTCTCCTATATCTAAGACCTTTGAAAACTCAGCTCTTGTACCTTGGAAACAGGAACAACATGGGCACTAGGATTATTCTTCACTGTGGCAAAAGTACAGTCTGCAGAGCTAGAGACATTTAAGATTCAAATCTTCATGTTGACACTTAGCATCTGTGATATTTTGAACCAGTTTCTTAACCTTGTTGAGCTTTAGTTCCCTCGCCTGATGGATAGGAATAATAATTCCTGCCTTTCAGGGTTGCTGTGATTGACACATAACAGGCACTCAATAAAGAGTAACTTCCACAGTACTTATAGCCATTTCTCTTATACAATTATCCAGGGCAATCTTGGAAAGTGAAAATAACAAAGCTTGGAGAATCTAAGATGGCGGCATAGGTAAACACCAGAGACTGCTGCCGCAAACAATCACTTCAAAAATACAACTAAAAGACGGAACGAACATCAACCAGAACCACAGGAAGGCTGGCTGAGGAGAGGCTCTTCAACTAGAAGCAAAGACAGCAGCATTACGAGGCTCAGAGGAGGCACAGTGTGGAAAATTTAAAGGTATGGAGGTGCGCGCGCAAAGCGGGCTGGTGGCTGAGGGCGCGGTTGTCGTTTTCGGTCGGGAGTGAGTCTCAGACTCTGAGCTCCAGATCCGGGAGAGTCTCTAGGGACCCAGACTCAAACGGGAGAAACGGGACTGTCTGGCTACGGTCCCTCCGAGGTTTGCAGCGGTTGCTGGGACAGAGAGGCAGAGCCCCTGGGGACGGACTGAGAGCAGCCATAACTGCTCCCTCCGCCCGCCCTGTTGAGCCCACCCCGCCCAAGCCCTGCACAGAGCCATTTGCCTGATCGCCTCAGGCAAAGGCTAGATTAGCACCTCCCCAGAGGACAGAAGTTTTCCACACAACTGATTCTCACAGCCAGTCGGCCTGGTGGTCAAATCCCTCTAGTATTAACTACAACAATTAAGGCTTAACTAGAACAAGACTGCGCACAAAGACCACAAGGGGGTGCACCAAGAAAGCATAAAAGATGCGGAGACAAAAAAACATGACAGAAATGGAGGATATGGAGCTAAAAATCGCAATTTTGAGGGCTTGAAATAAACTTGAGGAGAGCCTCACAAAAACTAATGAGACCCTTGATGCTACGATAAAGAAACTAGAAATTAAGCATACACGGACTGAAATAAAGAATATTATACCCAATAGCAGACCAGAGGAGCACAAGAATCAAGCCAAAGATTTGAAATGCGAAGAAGCAAAAAACACCCAACTGGAAAAGCAAAATGAAAAAAGAATCCGAAAGTGCGAAGATAGTGTAAGGAGCCTCTGGGACAGCTTCAAGCAGACTAATATCAGAATTATAGGAGTGCCAGAAGATGAGAGACAGCAAGATATTGAAAACCTATTTGAAGAAATAATGGCAGAAAACTTCCCCCACCTGGTGAAAGAAATGGACTTACAGATCCAAGAAGCGCAGAGAACCCCAAACAAAAGGAATCCAAAGAGGACCACACCAAGACACATCATCATTAAAATGCCAAGAGCAAAAGACAAAGAGAGAATCTTAAAAGCAGCAAGAGAAAGAGACTCAATTACCTACAAGGGAATACCCATACGACTGTCAGCTGATTTCTCAACAGAAACTTTGCAGGCCAGAAGGGAATGGCAAGAAATATTCAAAGTGCTGAATACCAAGAACCTACAACCAAGATTACTTTATCCAGCAAAGCTACCATTCAGAATTGAAGGTCAGATAAAGAGCTTCACAGATAAGGAATAGCTAAAGGAGTTCATCACCACTAAACCAGTATTATACGAAATGCTGAAAGGTATCCTTTAAGAAGAGGAAGAAGAAAAAGGTAAAGATACAAACTATGAACAACAAATATGCATCTATCAACAAATAAATCTAAGAATCAAGTGAATAAATAATCTGATGTACAGAATGAACTGGTGATTATAATGAATCAGGGACATAGAAAGGGAATGGACTGACTATTCTTGGGGGGGAAAGGGGAATGGGAGATGCGGGAAGAGACTGGACAAAAATCATGCACCTATGGATGAGGACAGTGGGTGGGGAGTGAGGGCGGAGGGTGGGGCGGGAACTGGAAGGAGGGGAGTTATGGGGAGGGGGGGGGGAAGAGGAACAGATGTAATCTGAACAATAAAGATTTAATTAAAGAAAAAAAAAAGAAAATAACAAAGCTTGAAGTGGCCAGCTCATTATTTATTTACAGGTAAAAGTACTAAACTGCTAAGTATTCTGAAACAAATCTGAATGTACCAATCTTCGACTGATGGAGGAAAACACTGAAGAGATATTCCAAAAATAAAGCTAATGTAGACCTCAAGTATATTGGGCTTTGAAATACAGTCTCTGATCTGAGGGGGAGGGCATCATAGAGATCCCCTGGGCTATTGTAGGGCAAGGTACAGTAAACAGGGAATCCCTGGAAATGGGGCTAGTGCCAGCTCCACCATGCCCCCAGATTTTGTGACTGTAGGCAAGTCTATTCTTCATTTATAAAAAGGTTATAATATCTGCTTTTATTGTATTTCAGGATTGTTGATAGAATCAGATCTTTCTAGATGATTAAGCATTATTCAATTTTAATAAATGTTATTGATAATCATAATCAAATATCTGTGCGCTTTTTAAAAGCATGACAAAAGGGTCAATTTCTACCATTATTTGAAAAGTTCTAGAGAAGTAATATAGTATATTGGAAAGGAAAAAACAAGATTTGGAGGCCAAGAACAAGATTCAAATTACTTGCTAAGTAATCTTGGAAAAGGGATTTAACCTACCCAAGTTCAGAATTTTTAGCTATAAAATGGGATATCTCACATCATTCCCAAATATTAACTCATCATTCCCAAATATTAACTCTAAATGTAAGAGCTAAAACTATACGACTTTTGGAAGAATACACAGAAGTAAGTCTTCAATATCTTGGGTTAGACAATGATTACTTCGAAATTACACCAAAAGTGCAAGCAATAAATGAGAATGCTGATAAGGTGGACTTCATTAAAAGTAAAAAGTTCTGTGCTTTAAAATATCAACACTAGGGAGAGAAAAGACAACACACAGAATAGCAAAAAAATATTTGCAACTTCTACACTTGATGAAACACCTGTTTCATAAGGAACTCTTTTTTAAAAAATATATATATTTTTATTGATTTCAGAGAGGAAGGGAGAAGGAGAGAGAGTTAGAAACATCAATGATGAGAGAGAGTCATTGATTGGCTGCCTCCTGCACGCCCCACACTGGAGATCAAGCCCGCAACTGGGGCATGTGCCCTTGACTGGAATCAAACCTGGGGCCCTTCAGTCTGCAGGCTGGTGCTCTATCCACTGAGCCAAACCAGCTAGGGTGGAACTCTTAAAACTTAATAGTAAAAAGACAAATAACCCAATTTAAAAATGGGCAAATAATCTAAAAAGACATTTCTTCAAAGAAAAAATACAAAGGACATATTCTCATAAAAAGATGCTCAATTAGAGAAATGCAAATCAAAATCATAATGAGATACCAACTCCCACCCACTGAGAAGGGAATTAAAAACACAGACAATAACAAGTATTGGCCAGGATGTAGAGAAACTGGAACCTTAACACACTGCTGATGGGAAAGTAAAATGGTGCAGCAACTTTGGAAAACAGTTTGGCAGTTCCTCAAAAGAAAAAACATAGAGTTACTATATGACCCAGCAATTCCAACTGTAGGTATATACCCAGGAGAAATGAAAACATGTCCACACAGTAACTTGTACATTCAAAATAACCAAAAGTGAAAATAACTCAAATGAACATCAACTTATGTATAGATAAACAATCTATTAATAGATAAACAAGCTAGTTAATCAATTCAATGAATTATTTTTTAGCCTCAAATAGTGATGAAGTGCCAACCCACGCTACAACATGAATGGACCTCAAAAACATTAATGTTAAGTAAGAGTAGCCAGACACAAAAGATCACACACTGTATGATTCTATTTATATGAAATGTCCAGAATAGGCAAACCCATAGAAACAAAAAGTAGATTAGTGGTTGTAGGGGGAGTAGGAAATACTAGAGACTGATAATGGGTACCAGGTTTCTTTTTGAGATGATGAAAAGGCTCTAAAATTAGGTAGTGGTGATAGTTGTACAACTTTCTAAATATACTAAGAACCATTGACCTGCACATTTTAAATTGGTGAATTTTAGGTATGTAGATTGTATCTCCCATAAGAAGTTTTAGAAATGGGGATAATGTCTACTTCCCATAACTACTTCAAGCATTTACTGAGATAGCATGTCTGAGAGGCATCTGCTCCATGCTCACTCGTTAATTAGGTGGTACAGAAACCAGGTTAGGACATAAAAGAAATCTTCCCATGTCAAGGACATAAATGGAGATGATAAACTTCACAGGGCTGCATTCCAAATTTCAGTGCCAGATCCAATTAGATGGTCCTTCAAGGGATAGAATTATTTCAGTTAATGGTTTCCCAACTTACTTTATTTGAGGTAGAAATCTGAGAATGAGATAGGGAGTTCAGTCTCTGACAAGTTAAGAGTTGTAATCCTGCCCAGTTGAAACGCTGTAAAAACAATTTCACCTTGTGTCTACCTTCCCCCCTTCGGGCCCTTTGCCTTTCCTTTCCTTGGCTCTTTTGTCAGAAATGGAAACTCTTCTCTGAAAGGAAGAGGTGGAAGAGTTAGTGCGACTTGTTTGGGCAGGTCAAGATGTCTATTCTCCTCACTACACACACTGGCTTCCTTCCACCTTCATGCTTGGCTCAGAGCCTAGGGGTTTTGTGTTTTTTTCTTTCTTTCTTTTTCAATGAGCCTGGTAGTTTTACCCAGAGATCCTTTTGACACCGATGGGGATCACTTGGATCCCTGAAATGCAGCTGTCTCTGGTGTTGCTTTCAAAATGTCCTTTAAATAACTGAAAGTAACTGAGAAGACACATAGCAGATCCACACTATGATAAATAACCTGGTTATAATATCTTATTTAAGAATACCACTTATTTACTCATCATATTAATTACTAAACACCTATTTAAAACTGAAATGTGAAAATGCCCAAAACATGGAATATAAATTATCGGACTCTCAAGGACATATTTTAACTCCAATTTTTGAAAATAGGACTTGTACTTTTTAGTTTTTATACTTCCTTGTCATTTAAAATTTTTTTAAATAATAAGAACATATTAACTTCTCTGGCTGGGTGGCTCAGTTGGTTGGAGCATCATCCTATATACCAAAAAGTTTCAGGTTCGATTCCCATTCAGGGCACAAACCTAGGTTGCAGGTTTGATCCCTCGTTGGGGCACCTACAGGAGTCAACCAATTGATGTTTCTCTTACATCAATGTTTCTCTCTCTATCTCTTTCTCTCTTCCTCTCTTTTTAAAAACTCAATTAAAAAACAATATCAAAATATCCTCAGGTGAGGATTAAAAAATAATATATTAACTTGTGTAATAATAATAATGATAAAACAATGAACAAAAGAATATATAAGGAGTCTAAAAGGGGGAGACACTTAATGGTAATAGTCTAAGATTAAGTCTTCCATTTATAAACTCTGGCTTGTAACTGAAACTCAGCTACTTGGTATATAATTCTCTGCCTGCAGAAGCTGCTGAGTACCTGGGGGCAACTGCCATGAGAACTAAACCAACCATCACTTTCTTATGAGGGCTAAAAGGAGATGTAGACAATCTTCCATAAAATTAAAATTTAACTCACACGTAAGAAATTCCTACATCAGGTATCAATAAATATCTGTTGAGTGATCTTATTTACTTCTCCTCTAATCTATGCCTAGACTGCAAAGTGGTAAGAAATTACAAAAATAAAAATTTAAAAAAATCCAAAGATAAAACAAAAAAGAAATACAAAATATCAATAAATTAAGCAAAAGGTACATTGTAACTTTCACATGGAGCCATTTAGGCAGCCTAGAAAAGGAAAATATTAAACACACACACACACACACACACACACACACACTCCCCCAAACTAATGCTACTGGAACCACAGCCAAGAGCTCCTAATACTGCAGGACATTTACAAGTGGGCTGGTCTTGTCTGACTGGAAGTCCAGAATGGCTTGGCTCCTGGAGTGCTTTAGGCCTGGGCAAAGGACATTGGCAACACAGGTGGGAAAATTCAGTTCTTTCCTTTCTTAATGGGAAATTCACCTAAGGCCTTGGCCTATAAGTGTATGTTACAAACACCAAAAACATCAATTAATTCAAACTTGCCCATCGAGGGGTGCTGAGAACAGAAATTACACCTCTACCTCCCATGTTCTTCATCACCAAATTAGCTACTAACTGATTAGCACACCAATTAAAATTACTAAATACAAACACAAAACCAACAGTTGTGATTTTTATAGCAGACCCTCGGGGCTAATGAGCTCAGCGGGTTAATCAGCTAAGAAGTTTATTCCAAACAGCAAGTTGCCACATTAGAATGACACAAGGAGGCTTCCCAAAACCCAGCCCTAAAAAAAAAAATCAATGAGAAACATCTTCACATCTTTACAGTATTACAATTTCTCAGGAAAAGTACAAGATGACTTTTTTCTGAGCCTTACTCATTATAGGCATTTTAATTATAGGCACTTCATTGATTTATTTAATTCCGATAAGTACCATGATTGTCATGTGGCTTCCTGAGCTCTATTGGGCCTCCAGACTTATCTCAGTTCCTGGACTCTTGGGCTTCTCAGCTGCAGGTAATGAAACCTTCTACTCTTTCAGTTTCTGCTCTCACCTAGTTATCCTTTACCTCTTTGGGTGATCATTTTGCTTTTTAACCTAGTCACAACAACTCACTGTTCAAATATCCTATATAATAAAAGGCTAATATGCAAATTGTCCCCTCGACCGGGAGTTCTAATGGGAATTCAACCAGGAGTTCGACCAGGGTGTGGGGCTGGCTAGCCAACCGCCCACAGCTCCTCCCACCAGCTGGCCTGATCAGGGCAGGCTGGCCGGATCCCACTGGTGCACGAATTCATGCACCGGGCCTCTAGTTTTGTATATAATAGGTGCACAATAAATGTTTGCTGAATAAAGAGTAAATCCCAAGGCCTTCATCACTGTATAATTTCCCCTCTGTACCCTTTCTTAAGCTTCAACTTCTAGCTCTGTAGAGAGCCAATTATACTCAAATTATACCATGAAAGAAGTAGCCAATAAGGATCCGTATATGCCTTTGTGCTCACAGAGAACTTTGCCTTTTGCAGATAAACAGAACACAGCATTACTGGCTTCAATTTTTCACCCCTTCCTGCATCCATGCCCTTTGCCCTGTGATTTAGCAGTTTATCCCACTAAAGGGACAGAGAATATTTCTCTACCCTTTAACTTTTGGATTGGACCACATAACTTGCCTTAGTCAACAGAATGAGGCAGAAGCAATAGGATTCTAGTTCCAAGCTTAGGCCTGAAGAGGCCTCTCAAGTCTATTCTTGCTCTCTTATACTTCTGCTCTCTGACCCTCTCTTACACCATGGGAACATGCCCTGCTAGGCCACCCATCCAGGGACAATCAGGAACATGTTTAGCAGAGCCACAGAATGATCAGCAGCCTTGGGGCTCCATGACTTTAGAGATTTTGTGCAAATATACATGACAGACTCTTTGGTCCACAGATTCAGAGTTCTTAAATGAGGACTAACTTACCCTGGATAGCAGACAGATATACAAAGGCATCTTCATGCTCCAAGTTCTCCAAGAATATCTGGAACCACAAAATACAGCAGTGATATGACTCACAAAGACCAGCTTCAAAAGAATAAATGCTATGCTTCTTATTTGTCTTATAGCTAGACATTGGTCTGACTTTTAAAGTCTTGTGGAGAAAACATTATATAAGTTTGAAGTCCCATTTTTATAAAAATTAAGAAAGGGTAATGATTAAGAGAAGTAGTCAAGCATACACTAGGAGTAGGCCTGGAAACCAGAATCTGGGGGAGCAGTCCTCACCATTTTTCCCATCACAGCCCATGGTGGACAACGTTCTCAATATGACATGACAGACTACAGGCCATGACACACAAAAGGCCAGGTTTGGAGTTATGTCCAGTTGATGGCACATTTGCTGTAATTTGATCCTTTTTTCTTACACTCAGAAAGCATATGGAAATACAAGCAAAAGACAGAAACATTATTATTGGGATAACTTTATGTTCTAATTTATGTTTTAAAATCTTTTCCAAATTTCAGCACTTCAATTGACATTAGTAACAAATGACTCTCAACACATCTTACAATTTAGGAACACATCAGGGCGTGTCAGCTGCTATGGGTACTGCTTATCCAGAAGACATGACAGTGACATATTGGGTTTAGGCCCTAACGTGAGGGCAAGAGAAAGACAGTGGCCATGTGCCCATGTGTCTCCTGCTTGGTGTCTAGGGGAAGACTGGGGTGCCTGTTCCATGTGTAGTGATGCATCCCTGTACCAGCGATTCTTGATATCAACTGATGTTGCTGGTCTCCGCATGTGCAGCATGTTAGGAAAAGCCTAAGATTAGTTCATCTGGGAAGATGGCCAGGTTGGAAGGGGTGGGGATCATGTATGAAGTAAAGGAAGCTTAATCCAAGGTAATGGCCATGGGAATAAAGAGGAAAAGATTGATTTGAAAGGTTTCTTGGAAAAAGAACTGACAGGACCTTGATGACCTATTATGTACAGCAGATGAAGATTAAATGAATTTTTAAAAATCCCAAAGATGTTCACTGAATTCACCATCTAAATAGGGGTATGAAGGGATTTTTTTTTTATGATTACTCAAAGAAGATATAAAATTTAACATTTTCAGCAATATTTTAATGACAACAGATCCTTGGCACATTTCCATTCCTCGCTTTTCTCATCTACAAAGTGGGGGATAATACCAATATTGCAATTGTTGTGAGGACTACAGACAATGTCGGAAAGGTATAGGGACTGTCTCAATAAATAGCAATTATTATTATACTGTTGATTCTAATACTTCAGTGGCTAAAAATAAATGGTTTCAATCAGAATTACAATTCTTACTCTAATGGCTTAACCATATGGAAGAGATAATAACAACAGCTAACCTTTATTTGATGCTCATTAAGTGCCTGTCACTATGATTAGTGCTTTACATGGACAATTTTATTTTACATCTTTCAACATAAAGTGGACCCTCACTTTAACAACTTAGAAATTGAGGCTCAGAAAGTTTAAGTGACTTGTCCAAGAAAATGATCTAGAATTTGGTCAGTAGTCTCTAGATCAGTGGTCATCAACCGGTGGTCCGCGGACCACTGGTGGTCCGTGAGGTCTGAAGGGTTGGCGACCGCTGCTCTAGATCATTTGCTCTTAACTCATACTGAGGTCAGGATAATTTCCACAAAGAGAAAAGATCCCCAGCTAAGCATATATGTTCTCCCACATAAAACTATGATGTAAAGAACAACGTGTGTGTTTTTTCACTGTGATGGAGGGAGTAGAGCGGAGCAGACCCAGTTCTAATGCCCCTTTAAAAGGGGCCAAGAGAGCCGAAGCCGGTTTGGCTCAGTGGATAGAGCGTTGGCCTGCGGACTGAAAGGTCCCAGGTTCAATTTTGGTCAAGGGCATGTGCCTGGGTTGCGGGCACATCCCCGGTGGGAGATGTGCAGGAGGCAGCTGATCGATGTTTCTCTCTCATCGATGTTTTTAACTCTCTCTATCTCTTTCCCTTCCTCTCTGTAAAAAATCAATAAAATATATTTTTAAAAAAAAAAGGGGGGGGGGGCGGCAAGAGAAAACAGGTGGTTTATCTGGCTGGTCACAGTGTCTATTTACCAGAAAGGTACTTTCCCATCTCTGGGAATTTGCTCATGCTGTTCCAGCCCCTCTTCTTTCACCTGCTCAGACTTTACTAGTTTGTTAAGGCCATATCAAGAGATACTTCCTCCAGATTTCAACTCTCTCCTTTTCCTGACTATCCACAGTATTTCTTGCCTGTAAAAATTCCGGTACTCTGTTCATGTTCAATTTAGCCTTGTGTGGTTATCTGGGTCTCTCCTGTGTCTAAGTCTTGCCTCCTCAGACAATTACAAGTTCCCTGCAAGTAATCCAGGACAGGACTTGATACACAGTAAGACACTGGGAAGCTGCCCCACCCGTGTGTGTTTCTGTAGGATGCTCTCCTCACCTTGAGAAGCTTCTCTTCCACCTCAAGGACTCTTGCTTCCCTCTGTTCTATCCAGCGAGAAAGAGTCCGCAGGGCAGCAGCCCGTGTCGGAATTTGAGGGTCATAAGCAGATAAAAGAACTTCCTGGAGCTGTTCTGTGGTTATGCTTCCAGATTTCTGGTTTGCAGTAGTGCTGGACTCACTGACCTCCTGAGGAATGAGCGGAGCACTAGACTTCAGGCCAGTTTGACTGGCTTTCTCGTGGCTTTGCTGTTGTTCGAGGTGACTATGCGACACATCAGTGTATCTTTCATGACTGGTTTGTTGCTGCTCTTCTATTTTCCCTTCTGGGTCCTTTTTGTTCAGGGTACTCTGGGCAGCCACACTGACAGCCTCGGTAGAAAAGGCTCCATGGGTAGAGATGGTGATGCGGAGATCAGTAGCGAGTTCTTGGATGACAGGGTCCGGGTGTGTGATGGAGACCTTCTCCAACAGAGGCAGCAATTGCTTCAGGACAGCAAAATCACTTGAATTCAACTACAAAATGAAATGAAAAATGGCAAATGTTAACATGACTTGAACATAAGGCAACACATCCTGAGTGAAAGGGGTGGGGAGAAAATCTGGTTGCTGGTGTAATCAGCAAGTAGCCCGAGTCTGGCACTAACAGCCACTGTTGAGTAATTACAACAAAAGACATTTATTGAATACTTACCATGTATATAGGTCCTTTTCTAAGTTAACAAATACATCAGCAATGCAGACTATTGCTCTTAATTTTTACAATCTGATGAGCATAACATGGCATCTTATAGTTTTAATTTGCATTAGCCAACTAATAGTGCTGCTAAACATCCTTCCATGTTTATTGGCCGTCACATTTCTTTTTCTGTTAAGAGCCTGTTTACATCCTTTGTACCCATTTACCCCTTAAACTGTTTATCTCTAGAGCTATTCTTACCAAATTAGATTTTTTAAATCCTCACCCAAGGATATTTTTCCATTGATTTTCAGAAAGAGTGAAAGAAAGAGGGAAAGACAGAGAGAAACATCAATGTGAGAGAAATACATTGACTGGTTGCCTCCTGCATCAGCCCCAAACAGGGCCTGGACCAGGGAGGAGCCTGCAACTGAGGTACGTGTCCTTGACTGGAATCGAATCCAGGACCCTCTATCCATTGAGCCAAACTGGCTAGGGCCCAAGTCAGATTTTAACACCCAATTATATGATAAAATTATTTTCCAGATTAATGTGTTTTTTACTTTTATTGTGTTTTTAATGTACCTTCTGCCATAAAAGATGAATTCCTATTAGCAAAGTACTTAGTGCCTAACACATAGTAAGTACTATGTAAATGTTTTAAAAATAAATACGATAAACAAAACACACATTCATATCCCTATGATCTAATTACAATGATTATCTACATTTTATTTTTTTAGTAAATTTATTGGGGTGACATTGGTTAACATGATCACACAGGTTTCAGGTGAGGTTTTTTATCTATATTTTAAACAGGAGGAAACTGAAGCACAGCACAGTTAAGTAACATGTCCAAGGCCATATGGTAAGATGTGAACTCAACAAGTCTGGCTTGAACAAATGGTCTCGCTTGAACAAATGTTCTTTTTTTTTTTAATATATTTTATGGATTTTTTACAGAGAGGAAGGGAGAGAGATAGTTAGAAACATCAATGAGAGAGAAACATAGATCAGCTGCCTCCTGCACATCCCCCACTGGGGATGTGCCCGCAACCCAGGTACATGCCCTTTACCAGAATCGAACCTGGGACCTTTCAGTCCGCAGGCCAATGCTCTATCCACTGAGCCAAACTGGCTTCGGCTTGAACAAATGTTCTTAACTAAATGATCTAAATAGGCTAGGTAGCATACAGTGGCACCACAGGTCGGAAAGGAATGGGACAATAACTGGCTAAAGGGAATTTCTGCTAGAAATTAGGAGTGAAAATTACATAAGATTTTATTTTTTCCAGAAGCTTTGTTCTAATAATTTCATAGTCCTCACTAGGGAAGGTACATGTGCAGTCAGTGTAGAAAACAGGAATCAGTTGTAATCTTTTTCTGTTTGAAAATACTGGGGAAATTATCATATGAGGCTTCATGAGGCCCTAATGATTTGAAAACCTTGCAGTTTTTTGTTTTTGTTTTTTTTGTTAACCCTCATGAAGGATATTTTATCCACTGATTTTTTTTTTTTTTTTTTAGAGATAGTGGAAAGGATGGGGAGAGACACAGAGACATCAATGTGAGAGAGACATCGATCAGATGCCTCCCATAGGCGCACGACCCGGGCTGGGAATCCAGTCTGCAACCAAGGTATGTGCTCTTGCCTGGACTCAAACCAGCACCCTTCAGTCTGTGGGATGATGCTCTACCCACTGAACCAAACCGGCTAGGGCAAAATATTGCAATTCTTAAACCCTTTTTAGAATAAGGCAGGATATTTATTACTTATTCATTCATTTGTTTCATTATCCAACAAACAACCAATTAACCAACTAACTGTTTTTGCAGGACCTATATAATGTTCTCATTTTATACTATAAGTCCACAAATTGTTATTGCTCACTTTCCCCACCACTTTCCACCAAATTAAGTGAAAACTTGAGGCACATGACAGGTTTGTACCTGTAGAATTTCACCACACACTCTCCTCAGAATTCTTTGTTTAAACAATTAGAAACTAATGTAAATTTGGCATAAAGTGGAATTTCTAGTTCTGCAACATGTCAGATTATCTTCATGTGTAAAACAACTGACCATTTTTGTGTTACTGTATCTTAAGGAAGAGAACGTATGTGTCTAGGGCAGGGGTGGGCAAACTTTTTGACTCGAGGGCCACAATGGGTTCTTAAACTGGACCGGAGGGCCGGAACAAAAGCATGGATGGAGTGTTTGTGTGAACTAATATAAATTCAAAGTAAACATCATTACATAAAAGGGTACAGTCTTTTTTTTTTTTTTTAGTTTTATTCATTTCAAACGGGCCTGATCCGGCCCGTGGGCCGTAGTTTGCCCATGGCTGGTCTAGAGTAAAGGTATATGTTACCTAAGAAAAGGGTCAATTTTATCAGGAATCTATGTGGAACTGAACGACATTTTAGAATAATTTTGCTAGTGCTATCATTATGCCAAACGTCATTCAGCATCTCTGTAGTATCATGGATCTTTGTGTGTGTTTTTTCTTTATGCATCTGAAATGGGAATATCTACAGTACACGGACTCTTTTTCATTTCTATTATATACAATTTCTTTTTTTTTTTTTTAATATATTTTATTGATTTTTTACAGAGAGGAAGGGAGAGAGATAGAGAGCTAGAAACATCGATGAGAGAGAGACATCGATGAGCTGCCTCCTGCACATCTCCCACAGGGGATGTGCCCGCAACCCAGGTACATGCCCTTGACCGGAATCGAACCTGGGACCTTTGAGTCCTCAGGCCGACGCTCTATCCACTGAGCCAAACCGGTTTTGGCTATATACAATTTCTTAAAAAAATATATACAATACAAAACAAATAGACCTACGGAAAAGAGAGGGGACCCAGAAATAGACCTACATAAATATAGTGAACTGATCTTTGACAAAGAAGCAAAGGCAATACAATGAAGAAAAGACAGGCTTTTCAACAAATGGTGATGGAATAATTGGACATTCATGTGCGGAAAAGAAAAAAAAAGAATTTAGACACAGACCTTACACCTTTACAAAAATTAACTCAAAATGGATCATAGACTGTAAAATGCAAAACTATAAAGTTCCTACAATATAACATAGGAGAAAAATTGTTATGATCTTGGGTATTGAGATGACTTTTTTTCTATTAAATATCAAAGAAAAGAAACCCAAGAAAGAAATAATTGATCAGCTGGACTTCATTAAAATTAAAAACTTCTGTTCTTGACATTGCAGAAGACAATGTCAAGAAAAAGAGAAGACAAGCCACAGACCAGGAAGAAATATTTGCAAAAGGCATATCTGATAAAGGACATTTATCCAAAATATATAAAAAACTCTTAAAACTCAACAATGAGGAAACAAACAACCCAATTAAAAATGGGTAAAAGACCTCAATAGATACTTCACCAAAGAAGATGCACAGATATACAGCATATGAAGAGATGCTCAATATCCTATATCAAGGAATTTCAAATTCAACAAGATACCACTATACACGTACTAGAAATGAAATTATTCAACACTAAAAAGAAATGGGTTATCAAACCACAAAAGACGTGGAGGAACCTTAAATACATATAACTAAGTAAAAGAAACCAGTCTGGAAAGGCTACATAGTGTATGCTTTCAACCATGTAACATTCTGGGAAAGGCAAAACTGTAGGGACAGTATAAAGATCAGTGGTTGTCAGGGGTTGGGGGGGCGGTAAGGGGGGAGAGAATGAATAGACAGAGCACCGAGCGTTTTTAGGACAGTGAAACTATTAATGTGGTAGATACATGTCATTGTACACTTGTCAAAACCCATAGAGTATACAACACCAGGAGTGAACTTTAAAGTAAACTATAGGCCCTAACCGGTTTGGCTCAGCGGATAGAGCATCGGCCTGCAGACTCAAGGGTCCCAGGTTCGATTCCAGTCAAGGGCATGTGCCTTGGTTGCGGGCACATCCCCAGTGGGGAGTGTGCAGGAGGCAGCTGATCTATGTTTCTCTCTCATCGATGTTTCTAACTCTCTATCCCTCTCCCTTCCTCTCTGTAAAAATTAATAAAATATATTTTTTAAAAAATAAAGTAAACTATAGACTTTGGGTGATAATGATGTACCAGTGTAGGTCCATCGACTGTAATAAATGTACCCTCTATTACATGATATTGATAGTGGGGGAGGCAGGTACATGAGAAATCTCTGTACCTCCTGCTCAATTATTCTGTGCACCTAAAACTGCTCTAAAAAATTGTGTATTAAAAAAAAAAAAGCATCTGTTCTCCCTGTTTTTAAATTTCTTAGTCATTGGGGGATTCATCCTATTAAACTGGGTAACTTCTTTAATCACATGGGCAAGTAGGTGTTTTCTGAATCAAATAGTTGATAAGGCAATCAAAGCAATGCACACCCTCAGCTTCATAAGCCTACAGATTCCCCACTATTCAAAAAATGAGGGAAATCTAAGGCTACAGGTATCAACTATTTGTTCATAAATATTAAAAAACTATATCGAGGTATAAAGTAATATTCACTTAATTAGATGAGAAAACTGAGGCACTACACATAGTTAATTACTTTTCAAGGGTCATCTAGGGCTGCCATCAAGATTGAGACCTGACGTGAAGCCCCGGGTTCTACTGTCACTGCTACTCAGCACAGAATTCTGTGTAAAAGCCCTGAGGCCTGAAGAAGCAGCCCACAATGAAACTCTGGAATGCTTCAGGAATGGAATGAGCAGAGCTATGTCAGCCCACAACTATGAGTTTCCTCAGGGTGTCAGGAGTGATCCAGTTAGATGGTGAATTGTTCTAAACTTATGCAAATTTTCAATTTGAGAATTGGGGGTTGGAATGGTGGGGCCAGGATTGAGGGTGATAGGAAGGTGCTTCTAAGGGAAGCATCTGAGAATGACATCCAGAGGAGGGAACTGCACACTGAAAAAGCCCCATCTGAGACTTTGCACAGCTCCCCTCTGGGGCAGGCATACCCTCATCCTGCCTCATTCTGCTCCAGTGAGAATCACTGTTTTGGAAGGATCGCACGGTCTCTTCCAGCAATAAAATCCTGACCTAAAAATTCCCAATTCTGAAAAATACATTTATTTTTTATGTTCTCATTTCCATATATCACCTATATTTCTTCAGATCTTTAGCTGACCTGGATCCTTTAGTTTACATACCTGGATCCTTATTAACATAATGGCACTGAATTTATTTGCCAGTAGTATTTTTACTTTTGTTCTAAGTCAGCATGCAGTATGCCCTGTTTTATGGTGAGCTATACTTAAAATACAAAATATAAAACATAAAATATAAAAATAAGAATCTTTTTAAAAAAATAAGAATTCATCAGATTAATCATAGCTACTAAAAGGTAAGCTCCATGAGGGCCAAGAGGCACTTGATAAATATTTCTTGAATAAGTTCATTCCACGATACTCTTAGAAAATGTGGTATGAGATTTCAAGATCTGGGTTCAAGTCCAGCCCCACCACCTGAGCCTCAGAGCTCAGAGGACCCAACAGGCCAGAAAGCATCAGGCAAAAATTGCTTCCTGAGGGGACAGGGAAGTTCCCAGCATCATATTACTTGTACTGATGACCAATCCTGAAATTTAGAAAGTTAGTTTGGAGTTACAGTTGTCTTATTAGAAGTCTTAAACCTACACTTTCTCATAATTAACTCCTCTTCCCAGTCACTATGTTCTAATGATTACCTTAATTACATAAATTAGAATGGAAAAAAAGGAAAGGTTCAAATGCTACTAGATACTGTTTCATTAGTTAAAATAATTAATCCTAATTGAGAATAGGTACAGTATAATCTTCTAGACTCTGAAGCAAAAAACCCTAAACCTGACAATAGTTATCTGAAAACGTAATTCAGAATCGTGACTTTTTTTTCCAACACAGACAGAAAACCCAGCATTACTCTAGAAGCCACTTATACTAGTAAATCCACAAACCAAACAGGGGGAAAAAAGATTAGATTTAGAGCAAAAGTATAAGGGTGATGTGTTCATGTTAATTTAAGTAACTGCAAAGTCAGAGAAAGCCAGGATGCAATCAGTGAGTCAGGATAGCTCATGAAAGGGCAGGGACAGGTAAGGAATGTACATTTGCATAAATCATGAGACTGTCTTAAAACATTACTAATTTACACAGCCAGTCCCAACAATAGGATTTTAGAAAGGGAAATGGAGATTTCTATGTTCTATTTTTCAATTTGGGACAGGTTAGAGATGGGAAATTCTAACATATCAAGAATCGGTATTAAAAAAATCAGTATCAAATTTGAATCCTCAAATTCAAAATTCCATTCCCAAAGGGTTCCCTACTCATTGCTAAGCGCTATAGCTAGTCTGATTTCAGGTTAGATTTCATAATACTTGCACTAAGCCCATTCTGCCTTCTTGTAGTCTCCTAACCTAATCTATAATAATTAAGCATAATATGCTAATTAGTCCGGACAGCCGAAAGACCTTTTGGACGTCATTCCAGACGTCCTTCTGGATGAAACGGCAGCGGCAGGACCAAGGCAGAGGCAGTTAGGGGCAATCAGGCAGGCAGGTGAGCAGTTAGGGGCGATCAGGCAGGCAGGCAGAATGGTTAGGGGCGATCAGGCAGGCAGGCGAGCAGTTAGGAGTGATTAGGCAGGAAGGCGAGTGGTTAGGGACGATCAGGCAGGCAGGCAAAGTGGTTAGGGGTGATGAGGCAGGCAGGCAGAGGGGTTAGGGGCAATGAGGCAGGCAGGCGTGTGGTTGGGGCAATGAGGCAGGCAGGCAGAGTGGTTAGGGGCAATGAGGTAGGCAGGCAGGCGAGTGGTTAGGAGCCAGTGGTCCCAGATTGCAAGAGGGATGTCCGACTGCTGGTTTAGTGGGATTGGGCCTAAACAGGCAGTTGGACATCTCCTGAGGGGTCCCGGATTGCAAGAGGATGCAGGCTGGGCTGAGGGAACCCCCCCACACACACACACCATGCACAAATTTCGTGCACCAGGCCTCTATGTATGTATGTATGTATATATGTGTATGTATGTATGTGTGTGTGTATATATATATATATATATGTATGTGTGTGTATATATGTATATGTATATATATATACACATATATATGTGTGTGTGTGTGTGTGTGTGTGTGTGTATATATATATATATGCCTAATATGCAAATTGTCCCCTTGGGAGTTCAACTGGGAGACTGGGAAATCACTTGCTATGATGTGTGCTGACCACCAAGGGGTAGCGCGGAACCAAGTAAGGCCCCAGCCGGCAGCCTGAAGGCCCCAAACGGCCCTGATTGCCGGCCAGGCCAAGGGACCCTACCCGTACACGAATTTCATGCACCCGGCCTCTAGTATGGAAATAATTAGCCAGAGCATACCTTTCCACCTTGTCTAGCACTACTTTGACCCTCAGTCTCTACCTTCCAGCTATACTGGCCTTCTATCAGTGTCTCAGGTATACCAAGCTCTTTCCTGCTTCCTGGTCTTTGTACAAATGTTTTCTTTAATTGGAAGAGTTTCCTCCATCTGCACTACATGTACTCCCAAATTTCTATCCATCACTCAAGTCTGACCTTAAACTTACATGTCCTCAGTAGAGACCTTCCCAGCCTAGGTTGGATGCTATGTTCTCTTGGTACCTTCCACTTTTCTACAGCACTTCATTCAATTCTATGTATATTTTTTGGATAGTTATTTGGTATCTGACTCCCTTACTGGACTGAAAGCTTCATGCAGGTAGAGACCAGGTCTCCTTGGTCCACTGTTGTATTCCCAGCACCTTAGCTCAGTATCTGGCACAAAGCAAGTATATAATAAATACTTTTGAGAGAAAAAATTTAAAAATTATCTATTAAGTATGCCCTAACTGGTTTAGCTCAGTGGATAGAGCGTCAGCCTGCGGACTGAAAGGTCCCAGGTTCAATTCCGGTCAAGGGCATGTACCTTGGTTGCGGGCACATCTCCAGTGGGAGGTGTGCAGGAGGCAGCTCATCGGTGTTTCTCTCTCATCAATGTTTTTAACTCTCTATCGCTCTCCCCTCCTCTCTGTAAAAAATCAATAAAATATATTTTTTTTTTAATTAAGTATGTAAAAGATACATCAACTGGAAACAAAGCTTTAACATGTTACATGATATGAGCAGAACAATGGATCCTATGTTAAAATGCAACTATTTAAAACATGGAATCCTAAGTAACCAGCAGGTTACAAAGGTTTCCCAGACTGGCACAGTAGGAACCAGCTTTGGAAGCCAGTATAGTGAGGGTAAGAGGATTCAGTTTTCGCCATGGATGCAAAACACTGTGCTGAGTGTTTCCAAATCAAGCTTGTGCCAGGTCAGAAAGGCCCTGCCCTTCTGATGGTGACCACTATGCAGGTGACAGAGTGAAAGTGCACATTTTCTTGTCCTTTACTTTGGAGACAATTCTCACCAACAACTTGACTTGTTTATCCTGGTTCTCCTCTGTGCAATATCTATTCTTATTTCTCACAAGGGTAAGGAAGGGAAACAATAGGTTTTTCTCTTCTCTTTCGCTTCTCCCTCCATTCAAGTTTGGCTCATGTCTGCAACTCACCTGAACAGCTCCTCCCAGAATGACAGCCACCAGCCCCATGGACATGCTCAGTGTCTGTGATTCCACGGTGCTCTCTGTCTGGTGGGCCAAGCTTGCACATGCTCGCTGCAGTGTTGCTGCTACAAAGTCCACAACCTACCACAGAAAAGGGATTTAGAATCAGTGGAGAGAAAGAAAACAAATCTCAACATTTTCTTTACATCTTACGTCTACATCTTCATCTTCTTCTACATCAACATCATGATAGCAAGAACCTTCAACAATAACTACTACTGTGTAGCAGGCATGGTGCTCCGTGTTTCACATGCACAATATCACTTAGGCCGCATATTAACTCTAGGAGGTCACTACTCTTATCCTCATTTTGAGATGAAGAATCTGAGACTTAAGGAGGTTATCTCCTCAAGGCCATATGGTCAATAAGTGAGAAAGCCCATTTAAACTTTCCCAAATGTTTTAATGTATTAAACTAACTCTCTTTACTTTTCATGAATTTTGGCAGGAAATTAAAATGAAAAAGGATTTGTTACTTTCTGATCAACTTAGAAGGTCCTAGATCTACTTCTCCTAATGAGATTTCCTCCTCAAGAATATCTTCCCCTCGTCCTAGCAACTATTTTTGTTGTTGTTGTTAATCCTCACCCGAATATATTTTCCATTGATTTTTAGAGAGTGGAAGGGAAAGGGAGAGACAGAGAAAAACATCACTGTGAGAGAGACACATCAATTGGCTGCCTCCCGTACTAGCCCCGACCAGGGCTGGGGATTGAGCCTATAACCGAGGTATGTGCCCTTGACCAGAATTGAATCCGAGACCCTTCGGTCCACAGGCTGACTCTCTATTCACTGGCAAAACTAGCTAGGGCCCACTCACTTTTTAAAAGAATTTTAAAAATTTTTTATTGATTTTGAGAGAGATAGAGAAAACACACATCGATTTGTTGTTCTACTTATTTATGCATTCATTGGTTGATTCTTGCATGTGCCCTGACCGGGGATTGAATCCACAACCTTGTCATATTGGGACAATGTTCTAACCAACTGACCTACCCAGCCAGGGCCTCACCCCTGTCATTTTAACAGTCTTATTCTAATTAAGCAAAGAATGGGGGAAGAGGCATTCAATTTTATGTAGAAGCCAGTGTCCTCAAACAATCAGTACAAATGAACCAGAGTCATTTTTTAAGTATCAAATATATTTAAAGGATTAAGACTTTCACATATATTTTACATCGCATTTGGCTATCTACCACACCTTAAATGGAACTAACTTGATCCGCATAATTTTAACTGCACGTTGATTAATCACCTTTAAAGGAAGAAATGCCTTTGAATAAAAGACAGCATACGCAAAAAAAAAAAAAAGACAGCATACGCATACACATACACATGTACATGCACACACACGTACATATGGACACACACACACGCACACACAGGATTAATGGCTCAAAAGAGGAAAATCATTTTGAAAATGGGGCAGCTGAGATAGGTCATAATAAGCCTCTGAATACCATGCAAGCTTGCATGTTCAACTCCCTCGGCAAATTACACACTACTCTAGAATCTTTATTGCAAGCTTAAAGTAAAAAAAAAAAAGTGGCTTGTTAACACTTGTCTTTTGGAATAAGGCAGGAAGTTTAGAAAAATTATTTAAAAGTTCCACCTACTGAAATGAACAATGCTGGTTATGGCAAGTTTCACCACCCTCTTAGCCTAGGACTTTATTGATGCCAGAGTTAAGGACACTGGTCCTTTTAGAGAAACTCTCATCGAGCATCTTGGGCTACCTATTTTGCCTTTCAAGAGTTTTCTAAAGCACACCTTGCTTATAGGATGCTTCTGTATCAGAACACTTATTGTTAAATTACTGGAAAAGAACTATCTAACCTCTGACTTTTTCTAATTTCCTCTCTACTATATATGTTGGAAAACAAGTAACATCATTCTATTTTTGTTAAGAAGGAACTTTTCTATATCTGTCTATATGTATATACATACATAAAACCCTGGAAGCTGTTAATGTAATAATCAGCTGCATTGTCATCTATGAAGTAGCTTTTCCTGCAAACTTTCTTGTAACAGCAAAACCACCATACCTATTGGATAACAGCTCCTCCCCCTTCTACTCATTTCCTGTGATTTGGGTGGGGCTGCCAGCCACAAGGATAGGCATGTGACTAAAGCCTGCTGCAGGGAGGGGGGAGAGACTTTTATCTTTCCCTTAAATTTTTTGTACAGATGCTTAATTTAAAAAGTCAAATATTCCTGAAAGTTTATTATGAAAAACAGCAATGTCCTACTCCCACCTGATTCTGGACCAGAGACAACCACCTTTAATTATTTAGCTGGTTAATTTAATAATAACATTAAGCATTTACTACTTACCAGGTACCATTCTGAACATATCACAGTTATAGGCACACTTAATCCTCACACTAACCTATGGGGATGTGTAAACCTGCTGCCACCATTCTAGCAACTGAGGGGAAGGGAGCTGGAGGCCTCACTGCTGAGCATGTAGATGTCAACCTAATCCTCCAGTTTTTCAGTGTGCTAACACCACTCAAGTTCAGAGTCTCTTGGATTCAACCTCTCTCAAGAATAAACCTCCAATCTTTTGCTGGGGGGTGGGGGGTGGTTGTACAAAGTTGAGGAAGGAATCAAGTGGTCGACCCAAGCTAGTGCAGCCTTTCAACCTATTTTAAGCTCTAAATTCACCTCCATCTTTAGAGCTTATCTGGGGCCTCCAGTCCTCCCAGGGTTCTGCAGGGAGAAGTAGCTTGCTTCTTTTTTTTTTTTCTTTTCAAAACAATTGTATTGAAATACAGTGCTTTGCTTCTTGACTTCTCCCATGCAGGCACTTAGCTTTCCATTTTCTGAAATTGCTAAATCAGCTACTATTCTCCAGTTTCCAAATGTTATTCTCTTTTATTTACCGTCTCTCCTTTCCTGCTCTATTGGTCCTTGTGGTTTCCAGAGGAGGCAGATAAACACATGTGTTCGACACACCATCTTCAATCAGAAATCTCTAATTTTTAAATATTGCACTTCTATGTTGTTGAGATGTGTTTACAATGAGCATGTGTTACTACCATACCATGACTACACCCAACAATCCCTTATATCTTCTAATACTAGGTCCATGACTGTTCAAAAATGTCTTCGTTTGTTTGAATCAGGATCCACACATTGTATTTGGTTATACATCCCTTTCAAGCTACAACAGCCTACTCCTTTTTGGTGCCATTTGATAAAGAAACTGGGTCATCTGTCCTGTAGAATTTCCCACATTCTGTATTTGGCCAATTGCTTCCTCATCGCATTAACTTGCTCCTCTGTCCTGCGTTTTCATGATTAGATTCAGATTCACATTTTGGGGAATTTATTTTATTTATTTACTAGTAGCCCAGTGCACAAAAATTTGTGCACTCAGGGCGGCGGGGGGGGCGGTCCCTCAGTTATTAAACATTTATCGGCACAACACTGACCACATTGGTGGTGGTGGTGGTCTTGTCAGAATGTGTTATATTATGCAGATGAAAATCTAAACAGATTTGATGTAGATATTTTCAAAGATGGAAGAATTGTCCCTGTCAACTATTTTATATGATTCATATCTTCACTAATTGTCATCATTGCAAAGTTTTCAGTCCCCATATGGATTGCTGGATATAATAGGTCATGCGCTGTCCCTGTCCTTTGTAGCCTTTGTTATCTTAAGGACTCTAGTTTTCCATTTATATGTTTTAAGTACCAACCTTACCGGCTTAAAAATGTAAGCTTTTAACACTGCTCTCTCTGTTCCGTATACTTCTGATGAAAAGTGGAGTTGGGTTGCAGCACAGGAGAGAAATTCAGAAGGGGAATATTGAAGTAATGACTGCAGTAGGAGAAGAGGGAACCTATTTCCCTGGCCACAGGCACTGGTGCCCTGGACCACAGGGCTGTCAGCTTCTCCAGGTGGCTGCAGCCTGGGACCTCGGGCGGGTGGCTTGTCTGTCTCCTGGGCTGCAGCCAGCTGCAGGCGCTGGCGCCCAGACCAAAGGTGGGCGGCTTCTTCTTTTGGCAGCTTCTTCTTCTTCTGTGCTTCCAGGGAGGGCAGTCAGTTATGTGTATATGTGTGTGCATGCAAACATAGGCGTGTACATGTGTGTATGTGGAAATCTGCTGGGCAAGTCAAAACCATAGAAGAGTTGCCCCCTATCTCTTGAATCTTCCAGAGATATCCCCCACTTTTTTATTCTATCACTACTGGAGAGTCATTATTTGCAGCCAGCCAGCCAGCCAGTGACTCTCTCAGTGCCTATTTCTGACTTCTTTCCCTGTCTTCCAACCCCTAATCATATTTCCACCTGGATGCATCATTTTTACTCCCAATATGCTGTATAGAGAAGGAGTCAGGGTGCTGTCTTCCCATGAATAGTACTCAGTAACAAACCAATTGCATTTTAGTTGGGCAATGCCCCTACCCACCCTTCAAATCCCTTCCACCATGCATTTCTGTTTCCCTTTTTGTTTGTTGGATTGTTCTGCTGCTCCTTCTCCTCACCCCACCACCCTTGGATCGTAATGTAAAATTCTTTTACCATGTCAAGAAATTATTAAAAATACAGGTACTTTGAAAAAAAAAAAATACAGGTACTTCTCCGAACACCGGCCCGGGAGTGGGGGAGGCAGGGAAGAGGCGGATGCTGGCGGCTGCCTCTTCCCTGCCCCGCCCGGCTTCTCCGATCACTGGCCAGGGGGCAGGGCAAAGATGGCCCCCAGGGCTGCCTTTGCCCTGCCACCCAGCTCTTGCCTGCCACCTGGGTTTCCGATCACCGTCAGCAGCAGGCGGCTTCTTCCATCCTTCCCCTTTCGTTTCCCAGCATTGCGCCTACATATGCAAATTAACCACCATCTTTGTTGGTAGTTAACCGCCATCTTTGTTGGCAGTTAATTTGCATATCGCCCTGATTAGCCAATGGGAAGTGTAGTGAAAGTACGGTCAATTACCATGTTTGTCTATTATTAGATAGGATTTTGTCAGAACTCTTCCCAGGAGGTGCTGCATCTGTCCTACTTTATTACATCAGGAGGCACATAATGTCTGCTTGTCTACCTATGGTGATGTTAAGATGAACAGTCCATACTGAAATATTTAGGGAGGCATATACTGATATTTGCATTAACCCTGAAATTCATCAAAAATGAGGTGGACAGACTGTTGAAAACAGGAATTAATATGTGATAAAGCAAGTATAATAAAATGCTAATAGAATCTAGGCAGTGGATATGTAAGTAATCACTATAAAATTCTTTCAAATTTGAAAGCTTTCTTTTTTAAAAAAATGTTTATATTGATTTTAGTGAGAGAGGAAGGGATAGGGAGAGAGAGAAACATTGATGTGAGAGTGAAACATCCTGCATGCCTCCTCCTGGGGATCAAGCCCAAAACCAGGGCATGTGCCCTGACTGGAAATGGAATCAGTAACCTTTTGGTGCATGGGACAAAGCTCAACCAACTGAGCAACACTGGCTAGGGCTGAAAGTCTTCTTACTAAAATGCTGTGCCGGGAGTGACGGGATCAGATGGTTTGGGTGTATTTGGCCTATTACATTCATAATTTTCTAGTTCTTTGAATTTTTTAGCTGTGATTCCTGTATAAAGAAAATTTTTCCTTCATCAACTATTTGCTTACATTGAAATACAGTTCCCAAGGAAAAGCAAGATAAATGCTTTATTCTTTGCCTTCATTTATCAATTTACAAATTAATGAGTAATGCCCTAACAATCTCCAAAGATGTCCTATGTGGGATTTTTTTTTTTGTAGGGACTAGAATTTTTATAACTGATGTGCTTACATCCATGGCAGGCATTATTCCTTTTAATGCTCAAAATGTCCTATGGCCCTTTCAAATGGGCTCCTGAGTATTACTGACATGAACTCATTAATTTTACATAGTTTCCTTATATTCAGGTACAATAAAATGCCCTGAGGCTTATAGTGTACAATTCCTACCCTAGACCACAAATAAACCTTTAATCCTATAAGCTTTGTGTTCTTTTAGTAGGAAATGGTATTTAGAAACTATAATTCAGCACAAACGATGTTTATTGCTACTGGGCTGTCATTGCTTCTTGGCACTGACAGTGAACCTAGCTAGGAATTATCTATTTTTCAAAAAGGGAAAAACAAATCATGAGTTCACACTCATACTTCCAATCAAAATTCAATATAGTAAGGTTTATACTCAAGTTCTTTGATTTTATATTTATAATTCTTTTCTTACACTGAAAATTTTGGTCCCTAATCATATTAACTAAATTACTATAACATTTATTACTTATAACTTATCCATATGTGTGTATTTCAAAATAACATACCAAAAGTATCACTAGCAGTAAGACTACTAAATGCAATTTAATATTTTTTTTATTTCTTTTTGTCCTGATACATTTTAACCTTAACTGAAGGATAAAGTTAAATCATTTTTGTATCAGCCTCAAACCATTGTTCCTTAATTGGGAATAATGGGAGATAAGAGCAAAAGCTAAAGTCATATAAATTTTTAGACCATTTCCCCTTCCAACTAGCATCCTAAGACAAAAACATAAGATGTGCATGTGAAAGTCTTCAGGGAAATGATATAAACACAAGAGAAACAAATCACCCCACTGAGTAACATAACACAGGCTCAATGAAACTGAAGGAATAAGAGGCCAAGAAAAAAAATCATGACCATAATTCTCATTAAACAGTCACGATAAGTCAGAGCTGACAGGCAGCTGCAAATTTTCTCAGCAGGAGCTGTACTGAAATGCTGCTTAGCAACACCCGAGGCAGATGACAATGAGAAGGATACAAAGAGCTGGAGAATCAGATTTAAACGTGACAATCATACCATCTTACAACCAAATATTCACCAACCAACAACTAATTCTGGTAAAATGGTATAATATGGCACCTGCACTGCTTATGCTTTATTACTTTTATTTCCTATTTTTAAAAAAGCTGGTAAGCCCTGGCTGTGTTCTCAGTGGTTAGAGCATCTGCTCGCCAACAAAGGGTCTCAGGTTGGATTCCAATTCCTGGTCAAGGGCATGTACCTGGGTTGCCGCCAGGTAAGGGCTCCTGTGGGAGGCAACCAACTGATATGTCTCTCTCACATCAATGTTTCTCCACCTACCCCGACCCCCACCGCTCACTTCGACTCTTCTTAAAAAGCAATGGAGAAAATATCCTTGGGTGAGGATTTTTAAAAAAAAAAGCTATAAAAATTATGTCTGAGCCAATAAAATTCAGGCCCTGATTCACATAGTTACTCTACTCTGAAAGCAGTTTTGTCTTAATCTTAAAACTTCACAGGCTATTAGGGAGAAAAGCTGTGAGTTAGAGGACCTGTAAAATTCTAGATGATTGTTTTCTTAAATTTGAGTTTCTAATCATTCTCAACTTTTGATGCACATCCATAGAGCATTAAAAAATACAGATGCCCAGCCTTGGCCGGGTGGCTCAGTTGGTTGGGCATCATCCTGAGCACCAAAAGGTTGCCGGTTCGATTCCTAGTTTGCAGGCTATCAAGGTGGGGGGTGTGCAGGAGGTAGCCTATCCACATTTCTCTCTCTGTGGCTCCCTTTCTCTCCCTCTCTCTCTAAAAATCAAGTAAGAATGTGTTTTTTAGGGGGTGAGGACACGTATGTAATAACTTAATCAATAAAGAAACTAAATAAAAAATAAAAGTAAAAAAAATGTATTTTTTAAATATAGATGCTGCCCTAGCCCATTTGGCTCAGTGGATAGAGTGTCAGCCCACAGACTGAAGGGTCCCGGATTCAATCCCGGTCAAGGGCACGTACGTCAGTTGCAGGCTCCATCCCTGGCCCTGGCATGCGGGAGGCAACCAATTGATGTGACATTGATGTTTCTCCCTCTCTTTGTCTCTCCTCCTCCCTTCCACTCTCTCTAAAAATCAATGAAAAATATGCTCAGGTGAGAATTAACAACAACAACAATAACAAAAACCACAGATGCCCAGGCTCTAATGAAGTTAAAAACCACTCTGAGACAACATATAAACATTTAAAACAGTTCTTAAAGTTATATGCGCGTAAGAATCGCCTCAGGAGTTTGTTAATAAACATGCCGATTCCCAGGACCTGTGAAAGTGTCGATCCTCTTGGTCTGGTGTGGGCTCAGTAATTGGCATGTTTAACCAGCATTCCAGGTAACACTGAGGCAGGTGTCATCAAACCACACTCTGAGTAACATTCTTTGAACATTTTTTGGAAAGAATGTAAAGAAACCAAACCAGGCCGGATCCAGAATGTGACGGACACTGACCTGAGTGATGTTTGTGAATATCTGCTCAGACATCCTCTCGCACAGAACAGCCACCAGCTGCAGGACCAGCAGCTTCTGCTCCTGGCCTTCCACCAGAAGAGTCTGGTGCTGTTCTAATTCCAAGAGGCTTTTGCTGGAGAAGTGCTGCGTTTTTAACTCTGCTTCATTTTCCACAGCCACATGAGTCAACTCCTGTCAGTGTAGGAGAAAAGGGAAAGCCTGTAGGACAAAGGGCTCAACAACAGCTAGAAAACTCGGTTTGAAATGTGTATTTAAAGGACTAGTCTGTGTTCACTGCAGCACTATTTACAATAGCCAAAAATTGGAAACAAAAATGTCCAGCGATAAGAAAATGAATAAATTGTGATGTATTTATTATATTGCAGCAGTTGAGATAAATGAACTAGGTCTATGTGGATATCAATACAGAGAGCTCTCAAAAGCACTGTGGAGTAAAAAATGTAAGCTGCAGAATAGTACCTACACTATGATACCCTGTGTATGAAAATTTAAAACTTCATAATGAAAAACATACACATGAAGAACTAGTTTGAAAGACTTATTTCATCAGTATTTTTATGATCTCCATCACTAGCCTTCCTTGAACTAAAGCCAAATAACATTTCCAAACCCTCTTTAGAGACTATTAGATGCTTTCAGCACCACAGCCCCTTTTCCCTAAGATATTTAGAACTAAATTTCTACCAATACATAATTCATTACTGTGGGTTTTGTAGGCTTTTCCCCTGCTCTTCATATTGCAAATTTCCTTGGGAAGGTAAAACCTTAACTTACTTATACGGATCAGGAGAATTCTCACTTCATATTACACAGTGTTTTACAAAGTATCATACTTTTAAAAGATATTAGCTGGTAAGAACATATAATAAATAACTTCAAAATGCAATGGGTATTTAATTTTAAAGCGTGCCTTTAACATTTATGTAAAACGGTTTTTATACTCATTCAATAGAAACTTATCTGGCCACTGGGTAAAGCTAGCAATAAAACTACTGGTCCGCAACGTGTTAACAATTAATGCTTTAACAGAGTAACTGACAGTTTAGAGCAGTGCTTCCCAACTGTGCCTAAGCAATTTTGCTCCCCAGGGGGACATTTAGCAGTGTCTGGGGACCTTTTTGGTCATCATAATCGGAGGGTGGTACAAGCACCTAGTGGGAAGAGGTCAGAGATGGTGCTCAACACCCTACAATGCACAGGAAGCCCCCAATCCTCACCAGAAGGCCTCCCATCTCCCCTTACCTGCAGCCAGCAAAAATTATCCAACCCAAAATGTCAATAATTCCAAGGTGAGAAAACCTTGGTTTAGAGGGGGGAAAAAACAACAACAACGAAAAACACCTTTCATTTTTTTTGTTTTTAAATAAAAATTTTTAAAGTGTCAAATTAAGAGGACACATATTCTTGTAATGTTACTTACAATGAGTGGGCTGGGCGGAGGGGGTAGATGTGAATGTGGGAGAGGAGAAAGCATCAAAAAAGTACCCCATAAAGCTAAAATGGTTTCTTTCCCTTCCACCGGACCATTTGTTAAGCGTATAGGGATAGTTCAGTTGATAGTTCTGTGTGCCCAGTTCAGGCCTCTAGCAACGGTGGAATAGAAATGCAGTCCATCTCATGATTGAGCCGGAAGTTCCAAGACAAAGGGGGGAATGAAAGGGCGAGGGCTAGGCCCTCCATCTTGCCCCAGGGTAAGTGCTACGCCCTCCATCTTACCTTGGCCATGTGCTTGGCAAGGAGCTTCCTCCCAGAAGTCTAAGCCTCTGCTAGCCACACCCAGGAACAAGACATCGACTTGCGCCTGGCCAATCGGCAAGGCCACAGCCCTTTCTCCTCCCCTTACTCCAACCCCCTATAAAAACCCTCTCCACACAGACTTCGCTCTCTCTGCTTCCTGCTGCTGTGTCGACAAGGTGGGGGAGCCGAGCTAGCTCGAATAAAGACTCTTATGCTTTTGCATCAAAAAAAAAAAAAAAAGTACCCCAGCCCTAACCGGTTTGGCTCAGTGGATAGAGCGTCAGCCTGCGGACTGAAAGGTCCCAGGTTCAATTCCAGTCAAGGGCATGTACCTTGGTTGTGGACACATGCCCAGTAGGGGTTGTGCAGGAGACAGCTGATGGATGTTTCTCTCTCATCGATGTTTCTAACTATCCCTCTCCCTTCCTCTCTGTAAAAAATCAATAAAATCTACACTAATAAAAGAGAAACATGGTAATTGGCATATGACCGCTACCCTTCTCATTGGCTAATCAGTGTATCCTTATGCAAATTGACTGTCAGCCAAGATGGCGGCCAGCAGCCATGCACTGAAGCTGCTCGCTTCCTCCAGGAACTGCAGACTCCAACATTCCCCGCCTCACTTGCCGGACTCTCAACTGCAACTCTAAGCAACTATTACTATGTTGCAAATAAGAAGCTAAACAAAACGGCTTTCAGTCAGCCCGGGACTGCAACATTGTATCCATGTTTTCAGCAGCGAGGCCTCAGAGCTAAAGCTGGCCCAGAATAAAAAAAAAAAAAGAAAACAAGGAGCTATTGGGAGCTTTTAGTCAACTGCCAGCGGGAAAACAGCCCTCAGCCCCTCAGCCAGCCTGGCCAGGCACCCCAGTGGGGACCCCCACCCTGATCCAGGACACCCTTCAGGGCAAACCAGCCAGCCCCTACCCGTGCACCAGGCCTCTATTCTATATAGTAAAAAGGTAATATGCCTCCCGGCACCGGGATCAGCGGAGCAATGAGGCTCCCGGCACTGGGATCAGCGTGACAGGGGGCAGCGCCCAAACCCCCTGATCAGCCCTGCTCTGTGCCTGATGGGGGGGAGCTCCCCAATCCCCCGATTGCCCTGCAGCTCTGTGTGTGACAGGGTGCAGCGCACCAACCCCCTGATCGGCCCTGCTCTGTGTGTGACAGGGTGTGGCGCCCCAACCCCCTGCCCCTACGGGCCCTGCTCTGTGTGTGACAGGGTAGAACCATAACCTCTCCATTGGCCCTGCCCTGAGTGTGACAGTGGTGGCGTCCCAACCCCCTGATCAGCCCTGCTCTGTGGGTGATAGAGGGTGGCGCCCCAACCCTCCTCCACGGGCCTTGCTCTGTGTGTGACAGGGTAGAGCCATAACCTCCCCTTTCGCTCTACCCTGAGTGTGACAGGGTGCAGCGCTCCAACCCTTGATCCACCCTGCTCTGTGTGTGACAGGGGGCGGTGCCCCAGCTCCCCTATCGGCCCTACTCTGTGAGTGATAGGGGGGAGCTCCTCAACCCCCTGATTGGCCCTGCTCTGTGAGTGACAGGGGGCAGCGCCCCAACCCCCTGATGGGCCCTGCTCTGTGTGTGACAGGGGGCAGCGCCCCAACCCCCCTGATGGACCCTGCTCTGTGAGTGACAGGGGGCAGCGCTCCAACCCCCTGATTGGCCCTGCTCTGTGAGTGACAGGGGGCAGCACCCCAACCCCCTGATCGGCCCTGCTCTGTGCGTGACAGGGGGTGGCGCCGAAACCTCCCCATTGACCCTGCCTTGAGTATAACAGGGGGAGGTGCCCCAACCCCCCAATCAGTCTACCCTGAGCGTGACTGAGGGTGGCATTGCAACCTCCCGATCCGCCCTGCTCTGTGCATGATGGGCAGCGCCCCAACTCCCCAATCGGCCCTGCTCTGAGCCTGACCAGGGGCTGCACTTAGGGATTGGGCCTGCTCTCTGCCACCCGGGAGCAGGCCTAAGCCAGCAGGTCGTTATCTCCCGAGGGGTCCCAGACTGTGAGAGGGCACAGGCCGGGCTGGGGGACCCTGCCCCCCCCCCCAGTGCACAAATTTTTGTGCACCGGGCCTCTAGTATATATATATTTTTAAAAAGTACCCCAACTTCAAATTCTAGAATTATTAGCCCTATTTCACTCCTTGTATTCTCCCACACCCACACCATCCTTAAACTCCACAAACATTCTCTTGGAGTAGGCACTTTATTTAGGGGAAATAATGGAGAAGGCAGAGCTGGAAGACAGGGAATCAGAGGCTTATGGTCTCAAATAGTGCAAATGAGGAGTAACGGTATGGGGTACGGGTTACTGTTGGGAGATTAGGACAACAGGAAGGACAACCACCAGCACCAAGAAGCAAACCCGGAGAAGGTTTTCAAGCAGCTACAAAATGAAATGAGAGAGGCAGCACTGCTAAATCTCCTTTCTAAATACCTGACAAAACAATAGTCAGAAAGGATAAGGGATTACTCTATAGCTGTAAAACCTGCTATTAACTTCAAAAGAGTTCTTACTATGAACACAGAGCAAAGATTAACCCTTTCATAGATCAACAGTTCTGCTTTGGTGTTCTCTAAAATTTCAGGGCAGATTACCTTGCAAAGTTGTTCAGTTACACGTGTACTGCTGAGGGTATGTTTCTTCTTTTTACCAAACCTCCTAAAACATAAATTACCCTTATATCCTCTGATTATTTATCCTAACAGGCCCTAATTTTAGAACCTAAGATTACAACTGGCTTGAAAATTCAAAGGGGCTCCTGATACTACCCTGGAATAGAGTTGACCATGAACTGCACATGTACTGCAGCTCTTACCTTCAAGCAGAAGATGAAGAAGTCACCAGCCAACCCACATTCCTGGCAGTGGGACAGCAAGTCCCCGAGATGCTCTAGCTGGCACTGCTCTGAGGATACCTTCTGGTACAGGGCTTCATCTTCATCACTGCAATGTGGAGTCACATTTATCTTGGGAAGATTGATCACCCAGAGGTTTTTTTTCCCCTCCCATCCCCAGAAATATATATTTTTTTAAAACCCCATTAATAATATTCTAAAGTAACATGTTATTTTTCCATACAACAAATCATTAAAAAGACCTCAAATTTTTGTTTAAATTATTTTCCCTTTACTCCAGGGGGAAAAAAAATCTATGTTTGCATATAAAAAAAACTTCTTGTGTATAATTTCAGGAGATTATAGCCCCTTAAAAGTCCATGTGGAGACCCCAGGTTAAGGATCCGGTAGGGATGGAGATTCATTCAAGCACTGCCTACTCACTATCTTTCCTACAATAAAGAGAAACTTTAGTTTCAATAAGAGCTGTTGATTTTGACACATGTGCACTAAGAAGTGCACTAAAGGCTTGTTAAGATAGCAATAAGTTTTAACTACTGATAAGTTAAATACTATAAAATTCGCTATATAGTCACTACATTGGTCCCTGTTTCAACTGTACCAAAGGAATTTTTAAATAAACATGCCCCAAAATTTTAAACTCTTTCAGTTCAAGGGCATAACCACAGAACCTACTAATGCTCAACAAAACAACTCTCAGTAAAATACTAGCTTGAGTTTGTACTGATAATTGTTTGCAATCAATATGTTTATTTTCCTCAAGTTCATCATATTGAAAGTGTTCTAAAATTTAGTCAACCATGAATAAAAAAATTAAATTTAAACACTTTAACAATTGACAACATTTTTAATGTGATATGATCTAAGTACAGTAGCTGCCACCAGGTAAATACTTTGTGAAATCTGATAAGAATAATTTACAGTCTGAGGTAATAACATCTATACATATCACCCAGAAAATGGAAAGAATTTAACCTACACTTGTGAGATGTTGGAGAAATAAATTACCCATTCCAGTAACATTTATTAAGCACCTTCTAATCAATCCCTGGGAGAAACAAACTGTCATTATAAAATTTCTATAAAAGATAGCTATCAAGCAATTTCCCATAGGAAAACGTCTGATTCAGGTCACATATACCATTTTGAGAGTGAGAAAGCGCATTGGTTTATGGTGTTGAGGGTGAACATGTGTCTGCCCTTTATTCTGATTCACTGGCAAAGTCTTTGTGAAGTAAGGGGCCGAGCTGTGAGGCTCCAGTAGATTGCACCTACTATTAGCTAGCATCGAGGAAAAGCCTGGAGGATTACTAAAGGCCAGGGGAAGGTCAATGGGGGAAAAAAGGAGACATATGTACTACTATTTGTAATACTTTAAACAAGAAAATAAAAATTTTTTTTAAAAGGCTCACATTTCATGTAGACACTATAATAAACAGGCGCATGTCAGCTGCTTTTTTGTTTCCTTTCTATCAGCGCCCCTTAGTGGACAAATCACAGAATGGCCTTGGGTACAATTAAATCTGAAGAGAGATAGCAAAGGGTGGTTGGACTCACCAAATGGCCTCTTTGACGGTAACCATAATACCACCTTGAGTGGCAACTCTAAACTGACACAGAGAATGGAGTGAAGGCACAGATCTGTCCAATCCCGCAAATCCTTTTAGGCTGGCAACTGCTTTGTTCCTCTCCAGTTTCCCCAGAATCCATAATAAGATCTCTTGGCAAAGTGACCTGGCAGAAAAAAGTTATAAATGAGCTTGTCATCTTACTCTATGCATCTAACAAGAGAGAAAGAAAGACTGTCAGGTTCCACTGCATTCTAAATGCTGGCATAGTCACCTAGTTCCACTGAAGTGCAGGAGTGAAAAGAATGCTTCTTACAAATATCCTGAAATTCAATGAGTGACTGACGGATCTTTGGCTCTAGAAATAAATGTGATATGACATATGAGCCCCATGTGAATGTATTTTTTGTAATCGAAGTGTACCCACTGCCTTTGGATTAGGCACTGTGAAAGAAAGTTTACACTGATGAAACCATCACTACCAATGGGACCAATAGCTGGCGACCAAGAAACAGCATACCAACAAATTCTTGCAGATTCCTCATCCCCTTTTCAACTAGGAGAGGAATGGAATAAACATTTGCCTCTCCCTTCTCAGTCTCTGATGTGGACATGACAGTGCTATGAGGACTTGGGTTTCAAAACTAAAACAGGAGTTATTATATAGATGGTCCATTAAAGCCAAATTCACATATATAGTCTCCATCTCACACTGCCCTTTCTATTGTCACTTCCCATATGGCTTTGGGCTACAATGATGCGCTAACCAAAAGTCAGAGTCAAAGGCAATATGTAAGCTTTGGCTAATATGCAAGACAGTGCAGCTGACCCTTGAACAATGTGGGGGTTAGGGATACCGACGCCCCCCCCCCCCCCACACACACACAGTAAAAATACATGTATAAACTTCTGACTCCCCGAAAACTTAAGTTGTCTCTCCATATCCTTGGGGGATCAATTCCAGGATCCCCTGCAAATACCAAAATCTGAAGATGCTCAAGTCCCCTATATAAAATGGCACAGATTGCCCTAGGCAGTTGGCTCAGTGGATAGACCGTCAGCCTCCCGACCAAAGGGTCCTGGGTTCGATTCCAGTCAAGGGCATGTACCTCAGTTTACGTGCTCCTCCCCAGCCCAGGCCCTGGTCTGGGCGTGTGCAGGAGGCAACCAATAGAAGTGTTTCTCTTACATGGATATTTCTCTCTGTCTTTCCCTCTCTCTTCCACTCTCTCTAAAAATCAATGGAAAAATATCCTCGGGTAAGGATAAAAAATAAATAAATAAATAAATAAATAAATAAATAAAATGGCATAGATTAATGTACAGTCAGCCCTCCACATCCACAGATCCCAAGCACAGACTGAAAACAGTACAGGTATTTATTTAAAAAATCGTCTATAGACCCACACAGTTCAAACCTATGTTATGCAAGGGTCAACTATACTTTCCTTCACCCCTTGTAATGATGGTAGCTTTCTATTTGCTAAACAGTTTAATGCACAATTAATCTTCATAATAACTCAATGAAGAAGGTACCATTATTGTATATCAGATTACATATAGGTTATTTCCAAACACCAAAAATCAGAATTCTGTATGACTTTAGAAAGGATATAAACTCTTATAAGGAGAAAGAAACCACATAAGTAGCTGTGAAAATAGAGCTGATAAAAAAGGAGTCCTACTTAAATCCCAATACGAAAGGTTATTTCCTGGATGACTAAGAATCCCCTTCATTCTAAACTATCCTGTGCAGCACTAACACCAAATCCAAGTCTAAATTACAGAGTCTATATTCAGATTCAGATTTCCTGAGCTTGATTCCTAGCTCCCCACGAGGTAGTTATGAACCATCCTCTATTTCCTCCTTCCTAGACATGTAATTCCAGTATTTTTCACTGGTTAAACAGGGGCATGATCATACATGTAAATATTCATCTCTGATGTCTAGGACTGAGGCTGAGGCAAGTCATTTTAAAACCTACACCCAATCCCCTGCAATCTACAAAGCTCTCTCTTTTCTAGATGAGCAGAATAAGAAGGCTCTCAAATGTTTTCCTGACTGAAAAGAAAAAATCCTATATAATAAAAGGGTAATATGCAAATCGACTCAACGGCGAAATGACCGGACACTATGACGTGCACTGAGTACCAGGGGGCAGACGCTCAATGCTGAAGCTGCCCCCTGGTGGACAGTGTGCTCCCACAGGGGGAGCGCTACTCAGCCACAAGCTGCGGTCTTGGGAGCCTCTCCCGACTCCGTGGCTGCGCTAAGAATGTCCGACAGACATCCCCCAAGGGCTCCCAGGCTGCTATAGGGCCCAGGCCGGGCTGAGGGACACCCCCACTCCCCTCAAGTGCACAAATGCCGTGCACCGGGCCTCTAGTTAATTATAAGGTGACATGTTAAATTCAAAATAAGAACAAGAGCAACATGCAAAAGAAGACTTCACTATTTAAAAACAAGAAAGTTTCTCTGGTTGTTTACCTTATGTGAGACACGCTCTGCTTGGTAAAGCAGTAGAGAGAAAAGAGCACTCCCAGGACGGGAAGCAGGGAATCCACCAAAACTGTTAAAGGCTCATTCCCCACCACGTACACCTAGGGAAAAGGAAAAGGAGAGAGTAACTGCAGAGCCAGAGGAATGGGAATCAAACAGCATACACTTATTACCAGGGCTCAGAGTCTTACCGTAAGCAACACACTAGTGCTAAGACAAACAATTTTAGCTCTAAGGCCAATGAAACCATTTGAGATTGACAGACAGGCTGAAACACATGGAGGGAGACTGGGCTGCAGCTCTTTTGTGTGAGCAGCCTAAAAAACTGCTGGGCAAAGTGGGTAAATTGACCCATTTTCTGACCCCTTACTTTTCTACTTTTGATTACCTCTGAGTCTCCTAATCTGCCTATTATTCATCTGTACAATAATTCTCTTGCTGCTGAAGGCCCTGCTCTTAGAAACTAACAAGCAATCAATGCCATATAGAAAAAGTTGAACCTAGTTTGAAAAAAACACACACAAAAAAACATAGCTTGCTCTAGATCTGTCACTCTTAAAATGTTACTGGCAAAATGGTATGTCCTATTCTCTCCAAGTCAATAAATGTTCAAAGAAGTTATGCTGTGTATCTAGATCTGCATTGGCCTTATAGGGTGAAGTGTGTGGGGATGCTGATTTTTATTAACAATAATTATGGTACATATTTTTTGAATATCCACTGGGATCAAAGTACTGTCCTAGGTAGTGAATATAAAAATGAATAAGAGTCATCTCTCAGACTGCTTGTGATCTAACAATAATAAAACAAGTAAACAATTATAATAACAATAACTCAAGGTGGGTAACTTAAAGTATCTTAAGAAGTGCAAAATAGCCGTAACCGGTTTGGCTCAGTGGATAGAGCGCCGGCCTGCGGACTGAAGGGTCTCAGGTTCGATTCCAGTCAGGGGCATGTCCCTTGGTTGCGGGCACATCCCCAGTGGGGGGTGTGCAGGAGGCAGCTGATCGATGTTTCTCTCTCATCGATGTTTCTAACTCTCTATCCCTCTCCCTTCCTCTCTGTAAAATCAATAAAATATATTAAAAAAAAAAAAAGAAGTGCAAAATACTATTCAAAACTCCAGTCAAACATACTAGGATTTCAAAATGTAATTATTTTACAATAAATTAATTAAAGCCCGATAATGTGGACAGTGATAACGGTGGATAAAAGGAGAGGGGAAAAAAGAAACTGACAATGATTATACTCTTAGTATGTGTTCCAGGAACTGTGCTGGGGTTTTTATCTTCTAGGTACTGTTAGATTCTTTAAAGAGTTAGCTCATGAAAATGAAAACAATCTCACAATGTCAGTATTAGCAGCCTTTTTTAAAGGGTGAGGAAAGGAAAGCATAAAGAGGCCCTTATTTACAGAAAGTATTGAGGCAAGAATCAATACTGCTTATGGGAAACTAAAGGTCATAGAGGCACAAAGTGGAAAAATCTCTGTGCTTTTCCAGAGAATCCTGTTCCTTTAAATCAACCCTAATTTTTCACCCTCCTTAAGCCTCCCAACTCCTCTATGGAGCTCGATAACCAAGGAGCCAGCTTCCTGTGCATGATCTAATCTCCATAAGCCCAGCTAAATGAAGTGCAGTGTTCAGAAGTAATATGCAGGCCTAATTATATATCACCAATTACAGGAGGTACAAAACAGATTGCCCAGATAACGTAAGAGCCCATTGTTCGGCTTTGGATTCTGTGTTCCCAGAGGTAATCCCTATGGAGCCATCCTTCCTTACCAGCATCTTTTGTACATTACAAAACAAAGAACAAAAAACACATGGATGGGGTTAAATCTTTATTATTTACTGGCTTGATGGGGCCCAAACACCTAAAACTTTAACATGAACTCAATCAAGCACATTTCCCAGGGGTGTAAGTTGTTGTTGATAAATTCCTCCCATTTTTAAATCCTCTCCTTATACTTTTCTGTATTTTATTAACAAGAAAGAAGTACTACTTTTATATTTAGGAAAAACTGTACAGCTATTTATACATGTTATTTATTGTTATCTAAAGCTTCAGCAAATGCTTATTGAGCATCAATTGTGTGCCAGGCATACAGAAGTGAATAAATTGTCTGCGTCTACATTCTAGTGGGGGGGGGCAGTGAATAAACAACAGATATAATATCAGGTAGTGACAAGTGTGATGAAGAAAAACAAAACAGGTACAGGGATAGAGAGTGACGAGAGGAAGGGCATGTGGAAAGAGAGGGAAATTAAGAATAATTCCTATCAACTCATCAACTAATAATTCATTAAATTCACAGATAGGAATAGAGAAATGGATTTTTTTCAAAGTGGAACAATTTAGCAATAAAGTCTCCTTTGGCTCAATCTGATCAATAATTTTCTCTCTACCTCAAAGAATTTTCATGGCCTCTGCTTGACACATACAGTATTGTCACCTTCCTTCCAATGTTAATAGTAAATTCTTCCTTGTATTGTGCCCAAATCTACCTTTCTTTAAATTTCCTTAATGAAAGTATTTTCCAAAAGTTTTGGACTAGCCATCTAAAAAAAAATCATCAAAATCCAGTTTCTGTTCTCCACCTAATAGATTGCTCTGCATCTTAATGACTAGATTGTATTTTGTAGTTGAAAGACAGGCAGTGGTACTTATTAAATTGACCCATCAGGTTCTTCTTCAATAGGCCAGCTATGTATTTGACTGTTCAACTATTCATTCATTCATTCATTCATTCATGCAAATATTCATTAAGCATCTAACAACTATTAGTGACTTTTCTCCTCTGAATTCCAATAGCATTTTAAAGCTTCTAACCTATAATCAATCTTTGAATATATAGTTATCTCTAACCTCTTCATCTAGCCTTGAAGGCAAAAGTCAAATTTCCTACTTCAGCACCTATCAGAGGAGATGATTATGTTGTGTTACCTCAATTTTTGGTAAATAAGCAGTTTTTAAAAATATGTTTTTATTGATTTTTAGAGAGAGAGGAAGGGAGAGAGAGAGAAACATCAGCGATGAGAGAGAAACATCAATTGGCTGCCTCCTGCATAACACCTTCTGGGGATCGAGCCTGTAACTTGGTCAGGGGTGATGAAAAAGTTCTGAAACCAGAGAGTGGTGATGGTTGTACAACATTGTGAATGGACTTAATGCCACTGAATTAAAGTGTATAAAATGGTAAATTTTATGTTGTGTGTATTTTACCACAGTTTAAAAATGAACAAAGCATTGTACTCCATGACCTCCCATACTCACTCCCCTTGTTTATAATAATATTTTCAATGCTTCAGTTCCTAACCCATACCAACTTTCTCCTAGCTGCCCCCCCCCCCCCCGCCGCCCCCAATAATCAGTAGACCCCAGCTAGTCAGGCTATTAATAACTCTATTCCTGCAATCTGCAAAAGAGAGCTGGAGTTCCTGAGTGGCACCATGGACAGCAGCTTCTGTACCACTTCCTCTTCCTCCTACTGAGCATCTAATATAGTCCCTTTCTACCAAGTCTTCTGGTGGATCTCCAGGGCCATATCCTAGCCAGTCCTTTCCAACGACAGCCCCTTCCTTCCAATCTCTTGCCTCATACTAAACTCACATGCAGGTTCACAGTTTGGTCGGCACCTAACATGCAACATTAACCTCTACTTATACTTCCAAAGTAGACTCTGGTTGCTTCCCCCTTAACTGGACTTCCCAGATTATTGACTTGTACCTGGAGTTTAGTGACCCATAAAGGAGCACAGGAGGATGACTGACTGAACTATGATCTCTGGTGCCAACACTGACAATGAACAAATGCTCTAGAAAACAAAAACAAAAACAGTCCTTCCAGTGAAGTCATATTACATATAAAGAGAACTGCTGGGCCAGTCTCCTCCACACCAGGCTGGTCACAGCACCAACTGAAGAAGCAGTCAAGGCACAATAGGCAAGCTGCTTCTTCCCCTCTGAGGGAGGGAGAACTCCACTGCACCATCTCTGTGCCCTAACATCCAGGCATTATGGTATTTCCTTGGACTGTGCTTATGTGTTATCTCTTTCTAGTTGGGGTTCCTCTCTCCTCACCTGGAGGCAAAGTGGGATGGGAATTCAAGTTTTGAAACACAATTCAATACTTGATATATTATTTCTACCTGTGCTAAAAATGTTCCATATCATTAGAAAGTTTCCTTTTTTAAGCAGTATAACTATTGGGTATGTTTCACATAGGATTGTTTGTAAATACTTCCACTGTCCAGTTGTGAGATGTAACACAAATTGAGTCTCAGTTTCCTTATGTGGAAAATAATGGGGTTGGATTAATCAAGTTTTAAGGCCTCTTTCAGGTTTAATCGAGCATTCTCTGACTTGATTGCAAGTTTGCTCATTTTCTTCTATACCTTTCTGGTACCTCGGCCATTAGGAGGTAAGACTAGTTGGGGGAAAAAAGAACCATCTTTCCCCACCCAAAATTTTTTGAAACACTGAATCTTCAATTTGACCAAAATTTCTATCCCTTCCAGACACACTTTCTGTTCTATCAGTTATGAACTTAGTACTTTAAAGATGAAATCCTATTTAGTTGAAATGTTTTATGTATCTGTACAGCCAGGGAGCACCAAACAAAATACCCTGGAAAAGCTGAAGCAGAGAAGGGAGAGACAGACTCTCGAGGCACCTTTTCAGTCCTTTGGTGTAAAAAAGCTCCTCTGTGAGTAAGTCAAATGGTGCTTTGCAGCTGAACTTCCATATCTAGCTGTGGCTTTTCGAGTATAAATGTGTAGGACAGAGCTGTCGGGAAAATAAGAGAACAGTATGGCTCTATAAAAACCATTATCGGCTCAGAACAGATTAGAAGAGGAAACAGATGGGTACCAGTGATCCCACTGGCAGCCTGGGGATTTCCTCATTCCTTTCTGGGGATTTCCACATTCCTTCCTGAATGCATCTCGGCTTTCCATCACAGAGCCAGCCATGAGAGAAGGCGCCCGCGGTTAAGCCTTACAACCCTTCATTCAAGCTTAGAGGACGGCTGCTCTAACAAGTAGCAGAGGCGTGTTTCTGGGTACTTAATTATACACAGAGCGCACATTACTGTAACTCTTTGCTTGACTGGGAGCTCCTTGAAGGCAGCAACTGGCTTAATCATTTCTGCATTTGTAAACTTCAGAGTGTCAGGCACTTAGTAGGTAGGCAGTTGGTAAATTTTTTTTTGGTGACCAAGTAACTGATTCAAAGAATGAATGAACAAAGACTGACTGGTGTTTACTTTCTCAAAAGCTCTACTTTTGTGGAGAAGTTACAAGCACTCTGTATTTTCATTTAAAAACACACACACACACACAAAAACAACGCATAGCTAGAAGCTACTCAATCAATGCAAATTAAGTGAACAGAACAGAACTTCAGCCATGAAAGGGAGAGCAGATTGGACAAAAGAGGGCTTGACTTTACCATATTGGCTTGTTCAGTGCCTACTATCTTCAATGTCTGAAGGACTGAATTTCTCTGGCAGGCTTGACTAGAAATTTAAATAAAAAGGAAAGGAAAAACTCACAAGAGTCAAAATGGTCAAAAGTATTAAGAATAAACATGTGTTTCCTTTTTTAAAAATTAAATGTATTGGGGTGACATTGGTTAATAATATCATATGGGTTTTAAGTGTATATTTCTATGATACATGATTTGTACTAGTATATTGGATTGTGTGCCCACCACCCAAAGTGAAATCATCTTCTGTCACCATATCTTTGGCCCTCCTTGCCCTTTATAAATGTTCTGTTTCAAAGCAAAACAAAACAGAAAGCAGTCCTCACAAGATCCATCTTGCATTTCATAGACTCCCATTACATTGTTAAGCACATGCTGAGTAACTGAAAAAGCACTGGGAAGTCAGGAGTCGGGAAACTGGGTGTGTCACCTATGTGATTGCCCAAAATCACATATCAAGTGAGTGAACATGGATAAGACATTTAAAGCTCCCTAGATCTCATTTCCTCATTTATAATGTAGGCACAAAGCTTTTAGCGTATGGACCAAGTAAGATAATTCATGTTAGAACATTTTGTAAAATATACAACCTTATGCAAATGTTAAATTTATTTCTAAATATTTTATTCTCACTGATGCTACTGTAAATGGAACTGTCTTCTTAGTTTATGGCCTTATCTTTCACAGGGATGTACAAGTGTGGAAATAAAAACATGAGTCTATTCAGAATCAAGCTGACTTAATCCTAACACTGAAATCCAGTACAGGCTGAAACTTGATTTTACCTGTTAAGTATTAAACTAGCTAAATGCTGCCTTCTAAAATATCACAGTGATCCTTTTGATAGTAATGTTCCAGAACTTCTAATGTACTTACTGAGTTTAAATAAGACTTGTGAGAAGCAGAAGAACAGGACAAGTTACCAAATATAGCATTTTGTACTATTCATGTTTTCAGAGCATATTGCATAAAATTATCCTTTAAAATAAGAATTTCCCTGAACCAAAAAGGAACTGACAGTTTTCTGAGCACCTATTATGTATTAAAGCATACAATGAACCTACCAAAATTTACCTTATTCACCCCCACAACTCATGTTAAAGACTTCACCTAAAGTCACATTGATAGTCAACCCTGGAGCCAGATTCTAACCCAGGTCTGACTCAAAGGGGCAGGCGCTTGTCACGACACTATACCAGAATCTGAACTGCAGCATTTTGAAAATCTAACACTTGCACATCCCACAGCTTCGAAGGACGCTTCTTTCAGTCCTTTGCATGTTGTTCAAGGCCACAGTTCAATTAAAGATGGAAACATCCAGAAAGAATGACTGCCTTTAGGGAACAACCACAGATGGAAGGGAGGGTAACTTAAAGCCTTTTGCACTTCTTAAACCATGTGCAAATATTATCTTTTCTAAATACAGAAAGAGTGAGAGAAAGACAGAAGGAAGAAAAGATGATGGAAATGAGAATGAGGAAAATAAAATAATTAGTTACCTTCTAGCCTTTCCTACCCTAAAATTTCTTCCACCTTTAGGGAGTCTCGGCAAGTACTATAAGGAATACTAAAAGGAAACATCCCCTACATTACCCTACTCCTCCTCCAACCCAAGTCCAATATCAAATTCTGGCCAGTTCTCTTAAAACCAAGAAAATACCCAAGTCAGAAAGAAGTGGAATTATCTTATCCTGCCTTACCCAGAACCAATCTCTATGCAATCTAAGCCTCTCTTCACCCCTGTAGGCAAAGAAAGACCATTTATCCCTTTCATACCAGGAAGGACAAGAGAATTTCAGCATTTTAGAACTTGGGTCTCAGACATTCAGAGTCAGAGGAAATAGAATAGAAAGCCAATGAACTAAAAGTTATTTGAGCTGCATATCTCCTTTTTGTCTTAGATAATTTTACCAGAGGTAAGGTACACAACATAGAAATGATGATGAGAATTACTATGCAGATGAAGTAGAAGTAACTATGCCAAGTTTCAATTCAATTCCACGAGCACCTATATACACACCTCTATTGGTGAGAACTTCCCACTTGGCCCACCAGAGCCATACGGCTCCACTCGCTGTGTGTATGAAGGATGCAAGCGCAGAAAGGCCTTTCCTTGTCATTGTTCCCACCATAAAATTTTCATTCAGAGAGCTGAATTGAACATTTTAAATGTGTGAATTGTGTGGTATGTGAATTATATCTTAATAAATCTGTTAAAAAGAAAAGGAGAGAGAGAGAGCGAGACAACCAGAGCTGGAAATGTTCCCAAATGCCTCTCTAAAATTAAACACCCTCTTGTTACCCAGTGAGCTGCTGAATCAATTCAACCATCCCAGATGTTTTCCTATTTCCTGCCGAAGAGCTGTACTCTATAATTTAGTATTAGCAGAAAGTTAATAAAGACACATCCTTTGTAGCTAAATTTTACACAGTGTTTACCATTTCCCTCCAACATACACATTTCCTCTGTTTTCCCACTGCAGCTGAGCTGCCAAAACCTTGTAAGAGAATAATTACCCTTCTACACCCCTTCTGCTTTCACGATAGTCCCAATGCTTGTGCATAACCAAGTGTTTACGGCAAACTGTTTTGCTTGCCTCTCCAGGAGGTTTTAATTCACCAAACTAGAAGTGGATTTCCCCCCATTTGGGGGGCAATAGTAGGATTTGGGAGTGGTGGGGGGTTTCATTTTGGGTAATGAAATATCCTAAAAAAAGATAGTGAGGACAGCTGCACAAATCTGTGAATATACTAAAAAACCCATTGATTTGCATACTTTAAATGAGTGAACTATACAATATGTAAATTATATCTTATACAGCTGTTTTTAAAATTGATTTTACTCTACATCCAAATGTCCATCAACTAAAGAACAGATGAACAAAATGTGATATAGTCATACAAAAGAATATTACTTAACAAAAAAAGAGACAAAATATTGATATATGCAACATATGAAACTCAGAAACATTATGCTAAGAGAGAGAAGCCAGCCTCAAAACACAAAAGAGCACAAACCGCATGATTCCCTCATACAAAATATCCCCAAAAGGCAAATCCAGAGAGGCAGAGAGCAGATTAGTGGTTGCCTGGGGCTGAGAGTGGGAAGAGAAAGTGATTGTAAATAGGCACAAGGCATCTTTAGGGGGTGATGGAAATGTTCTAAAACTGTATTGTAATAGTTTCACAACTCTGTAAATTTACTAACAATCATTGAATTGTACAATTTAAACATTAGTTTATAGTCTGTAAAGTATACCTCAATAAAGCTGTTTTAAAAAAGAAAGTACTCTCAAAGAGGCCAATAACACAATTTTTTAATGGACAAACTATATGAACAATTTACAGAAGTGAAAATATGAACAATTTACAGAATGAACTAAAAGCACAAAGTGATGCTTAACCTCACTAGTAATAAGAGAACTAACTGCTAATTAAAACTATAATGTACCAAACAGATTAGCAAAAACTCCATGGAAACAACTCAAATCTACCAATAGAAGAATAAACAAATATATGATGATATAATCACATAATGGAATAACATCTAGTGGCAAAAATGAATGAATTAATGTCACATACATTGCAATGCCATTAAAATAAATTTAAAATCATGTACAATGATACTACAAATAGCTTAAGGAATAATAAGTACAAATTCAGGATAGTGATCCTTTCAAGTAGAGAATTTTCAGCTGAGTGGTGGGTGCATAAGCGTTTTACTCTTCATATTTTTTGTATGCTTGAACTATTTCATAATAAACTAAAATTTGAAAATTTATTCTAAAAATGTTTAATTTATGCCCTAGCCAGTTTGGCTCAGTGGATAGTGTGTCAGCCTGTGGACTGAAGGGTCCCTGGTTTGATTCTGGTCAAGGGCACATGCTCGATCCCCAGTAGTGGGTGTGCAGGAGATAGCCAATTAATGATTTTCTCTCATCACTGATGTTTCTATCTCTCTCTCCCTCTACCTTCCTCTCTGAAATCAATAAAAAAATATTTAAAAATAAATAAATAAATTTACTACCATAGAAAAGAAATGAGATATGTGGAATATAAAATTTTAAATTATTGAGAAATAATTCACATGCCATAAAATTCACTTTCTTAAAATATGCAATCCAGTAGCTTTTAGAATATTACAAGGTTGTATAACAATCACCACTGTCTAATCCAAGAATATTTTCCTTACCTCAAAAAGAAACCCCATTCCCATTAGCAGCTACTCCCAATTTTCTATCTACAATTCCTAGCAACCACTAACCTACTTTCTATTTCTATGAATCTACCTATCCTGAACATTTCAGATAGATCGAATCATACAATGTGTGGTCTTTTGTGTCTGGCTTCTTTTTAAATATTTTAAATCAGAATTTTTTTTAAAATCCTCATCCGAGGATATTTTCCCATTGATTTTTAGGGAGAGTGGAAGAAAGAGGGAAAGACAGAGAGAAACATTGATGTGAGAGAGGCACATCAATTGGTTGCCTCCTGCATGGCCCCGACCAGGACCTGGGTCAGGGAGGAGCCTGCAACTGAGATACATGCCCTTGACCGGAATCGAACCCAGGAGGGTTCAGTCCGCAGGCCAACACTCTATCCACTTAGCCAAACCAATTAGGGCTTAAATTATAATTTTTAAATTCATCTATATTGTTGCATGTATCCATACTCCATTATGTAAATATATCACATTTGTTTATCCATTGATAGACTTTTGGGTTGTTTCCATATCTGGACTATTTTGAATAGTGCTGCTATGAATATTCTTGTATAGATTTTTATGTGAACATGCTTTCATTTTTCTTGGGTATAACACCTAGGAATGGAACTTCTGGGTCATACAACTCCATGTTTAACTTTGTGAGGAACTGCTAAACTATTTTCCAAAGTGGCTGCACCTTTTTACATGGAGCATAGTTTTGAAAGCTGTTTATTCTTGTAAATATTTCTCATTTATAAATTTATTGAAATAAACTTTAAAAAGGAATATTTACCCCAAGCCTAACACAATGGATTTTATTTTTGACTAAAAATATATATTCTAGCCCGACCGGTTTGGCTCAGTGGATGGAGCGTCGGCCTGCGGACTCAAGGGTCCCGGGTTCGATTCCGATCAGGGGCGTGTACCTTGGTTGCGGGCACATCCCCAGTGGTGGATGTGCAGGAGGCAGCTGATTGATGTTTCTCTCTCATGGATGTTTCTGGCTCTTTATCCCTCTCCCTTCCTCTCTGTAAAAATCAATAAAATATACTTAAAAAAAATATATATATATATATATATTCTATATATATCATATAATCATAGAGGATATACAATTTACTTTTTTTTTCATTTTCAGTATATATTCAGGTAGTCATTTGCAGGATCCATTTATTCAGACTTCTTTATGATGGTAATTACTATCAAAAGCTATAAAGTAGATTCAAAATGTTCATACACTTTATGAAGCCTACAGTATTATATTCAATTTCTGTCAATTTCTTTAAAAGGCACGCTTTCATCAGTGGCATGTGCTAGTTAGAGAATATAAACTGTTTAACATTCAGATAAATGATGAAAACTGACGATTTCAAAATGTATCAGTTTTTTTTCACTAACAGCTTATAGTTTCCAGTTTCAAAAAGTGAAAAGATTTTGATGATTTGGAATAATTTAAGATTAACCATTCCAATTCTTAAAGAACCAATTAAAAAGACAAAATTATTTTTAAAGACTAAGTAAAAATATTCACTAAAAACATTAGTGACTCAAATTACCAACCTTAAATACATCCTCAATACATCTACTAAGTTCTTCTTCTGTCACCAAAATGGTCCCTGGCACCATGTCATTCTCTGGAATCTCTAGAGAACAAAAACCAAAATTACCCACACTCAAGCCAACAGAAATAGCATGTCATTTTTTTTTTGTTGCCATTTTTTGAATGATATACTGATTCTAGGATAGATTCCTATTAAATATATAAAGGAATTTTAAGTATTTACTCAACTATTATGTTTGTCATGTCTGATTAATTTCACTTCACCAAGGCTCAGTCTGGTGAAGTTTTACTATGCAAAAGAATTAGATTTTTTCCATGACTCCACATCTCCCACCACATACACCCAGAAAAATTCACACTACAAAATGACTTCTACACAAAGTCTACACAGACCTAAATTTGGTTTAACCATAACACCCAACATTGTTTTCTTCATTTTTAACCTTAGGAACTACTATCTAGAAAAAAATTTTTTTTTAATCACCAAGAGTGCTATAATGATACTCAGTATCCCAGCATTAAACTCAATAAAGTTATACATACTAAGGGAAGTGTTGAAACTGTCAATCTTTTAAGACATTAAAACAGAACTAAACACACTAGCCAAATATGGGGAAAATCTGAGCATCAAAATAAATGACAGAAATGTTTGGTAAACAATTAAAAAAGAATCTAAATATCTATATTGATATTTAAATAATAATTTTTTAAAGGGGCAAGGCAGGAAGAAAGAAAAGCTCTTTTTTACAGAATACTAACTAAAACAATAGAAATAACAAAAGAAATAGTCACCATTTTACTGGTAAGACTCATCAATGGATTCTAAACCATAGTATGAAAGACTATTGGGAAATAGTATTCACACAGACTATCACACAGTCTCAGACGATCATGACATAGCTTACTTATTAATTACATAGGGAGGACAGTATTTTACAACAGAGAAATCTGTGTGCTACTGCATTAACTAAATTATCAAATATAACGTTGTTAATAATGGGATAAAGTGATTACATATGTCCCTTAATCTGATGGAGACTGAAAAAAGAACCATCATCCTCTGTAGTATTCCTGCCAAAATGTTTAACCTGGATCTGATCATGAGGAAACAATTAAACAAATACAAATTAAGAAACATGCCCTAGCTGGTTTGGCTCAGTGGATAGAGCATCGCCCTGCGGTCTGAACCCTCCTGGGTTCGATTCTGGTCAAGGGCACATACCCGGGTTGCAGGCTCGGTCCCTGGTGAGGGGGCGTGCGGGAAGCAGCTGATCAATGATTCTCTCTCATCAGTGATGTTTCTATCTCTCTCTCTCTCCCTCTCCCTTCCTCTCTGAAATCAATAAAAATATATTAAAAATAAAAAGAAACATTCTATAACCTAGGCTCTTCAAAAATACGGAGTGAAAGACAAACAAAAAACTGGAGAAGTATTCTATATTAAAGGAAACTAAGAAGACATAGAGGAATGTAATGCATGATTCTTGGCTGGATTCTGGATTTTAAAAAATAGTTATAAAGGAAATTCTTGGGACAGTTAGAGAAATCTGAATAAAATCTGTATATTAGACGATGTCTACAACTAACTCTCAAATGTTTCAGAAAAAAATGTACACATATTGAAAGAGAAAGATAAAGCAAATGTGGCCATAAAATAACAGTTGGCCAATCTAGGTTCACTGTATCTTCTTAGAACTTTTGTGAACTGGATTTTTCAAAATAAAAAGTTGGGGGAGAAAAAGGTAAAACTAAAGTCACTGATATACCACAGACTGAAGTCATTTAAACCTGAAACACTGAAGAAGATCCTTTAGAGGGGCACCCAACCATCAGACTTCCTCCTTTACCTGCTGTATTTAAACATCGATGAAGAGGTGCTAATACTGGCTGAAGCAAATACTTTGCTGCCAATTGTGGGTGTTCTCTTGACATAGTTATGAAGGTAGTGGTGGCAACTCTCTGAAATTGTCGTGCTGTTAATTTATCTTGAAAGTGAAATAAATCCAGGATCTAAAAGAAAAAGTATATGAAGAAAATAAATACCAGCCTCTTTACAAGGGGCATTACATTAACTAAAAAGAAAAAGCACTAATTTCTTTAGGCCAAAAAATAAACTCACTGCAATAACACTCATTCAACAAAATCGGTTTTTTAAAATTTAACAACCCAGTATCAAAGGTTGTGAGAACTGAAGAGACTATGTTTTCATTAAATAATTTTATATAATTTATAAAATATATGCTCATTGTAGAAAATCTAGAAAATAATGTTTTGAGAATAAAATTAAATCTTCCTAAATCACTAATAATCATTTTTGGTGTATTTTTTCCAATATACAGAATTTCTGTATAATTCTTTTTTGTTTTTAATTGAAGCCATACTTAATATTCAGTTTTGTATATTATTAAAATATCATCTATATATATAAAACCCTAATATGCAAATAGACCGAACAATGGAACAACCGAATAACCAGTTGCTATGACGTGCACAGACCACCAGGAGGCGTGTGTGGAACATGGTGGGCGTCGGCCGTGGCGGGATGGTGGAACAGTTTAGCAGGGCACCAGACCAAGGCGGGGTACTTGTCGCTGTCATTGGGGTGAGCCTCTGGTGGTTACTGAAAACTCTTTGCTCCCCCGCGCCGCGGTCCCGTCTAACGCTCAGACCCACTGCTGGTGCTGGCCCTAATTGCTCTGTGCCATCAGCAGGTGCTAGTGGGGCCAGCACCATCAGCGCGTGGGAGCAGCGGGAGCAGGGCTGCCGGCAGAGAGGGGACTGGGGGCTGCAGCAGGGCTGGTGGGGGAGCAGAGGATGGGCCAAGACCCGCCCCTGTGCCCACCGCAGCCTCGTGGCCCACAGTTCAAGGTGCACGAATTCGTGCACTGGGCCCCTAGTACTGTTATAAATTCCTCAAAAATACTTTATGGTGATATATATCTATTCAAGCTGCAGGTAAGAATTTATTCAATTATTTCCTAATATCCAGACATTCTGTTTATCCCCAAATTTTGCTATTATAAAAGCACCACTAAATGAAATTACTGGGTCAAGGTATACAAGTACATTTAGAGCCTGAAGATCACCTGTCATGTTTGAACAGCCTATTTTCTCAAAGACAAACATAGATCTCCAGTGCCTCGGTGGGTTTACCACACTCTAAAAGCAACTGATAGAAAGGTGTATTTCTGTTCCTGACTTAAAAGTGACTCTTGCACTTTTTGCAGGCAGGAGAATCTCTGTCCAAAAACTGTATGTGACCTCTGACACTGCCAGAGGGACTCAGCAGGCCTGAAACCTGTGACTTGATTTTAGCCTTTGTCAAGTACCAAAACTAAAGTTCCTAGTTTCAGAAAATATTTATTCATCATTGCAAATGCTAACTTTGTCCTGTAAGATTATTTATATGTAGTATATTTCACTATAAAATCTTTACATTGTGATATTGTGTTCTCATGCATGCCTGCTCATGAGAACCCTGATCAGCATAACAAAGAACTACTTTCTTTGGACTATACTTCAAAAGCCATGTCTTACATTTAATTGCATGGGGAGTACTGATTAAGAAAACTCCTTCCAGCCCTAACCGGTTTGGCTCAGTGGATAGAGCATCAGCCTGCAGACTGATGGGTCCCAGGTTCGATTCTGGTCAAGGGCATGTACCTTGGTTGCAGACACATCCCCAGTAGGGGGTGTGCAGGAGGCAGCTGATCAATGTTTCTAACTCTCTATCCCTCTCCCTTCCTCTCTGTAAAAAATCAATGAAATATATTTTTTAAAAAATTAAAAATTAAAAAAAAAGAAAGAAAACTCCTTCCACATTTTTCACCTATCAGATTAGCAAAGATAAAAAAGTTTTGTAGCATGTTGTATAGGTAAAAGTGTAGGAAAACAGATACATAAATAATATCAGTTAAAAATTTAACTGTATATACCCTTTGAACTAGTCATTTCAATTCTGGGAATTTTTCCTATGGTAGGACTTGCACATGTACAAGATTTATGAGTATTAACTGTAGCATGGCTTATAATAGCAAAATAATGAAAACCACTCAAATATCCATTAGGGGACTGGTTAAATAAATTATGGTACAGTAATGTAATGCAATACTACCCACCCACGAAAAAGAATTAGGCAGCTCTATATGAAATGACTACGTATATGAAATGATCTCCAAGGTCCATTGTTAAGTTAAAAAAGCAAAATGAAAAACAGTGTGTGTAGTATGTTATCATTTGGATGAAAATTAGACTATATACACACATACAAATACATATAGTTATATATACATAACACACAGAATATTTCTGGAAAATAAACAAGAAATTGGTAACAGTGACTACTTCTGAGGGACTAGAAGTGAGAGGGAAACTTACAATTCTGTTAACTCTTTTGTGCTTTTTAAATTACTAGTATGTGTCATATTAATTTACCTTATTTATTTAATACCTATTTTTAGCTAATTAAAAACACAGAAAAGATGAGGAACGAGATAAAACTTTAGTTTCATAGCCCAACTCTGACAGCAAGCTGGGTAGGCTACTTACTTATCTAATAGTGATGAAGTGTACTTAAACCTAACAATTAGGTCGGTGTCTCCAACAGATTTTTAATTCCTTTATTAAGAAGGTCGCTCACTGAACAATAAACTTAAATATTATATTGCTTTTTCCTCAATATTAGAGGAACATTAAAAATCCTCTTTCTGTAAATAACCAGAAAATCCTCAAACATTCAAAAGAAACAAAATGATTTACCTGAGGGCAGGTATCTCTATAGTAGTCCTCTGGTGAAAGAGACTGCTGGGGACAAGAGGCCAAAATCTTTGCAATCAAGTCACACTTTTTCCAGTCAGCAGCTGTTGCCTCCGCATCACTCCCACCAGCCACTCCAGCTGTCAGCAATGAATAGAGATGTCAAAAACTCACAGCAGTTTCCCAGGTAAGGTCCTAAAAATTTGAGATAGTCCTGGCTGGGTTTTCTCAGTGGTTAGAGTGTGGGCCCATGGACCAAAAGGTCGCAGATTCGATTCCGGGTCAAGGGCATGTACCTCGATTGCAGGTTCAATCCCCAGCCCCCAGTCAGGACTCAAATGGGAAGCAACCAATTGATGTGTCTCTCTCACGTCAATGTTTCTCTCCCTCTCCCTCTCCCTTATCCTCACCCTCACCCTTACCCTCTGTCCTCACTCCCTCCCACTCTCTCTAAAAATCAAAGGAAATAATATTCTTGGGTGAGGATAACAAAAAACCACAAACTTTAACAATTACCAGGCATATGCATACAATTCAGTCATAAAAAGGAATAAAGGGCTAATTCATGTACAACACGACTAAACCTAAAAAAAAAAAAAAAAAAAAAAATGAAGCTAAGTGAAAGAAGCCAAACACAAAGATCACAAATTGTATCATTCATTCCATTTGGATGACATATCCAGAACAGGCAAATTCACTGAGACAGAAAGTAGATTAGTGCTTACAAGGAACTGGAGGAGGGGACAGGGGGAATAATTGGGGGGGATAATGATAAAAATGTTTGTGATTATGGTGGTGCTGTCGGCACACAGACCATGTGCATCCCCAAGCACAACCTCTACCCCAATGACCTGTATTATATTTTAATGTGTATGTGAATATATTGAAAATAATCTGTTTGTTTTTTCCTGGTTTTTTGTTTTGCTTTTAGCCTTTACATGCTAGGATCACAGGCAGACTTTGTAAGGATGGCTGAAGTTCTCCTGCAAGGTTTAATTTGTTATCATGTATATATTCCAAAGAAACCTGCCTTGTGGTTTCGGCCAGCCTTGTGCTATGTTGATAAGATTGATTTACTGCTTAAAATCACTTTACTTTATCCAATTTTTACTGAACTTTTTATGTAAAAAATAAAATAATTAAAGAAAAATGTTTAGAATTAGATATTAGTAATGGCTACACAACTTTGTGAATATACTAAAAACCATTGAATTGTATTCTTTATTTTTAACTATATTTTTTAAGATTGTTTATTTGAGATTTTTCTTGTTTCTTCTTTTTTCTTTTCTTTTTTTTATTGATTTCAAAGAGGAAAGGAGAGGGAGAGAGAGATAGAAACATCAATGATGAGAAACAATCATTGATCGGCTGCCTCTTGCACACCCCCAACTGGGGATGAGCCCACAACCTGGGCATGTGCCCTTGACCAGAATCGAACCCAGGATTCTTCAGTCCGCAAGCCGACACTCTATCCACTGAGCCAAACCGGCTAGGGCTATTTTTAACTATTCTTAAAAATTTTTTTTAATTGATTGATTTTTAGAGAGAGAGGAAGGGAGAGTTGAATGAGGGATGAGAGAAACACCAAATGTTGTTCCACTTATATATGTATTCACTGGTTGATTCTTGTATGTTCCCTTTTCTTATATGTGCCCTGATCGGGAACTGAATCCTCAACCTTGGCATATCAGGACCACACTCTAACCAACTGAGCTTCCTGGCCATGGTGTGGAAATGAATCTAAAACTTCATTCCAAAGTGTGTATCTCTAAGGTATGTGTAGCTTCAAGATAACTGTTTTGTGTTTTAAGTCCTGAGGTGAAGTCCTCTTAGCACCCTTTTCCCACTGAGAATTACACATTTTCTTTGGGGTTTTATTTAAAGTTTCTGTGCAATGTTTTCCTCTGATATTACAAATCATTTGAAATAGCCCACAATATCATTCAACAATGTGAGCAGTGTGTCACGACTGTTTTAGAAAAATGGCAAGAAAATAGTTTCTTTGGAAAAGAAATTCATTAAGGTTTGACTTCCAAGTCTAACTTCCTTAATCTCCACAAAGACACATATAGTCTCAATCAAGTTTAAAGGCCAACGTTAAAGACCAGTAATTCACTCTGGCTTGAAGGAAAATGGATACTACAGTAACAGAAACATTTTCTTTCTTACCACCTGCTCCTTCCAAAATGCCCCGGACCACTGCCTGCACACCACTGGGTCTCATCAACCTTTCAGAGAGCAGCTGCCCACACAGACGCCGAAGCCAAGCGGGGGCCCGACATCTAACTTGTGTCTTCACATCTGTGCAGGACTGAAAAAGGAAGGGAAAGGTATGAACTGAATGTCAGTGAAATAGATGGGATGTGTAGAAATTATTAAAACATATATAATGAGACAGACTGACAATAAAGAGTATGCTATACAGACTTCAAAAGAACATTTTTTTTTCCTTAAAAAAAAAAAGGCTCCTTTATAAAACCTCCTTCCTCATATTTGTTTTAACTTTTAAGAAAGTAAAAATACAGTAAAACTTCAAGTGAAACAGCAAGTGAAGTTTCAAACCCAGAAATAGACAAACACATCAGTGAATAAAATACAGATTTGGGGAACACAAGGTTAATGTGGCCATTAACCCTGAATGCAGTCCTTCCAGTTGATTCTAGCTTCCAAAGAAGATTCCTCTGAACACTACTCACCACCAGGAGGACAGTTCACAACAGACAGAGGGCAGGCACTCTAGTCTTGCCTCCACAGTCTTATCTACAATGATTCCTTGTGACACAGCAATTTCAAGAAAGAGGTGGATTTCTTCAAGGGCTCCTTTTTTAGAGCTCTGTGGCGCCATCATGAACAAACAGACTTGGTGTCCCTTATTTTGAGCAAAAATGTTAACCATTTTTGGACACTTGGGAGCCCAAAATCAGTGAAAGAAAAAATCCTAACTAACCTGTCCTCTCTCTCATATTTATGGAGGAGTAATAATTACCATTTATTGTTAAGAACCTTCCACATAATCTCAAAGGGACTATAAAAAAGGCACTGCTGTCATCCCATTTTATGGATAAGGAAAGTGAGGGATGGAAAGGTTTATTAATTCATACAGCTGCACACTGAGATTGAATTCTAGTATGCCTAACTCCACAGTCTCTTTTTACCACATTATCATTATAATGCATTTGTTTTCATCTGGCAAACTGTGAATTTATTCAGAGAAGCAGAGTGTGAGGCCAGAGGAGCCCTATGGGGGGTGGGCTATAGTGATGCTCTAGGGATGAGATGAAAATGACTTCAACTGGGAGATATCTTTGTCTCCAGCTTCAGCTGGTCCTTGTTCCTGACCTACAGCCAATTCCTTTGGCCCCTCACGCTTTACTCACCTAGATTTATGACTAAACTCTAGGTCCTAAGAGCAAATAGGTAATCCCCATCTACATCCCCAAATGCAGTCATTGCAGATACATAATTATTTTTAAGGAAAAAAGAAATTATCGTATGCCTAGCCCTAGGCGAATATATACTATTACTTTTTTTTCCCCCAAAGGAGCTAAAAATAGTCCCAATAACAGCTCTAATTTTAATTTCTTGACTTCAAATACTCCATTCAAAGATAAGATATTCAAATATTTCTGCCAAAAGAATGTATTGTCAAACAGCCAAATTTTAGTTTAAAAATATCTAGTTTCAGAATGAATATATTTTAAATAAAACTACCATATTCTCGGGAATAGTGTTCATCATTCCATTAAAAGAAAAATCCTTTTTAAGTTAACCTAAGGATCAGTGAAATTTAGTTTTCCAAATACCATGTAATGATCTAAGAGATGAAATGTTTAACTAGATTATCACATTTCCCAGGAGAAGGCCCACTCCCAGAAGACTGCACATTATAATTAATGATTCACCCACGAGAGTCCCTAGGCCTGAATACCGACCTGGGGTGGTCCTCCCTGGAGGATAAGTAATTCTCGAACTGCTAATGGTTGATACACTTGATCCAAGATGTCTCTCAAGGCCTCCCTAGATAGGGTTCTTTCCTCTTCGGTTAACACCTTAAAAAAAAAAAAAACATGCAGTACTTGGCTTTTGCAGGATACAAAGCAGGCAGGCAATTGAAGGTGATATTTTACAATACTGCACACACACTTGTGAGGGGAGAGAGAAGAAGGCTTCTTGATTTCCTTCCGCCTGGAGGAAGCCACACTACAGAGACACTCCTGCCCTCTCTCCATCCCTGCACTCAGCTCTGGGCAGGAGAGCTTACTGACTTACCTCAATGGCGAGGCGGGAATAAGCTTACTTATTGGCTGGTTTTGTCATGCACAGCTCAGCGCGTTCCTCTTCCAGCTCTTCAGAGCAAGTGCGCGTTCTGTTCTGCTCTTCCTGGCTGTGCGTTTCACAGGGGCACGTCCCCTGCCGGAAGGCAGAGGCACTGCAGTTTCCCAGCCCTCCTTAAAACTGGGGGAGTAGTAAGAGTGTCTGATTCTGGAATTCACTGTTGGGAAGCCCATTTGTCTCCATCCAGAAGCAATATCCTCCAACTTTGAATTTATGAGTAATATTTGTTTTAATTTTTTACTGATTTTAGAGGAAGGAAGGAAGGGAGTGGGAGAGAGAGGAAGAGAAAAAGAGAGAAACATCGATGTGAGAGAGAAACATTGATCTGTTGCCTCTCATACACACCCGGACCTGGGATCGAACCCACAACCTCTTGGTACGTGGGACGACGTTCCAAGCAACTGAGCCACCGGCCAGGGCTAAGGGTGATGTTCTGACTTTTCACATCTCTCTTACTCTGTTAAATGTCATTTAATTCATTGAGAACTTGGGCAGCAAAGAGGGGTGCTGTTCATTGGGCCTCAACAGTACTGTCCCCCTTCAGTAACCAGTTAAGCAGTCAGTGTGCTGCCCACTATCATTTAGCAAACGGAGGTACAGGAGCTGCTTAGGGTATAGCTGGGACTTGTCCAGCTTCATGATGACACCCATCATGTTTCCCCTTCTGCCAACTTCTCCCACCTTCATACTTGGTCCTTTCTATGTCTTTCCCTTTCTTTTGTCTCTCCTGCCCGAGACCCCTGGGGCACTGCCTGGCCCCAGTGATATTAATAAAACCTGTCGATCAGATGCCCCATCTCAAAAGTCCAGATAGAATTGTCAGACTCATACCCTGTCATAAAGAGCATAGCGCTCTGCTCCATAGAACAAAGGCAAGGGAGAGCTCATAAATTCCTGTCACTGCTCAAATGATAGTGGGTTTTAGGTAAATGTTTGTGAGCACAGCCAAGAGAGAGAATGGAAAAGGGAACCAACAGTCCTGGCAGGGAGGCTCAGTTGGTTGGAGTGTCAACCCCTACAGCAAAAGGTTGCGGGTTCGACTCCTGGTCGGGCATGTCCAGAAAGCAACTGATCAATTGATGTTTCTCTTTCACATCGATGTTTCCCTCTCCCTCTTCCTTCCTCTCTCTCTACAAATCAATAAACATATCCTGGGGTGAGGATTTTAAAAAAGGGGGGAACAAAAAGAAACATGTTGGAAGATGACATAGAAAGGTGACAGAGAAATGAGGTGGTGGGCAATATGAGATCTGGCTGCAGTGGTTAAGGAATTACCCTGCATATGAACTACACTGACCCTCGCAACATTTATACAATTTTATAAAAAGGACACAGAGGCTCAAAGAAATAGCCTGTGATAACTGTTCCATAGAATGACAAGAAGGAACAGGTGAAATGCGCTCTCCAGGTGTGCAAATGACTAGCATCTAATAAAGCTCCAACCCTCTAAAAAGATTCATTTATCTACTGGGTATGCTTTGACATTCACTGGGAAGTCTAGCTCTTTCCATCAGTCCCTTTCTAAAGAAGTAAGAGTTATCTTTTATAACAACCACACACAAATATGTTCACATATTCATACAGATTCACACAGACACACCCACAGACTCTGACTCTCTCCTCTCTCTCTCAACAGATATTTTACCTCTTCTTCAGCTTTTAGTGATTTTCTCTTGGTTGGGCAGAATCCCAGTTGGCACAGACCTGCTGCAATATCCCCAAAATGGCGGCAGAAAATCAAGCTCCCCAGAGACGCGTGCTGAGCAACATTCAGGAGGACCCTGCAGCTGGTATACAGTCTCCGGGTTGCATCGGGGGCAGCATCGAGACACACCACGTCTTGAACAACAGCCCCAAACTCAGTCCTGTATCTCAAGGGGACTCCAACACCAGGCATGAGATAGGGGCAGACGCCCAAGGTGACCACAAACTGTAAAGCTGACTGGACAGTCTTCTGCTGTGAGATACTGAGTGTATCTGGGCTCAGGGCAGGGGCGGCTTCTGGAGTCCTTGGGTTGGGTTTAGCTGGATTGAAATCAGCAGCAAGGTGGATCATGGTTTCCTTCAAGCACAAGAGCAAAAGTAAGGTTTGAGAGGTAAAACTCCAGGTGACATCCACAGAGTTTTGGGGCCACTCTGCCCTATTAGCAATTTCATCCCTTAGGAGTTTCAGTTTCTTCCAGTGAGGATCCTTCAGAAATTTGTCCTCCAAAGCAGACAGGTTAGATTTTAAAGTAGCCAACAAGACATCATGTTTTGTGATCTGTAGTGAACTTGAGCCTGATCCTTAAAAGGAAAAAAAAAAAGGAGAGACAACATACGTGGAAAATTAATTGCACTTTCCTCTGTGGAAATGCACTGCCCACTCCAGTTCCTCCTCTGAGGCCTGGCTCAGATGGCACTGCCTCTGGAAAGCCTCCCCTAACTGTGCCACTCAGCCTAGGAAGAATTCAGGACCACATTTCCTCCCTTCCCACAGCACTTCGGATGTCACTAGAATAGCGTCCCTAACATGTTATACTTCAGCTAGTTAGTTTCTATTCCACTTGTGTTCTGAAGTCAGAGGCCATGTCTTAGCTATCTTTCTGGGCTTAAATTGTAGCTAGAACAGAAATTTAGAAAGCTGAACATTTACTATCGAAGATTCATTCACTCAAACTATTCTAGGTGCAGCCATTAAATTATATTGAACATCAATTAATGACATGTTCATTCAATATATTCTAAAGTGGACAAAGAGTATAAAACACCATATGAGCAAAAGATGTAAAGTTTATAGAAAAAATGCAAATGACTTTTAAACATGAAAATATGATCCACTTTGCTCCTAAAAGAAAGGTAAGTTAAAATTGTACTAAAATAGCACTTCCCATCTATCAGCTGGCTGAAGTCCAAGTTTTATAACACACTAGTGACCCGGTGCACAGATTCGTGCACATTGAAGGGAAATTAATTAGAAGGTGGCCAGCGGGGCCGGACACGCTCTGGAGCCAACCTCCCGCGGTCCCTCCCCGGCCGGCTGCACCTGGGGTGGTGCTGGGGAGGGCGGGGTCCCTTAGCCTGGTCTGCAGGGATCAGCTAAAACCGCTCTCTGACATCGCCCGAGGAGTCTCAGAGTGTGAGAGGGCACTCTGCAAAGTTGCTGTCATCCAGGGTGTGGAACGCAAACGCAAGTGTGCAGTAAACCAACCAGATTTGGGGAGACAGTGCCCCAGCAACAACATAACCCACGGCCGAAGGTAGAATCCACAAGGAATTGGGCTCCCTCCTCTCTGGTTTCGGGGTGAGTCACCCGAGAACCACCACTGCCAACTCACTGCAGCTTGGCAGCTCCTGCGTTGAGCGTCTGGCCCCTGGTGGTCAGTGTGCGTTGTAGCGACCACTCGGACGGTTGGACACTTAGCATATTAGCCTTTTATATATGTAGATTATGTGACAAGGTTTGGGGAAAAACACACGATCATACATTGCTGGTAGAAACTAAAATGGTACCTCCCTAAGGAGAGAAATTGGGCAATATATAGCAAAATCACATTGGCATTTAACCTTTGCCTAGCAATTCCATTTTAGGAATTCAGACAAAAATGACATATACACAAGGTATTCATTGTAGTGTTTCTTGTATTAACAAAAGACTTGCGCTAGCCAGTTTGGCCCAGTGGATAGAGCATCAGCCTGTAGACTGAAGGGTCGTGGGATCGAATCCGGTCAAGGGCACGTACCTCGGTTGCAGGCTCCTCCCTGGCCTGGGCCCTGGTCAGGGTTCGTGCAGGAGGCAACCAATCAATGTGTTTCTTTCACATCAATATTTCTCTCTGTCTTTCCCTCTCTCTAAAAATCAATGGAAAAATATCCTCGGGTGAGGAGTAAAAAAAACCAAAAGACTGAAACAACCCAAATGCCCATTAATAGAAAACTGATTGAATAAGAAATGGTATGTACACATAATGGATTACTTATAAAAGGGAAAGAGAAAGATCTGTGCCACTGCGTAGTGATCTCTAAGACTTATTAAAATGTAAAAGTGTGGAAGAATGTATATCGTATGCTACCTTTTGTGTAAGAATGGAAGGGAATAAGAAGTATATTATTTACTTTTATTTTCAAAAATAGCAGTGGGAGAACAAATTAAAAACTAAAATGAGTTATATAGAAAGAGGGAGAGAACAGTGAGAAGATAGGGATTTTTCTTTTGTGCTTAATTATAATTTTAAGAATCTTTATAATGAATATTTATTGTTTCTGTACTAAAAAAGGAAAGTTCATTTTAAGGCTATAAAACGGTAGGTAGTATATGAGACCGTGTCAAAAAGAAAAATAGTATTGCCCAAAATGCAATCTCTGGATAGTGGGATTAAGGTCATTTTAATTTTCTTCTTTTACTTTTTCTATATTTTAAGCTTTACTATAAGGAACATAAAGTACTTTATAAAAATAAAAAGGAACAATAACATTGTTCTTTAAAAATAATAAGAGTCAGAAGAATTTTCCATTGCTTCTCTAGGGCTGTCCAGGGTAAGTATTCTGACCCATGGGCGTGAATATGTGGTTCCTTTGGCTAAAGATACCTAAAAAGTAAGTAAGTGCTCTCCCAGCTTGTTGCCACTAACCATGAAGATCACTAAACAACCTCTAAGTGACTTCCTGTGACTTTATAAGATGTTTGAACCCAAACATGGGACACAAAGAAAGTGATTTAAAGCAAAAGCTGTTTATCGAGTCCCTTAAAAAAAAGTAGTCTTTTCTGCCCTCTATTGGTAATAAAAATAAAATCTACTTGAAAATAAAGGCATTCCACTCTCACATCAATTTTTCTCCTCTCTTCTCTCCCTTCCTCTCTCTCTAAAAATAAATTTTAAAATACTTAAATAAATAAATATACACAATTATCTGAAAAGGTGATTGAAGTTTCCTCCCTTTTCCAACCACATATATATGTGAGTCTAGCCTTTCTTCATCTGTTTCAATCAGAACAACCTATCACAACAGAGTGAATGGAGAAGCAAATATAAAAATTGAGCTGTCCTCTAATAAGCCAGACATTAAGAAAATTTGCAAAAATGTAAAACAATGACATTCTTCCCACTAATTTATTTTATTTTGCAAAATATAATTTTCATGAGAAATGTCATTATGTTAGCATGTAATGGTTTATTAATGTTATTTTTATCTATTTTAAAATTAATATTATCTACACTAATAAAAGAGAAACATGGTAATTGGCGTACGACCGCTACCCTTCCCATTGGCTAATCAGCGTATCCTTATGCAAATTAACTGTCAGCCAAGATGGCGGCCAGCAGCCATGCACTGAAGCGAGCAAGGAGGTTTGCTTCCTCCAGGGACACAGGACTCTCAACTGCAACTCTAAGCAACTATTATATGTTGCAAATAAGAAGCTAAACAAAACCGGCTGTCAGTCAGCCCCGGACCGCAACATTGTATCCATGTTTTCAGCAGCGAGGCCTCAGAGCTAAAGCTGGCCCAGAATAAAAAAAAAAAAAAAAAGAAAACAAGGAGTGGTTGGGAGCTTTTAGTCAACTGCCAGTGGGAAAACAGCCCTCAGCCCCTCAGCCAGCACCCCAGTGGGGACCCCCACCCTGATCCAGGACACCCTTCAGGGCAAACCAGCCGGCCCCCACCCGTGCACCAGGCCTCTATCCTATATAGTAAAAGGGTAATATGCCTCCCGGCACCGGGATCAGCGGAGCAGCGAGGCTCCTGGCACCGGGATCAGCGTGACAGGGGGCAGCGCCCAAACCCCCTGATCAGCCCTGCTCTGTGCCTGATAGGGGGGAGCTCCCCAATCCCCCGATTGCCCTGCGGCTCTGTGTTTGACAGGGTGCAGCGCACCAACCCCCTGATCGGCCCTGCTCTGTGGGTGATAGAGGGTGGCGCCCCAACCCCCCTCCACGGGCCTTGCTCTGTGTGTGACAGGGTAGAGCCATAACCTCCCCATTGGCCCTGCCCTGAGTGTGACAGGGTGCAGCGCCCCAACCCCCTGATCTTCCCTGCTCTGTGTGTGACAGGAGGCGGTGCCCCAGCTCCCCTATCGGCCCTACTCTGTGAGTGACAGGGGGGAGCTCCTCAACCCCCTGATGGGCCCTGCTCTGTGAGTGACAGGGGATGGCGCCGCAACCCCCTGATTGGCCCTGCTCTGTGAGTGACAGGGGGCAGCGCCCCAACCCCCTGATCGGCCCTGCTCTGTGAGTGACAGGGGGTGGCGCCGCAACCTCCCCATCGACCCTGCCTTGAGTGTAACAGGGGGTGGTGTCCCAACCCCCCAATCAGTCTACCCTGAAAGTGACTGAGGGTGGCATTGCAACCTCTCGATCCGCCCTGCTCTGTGCATGATGGGGCGGCGCCCCAACTCCCCAATCGGCCCTGCTCTGAGCCTGACCAGGGGCTGCACTTAGGGATTGGGCCTGCCCTCTGCCACCCAGGAGCAGGCCTAAGCCAGCAGGTCGTTATCTCCGGAGGGGTCCCAGACTGCGAGAGGGCACAGGCCGGGCTGAGGGATCCCCCCCCCCCCAGTGCACAAATTTTTGTGCACCGGGCCTCTAGTTTTAAAATAAATGTAAAAGGTTTCTCTTAAGGTCTTCATTTCTAATACAGCAAATATTGATACATATAACCCACAGAAAATCTCTTTTAAGTCCTCAGCAATTTTTAAGAGTGTAAAAAAGTGCTGAAACCAAAAAGTTTGAGATTGCTGCCTTAAAACAATGTTTTCCAAATTTCAGTCACATAGCATTTCCACAATTTTTGTCATTTATCGGAGTACCAGCTATATTGTAATTTGCTTTATTTCTTCAAATTAAATCATTTTTAAACTTAAATTATAATAGCTAATATATTTTTCTAAGCTTTATGTATTTAACTCAAGTCTCACAACAACTCTGATGCAAGGACTATTATTAGTCATTAATCATTATTATTTCCAGGGCATATTCAACTTGTGCAGTCTGGCTCCAGAGCCAAACTCCTGATCACTTCACTACACTATTCAGCCTCGAAATGTTTTCCTACCCATCACCTAGAGCCATTCCTATCACACTTCGGGAAATGCTGCCCTCGTGAACAGCATCATCTACTCTTTCCAATCAGCAATTTAAATATCTATGCTTTGTGACATTTAAAAGCAGACTTCACGATTTGCATGGTACTTTTTATTAAGTTCAAAGTGCAAACGATGTGGCATGCAAGAATGAGTGTGATACACTTTTCTTATTTGTAAGTTACTGGAATTTTCAGCCCCTTCTCCCCCAGTGAAACTATATTTAGTATTTAGAAAAGTTATTTTTTAAGAAAACTATTGTTGAGATGGCCCCCATTTTTCCTAAAAGTGGAGGTAGAAATATTCTTATTTGCCCCATGACTGAGAATAGAAATGGAAGTCAGGGGAAGAGAAATGCTTAATGCAGCAGAACGTTTGGTGGCTCAAAAGTGAAAGAATGGTGATATCTTCCTTCCCGTCTACGTAATTCCCATCTAGACTCAATTCTTCTTCCTCCTGTGGCCTCACCCATGGAGAATTCCTCTAACCAACTCTATCTGTACCATCCATTCAGCACTAGTGTTCTCTTGCCATGTCGATTGCCTTTTAGTTTATAGGTGTGGTACCATTTCCCCCAAACAGACAAGACGCTTGAGAGCACAAGTTGTTATACAAATTTGCATCTCCAACAGCACAGAGGACAAAATACTAGAAACAGTTAACTCTCAGTAAATATTACCTCAAAGGTAGTCAATTTATAGATCAAAAAAAAGTTTAACCAGGGGGATGTAACTTTAACCAATTACTTTCATCCTGTCTGCTCAAGATCCTCTGCCCATCAGGGACATCTGAATATCATAATGCACTTTAAATTCCTTCAGCGAAAGATTTGATAAAAGAAAACAGTGGGCAGATTCACTCAATATACAACAGACTATATGTGCAAAATAATATCATTTAATGACACTAAGTAAATTATTCTTTTTCAAATAGGGATCTAAGCATTCCTATTTGAAAAAGAGTAATTTAATAAGTTCATGTATGTAATCCCACCACATACTCTTTGAGATTTAGAGGTCTTCTGTAAATGAAGTACATGTGCTTTGTGACAGATGATTACTTCCAAATTGTTTTGCTGATTTAACCTTTTCCTCAGCCATATGTGAGAGAGTTGCAGTTGCTAGACAAGTGACCTCTTGATTAGTAAGTTAGAACTCTACTTTGCGGTTTAATTCTTTGTTGGGGCAAAGTGGTGTAGTCACCACACTACAGTGGAAGCCACCTGAATTCAAACCCTAGCTTTGCCACTCGCTAGACTGTCACTGAGCAATCTCCAACCGCAGTAAAATGGAATACAAGCAATACCTAGCTCACGTGATTGTTGTGAGAATCTATAATAATAAAAGCGTAACATGCTAATTAGACCAGATGTCCTTCTGAACATCCTTCCGGATGAAGCTGGGCCTGTGAGGGAAGCCCAGGTCCTAGGTGCTGGCGGCTGGAGGGAAGCCCGGGTCCTGGGTGCCAGAGGGAAGCCGGTGCTGGCAGCCGGGTGAAGGCTGGCCTACTCTTGCACAAATTTTGTGCATCGGGCCTCTAGTTAAATTATAATAATCGGCATAGTACAGGGATTGATACTTCTTAGGCACTCAGTGACTATTATTAATCACTTCTTTTCACGTCACCCCAGGTAGGGTATAATGTTTGTGGGAGTGTTTGCAGTTTGGGAGGGAGGTGGTGGGGGGGAAGAGGGCAAGTCTCAAAATCTGAGACATGAAACATCACTTCACATGACACTTCATGTACCTTACCTTGCTCACCCTGAACCCCTTACCCCAAAACAGACACTTCAGCTGTGTCCCTTCTCAAAGCTCCAGAGAGCATCTGGGATAATAATATGAGCGCATGATCCTGGGTGGGTGACTTAGTCTTCGGTGAGGCTTGGGCGTGCCTGGCTGTGAAGGGTGCGCGCCGGGCTCCCAGGGGGCCTTAAGATTCTAAATTGGGGCCCTAAGCGGTTTGGCTCGGTGGATAGAGCATTGGCCTGCGGACTGAAGGGTCCCAGGTTTGATTCCGGTCAAGGGCATGTGCCTTGGTTGCGGACACATCCCCAGTGGGGAGTGTGCAGGAGGCAGCTGATCATTGTTTCTAACTCTCTATCCCTCTCCCTTCCTCTCTGTAAGAAATCAATAAAATATATATTTTTTTAAAAGATTCTAAATTGGGAACATCCTGTCAAGTCACCACCAAAGATGAAAAGTGATTGTAAATCCGCCCCAGACGGTGAATCCCTAAATACTCTCCCCAAACCCAGCTCAAACGTCACTGCTTGCTTTTGGGGGACTCCCTGGCATTTTGCACACATCTCCAGCGTCCACGTGAGGCCCTGCGCCCCCCAGAGGTTGGGACCTCACTTCACCGTCCCGAGGACCGCGTCTCCGGAGCTGTTTCCGCAGTAGCTGCCGCGGATGCTGCACCGGGACTGGGAGCCACCACTACCCAAGGCGCGTGCGCAGTGTCTGGCAGAGGGCAGCGCTCGAGAGAGCCTGGTTGGTACCAGTGTCCACGGACTCCCATCCCTCCTGCAGCCTGGGCTTCCTCACGGGAAAGAGGAGGCTGGGCAGACAGTGCCCAAAGCCCCGGGGGCGGGGCGGCCTCCGGCCCTGAAGCCCCGCGAGGGCCTGAGGGGCGCACCGTGCGGGCGTCAGAGCGGCCGTGGGAGACTGGCGGCCCTGCGAGTCCCCAATGCGGCCCGGCGCCGTGGTCCGTCCTCTCACCTCCCGGGCTCAGCAGCAGCCTCAGCGCCTCCAAAATCCGCTCCAGACCGCATGTTTCCAGGGGACCGCCACCCGCGGCCAGCCCGGGGTCCGCCATGACTGGAGTGGCGCGCGCCACTTGCGACCGGCTCAGGCGCCTAGAGGCGGACCGGGCCCGCCGCCATCTTGAGTGTGGCAGGTGCTGCGCATGCGCGCAGCGCTGGGGGCGGGGCCACCGATGTGGGCGGGGCCGGCATGGCGGGAACGCCCATTTGTCCTGATACTTTCTCCTTCCCACTCTATTGCCCTGGCGGGTGGAGTGGACCCACAGCTAACACAACCTGCCTGGATGCACAATTAACCGCTACATCAAGAAGGAAATTAGAAGTAGTTTATCGTGAAACAATATGTATTTCAGTATGAAAATATTCATGTACTGAATGAAAACAATGGGAGACCTAACGAAGCAGATAGAAAATTGGTCAACTCAGAACTAACAAGGCTTTTGGTATCCAATAGTTATCAATCACTGATTTACAGAAACAGAATCGCCAACAAAGACCCCAGCAAGTTAAGGGTTTCTACCTAATAATGCCACATGTGATAAGTGGGGTGGTTGCATTCCATCTTTCATAACTGACCCCTAAATTCTTACCCTATCGGTCTGAAAACCTTAGTCTCTGTGAGAACCCCCACCACCCACTCCACAAAAGACATCACTGAAGCTTCTTTTCACTTATCTTAAAGGAAAGGTTTTACCTTTATATTACCTCTCCCTTTAGCATCAAGCAGATCCCTGTCTGAGGGGAACTTTATCTACTGAGGTTTTGGATATAGGGCCTGTGATTTAAACTGACGAAAGACAGATAAGCAAGAGAAAAACCAGATGTTTATTCACATCCTAAAGAATTCACAGAAAAATGTGCCTCGACGAGGTGGTTAGAATTGGGGGCTTGTATGCTATCTTAATAAGGAAAGGGGAGGGAGAGAAAGGGCAGTGAAGGGAAAACAAGTGACTTTGAGGAAAAATAAATGAATAAATGGAAGATATGATAGTTTTGTGACAATATCTGTTGGTGATTTCCTATCCCAGTAGTGCTCATTTCTACCCTCCCTGGTTGTGAAACTCCCGGGGAGATTTATGACTGTTGAATTCTTTTGGGAGCCTCTGCTTTTAGGCAGATAAGGGGAGTTTGGGGGGGGAAACGAACACTTCTTCACTAGGGGTATATTCTGGATCCCTTTATCTCTATTTCAACTCAAAATTCAGAGGCTCTTTGCTGTCTCTTCCCCTCCCCAGGCCAGTTCATCAACCCTGCAAACAGATGCACCTTCACAGAACACCACTTTGGGTCATATAGTTCTGCTCAACACACTTTAATAGTTTATCTGACCCACTAAATCCAGTCTGGCTTGGTCTTTTCTATCAGCCTGCTTCTGCTTAAATGATTTCCTCTACTCAAAACTCCCTTGCTGTGCCCCTTATTCGACAATAGGAAGAAAGGCACTTCCGTGAGCCAGGCACTCTTCTAAAAGCTTTAGACATTTCAGCTCACCTAGCTTCACAGCCTATGAAGTAGAAACAGTTATCTTCCTATTGGAGATAAGGAAACAGGAGAGGGGAAGGTTAAATACTAAAGTACGGAGCCAGAATTTGAACTCGGGCAGGACGGCTCCCGTCTTCTCCACATACCACCTTGGCAGGACCTGCAGAACTAGCAGGAGGGAAACGGAGGCACGGTTCTCCAGGCCTCCCATCATCCAGGCTCCTGGCTAGGCCTGCTACCTTCTCAGTAGTCTGTGGCGAGCCAGCACGGCCATGGCATACTCAGCTCCACATTGGGCGCCTTATGTGCCATGCCAGCTCAGCCAGGTTCGGTGACCCTGAGAGGGGGCGGTGAAGGATTGAGAAAAGACAGACAAGAGAATGAAAGCTGGGTCTGGGTGGGACGCTGTCCTCTCTGATGGAGAGCTAGCAACAGCGCCACAGACTACAAGCCGAATCTTTATTTTATAGCCTGATTCCACGAGACAAAGTAAGGGTGTGGTCAAGATGTTTACAACATTCTCGTGGGTTTCAATCCTACTCAGTTACATGCACCTGAACTCTTATCAAGCCCACATCACTCAGGACATGTTCGGACCATAGGTTCAAGCTTACAACTATAGCTCTTGGCTATAATTGTGCTGGGAGGGCTCTGCCCTCCAAGCTGGGACCTGCACGTGGCAATGAGAGGACTGTGCCCTCTCATTAGTCCAAGGCTTGAACCTGTCCAAACACTGTAGCCGCTTTCTACAGTAGTCTTTTTCAGAAGTTACATTTCCTTGCTGATACAGCGCCTTGCTTATGGTAGGTACTCTGTAAACAATTCTATTTTATTCATGGGAGGACCATCTTATTTGTCTTTATCATATTTCCCCCTATATTTTATTACTGTAAGACATGAAATTTACCGTTTTTAAGTGTATGACTCAGTGGCAATAAGTACATTCACAATGTTATGCAACCATTTTATACTCCCATGTCAAACTTCTTTTTATTAAGGTAAGATATGCATAACATATAATCAACCATTCTAAAGTAAACAATTCAGTGGTATAAGTATTCACATTGTAGCATGTGTCAGGATTTTTTTTTTTTAAAGAATAGTTTATTGATTTTTCAGGAGAGGAAGAAGAGGAAGCAAGAAACATGGACGTGAGAGCACAACATGGATCCACTGCCTCCTGCATGCCCGCTACCAGGGATCAAGCTCACAACTGGGGTATGTGCCCTTGACCAGGAATCAAACCAGCAACCGCCTGGTGCAGAGGATGCCCAGCCCACTGAGCCACAGCAGCCAGGGCAGGATTTTTCTCCTTTTTAAGGCTGAATAATATTCCATGTTATGTGTATGCCACCTTTTGTTTAATATACTCATTCACCGATGGACATCTGCGTTGTTTCCACCTTTTGACTGTTGTGAATAACGCAGCGAACACAGGCGCAGTCGTTGTGAACATTTTTTCGCGTTTGCTTTTGCATTCTGTTGATATGCTTTTTTCTCAAATTGTTACTTTCCAGACAGCATTAACACTTTACCCCTAGATTCATCATTTGTCTCCTATGAATAAGGATTGTCCTAGTGAACAATGTCACCATTATTAAACCCCTGTTAATGTATAGAATACAACTTAACTGTACACCTAAAAATAATAAAATGTTATATATAGTTTACAATTTAAAATTTTTAAGAGTTTAAAAAGTTATACCCCTCCAGCAGGGAAAAGTCAAAGGCCTATCCCAGGATTTCTCAGAGGCACCATTGCCATTTGGGGCCTGATAATTCTTTGTTTGCGGGGCTGTCCTGTGCATTGCAGGATGTTTAGCAGCTTCCCTGGCCTTGACTTGACATTAGCAGCACCTCCCCAGTCATGACAACCAAAACATATCCAGAAATTGCCAAATATCTCCTGGGGGAGGGGGCCACCATCTACCCTGTTAGAGAGCCTCTGGTCTATATTAACTTTGCTGACTGAATGTTGTTTGAAGCTCTACTTCTTACCCTCAGCTCAGCCCAGTCCTCTCTCATTGCCAAAGGAATTGTATTGGTTTTACAACATGCACATGAATAGATGTTTTTCTTTTTATAATTTTGGACCTTTAAAAAAAATATTTTTATTGATTTCAGAGAGGAAGTGGGAGGGAGAGATACAAACATCAATGATGAGAATCATTGATCGGCTGCCTCCTGCATGCCCCCTACTGGCGATCAGGCCCGCAGCCCTTGACCAGAATCGAACCCGGGACCCTTCCGTCTACAGGCCGACGCGCTATCCACTGAGCCAAATCAGCGAGGGCATGAAGGGATGTTTTTCAAATAAAGTGACCTTGAAAATGCAGTTTCTCTTCCACTTTGTGCACAACAGAAAAAACAAAGCTCTGGAGAGGTCATCTGAATATAAAGCTCCTTTCTCCATGTTTAGACTGAGGTCATCTATCATTTGTGTTGCCTGGGATTGTGGTGCAATCAAATAAAACAAGTTTGACAATGATTTAACAAAATTCTTTAATAAAATTTATAAAAATGAATATTTAGGAATACGTTTTATCAGCCTGAATTGTTTTTCCATCCCCCAAAGAAAATAGAAATTATCAGCACCCGCACACATATACACTCAAAACTATAGTGACTGTCTATGCAGAACTACATTAGAGTTTAAATTGCTTAAAAAATCAAGACAGATTCTGACTCTTATCAGGCAGGTTCGGAGGTCCAGAGCGTCCAGCTCACAACCGGAGATTCACAAGTCTGCAGCCAATGGCGGATCGTCATCTAGAACAGGGGCCCTCCAGACCCTTGGAGGTCCAGAAAGGGATGGGACCACAGAGTGACCAGGAGGAAACAGAGAATGAACGAATAGTCTGTTACTTTCCCAGGATGGGTGGTAGATCTGTCCAAGAGAGCGGCCCCGACCTCCATCCGGCTCTCCCAGAAGGTGAGAAAGAAACTCAGGCCCCATCTGTCCAGTCTGTCCACCTGAGAGACCATACATACAGCAGACCTCCAGCCTCCGCACCTGGGCCCTCTCGCCAAGACCCTGCAGCCCTGCCAGCTCCCACCAAATCTCCTGATTCCATGCGAGCCCATCAGCATTAAGGCATTACATGGAGGCCAGTGGAGCTGCAGGCTGGTGACAGCTCCCTCCCTCCTGCTGAGAAGCCCACGTGAGGTCTGAGGTTTTATTATTAAATGTTTTAATAAATTTCATTTTATGTAGTTTTTATCCCATAATAATTTTATTATTACTCATAATAAAATTCTGAAAAAAAAAAAAATCAAGACAATTCCAAGAAGTGGTTGCAGGGATGATTTTTTTCCTTCGAAAAACAGTTGATGGACAGTAAGCAATTTTCTGTGGTTGTCAAATGTTTTTGATAGTCTCAACTAAAAGAATATCTCAATCGAGGTTCTCCTTACCCCCCAGGAAAAAAATTGGAGTTCCTAATATTCTGTTTTCTCGGATTTGGGGGCATGTGTGTCCAGATCAGCCACTACTTCCTGTGGACATCAACAGAAGCAAGCACTTGGGGATTCTATGGACCATGGTCTTGAGATCTGGGTAGGAAACACATGTTGAGATTCTTCCCATTTTTTCGAGAATTTTCAGGGCTAGAGGTAAAGCCATGTCCACCATTCCCAGCCTCAGTTTGCTAACTCGCCAGGCTCCGCGACAATTCCTCCTGCCATCTCCAAGCCCACTTCTCATGTTCTCCGTCAGCTGTGAAAAGCCATCTTCTCTCTTTGGCTGCCACACTTTCGGCACTGTTCCGAGTCTCCAAGTACATCGGGCTCTTTTAAGTTTTTGTGATAAACATAAAAAGTTAAGTGGCACCTGAAAACTCATTGCTGTTTCTGATCAAGGCTCCTTGTTTAGAACCAAAGCACCCCCATAAGGACATTCACATAAAAAACATTCTGACTCAGAACAAGTAAATGGGTAGATGTCCGTTTCAAGTTACGCACTTAGGAGATGAAAAAAGAAAACTGTTTAAGACCTGAAGAGTATACAATACCCAGTCACAATATGGCCAGACTAAGACACAGCCTCGTACCCTAAAAGGGCCCCATAGTTTCTGCCTCACAGAAGTCCTGTCTGGGGTAATGTAGATTGAGGAGTGAGAGTGGATACTGGAACATGGGACACCCAAGCAGTGATAGGATAAAAAAAAATTAAAAATTAAATTTAATGTATATAAAAACAATAGGGCATTCAACCCCACCCCTTCCTTTTAAAAATGAGACATCGCCCTTAAAAAAAAATCTGCAAGTTGCAAGCTTGTAAAGAGTGATGAGAGAAAGAGAGGACTCACGGAATAAGTCAAAATCTTTCTAACATACAGATTAGATCTACAAAGTGGAAATTATAACTACCCTAGCGGCATCACTGATCCGTCTCTCTTCCCCAGATATTCATCTCACATAAGGGGAGCTGAAAGACCTCCAGAAAAATTATTCCTACATTTCCCAGCACACGGGTATAGGGACCCATCTCTCTCCTCATCTGCCTTGAGTCCCCTAATCATCCACGCCACCTCCATACATATCTGCCAGCTTCTTGAAGCGATTGCCCCATTCATTCAGGTAGTCATAGTCCTGGTCTCGGTCTGACTCCGAGGAGTTCAGGGAGCTCAGACTAGCAGCTTCGGAACCACTTCCTTCGTAATCAAACACGAGCAGAGAGTCGTAAGGGGGAGCCGTGGGGTCGCTGTCGGCCGCCTTCAAGTTCTAAAGAAGGAGGAAGAAAACAGGATCTTTCAATGAAAGGAGCCACACACCTGACATCTTAGGCAAGATGCCTTCTCTTACCCCCTGGCAATGGGCAAGGAGACACCTGATTGGTGGTGTTGCTCTTATATCAATCAGGGGCAGAACAGACATGCAGCCCTTAGTTCATCCTAGCTTGATGCCTGTCTGGGTGGCCAGAGCTGTTTCATGCTTGAGGCACATTAAAAAATAAATAAATAAAAAATAAAAGATGCCTTCTCTTGATGCCTCAAGCAAAGTGGACCGCATGACAATGCAACCATCACCCTGTAGAACCCCGGTAGCAATCAACACCAGCAAGGTAAATTTATACAAACTGCACCGACGATAGACATGACATGTTAATGAAAACAAAGTTAAGGGGAAATATGCAGAATATTTTCCCCCCTAAAAATGAAAACGGTAAGTTCTTTGTAAGGAGGGAAGATAGAAGCACCAATCGACCTGGATGGACAGATGCCACCCAGAAACCAAACAGGATCTACTCTGTATCTCTTTCGTTTCATTTCTAATTCTATTCAGTCCTTTCAAGTAATTCCTGGTGTTGCCATATGGACTTCCCAGTTCACTAAGATCCATTCGAAATGGTATTTCTGAAATTCAGATGAGACACACAAAAATAGGGCTCAGGGATCATGAAAGATGACAATGTGGCGAAGGAAAGAATCTAGACTCTCTCCAACTTTGGACACAAAGGCTCCTTTCTAAGTTAAGAGATGAGTTGTGCCTTGGCTTTTGACTTTGCCGACTTACTTCATCAATGAAGTTTCCAATTTCATCGGGATTGGCAGGGCGGGGCCGATACTGGGGCATAGTCAGGAGGGTTGGCGCCACATCATTGCGAGTCACTTCCGGCCGAGCATCCAGGCCCCTGTGCAACTGGCTCAGGTCAAAGTCCTTTGGAGAAAAAGGTAAACGTATAACAAAGAGTAAATCAGAAACAGGGTTCTGTTTGGTTTACAGGTTATGGTACTGGCTAATGCCTTCACTGCCAACTATAGATTTGCAGGCACGTGCCAGTGTAAGCTGAAATGGTAGTTTTCAACCAAGGAGTCTCCAAAACAGCATTGGAAGGAAGTATAGCACAAGAGGATTATGAGAAACGCTTGCAGGTAGAGATGGAGATGGCTGTACCTTATTACCTTCTCACAAGGTATGATTATTAGATTATTATTCAGCAAATATTCACGCCCTTCCCACACTATCAGGACTCTGTAATGGGTCTGATGCTTCCCTTTCTAAAAACAGCAGACTTTTAAAACTTCTCTGGTAAAACTCCAGGGTAAGGCAAGTTAAGACCACCTCGAAATCAGGACAAATAAAGAAAACCTAAAGATTTAATATTTACAAAAAGTTAAAAAAAAAAAAAAAAACAGCTTAGCATAGCTAAAATAACTCAAGGGGAAAAAATATGAAGCCAGATCAGCTGCTCCATGTCAAAGATAACTTGAATGAAGTTCATTTCCTGAGACTAGCAACGAGGAGAGTAGGCTCTGGAGTCAGACTGCCTGGTTCTAGTGCTTCCTAGCTGTGTGACTTTGGGCAAGTTGCTTAACTGCTCTGTGCCTCTGTTCAGTAACTTGAGGGCAGAACGGTACGCATTCAATAAATGTAAGCCATGTTGTGTGGATGACGATGGCTAGTGACAATGTCTATGCTCTTGGGCAAGGCTTTAAAAAAACATAATCTACAAAATGACACAGAGCTATTTCCAATGTCCGCCCTCTCACCATTGCTTCTTTCTTTTTTTTTTTTTTTATATATATTTTATTGATTTTTTACAGAGAGGAAGGGAGAGAGATAGAGAGTTAGAAACATCGATGAGAGAGAAACATTGATCAGCTGCCTCCTGCACATCTCCCACTGGGGATGTGCCCGCAACCCAGGTACATGCCCTTGACCGGAATCGAACCTGGGACCTCTCAGTCCGCAGGCCAACGCTCTATCCACTGAGCCAAACCGGTCTCGGCACCATTGCTTCTTTCAAATAACCTGCCACTAAGATTTCTACCACAGTTTTTAAAACCCACCTGGTCCTCTTCTCCACCTCCTTCTTCATCATAGTAGTACACGTTGTCCCGGGTGTCATCTTCTGGGGGCAGTAAGGGCTCTTTGACCACCCGCTTCCTCCGGACAAACAGCAGCAGCAGCAGAATCAGGACTGTAAGGGGAAGACAGAGGTCAAGAAAGCCATAAGCGGCGACTGTCAGCGCACACTGCCTCGCATGCCAGACGGATGGCTGTTGGACAACCCACGTGGCGATGCTCACATCCCTGCAGGTAACATACGCATTACAGCAGACCGGACAGTATGTGCATTCAAGCGTGGTCTTGAATTCACAACTGGATCTGAAACCAATCGGTTATTTTCCAAAATCTGAAGGAAAGTGTTCCAAGCAGTGGACATGGTACCAGTAAAGGCCTTGCACGGTGTGATTCAGGAAGGGGAGGTCAGCGTGGCTGTAGCAGGATGCGTGAGGGGGAAAGAAGTGTTGAGGAGGTCAGAGGGGTGGCCAGGACACGTGGACCATTGGAAGGACTTTGGTTCTGAGCGAACTGATGCCACTGAAATTTTGCGAGCAGGGTGGGGCCAGCCTAAATGTGATTTGACACATGCATATTATTGTTAATCCATTATAGGGGTGGGGCATAGACTATTAAAAATCACCTGGTATATACCTTATCTTCTCTTAAGGTAAAATCATCTAAGCAAGCTTTAAAAGCTGTTTAATTCCCAGGGTTTTCATCTGATCTTGGGATAATTCTAAGATATACAATTAACATTTAATGTTTTAAAAATTTCAAACTGTTTATTATAAATGAAAAAAATATATAGGGTGTCCCAAAAAATGTATACACACTTAACAGCTGATAGCTCAGACATAGAAGATACTATGTCACAGCAAGATTCAAAGCCACAAGATAGGCTGATTATGGGCATAAAATTGATTATAGTGTTTCATAGAATGAAAGATGGCTGCTATCTTTGTTCTTGTTAGAACAAGAAGATCCCCTGGAAGAAATACCAGATTCCTCCCTGGCCGGGTAGCTCAGCTGGGTAGCGTATCGTCCCCGTATGCCAAGGTTGCAGCTTTGATCCTTGGTCAGAGCACATACAAGAAGCAACTATACAAGAATGCTACTACCTGAGGGACTGGTACTACCCTGAGAAGTACTACCCAGGGGGACTGAGCACATACAAGAACGTAGAAATAAGTGGGACAACAAATCGATTTTTTTGAAACTGTAAAAACATCTGTGTCAACCCTAGGTGGGCTAGGGTTAGATAGTATCAGTTTTAAACACTACAGCAGAAACCGCCAAAATTTTCCCAGTATCCTTTTTCTCCTTCATTCTTTCAGTCATTGATACTCACTGTTCACCCCACACTCCACCCCTGCTCTCTGCTAAGTTTTAATCGAGCACATGGTGACCCAGTTAGAGCGGGGACTTCCAGGTGTGGCTATGTTTGGGCCAAGGGGGTGTGAGTGAAGGTGATGTGTCCCTTCCCCTTCCTCGATCATCCCTCTAGGATGGAATGTGCGGAGGTGAGCTGGTTGGCTTCAACCACGCTGATGAGGACAGCATCCCAAGGCCTTGCTGCCCTGAGTTGGTCTCAGGACCCGCCATGTCCAGCATCACGTGGGAGCTGGTTAGAAATGCTGAATCTGAGGCCCCGCCCCAAACCTACTGGATCAAAACTGTCATGTTACGGAGAGACAGAGGTAAAAAAAACAAACAAACAAAGAGGTACAGGTCATTTGTCTGCCCATGAGCTTGAGAAGTACTACCCTGATGGATTGAAAGAACAGTAAAACAGAAGGACTGGGCCCCCTGCTGAATTAATACAACAGGTGGCCTTCCAGTCCTGGACCTCTGACCTCTGAAATGTTCAGCAAGTGATAAACCTCCCCTATTTCAGAAGGCAAAGTACACTCGTCAGCTGTACTTACTTAGCAAAGCAAGGATGCCTCCAAGAATCCCCAGGATGGCAGGAAGCTGCAATCCACCTTCGACAATGGGTGCGTTCCTCCTACAGCTGCTGACGGCCCCTTCGCAGTCACACACATACACCTCTAAGGTGGTCACCTGGTCTTTGTTCTGGTTATCTTCCAGCCTGAGGTTTATTTTGTAGTCACCCAACTCTAAGGTTTTCTTTGGCTTCATAATGAGAGATTCATGTTCTAGAGGAAGCAACAAAAATAAATGATGGGATCAGGAGAGAAAAAGTGCTTACTGTCGAGTAAGATTATTAAGGAACTCAAGATGTTCCAAAGCTGCTTGGATTGGAGATTACTGAGCAGTATGTTCCAGAGTCAACCAGCAGGGAAAGGGGGCGTTTGGTGGCAGCCTCAAATGTAGAGGGGACAAGGAAACAAGCATCGAACGAAAGGGGTGCCATCTGCAAGTTGAGAAGGGAATTCGGAAGGGAGGGTGGGGGTGGGGGTGGGGGAAGCACGCAAGTTAGAGCAAAGTTTCCAAAATGAGAGGCGAGTTCCCACCTGGGTCGTTGTACTCAATGGTCCAGTTGACACTTGCCCCGTGAGTTAGTTCTGCTGTGAAAGGCGATGTGTTGGGCGGAAGGTCTGGGTCAATGATGTTGATGACATGAGGCTGTGGATCCCTCTGGCAGAATTCCAAAATTCGAGGTTCTGGTATAGGGGCATTGTCATTCACATCGGAGAGGACCAGGAGAAGGGTTCCCGTTCCAGTAGCAAGTGGAGAACCTAAAAAGAAATACATAGGATATACCACAGCTCGGAAACATGGATGAATCCCTACTGCCTCCCATAGACTGAACCCAAAGCTTGTCCTGGCTCTTCAGGGGTCACCTGCCCACAGAGCCTCCTATCCTGCCAATCCCAGGGCATCCTCACTCCTGGTTGGGCAGGTGTCTGACATGCTAATTCCCCATCTTGATAACAATTATTCAAGTTATTAGAGGCCCGGTGCACGAATTCATGTACTGGTGGGGGCCGATCGGGCTGGGCCGGCTGGGGGAAGGGGCCACAGGTGGTAGACTGGCTGGCCCCACCCTCTGGTCAAACTCCTAGTCAAACTCCTGGTAGAGGGGTCAATTTGCATATTAGCCTTTTATTATATAGGATTCCTCATACCAAGAGCACCCTCCTTCCTCCTCTTCACCTATCTTTATTTTTTTATTATTATTTTTTTTCTTTTTCACCTATCTTTCTTCATTCATTAAATTTCCACCACTCTAAGAAGTCTGCCTTGCCCCCACCAGTTCTCCCTTTTCTAAACGTCTATGGCTTTAAGGTTATTAGCAAAGGGTTTGAGCCTTGTAAAATAGCTCCAAGTAGATTTTCAAAATAGATTTGGAAGCTCATACACACTTCTTTTTTAAAAAATATTTTTTATTGAGTTTTAGAGAGAGAGGAACGGAAAGGTAGAGAAAGAGAGAAGCATGGATGTGAGAGAGCAACATCGATCAGCTACCTCCTGCACGCCCCCTACCAGGGATCGAGCTCACAACCTGGGCATGTGCCCCCACCAAAATTGAACCGGCAAGCTTTTGGTGCATGGGACAATGCCTGAGCCGCACCAGCCAGGCCTTACACACTTCTGTTTGCATTTCTTTTATATCCTGATACAGTGGCTAGCATATGGTAGTAAAAAAAAAAAAAAGTAAGATACTCAAGGAATCATCATCATCATCATCATCATCATCATCTGTATTAGTATATTATAGGGGGTGGGGAATAAAACCCAGGGGACTATATCTCAAACCTGTAAATAGTTATACCTGGGTGGCAAGACTGTAGTGATTATTTTTCTTTTGACCGTTTTTTTTTTTTTTTTAGTGGTTAAAAAAACAATAACCACATAGCATAAAATTTACCATCTTTTTAAGTGTACAGTCCAACAGTCACCTTGTTGTGAAACCGAACTTTTTCACCTTGCAAAACTGAAACTCTGTATCCATGAAACAATTCCCCGTTCCCCCTCCAGTTCCTAGTAACCACCACTCTACTTTCTGCTTCTATGAACTTGACTTTAATCCTCATGTTAGTGGAATTGTACAGTATTTGTCTTTGTGTGACTGGCTTATTTCGATTAGCGTAACGTCCTCACTGTCCATCCATGTTGCAATATGTGATGGATTGCCTTCCTTTTTAAGGTTGAATAATATTCCATTATGTGTATATTCCATTATGTGTGTTTTTCTTTCATCGGTGAAAGATTTTTTTCTACTACTTTAGATTTTTTTTTTCTACTTTATCATGTTTTAACAATGAGCATGTATCACATTTTTTTAAAGAAAACTTTTTTTAATGAGCTGAAAGATTTTCTGATGAAACTTCATTCTTCTTCTTGACCTACACTGAGAACTACTGAGGCAAGCACAAAGTAACATTTTAAGGAATCATTTAGAATGAACACATTCTGGCCAAATTAGAAAAACAGCTATGCTCCTCCCTTCACAGACTGCCTATGAGCGCCTCTAGACTACAATGGTAGCAGAGACTGTATGGCCTACAAAACCTAAGATATTTACTTCCTGGCCTTTACAGAAAGTTTGTTGGCCCTTGGTTTAGATACCGTTCCCTCAACTCATCTCAGGCTGGGATAGGGAATGCCCACGCAGCCAGAGACAACTGGCCAGTGTGGGACTGCAGCTGAAGCCATGGGTTAGCTTTCTCTTTATGCAAAAGCATTCTGTGCCCTAGCCAGTTTTGCTCAATGGCTACAGCGTCAGACTGCGAACCAAAGGGTCCTGGGTTCGGTTCCAGTCGAGGGCACGTACCTTGGTTGCAGGCTCCTCCCCAGCCTGGGCCCTGGTTGGGGCTCGTGCAGGAGGCAACCAATTGATGTGTTTCTCTCACATCGATGTTTCTGTCTTTCCCTCTCTCTTCCACTCTCCCTAAAAATCAATAGGAAAATATCCTCGGGCAAGCATTAATAACAACAAAAAAGCATTCTGCGAATAGAGCCCCTTCATGGCTGTATTTGCCTTCCCCTCTGCTTTCCAGATTATCAAGTCTGGAATTACTACCTCAGGAGGTTGAGAAATGAGAAAGGGGAAGAGAATTTAATCACAGGAAGCTAGCAGGTCTCTTTAAAAGTAATTCTGCGCCCTAGCCAGTTTGGCTCAGTGGATAGAGCATCGGCCTGCAGACTGAAAGGTCCCAGGTTCAATTCTGGTCAAGGGGACATGACCTGGTTGTGGGCTCGATCCCCAGTGGGGGCGTGTGGGAGGTGGCCGATCAATAATTCTCTCTCATCATTAATATTTCTCTCTCTCTCTCTCTCCCTGTCCCTTCCTCTCTAAAATCAATAAAAAGATATATTTTTTTAAAAAGTAATTCTACTTCTGAGTACACTTCAGGGAAGTAGTTGCACATAGAGGCATGAGCAAGGATGTTTACTTCTCACTCATGTGAATAGTGAAGAACTGAAAACAACTTTCAATGATGAGAGGGAATCATTGAGTGGCCGCCTCCTTCACACCCAACACCGGGGATCAAGCCCGCAACCTGGCCATGTGCCCTGACTGGGAATCGAACTGTGACCTCCTGGTTCATAGGTTGACGTTCAACCACTGAGCTACACTGGCTGGCCAATAAAAATATTTTTAAAAACACACATACAGAAATAGTCTGGAAGGAACCACACTTAACTAATAATGCGGATGATGATGATAAAAATAATGACAGTCCTCACGGAGCATGTACTGTGTGGCAGGCACTCTCCTGGGCACTTTTTACATATAGTAACTCATTAAGTTCTGACGGGATATTATCATTTTGTCAGATAAAGGAACTGAGGGACATAAAGGTTCGGTAATAAGTTCAAGGTCACACAGGCACTGAGCTTTAATCCTAGGATTTAAACCCAGACAGCCTGGCTGCTGTGGGGAAGGAGTGGGGTTCAGGTATAGAGAAGTGGTGAAAAGGAACTTCAGCTTGACTGAAATTATTTGCATTTTTGACAATGAGAATGGTTTTGTTAAAGAAAAAGAATGAACTCATGCTTCCAAAAGAAGGGTGGGGGGCAAAGAAGTGAGCAAGGCGAGGCAGCAAAGCCAGAGAGGAAGGGCGGCCTTACCATTGTCAGTAGCTATAATGAGGGCCGTGTATGTGCTGTTCTTCACGTGATCAATGTCCTCTCTGTCCATCTCAGCCCGGGTGGAAATGGCACCGGTGTCCGGATTGATCTCCAGCCAGTTGGCGGTATCCCGCCAAATCCGATACCTGAGAAGGCACAAGCTCTGGCTTAGAATTGGAACAGTGAATCGCATGTAGCTGATGAATTCTCAAGTTCCTCTTTGTTGATCAGTTCCAACTTCTCTACAACTTTGGCTTCCATATTTTCTTTTAAAATGTCATACCTATACAAAAGTTGCCAGAAAAGCGTGCTAAGCATCCATGTACGCTTCACCTAGATTCACCAGTTGTTAATATTTTGCTATATACAAAAGCTGACACACATTTACATAATGTCTTGTTTTGCTGAACTCACAAGAATATGTTGCAGACATGATGTTCCTTAACACATTGAAATATTTATGAGTAATCATCTCCAAAGAACAAAGGCATTCTCTTATGTAACCAACAATGTGATTTTCAATTTCAGAAACTATAACCTTTGATAAAATACTATTAATAAACATATGGTACACATTCAAATTGTCAATTTCCCCCAAACTGTCCTCACTCTACACAGGTGGATGGTGTGCCCTTGGTGCATCTCATTAGGAGGTACATGGTGTCTGTTTATCCTTTTATTGATGTTCCCTTTGATCACCTGGATAAAGGAGGGGCCAACAGGCTTCTTCCCAGTAAAGGTAAATGTTTCCTCTTCGAAATTAACCTATACTCTGAGGGGAGATCATCTGAGAATATCCTGTTCAACTAACTTTCCTCCCATAGACTTAGCAACTGTGGATAATTCCTGCCTGAATAATGAGTACTATGATCCTTATGTATTTTTCAAAGCAAACCCTTTCAGAGTTTGGCACCACTCAGCATCCCCACCATTAGCATTTGGAGATTTGGTGACTTGGGGGTGGGCCGCAATAGTGGCATTTTTTAAAAATATATATTTTTATTGATTTCAGAAAGGAAAAGAGAGGAAGAGAGAGATAGAACCATCAATGATGAGAGAGGATCATTGATTGGTTGTCTCCTGCATGCCCTCTACTGGGGACTGAGCCCACAACCCAGGCATGTGCCCTGATCGGGAATCAAACCGTGATCTTCATTCCCTGTAATTCTTCAAAATCGGACCCTAAGACTTGATTAGATTCTGTTTCAACTTTTGTTTTCTCCAAAAACGATTTCTTTTTTTTTTTTTTTAAATATATTTTATTGATTTTTTACAGAGAGGAGGGAAGAGAGATAGAGAGTTAGAAACATCAATGAGAGAGAAACATCGATCAGCTGCCTCCTGCACATCTCCTACTGGGGATGTGCCCGCAACCCAGGTACATGCCCTTGACTGGAATCGAACCTGGGACCCTTCAGTCCGCAGGCCGACGCTCTATCCACTGAGCCAAACCGGTTTCGGCCAAAAACGATTTCTTAAGTGGCGCTGGGCACGTGCTGTCGTATCCCACCAAGTGGCACATCAAAGCGAGTTGTCATTGCTTTTTTAGTAAATATTAAAATTAATCAAAGATGTGGGTGTTATCGGCCTGGTTCCTTCATTTTAAAATTCCCCATCATCCTTGAGCTAATAATGCTCGCGGCCTCTAAGATCACTGACCAGACCCTCCACACAGCTCATCCCGTGCAGTGCACACGTGGTTTAAAGGTATTTACAAGCCCTCTCGTTCAGGATACAAGTAACACTTCTGTAAAAAACTCACACTTAAACTCTTTCCATCTGCTTCTTTTAAGTTTCATAAGTCACATGCCCGGAGGCTAAAACATAAATACCGTCCACAACAATAATACACTCAATTACCAAACAAACCTGACTCTCCTCTGGATTTTTAATGCATTTTTTTATTTTTCAAATATATTTTTATTGTTTTCAGAGAGAAAGAGAGAGGTACAAACATCAACGATGAGAGAGAACCATTGATTGGCTGCCTTCTGCATGTCCCACACTAGGAATTTAGCCTGCAACCTAGGCATGTGCCCTGACCGGGAATTGAACTGTGACCTCCTGGTTCATAGGTTGACTCTCAACCACTGAGCCACACTGGCTGGGCTTGCATAACATTTTTATAAATAGTACAGAGGTTCTGACAGATTCCTCTAAAGTAGGTATTAACAAGTAGAAATCTAGCTCTCTGAGAAGAGGAAGTGAGTACAACAGAGGAAAGGCCTCCATTACCCCCTGGAAACCACACTTACTAACAAGACACATGTGTGTCATATTTGGGTTTGTGTTTTAATAGTTTTTCCTAGGCAAACCCAGCTCTCAAAAGTTTAGAATACTGTTGCTGTTGATTTGTGCGTATTTTCAGTATCTGTGGCTGTAATTTACTCCATAGAGGTGCCTTCAAGTTTAAAGAGAACAATAAACTACTTATACACAACTAGAGGCCTGGTGCACAAAATTTGTGCACGGGGGCCTCAGCCCGGCCTGCACCCTCTCCAATCCGGGACCCCTTGGGGGATGTCTGGCATCCCTCTCGCAATCCAGGACCGCTGGCTCCTAACCGCTCACCTGCCTGCCTGCTTGATTGCCTCTAACCCCTCTACCTGCCTGCCTGATCGCCTCTAACCACCTCTGCCTGCCTGCCTGCCTGCCTGATCACCTCTAATTGCCTCTGCCTACCTGATCGCGCCTAACCGCCTCTGCCTTGACCCCGCCACTGTGGCTTTGTACGGAAGGACATCCGGTCTATCCGGTCAAATTAGCTTATTACCCTTTTATTAGTACAGATACCATATATGTAAATTAAAACCACATTCCTACTATACTACATGAACTCAAAGAGAGGAAGCACGGTAATCCTAGAATGGCTAGCTATAGAGGGAAGGGGAAAAGGTGTGGGGAATGGAAATAAAAAGGAAATTTTAAAAAATAACAATTAAGAGAAGGGTCTTGCACAGACCAATGATGATAAAATGTTATAAATTAAGTATTTTATATACATGCACCCAGTTGCTCCAAGTCAGTTGCAAAATCCACACTTACGTTATCTTCTGGTCCATGAACTTGTCCGGATCCTGGGCAGTGTACGATGTGATTTCCTGTCCCACTGGAAAGTCTTCGGGCACCTCCACTCTCTTTTGAGGAGGCATGAAGATGGGGGCTTCGTTCACATCCATCACATCCACAGTGACCGTGGCTGTGGAAGTAGACAGAGCGACGGCAAAGTCGATGTCATTCTTCACTGTCACGTAGAGAATGTACTGCTGCTTGGCCTCAAAATCTAAGCCCTAAAAAAAAAGTTTTAAAAATGTTTTATTAGTAGAAAAACAACAACAACACTTAACTATTGCTTTTGGTTAGCAATGTACCAGTGATTCTCAACTCTGGCTGCATTTGAATAGAGTCGTCGTCCCCGCCCCCCCCCGCCCCGCAGAAGAAGAAGAAAGATGAACTCATGAAATCTCCAACAGCAAGCTTCAGTTAACAAACACTAGCACGTAACTCAAGAGCAGGGAGAATGCTCATACCCTGTCTGACATGCTGTCCATGTAATAGCAGGTGGACAGAAGATCCTGTGTGACTGGGAAACTGAACCTCTAGGCCTTAGGTATGTTTCCATACCTAAGAAAGCAGGAAAACCGGCTTACCTCACATTTAATAATTTTAAAATTCACTCATGCCCGGCCAGCATGGCTCAGTGGTTAAGCGTCAACCCATACACCAAGAGATTGCCGAAACCGGTTTGGCTCAGTGGATAGAGCGTCGGCCTGCGGACTGAAAGGTCCCAGGTTCGATTCTGGTCAAGGGCATGTACCTGGGTTGCGGGCACATCCCCAGTAGGAGATGTGCAGGAGGCAGCTAATCGATGTTTCTCTCTCATCGATGTTTCTGACTCTCTATCTCTCTCCTTTCCTCTCTGTAAAAAATCAATAAAATATATTAAAAAAAAAAAAAAAAAAGAGATTGCCTGTTCAATTCCCAGTCAGGGCACATGCCCAGGTTGGGAGCTGGATCCCAGAGAGGGACATGTGGGAGGCAGCCAGTCAATTTTTCTCTCTCATCAATGTTTCTCTCACTTTCTCTCTCCTTTCCCTTCCTCTCTTTCTAAAATCTTTTTTTTTTTAAAAATCACTCAACTTCTTATTTTCAAGTTTCCAAGACATCTTTCAATCACAGTCATATCTGACCCACTTCTGAAATAATTCAGGAAAACAGCAGAGACCAATAAACCATTTTTGCTCTCATTTGCAAAATGGATGGTAGGCAAATGCTTCAAGGAAAGAGCCTATTAAAACAGATGGTACTTCCTCTTCAATTTTAGGATGCTGGGTAGGAGCTTCCTGACTTCTCACAGGAGCCTGAAGAGTCACTGCAAACCCCAAATGGTCCACAGAAACTGGGAAAGCCAGCCACCTCTACCCCGAGAACACCATGTTAATTTACTGAGAAGGCACCAGGGACAAGGGAGGAGGCAGCTAGCTGGGCTGTCAGTTTCTGCATCTTGCCAAGCACCATACAAACCTTAACCGTTTTCAAAATGCCATCGTTGGTTACTGGGTCTGTGGTGACATTAAAATGGCCATCGTTATTTATTACAGTGTACACGGCCTCCCACGCCGGGGTTCCGGGGAGGTCGGCATCAGTCACTTTGAGCGTAGCGATGACCGCATCAGCCTCATTCTCAGGAACCTGCCCCTGGTACTGCAGAACAAGGGAGAAGAGGGGTCACATATGACATCCTGAGACACGACAGTGAAACCAGGTCTCAGGGGGTTGAGGGGATGCTCAGAGGAAGTGGCCACTCAACCAGAAGGGCCCTTCTTTCCTGTCGGCGGATCAGCTAGCACTTGGGAGTACCTAAAGCAGCTTTCCAAGGCCCTGGCTATCCGGGCCCCTCAGCAGACTCTGGCTCAGTTGTTGAGTTAAGAATTCTAAAACTCTAAACTTAGTCTACAAGGTCCTGCAGGACCCACCTCATCTGGTTCGCTGCACTGTTTTTGCAGTTCTTGCTATGCATCAAGCTCCCTCTTGATTCAGGGCATTTTGCCTAGGCTGATCCTTCTGCCTGCAACACTTCCATCCTCCCCTGTCCCACACTTGCCAACCTCCTTTCGGGTCTTAGTAAAATGTTACTCACTGGCACAATGTCTAGGTGAGGGTGGCAGACACTGCTAATTGCCTGCTGAATATCCAGTCTCCCCTTGGTCACTTATGGTAATGTTGGAGGCAGCAATGTTCCCAAATAAAATACTCTATTTTGAGTCTCCCTTTGCAGACAGCAGTTGTTAATGAGATGTAAACAAACTTTGTGGGATGGATCTTCCCAGAAATAAGAGGACTTAACTTAGCAGCAAAGCCTTTTGCACTCCTTGCCCTTGCCTCCCTCCTGGGCCACAAGGTGACACTGAGGATGGAAGTCATTCCCCAAGACAAAGCAGGCTTGGTCTCTATTGACAGAATGGACTATCTACCTCTGGATTTTTTGTGACACAAAAGAAAAAGTCAACCCGATTTGTTTAAACCCCAAGAGTCTAGTCTCTGTTACTAACCATTGAGCTGATTTCTAATTAATACAATAAGATTTAAGGTTCTTTTGTGGGGCTTAGTCCCTTCTGCACCGCATTTAATATAATTGCACACAATCATCCGTTTAAGTTGTCTAACATCTCCCTAGATAGACTATCAACTTCATGAGAATGGCATCTTGGTCTGCCGTGTTGGTGATAATATCTCCAGGGTCTAACATAGTGCCTGCTATAATTTCAGAAAATGTTTGTTCAATGAATAACTAGAACCTGGTAAGATTTGCTACCAAGATGCACAACACAAGGACATGGCTTCAATAGATGCTTTTTGTCACTTCACAAAATTCTGCAAATAGGCACCAGATAAAGACCTCAGCCACCCCAATCTGCTTGCTGCTTCTTAGTTTAAAGTTCACTAGTCTGGGGAAAGCTTTCCAAGGGCTTCACGCAGGAGCAGTTGTAAAGCGACCAAGGACCTTTCTTTGGAAACCATCAAGGAGTTGCAGAATTACCGTAGTTGGGTCAAATTCCGGAGGGTTGTCGTTGATGTCAAGGACCGTGATCACAGCTTTCGCAGTTGTGCTTAAGCCGTCACCTTGAAGGTCAGCAGCTTCAATCACCAGAGAGTAGCTGGGAAACTTCTGCAGAGATCGAACACACCCAAGTTAGGAACCACAGCCACATCAGCCCAGCCCAGAGCATAGACACAGAATATTTTATCATCTGCTTAAATGCCGGCCTAGCAGCCTGTCCCCTAGGCACAAAACCTCTGCACACATGTCTAGGTGCAAAGCTCAGACCATGACCATGTAAGTGACAACTGGCCTCAGCAGAGTTTTAAGGTGTCCATGGATTTAGCTAATGTGCTTTTGCCCACAACACCCTCTGGATCTCTTCCCCCACTAACCTCACGGTCCAGCCCGGTAGTGAGCACACTGATGACTCCTGTGTCCTTGTTGATGGTGAACATTTGCTCATGAGGCTGATTAGGCTCTTGGCTGATGATCCTGTAAGCGATGGCAGCGTTGTAGGTGTTCACTTCATCATCCGCGTCCGTGGCTGAGACCTGCATCACGGAGGTTCCTGGAAGCATCGAAGGAGAGGGAGACAGTCAAGCTGCACTCCAGGCTCTGGGCAGTACTGCTCAACTCAACTCTGTACAGAGCCATGAAGGCGGGGCCCCGGGAAACACTGTGTCACAGGGCTTCTGATTGCTAATTTCCAAATTTCTTACCAAGGTGCTACCAGAGGAAGAAAGCCTTCCCCCAAATGAGTGGTGTTCCAAGAACTCAGTTTTCCCAGCAAATATTTTGGGTGGAGGTGGATGTGAGGAGGAGATGGGAAATAGGGTGAGGGTTAAACTAAAACATTTTGCCACATCTCTTATACTGAGTGAACAGCCTGAAAAATAGGAAAAATCCCAAGATTTCCACAACTGGCTTCTAGGCCACAGCTTCAACTGAGAGAATGGATCCTTTAAGATTATTCCCTTCAAGGTGGGAGAAAATATTTATAACACATGTTACTAATAGGACTACTTGTAGGACACCTAAATAGCTCTAAAAGTTTATAGGAAAAAGGTATATAGCCCAAGGGAATAAAAGGCAAATGACTTGAATAGACAAGTCGTCAAGGAGAAACTCAAGCCTGTCTGGTATGGCTCAGTGGTTGAGCGTAGACCCAAGAACCAAGAAGTTGCCGGTTCAATTCCTGGTCCCGGCACATGCCTAGGGTTGGGGCTTGGTCCCCAGTGCGGGGTGTGCAGGAGGTAGCTAATCGATGATGTTTCTCTCTCATCAATGTTTCTATCTCTCAATCCCTCTCCCTTTTTCTCTCTCTAAAAAAAATTCAATAAAAAGATTTTGAAAAAGAAGAAACTCAAATGGCCAACAAACATAAGATGCTTAGCCTGTTAATAATCAGAGAAATGCAATTTTAAATTGTACTGAGAAATCATTACACATTGACTAAAACTAAAAAGTCTAATAATTCCAGGATATACATTGCTGATGGAACTGCAAATTGGTTTGACCACCAAGGAAAACAGTTTATCACCATGTAGAAAAGTAGGCAAAACTAACAAGATTTCATCTAGAGGCAAATACACACATGGTAGAAGACAAATTAAAAACAAACAAACAAGGGAATAATTACCACAAAGAACAGGGCAGTGTCTACCTCTAAGGGAAGGAGAAAAAAATGTGATCAGGAAAATTATATGAAAGGTTCATACTACTATTTAGTGAAGGAAGATTGTGTTTAAATCTCTCTGATTTTATACACATTTTTAAAGGTAGAGTGCTACATGCACACACACACACACACACACACACACACACACAGTGGCTTTCAAAAAAGTTATGTCCACAAGAAGGACCTGACCCCAAGCGCCAGCCCCAACACACTGGGGTCCAGAGAACCTAAGCATCTTCCTGGATATCTGGCTCCTCCTTACCTGGGAGAGCACCTTCCAGGACAGATCCCTCAAAGACCGCCTGGATGAACTCAGGCCTGTTGTCATTCTGATCTGTCACTGTGATCACAATCTCCATCGGATCCTCAATTGCATTCCCGTTGGAAGACACAGCGTGAGAGAGGAGCTGCAAGAGCCAAGGGAGGGTTACTTCAGCCCCAAGGAGAAAAAAGTGAGAGAAGTGGCCCGACCAGAGAGCGGGCTCCACATGGTGTCCCCTCCTTCCCACTCTGAGACCCGAGTGCACGGACACCTGCAGCAGAGCCCTTTTCTCACACACATGCCGCTGCTCCAATGAGGCCAGCACACTGGCTGAGAGCATGGCATGTGAAGACCTGAGGGCTGGAGAGCACACCCACGAGGTCAGAGCTCCCATTCCCTACACGAAGGCTAGGCAGTCGGGCCCAGCAGATAAAGGGGGAAGCCTAACACTCTGACTTCTTCCAAGCAGGGTAAAATTAGCCCTGGCCACTCCAGTCTAGTGTGTCCTCCTGATTTTTCTGCATTTGGCATCAATACATTACTTCCCAGTTGCCCTCAGCTCACTCTGCTCCTGGGCCCAGAAATGGTTTTTGCTCTCCAACATCATCACTGGCCTCTACTTTTAGCTCCAAGAATAGGCTGATATCTTGGGTCCAAAGTTATGCATGACGCATAAGGACTCTCCCCGCTTTATTCCTAACAACAAAAGTAATTTAACAACCCCCATATCCAGGTTCTCCCATCAATTCTCTTTATCAATAGGTCTCAAAGTGGCAAATTAAGCCCCTCATACATCCAGAGTCTCGAATCTAGGGATCCTAATGGGTTGCCCAAATAGTTTGGGAAAGATGGGACCCCATCATTAATAAGCGTCTAAGAGATACTCACTATGTACTTGGCAATTGTTTCTCTATCCAGAGGCTGCGTCACCATGAGCCATCCTGTCTCCCTTTCAATAATAAACACACCAACGGGGGGCGCATCAGCTCCTTGGCCAGTGATGCTGTAGAAAACCTGTGTCTCTTTGTCTTTGTTAGACTTGATCTGGAGACAAAACAGACACAGAATTAGCAAGGGAGGGTCCTTACATTCGGTCTTTCTCCTTCCTCTCCTTGGTGCTTCTCTGCCAAATTCCTCCCAAAGAAATAGAGAACACCCTTCTCTACCTGGACCAGTTTCTTAGGAAATGGGCCTTTCTCATTTTCTGGGCAGCTGATGGGAGGGATAACCCAGTCTCTCTTCTGTCTTCTGAGACCATGGTGGGAGTCAGGAAATGTGAGCACTTCCATCCGGGCTTCAGGGAGAGAGTCCTAAAAGGAAAAGAGATGAAGAACATAATGAGATAATTCTTGAGAAATAACGCCGACCAAACAGTCCAAACTATCCAGTCAACATCTCCATCCTTGTGGCGGCAACAAGTGATTTTAAGTTAATAACAAAATTAACAGCCAAAACAAAATACAATGAACCCCTTTGCCATAATAAAGAAAGTGTTCTCTTTTGATCTTCCTTAGTATCCAGAGTTCAAGTAATCATTATACATGCACGATGATAGATATATGGGTTTCATGTTATTTTGTAAGTATTTTAAGCCTACAATGTCACACCTGTCAAGTTTTTTAAATTTTATTTTTCCATTCCAGCTTACAGTCAATATTATTTTGTACTAGAGGCCCAATGCACGAAATTCGTGCAAGAGTAGGCCTTCCTTCCCCCAGCTGCCGGTACCAGCTTCCCGCTGGCATCTGGGACCTGAACTTCCCTCACAGCCCAGGCTTCATCAGGAAGGTAGTCCAGTCTAATTGGCATTATATATTATATATATACTAGAGGCCCGGTGCACAAAAATTTGTGCAATCGGGGGGCGGGGGGCGGGGTCCCCCAGCCCAGCCTGTGCCCTCTCACAGTCTGGGACCCCTCGGGAGATAGCGACCTGCTGGCTTAGGCCTGCTCCCGGGTGGCAGAGGGCAGGCCCAATCCCTAGGTGCAGCCCCTGGTCAGGCTCAGAGCAGGGCCGATTGGGGAGTTGGGGCGCCGCCCCCTGTCATGCACAGAGCAGGGCGGATCGGGAGGTTGCAATGCCACCCTCAGTCACGCTCAGGATAGACTGATTGGGGGGTTAGGGCACCGCCCCCTGTTACACTCAAGGCAGGGTCAACGGGGAGGTTGTGGCGCCACCCCCTGTCACTCTCAGAGCAGGGCCAATCAGGTGGTTGGTGCGCTGCCCCCGTCACTCACAGAGCAGGGCCCATCAGGGGGTTGAGGAGCTCCCCCCTGTCACTCACAGAGTAGGGCCGATAGGGGAGCTGGGACACCACCCCCTGTCACACACAGAGCAGGGCGGATCAAGGGGTTGGGGCGCTGCACCCTGTCACACTCAGGGCAGGGCCAATGGGGAGGTTATGGCTCTACCCTGTCACACACAGAGCAAGGCCCCTGGAGGGGGGTTGGGGCGCCACCCTCTATTACCCACAGAACAGGGCCGATCAGGGGGTTGGGGTACCACCACTGTCACACTCAGGGCAGGGCCGATGGAGAGGTTATGGTTCTACCCTGTCACACACAGAGCAGGGCCTGTGGGGCGGGGGGTTGGGGCGCCTCACCCTGTCACTCACAGAGCCGCAGGGCTGATCAGGGGGTTTGGGCGCTGCCCCCTGTCATGCTGATCCCGGTGCCGGGAGGCATATTACCCTTTTACTATATAGGATAGAGGCCTGGTGCATGGGTAGGGGCTGGCTGGTTTGCCCTGAAGGGTGTCCTGGATCAGGGTGGGGGTCCCCAATGGGGTGCATGGCCAGGCTGGCTGAGGGGCTGAGGGCTGTTTTCCCACTGGCAGTTGACTAAAAGCTCCCAACTGCTCCTTGTTTCTTTTTTTTTTTTATTCTGGGCCAGCTTTAGCTCTGAGGCCTCGCTGCTGAAAACATGGATACAATGTTGCAGTCCGGGACTGGCTGAAAGAGGGTTTTGTTTAGCTTCGTATTTGCAACATAGTAATAGTTGCTTAGAGTTGCAAGTGAGGCGGGGAACGTTGGAGTCTGCAGTTCCTGGAGGAAGCATGCCTCCCTGCTCGCTTCAGTGCATGGCTGCCGGCCGCCATCTTGGCTGACAGTTAATTTGCATAAGGATACGCTGATTAGCCAATGGGAAGGGTAGCGGTCGTACGCCAATTACCATGTTTCTCTTTTATTAGTGTAGATACATATATATATATATATATATATATACACATTAATATATATATATTAATTTCAGGTGTACAGCATAGTAATTAGATAATCATATACTTTACAAATCACACCTGTCATTTTTTTTTCTTTTTTTTTTTTTAATTTTTATTTTTCGCTAAAAGTATTACACACACCTGTCATTTTTAATAGAACAGTATACTCCAATGATTTTGTATCAGAGCTTTTTCAGCAACTGGATATCCTGGGGTTTTAATTTCTTTTCCTTTATATTTTTCCTAGGGTTATAGGTCCCCAAATAGAGGTGTCAGCCAAAATCAGTATGTTTTGGGACCTGGTACTAAGAACTACTTTGTGATCAATACAAATCTCTTACTCTTGTGGTGTCATTATATCCATAAGGTGTCCATTTGTTCTAACAGAAGCTGTTGGAATGGAAACCAAATCCATCCTTTGAGACTTGTATTGAACAGTTTTCATGTGTGATAATGATAATGTTATGCAAACACAGGGAAATAAGATAGTGGATGATGGAAGGGAAAAAAAAATCTTCCAAAGTGTCTAAGTGTTTTAAAGTGATCAGTGGTAACACCGTCAAAATTCCAGAGAACAATCCCATCCCCCACCATCTATAAAGTCATTGGTCACTGTCTGCCCCGTGTGATTCAAGCCCTAGTTTCTGGGGGTTTTTCAAATTTGACTGCAAATGCACAAGACAAACATGAGATGTGACCAGATATCACCACAAAATCCTTCCCATTTCTGCATACTTCTCACATACACACACACACACTCACACACACACTCACTCACTCACACACTCACTCACTCACACACACACCATCTCACCCTCACATTCACCTCCTAGAGAAGCAGTCCTGCCTGGGTCAAGGGCAGGCTCTGGAGCCAGCTGCCTGGCTTTGAATGCTCACTATGGCACTTCCATCTCCTGGGCAGATTATTTAACGTCTCTGTCCCCCACTTTCCTAATGTCTAAGAATGGGTTAATATTGGTACCTCCACCTCATAAGGTTCCTGGGAGGAAGAAATGAGATATTAATGCCTGGACAGAGTAAGGGCTCCATAAATGACAATGATGGAGAGGATGGTTGAACTGGTTGGAAAACTCTGAGTTATGGTTTTAACGAAGACAAGTTTGGGACGTGACCCCAGTACAGAACCAAGCACAAACCCGACTGTCAATACTGTAACCTAAGCATAAACATCACCATCTTGCACCGCCATCGCGGCGAACCGGCACTGCTGAGTGCACACAGAGTCACTTGCTCCACTGAAGAGCAAGACAAAGGCCATGCCTTGCTGACATCAGAATCACAGAATATTTTCAGAGAATGAGAATAAATGACAATGAGCACTGTGCTGGCAAAACATAACATTAACGTCTTCATGTGTAAAATTAAAGGGAACCGTGCCTAAGCATACTGGACATGGAATTCGTCCCTCAGAAAAAAGGAGACACTAGTTTGAGAAAACCCACCAACAAAGAGAAAGATCTGCAAAATCACATCTATTCTTATTTCCACCCACCAGTTTTATTTAGGTATAGTTGACAAATTTATGTATATTTAGTGTGTACACGGAGGTGTTTTAATCCTATGTAATAAAAGCGTAATATGCCAGTCAACGGAACGGCGAATGACGGGTCACTATGATGTGCCCTGACCACCAAGGGGCAGACACTTAATAAAGGAGCTGGCCCCTGGTGGTCAGTGCCCTCCCACAGGGGGTGTGCCGCTCAGCCAGAGCTGGGCTCACGGCTGGTGAGCACAGTGGTGGTGAGAGGAGCCTCTCCCGCCTCCCTGGGAGCGGGCCTAAGCCGTCAGTTGGACATTCCCCAAGGCCTCCCAGACTTCAAGAGGGCACAGGCTGGGCTGAGGGACCCCCCCCCCCCCCACCTCCCAGTGCAGGAATTTCATGCACCGGGCCCTCTAGTATAAATATAAGATCTATTCTTTTTTAAAAATCTGTTCTTACATGAATTAAGACAGAGGTTAAAAAAAAAGAGAAAGAGGTAAGACTGTCACCCCTTCTCCTAGTGCAGGACCACCTGGCTCCATGAGAGTCCCTTGAACTAGAGACAAAGCAAAGTAAACTCCAAACCAGGTATGGCAGAGTTGCCACCTACCACTCAATAGCCTCCTTTCATTTCTTATTAAAAAACAAGCAAACAAACAAAAAAACCCTCTCTCTCTCTCTGTCTCTCTCTCTCTCTCTATACATATATATATATATATATATATATATATATATATATATATATATATATATAAATTTTATATCCAGCAATTTGCCCTAGTGAAATACTGTATTTCCTATACTATGCTTGCTGCTATGGGTGACCATGAGGCCAAGTTGTAGCCAATGAGATATAAGCAGAAGTGTTGCTTGAGGATTCCACAAAGGCTTCTTAAGGAGGCAGCCAGACAAGTAAGCGATGCATCTTGCTACCTCCTCCCTTTCTTCTTGTCACCTGGAATAAAGCTGTGACTGCTGGAGCTCTAGCAGCCCTCTTGGATCATGAGGTGTCCTCGAGGCTTGAAGCCATGTACTGTGGATGACAGAACAGAAAGGAACCTGGGCTCCGGATGGCTGTGGGCTCTCCATACCGGCCACAATTTACCTTTACCTTGGATTTCCTTCACTGGAAAGAGAAATACTGTATTTTGAGTAAGCCACTGTGATTTGTGTTTTTCTATAACATGTATTTGAACCTAGTCACAATCAGCAGACATGGAGGCAGAGGCAACGTTGGCAAAGCTGGGGAGGAAAGGTTGAAAAAACCAAGTTCAAAACTGTCTTTGTTCATAAGAGGCTTTCAGGCATAGCTGCCCAGCAAGAACCCACCGTGCTGAATGTACATGAACGACAGAGTCCATTGAGGACTTGAGTCAGGGACCTATGTTAATATAATTCTGCCAAGTCCCTCATTTTTTCTGGCCGGTCCAATTACACCGGGATGATAAATTTCAATCTGTCAGGACTGTCAAGTCCCCTGAATCTCAGGAGTCTTTGGAGAGAAGACCAGGAGCCAGCCGGAGAGGCCTTGGCATTTAGAACCCGCTCCACACTTCCAAGGCGGTAGCAGAATGCAACTAGAATGCTCCCCAGAGGGACGTTTTGGTAGGAAGCGCCATGGGAGCACTTTAGAAACTGGCAAAGGCATTTGGCTTTGGCTAACAATTCCCAGAAACATTCTTGCCAAGGACCTGGACAGGCATACGTCCTTCCATTCATGGCTGGTCCACCTGTTTGTCCACTGGATAGTTACTGGCCTCCTGGTAGGTGCCAGACGGAGGGCCAGGCACTGCCATATGATGGGGAAGGATCTTGTGTAGATTACAATCCAATGAGGCAAAGGCTTCCCACCGACTCTTCCCTTTCTTTGCCAAGACCCTCTCCACTAGCAACACAAAGAGCAAATGATGAGAGTATTGACCTCTTACTCATTCTTCCTCCAGGAAAGGAGTGATAGGGACAGTTTGCGATTACTGAGTACTTATTATATGCCGAGCGTGGTTCTAGCATTTCACGAGTATTAACCCATGCAGTCATTATTGTCTCCATTTTACAGATAAGGACATTCGAGCACTAACAGATTAAATAACACACCCCTCCCGCATTTACTCAGGTAGTAAATTCAATCCCAGACAAGTCCATGCCCTTATCCACACTATTCTACTCAACCTGCAGAAATAAAGATAATGGCATCTTGCCACCATTCCACCTAATCCCTCTCTACCCAAAAGCAAAAAAAAAAAAATCCCCAACAAAAGTTAGTTCAGTTAGACCGGTGGTTCTCAACTGGGGACTATTTTGTTCCCCAGGGGACACTGGCAGTGTCTGGAGACACTTTGGTTGTCACAGCTTTGGGGGTGCAATTAGCAACTAATGGGTGAAGACATGGGATGCTGATAGACAGCACGCAGTGCACGGGACGCAGCGCAACAAAAGATTACCCGGCCCCAAATCTGCATGGTGCCAAGTAGCGAACCCCACCTTAGCAAGCAGATTAAAACAATAGTGAACGTTTAAGAAACACTGCAACATACATGGTGGTGGTGCTGGTGCTGGTGGTGCTGGTGCTGGTGCTGGCGGTGGTCGTGCACTGCTGCCTTCAGCGTCACTTTGGTGGAGAGCTTCTTGCGGGCGGAGTCCCAGGCGTGAACACGGAAACTCAACTCTGGATTACGTAGCTGTAAAGGCCGTTTGACCATCAGCACCCCATCCGTGCCCACTCTGAATCTGGTGTCATCAGAAACATAGACGGTCCTTGGCTGGCCGGTGCATCCTTCAAAACTCACTGCAGGGAATAAATAACAGCGATTAAGAAATGGGGCCGATTTAAAAACAAGCGCGTTCCTTCTCTAAAAAGCAAACTGGACTCACCGACCAAAAGCCTAAGGCACACAAATTAAGCACAAGCAAAACAAACCATCGTCTGGTGACAGGACCGCAAAGACAGAGCAGTTTGATAGCATCATCCTGCTCTTCACAGTCAGAGGGCGACTGCTTCCTGGGGTCTGCTTTTATTCTCTTCTCCTTGTAAAGTGAAACAAGTAACCTGTCTAGTAAGTAACTTCTGCTTTTCGATAACAATGAAAAGGGGCTTCTCCTTTTCAGATACTCTCCACAATATGAAAACAGCCCCCTAAAATAATGGAAACAGAACATCTATTCAAGTCAAAAGCTAGAGAGCATGGTACAGTCAGATACTATGGATAGACCACAGAAATCATAGCAACTCCCTACTAAGGTTGTTTTAAGATACACAGAACAGTGTCTGGCACAGAAACACTATATAAAATTTAAATACTATACTTAATCTTTTTATTTTTTTAAAAATGTATTTTATTGATTTTTTACAGAGAGGAAGGGAGAGAGATAGAGAGTTAGAAACATGGATGAGAGAGAACCATCGATCAGCTGCCTCCTGCACATCTCCTACGGGGGATGTGCCCACAACCCAGGTACATGCCCTTGACTGGAATTGAACCTGGGACCTTCCAGTCTGCAGGCCGACGCTCTAGCCACTGAGCCAAACCGGTTTCGGCTATACTTAATTTTTTTAAGTAAAAAAAAAAAAAATATATATATATATATATATATATATATATATATATATATATAGCTTTGGTTAATAATTTATCCAACCCCTGTGAGTACCCCACAAAAGACACTGAGAACAGCAGGTATTTACTGAGTGCTGATCGTATGCTTATTATCTGAGACACTGAGAGGCCATTCCTGCTTGCAGGAGGCAGAGGGGAAACTGCTGACTGTCGGCTGGGGAGTCATAGGACTCTTCGACCTGATCGTCCAGGAGGAAAGTCAAAGGCAAAAGGCAGAGGACAACCTGGGTGAGGGAACTTACGACCAACTGCTTAAAGACGAAACTAGTTTTTTAAAAATGTAGTTGCCCTGGCTGGGTGGCTCCGTTGATTGGAGCATCATCCCATACACCAAAAAGGGTTGTGGATTCAATTCCCAGTCAAGGTACACACCTAAGTTTCAGGTTAGATTGCCGGTTAGGGTATGTCCGGGAGGCAACCGATCAATGTTTTTTCTCTCATATCAATGTTTCTCTCTCCCTCTGAAATCAATAAACATATCCTCAGGTGAGAATTTTTTTAAATTATTTAAAAACTTTAGTTATGAAGGTATTAATGCTCAAAAGTGGAGGAGCTGTGGTGAAAACCTCACTAAACCTCAGAGTTCCAAGGGACTCATTCATCAGGTCCCCACCAACTGTGAACACGACAGACAAGACACCTGCTGTCATTGAGCTTATCTATTGTGGAGGAGATGGACAAATACCAAAACCAAAAATCGCAGATGGACAAATACCAAAACCAAAAGTCAAATGCAAAAGGCAGAGGACAAAGGCAAGTAACTTCTGCTTTTCGATAACAATGAAAAGGGGCTTCTCCTTTTCAGATACTCTCCACAATATGAAAACAGCCCCCTAAAATAATGGAAACAGAACATCTATTGAATCCACAACATCTTTTTGGTGTATGGGATGATGCTCCCTCCAATCAACGGAGCCATCCAGCCAGGGCAACTACATTTTTAAAAAACTAGTTTTGTCTTTAAGCAGTTGGTCGTAAGTTCCCTCACCCAGGTTGTCCTCTGTGATCAATGCCAGTGGCTATAAAGGAATTAAAGAAGGTACTACAAGAATGACAGCGGGGCAGGGAGGTTTGGGGAAAGCACCACTTATATTGGATGGTGAGGGCAGACCTCTCAGAGGCGGACGAACTGAGGCCTAAAGGAACCAGATTTCTATCATCCCTGGATTCTAGCTACGGGGCAAAATCATCCTTTAAAAAATAGTTAAGGCCCCAAGCAAAAAGTTCTTGCAGAAAACACGGCTCAAGAGCCTTCCAGGCAGAGGGGACCGTAGATCAAACAGTTCGTTCTGGGAAACTCAAGCTGGCCTGTTTTCCTCCCATTCAGATAACTGCCCCTCGTTCCTCCACTGGAATTTCTATTGTGTCTAAGTGACCTTTTATTAAATTCCTGCCTTTGTGCCCATTTTACACAACTAGACACCTCTCCATTCATGAGGACCAGGTCTCTGCCAGAAAGCCTTAAAGCCACCGTGACGCCTGAGCTGCAGTTTTCACTTCTTCCACCAGGGGCCACCCTTGCAAATGTTTTTGAAGCCAACAGCCCCACCCTTGCCGGAGAAAGTAAAACCATGTTTGGGGGTGGGAGGGTAAGTACCACGAATACCCCCCATTTTGAAGATGGAGAAACGGAGGCTCAGAGAGGTTAAGAAATTTACCTGACATCCTATAACTACTTTACAGTGGAGCTGGGACTACCCCTCAGCATGATGTCTCATGGTTGGCACTCCCTCACCCTGGAGAGAACTTTTTGCTTGGGGCCTTAGCTATTTTTAAAGGATGATTTTGCCCCATAGCTAGAATCCAGGGATGACAGAAATCCGGGGCCAACTCATGCAGTAGTTGGGAGTCTACTACCTGGCAAATAAGGCTGTAATAAATGACAGGAAGGGCAGAGGGAGGGATGGCGACATGAAGAAAGGGCTGGTCTGATTCTTGGCTGGGTTATAAACCCAAGTTCTGCCATGTTCTTGCTGAGTGAGTGGCCTCAGCAAACAAAATGCTCAGCCTCCCTGCGCCTCGGTTTTTCCCACTGGAACATGAAGAATACCACCACTGACCAAGCCTACTACCTCTTCAGGGTTTTGGGAAGATGAGCCATGCCAGTGAATGTGAATCACATTTTGAAAGCAAAAGGACAATGCAAGTCAGAGGAGATTTGTATTTCTTTGCATACAAGCTAGAAGACAAGTATTTGCTAAGTGGACAGATAAACCCTCAAATAACAACAGGAGCCAAGAAGAAAAACAAAGTCTTTTTTTTAAAAGATATTTTACTGATTTTTAGAGAAAAGGGAAGGAAGAAGGAGAGAAACATGGATGCGAGAGGAAAACACCAACTGGCTGCCGCCTGCACCCCTCCTGCCAGGGATCAAGCCCACAGCCTGGGGGTCGAACCAGCAACCTTTTGGTGCACGGGGTAACGCCCAACCAACTGAGCAACACCAGCAAGGGCAAAAATGCCAAGTCTTTCAAAGGATGGGCAGACACCTCCCTGTAAGTCTAAAACAGAAATTCCTTTTTAAACTAGCAAAACAAGATATTTTTCAAATAACCCTCCCCCAGTTCCCTGCAACAGAAATACTGGGGGGGCAACTGGACTGTGTGGGGGCTTGTCACATCACCAGGGAACAAGACTGCCTTGGTTTATCACACTGCATTCCTTCAGCCAGCCAGCTCCAGTCTGGGTAGCGAAAGTTGGGACAAGCATGATTGGACTTGCCAAGGGTGGCGGCCTGAAAAAATGAAAATGGCTTTGCACATAACTTGATGCAAGGCGTTTAACCTGCTTTGGGGCGTCTCATCTTAATGGTGACGAAGCCTCACCCTTCGGGAAGTGACAGAAGAAGTGTGGCCACCAGGCAGCCCCAACCTGAATGTCTAGGTGCTCATTAAGGGTCATTACCTTTCCTGGCAACCTGATCCTCTAGGCTGATAAGCCAGAAATTATAGGACAGACCAGGGGGATCTCCAGATCTGGGAAAGCTCTGGGAAGCTTGCTTCAAACCTGGCCAGGGCTGGCCAGTGACGAGGAGCCACAGTGAGCGGTAAGGCCAGCATGGGGGAGAGAAGAATGGCAAACTGTTGGAACGAGAGGATGAGTACATGGGAATTGGACATAAGTGAACATTTTCACAATAAAAAAGTTAAACAGAAATAAAGCCAGCAAGGAACTAACTATTCTTTCAAGCCAGGCTCTCTTCCTCCTTTCTTAAACCGGTCATTTGGTCACTTGGTCTAAAAAACAAGTCCCAGTGACAAGAGCCAAGAACCCAATTTTAATGGGAAAATCTTTTCACCACCATAACGTTATCATCACCATCAAAAACTACAACCTCAACTAATCACTTCAACTACATTTAAGCAATTTCTAAACATTTTTAATATATTTTGATTGATTTCAGAGAGGAAGGGAGAGGGAGAGATAGAGACATCAATGATTAGAGAAAATCATTGATTGGCTGCCTCCTGCATGCCCCCTACTGGGGATTGAGTCTGCAACCTAGACCTGTGCCCTGACCAGGAATCAAACTGTGATCCCTGGCTCATAGGTCAATGCTCAACCACTGAGCCACACCAGCCAGGCAACTTTTTAATATTTTTAACATGTATAAAACATTGTGTCCAGCTCTATTCTAAGCACTTTACTAATATTTATCCCAGAACTCTTTGAGGTTGGCACTATCAATGTTGCCTTTTCAAGATGGGAAAATTGAGGCAGCTAGTTAAGTAGTAGAGGTAGGATTGGAACCCAGAGAGCCTGGGAGTTCATGACCCTAACCCAGTGATGGCGAACCTTTTGAGCTCGGCGTGTCAGCATTTTGAAAAACCCTGACTTAACTCTGGTGCCGTGTCACATATAGAAATTTTTTGATATTTGCAACCATAGTAAAACAAAGGCTTATATTTTTGATATTTATTTTATATATTTAAATGCCATTTAACAAAGAAAAATCAACCAAAAAAATGAGTTCGCGTGTCACCTCTGACACGCGTGTCATAGGTTCGCCATCACTGCCCTAACCACAATAGGAATATTTAAGAAAAAGACATTCCAGGTCAGTATGGAATTCTATACACCAGGTGGTTAACAATAATCTGGGTGGAGACAGGTAGGGGGAAGACTAGAAGAAGTGTGGTAGCAGGAGGGGTAGGAGGCAGTTTTCTTTTCGTTAAACATATTTTCCTTGTACATCTTTATATCATATTAGAGGCCCGGTGCCTGGATTTGTGCACCAGTGGGGTCCCTTGGCCTGACTTGCGCCCTCTCACAATCCAGGACCCCTCAGGGGATGTTGGAGAGCTGGCCAAGGGACCCCACCAGTACACAATCGGGGACATGGAGGGACTGCAGGAGGGCTCCAGGGCATGTCCAGCCCATCTTGCCCAGTCCCGATCAGCTGGACCCCAGCAGCAAGCTAACCTACTGGTCGGAGCATCTGCCCCCTGGTGGTCAGTGCACATCATAGCGACTGGTTGAGTGGTCAAACAAACGGTCAGACACTTAGCATATTAGGCTTTTATTATATAGGACTGCATGTCACAATTACAATGGATTACTTTTTAAAACAACAAAAATAAAAGTGACTTTTCTTGATTTGTATTGATTTTCAGAGAGGAAGAGAGAGGTAGAAATATCAATGATGAAAGGGAATCATTGATTGGCTGCCTCCTGCACACCCTACACTGGGGATAGCCCACAACCCAGGCATGTGCCCTGACCAGGAAGCGAGCCGTGATCCCTTGGGGTTCATAGATCAACACTCAACCACTGAGCCATGCCAGCTGGACAAAATGACTTTAACACATTGTGATTTTTGTGTGTTATTTATCCTGCAAGAGTCTCATTTTCTAGCTCATTTGGCGGAAGTAGCAGCTTTCACCAGAAGGCCCTGGAAGAGATGAGTGAAGTTCCAGTGCACATTAAACTCGTGACCAGCGCTGGGGCAGCCTCTGGGCGCTCAGCAGCATTCTTCGCTTACAATTGCCATCCTGCCACAGAGCAGTCCAGCTTCAAGGATTCTTCTCCCACCCCCGCCCAGCCCCGTAGCTGGAATGTGAGTGGGTAGGAACAAGACAGTCTGAAAAGCGTTTACATATTTCCAGGAGATGTTGAGATTCAGGGACAGGGGCCTGCTGTCAAAGCCAGCTAACTGTAGTTGAGTTTTTTGGTGACTATAACTCAAGACTGGGATACCCCAGTCGCTTAGAAGCAACTATTTGAAAGCAGCGTCTTCCCCACACCACACACAAAGGCGTGCATTATGGATTGTTTCCTCTCATCAGAACGCATTGGCCACAGCTAACACCAAAGAAGAGGGCATTTAGCTTTCATTCAAGGACCATTTGAACTTGAGCGCTCAGCCTCAGGAAGAGAGTCACACACACAACTCGAGGGCTAGATCAGAGAGCCTCTGAGGCTCCTGGGGGTCACACGGCCATTGTATACCCCCAAACCGAAGGCTTCGGTTTCTAACTTAGAGAAGATGAAAGACAAGAAGTATAGCCCGGCCACGGTGGCTTAGTAGTTGGGTGTTGACCTATAAACCAGGAGGTCACGGTTCGATTCCCTGTCAGGGTATATGCCGTGCTCAATCGTGCAGGAGGCAGCCAATCAATGATTCTCTCTCATCATTGATGTTTCTATCTCTCTTTCTCCCTCTCCCCTCCTCTCTGAAATCAATAAAGATATATTTTTTATTTTATCTTTTTTAAAATATATCTTTATTGATTTCAGAGAGGAAGGGAGAGAGGGGACAGAGGGATAGAAACATCAATGATGAGAGAGAATCATTGATCGGCTGCCTCCCGCACGCCCCTTACTGGGGATCGAGCCCGCAATGCAGGCATGTGCCCTTGACCGGAATCAAACCGGGACCCTTCAGTCCGCAGACAGACGCTCTATCCACTGAGTCAAACCAGCCAGGGCAAGATATATTTTTTAAAAAGACAAGACGTTTAACCTGATGAATGAAAAGAATCCTGGGAAGACAGACACGGATCACTTAGCTAGGCAAGAGTTTGTTTTTGCTGGTTAGGAATGGTGTTTCAAACTCCAAGCACAAAGCCACAATTCTCCATAGCTACCACTGCCTATACAATTCCTTTATAGGTTCCGTTTTCTTTGATGGCTCTGAGTGATTCTGGATCATTTTCCTTTGATGGTGTCCATGAAATTACTAACCTTTATGGGTTCACTGAACACTCATGCCCAGCAGAAAATGTTGTTTTTATGTTTAAAAAGTGGGAGGGAAAGCCTCCAGCGTGTCCACTCTTGGTGATGCCGAGGAGTCAAGTTGCACCAGGAAGACTACCCTCTTAGCCCCAATAAGTCTCACATTATGTGTGTCCATTTGCTACTGAGAACCATGAACACAATGCCAGCCGATAGCCTTCCTAGACACAGGTGGCCTGGGCGGTCCTGCTTATAAATGAGGAAACTGAGGCTCCGAGAAGTTGTCACTGAGACCTGGCCAGGCCACACGGCCATCAAGTGGCAGAGCCTGTGGTCTGCCACCACTATCGGGACTTAACCACAGGCAGCCTTTTAGTATCGATGAGCCATTTTGCAAAATAATTACTACTTGAATGGACCCCGGAGGTTAGTTCACACAAAAGAATAGGACAGGTGGAGAGTAGCTGGAATGTAACAGCAAAGTTTCCAGCCTCCATGTTCCCCCTACACACACTCGCTCTCTCTCCTTGAACGAAGGCTGCTGTGCCTTGGAAATCCAGTTCCAAGCCTCAGAAAACATTAAGTCAGGACAGTGACAGTCAGAAGCCACGTGAAGGATAAAGTTTTGAAGGTCAGATTCAAGAATGTTCTCCTTGCCCAGCCGGTATGACTCAGCAGTTGAGCATTGACCTATAAACCAGGAGGGCACAGTTCAATTCCAGGTCTTGCAGGAGGCAGCCAATCAATGATTCTCTCTCATCACTGACGTCCCTATCTCTCTCTCTCACTTCCCTCCTCTCTGAAATCAATAAAAAAAAAAAAAAAAAAAAAAAAAAATTTTTTTTTTAAAAGAATGTCCTCCTTTAAGTCACCATGTTACATTAGCTAAAATAAATCAGAATTCCTCTCGTGAGCTAGGCTTAAACTCCAAACATTTTTCTGGGAGAAATAAGCAGCTTGGACCATCACGTTGCACAAGCATACCTCGAGTTGTGTGTCCACAAAGCCCGGGTGATGGGCTCCAGGGGTGTCGTCGCCCGGGGTACCCATACCTGCTCAGATCTCCCTTGTTGACAGGGGACCCCAGAGATGGGAAGTTTACTCTCATGAAGGTCAGTGAGGTCTCTCTCCCAGCCTCCCAACATGTCTTTGCCCAGAACACATTTTAATTAAGTGGTCTCTGTCTTCACTTGCACCCAAATAACAGATGTCAACAATGAACGCTGCCTGGGTAGGAAGCAAGGAGCAAAGTCCCTTCGCTTCTGTTTCCATCAAAACAGACTGAGGTGGAGGGCAGGGCAGGGTGTCAGTGCAGAGAGAAAACAGTGAGCAGTGAGGTCACAGGTGAAGGAAAAATTAGCCCAGTCCCCTGGGAAGGGGCGCCCACAAGGACAAAGGAGTGATCCATCACCCTTGTTCTCCCCGCCGGGTCACTGGGACAGTGTGTTTTTGCTTTCCAGTCATGGTTCTGCTCAGGCTAATGCCGTTTCTGTTCTTGAACAGCAAACACTGTGATGCTGATCAGAATCAGCCCAGTAAAAAAAATGCCATAAATGGCACTTGTGGAAGTGGTTAAACGCCAGCGTAAACACTGGTATAGTTTTACATCTGTGTAAATGCAGGTCAAACCAATTTGGGTTCAAATCCCAGCTGTGCTTTTTATGTGCTGCTGTCAGCAAGTTATGTTGACCTCCCTTGAGCGTCAGTTTCCCCGTTCTCCTCACCTCCTTTAAGGGGTTGCATCAAGGACTGTGTCTTCAACAAAATATTGCCTGAGCCCTTACTCTCTGCCTGGCATCACCCTAAGGCCTGGGACATACAGCAAAACAAAGCAATGGCCCTGCCAGTGGGGATGAGACGATTAACAAACTAATAGGTGTCAGGAATGAAAAGTGTTAATAGAGAAAAAGAAGCATGTGAGGGGGATTCCAAAGTTTTATGCAGCAGCTGGAGTGGAGGGGGTTGGTGTGGCTCAGTTGGGTGAGAGCATTGTCCTGTGCACCCAAGGGTCGAAGGTTCAATTCACAGTCAGGGCACATACCCAAGTTTCGGGTCCCATCCTTGGTTGGAGTGTGTAGAGGAGGCAACAATCGATGTTTCTCTCTCTCTCACCCTCTCCCTTCCTCTCTGTCTAGACTCTATAAAAAACATGTCCTCCTGTGAGGATTTAAAAGTAATAATAATAATAATAATAATATGTCCCAGCTTCTGGTGGCATGCTAATGAGGGAGGGAGGGAGCCTTGTGACAACCAGGAGGACATTCAAGGGGCGGGGGCCCTATTCTAGTACTGAAGACCCCGGTGTGAACACAGCAGGGTTGCAGGTCCCGATCCCTGACCTCCTGGGGCTCACATTCTAGTGAAATGGAAGTCCTGTTAGCACGGGGGCCCCCCACACAGGCCTGTGAGTGGTGAAGGCTCTGGCTCCTGCTGTCTGGACGGACCCAGCCGCCATTCCCTTTGCCCTGGTTCAGATCAAGGCCAGAAAAGAACTATTTTAAGTCGTTTTCATCCCAGGCCTGTCCTGAGCAGTTCAGAGATGGGCCAGCGCCCACTGGTAAGACCTCACCTGGTTTGATCTCAATATCTTGCCTGATTGGGGCTCTGGTGGCTCAGCTGGGGCTGCTTCCCTGCTCAAGTCTGAGACTAAGGGGTTGGCTTTCGTTCTCCAAGGTGAACACTAACTGCCAACACCTCTCACGAACAAGAGGCCCTATCTGGTTTGGCTCAGTGGAGAGAGCGTCGGTCTGCGGACCGAAGGGTCCTGGGTTCAATTCGGTCAAGGGCACATGCCTGGGTTGTGGGCTTGATTCCCAGTGGGGGGCGTGCAGGAGGCAGCTGATCAATGGTTCTCTCTCATCATTGATGTTTCTCTCTCTCTCCCTTCCTCTCTGAAATCAATAAAAATCTATAATAATAAAAGCATAATATGCAAATCAACCAAACGAACAGCGAACGACCATCCAGACGCCCTTCCAGACAAAGGCGCCGTGGCTGCGAGGGCCTACTTTTGCACGAATTCCGTGCATCGGGCCTCTAGTATATTAAATATTTTTAAAAAGGGAAGAGGGGGAAGCAATGGCACTCCGCTCCAGCAGGGAGCTGGCATCCGGCCTGCGGCAGAGGTGGAGGGGATTTCTTCCCTGTCAGCAAGGAAAACTTGTTTGGTTTCGTCAAAAACAACAAAGAGAATGGGGAGGCTCTCTGGCTCCCTTACTAAATTGGGGGTTTATTGTCCCAGCTTCTGGCTGCATGTTAAACACACAAACACCCAGCCTGCCTGCCTAAAACAGAGGCGGTAATTGATCATTCCCATGGCCTGCAACCCAGGAAACATTCCTGTGGCAGGTTGGGCAACTCCAGGAACTGTTTGCTTATTGATTAGAAAGGAGAGGCTCCCTCATACACCACAACATCTGTCCACTTTTCCTTTCTGCTGCATTCCCCCAGGCCGGAGAGGGCCCCGCGTTCTGAAATTCCAACTCCTGCTGACCCCTCCGAGGAGAGAAGCTGATGGGCCTGGGGTGGGGGACCAGGTCCTAGGCCAGTGATGGCGAACCTCTGACACGCGTGTCAGAGGTGACACGCGAACTCATTTTTTTGGTTGATTTTTCTTTGTTAAATGGCATTTAAATATATAAAATAAATATCAAAAATATAAGTCTTTGTTTTACCATGGTTGCAAATATCAAAAAATTTCTATATGTGACACGGCACTAGAGTTAAGTTAGGGTTTTTCAAAATGCTGACATGCCGAGCTCAAAAAGTTCACCGTCACTGTCCTAGGCCCTAAGAGAGGGCTCTTAGTTGGCCACTTATGAAATAAAGCACCGTGACCAATATACCTGCAACATCATTTCCAATCCAGGGTCTAATGTGCCCTGTACAGACTCTTCTGGGATGCTTTTAAAAAATACCCAGGCCTGGCCCTAGCCGGCCTTGCTCAGTGGTTAGAGCATCGGCCTGTGCACTAAAGGGTCGTGGGTTCCATTCCCGGTCAAGGGCAGGTACCTGAATTGTGGGTTTACTCCCCGCCCCCAGGTGGGGCTTGTGCAGGAGCAATCAGTCGATGGACTCTCTCACCTCAATGTTTCTCTCTCTCTCCCCACTCCTTCCCTCGCTTCCACTCTTTCTGACAAGCAATGAAAAAAAATATCGTCTAGTGAGGATTAACAAAACAACAACTCCCAAGTTCATACAGCGTCGAGCGGCTTGAGGTGGGATTCAAACCCAGGTCCGGCTGACTCTCCAGACTTACAGTGTTGTTGTTTGTGTGGGGGCAAAAGAGGGGTTGACAGAGTGCGTTTATTGAAGCTGGGGTCAGTGAGACAAGGAAGGGCTTAGGATAGAAGAAGTAACAGGAGAGCCTAGACGGGGCCGCTTTAACTCACAGGGAAGTCAGAGAAAAGGGGATGTTGGAGAGAGGTTTGGGGGTTGGCCCAGGATGAACTGCCACTGTCCATTGCAAGTCTCGTGGGGACCCTAAGAGTTTAGGAGATGCACGCCTGAGAGGGAGAAAAGGTGTAGGCATGCTCCCGGGAGGGAGAGTGCTCCCCAAAACCTACAGCCCTACCCCCTTAATAGTTTTGAGGCCTCCTTCTTCCCCACCTGATACCCCGTGACTTCCCTTCCTTTTACTCTGGGCTGCCGGATGATAACATGATGGTAGAAACACACATACCTCACATTCCTCAGTCCCTTGTTACTCAGGGTGCTATTTTTCCCTCGAATCTTAAGTTTTGTTTTTGTTTTTAATTTCAACCTTGTGTTAGAGGGGGAAAGTGACAAAACATAGATGACATAGTAACATTATTCCAAGTAGCCAAAAAGTGAAAACAACCCAAATGTTCATCAACTGATGAACGGGTAAGATGTGGCTTATCCACCCCATAGAATATTATGCATTCGGCAGCAAGAAGAAATGAAGTACTGACACATGCCACAGCGTGCATGAACCTCGTAAACATTATGTTAAAAGAAGCTAGTCACAAAAGACCGTGTACTGAGTGGTTAACTTATATGAAATGTCCAGAATAGGCAAATTCTATAGATGAAAAATAAATCAGTGGTTGCCTAGCTCAGGGGGTTGAGGGAGGGGCAGCCAAGGGGTGGCAGCTAAAGGATGAGGGACTTCTTTTTGGGATAATGAAAATGTTCTCCAATTGTTTGTGGCTGCACAGCTCTGTGGATATACTGAAGAGCCATTGAATACGACAGTTTAAAAGGATTTAATGTATGATGTGTAAATTATCTCAATAAAGCTGTTACCCACCCCCCAAAAAAGGACACACACACACACACACACAAAGACAAATCAATAGCACTCATGGTCTCCCTGACCAGTGTGGCTCAGTTGGTTGAGCATCATCTCATGTACCAAAGGTCAGGGCGCATGCCTGGGTTTCAGACTTAATCCCTCTCCCTTCTTCTCTCTCTCTCTAAAATCAACAAAAACATATTTAAAAAAATTAAAAAGCACTATGGTCCCATCCAAGCAGAGAAGCCACTGTTAATGCTTGTTGTGTGTCCTATGTGTCCTTCAGACTCTGGCCTACGACCCTTTCCTAATTCACTTACTTCCCCTGTCCTGGGTCCATAATATCCTACTTTTCTAAAATTAGGGCATGGGTACCACCATATTTTTAAGGGCCTTCTTCCTCAACTTTCTTCTTTTCCCTCCCCTGTCCATTAAACAACAAAAATCAACCTAGAGAGTTATTAGGAAGGATAAAATATGGTATGGCTACTCGACAATAAAAACATTAACTGCAGTAGAACAGATGAAGCTTAAAAGCATTATGCTAAGTGAAAGAAAAAGCCAAAGACTACAATACAAAAAAAACACTAAATCCAGCCCAGGAGGTTGGATTCAGTTCGTTTGGGGCAAGGCCCATCCCTGGGCATTGTTTTAAAAGTGCACAAAAGAGTACATATTCCACTTACAGGACAACCAAGGTCAGGGGTTGCCCGGAGTTAGGGATGGGTCTAGCTGGGTCTTGGTTGCCAAGAGGCAGGAGGTAACTTGTGGGGTGATACAAATATTCTAAAACTGGACTGTGGTGCTGGCCAGACAGCTGTGCGTATTCATAACAATGATCTCACTGCACACTTACAGTGAGTAAATTGTAAGGGATGTAAGTTATGTCTCAACGAACCTGTAACAAAAATAGTTACTAGGATCTCCTTCGAGGAGGACCCCTCGAGTCCAAGTCCCACGGTTCAAAAGAGACACGACCCATGCACCCAATCATGCCAAGGTCAGAGCTATGAGAACGGGGGGAAGGAACAGAGAAGCCACAAATCATTCTTAATTACCAATAATTAGAAGAGTAGATAGATAAATATTCAGTGTAATGATAGTCATTACGTGCAGACGTGGTGCTGAGCTCTTCACAAACGTGGAACTGGGAAGCAGGCGGGGTCCTTTCATCCCCGGGATGCTAATGAGCCTGAGGCCCAGAAAGGCTTAAGTCATTTGCTCAAGGTCACAGAGTCAGTCCCTCTCTAAAGCAGGATTCACGCCCCAAACCAGCCAACGCTGGCATAGCCGCTCGGGTAAAACTGCTCTGCCTCGAACAGGGAGCGAGAGAAGCTCCGAGGGTGGGTACGAGCAACACGATGGAGGAAAATCCATGCTGGGGACAAAGGTAGTTTGCTTAACACCACAGACTTAATTCTCTGTAAAGAACACAACCCTCGTAGAAATATGCGGCAATCTGGCGGCGGCGTTTCCCAAGTGGGAGCGGACACAGAAATCTGCTGACACAGGCCGTGGAGTGCGGAGGTTCGGGTCACTCGGTAACTGGGGAACAAAGCCTGGAGCCCCTTCCGCAGCCCAGGGAGAGAATGTGAGGCGTGCCCCTGTCCCGAAGGTGGGATGTGCTAGAAAAGCCTGGGCCCTCTGCCTCTGACATTTGGAACAAGACTCCGAAGAGCCCCCAAGAACAGCTGGGAGCCCCGGCATCAGAAGCCGGGCGTGTCCCAGAGGCCCCAGGTCACATGCATTGCAGATGACTCCCAAACAAGTGCTCACTTGTCCGACAGCGCTCACGAGAGAGTGTTTTCTTTCTTAGTGGATGCTCGCATCATTTTTCATTATCAAGAACAAATAAGCATTGATGTGAAAGGCAGCTGCTTCCAAGAGCGTTCGCTGAAGGTGATCGCTCAGCCCCCGCGTGCGCCTTCTTCGCTCTGGCTCCTGAGAAATAAACCCCCCTAACCAATCCCGCATCCTGCTGAGTCCCAGGAAAAAGCAGAAATATCTCAAATTGGCGTTTCTCACTCCAAAAACCCCAAGCAAGTAAAAAATCAAAAATAAGGAAACGACAGGAAGACCAACCCCCGGTTCCAGGCGTAGACTTTGGCAGATGCAAGGGTGCAGCCAGCGGCCACAGGACTAACTCCTGAAGATGCCATGGTACGGTGGCTGCCACCACAACGACCAGTAGCACCTGTCCCAGCTCAGTTCCCAAACTTTTTTTAAAAATATATTTTATTGATTTTTTACAGAGAGGAAGGGAGAGGGACAGAGTTAGAAACATCGATCAGCTGCCTCCTGCACACCCCCTACTGGGGATGTGCCCGCAACCAAGGTACATGCCCTTGACTGGAATAGAACCTGGAACCCTTCAGTCCATAGGCCGACGCTCTATCCACTGAGCCAAACCGGTTAGGGCACAGTTCCCAAACTTTTAATGTTATTGGTTGCAGCTCTTACAAGAGTCTGTGGTCCTGTGGGTGAAAAAAGGGCCACATACTAACCCTGACAAGCTCAGGGGAGGCCTGCATGGCGGCCTTACAAACTCAGAGACCAAAAGGAACCACATAGGATGGTCTGAAATTAAAGCTCCTCAACTGAAAGCCAGTCATGGTGGGTAGTCCTGTCCTAGGCTGGTATCTTCCTTGACAAAGGTCAATCTTGACCTTAACGGAGCCTGTCTATTTTCTCGCATCTTCAATGACAAACCTTTGGAATGTCAGAATAATTTCCTTTTTCCAGAACCCGCCCCCCTCCTGCCCCCATGGCACACTCACTGCACCAGAGCGGGAGACCCGTAACTATCCTGCACCCACCTATGGAAAAGAAGTGTGTGTCTGTCTCCTCGTTTTACTTTCCATCCTATCCCAGAGAGTCCCCGCCCCCCAGGTTGCTTGCTCCCGCCTCCTTAATCTATCACCAATGGATTATGTAACCCCTGACATCTCCTCCTCTGCTTGTAACGTACAAAATATGGTGCACAGCTGCCATTCTCTGGAGCATTTGCTCAATCTGTTGAGATTTTGCTTCCGGGCAATTGTTTTCAGTTCGGCTCAAATAAACTCATAAAAATTCTTACAGGTTTGGATCTATCTCGCATCAACAGTTTACCTGGCCTCTTCCCACGTTCCAATTTGATCAAAAATTGGAAGCTTGCACACAGGCAAAAGGACATAGGTACAAGGTTATTCATAAGGCACTGTTGGCAGTAAGTAGCCAAACATGGGAGACAAACCAAGCATCCATCAATAGAGGATTAGTGCCCTGGCCAGCATGGCTCAGTTGGTTGGGCATCGTCCTGTGGACCAAAAGGTGGCCAGTTTGATTCCTGGTCAGGACATTTACCCGGGTTGCAGGCTCGATCCCCAGTAGGAGGGCGTGCAGGAGGCAGCCGATCAATGTTTCACTCTCATATCAATGTTTCTCTCTCTCCCTTCTTCTCTCTCTAAAAAACAATTTTTAAAAATCTTAATTTAAAAAAAAAGAATGAGGTAGTTGCTTAAAAGAATCAAATAACCCCAATACATTTAACTTTAAAAAAAGAATAAACTAAATCTGTAGGTAATAATAGGAGAGGAACTTGCCTTTAGAAAAAGCAAAGAGTCTAATGGGATAGAGAATGTGCTTAGAATACCTTCAGGATACAGAAACTGGTAACACTGGTTGTCACAGGAGGTGAACTGCTGATGGAGGGAGTAAAAGGAAGGAGAGAGACCTGCTTTTGTAGCCACTTGTAGCATTTGAGTTGGTTCTTGTTTGCTTTCCTATCTTCATATGAAAGAGAGGGCTGAACTGAAGGAGGGCCAGTGTTGAGTCAACAAACTTCAACAGGCAAAGCCCTGCGTTCAGGCTTCCCGAACCCCTAATGCAGACTTCAGTTGCATTATCAGAAAGAAGACACTCAGAGATGGGAGGCGACATGGGCCGGTGCTGTCCGAGCCTATTTGTGGTTTGGTAAGTACATTTCTCAGGGTTACGATCTAATGATCTAAGTGATGAATGCTGTTTTTCTTCCCGAGGGTCACACTCTAAGAGGAACGCTGACCCATGGAACTGGTCCAGAGGCAAAGGGGCAGGGATGATACAGCTGCCCTGGACAGAGCGGAGAAGAGACAGACTGGTACTCTACTCCTCGAGATGTACAAGGCTGACTCCTTCAAGAAGGGTCAGTGACAATGGCATCAGAGGGCAAGATATGGGCCAGCAAAGGGATAGAAACAGCAAGACCACCCAAGAAAAGAAGGAAATGCCGTCTGCTCAGAGCCGACCCCCAACAGAACTGGGCTGGCTGCCAGCCTCCCAAATGGCCCCGACTCAGGCTCCAATGGCTTCCCTGGTGCTGCTTCTTCGTCCAGCACTGGGGCCGTGTGGGAGCTCGGGGCGCAGGTGGATCTGTGCCTCTAAGGAACTGTGTGACTTCAGGAAAATGAACCCTTGTTCTGCTTCCCCTTTTCCTACAGCAGGGGAAGATAAGACTTTTTACCAATTGCTCCACCTTGATATGTGGTTAACCTGCTTTGCTGCTGCTATAGTTAGAGGCTTGCGGAACTGGAACCTTCCGCAGCCGCCTCTGAGATCACCCTGCAGAAGAGGCAGAGCCCCCACGGGTTCCTCCATAAACGATATCCTATCGGTGCCTCCAGCACACACTCCCACCATCTGCCACTCCTGCGTTTGGGTGTGGTGCCCTAGCCTAAGGCCAAGCCAGTGTCTTCCATTTCTCCTGATCAAAGTTTTGGTACCTTCTCAGGCCACCTGGCAGCCTCTTCCGTGGCCATGAAAGGAAGTTTCCCACGTTACTGTTCTGCTTTGCCCAACCTCCTCCCTGAGGAGGTAGTGGTGGTAGCTCTGACTTGAGCCAAGGTTCTCGGTCTGTGAATGGGAAGCTGTGAGCCCCTGGAATTATAAGTAAAGATGTGGACACCACCCCAGCTGATTTGGCTCAGTGGCTAGAGCGTTGGCCTGAAGGGTCCCAGGTTCAATTCCGGTCAAGGGCACATGCCTGGGTTACAGGGTCGTCCCCAAGTAGGGGGCTTGCAGGAGGCAGCCGATCAATGATTCTCTCTCATAATTGATGTTTCTATTTCCCTCTCCCTTCCTCTCTGAAATCAATATATATATATATATGTATATATATATATATATATATATACATATATATATATATATAATTTTTTTTTAACTTAAAAAAAAAAGATGTGGACACCTGTGGAAGGTTCCATGGCCTTTGATACTTTCTCAGGACCAGAGGCACACTTAGGGCTTAAACTGGTGCTGCGGGTGTTAGGAGGGAGGGTGAAAGAATGAAGGGACTCAAATGAGGCCACCATGACTGGTTGCTTCCAATGCCTCCCCAGCCCCAACTCCTGAGCGCCAGCAGAGGGGTAACCTCACGCCTCCTGCTAGCCTGTTTTGAGTGCTGGGAATAAAAACAAAGCACAGGTGGGGGGTGGGGGCTGGGGGTCAAAAGGAGGGATGGGAGAAGAACATGGAGACAGCCCAAGAATCCAATATCTCCCATCCCCTCCCCCCTATAAACTCAATTCATCTCTTGAGGCCTGGACCTTCACAGTAAGCTCCTCACAGTCTTCCTTCCCAGTTCTGGCCCAGATCCCCACAGGCTCTCCTCTATGAAGTAGACCCTGGGAGCCTGTTACAACCGCAGTCAGATCATGATGTGCCTCTGCTCAGCTCCAGCCCTCCACAGACCCCCATTTCCCTCAAAATAAAAACATGACTCTGGCTTGACAGAGTCACCCTCACCTCATCCTCTCTGCTGTAGCCAGTTCGCTGGATGTGCTCCTGCCCAAGTCATCTGTATTTGCTCTTCCCTCTGTGACCCCTCCCTCTCTTCCTCCAAAGGTCACCTTCCATGCAGGCCCTGAACATTGTAATCTTCACTTGAGGATATTTCTCCATTGATTTTTAGAGAGAGGGAAAGACAGAGAAATATAGATGTGAGAGAAACACATCGATTGGTTGCCTCCTGCTCAAGCCCTGATCAGGGCCCAGGCTGGAGAGGCACCTGCAACTGAGGTATGTACCCTTGACCGGAATCGAACCCAGGACCCTTTAGTCCACAGGCCGACGATCTATCCACTGAACCAAACCGGCTAGGGCTGTTATCTCCATTCTTATCCTTATTCCCTGCTTTATTTTTTCTCTACAGCACTTAACACACTGTATAGTTACTATGCTTATTTCATTATTATTCCCTACTATCCTTGTGGTCATGACTATATCTACAGTACCTATACCAGTGCTGAGCACTTCAGTTCTCAATAAGTATTTGTTGAATGAATAAATGGCGCCTTTGTCCCCCCCAACCATCTGGCCAGACCCCAAGGAGGTGCCCCAGATGGCCCCAAAGGCAACCCAAGAGCAGGGCCTTCGTGTGAACCCTGAAGATGAGAGCCAGCAGAGGTGGGCACGCATTCCAGAGGCTAGGGTGGTGCCTGAGAATGGCTGAGAACTGCGGGCTTTGGAATCCCCACTTTAGACCCTCCACGGATGCCCATGAGCTGCCAAGTGGGCTATGGCTGCTAGTCATCCTAACGACGTCATGCCTCTGTTACCAGTAAGTGACCAAGTGTTAGCCCCATGAGAAGCACCACACAGAATCTCAGTTCATCCCTGTAAGAACCCTGCGAGGTAGGTACTGCAGTTCCATTTTACAAGTGAATAAAGCAAGACTCACAGAGGTGAAGTGACTTGCCCAAGGTCACACACCTAAGCAAACAGACACAGCTGGGAATTGAACTCAAGCCAGCCTGACCCCAAGGCTTAACCTCCACTTCGCCCTGCCCCTGTGGTCAGTCGGCATGTATCCTCTCTCCCTGGTTCTCTCTGCCTTTTTTCCCTTGACGCCTGGGCCACTGCAGTAGCCTCCAAACAGTCACCAAATGGGAGTGTCGGGTTCCAGGTGAGCTGGCTCTGGGGCATCTCATTCAAGCCCACACTGCAGGTGGAAGGCCAAAGTGCTGATGGGGCAGGCGGTGTGCTGACATCTGACAAGGCCCGTACAGACAGGTCTTTGGGGGAATTTCAACAGCACAGGAACCGGCTCTAAGAGCTGTCAATAAAGTTGGCTCAACACCTTGGTTGGTAATGGGGCTCACTGGCCCTGGCAAAACCTGATAGGCCACCTGGCCACCCCCAAAGGCCTTAATTTGCGTAAAGAAGAGCGCAACCTTTGAGTGTTTATTTCTGGAGAACTTCCTGCCTTCTGACATAAAGGGGTACAGCAGGGGAGCCAACAGGAGGGGAAAGGGCCTCCTGACCTTAGTCAATTCCACGGGAGAACCGTGCATTAACTAAACGCTGTAGGGCGGAAAACGCACGTCATGGCTGCCCGCTTTAAATACTTCTCATCCTTAATGTGCCGTTTCTGCTGACCGGGCAGATCAGACCAGTTGGGCTACAGCTTTCTCTTTTAAACACCCTTTTAAGCCATTAGCTTAGGCTCATCTCGAAAGTCTGCCGGCCGGCCTGCCTTTGAATTACACAATACATCAAACTTACTTCGGGTGTCATTTTCTTAGGCAAGCAGGTGGCTGTGGTTTCCCAGAACCCCCTCTGATTATGGGAAGCCCGCAAACCCAGGTTCGTCAGGGGGCAGGGCCACGGGAGGCACCCCCCTCCAGCCTGAGGCGGTTTACTAAACGCTCAGCAGCACCTCTACTGCCAGGAGCAGGAATTACTTCACTAATGATCTTACTTTTTCCCCCACTGCATTTTAAAGAATTTAGATGGAATTCACATTCCATTACCTTCACCAATTCAAAGTGCAAATTTTAGTGTTTTTAGTTGTTCCCTATGTTGTGCAACGATCATTACTCTGTAACTCTAGAACATTTCCATCATCCCCCCGCCCACCCCCCCCCCCCCCCCCCCCGCCAAAAAACCATGTACCCATCAGCACTCAGCCCCAATTCCTCCCTCTTCCCCCAGCTCCTGGCAACCACTCACCTGTTTTCTGTCCCTATAGATGTGCCTGTTCTGGATATCTATATATATAAAAGGCTAAGTGACCGACCGACCGTCCGTCCGACCGTCCGACTGGTACATATGACGCACACTGACAATTTAAAAATAAACATTGACTTGCGCATATTTTACCTGAACCCGTTTTCAGACATGGTCAGTTATATGTTGCTTTCTCTCAAGTTTGAAGAGCATGTGACGTTAAAGTTGCAAATACTTATGGTGGCAACTCCAAGTCAGACACACCTAGATTGAGGTTTCCGCGCCACCACTCAGAACTCCAGTTGAAGCCAAGTCACTGCCCTCCCCCAGATCTCAGTTTCCTCATCTATAAAATGGGTCTAACGGCAATCTCCAAACCAGAGAACCATAGTGAGGAGTAAATGAGAAAGCGCATAAAGGAAGGGACCAGCACACGAGCCTGTGGGACTCGGAGTTTATGCACCATGAGTTCACTGGGCCGTGGGTCTCAGTGGGCGTCCAGCCTCATGCTAAGCACTTAACCCATTGCTCACATTCAGGGGATGGTGATGGCTATTATCAAAATAGAAAAAGTATACAAACTGTGCTTGTTACCTGCTACCACATTAAAAAATCTAAAATAGCTATATTTGGGGACTTTTTATGACTTTCACAGCTAAATTTTCCCCCTTTTTGGCAGGGGGGGAGGGTGTCTGTGGACGGCAGATGAAAAGTAGAAAGGGCACCGTTTAGCTAAAGCTGAACACCCAAGTATCGTGAGTGAGTGCCCTGGAAATGCTTCTTCCTGAGAGGACACTGCCCTGACCTTGAGGTCTAATTTCAGTGTCTATGAAATCACAACCTTTTGTTCCTTCTGAAAGCAACGTGCTGACACCATCAGCTCTTTACCTTAGAAGCTTCAGATCCAGAAATTCCAGCGAGGCCTTATTACAGGGAAGGGAAATATAATGACTTTTTAAAATTACAAACTTGAGTTCCATGTGTGGCTGGTGCGTGTACATGGATATACAGACATTTACATGAAATTCACGTTCTTCTACACACAAAAACAGGAACGTCCAGCCCCTCCTAGCACCCAACAGCTGCTTCAGGTTCTGTCCCTAAAGCAGGAGAAAAAGAGGCCATCGGACTCAACTCGAAGAGAAAAACACCCCCTTTTCTGTCCACACGGGCCGCTGTGATGAGGGGAGGGGGCAGTAAGGTTCCAGAATCTCTCCTCTTGCCCAACTCAGTCCGCATAACTTGCTTCCCGTTAAGTGAGGAGGGGGAGAGCCCTGTGGCACAGAGGCTAAGCGCTCGGCTGACCTGAGTTAAAATCCCAGCTCTGCCATCTCCTAGCTGCGTAGCCCTGCGCCGCCGATTTAATTCACTGCAAAATTGGCATAACAGGCAGTTCTTCCACAATGCCTGCTTTGAAAATGCACATTTGTTCCAACATGAATGATTAATTAGGGAACAGTCTGAGCATAACTCAACTGTCAAGTTTGCTCATGTGCTATGACTTTCTGAGGAGCACTTAGAAAGGTGGACTCAGCTGAAGCACAGGAATGCACACATGTACACACACAGACACACACACACACACACACACACACACACACACGCACCCCTTCCAGCTCCCTCAGTTCAGGACGTGTCGTGCTCCACACCCTGTGCTACAACTTCCCATCTGATTACGGATTATCTTCCTTCCATCCACAACTCACAAGATGCCACCCTACCGAGACCCACCCCCACAAGCAACTTTCTTTTTTTCCACCCCCTCTCCTCCCCACCCTCCCGCTCAAACTTCTTTTTTCTAATGTATCACAAAGTTTGAGTGCTGTTCCCCTAGCCATTTCCCCATAAGCTCTGTGGTTTTTCTAGGGGTGACTTTTAGGAAGGCCTCGATCACATTACGAATATAGCAGAACTGACAGTTCCTGCCTGGGCGTGTGGTGAGGAACATACAGGGGAGGTGAGCCCGGTGCTGGGCACATTGTCAGTTCTCTGTAAATGCTGGCTACCACTGGTTTCTCACTCGGAACGCAGACAGAGCCGGGTCAGAAAAGATGCGCAGTGAACATTTATTGGACGTTTACCACGTGTAAGGTCTACGGTTTATTCATCTTAGCGGACTAATAAAAGAGACTTATCCTTGCCTCGCAAGAGGTCAGGAGGGACAGCAATGGTCAAAACTGTATATCAGAGATGAGGCTTCAAAGCTCTCATGCAGCCCGGCCCTCCCGTGCCCGGCGTGGGGAGGGAGGCTGAGTCGGGAAAGGCAGGGACCCTGTCTACAAGAACTTAAGGACATAAACTACTGGTGACCACGGGGCAATATGGGGTCAATTTTAAGACAAGCAGCCTAGGCCCCGAATCCTTAATTCAGGGCCACAGTATGGCATTAAGTGGGTAAGAGCCCAGGTGAGAGGTCATACGACCCGAGTTCAAATCCCAGGTCCACCACTTACCAACTATGCCACCCCAGGCACATAACTTCACCTTCTCCTGCCTCATTTCTCACCCGCAGAACAGAGACTGTGATGGCCCCTATTCCCTAGGGCAGTGGTCGGCAAACTCATTGGTCAACAGAGCCAAATATCAACAGTACTTCTTCAAAATAGACTCGCCCAGGCCGAAAACCGACTTCAGCGCATGGGCCACCAAGCTTCAATCGCACTGTACGTGCGCCTGCACATGGTATTTGGTGGAAGAGCCACACTCAAGGGGCCAAAAAGCCCCATGTGGCTCGCGCGCCGCAGTTTGCCGACCACAGCTAAGGGGATGGGATGAGTGAACAGGTTAATCCATGTCAAGCCCTTAGCAGGTGTCGGTCACAGAGGGAAAGTTCGATGGAAGCTAGTTGTTATTCCGGAGCTAGAGACAAGCAGATGCTACCAGAAACAGAGCCGGAGCAGGAAGTGTACGTGTGGGCAGCAGCAGCAAAGGGAGGTCTGATTTAGCTGGAACTGAAAGACAGGATCCTGTGGGCAGGAATTCGTTTCATCAACCATCCACCCAAATCCTTTCTGACACAGAGGCCGCACTTGGCAAGCCATGTTCACTGAACGAACTTAACGTTCTGGTCTCGTGCGCATCATTTCTAAAAGAAATAGATGGATTCCCCTGAAAACCCAGCTCTACACACAATACACACCTCCCCTAACCACCTTCCTGACCCATCCTTAGCTAGAGCAGGCTCTTCCCCATCCATTACTCCCTTCCCATTTCTTTCATAAAATGCACCACTCCCTGAAATCCTATTTACATGGTAATGTCTACATAGACACTAGAACTTAAGTTCCCTGAAGGCACAGGCCTGGTGTGTCTCCTTCTCTGCAGTACCGCCTGGTACCTGGACCAGTGCCTGGTATGTGCCAGGCCCTAAATACGAGTAAACACGAGACCCACCTGGAGGTGGGTGTGGAGTTAGTCACCCACCCATGAATATTCCTTGAGGTCCTCCTAAGTGTCGGGTGGGATAGAAAAGAGACCCAAGTCCTTCCCGCTGAGGTCCTTTCAGTGCCAGGGGAAGGAAGTGTCAGAGGGGGCCTGGCCAGGGGTGGTGTCCATGGGAAGCAGGATTGAGTCAGGAAAGTGGCATTTTTAGGATGGGAGACAGGGCGCCCTGGAGCACACTCCGGGCGGTAGGAAGTTGGACTCTCCAGGCCAGAGAACGGGTTGGACCAAGGGGCTCCGAGAGCCCTTCCAACTCTGCAACAGTGACTCTCGGGCAGAGGTGAAAAAAAGCATAACAGTGGCCAAGACAGGTCACAAAACTGACTGGGAGGAGAGGTATCCAAGGGGGACTATTACCTGAAAAAAAGCCAGGTGCACAAAAGGCCTCCTTGAAGAAATCGGGAAGCAGCCAGCAGATATTAAGTAGGTAAAGCGTAGCGAGATCATGGTTCTGAACTATACGTACATACACACATACATACATACTTAAGGACCATGAAAATAAACACAGGGAAGGGGGTACAGTGACAGGTGCAGGTGTGCGCTGTTACACAAGGCGGACTCTGATGAGGGTGAAATTGGAGCAGCCGCCTGGATGAGGCTAAGGAGGAGAGCCATGCGGATACCTGCGGGAGATGTGTCCCAGGCTCAGGGAACAGCAGGCACAGTGGCCCTGAGGCAGCCGAGTGCTGGGGAATGAGATGCATTAGTAAAATCCCGGTTATACGTTATTGCTACCATATGCATTTACATTATATTAAACCCTAAAGCAGTGATGGCGAACCTTTTGAGCTCGGCGTGTCAGCATTTTGAAAAACCCTAACTTAACTCTGGTGCCGTGTCACATATAGAAATTTTTTGGTATTTGCAACCATCGTAAAACAAAGACTTACATTTTTTATATTTATTTTATATATTTAAATGCCATTTAACAAAGAAAAATCAACCAAAAATATGAGTTCACATGTCACCTCTGACACGCGTGTCATAGGTTCGCCATCACTGCCCTATGGTCACAGACACCTTACTTCTTCTTAGCTGTCTACATTTTCTAATGTTTTCCCCATAACAAACATGTATTAGTTTTATAATAAAGGGAAGTACAAACGGTAAGTCTGGGGTATAAGAGGCGTTGCCAGAAGGGTAAGAACGCTCTGGAGCAGCTGAGTTCCCTGCTGAAGTACTGATTTATGCGTAACATACGGAAGCCCCATCATGCAACTGATCTCCTTGTTTTGACTGGTAGGAAGCTCAGTCACACTTGTGGTCTGCTTGTAGCAGGGAACCAGACATTGTGGTAAGCATTCGGCTACTCAGCCCTCCTCCTGTCCTCATCCTTCAGCCTTACGTTTTCCTTTGCCCATTTCCCTCTCTCCATCGGACATACAGATGTTATGTGTCTAAGCAACCCACACCTTCAAGTTCTTCACTGGAATGAGGTGGGGATGAGCAAAGTGAAGAGACAGACCAACAGAGACAAGAGGTGCTTAATGAAGCCATGAAAATGAATGTCCTCTGCACCATGGGAAAGAGAATACCCCTGGCTGGAGGATTCTGACCTTCCTGTTATTGGAATATCTCTGTCGACAATGGAGTGGGAATGATCTAGTTCAGCGGTTCTCAACCTGTGGGTCGCGACCCCTTTGGGGGTCGCCTAAGACCATCGGAAAACACATATATAATTGCATATTGTTTTTGTGATTAATCACTATGCTTTAATTATGTTCAATTTGTAACAATGAAAATACATCCTGCATATCAGATATTTACATTACGATTCATAACAGTAGCAAAATCACAGTTATGAAGTAGCAACGAAAATAATTTTATGGTTGGGGGTCACCACAACACGAGGAACTGTATTAAAGGGTCGCGGCATTAGGAAGGTTGAGAACCACTGATCTAGTTCATCAGATTCTATCATGAAAAAGATAAAATGCCCTTAAGATCTAAGTGGCAGATCCTCATGTCATGGTGGATGATAAACTCTATGAACCTCTCTGGGCCTCCATTTCCTCATCTGAAAATGGGGTCTAGAACATACTATTCCCACAGAGTGATTGGTGGAATTTTATGTTACTATTAGAGGCCCGGTGCACGAATTTGGGCACAGGTGGGGTATGCACCTGCCCCAATGGGGGCTGACCAGGGCCAGGCCAGCCAGGGGGAGGGGCCGCAGGTGGTTGGCTGGCCGGCCCTGACCCCGATCAAAGTGGGAGACCAATTGGGGGCGGGGCCAGCCAGGGGAGGGGCTGAGGGAGGTTGGGGGAGCCTGATCGGCCGGTTGGCCACCACAGTGCTCATTCCGGTTGTTACATTGTTCTGGTTGCTTGGCTTTTATATATATAGATGCAAATGCTCGGGGCAATGCCCGGCATACAGTAAGAGCTATATCACTGATACAATGTTAACAATAATGGCTAGGATATTTTACAGTTATCGGGAAGAGTAATTACTGCTACGATCTGAGTGCCCAGGGCATGCCTGACATTCTGTATTGTTTATCTCATTTCATTTCCCCAGTAATCTGATGAGGTAGGTACTACTAATCCGGTTTTACAGAGGAAAAAAAGTTAACAGGAAGACAGGATGCCCTCGAAAGAAATCCAGTACTGGACCCTAAGTGCTTGGACCACCTGACTCGGTGATCTCAAGGAAGGATGCCGTGTATCCCAGCAATGAGATGAAACTCTAAATGCTCGCCCTGCCACTAAGGAGCCCTCCCTGAGCCTCAGCCTCCCCATCTATAAAATGGAAATAACTATAATAAGGTTGGTGTGAAAACTAAATAAGCTCACGTATGTAAAACCAAGTGTGCATGTCAATAACTGAAGGGGGTTCTTGATAATGGCAATTATTTGAGACTTATATTGAAGAGGATTCGCTGAGAACAAGGCACAAGATAGATGTAGTTAGAAAACAGATCCAACTGCAACAGGGAACTTTCCTATCAGAGAAAAATAAATCTGTAAAAGTGTTAAATATCTGAAAGTCACGATACGCAGAAATACTTAAAAGGTTGTGGGTTTGAGCTGGTCAGAGTTATCATGGGAAGCAACTGGTGGATGTTTCTCTCCCATATTGATGTTTCTCTCTCCCCCCCTTCCTCTCTCTCGAAAAGAAAAATCCAAAATCAATAAAAAAATGCTCGAGTGAGGATTAAAAAAAAGGAGCCCTGGCCAGTGTGGCTCAGTTGGTTGGGCATCCAAGGGTTGCTGGTTAGATTCCCGGTCAGGGCACATGCCCAGGTTGAGGTTTGATCCCTGGTAGGGGGTATACAGGAGGCAGCCAATCAATGTTATGCTCTCACGTTGATGTTTCTCTCGTCTCCCTTCCTCTCTCTAAAAAAATTAATAAACTATTCTTTTTAAAAAATATATGTATTTCTTTTTTTTTAAATATATTTTATTGATTTTTCACAGAGATGAAAGGAGAGGGATAGAGAGTTAGAAACATCGATGAGAGAGAAACATCAATCAGCTGCCTTCTGCACACCTCCTATTAGAGATGTGCCCGCAACCAAGGTACATGCCCTTGACCGGAATCAAACCTGGGACCTTTCAGTCCACAGGCCGATGGTCTATCCACTGAGCCAAACCGGTTAGGAGATAGATATATATATATATATATATATATATATATATATATATATATATATATATTTCTTTATTGATTTCAGAAAGGGAGAAGGAGAGATAGAAACATCAATGATGAGAGAGAATCATTGATCGGCTGCCTCCTGCACAACCCCCCACTGGGGATTGAGCCTGCAACCCAGGCATGTGCCCTTGGCCTGAATCGAACTTGGGTCCCCTCATTCTGCAGGCCGACGCTCTATCCACTGAGCCAAGACGACTAGGGCTAATAAACTATTCTTAAAAAAAAAAAAAAAAAAAAGAGCCGAAGCTGGTTTGGCTCAGTGGATGGAGCGTTGGCCTGCGGACTGGAGGGTCCCGGGTTCGATTCTGGTCAGGGGCATGTACCTGGGTTGCGGGCGCATTCTCAGTGGGGGATGTGCAGGAGGCAGCTGATCAATGTTTCTAACTCTCTATCTCTCTCCCTTCCTCTCTGTGAAAAATCAATAAAATATTTTTTTTTAAATTAAAAAAAAAAGAGATAAATCACCTGTCTTAGGGCATACCTATTACTAACTGGCAAACTCCTCAGATTTATGATTAATTTCCTTCTCTAACATTTCAGGAGTGCATCAGAATCAAATTTCAAATTTCTGAAATGCCTTACACACTCACTGGATCTGTTATCAAATTCTAGGTGGATTAATCATAAACCAAATCTTCCCTCCCTCCCCTCCTCCCCCCAAAAACACACACACAGAAAAGCAACTTTACTCCCTGTTCACAGCAAGGGAAGTCCCTCAAATTCCTACCTGACCCAACCTAAAACTGCAACGGCAGCTGCCTTATCTCCAGGCTCAGCTTGAGCTTCATGCTGGCTTCTCCAGAACAGCAGTAGGGCTTGGCCACACATCTTCATGTTGGGCTGGGCAACTCATAAATTAGGGAACTGTGTTTGCAGACTCATAAATGGCAGCTCGGACCAAGACCAAGTCAGTTAACTTGCCAAATCACCCACTAGTTTGAATTCTCTGGGTGGCCCTCCCTGGTCTAGCAGCCTGGATGGCTGAGGGTCTTGAATGTAGCAGGTGCCTAGACTATCTGAATGAAAGAATGAATGATGGGTGGATGAATGAATGGGAGGAGGGAGAGGGAGGCGGGAGGGAGAGAGGGAGGGAAGGAGGGGAGGCTGGAAGAATAAGCCCCTTTGGCCATCCAGGCTCTCCTCTCCAAATACACTGGAACTCTTCCTTCGCCAGAGTTTCAGCCATTTGGTCACATAGCTTAAGGAGTTTGCAGCCCTCAACTTCCCTTCCCTCCCAACTGACAGACCCTGAGGTTGTTTCCCAGGCTGTGGGAACCCATCCTTTTGCACAGAGCCAAGCTTTTTTTTTTTTTTGGGGGGGGGGGGGGGGCTGGCAATGAGGGGGGGAGGTTGGATGCCTCAAAGTCTGATGAAAGTTGTAGATCCCCTGAACCCAAAAAAAGCCTTGCACAAGTGCATGCACACACGTTCATCTTGTCCATAACTTTGGGTGCATTCATAGATTTACCCCCTCCACCCCCAAGTCCAATCAAGAACCACCGGGGGAGTGTGTTTAAAACAACCCCCCTCCCCCCGCAGGCCTCGTGACTCTGAAGCTCTGGAGGGGAGGCCCCTCAAGGGTAACCCACACTCTAGCCGGTTTGGGATGGGATGCTGTGGCCCAGCTTTTCTGGAAAGGGCAATCCCAAGACCTCCCATTCGAGCCCAGGGGGCTTGTTTAAAATGCAGGTTCCCGGACCCCGCCCAGATTTATGTCTGGGGACCTGAGGCGGTGGCCCAGGAGTTACACAGGTGGTTTTGAAGTGTCTTAAAGATTGAGAACTATTTCCCAGAATTACAGGGTTAAAACCTTAGAAGAGCTGAAGGCCCATAACAGTTGCTAATTAACTGATCAGCATTTCAAATGGCGGAGCTTTCCGGGTGCACATTCCAAGGAGTGGGGTGAGCGGCCTGTGATTACCCCCCTCCACATCTGTGAATACTGACTTCCCTCCCTCACTTCCAGGTCCCACAACCCTCTTCCTCTTCCCTCTGCCCTCAGCCTTCAGCGTTTGCCCATCCACTTCTCCCATCCACTTCTCCGGAAATGCCAGCGGTTCCCCTTTCTAAATCTCAGTCTGTCATCTGTCCATGGGGTTGGGCCTGGGAGACAAAGGATTATGGCAATCGCGGGATTACAGGTGTAGCCCCCATGCCACCGTTTTACTCGGACTTTTTCCTCTGGCAACCACTTTCTCTCATTCTACTTATTCTGTTTGCTGTCCCTCCCCCTTCTAGAACAGAAACTCCACACGGGGTGGGGGTCCTCACTTCCGAGGGCCTGTCTGAATGCTTGGCACGGGGTAGGCTCAATAGGCTAAAGAGTGAGTTGCAGTTTGGGGCTCAGGGCCTCGCTGATGCTAAACACAAAAAAAGTACTAGCTATCACCACAATTTCCCTTCAACGTTAAGAAGCAGAGGAATCGAATGCTTTAAATTAAGCTGCTTTTTACAACTGATTTATCTCTGGGAAGCAAATAGCCATGGGCGGGTGGAGGTGGAGGGAGAAGAGAGATGTCCGAGATGTCCTGACCCAGGTTAGGGGTGGAAAATCAAGGAAGGCTTCCTGGAGGAAGCACCAATGGAGCTGGCCAGGAGAGATGAACTAGCTATGCAGGGAACACAGGGAAGTGTGCTAGTGGAGTAGACAGAGAGCCTGGCTGCTCTGGGGATGAAACAGCATCGTCATTAGAAACGTGACTCCATGGGCCTCACCTTGAACCAAGTGAATCAGAAGCTTGAGAGAGGCCCTAGGCCTCTGTGCTCAGGGTCCAAGCTAGTAACCACCAGCCGGATCCTGCCCTAGGAAGAGCCCCGCCCAAACAACTACCTATTGCGTATCCACTGCCTAGAATGGAGGCAGGGAGGAGACATCTAACTGGCTGCAAGTAGTGGGTGGATCTGGACTGAATGGGAGAGAGGAGCCAGGAGTTAAAGACAAAGTCCTTACAAGGCCCTCTGCACTGGGCCATCCCCCTCTGCCCCTCTATCGTCCCCTGCCCCTTGGCCACTCAAGTCCATGCACCCTGGCCTCCTGGCTCTTCCGCTCTGCCTCAGGGCCGCTGTCCTTGCTGTTCCCTCATCTAGATCCCCCTTCACCGGATCCTTCACTTCCCTCGGATCCTTGCTTCAATGGCCCCCTGAAGGGAGACCCTCTCGACCACCCCAGGGCTTCTCAGTAATTCCTCACTCAGATTTATTTTTCCTAAACGTTTGTTGCCACGCAATACCCTAAATGTCTAACATATTTATTATGTTTGCTGCCTGTTCCCACCGACACACTAGAATGCAAACTCCACCCGGGAGGAGATTCATCATATGTCTGCTCTGTGCGATATCCTCCATCCCACAACAGTGCTGAGCTCATAACAGTTCTCAATCATTACTGACTGAATGAATGAACAAGTGCGTGAATGATGGACAAATGGGTGGACAGGTGGGTGCTGCTGCCAGTGGCTGAGAGGGCACCTGGGAGCAAGGCTGGGGATGGAGGAGGAGAGTCTGGACAAGCACTTGGGGTGGCAGTGGCCCAGGGGGGCGGCCCCGAGTCTGATGATCCAGGCCAGACCACGCTGGCCTCTGAGGGGCACGGATGGTGCGGCTCGCTTCCCGTTCTCCGTGGCCCACTCCAGGCTGCTCCAGCCTGGGACTGACTGGGTTCCCTGGCCCCAGGGCAGGCAGAGGGAGAACCTGCTGCTCCTGTTCTCCCAGCTTTCCAGGGTCTCTGCCAACAGGGCCCCACCCAGCCAGGCAGCCACATTACCGTCCTGCTCTGACCCTGTCAGCCTCAGAGGCCAGGGGAAGGGCTAAGGGAGAGTTTCCGGCCCCTCACCCTCCTGGTGTGGCCCCAGGGCAGAAAGCTGAGTTTCACCTGAGCTGCTAGTCACCATCCAAACATTCCCTGTCATATTCCTAACCCCCAGAATCTGCACGGGAGGTCCCTCCCTCCCCCCCCCCCCACCTTCACACCCCCCCCCCCCCACCCCCGTCCTGCTCACATGCCACCCAACACCTCTGCGGGAGCTGTGGCAGCTGCTCCAGCCCACACAGGTCTAACCCCACCTGGATCTGAATGCGCCCATTGTCTATAGCTAGGTGTCTCAGCGTTTCCAAAGCTCCCGGACAGATCGCCAAAGCCCTCGGGACAGGAGAGCCTCGTGCCTGATGCGAGCACACAGTAGGCACTCAAACACCCGACTAAGGGGAACTCATTTGCCTTCTCCGATATTAAAAACACCTTCCTCAGGTCACAGAGAATGGAGGGGGACAGGGTCCCAGGATTGACGTGCAAAATTTTCCGTATTATAAGGGAGATGGTTCCACTTTGCAGAACAATTCATATTTCCATGTCTGCAACACCCCAATTTTTTTTAAAAAACCCCGCAGATATGGGCACACATGTTCTGTGAATGCTTAGAAAGGGGTCCGGGAGGATACACACCAAATTGCTAACATCAGCCACCAAGAAGGGGAGGGTGTTTGAATTCTCTATTAGAGATCATTATTCAGGTTTTCCTTGCAAAACTTGTTTAAACTTTATAACGAAGAGTTTCAAACACAATCAAAAGTAGAGAAAGTAGGATAATGGACCCCACATATCCAGCTCCCACAACCCTGAACTCATGGCGGTCTCACGGCATTGATACCGCCAGCTCCTTACCCAACCAGACACGTAGCTTTCCATCTGTAAACATGGCAGTGTGTATCTCTAATGCACCCCCCTTCTTTTTTAAATATGTTTTTATTAATTTGAGAGAGAGGAAGGGAGAGGAAGAGAGAGAGAGAAACCTCGACCGGCTGCCTCCTCCACACCCACTGCTGGGGATTGAGCCTGAAACCCAGCATGTACCCTGACCTGGAATCGGATCGGTAGCCTCAGTGCATGGGACAATGCTCAACCAACTGAGCCACACCAGCCAAATTCCTCCCTCCTTTTTCAACATAACCCCAATCCATCACTGCTATTATGAATTTTTAAAAACACACACAATATTTTCCCTCCCATCAAGCTTGGTAGGGAGGTCAATCAAGCAGTGGCATTCATAGAGTTAACTGGTTTACCCTCCAACCTCATCCCTCATCCCCACACCCAAAGTGATTAGGAAGAAACTTTAAGTAGTGGCTTAGAAAAGAAAATAATAGTAACAATTAAAGGAGCCAATGAAACTCTGCATTGGCTTGCAAACTCATCTCTGGATACACTTCACCGTTCAGATTTAAAATGGAGCCCAATGTGGGGTCAGTAACTCCCCTTTTATTCTGGGCTTTCAAAGGAGCCAAAGGGATCTTAAAGCTTCATTTACTACCCAAAGGCTAGAACCAGTAAAGGACTTGGGGTGGACCTTGAGGTTCCTCTCTGGGCCAGAAGTGAAGAACCTAGAATGCAGATGTTCCCAGAAACGGAGCTGCTGAGCACGGGGAGGGGTAAACTCGGGCCAGGCTGGGAGACTCGCCTTTTCCCATCCCAGGCCACCAGCCGTGCGACCCTTTGTTTTATTGTTTGAAAATGGAACTGTCACAGTACCGACCCCAAGTGTTGGTGCAGGGATTTTAAAACGAAATCCTACATGAATCGTTGAGGACTCAATCAACGGGCAGTGCAATGAACGGACAGTGCCAACGAACATTATGATTCTTGCTTAACAACCATGTTATTATTCCAATTCTGACACCTATCAGCTGTGCGATTCTGGTCCAGTCACCTGACAGCACCGAAACAGCCAAATTCATGTATAAACTGAGAAACTACATGACTCCGTTAAGGCTCCTTCTAACTTTGCTCCCAATAAATGGATTTTCTAAAACAGACTCTCTCTGTGAGATTAATGCTGAACAATTCCGAATCTTCCTAGAGGGACGGTCCTTGAAGGTTACAGAGACCCTGGAACTCTGTCCAGAACAGGGCTCCCGTGGCAAGGGATTGAGAGGGGACAAAACAGATGACCTGGTGCGACCTCGGGGGATCCGGGCGGCACAATTGTTAAAGGAGCTGCCAGTGCTTGCAACAGGCGGTTCCGGTGCTTCCAAGCAACCTCAGAAGTCTTCCCCTAGCTGCTCCCGCTGCAACTCTGCCGCCTTTCCTTTTATTCTATTCTCCATGGGCCACATGGAGGATATGGCCTTTGCAAGTATTTGAAAGCAGATTAACTAGTTCTCAGCTTTCTCAAAAGGCCAGCAGCAAAGGCTGGGGGGGTCAGTCATCCACAAAACTCCCCACCAGGGCGGCTTAAGGATCCTAGGGCCTGGGGCAAGCACAGCCCTATAGAACTACTGATGGGCACAGTGGGAGGCTGGGCAGGGACCCCTGCAAGAATTAACTCATCAGCTTTGGTGTGAGAAGTTGCCCCTGGCTCCATACCAATGCTGATCCTATTTATCATCAGAAAACCCTAATCGCCTAGTCCCTCTCCAATGCCCAGACGGGTCCGGGTCTGCAAGGAATCTGTGCCTTGCAATCGGTAAAAATCCAGAGGCCAGAGACTCCATATTGCAGGCTCTCCTGCACACGGCCTAAAATGTTCTTGACATTGCTTTAATAGCAAAAGCCCAGAAACAGCCAGTATCCGTCAATACAGGGCTACGACGGAATACTATATATCCGTTAAAAATGAGGGCACTCTCCAAGATACTTCAAGTAAACAAGAACAGTGTGTATAATATGCTACTTTTTGAGTAAAGTTAGGGCACTGGGGGTAAGTATCTATATATATATCTAATTCAAGAAACACTGGGAATAACTGGGAATATATATATTTATATATGATTTTTCTAATGGTTATGACAAGGGACCTGAGAGTTCACAGAGAAGCATTAGCCAGGTAGGTACAGGTACACAGGTGGTGGCCTAAGCTTTGCGGTCAGTGGACCAGGGTTCTAACCTCTGCCTGCCATTTCCTAGCTTTGTGGCCCCAGATAAGTCACTAACTCTCTCTGAGTGTCAGTTTACTCTTCTGTAAAATGGAGATAATACTAGAATCAAGTTCATAGGACGATTGAACCAAATAGGCGTGACTATAAATTAGCAAGAGTTGCTTCTTGATGGTCTACCTGATTGGCAGCAAACAATTTGCACAGTGGGTGTTGGGTCAAGAGGAATGTCTTAGATTTGGGGAAGGCAAGGAGCAAACAGACCAGGGGGTGTACCCTTCCTCATCCTTATTCTCTCTGGCTCCTTTGGCTGTTAGCCTTTTTTTTTTTCACCTCCTTGATACAGTTCTAAAGGCCTCATAGTGAAAACTCAATACGGCAGAGTGTTTGCTCTGTGCCAGGCACTGAACGCACTTTATGTATGTGCACTCACTGAGTCCTCATCCCAACCCTGTGAGGTAGGAACGATGGTGTCACAGGTGAGGGGATTGAGGCAGGGAAAGGTTAAGGAACTTGCCCACGGTCCCACGTGGCAAACAAGAGCTAGGCGGGATTTGAAGCCACCCGATCGGGCCTCTGACTGCAGCCCTCCCCATTCATCTTCACTCTCAGAGGGAGGCCCCGGGAAAGCGTGTTCCTTTGTTTCACAGGTTAAAAGAGAAATAAGTGCTGAAGATTAAAGTCACAACCTCGACCTCCAATCTCCGCTGAAACCAGGAGGAAAGCCTCACACCTGGTAAGTGAAGTACAGCTTCCTAGGGCGAACCGCCTCCCCAAGTCTGACGTGCGTCCGCGGTTCAAGCGAGAGGGAAATCGTCACTCACTCCAAAGTCCAAAGAAAAATCAGCACAATTCACACGGGACGTTTCAAAATCAAAGGCTCGGATGACAAGCTCCGAAACGCCCACCTGCAAGGCATAGAAGAGCCTTTCTTTATAAACGCAGGCTTAGGAAGGCAAAGGGTGAGGACGGTACACCCACCAAGTCTAATTTCTCCAGAAAGTTTAGTCATGATGGCAAGCCCGGGGTTTGGGGTGGTAATGAAAACCGGACACAGGAACTTCACCAGGCAACTGCTGGACACAGTCACTTCTGCAAAAACCCCAGGCTTCTTGCTAAGAATGAAGGGATCCAGGGCCAGGACCTCCCGGGATTTATAAGTAAGAATGGCACCGAGAGCACCTGCGACGGTCAGAGGGTGATGTCACAGCTGATTCAACCTCTGATACCGATAGCCTTACAGGAGAGGCTCTCGATGTCGGTGATTCAGAGCCTCGCTCCACCTGCCAATAAATGTCCCTCCGCTGACTCAGTGGGTGACGTTCTCAATAGGAAAGCCACGGCGTTGGTCATCTCGTTCCCTTTTCAAACACGCCCACGCACTGGTGGTGAAGAATTTGTGGGGGAGGAAGTTTGCAGTCTTTGAAACTCTTCTTACTGAATCCAGACTTTATTCTAACTAGTGGGTCCTATGACACCAATATACATATACTTCCTCCCACCTCCCACCACCACCGCCCCCCCCAAAAAAAATCATGCCCAAGAAGTCATGATGCCAATTTATAGGACAATCTCATCCCCCCGCCATGAGGAAGTTAAGAAAACTAGACTAGAACCATATTCCTCTTGGGCAACATGCCAATGAATGAGTATAGATCCTGGTTTGAACGGCATACCCTTTAAAGGAGACGTGGTGACAATTAGGCCTCAGGGTTATTCCTCTAGAAAAATGCCTGCTCAGAGAATAGTCTTTTTTAAATGGCACCAATATGGAGTGAAAGAATGTGGATAAGCCCAACTCCTTCAAAACACGGTCCAATTCCAACGTCTATCGAGCACCTCACTTCTTCAGGTCTTTTCCCAGATGTCATTCTTCTTAGCGATGACTCCCGCAAATCTCTCCCCATCAGCACACCCTTCCTGCTATATATGCTGTTTTTCCCTCCACAGATCGCCATCTGTCCGCCTCCTTCTGTCTCCTCCGACTAGAAGGGAAGTCCACAAGGGTAGGATTTTGTCTCTTTCATCCCATTATATCCCCGATGCCCACACAGAGCCAGTGCCGGCAGGCACTCAACATCAATTGTTCAGTGAATGCCCAAATGACTACTCTGTCTCCAGAAGGACTTCTCTCCCGCCGAGGCCTCCGGAGCAGGAATCATCCACCCCCTTCACCTGGTGCTCACACATTGGCTGTAAAGGGCACAGGTTTGGAGTCCAGCAGCCACCAGAACCAGCAGCCAGTCTTTGCCACTTCCTGTCCCCATGACCCACCCATATATTACTCAGCCTCTCAGGGTCAACAAATGTCACTTCTCACTGGCTGTTGTGAGGTTTCATGTCTTACTGGAAACACAGTAAGTGGGAAGGACTAGTCAATGCACCGTTGCTTGTGATAAGAATCGAGTAGGGCCCTGACCAGTCTGGCTCAGTGGCTAGAACATCGGCCTACGGACTGAAGGGTCCCAGGTTCGATTCTGGTCAAGGGCTTGTGCCTTAGTTGCAGGCACATCCCCAATAGGGGGTGTGCAGGAGGGAGCTGATTGATGCTTCTAACTCTCTATCCCTCTCCCTTCCTCTCTGTAAAAAAAAATCAACAAAATATATATATATATATATATATATATATTTTTTTTTTTTTTTTTTTTTTTTTTTTTTAAAGAATTGAGTATGAAACAACAATTTTTGGGTGTTTTTAGTAAGTATCTCTCAAATATTGCATGGGGCATACTGATAAAGAAATTAGTCCTTGTTTACCTAAAATTCAAATGTAATTGGCTGTCCTGTATTTTTAAGTATATATATTTATTTTAGAGAGGAAAGGAGAGGGAGAGAGAAATAGAAACATCAATGATGAGAGATAATCATTGATTGGCTGCCTCCTGCATGCTCCACACGGAGGATTGAGCCGGTAACCCGGGCACGTGCCTTGACCGGGAATTGAACCGTGACCCTGTGGATCATAGGTCAACACTCAACCACTGAGCCATGCTGGCCAGGTTGTCCTGTATTTTTAATCTGTTAAATCTGGCAACGCTGCCCCATTAGGCAGTTACCTTCCTGAAAGCAGGGTGATGTTGCTTACAACAAGATTGATAAAATACTGTCCTATAATATCTCTCAATGAATATTGAGTGATGAGATGGATTTCAGAGCTGTGAGATTCTTATCGTGGCCATGAGCTGATTGAGTTAGCCTCAGATTACTGTCTTTGCGTTTTTCGCACCTCTCACCAAGTTCCTTCCAGGCTCCTTTTCATTGACAAGAACTAGGAGAACGGACACCGGGTCCTGCACAATTAATGGGCCTGCAGGACACTGCAGATACCCAGGAGGAGGTGTTGGGTGTATCTGGGAGCCTTGCTCAAGGAAGGTGTTACTCAGACAATAGGAAACCAGACAGATGGCCCTGGCGGGCTCAGATCGCTGTTTAGATTTTGATCTGGTGCTTCCTTACACCCAGGCAGAAATGTTCACCTGACCTTTAGACTCCAGGCTGCAAGCTGTTTTGTGACAAGACAATTAGGTACGGTTACATCAGGGGTGTGCAGGGCTCGGAGAAACTCGGGAGTGCCAAGCAGAGGCACATGCCCTGAGAACAGCCCCTCCTCTTCGTCTCTTTCTGTGGTTCATACTGAAAAGGTCCCCGCTTTTCTTTAAAACAAAAGGCACAATTACACCTGAAACTGTTATATGTCAATGATATCTCAATTTTTTTTTAAAAAAAAGCATAGTGGAATAACTTCTAAAGCAAAAGATATGTATAGACCTATATATATACACTAGAGGCCCGATGCACAAAATTCATGCAAGAGTAGGCCTTCCTTCCCTTGGCTGCCGGCACCGGCTTCCCTCTGGCACTTGGACCCGGGCTTCCCTCACAGCCCAGCTTCGTCCGGAAGGTCGTCCGGACCTCCAGTCTAATTAGCATATCATGCTTTTATTATTATAGATATACTCTGAAACCTGATTCATTCATTCATTCACCAAATACTACTGAGTACCTATTATGTGCCGGGCGCTATTCTAGACACAATACAGCCTGTGAACTAAGTAAGACAAAAATCCCGGGCCTCCTGGAGCTTATGTCCTGGTGCAAGGAGACAATGGACATAAGTAAGTGAAATCCTAGTACATAGGATGTTAGATGGTGAAAAGTGCTGCAAAAGAAAATAAAACAAAGAAGAGTTTCGGAGGGAGAGGTTACTATCTCAAACAGGGGGTTCGAGGAAGGCCTTACTGAGAGGTTGACGTTTGAGCAAAGACTTCAGGACGTTACGAGTGAGCCAAGCGGATAGCAGGGGAAATGCTGTAAACAGCAGTAACAGCCAGTGCAATAATGCAAAGACCCTGCAAGGGAAGTGTGTCTGGGTGCTCTAGGCTGTCAGGAAGTATGAGGGCAAGAGACAGAGAGGTGATTAGGGGGCAGATCGTGGAAACCTTGTAAGACACAGCAAAGACTTTGACGTTTAGCCTGTGTAAAATGGGAACTACGGGCAGAGTTTGAGTGAGACTGATATGTTCTGACTCTGCTGGGCAGAGAAAAGACTGAGTCGGGGGGAGTGAAGGGGAAGCAGAGAGACCGGAAAGGAGGCCGCGGCAATAAGCTAAGTGAGGGCCCTCTCAGACTTCTTTTGGGAAAGTTCTTCTGGGAACAGACAAAGCGTATCGGCGCACTTCAATGCCAAACCACAGAAACAGAGGTTCTTAGACTTCAACTCGCCCCGGTATCACCTAACTGAAAGGCTCTCGGCTTGTTACAAGCTCTCCTAATTACAAAGCCCAGTAATTATTATCTCGGCCTCGGCCAATTATCCCACGGGGTCCTGTGCTGGCTACCTTTTATGATTTTGCTCCTGGGGAACAGGTTCAACCCTTCCAGGCAGGCCCCATTTGGTCCTAGAAGTAACATCAGAGCTCACTGGATGTGGGCGCGTCCTCCCTCTTTCCGGGGAGAGAGCCACACCCAGATCGCTGCCCGGCTCCTGCACCCCCGAGTGAGTCCTAGGTGGGACATGAGCTTGTTTAGGACAGTTTTCTCCCCACCCTCCAATCTAAATGCCACAATAACTGCATCCTCAGGGACTCAGAAAGGGAAAAGACAGACAGAAGGAAAAATAAGTGCTGTTCGCCGAGCATTTACTTGGAGATGGAAGTCAAAAGGGAAAGAGGCTCTGCCCTGACCCGATAGCTCAATTGGTTTAGAACACCGTCCAGACAGGCCCAGGTTGCAGACTTGGTCCCAGGTCAGGGCACATAACAAGAAGTAACCAATGAATGCATCAACAGGGTGTTTCTTTCCCTCTCGCTCAAATCAATAAATTTAAAAAAGAATTATCTATTTTTTTTTAAAAGGGAAAGAGGCTGAAAATTGCCCAAAATCGAAAGACAAAAGAGGTCCTCCAAAGACAAAAGAGACTGAATTCCAGCATCACAATTAAAATTGGTGAGATGCAAAGATAAGGAGGGAATCCTTTTCCCTTAGAACAGTGATTTTCAACCTTTCCATCTCCTGGCACACATAAACGAATTGCTAATATCTGCAGCTCGCAAAAAACATTTTTTTGGCAATATGAAAAAAAAGATATAATTTTGATACATTCATACTGGACAGCTATTGTGTTAACTGTTGTTTCTTTTTAAAAATATTTTTTTATTGATTTCAGAGAGGAAGAGAGGGGGAGAGAGAGAAACATCAATAATGAGAGTCATTGATAGGCTGCCTCCTGCACACCCCACACTGGAGATCGAGCCCAGAAACCCAGGCGTGTGCCTGCGCCCTGACCAGTAATCGGCTGAGCCGCACCAGCCAGGCTGTCATTTTTTTTCTTTGACAATCCAAAGGAAAAGGTCAGGGCCCCTGACTAGTCAGGTATTGCCTGTCTTAAAAATTCTTGTGGTACACTAGTTGAAAACTGCTGCCTTAGAAAGGTGAATTAGGTTCCACTGAGATGCTGGTTGGCACAAGGCACAGAGGGGTACAGATGAGAGCACAGGTTATGAGAGATGAAAGTCCAGGGCTGTTGTCTTGGTCAGTGTGGCTCAGTTGGTTGAATGTCATCCTATGCACTGAAAGGTTGCTGGTTCAATTCCTGGTCAGGGTACATGCCTGGGCTCGATCTCTAGTAGGGGGCATGCAGGAAGCAGCCGATTGATATTAAGCTCTCACATCCATGTTCTCTCTCTCTCTTTCTCTCTCTCAAATATCAATAAAATCTTAAAAAAAAAAAAAAAAAAAAAAAAAAAAAGCCCAGGACTGTAGCCTCAACGCTGCCATTACCCAGCTGGGTGACCTCAGGCAAGTCATCCAACCTCTCTGAGCCTGTTTCCTCTTCTAGAGCAGGGGATAATGGCAGTTCCTGACTTAAGCCACGGTGAGGCTTAGCTAAACCATCAAATCTACGAGGCCCTTTGCAGGACCCACGCCTCATACTGGGTAGAAATAGTTCTATTTTTACTTGTTGGCCACCCCCAAATACATACTATCAGTATAGCCCTTCTATCATTTTATGCTCCAGTTTGATTAAGGAAAAACACCATTTTCTTACCCAAACCCATATTTAAACCGGTGACTAGCATTCTTCCAAGCTCCAGACCTGAAATTCCCAAACACTTCTTTGATAACAATACCTACTTCTGTGTCCTCACTCACTCACCACTTTCCTAACCAAAAACTTTCTCCTTCCCCACTTGTTCCTCTTTCTTGTCTGTTCCCAGTATGAGTGCTAAGTAGAAGCGGCTAGAATTAACGTTTACTTAGAGCCATTTAGCTGCTGGAATCTTAAAGTCCTTCCTCAAATCAAAACTATTTTGACTTCAGGAAGACAGGCTCCCAGTACCTTTGCTTAAAAGCCCCACGGGGACACTGGGACACAGGTTGTCTCTAGATGCTGATACAGTCCTTGCGAAGGGCACTTCAGTGGGGCCTTGACTTACGAGTTTAATTCGTTCCGTGACAGAGCTCGTAACTCAAATTACTTGTATGTCAAATCAAGACGTGAACGAGTGAGACACGTGATGCTGGGCTAATGTTGTGGCGTTCACTGTGACGTTCGCTGCGCCAACCAGCGGTGGGGTATGTGAAGCTGGCTCTTAACCCGAAGTTTAGCTCGCAACTCAAAGCAAAAAATCCGAGAGACGGCTCGTATCTCGAAAAACTCGTATCTCGAAAAACTCGTATCTCGAAAAACTCGTTAGTCGGGACACTCGTAAGTCAAGGCCCCACTGTATCTGTCAAAATTACAAAGGCACGTGCCCTGACCCGGCAGGCCCATCTGTGGCAATTTACCTTCTGCATCCACCAGGATGTGTGCAAAAGGACATATATGCTACGTTATTCCCTGGAGTGCTGTTTTCTGAAAGATAAGACACAACCCAGTGTCTATCAGGGGCAAGTTAAATAAGACTATGGCACATCCCTGCCGCGCAGCTATATCAAAAGTCAAGGAATGTGGAAGATGGATATAGAGAGAGAGAGCACACAACTATACTGTTGGGCAAAAAAGAAGGTATGGAACAGTGTTATCCCTATGCTACTCTTTGGGTAAAAAGATTGTTATTAAATTTATGTTTACATAAAGAAATGACTTTTTTTGTATTCCCATAAGGAAACCCTGAAAAATATACATAAGAGACCAATAAAATCAGTTATCTACGAACTAATTGATTATCTGTGCTGTGGGGAAGAACTGGGTAGAGTAGAATGAGGTGGAGACTTTTTCCCTTCAAAAAAAGATATTTTATTGATTTTCAGAGAGAGAAAAAGAGAGTGAAACATTGATTGGCCACCTCCTGCATGCTCCCAGCCTTCAACTGGGGATCGAGCCACAACCTTGAGGTGCACGGGGCCCAACCAACTGAGCCACACTGGCCAGGGCAAGACTTTTCCACTTTTTAATCAAATGCATGATTTGCCTACTAAAGGAATATTAAGAGAACATCCTCTATTACCTGCAGACTGAGGTCCAGACCTAACCCTGGCCGACCTAGGCAGCCTCATCGGGGACCCTCTCCTCCTATAAGCCACCCTCCCTGTTCCAGAAGGCACAGAGCCAGCCTGATGCCACTAGGCCCTGCTGCACCTCTGGGCACCCCATTTCCTCTTCCTGGAGAGCTCTTTCCCCTTCTCTGTCTGGCTGATGTAGACGCACTCTCATTCTTCAAAGCCTCGCAGGTAAAACCACTCCTTGCATCCGCTGAACGTGTCCCCACCCCATGGAATCCTGAGAGTATACGGACTGGAGTTACCCCTGGACACTTTCTCTCAGAGATTTTCTGGAATGTCCCTGCGGGCAGGGGCTGGGCCTTAAGTCAGCAGGGAGAAGTCTGTGCCCTGGCTACTTCTTTAGGTCCCCCAGTCCCATCCCACACCCCCCACCCCCACCTGCTCCACTCGCACCCACAGAGCTCTCCTTTGCCAGCACGGCAGAATGACCAGCCTTGCCGCTCCCCGGTCAGCGGTGCCCTGGGATCCCCGGCCTCAGGCTGGCAACCAGATGCCCACACCCTGCATGGCACCAGGTATTTACTCAAAACTGTGTGACCTAGCTGCTGGAGGTGTCCAGTGCCATGTCCAGAACCCCACCCTCCTTACATAAAAAGATTATTACTAAATGTACGTTTGCATCAAGAAATGACTCCTTTTGTGCTCCCATAAGGAAACCCTGGAAAAAAAAAAAAAGATACACAAAAGACCTATAAAATCAATTACCTGTGAGGAACTAATTGGGACTGCAGCTCAGTGAATCAGCAGGAGGGCATATCTGTGTTTTTGCTGTGCTCCAGGTGATTCGATGCTGAGCCACGTGGGCGAACCAGAGTCTCGGGGGGCTGGGGCAGAGCGTTTATGGCAACGGGAAAACAGACTGGTATCCCTGAGCATGTGGATTATGAAATACTTTTACAAACCAAGCAGAAACTGAACCGTCTACCGTCATCCTGACTTCCCCACCCCCAGGTGCGTCTGGCCCCACTCCTCCCACGCCGATTCTAAACAATATTCATGAGCAGGTCAACAGGCAAACCCGCTTCAGCCCACCCCAAGCGCACTGCACAGTGGCAAGCAATACCAGAATTTCCTTTCCTAGCAAAGGGCACTTTGGTCTAGTCACTGTTTGCAGAGTGGTGTTTGCTTTAAACCAGAAGCAGAGAGACTGAGGAAACTGGTTTGGCTGGTTTGCTGGGCAGGAGGGAGCACAGGGAGAGGTTTGAACTGGAGGTAAAACACATGGGAGGAGGTGCCTCAAACAGAAAGCACCACATACTGGGGGGGGGGGGCTATATTACTTAATATTCATCAAGCACTTGACACGCCCTATGGCTTGGATACTATTCTGCCCATTTTACAGATGGGAAAACAGAGGCTTAGAGAGTCCTTGTCCAATGTCCCCCGGCTGGCAAGGGGCATTACCTGGATTGCAATCTAGGCAGTCTGACTCAAGAGAAGGACTGGAGGTAGATTAAGAGGAAGGAAAGGGAAGAGGGAAAGTGCAGAAAGAGAAGGGACCTAAAGCCCTGCCAAGCATAAGCTGAGGTATATAAATGGGAAACAAATTAGAGAGAGGGAGAGAGGCCACCACCTATTTCTTTCTAATTGACCAAAGATGAAAAACACTTAAAAATGACTAACTGCCCTTCCATTTCCGAATCTGAGGTCTCCTTTCTCTGCCCTCCGAGGCTTTCAGAGGGAAGCACTCAGTACACTGTATCCCAGGGACACACTTATCACAAAGCTTCAAGAGCCACAGCCCCAGTGCTTCCCTGCCCATTTACAACCCCCGGCTAGGGCTGGCCTGAGGCCACAGAGTTTAAGAGGAAAAGGATCAGCCAGGCCCTCCGAGTAGTCAATATTTATTCAGTTGTTTATTCATTTATTCAAAACGGTATTTGACTGCCTGCTCCGTCCCTAAGAAATAGGAGCCACCATTTCATGACTCCTTATCTCTTTTTTTGCTTCTCTTATCTCTTTACATTTGTCCCACTTGCCTTTATGTCCAGCCCACACCTGCTTTATTCATTACTGTAATCCCAGGGCCCAGCCCAGTGCTGGCACTCAATAGTCAGGGGTTGACTCAACGGCTGAATGAATAGGAACAGTTTAATTCTCACGGCAAACCTGTATGGTTGCCTCCCATTTCACACATGGGGAAACTGAGGCTCGCAGAAGTAAACTGACTTACCCAAGGTCACACAGCTGAAATTCAAACCCGGATCTTTCAGGTACTTAGAGAGCGACCCCGCCCGGCCAAACGGATTTCATTCATCTCCTTGAAAGCCCAGAGCCCAGAGAGGAGATGGAAGCTGAGGCAGCGTGGAAACCCAGAAGTCTGGATTGTGACAGGCGCCTCCCGGGGACTTTCGGGTTTTGGCAGCTTCTGGGAGATGAGAGAGCTGATTGCTTCAGCGTCTGGCTTATCTGGGGCTACGCTTGGAAGGGAATGCGTAACAGACACCAAGGTGAGCATTTCGGAAGAAAAGGCTGGCTCAATAAAAAGCCCCGGAGAGCAAACAGGATTTCCATAACCACCTGGCTGGCAGAGAGGGAGGGCAGGAGCAGCAGCCAGCCTTCCTTAAATGGCCTTGCAGGGCCCAGGACCCCCGGGCCTCCGCTCCTAGTGAGACACAAAGGCAAGGGCAGGAGCACCAGCCATTAGTCTCCTCCCCGTGAGCTCTGACACAGATGTGAGTCCTCTGGGAAGTGATGGTTAGGAGTCTGAGAGGTGGGGGAGTGGGGATCTGATGATGTAAGATCATCCCAAAGCAGGTTTCTCTCTGGTTGTTTTTTTTTTAAAGCCCATTTAATTAGGGGGCCGGCAGAAGGTTCCCACCACCTTTCGGCACATCTTTTAGAAAGAAGAGGAAATGGGTGTACTTAATCCACGCAGGTGGGTGCCTGTGAGCAAGGTCAATCCATCATGCAGCCAGAGTTCAGACCCAAAATACAAGCCTTGTTTGCCCAAGGCCAGGTGGCAGAGGAAGCAAAGCAAGGAAATCACGGGTTTCAAACCCTGCCGCCTTCCTCCCCACCACCTCCAGTCGACTTAAAGTGGAGTGAGACCTGAAAACCAACTTGTGCTCAGAAAAGGGAAGATAATCAGAAACTAAAGAACCCATTTACAGCTGGGTTTGGTTTGTGTTTGTGTGTGTGTGTGTGTGTGTGTTTGGGGGGGGGGGGTGGGCTTTGTTTTTAAAACATTCTCCATTCTAGAACATGGAGAGAAACCAATAGAACAAATACAAGGATCTCATGGGGCACAAAAATGCCCCAAAGCCCCCCGAGTTTAGCCAAATCCTACTGTGACGCTCTACGGTCACTGGTGGACAGAAAGTGACAGGTTCCTTCCTTGTTTTCGAACTCCCATGCAGCAAATTCTCCACGGAGCCACCGGGCTCTGGAGTGGGCCGCTTTCAAAGAATTAAAACGCAGGAGCCATGAAACTCCACCCAGGGTTCTAACCTGCTGACGTGGATAGAATGGGCGTGAGGGATGCCCCTGGAACCTTGAGATCGTGTGCAAATTCTCCCTGGGGCCAATGTTTAAGCCTGGTGGTAATGTAACGTTCCTCCATTTTCTACATTTTCTACCCGGTCCTAGGAGAGTGAGGCCACCTCCCTAAACCGTCCCCCCCCCCACCCCCCCCCCACCCCGCCCCCTGCTTTTTTAAATCACAAAGCCAGTTCCCTGAGGTCCCCTGTGTGGTTTCTCACAAGGGCACTTCTGTCCCGGGGTAATTCCACACTGGATCGATGGGAAGGGACCCCATAGCCCAAAAATCCCCCCCAAAGTGAAATGTCAAGAAATCTGTTGAGTGGATGCGGGTGTGCGGCCATAAAGGAGCCTGAAACCAGCCACACAAGCAGCTGGTGGAGACCGCCTCTCCCATCAGGACCACCAGCTGCAGGCCCCTCCACCTCCCACCTGGTCTGAGCTGTCTCTATCACCGCCCGCCTCCTCCAGGGTCGGCCCTGTCAACACCTCCGCTCTTCCAGGCACACAGGGAGGATGGAGTCCACTTCACAGTGGACGCTGATTCCCCGAGCCCCTCTTTCCTTGTTGACATTACAGAGAAGAGAAGGGGAGAGCAGGAGAGAGACCAGAGGGGAAACCCTGAGCAGACAACTACATTGCTTTCTGCTTCAGTTTTCTCATCTGCCAAATAGAAGGAACAATGGTGCCCACCCTCCTAAGGCTCTTGGGAAGATTAAATGAGGTAAAATATGGGAAGCACTTGCCCCACCGTCCAGTGAACAGCAACCAATAGGTGTTGTTATTAATAATAATAACGAATATGTAACAATAGTATTATTGGTCAAACACAAGAGGGATACAAACGAATCCCATCCACCCTTGGTGCTACCAGATGTCTTGATTCAGGAAAACAGTGACCAGCACGTGTGTTGGGACACCCCACACACACCTGCACACACGCTCCCGTTCCTAATCCCTGAGCCCTTCCTCCTTCAAGGCTGGGTCAGTGCTGACTCCTTCCAGAAGCCAACCCTCCCTGCCCGCTGATACCCATCAAACATTCCAGGCACCACACTGGATTGATGGGAAGGGACCCCATGTCCCACTGTGCCCTCTCAGTGGGTGCTGGGACATTCTCAGCAACCTGCTGGCGCAGGCAGTGCGGAAGGCAGGGCTGGAATATCCCTCTATCTCAGTTCATTCCCAGGTGCCTAGCACAGGGTGGGGCAGAACATCAAGCAGGAACTGGCCAAGTAATTCGGACCCACGGCAAAAATCCGGCAAACACTTCCTGCCTGACCCCAGAGAACACTCCACACACCACACACAGGCCTCAGGAAAGCAAACACTTTTTAATCAATCAAGCTTCAGTTTCTTTCTCTGTAAGGGGGAGGGCGGGGAGAGAATGCCACCCACTATTGGAACAAATTCCAAAGTTCAAAAAAAAATTTTTTTTCAAACAACAGGGTGATAGCTGTAGATGTTTCACGTGGCCCAAGATTAGAAGAATAAGCAATGAATTCCCTCAGGGGGTTGCGGGTGATTTCTGGCTTCAAAAAATGTTTCTCTTATTGTTATGATAACTCGCCCCAATCAACTAAAATCAGGCGGGAGGAGAAAGCGGTTTGGGAAGAAGAAAAAAAAAAGCCTCTGGGAATCGGTGAAACCAGAAGAGAAACCAACCTTCCCTGGTTTTCGCCCCAGGGCCACCGTGGATTGAAACAAAGCAGACTCTAGAATTCTGATTATCTCAGCGATAAAAAAGCCCAGAAAAGAAAAGAGAAAGAAAAAGACATTACTCCTGGGGAGGGGGGTACCACCTGTATCCAAACGTTTTCATTTCTGTGAGCAAAAAGCCAAGGCTTCATTACTAAGCGGGCTCCCCAGCCACCTGAGCTGGTGCCGAACCGGGCCTGGGAGCGCGGCGCGTCCCAATCCCCACTCCTCGGGCCGCCGTCCCTGGGCGAGCGGACCCGCCCTCTGAGCCTCCCTTCGCTCATCTGTGAACGGGGAACTCCCACTTCCCCGCGCCCGCCCTCCCCACACATATTAGATATTTGCGGTGGGAAATGACAGCCCGTCTCTAAACGGGCCAGGACAATGGGCGGCACCCTGATGGCCTCCAACAAGTGCCCCCTCCCTGTAACATAACTCCCCCGCCACCGCCGTGCTCAATGAGACCGAAGCCTAGACCCCCACATCTGTGTACACCCCAAAGGCGCGTCCTCTGAGCCACGGAAGAGGCGCTTGCCCAGTCCAGCCCCTGGACGTGGGGGCGCCAGTCCTCGGACCCTCCCCACTCCCCCCGCCGGCCCGGGAGCTCACCTCTGCCCAGGACTCGGCCTCTCTCCAGGTGCCGCCGGGGCACCGTGAACGTGTAGCTCTCGGCACCGAAGCCGGGGCGGCAGGGCTCCGGCTCCTGGCAGAGCCGCGATGGGACCTGGGGAAGGCGAAAAGGACGGGGCCGGGGTGACTTGGGGGGTCCCCTCCGGCCCACACCGAAACCCCACTGCGCGCCCCTCCCCGGCTCGCAGCGTCGGGATCGTGGGAGGGACCCGCCGCTGCTCCCGGGACAGGCGGCCGCGGCGAATTCATCCCGGGACCCGAGGCCGCCGAGCACCCAGGGCCGCCCGGGAGAGGGGCTGCGGGGTCCCCTCCTCCCGACCCGGCCCCCCTTTCCTTCCGTCTCCTTCCGTCCTCCTGGAGGCACCTTTGCTCCCCAACTCCACCTGCCGCCCCCCCCCCCGGGGCCGCCCCCGCTCCGGGTCTGGCTCCCGGACCCTGGGCGCCCTAACTAACAACTTTTCACTTTCTCATCCCGGGGCCGCCCAGACCTACTTACCTCCCGTCCTCACCTGGCAGGTGCCCGCATTTCTACCGACTCCTCCTGCGCTGCCTCGGGGCCGCCCCACTCCTCCTGGCTCCCCTGCACTCGCACCCGGGCTCCCCCGTTCCATACCCCGCCTTCTCGGCTGCACGCCCCCCTCCGCCCCTCCCCATTCCGCAGCCGAACCGGAGTCCCCCCCAGCCTGCACCGAGCGCGCCCGCCGAGGGGAGCGGGGCGGTGGGCAGAGCCGCGCTCGCTCTCACCCGCGCCCGCCCCGCCCGGCCCAGGGCGCCGCCGGCTTAGGCCGCTCCGGGGCCTCTGGACGCAAACTTTCTTGGAAGAAGGGAGAGCGGGGACGACAGGAGAGCGGGAGGGACGACAGGAGACGGAGGGACTGGGGGCCAGGCGCGGAGGACGGGCCCGGAAGGCGTCCCCGGAAAGCCAGGGGCCCGACGTACCTGCAGCAGCAGCGGCAGCAGCAGGGGCAGCAGTAGGGGCGCGGAGAGGCTGCGGCACGGAGGGCCCATGGCGGGCCGGGAGGGTCGGGTCGGCGGGGCCGGAGTCGGGCGGAACTTCCAGGAACACGCAGGTGCTCGGAGGCTCCCAGCGCCACTGAGTAGGGCTGCGCCGCAGCCGCCAGGTGAGCAAGTGAGGCCCCGCCCACGGCACCACTGATTGGCTGAGGTTGCACCTGCCGCCCGCAGCCAATGAGCGGCCGGCGCGGCCCCGGCTTCCTCCGCTGGCCCCGGGAGGACGGCCCGCCCCCCGCCCCGCCCCCGGCCTCGCGCTGACCTGGTGACCCGACCCGCTGGACCGCGGTTGGTAGCACGAGGGTTGGGTGCCGGGGCTCCGGGATTGCTGTTACCACCAAGTTGGAAGCCGGCCTCGCAGCGGGTGGCTCACTAACACCTGGGCTTCCCCCTTCATCTCGTTCTGTCCTTGTAACTGCGGGTCTCCCCCGGCTCTTGTCTGCAAATCAGTTCACCGGGCGGGACTCAGCTTCTTCACCTTCCAGATGGGAATAATAATCGCAAATGCCTCCCTATGTTGTGAGGTTGCCATACATTTAATGAGACCAATATTTCCTGCACAATATTAGCTCTGTAGATAGGAGTCATAATAATAGCAACAATAGGTGCTGGGCCCCACTGGGGGGGGGGGGGGGAGGGGGTGTGTGCAGGGCAGCGGATCAATCAGTGATTCTCTCTCATCATTGATGTTTCTCTCTCTCTCTCTCTCTCTCTCTCTCTCTCCCTTCCTCTCTGAAATCAATACCACTCAAACCTGTTATTTGCAAATAACTTTCAATGTCCTATAGTAAATCAATGTCAAAGCCAAGACTAGAACCTGAGATCTCTTGATCCCCAGTCTGGGTCTCTTAACACCACACCATAGCCACCATACCCTTCTCTAGAGAATTCTGTCCCCAGTAAAATAATTGTAGGATCCCACAAAGAATAGACATGCAAATGTTATCCAGGGGCCAGCCGCATCCGCGTGGTTTGGCTACCCTGACAAGAGCACCATCATTCCCTTCACTCGCCAAACATGGTCAGAACTGCAACCCAGTGTGGAGTCAGCTGCTCACTAACTGTTCTCATCTCTACAAATGGGTTGATAGGAGATAATGCAAGAAAATCACTTAGCAGAGTACTTGGCACCTAGTAGCAAGGGCTCCTAAATGTTTGGTGTGGAGGTTGTTTTTGGAAAGGGCCACCCCCTTCCCCCCTTCCACATGGGGAAGGCCTTGTTTATTAGAATAGTTCACCCAGAGGCGCTTAAAGATAAACCTGAGTCCATTGAAGCTACTTTCTCAGCCCCAGAAGGGAAGCAATGTCTCAAAGCAAGACTGTTTAGGGTCAGCTCAGTCCCCCTCAACCTGTCTGTCCCCTCCGTTTTGATGACTTTCCCCATCTGCCCCTTAGTTTTAATGGGTTTCTGAGCACATGCCCAGGCCATTTGGATTTCTGCATCTTGGCTCTCCCTGCCTCTTAACCCACCAGGAGGCTCGGAGGGAAAAGGCTCCAGTATTCCCTTCCCACTGAGGCTCCTGCTGGACTGGACTGTGCATTAAACAAGATAATGGAAACAGAGAAAGAGGCGTTTTCCCCATGGGGCGGCCTTGTTCGTTTATTTTTTTTTCTCCCAGTTATGTAAAAATACATATTTTATACCATCGCTCGGCCCAGGGAGCCCTTAGGGCTTTGTTTTCCTCTGCCCAGCAAGCCCTGGCCTTGGAACTTCGCAGTGACTCTCATCGACTCTTCCATTACACTCTGATAATTCAATAAAAAGGATTTCAGAAAACAATTAGGGGCAGTGTAGACAGGTCTGGAGAGATGCCGTCTTCAGACTTCTCAGCAAGTCTTTCTCCAAGTTCCACGAAATTGATCACGAAGGGCTGCCCTCTCTCAACTGTTAGAAATAAGGCGAGCCCCCGAAATCAGGGGTCCTGGTAGCATACTTGGGAGGGAGCCAGACAGCAAGGCAAACACCTCTACTCCTGCAGGAGGGTGTGCAGCACGGGTCTGGGAGCACAGGCACACTGAGCAGGTGGGCGGTCCACTCAGGCTTTTAGCGCCCACGATCTGTCCCTCACTCTTGATTGGAAGAACTTAGGCTCCCAGTCTTGCGTGATTGGCTAATTTAAAGGAAGGGGTTGACCTTTGCCATTTGAAAATGGTGGCCCCCAAGGGAGCTGCAAGTCACATGGGCCAAATTGAAGGCTGCCTAAACTCCCTTCTTTGGCAGAGAAGATGAGTTGTTTCTTTATTTAACTCTTTTCTTCAAACTCGGCTATAACATGACTTTCATGCTCTGCAGTGTCTAGGACAGGGGTGGGCAAACTTTTTGACTCGAGGGCCACTATGGGTTCTTAAACTGGACCGGAGGGCCGGAACAAAAGCATGGATGGAGTGTTTGTGTGAACTAATATAAATTCAAAGTAAACATCATTACATAAAAGGGTACGGTCTTTTTTTTTTTTTTTAGTTTTATTCATTTCAAATGGGCCGAGTCTGGCCCGCAGGCCGTAGTTTGCCCACGGCTGGTCTAGGAGAAGACTGTTTTGCTGTTTGGTCAATGCAGTTTTCATTAACCTTTAGATAAGACCCCTCATACATGGGATGATATAACATCCACTACTGTCATTCCCTTCCATTCTCCAAACCATCGCTGAATTGCAGAAAGGATCCTCAATCCCAGGTCCTCAGCTAACTCATCAGCTAGACTTGTTAATCCCTGCAGGGCCTTAGTGATGGTCCCGTCTGGAGCTGTGTTGTCAGGGATGAGTATACGACACTGGTCCCCAACATTACATAAACTCCTCCTTTCCTGCCAGAATCATATCCAGGGCCAATCTATTCTCCGACGTCATCCTGCTGGTAGCATCTAGTTGTTCAGCTATACCTTTACCTGAATCTTGAGTATAGTTAACAATCCTTTGCTGGTTATAGTAGATGTAATTAATCCAACCCACGTTCTTGTTTACAGTGGACCGCCAGCACAGGACAGATTCAAATCCTGCAGCAATCTGATTTCTAGCCGTAAACTCATTTGGCACTAGATTTAGGAATAGTGCCCAATGGGATCTGTGTACATATGGGGACCCAAGGAGCCCCCTGGACTCTCTCTCCTCTTCCTGGTCTGTCTGTCCTTTGAAAGAGGTTTACGGTATGCCGAAGTGAAAGGGGTAGGCAGTTGTATCAGAGCGCACGTTCCGCTCCAACTGCTGGGCAAGGCCGCAAGCAATGGTCCCTGACAGTACCACCAGACACCAGCAAGGGGTGTCCACAGTGCAGAATGGTGGGCTTCTGAGGATACTCGGCCATTTACGCATCCGGATAAATTTCTCATCAACTATGAGCACTGGTCTCCCCCTTGAGAGGCAGGAGGTATAGTTTACGGCTGTATCGTTTTAGGGGGGTGGGCGGGGGGCCGGGTCCTAGCTCTTTAACTCTGTTAGATGGGAACAACAGGGCCAGAGTCTTACAAGAAGCATTTCCCCAGGCGGTTTCCTCCTGGTACAGGGCAAGCACATTTTCCATCCTGTTGCTGCCTAAGGTCCATCCGAATGGGAATGGGACCACTTGGGCCGCTAACCTTCCGGCAGCGCAAGCATTAACAGTCGCTTTTATTTAGGGCGCGTATACTGAATATTGAGTCCATTCCACCCAGGCATTCGTTCCCTTATAGCCTACTTCTATTTGCATGGTGGGGCAGTGGTCTAGGCCCTAGACCAAGGGTCCTTAAACTTTTTAAACAGGGGGCCAGTTCACTGTCCCTCAGACTGTTGGAGGGCCGGACTATAGTTTAAAAAAAAACTATGAGCAAATTGCTATGCACACTGCACATATCTTATTTTGAAGTAAAAAAACAAAACAGGAACAAATACAATATTTGTATTTGCATGTGGCCCGCGGGCCATATTTGAGGACCCCTGCCCTAGACTCTAGGGGAATCTTGTCCTGTGCCATCTATTCCTAAATCTAGTCCTAGCCAATCCTTTGGCCCAAAGGCTGAAATATCCAAGTCATTCAAGTTATCTGCAACCAATAACTTAACTGGGTAAGCATGATCTGAATTGTACACATTTCTCCAACCCACATTATAAGCCGCTGCAATTTTCCAGATTCCTAAAGCAAATAGAACCCAGTCTCACAGTTTTCAGCATTACTTTCAAGGGGCTACATCCTGGTATGGCCGTCCAGGTTGAGGTGTCCACCCGGAGAAGCTGATGGTCCGCCCTTAACCCATGAGTGATGGGTCCAACCTCGTTCTGCAGTTCGGACAGCAGACTCCACGGTAAGCAAGACAAGGTAGGGTCCTTCCCAGGAGGATTCCAACGTATTTCCCTCCCAAGTCTTGATTAGAATGAACGTGTCTCTCGGTCGATGGCGATGGCCCAGAAACTCCAGAGGAGGGTTCTGAGCGGACCCCGGCTCAGTGTGCGTGTGCTCCCAGGCCCTGTGCTGCACACCCTCCTGCAGGAGTAAAGGTATTAGCCTTGCTGTCTGGCTCCCCAGCATGCTTTGTGTTCTACCAGGACCCCTGATTTGGGGGGCTCGCCTTATTTCTAACACGATGGCCTTTGGTCTCGAGCTGGTGGAGGGTTCAAATTCTTGTTCTGCCACTAGCTGGGGGGGCACCCATAAAATGGGGGTGTTGGTAGCATTTAATTCACAGGTTCTTGCAAGTGACCTCAAGTTGGCTTTTCCGACTCTTGGCTCAGTACATTCCCTTCCCAGTTCTGAGCCAAATTGTGAGTCCCCAGGAAGCCTCTCCACCGCCAGGCCCTCCTTTCCCCACCCCACCCCCACCTTTAAAGTCTCTGAGGCTACCTATGGCCTCAGCTTGGAAAAATGTTCACACTCACTGGTTAGTCTTTTCAACCCTCCCCGGGTCATTTGCATTTTAAAGAGGGCACTGGGGTGTGCTTCTTTCAAAGAATAAAACCTCAGGAGCAGTTACACTCCACCCAGGGTCGTTAACCTGGTCAGTGGGTGGACCGGGGGAAGAGGGGGTGCCCATGGAGCCCTGAGATTGTATGCACACCCCTCGGTGCAGGTGGTGAGTTTCATTGCTTTCATAAGCTTCTCAAATGGGGTCAAGGAAAATCGAAATCTTGAAGCTGAGATCTCTTTGAGGGCCTGTCCACTGCAAACGGTAGACGTTCAGGCATCAAGAGGGAAAGGAAATGTTGACCAGAGAGGCCTTGCCAGTGCCCTCCAGGGGGATGACAGTCCCAACCGCTGGTGCTAACGGGGCGTCCTTCCTTGGGGTGACAAACTCCAGGTTCCCTTATTGCAGGCGTGTCTCCGAAGGGCTTTCACATCCCGTGTCCAGGTGACTGCTCAGCCTGGGGCTAATGATTAATCCCTCTGGCAGTCCTATCCTTTTCATCTCGGGACCAAAGGCAGTAAAATTGGTTCTCAGACTGGGAGGGGCAGCCCTGCCCCAGGCTCTGCTGAGAGGAGCCCAACCCCACAGCTACAGAGGGAGGAATCCCAGGGAAACTGGACTTGCTGGGACTGCAGTCACATCGGCTCCCGGCAGTGTGGGGAGAGGAGGGTCCATTCTAACGGCTCCTGGGGGCTCCTGACACCTCTGCTAACTTCTGCCTCCTGCCAAACTGACAGCCAGTTATGTCTGCAAAAAAACCCAAAACACTCCTATTTCAAACACAAAGCAAATAGTCAAATGTATACCCTGTATAGAATAATGAAACATCGAGTATCTACCATCTAGCTTCAGCAGTTATTTTTTGTAACTTTTATAATTTGTAAACTTTGTAATTGCACCAAATCTTGTTGCATCTTTTCACCCTGCATTTTTTAAAAATTAAGACTGAAAAAAAAACAAACAGTGTTAGGTTCACTGCAAATTTGAGGGGAAGATACACAGATTTCCAATATATCCCCGGCCCCATACATATATAGCCTCCCCCCCAAGACCAACATCCCCGATCATAGTAGTACGTTTGTTAGACTTGATGAACCTACATTGACACATTGGTGTTGTATGCTCTACGGGTTTGGACAAATGTATACTACTACTACAGTATCACACAGAGTCGCTTCACTACCCTAAAAATGCTCTGTGCTCCAGCTACCTGTTCGTCCCACCCTCCCCTAACTGCTGGCAACCACTGATTTTTTTTTTTTTTTTAATTTTGTTACTCCTCACCTGAGGATATATTTTCCATTGACTTTTAGACAGAGTGGAAGGGAGGGGGAGAGACAGAGAGAGAGAAACATCGATGTGAGTGAGACACATCAATTGGTTCCCTCCCGCACGTACCCTAACCCGGGCCTGGGAATCAATCCTGCAACCGACGTACATGTCCTTGACCAGAATTGAACCCAGGACCCTTTAGTCTGCAGGCCGATGCTCCAACCACTGAGCCAAACGGGCTAGGTCTCAACCACTGATCTTACTGTGGCCGGTTGGGCCTTTTCCAGAATGTCATATTGGAGGCTTTTCCGATTGGCTTCTTTTACTTAATAGCATGCACGTAAGTTTCCTCTATGTCTTTTCATGGCTTGATAGCTGATTTCTTTTTAATGCTGCATGATTTTCCATTGTCTGAGTGCATCACAATTTATTTATCTATTCACCTACTAAAGGACATCTTGGTTGCTTCCAAAATTCGGCAATTATTAATAAAACTGCTATAAACATCCACGTACAGGTTTCCGTGGGTGTAGGCTTCCAGCTCCTTTGGGTAAATACCAGGGAGCAGGATCGCTGGGTTGTATGGGAAGAGCATGTTTGCTTTTTTGTAAGATATTGCCGCTGTCTTCCAGAGTGGCTGCACCGTTTTGCATTCCCACCAACAATGAATGAGAACTCCTGTTGGACCACACCCTAAGCATTTGGTGTGTCAGTGTTTTGGATTTTGGACATCCTTTTTTTTAATTTTTGTTACAGAGAGGAAGGGAGAGAGATAGAGAGTTAGAAACATCGATGAGAGAGAAACATCGATCAGCTGCCTCCTGCACACCCCCTACTGGGGATGTGCCCATAACCAAGGTACATGCCCTTGACCGGAATCGAACCTGGGACCCTTCAGTCCGCAGGCTGATGCTCTACCCACTGAGCCAAACCGGTTAGGCTGGACATTCTTTCAGGTGTGTAGCCCCCCTTTTTTCGTTTGTTTGTTTGTTGTTTTTTTCAGAATATTTTAAAGCAAATCCCAAATACCATGTCATTTCCCCTGTAAATAGTTCAATCTGCATCTCTGAGAAATACATTCCTTAAACATGACCAACAATATCTAATAAAATTCATAGTAACTCCTCAATATCATCCAATGGCTAGGCCGTATTTGGAAAAATAAAAAGGTCTCTTTTATAATTAGCTTGTTTGGATCAGGACCCAAGCAAGAGCCACATTGGACTGTTGTGCCTTTTTATATCTATAATGGTCTCCCCATCTCTTTTTGTTCAGCTTTTTTGAGTTATAATTGACAGCACATATTTAAAGTATATAATTTAATAAGCGTGGGCATATGCATACACGGTGAAACCATCAGCACAGGCAAGATAATGAACAGACCCCTTTTTTGCTTGTTTCTATTTTGACATAATTCCAGATTTACAGAGGACAATTGTGTTTTGTGCTTTTCTTAAAGGGCTCTTTAAAATTATATATATGTGTGTGTGTGTGTGTATATATATATATATCTCAGATCATTTGTCCTGCCTTTTATATTTGGTCAGATGCATCCTCATGATGTCATGGAACATGCCCCTCTATCCCATATGTCACATAAACTGGTACTCAGAACTAGATTTGATTCAGATTCCATTTTTTCAGGCAAAAATATTTCATCCTGAGTATTTCCCATATTAGAAAAACAGTTCATACTGAGTACTTCCTATTAGAAAGCCAGAAATTGTCCGGTTGACTCTATTAGAATAACTCAGATGCAGTTGGCGTCAGCTCAGCCTTCCATCATCATCAAGTCCATCACCAGCCTTTCACCCTGTGGTTTTAGCACCATGGATGGTGGCTGTCCAGGTCCATTAGCTTATTGGGGCAAACAATAAACACTTATTAAGTACCCCTCTGTGGCAGGCACTCTGCTTAACACTAGGGACAAAGAAATAAACAAAATATGGTCCCTGCCCTTAAGAAGCTCATAGGTTAAAAAAAAAAACAACACACAAAAAACAAGTTCATAGGTGATGAGGGGTACAGACAGGTGAAATCCAGCCATTTATTTATTAAGTATTATTGAAGGCTATACACCAGCCATTGTGCTAAATGCCAGTGAGTGCAATATACAGTGTAATAAAATGGTAGCTGCCACTTCCTGGAGGCCACTTCTCTCAGCAGCCCTCATACAGCCCTTTGGGTGCAACCACTACACCCATTTCAGGGATTTGGAAGCAGAGTCTCAGAGAGGTAAAAAGATACACAGCAACAGTGACAGACCTGGAATTTGAACCCACAGCCACGGGCCTCCAAAGACCCTGGATCTTCATGCCATACTCCTGAAGTCAGGGCTATTATGGCCAGGTGCCGTATGAACTGGGAGGCAAACCTGACTTCCTTTAGCGAGAAATGGTCTGTCGAGTTGACCTGGAATTCCTGACTCCAGGGCAGCCAAGAGAAGGTGGCAAGAGCACAGCTTCGGCCTGGCTGGAGCTTCCCGTACACGGAGGGGTGGGGCGTGATGAGCACGGAAACCAGAGGGCCAGGCCCTGGGCCCGACCATTCAGCCCTCCAACCTGCAGAGCAGAAAGTATTGCCCCCACTTTCCAGAGGAGGAGACTGAGGCTCAGAGAGAGCAGACAGCCCGGTCGTGGCGGAGGTGGGCTTGAGGCTGGTGCCCCAGCTCCAAAACCAAATGGCACAATGGTGCCCAGCAAGGACGCAGGTGCCTCCCCGCCGCCTGGGTCTGAACCCTGCTCTGCCACCTGCGAGTTATAAGCGTTTGAAGGAGTCAGTTTCCTCCTCTGGGGATTACAGTAGCACCTACTTGGTTGGCTGATTGCCAGCACCAGGTGAAAGAACCTGAGTACATGTGGCGAGCAGGGAGTGCTAATAAACACTAATTATTGCTCATTTCACATTCTGCAGTTCTCAGGAGTGGGGGCTTCTCTGAGTGGAGTCCCTGGCAGCAGGCTCCCCCAGCCCACCTCTCACCTCCTCCGGAGCCCAGGGGCGAGGGAGCCGCTGCCAAGGAGCTAGCTCCACGGCTGGCTGGGTGCCCTCTCTTTGCACAGATACCTTTGTACCCGGTGACTCAAGAAGACAGATAAGGTGCCACAGAATAGCTGCCGGGGCCCCACAGACCTGTTGCTTCCTGTCTCCCACCTGCGAGCAGAGAAGGCCCCACCCCACCCCGGCCCGGCTCGGCTCTCAGAGCCAAGGACCCTGCCAGGTGGGATGGAGAGATAAAGCTTAGCCCAGGTTCCCGGAGCCAACCTTCTCCAGGCTCAGCAGCCAATGAAATCACCCCCTCAACCCAAGTCATAGATATTTGGAGACAAAGGGCTTTTATTTTTTGTAATTAAAATATGTTATTGTCTTGCCCTAGCTGGTTTGGCTCAGTGGATAGAGCATCAGCCTGTGGACTAAAAGGTCCCAGGTTCGATTCCGGTCAAGGGCATGTACCTGGGTTGCGGGCACATCCCCAGTAGGAGGTGTGCAAGAGGCAGCTGATCGATGTTTCTCTCACATCGATGTTTCTAACTCTCTATCCCTCTCTCTTCCTCTCTGTAAAGAATCAATAAAATATATATATTTTTTAAAATGTTATTGTCTTAATTTATGCCCTCGAATTCATACTGTGAAGCCTTCATAATTTAATTTCCCTTTAAAATGGAACTCTGTGCCCCGGTCAGGTGGCTCAGTTGGTTAGATCCCCCCGGCCTGATACCCCAAGGTTGTGGGTTCAATTCATAGTCAGGGCACATGCCGGGTTTGGGGGCTCAATCCCCAATGTGGAGCGTGCAAGAGGCAGCCAATCAATGAATCTCTCTCATCATTGATGTTTCTATGTCTCTATCCCCCACCCTTCCTCTCTGAAATCAATAAAAATATCTATTTTTTAAAAAGTTAAAAATAAAAAGCAACTGAGGAATGCATAAATAAGTGGAACAACAACTCAATGTTTTTCCTTCTCCTTTTCTTTCTCTCTAAAATCAATTAAATATTTTTAATAAAATAAAACGGAACTTTGTGGCTAACACAATTTATTTATCAAATTCCAGGAGGTGACTAGAACATTGCAGGGGACTGACCTTGTAACTTGAAGCAGAATCCCTTTCCTTCCCCGGCTCTCAGTCTCCTGCCTGTAAAATGACTAGTTGGCCTGAAAAAGACCCTTTCATTCTTCTGCATCTAAAACTCCTGACTCTGAGCCTTTTCGGATTGGGAACGTGTCACTGGCCAGGTCCACATTTCCTTCCCTGGGGCCAGTTCTCCTGTGAGTAATATTTATGGAATCATGATGCTGTCTGTTTTGCTTTGTTTCTGCTTTTCAGTTTTCAGACTCAACCTCCGTCTGGTTGGAGTCTAAAAAGCACAAAATATTTAATTATAGTCACAGAACAAAATGGAAATACTATGAATAATATATAACTATTAAAAATTGGAAGTTGCTTCAGAGGGAAGCTGGGAAGCTTGATAAGGACACAACTTCCTCCTCTCCCAACAGTTACTTCTCTGGAGAGGGGAATTTAGGTAAGTGGTGAGTTCACTCTTATTCATTATTATGCTTTATAACTTACATTATAATTTATTTATTCTCTCTCTCTCTCTCTCTCACTCGCTCTCTTTTAATCCTCGCCCGATGATAGTTTTTTCCATTGGTTTCTAGAGAGAGTGGAAGAGAGGGAGGAGGAGGAGAGAAAGAGAGAGAAACATCAATGCGAGAGAGACAAATTAATTGATTGCCTCCCCCACACACCCTGACCAGGTCTGGGGATCAAACCTACAACCATGGTACATGCCCTTGACCAGGAATCAAACCCGAGACCCTCCAGACCACAAGCGAACGCTCTAACCACTAAGCCAAACCAGCCAGGGCTATTCTCTTTTGATTTCAAATATTACCTCTTTAAAATACAAAGAAAAAGTAATGAGGGCAAAAGAAAATTTAAGACATAAGGAGTAACCTAAGTTGGTCTCTTCCTCCACAAGTGCGAACTTGCTGTGACCGGGGCGAGCACTGAACCCTTTCTGGATATATCTAAACCGATCGAAGCGGGTGGGTGGAGGTTGGCAACGAAAAGGAATGAAGCTCTGATACACGCTCCAACATGGGTGAACCTGGAGAACATCAGGCTAAGTGAAAGAAGCCAGACACAAAAGACCACATACCTTATGGTTCCATTTTTATGAAATTTCCTGAATAGGCAAATCTGTGGAGACAGAAAATAGATTAGCGGTTGCCTAGGGCTGGGCAGGATTGGGGGTAGGAGGGAAATTGGGAGTGACTGCTAATGGGTACGGGACTTCTTTCAGAAAGGGATGAATATGTTCTAAACTTAGATTGTGGTGATGATGGCGCTAAAACATATTGAATCGAATGCTTTAAATGGGTGAATTGTGTGGTTTATGAATTTTATCCGAATAAAACTGTTTCATGTTTTTAAGTGGGGCGAGTGTCTTGCTAAGAGCAGTCTTAGGAGAGGGGTGATTTTTGGAGCCCTATACCTCCTACTGTTTTTGTCTCACAAATGGAAAAACCGAGGAACCTTTTTCCCATGCACATATATAACTACAACAACAACAACAATAGTGGCTGTCACTTATACAACACTTCCTATGTGCCAGGCCCAAGTTCAAGGCACCTTTACTTTCATTAGCCCGTGTGCCTCTATGAGGGAGACACTGCCTTGTCCCCACTGGAGGAAACCCAGAGGTAAAGTGAGTTGCACGGCTAGGAAGTGGCGGAGCTGAGACAAAGGCCCCAGGTGCCAGGCCCTGCGCTCAGCACCGTGACACAAAGTCCATCCTGAAAGCCACCAGGCCCTCCACTGTCCGGGACGAATGACCCAACCAGCCCAGTGCTAGGATGACCCATCATCCCTGTCTGCCAGGGACAGAGAGGGTTCCCGGAATGGAGGACTTTAGTGCTCCACGCAGGAAAGTCCTGGGCAAACAGGGATGAGTTAGTCACCTTCCCACTGTCCGGGAGCACTGTTGACTGTGTGTGTGTGTATGTGTGTGTGTGTGTGTGTGTGTGTGTGTGTGTACATGCATGTGCTCACCTACTCATGAGATCATGAAAGGGGTGTATCTTGGTCTTCCCAGGCCCAACAGTTCTCAGAGAGAACCCAAGTTTGTAGGAAGGGAGGGTGGTCATGCTGGAGCAGATATGGCAGGTGGAGGGAGTGTCCTGCAGGGGTGGAGACCAGCAGAGCAATAAAACCAGGGCAAAGAGCAAGGTTTCCATCACAACCTGAACAAAAACTCCAGAGTCCATTCTGAGGAGGGGGCGGGGCCCCCACTTTCCAGAGTGACTCTCCAACTTCTCATTCGCTGGCTCACCCATTCATTCATTCGTTGGGCAAACGCTCACTGGGCACCTACCATGTGCCAAGCGCTTTGCTGGTGAGGGAGGAGCCTCCCTGCCCTCAAGGAGCTTTTGGTCTGTGGGATAAACGACGAGGGAACCACGTATTTACCTGGTGAAATATTAATAATATTTAACAACTGGCAGAGCCTGGACGCTGGGCCAGTCAAAATGAACACCAGCCAGTAAGACCAGAGCAGGATCCCTGGGCACCTGCTGTGCCAGGCTTCACCCCTTTGGTTGCTGGGTGGTGGGGGGTTTGGGGGTCATGGGAGGGGCTGCAGGTGTGGGGAGCACTTGAGGGACTCAGGGAAGCAGCTGGTAACCAACAGATACGGAAAATTTTCAATACAGAATTTTAGCAACTAGAATAGCCATATTAGTGACCGGCTGAAGTCCAGCCCAGGTGATAATGATCGGAGATAACAAGGCCTGTGATGGGGAGGCACAAGGGACTCAGGAAAGCTTCCTGGGGGAAGCGACATCTAAGATGAGTTAACTGGCATGTTCTTGGCAGAGGGGGAGGGCTCAGCATTTCAGGAAGTTCAGGAGAGCTGGAGGCCGGAGAGGCAAGAGATTAGACAGGCAGGTAAGGATGGGGGTGGTGGGAGGCTGTGTTAATCATGGTCAGCAACTTAGACTGTGTCCTCAGAGCAGTGGGGAGCCGTTGCAAGGTTTTTTTTGTTTGTTTGTTTTTGTTTTAAATATATTTTATTGATTTTTTACAGAGAGGAAGGGAGAGAGATAGAGAGTTAGAAACATCGATGGGAGAGAAACATCGATCAGCTGCCTCCTGCACATCTCCCACTGGGGATGTGCCCACAACCCAGGTACATGCCCTTGACCGGAATCGAACCTGGGACCTTTCAGTCTGCAGGCCCACGCTCTATCCACTGAGCCAAACCGGTTTTGGCCGTTGCAAGGTTTTAATGAAGATCAGGGGAATACGCCCAGTCATGGTGGCTCAGTGGTTGAGCGTCGACCTATGAATCAAGAGCTCACGGTTTGATTCCCGGTCAGGGCACATGCTCAGGATCCAAACTCAATCCCCAGTTGGGGGCATGAAGGAGGCAGCTGACTAATGATTCTCTCTCATTGATGTTTCTATCTCTCTCCCTCTCCCTTCCTCTCTGAAATAAAAAGAAAGAAAGAAAGATAGATCAGGGAAGTAACCTGATCTAATTTACAAATCCCCCAGGGCACACCAAGGAATTTATTTTTCCAAAGGCAAGATCCAAGGTTCAGGGAGGTTAAAACACCTGTCCGATGTCACGTAGCAGGTTGGACATGGAGTAAATTGAACTGCTCACCTCTAGATCACCTTCTCCTTTAAAAATTTTTTTTATTGATTTCAGAGAGGGAAGGAGAGAGAGAGATAGAAACATTGATGATGAAAGAGAATCATTGATCGGCTGCCTCCGGCATGCCCCACACGGGATGGAGCCCGCAACCTGGGCATGTGCCCTGACCAGGAATCAAACCCTGACCTTCTGGTTCATGGGTTGATGTTCAACCACTGAGCCACACCGGCCGGGCACCTTCACCTTTGAATTCCACGCATGATAGAGACTACCCACTTGTTTGCAAAGCACTTACAGATTACAAAGCACTTCCTCTCCGCGCTCATTTGATTTTCCACCACAACACTGTATTACAGGCAGTGACACCATTTCCATTTCACAGCCGAAGGGACTGAAATACAGGACGTCTCAAGATCTAGTAAGTAGTGAAACCTCGACTCAAATCTGAGCCTTAAGACTCCGCACCCAGTTTGGCACTTGCATTGGTCACTTTGGGTTGGAAATGCAGGAAGCAGAAGTGGCTAAGCAGAAAAAGGAAACCGGAGGCCCATGCACTAAAAAGGTCGTATGGATGGAATTCAGGCACGGATGGCTCCAGGTGGTGACATTATGTCGTCAGGGAACTGTCTTGTTTTGTCTTTGCTTTCCTCCATGTGGAGTTTTCTACTCAGTTTCTCCTATCAAGGCAGAGGGAGGCTCCCAACCTACCGGTTTAGCAATCCCAGTCACAAAGAACTATGCTTCCCTAATAGGTACAGCGAACGTCTCAGGTTTCACTTTTATGCCCTGACTTGGCTCATGTGCACACCTCTGAACGGGTACTGCGGCCAGAGAGATCGCTGCGTGGCTCTGATTGGCCAAGCCTGGGCCGTGGGCATCAGCCGCCCAGGACTAAGGGCCTAAGGGTCAGGGGACTGTGTCTCCTAAAGGAAAACGATGGTGCTGTCACCCAGGGAAGAGCAAATAGATACTGGATATAAAAGCGAATATTCAAGTGGCAGCCTGATGGCCCTGCATCAGGAGGAAGCCACTTCCCTGCGGCTATGGGGTCCTCTCTGACCAAGGAGCTCAAAATGGGGGCAGCGTGGTGGGCCTGGTGCCTGCCTCTGGGGGCGGAAGCCCCCCCCCCCCCCCGAGCCACACCCTCCAGAGCCCACCAAGGTCCAAGAAGACACTTCCCTCATGTGGCATGCCAGTGTCCAGCCTGTACCTGCTGGGGCAGGGGTCGCAGTCTGGTTCCTCTTAGTGGACAGGACTTAGTCACGGTGTGACCTAAAATTCTAAAAATGTATAAAAACAAAAATTTAAAAGCCAAGAGTCCAAAATAGCTTTATGTGCAAGAAATTTTCTTCACTTGTGATCCTCTCTTTTCCCCATCCCATTCTTTTAAAGATATTTTTTTATTGATTTTAGAGAGGAAGGGACAGGGAGGGAGGGAAAGAGGGAAGGAGAGAGAGAGAGGTAGAGAGAGCTCAACATCGATCAGCTGCCTCCTGCATGCCCCCCATCTGGGATCCAGCAGGCAACCCCAGCATGTGTTTCACAGGGAATAAAACCAGAGCCTCATCCCATTCCTGAGGAAACCTGTTGTTGGGCTGTAGCCTATACTGAAAATCCACCCACAAGGCAGACTGGGCAGTGTTTAAGAATACGAACCCTGAAGGCAGGCTGCTCGGGGTCAGATCCCACCTCTACCACTTACTGGCTATGTGCAATTTCTTGGCTCTGTGCCTCAAGCTCCCCATCTACTAAATGGGTTGGTGATGTAGTAGAACCTCCCATTTTGGATTTTCTAGGAACCAAGTTAGCTGGTACATGTCTGGACCAATGTCTGGCACAGGGTAAGCAATATGCATAAAGGGTGGCTGTTATGTGCCACTTTAGCTACTTTTCGTTCATCTCAGGGGACTGAAGGCCCTGGAGGACATTATAAAGTTTGTCTAAGGCACCTCAGTTGATTTAGTGTGATGGGTAAGAGCTTGGGCCCTGGCCGGAGAAAACGGGGTTCAAACCTTGGGGATACTGGGCTGTGCTGACTTTAAAATTACATAAACTCTGGGCACCTAGGGTTTCTCCTTAATAAAATGGAGGAAACAACATTCCCACCTCTTAGAAGTGGTGTGAGGATGAAATTAACTAATACCTGCAAAGCACTCTAAATCAGCGGTTCTCAACCGGTGGGTCCCGACCCCTTTGGCGGCCGAACGACCCTTTCACAGGCATCGCCTAAGACCATCCTGCATATCAGATATTTACATGACGATTCATAACAGTAGCAACATTACAGTTATGAAGTACAACGAAAATAATCTTATGGTTGGGTCACAACATGAGGAACTGTATTTAAAGGGTCAGAAGGTTGAGAACCACTGCTCTAAATGCTCAATGAAGAACTTTGCAAAACATGATTGTTGTTATTATTGTTGTTATATTATGAAAGAACTGTATCAGCAATGTTTGCACGGAAAATACAATAATAAATAAATAATAATACAAGAATAAACGCTGTGTTTCATGTACTCACAACTGTAAACCTACAGTTGCCTCGTCCTAGATTTGTAATTCTCTTTCTCTCTCTGGTTTAGCAATATCCCACTGTATGAATACACCACAAATTGTTTATCCATTCACCAGTTAATGGGCATTTGGGCTGTTCCAAGTTTTAGGTTATTACGAGTAAAGCTTCTAGGAATATTCATGTGTCTTTGTATGAACATGTTTTCATCTTTCTTGGGTAAACATCTAGGAGTGGAATTGCAGGATCACTTGGTTAGCATGTTTGGCTTTGTAAGAAATTGCCAAACTGTTTCTCCAACATGGCCGTACCATTGCCATCAGCAATGTATGAGAGCTCCAGCTGCTCCACATCTCCTCCAGCATGTGGTGTGGTCAGTCTTTAAATGGTAGCCATTCTAACAATTGTGTAGTGGTATTTTATTGTGGTTTCAATTTGTATTTACCTAACAACTAATGTGGAGTACCATATAGCTTCCCTCTTTCTTTTTAAAAATTATATAAGTAATAAATATCCTCAGTAGAAACGATGTTTAATGCAGAGATAAACAAAAAGGAGAAAAATAAAAATCACCTATTACCCTAGTGTTAACCACAGTTGACGTTTTGAGCTATATCCAACCTTTGTCTCTTCAAAGACGTCATTGTGTTTTATATTCATCTGAGTAATACAGGCACCTGGTACCAAGTCTGAAAGCAGCGAAAGGTAAGTGTTGAGAGTAAGTCTCCCAATTCATTCAGTTGCCCATATGAATAAGTCCAACTAAAACAGTCACTTAGAACATGGATCATCAACCGTTCCTTGATGTGCTGAGGGAGTGTAATGAACAATTCTAGTAAAACTAACATTCACAAACCAGCACCCCGAGAGCTCATTCCTCAGCATTTCAGCAGAGGAAGCACCTGCAACAGGCACGACAGGAGACCCGTACAAGATGCATTATTCATAATAGCAGAATCGGGGGAAACCCAGGTGCCCACTGACAAGATAATGGATTTCAAAATGTAACATCGCCTGGTCAGTGTGACTAAGTGGTTGAGCGTCGACCCGTGAAGCAAGAGGTCACCGGTTTGGCTCCTGGTCAGGGCACATGCCCTAGTTGTGGGCTCGATCCCCAGTAGGGGACCTGCAGGATTCTCTCTCATCATTGATGTTTCTATCTCTCTCTCTCCCTCTCCCTTCCTCTCTCTGAAATCGATAAAAACATATTTTAAAAGAATTATGAAGCAATCTTCCTCTCTGTTCCCCTCTCCAAGGGCAACTACTGGTACCACTTTCTGTGGAATAAACTACCTTTCTTGACCGATTCTACAGAGTAACCCAAGTTTTTACTCAATACCGGTTCATGGACAGCCTGACACATCAATAAATAAAGATTTCCAATAGCATTTTAATGGCTGTACAATTCCCCACTGTTTAGATGCCTATAATTTATTAAGCTAATTCCCTTTTTGGTGGACCTGGGTTTTTCCCCCCTCGTGTTTATTCTTATCAACAATGTTATGAGGAACAGTGAGGATTGTACGAATAAATCTTTAGGATAAATTTCTCCAAGTGGATTTACTGGGTCAAATATTAGGTGCATATTTCAGGTTTTTGAGCCATACAGGGTAGGTTTACTGTTGTATGTGAAACACGAGTTTATTCTTGTATTATTATTTATTAACTATTGTATTATTTCCCATATAAGCGACTGTAAACCCACCTTTGTCCCCCACTGCATACTGTGCCCACCAGCGAGGAGGGGGAGGACCGTCTTTTCGTGGTCTGGCTGCAGGCCTGGTGCTGCGAGGTCTTTTGTTACTAAAGCCACTCCAGAGGTTATTCATCAGCAAAGCAATATTAACCATTCCCAGGACCTCCCTTTGGGGCAGCAGGAAATGGGGTGGCTTCTAGGGCAGAGGAGAACAACAGGTCTTTATTAAAATGCTATTCACCAAGAATGCTTTATTAGGACAGATCTTGGCCTTGCATTTGGGCAACTCCCTGCAGACTGGCGTGGGTCTCTGTCTCCTGGAGGGAGATGAGCAGGAGTCCAGGGTGTGCTGGGCTCCTCAGCATTGGCCGCGCTTCCGTTTACTCAGTTATGCAATTAATGTTGTGCAGTGGGTAAGAGCTGGCACTGGAGTCAGATGGCTTGGAATAAAATCCTTGTTCCTCTATTTCCTAGCTGGGTGACTTCGGGCAAATTTTAGAGACTCTCTAGATCAGTGGTCGGCAAACTCATTAGCCAACAGAGCCAAATATCAACAGTACAACGATTGAAATTTATTTTGAGAGCCAAATTTTTTAAACTTAAACTATATAGGTAGGTACATTGTTATTAACTTAATTAGGGTCCTCCTAAGGCTTAGGAAGAGCCACACTCAAGGGGCCAAAGAGCCGCATGTGGCTCGCGAGCCGCAGTTTGCTGACCATAGCTCTAGATAATACGACACACCTCATGGGGTTATTTTGGCACTTTAATGGCTGAATACTAGTACATATAAAGTGCTCAAAACAGGCTGAGCATGCTGAAAGTGCTCTACAGTTGTTAACTCTCACCAGGTACCTACCCTGGGCTAGACTCACAGCCCTGCTCTCAAGGTATCCTCAGGCTGGTGGGGGAAATGGGCAGGCAAAGAGGCATTTACACTTCAGAGTGATGAGTGCAGTGGGGCAAGTGTTAAGGAAATTCTCATAGGAGGGATGCCAAACCTGGAAGGCTTCCTGGAAGAAGTGACAGCATGCCAGGGACCAAGTTCCCCGTAGGCTAACAGAGAGGCAAAGTAGCTTTGAGAGATGAGAGACCAGCCATTAATTCCCTTTACTGGAAATACCAAGATGGGATTCAGAGAAGGTTTTCAGTCTTGGATTTCAATTCAGCAATTTCGCAGAACCTGCCTGAGTCCCAGATACTGTGCTCGGTGTTAGGGGTGAGTGTGGGCTGGATATAATAAGGCAGAGGAGACACTTAGTGAGCCTGAGGTCTACCTGGGGAGATGGACATGAACCAGACCCTGATGAGATCTACTAAAGGAAGGGGGGAAATGTCAAGGGAACAGCTAACTCGGACACTCCCGGAATTGTGGAAGGCTTTGCAGATGAAATGCTTGTAATAATTGATCAGATTTTTCACCCTGGCCCGGTAGCTCAGTTGGTTAGAGTATCGTCCTGATATGCCAAGGTTGCTGGTTTAATCCCCGGGCAGGGCACATATAAAGATCAACCAAAATACATGTAACAACAAATCTCTCTCTCTCTCTCTCTCTCTCTCTCTCTCTCTCTCCACTTCTCTCTCCCTAAAGATCAACAACAACAACAAAGAGAAAAAAAAGAGAATTGATCAGATTGGGGAGGGATGGGGTGCAAAGGAAAGGTACCCCTGGTAGGGAGAACAGCACAAGCAAAGGTGAGTCAGGAGGAAAGCCCGTATTCCAGGGAGGGAGAAGGGGGATTGGCAGGGCTTGTGGGGAGAGGTGAGGGGTGGGCAGGAGTTCAGGCTGCAAGGTCAACTGAGGCCAAGGTTGGAGGATTCACATGACATGCTTCTTGGACTTTATGTAGCTGGTCATGGGAACGGAACAGAAGCGTTTCAGGGGCTCCCCCGTGTTCCGGAAAGGTCACTCTGGCACAGATGGGGGAGGGGTCCCTGGGAGGCAGGCACCTTGCTGGGCACAGGGAGGAAGGGCGGGTGCTTGTAAGCAGCCCTCTGGGGCACTTGAAACCAAACCCTGAAGTTACTCCCTGTTGGCTCAGGAGTTGAGATGGCTAATGTCCCTGGAAAATAAACCTGCTCCCGACCCCAGCCAGACCCCAGCCAGCGGGAGCAGGAGCAACCTGATATGCTTGTTGATGAGGGTTAGGGAAGCGTTTCCCTTGATGGAGGGTCAACTGTAATATTAAGGGAAATAAATAAGAGGGTGACATATAAAAGTGAAACGACTTGGTTTTATTGTTTTTTCCTTAATGGAAAAAATTACATGAGATCAACATTTAAAATATTTCTCAAGGATCTTAAGTAAAGTGTAGTCTATCAAAAAAAAAACAAAAAAAACCCAGCAACACCCCCCCCCCCGCCCCCCGCCGATCTTGACTTAATTTCCATAGAGAAGGAGGGAGAGGTGGGGCAGAGGGGGGTGGGATCTCAGGAGGACAGAGGGGGGGTGTGGGGCATGGAAGGGAGGCTGATGTGCTGGGCCTGCGGGTGGACTGTGTAAGAATCTTGGAGTTGGAAGGTCCTGAGTTCAGATCTCAGCCAGGTTTCCCCACGTTTCTTAGCCCCAATTTCCTCACCTGTCAAATGGGGATCATCGCATCTTTGTCATTGGGCACAATGACGGTTGTTAGGTCTCTCTCTCAGAAAGAGCAGATTGCTCTGGTCACCTGATTGGACTGGGATAGAAGAAAGTGCTCCGAGGACTACCTGGCATTTAGAGAGTTCTTAAGACAAGGAGACCTCCTGCAACTGAGGCATGTGCCCTTGACCAGAATCGAACCCAGGACCCGTCCATTAGCAGGCCAACGCTCTATCCACTGAGCCAAACCAGCTAGGGCTATCATTTCCTTTTGAAGTTTTATTTTTCCCCCCAGAAATTTTATTTATTGATTTGAGAGAGAGAGAGAGAGAGAGAGAGAGAAACATCTATCTGTTTTTCCACTTATTTCTGCTCATTTGTTGCTTCTTGTACGGGCCCTGGCTAGAGACTGAACCCCCAACCTTGGTGTGTCAGGATGATGCGCTAATCAGCTGAGCTACCCAGCCAGGGTGACTCCTTTCGAAGTTCTGATCATTATTCACAGCCTTTAGCTGCTCTTGCTGAAACCTCTATAGAGTCACTGATTCACGGGTCACCCAGGATGGAGAGCCCTCTTAGATCATCAGCACTGGGGCTGGCCCAGGGCATCCTGCTTCCTCCATCCCCAAGCTTTCTCACTGCTGGCTGCCAGGAAGCACCAGGGGTGGGCAGATGACTGTTCCCCCAAACCTCCTCCTCCCCACTGAGAACCACCAGGCTGCTCGTGGGGTGACTCCCTTCAGGCCCTGTACTCGGGCCTCGCCCTCAGCTTTTACTTCTCTCCCCAGGAGAGCACCCCAGAGAGGAGGGAGATGGGAATAGGAAATAAGGGATGAGCTCCCTTCATGACATGCAGCCTACCACTTCTCCTTCCGTTCTCCTCTTGCTTCCTCTCTAGCTGGTCTCAACTTCCTCTCCCATCTCTACAGGGAAGCAGGGCAGAGGCTGTGGGAAGCTGGCACCAATGCCCCTCCAGCTCCTGTCCAGGGCCCCCGCCCCTGCGTGCAGCCCAGCTCTCTCCAGAACCCCAACCAGGAGAACCTAACTGCCCCTGTACATCTCCACTTCCATGTCCCATGGGCACCTCTAAACGTTCCAAGTGCAGGCATGTCAAAAGCAAAACTCACCACTGCACTTCCCCAGCCTCTCCTCTTTCTGTCCTTTTCATTTCAGAAAATGGTGCCATTGTCAATCCAGGCCAGAAACCCGAACGTCTTATCCTTAACTCCCTCCTCTCACTCATCGCCCACATCTAATCAGCCACCGGATCCTCCAATATCCCCGATTCCACTCACTTCTGTCCATTCCACCCACGTCCGGCTCTCTGTCCCAGCCACCGTCACCCCCACTTGGACGACACAGTCTTCGGCACAGGTGAAGTCCGCTTTGCCCGCGAGATGCACGCTCCTCCCATTGCTCCGCGCGCCAGGAGCCCGCCCTCTGTGAGCGGCACTGGCCCCAGCTCCCTGCGTTCTGGTTAAACTGAGGTAGAAAGCTGAGATGGGGCTGGGAGGAGAGGGAGTTCAGGCCCTCCCCCGCCACGCTGTTTGGCGATTCTGCAACCTGTGGCCATGGCTCCTGTCACGTGGACCCTCTTCTGTGGCTCCAGCTCTCAGTGGGGTCTCAAAGGCCATTTCCTCCCCCTGCCCCTTGGGCCTAAGGGTATAACGGCTTCCTGTTTGCTAGCCCCAGGATGCCTCGCTCTCTATCCGACATAGTTACTGTAGCCTAGTGATTCTCAACCAGGGATGATTTTGCCCGCCCCACCCTCCCCCTCCCCCCGGGACATCTGGCAATGTCTAGAGACAATGTTGGTTGTCACAACTGGGCAGAGATGCTACCAGCACCAGCATCTAGCAGGCGGAGGTCAGGGATGCTGTTCAACATCCTACAAGGCACACGACAGCCCCCACAACAAAGAGGAATCAATCCCTCCCAAATGCTAACAGCGCTTCGAGTAAGACATCCTGCAAGTCTGCCCACCACACGGTAAAGAGAACTCCCATTACTTTCCTCGGCGAATCTTTCAAGTTCGCCTGTTTCTGCCCTCCCCCCGCTGCCTTCCTGCAGGTCAGAAACGAAACATCGAAGCTGTCAGTGCTGCTCCATGGACAGGGACGTGCGCTGGACTGAATGGAAATATCGAGGAGGAGGAACTGGCTGGGTCAGGCGCCAATCACCATGGCCGTGACGGTGAGGAGGGCCTGAAAGGTGGCCGAGGATCAGCAGGAAGGAGTGATCAAGACAAAGGAGCAGGGGGTTTTCATGGCCTGTGGCTTTGGCTCCTGCATTTGGAGTCGTGGTCTGTGGGGCGCGGTTACGGTGTTTTGGCCAGGTTCAAGCCTCGGACTAACGAAAGGACAGGGTCCTCTCATTGCCACGTGCAAGTCCCAGCTGGAGGGCAGGGCCCTCCCAGCACAATTATAGCCAACAGCTATGGTTGTAAGCTGGAACCTATGGTCCGAACACGTAGCCCCACGTGCCTTGTGACAGAGTTCAGGTGCATGTAGTTGAGTAGGGTTGAAACTCACGAGAATGCTGTAAACAACGTGATCACGCCTCTACTTTGCCTCGTGACATCTGCTATAAAATAAAGACACTGCTTGCGCTGTCGTTATCTCCTCATCAGGGAGGCAGCGTCCCACCGAGATCCAGCTATTATTCTCTGTCTGTCTTTCCTTAATCCTTTCACCCCCGCCCGCTCCCCGCCCCCCCCCCCACACACACACACTCTGGATCACCCTTGGCCGTGCTGGCGTGGCACAATGGTCAGATTAAGGAACTCTGTGGTCTTCATTTAACAGAGGGTCACAACACGGAGAGGACGGGGAATGGAAGACTCAGAATTTTGACGTTGGAAGTTTGTTTTTGGTTCCACTGACCCCTCCCTGGCACTGCATTGATGGAACAAGTAAATATTATCTATGCTTTGCATCATTATAATCTGAAAATATTTCCCAAGTACAGGGAGAGGCTGGCTCCACACGACCACAGAAAGCTGTCACTAAGGTGACAGTGACTTATGCCTGTAAGGAGGCTCCTGTGGACCTGTGTCCTGTGCAGGCTCTTGGGTCCTCGACAAAGAACTTAGAGCCACGCACTCGGAAGACCATGCGTCTAGATCTGGGGGCTGTAGAGCCCTCAGAATACCGTGCGCTGGGAGACAGGCTCCTCTGTGCTGACCCAGGCCAGTGGCTGGCTGGCTGGCTGGCTGGCCTGTAATCCGTGCACTCACAACTGAGATGCTGGCTGGCTGGGTAGCTCGTTGGTTAGAGCATCACCCCAATGTGCTAAGGTTGCAGGTTCGATTCCCGGTCAGGGCGCATATAAGAATCAACCAATGTGCCGAAACCGGTTTGGCTCAGTGGATAGAGCGTCGGCCTGCGGACTGAAAGGTCCCGGGTTCGATTCCGGTCAAGGGCATGTACCTGGGTTGTGGGCACATCCCCAGTGGGAGATGTGCAGGAGGCAGCTAATCGATGTTTCTCTCTCATCGATATTTCTAACTCTCTATCTCTCTCCCTTCCTCTCTGTAAAAAATCAATAAAATATATTTAAAAAAAAAAAAAAAAAAAAAAAAAAAAAAAAAGAATCAACCAATGAATGCATAAATAAGTGGAACAACAAATCGATGTCTTTCTCTAAAAAACAAATAAATAAAAAAGCCGAGGTGAGAGGGACTCTAATGCCAAGCCCTACCGATAATGCTTCTGTCAGAGAAAAAAATTCCTTCCTGAGCCACACACATCCTTCCATTTCTTACAGGAAATTCAGCTCCATTATAATTTTATGGGACCACCAACATATATGTGGTCCCTTAAACATCTTTATGTGGTGCATGACTGCCATAAAAACCAGAAGGCTTCATATTTATTGAGTGCTTGCTCTGTGCTAAGCCCGCCCTGCGTGCGTTACATGCATTGACTTGTTGCAGCAACTTCGTGAGGCCTGTACTTGTTACCCTGTCTCATGGGAAGAGAAACTGATCCTACAGAGACTGTAACTTGTCGTGAATGGCAGAGAAGGACTCAAACCCAGGCACTGGCCTTCAGAGCCCACACTTATACTCGGCTGTGCTGCCCACTGTTCCTGGGGGCTTCCTCCTTTTCCAGTCCACGAGGCTCCTTGCTGCCTCCAGCCCAGTGTCTTCCCTTGTCATCTCTCCTCACTCTGCCACTCCGGCCCTTATCTCTTCTCCCCCAGCCTGGTCCTGTCTTTTCAGTCTTGGAACAAGATCCCAAGACCTGAACCAGCCTGGGCTCTCCTCAGCCACTTGCTCTAACCACCCTCTGTGCCTCAGTTTTCTCATTTGTATAACAAGTCAATGGCAAGAGAAAACATGGGACTCTCCAAGCCTCTTCCTTTCTTGTTCGAAAATTCTAATAAACCATTCTTCCCCTGCCTCTCTCCTCCGTTCTTTCAGCCCCTTATCCAACAACTGCCACACACCCTTCAAGGCCAATTCCAGGAAGCCTGCCTGGATTTTTTTTCCCAGCTCCCCTAGTTCCCTTTCACTCTTCCCTGAACTATAGGTAACTTTTAATACGCAGGTTAGCATTTGAGTCTTCTTTCAGTTTCTGGATGTAAACTGGCTCTCCCCAAAGAAAGTCCACATTGTTAGAAAAGAAACCTATGAGATTAAACACAACATGGACTTACATTTCCCAGCTTCCTTCTTTGAAGTGCCTCCTTTCACGGTTCATGGCATCCCTGAGATCTACTTTCACTAATCTTTACTTAATATGGACTCACTATTTTTTATTTTTTTTTACAGAGAGGAAGGGAGAGGTATAGAGAGTTAGAAACATTGATGAGAGAGAAACATAGATCAGCTGCCTCCTGCACACCTCCCACCAGGAATGTGCCCGCAACCAAGGTACATGCCCTTGACCAGAATCGAACCTGGGGCCTTTCAGTCTGCAGGCCGACAGTCTATCCACTGAGCCAAACCAGTCAGGGCAGGACTCACTATTTTAAAACTTAAATATACCTTAAATTCAAAACATGAACAATATTGTACGTGGAAACCAGCATCCTTTCTCATACTAGAAAGTAAGTATGAAAACAATGACAACAGAAGCATGTCATTAAATCCTAGGCTTCTTCCTCTGGTGAAGGTCGTGAGAGACTGGTTAAGCACAAAAAGAAGGGGGTCTCTCTCCTTGATGCAAGCAGAGGTGACAAGCTGACATCAGGTGATGCCTGCAGGAGGGGAGGGGAGCATGAGGTACCTGGGGGAATGGCACAGCGGGCAAAGGGCACGGCAAGTGCAAAGGCCCTGAGGTGGGAGGCAGCCTGGACTATTCTGAGAAGAGTAGGACGCTGATGGAGCCAGAGCAAGGGTGTGAGTGAGAAGAGACAGCAGCAGGAGGTGACGTCCCAGAGCCATGGGGTCAGATCCTGTGCAGACTTATGGGACATTTAACACTGCGATTTCGATTTGGAGTGAAACGTTCGCACATGGCAAGTAGGTAACTCGTGGAAGCTCTAATGACCGTTGTAACCACTTGGCATCATCTCCCTGGAACGCCTCGGCTGTCAGGTCCCAGGGTGACACACGGATGACTGCCCTGTCTTGCCCCATCAGCTGGCCCTGATTTACTGGAAGGCAGTGGGGACAGGAATGGATGGAACCCAGACGGAGCATTCCTGACCCAACACCCCCTCTCAGGTTCCCCTCGGGCCCGCCACACCCTGCAGCCTGCTGGGCAGTGGGCACAGAAATGCTGAGGCAGCCGAGCGGAAGGGCAGCTCCCAGACCACCCCTAACTTGGAGAAGGCTTGATAACAAGAAACAGCAACAATAATAGTAGCAGTTACCGCTATTGAACCCTAACTGCTCATCAGGCACAGCTCTGAGTGCTTCTCAAACATTATTTCACAGCCGCCTCCTTTCAGCCCATTGAGAGAGGTGCCGTCTCGAAGAAACTGAGGCTTAGAGGGGGTCAGGCTGGTGAGTCACCGTGTCTGCAACCTCCAGGGGCTCACTCTTCACCAGGCCTCTGCCCCACCAGCCTTGGTTCCTCTCTGACAGGCTCTCCCTTCAGTCAGGGCCCCGGAGAGAGAATCCTGCAGCGCCTGCCAGCCGGCTCTGCAGCTGCCTGCAGGCCCCGACAGGTCCGGCTGCCTCCTCGGTGACTGAGGATGAAGCAGAGAAGAATCAGGTTTCTCCAGCTCCTGGATGGAGCTGAGGTTACTGAGTCAGGCCTTTTCTCAGGCCTTGCCCTGAACTGAGCCTCCAGCCCAGGACTGGGCACCCTGAGCCCCACCCTTTGCTTGTCTGGCCTCTCTCCCGCTGCACTGTCTCTTCGGCCCCGGCCATGCTGGTGTCCCTGCTGAGCCCCACCAGCACGCTCCTGCCTCAGGGCCTTTGCACTGGCTCCTTTTACCTAGACATAGCTGCACACTTGCTCCCCAATAGCCTCCAGTCTTCGCTTAAATGACACCTTCTCAACAAGGCCTTCCCTGATTACTGGAACTGAGCCCCCAGCCCAGCCCCTTACAGTAGGTCCTCGAGTTACGTGGGAGATCTGTTCCTACGGCGTGACATATCGCGATTTTCACCGTAAGTCGAACCCACCTACATAAGCACCTATGTCATTCACATGGAGCACATACACAGCAGTAATGAAGTGAAACAGTAAAACAAATTTAAAAGAAAGATAACAATTCCTGACCTTTACTTGTGGTAAATAAATAATAAAAAACATAAAGCACGTATGTACATACACTGAAATGACTAAACTTTTTTAAAAAATTATAAATAAATGGGAGATGGAGAGGTAACCACGAAATGACGTAGTACATCGAGTCCGAAGTAACCCGAGGACTGTCTGTACTTTCTATGCCCCTTGCCAACTTCATCTTCCTTCTTTTTAAAAAAATATATTTTTATTGATTTCGGAGAGAGAGGAAGGGAGAGGAGGAGACAGAAACACCAATGATGCGAATCACTGATTGGCTGCCTCCTCCATGTCCCTTACTGGGGATTGAGCCCACAACCCAGGCATGTGCTCTGACCTGGAATTGAACTGCAACCTCCTGGTTCATGGGTCAACGCTCAACCACTGAGCTGGGCTGGAGTCTTATTCTCAACTAGAGGCCCTGTGCACGACATTCATGCACTGAGGGGGTGGGGGATACGTGGTCCCTCAGCCCAGCCTGCACCCTTTTTCACAGTCCGGAGCCCTCAGGGGATGTCCGACTGATGGCTTAGTGGACAGTGGGGAGCGGTCATCCTGCCACTGCAGCTGCACTCACCAGCTATCAGCCCAGCTTCTGGCTGAGCGGTGCTCCACCCTCCCCCCACCCCATGGGAGCACACTGACCACCGGGGGCAGCTCCTGCCTTGGGCGTCTGCCCCCTGGTGGTCAGTGCACGTCATAGCAACCACTCATCTGCCATTTGATTTGCCTATTACCCTTTTATTATATAGGATAGTAAAACAAGCCCATACTTGAAATCAAGGGAACCTGGACCCCCAAACTGTCTGTCAATTCCTGGCTACGTATGGTCGTTAATTTCTCTGACCCTAAATTACTATTAAAAAAGGGAACTATAAACCCTCTCTCTCCAAGGTTGTGAGTGGGAGTGTGTGTAACTGACTCCAGGCATATGAAGGGCACCGCCTATAATTGAGCGCTGCCGCCGCCACCGCCGCCATCATCACCAGTGTCCAAGGCAGTTCCTGGCACACAGCTGACTCCTGGACCTGGGGTGTGGCAGCCACTGTGATTGCTTTACCCCGGGGCTCCTTCCCTTCCGCCGACTTCTCCCTTCGTTGCCAAGGTGGGAGGCTCACCAGCCAACGCTGTGGTTCAGGTGGATGGTGCCCTCTGCTGGGCATGAGGGGAAGGGCCTGCAGGGAATGTCTGGCTTAGGGTGGGAAGGGCAGTCTCCACCCAAGGTGTGAGTGTGGAGATAAAGGAGCTTACTGGCCATCAGCCCTCAACCACAGTAGTGATAACTACAACACTTACGCAGCATTGTATGCCAGGCACCTTCTAAGCACTTTACGGATATGAACTCATTTATTCCTCCATTTTCCAGATGAGAAAAGTAAGGTACAGTGATTTGTCTAAGAAGGTGTCCTGCCTGGAAGTGCTGGGATTCGAACTGTGCCCTGACTCACACCTCCTTGGTGGATTGTTTCAGTGGGAGGTAGGCTCTGCCTTCAGCCCAAAGGAGCTGGCCCCATGGAGTGCCATTGAGTCTGGAACTGGACATACAGGGTGTGGACTGTCAAAGGGGCTTCCCAGGGTGACTGACCTCTTTGGTACAAAAAAGAAAAGTGCCATTAGGTCAGCCACAAGGGAAAAGGCATGGTGAGAAGTGAGGCCTGGGCTCAGCCCACCTCTGCCCGGCTAGAGGGGTCTTGGGGAGTACCCACTTTTGGCACCTCTATCTTTTGCCACCTGAAAAATGACAGGGGTAGCCTGGAGGCAGTTTTCAAAATGCTCTGAATTGGGTGGCTCTTAAGGAGCAATATTGAGAGGATGAGGCTAAGGAGTGGGTCTCTGAGCACCCCAACTCCTTCTTCCAACTAAGTCACTTTATCTTTTTTGTTGAACTTGGGTTAAATGTCTGTGGGATGGAGATGGGGAGGGGGGAAATCATTTAATAGAATGAGCCTGAGGGGTCCTTTCAGCACCAAGCCATCAGCCCAGACTGAACCCTCCATTCAGCATCAGGCAGCCTTGATCCCAACCAGGACCACGGTCTCTCCCACCCGCAACCCTCCCTGGTTGGTGGAAGACTAGCTTTGAAGCATCTGCAGAGATGGATGCTCCAGGGAGTTTAACAGTGTTAAAGGCAAAAAATAGAATCAGTAATGTCCATGGATGGTGGCGAGATTAAATAAATGCTAACGTATCTAAACTGGATGCATTAGAGACAATAAGGCAGCCTGCTTGTATGTCCTGTTAGGAGAAGACAGATGGCAAAATGCCTATGTAAGGCATAGGAAGAAAGATTGGAAGGATGCACACCCAACTGTTGAACCACAAAATGTGAATAATTAATACTCAAGGGATAGAAAATCAAACATTCAGGTGGCCACTGGTAGATGGTCGCCCTGGTTCCAGTTGGCACCCACTCTGAGTGGTTAGCACTGGTGACTTATGTTGACTTATTACAGGCCCCGAAGACTAGTCCTAAGATCCTGTTTTGCAGATAAGAAGCAGGCCCGAGTGAGAGTGACCTCAGGGCCATTCCCATCGCAGAGCCCAAGCTTAATCCGAGGCTGGCGACTGGTTCCACCACTCGGGGAATCCAGATCCACCCAGAGCCCAGGCGTGGCTGGGAAAGGCTGCGTTTCCTCCTCGACCCCCTCCATCAATCTCAGGGGAGGAAGGCCAGCCCAAACAGTGGCTGTTTGGTTTTATGATTAGTCTCCACTAGAGATAGGGTTTCAGGCTTTATTCAAGCTTCCCTGAGAGGAGTTTAAGATAAGGGGCAGCAGGTGTTTGCTGGCTGAGATACCTAATCCTCCCAAACAACCTTATCAGCCAAAGCAGCAGGGCCCTGGTGGAGGGGAATCTGAGGCCATAGGAGCCAGAGGCAGCAGCTCAGGGGAGAGAAAGGAAGCGGCCTTGACTGTGGGCTACGGTGCTAAGGACCAAGGGCGGGTGAGGTTTCTTACCTTATTTCTCTTTTCACTTCCCCATCCAGGGCCTGGGTCTGAAGCTTCTGGACACCCTCAGCCTCGTCCTTCAGAGCCTTCGTCTTAACCTTGCGCCTGCATCAGAACCACCTGGAAGGCTTGTTAAAGCAGCCACCAGGGTCCTGCCTGCAGTTTGATTCTGCAGGTGACACGGCTGCTGGTGGCCCAGGGACTGCACTTTTGAGGACCTGCTTTCCAGAGGGTCACTCTTGTGGGAAGGAAACATTTATTTCAACGTCAGCCATCTTTTCAGCTTCACTTCAGATTCTATCCTGTTGGTTCATTGCAAAGAAAACATGGACATTTTTCTTGAACAAAGGCCCACGTGCATGGTTCTCTGCCTGCTGCCTCTTCGGCCCTATCCCTGCATCCGTGGCTGGGCGCTGTCGGGAGTGTGCGATTTCGTTGACATGCGGAGTTGAGCTCTCTGTCTGGCTTGATTTTGATGATGATCAGGCGTCATTTAAAAGAAATACAATCAGGCTCTTCTCCAAAGGAGGGAAATCCCCTCAGAGGGTGATTGCAAGGATGGGTTTAAAGGAAATCATTGAAGTTAAGTGCTGTCCGGGCCTAATAAGGGACTAACTGGTAGCCGTTACCAATGAACACAAATAGCACCTTGTGCCACACATGAATTCACTTACCCTCCACAGGACCACCTCGTTTTATGCATGAAACCTCTGAGGCAGGTAGAGGTTAAGTGATGCTAGGAAGTAGCAAGCCAGACCCCCGCTCCCCACGCCCCCAACCCGTCTCTCAACACAGCCTCTCAACACAGCCCGTGGCAGAGGAAATCACGCGGTACATACGCCCCAAAAGAAATGATGTCCCAGGCAGCCCTGGTGGGGCTCAGCTCAGGGGTCAGGAGGTTAACTGGCTCTCACACAGACGGGAGACTGAATCCACAGGGAGGAGAGCAGCTTCGTCCCCACCTGGGCCTGTAAAGGGATCCTGAGTTTCCTCTACCAAGTGGGGGAAGCTGTGGTGAAGCCGTGGGTTGGGGGGTGGGGGGTTTAAGAGCACTCACTTCCCACCCACAACTCTGAAAAGTCTAAAAACCATTGAATTTTACACTTAAGTGGGTGAATGGTATGGTATGTGCATGTGAATCAATAAAACCGCTTAAAAAAGGAGTTCACTCCCCTGACACCTCTGGGAAAGTTCCTTTAATAAAAAAGTTCTAGTACATTTACCCGATTGTCATCACCCTTCGTCTACAGCACCCCACGGGGAAAATAAAAATAAAGAACAACCTAGACACGCTCAGTATAAAAACGCAGCAATCCGTTCCGATTAGGAGGCCTCGGGCCTGGAGATCAAAGAGAAATGTGTGAGGCCGAGAGCCCAGCAGCTCTGGGCTGGGCTCTGAAGGCTCCAGGGGACCGCTGAGGACCCGCCTCTAACTTTTTGAAAATAGCATTAAAAAAAAAAAAAAAAAAATCCGGGCTGTTAAAAGCAGCCTCTTCCTAAGGGGAAAGGTCCATTCCAGAGAGAACAGTATCTTGGGGCGTCAGGACACAGGGCTGAGCATTTCATGGCAGGGAAGAGACTCCCGAAAATTCAGCCTCCGGGGCACCCAGCCCGAGGCTGCGAGGTTTCAGTGCTGAAGTCCAACGGCCCATGTTTGAAGGGCTGAGAACCAACCCATCTGCTGTCAGACTCGAGGCCTCTTCCCTCCAAGTTGCTAAGGCCACTTCTCAACAGCTCAGAGTCCTGGGCTGAGGGGGGACTGAGCCCCTTTGCAGATGCAGCTGGGCCTGACGTTCAGCCCTGGGCCCTGCTGGCCCGGAGGCCTAGTCATCCTGGCCAGCCCCGTACATGTCTGCCAGCTTCTTGAAGCGGCTGCCCCATTCGTTCAGATAGTCATAGTCTTGGTCCTGGTCAGAGGCCGAGGAGGTGAGGGAGCTGAGCGAGGGGGCCTCAGAGCCGCAGCCCTCGTAGTCGAACACCAACAGGGAGTCATAGGGCGGGGCCGTGGGGTCCGTGTTGGCCGCCTTCAGGTTCTGTAGCGACAGAGAGCAGGTGGTTAAGAGCCGCGGGATCCCACACTTGGCAGCTGCGAGGACTCAGGCAAGTTGGTTCACTGGGCTGAGCCTGCATTTCCTCACTTGCGAAGCCACTTCTCCCCTCCCTTGAGGTTTTGAAGGTTGACATGAAATCATGCAATGAGCTCAGCACGGGGCCCGGCATACAGCAAGTGCTCAGCGCGACAGGCCAGCACGGTGAAGGGCCAGGACTCTGACATCAGAGGGCTTAAGCCAGAACTCAGACTTCACACGCTATCATGTGACGTAGGGCAAGTCCTTTAACCTCTCTGTGCTGCTTTTTTCTCATCTCTGAGATGGGGAGACTTCATATAGTTTTAGAGGAATAAATGGATATATGTAAAGTGCTTACTGAATAATACCTGGCATAATAGCAGAACACTATTTCCTTATTTGTAAAACGAGGATGATGATGGGCTTCCTACCCTACAGAGTTGCCATAGGGGTTAAATGAGATACTATTTGCAAACTGTCCAATACACAGAGACATTCTAGAAACTGACTTCATCTAAGGAAAAAGCTGCAGGTATTTAGCTCCAAGGTGTCTTCTCAAACCCACCACTCCAGGTACTTTCCCCAGATGCTGTTGTTTTAGCACGGCACTCTCAAATATGCTCAGGCTACTTCCAGAAAGCAAAAAGTGTAGCTGCCTTTTATGCAGAAGAGAAGACTGAGCCAGAAGGGGTCAAAAGCCAGGGTGAGGTATCCTGACTGCCCCTGAGCCCTTTGCCCACTGCTACTTCCTTGCACTCCCCAATCCATGCACCCACCCATCCATCCATCCATCCACCCACCCTTCCTATTAAAAACCTCCATTTACTGATTGTTACTGAGGTACCAGGCTCATATCATCTACCTCCTATGTACCTAGTTCAGTGGTTCTTACAACCCTGGGAGCCAAAAATATCAGAGCCTATAAAAACAGATGCCTGTGTCCCTGGCATTGATATTTTTCAAAATTCTTCAAATGTGTGACTAGAGTTAAGAACACTGGAGGCACTCAGCTACTAACCACAATCGCTAGCATTACCTAACGCAGTGGTCGGCAAACTGCGGCTCACGAGCCACATGTGGCTCTTTGGCCTCTGAGTGTGGCTCTTCCACAAAATACCGACTTTTGCGCATGGGCCACAAAGTTTCAATCGCACTGTACATGCGTGCCCACACGTGGTATTTTGTGGAAGAGCCACACTCAAGGGGCCACGGAGCCGCATGTGGCTCGCCAGCTGCAGTTTGCCGACCACCGACCTAACACATGGGAGGTGCCGGTCAGTGGTTCCCAAACTTAAATTACCTGGGAGTTTTTAAAACATTCCAACGCCCAGGTATGATCCAGGGCAATTAAATCACAATCTTGGGTGTAGGGGGGTGGGGTGAGTCCAAGGCATCAGTTTTTGACGTCCCCAGGAGATTGCAATGGGAGGGCAGCTTGGGAGCCACCGTGCTAGCCCTGTTCCAGGTGCTTATGCATCCAAGCCTTAAAGCGACCTGTAACACAGATCCCAACCCGACTCCACACCAGGACCGCCCGGCACCTTTAGAAATCCAAACCCAGGTTCTCTGGCTCCAGTTTTTTCCTAACAACCACTATACAGGGTGGGGCAAAAGTAGGTTTCCAGTTGTTCATATGGAAAATAATACAATAACTAATAAATAAGAATAAACTGTTTTGTGTACTCAAAACCGTACACCGACTTCTGCCCCATCCTGTATTTGTTGAATAAATGAGTAAATGATTCCTAATCCATTCTTTACCACTCTGCAAGCTAGGGTTTCATAAAGCAGGAAACAGAAGCACAGACGTTACTCAAAGGTGTCAGAGGTCACACGACTGGTTGGTGGTAAAGTCAGGATTTGAACCAAGAGCCAAGACTATGGCCCATGCTCTTTCCCTGTGCCACTGGAGCCTGAGTACCGGGCTGCCCTAGGCTGGCCCCCATGCTCACCTCGGTGATGAAGTTGCCGATTTCATCGGGGTTGGCTGGCCGCTGACGGTACATGGGCGTGGGGATAAAGGCTGGCGCCACATCGTTGCGGAGAACCACCTTGGGCCGGGCCTCCAGACCCCGGTGGAGCTGGGTGATGTCATAGTCCTTTGAGAAGGGAGAGCATGAGATTGAGAAGGACTCCCCCGCTCCCCCACCATCTACATCTCACCCCACTTCGCTCCCAGTTGGATGTTCTGGTTCATGGGTAGGTCTGAGAAGACAGAAACGCCTGTGATTTCTGAAAGCCCTAGTCTCCACGTCCCCTCTCTCAAATTAAGTGCAGGCTGAAGGTCACCTTATTTGGGGCCAAAGAGACTATAGCAATGGACCAGATACCCTCTCAGAAGAGGAGAGCTGGTGGTGGATCCTGCACGAAGATTAACGCTTTAGGGCAGGGGTGGGGAACGCCCACTCATTTGGTCTGGCCCTGCCAAGGCATTAGGGGTGAGTTTAATTAAGTGTCTGACCAAATAGAGCAGGCTAATTTTTAAGTTGATAATTTTGTATGGCCCGAGATGTTATAAATGTTAGGCCAGGGTCTGGTCAATGTAGCTAAGTAACATGGTTAGTTGGCTGACTTGACCACCCCTGCCAGTGGCCCACACCCCAGGTCTCCCAATGCCCTACCTGGTCCTCCTCGCCACCCCCCCTCTTCGCCATAGTAGAAGACGTTGTCACGGGTGTCGTCTTCTGGGAGCAGAAGGGGTTCCTTGACCTTCTGCTTCTTTCTCACCAGCAAGAGGAGCAGTACCAGGAGGACTGAAAGGGTGGGGAAGTGTGAACATTCACCGCCCCCCACAACCACACAGGACCCCCAGGCTCTCAGAGCCCCACCTAGTTTTAGATCCCTCCACTCGGTAGCCAGAGCATAACACACTTCAATCACTCCCTTGCACCTAGGCACACCTGTAACTCATCAAGGTGTACAGGATCTGGCCCTGGCCTGTTCCCAAACCTCCCTCTCCCCCACCCAGGTCTAGTCACAGTGGCCTCCTGGGAGTTCCTTAAATATACCCAGCGGGTCCCCACTTCAGAAAAGCTCCGGGCTTTTCCCTTGCCTGGAACACTATGCACATGCATGGCTCTCACCCTTCATGTCTCAGCTCAATGCCACCTCCTCCTGGCAGCATTGTAACTTCATCCCCATCTACAATTCTGCATCATTTATTGTCAGTCTTCCCTTATTAACGGTACTGGTCTTAGGGGAATTCTCCTTTGTAGGAATGGGACTCTTCTAGCTGATGTTCCTTTTCTACTGACTGAATGACACTCCTGGAATTCAGAGTTTAAGGAAGAGAAGGGCAATGCTGGTGGCCCTTGGTCCCAGAAGTTCAGTGTAGAATCAGGTTTTCTAACTACCCCATCCTTAGAGCGGGAAGGGCACCGGTACTCACACAGCAGAGCCAGGACGGCCCCCAGGATGGGGAGCAGGAGGAACCCCCCCTTCCAGCGTTCGGGGCAGGTCTCCACGTGGCCGTGGCAGTCGCACACGGTGGCCTTGATCACTGCCAGCTGCTGCTTGTTGCCGCGGTCAGACAGAGAAAGGTGCACATCGTATGTGTCTTGCTTTAGGAACTTCTTAAGCGACAAGGCCACTGTGTCTCCTGGAGTGGACAGATAATTTATTCACCTCAGGAAACCATAAAGGGAACAGAGCGTATCACAATGGAGGTTTGAGGCAACAGCCTCTATACCTGGGTGACAAAGGAAAGTATCCCCAAAGCACACTTTGATCAAGTGTTAAAAATTGGTATTTGGCCCTGGCCAGCAGAGCTCAGCTGGGTGTCATCCCGTGTACCAAAAGGTTGCTGGTTCAGTTCCTGGTCAAGGCACATGCCTGGGTTGTGGGCTCCATCTCCCATGGGGGGTGTGCAGGAGGCAGCCAGTTAATATTTCGGATGGTCACTCTCATATGGAAGTTCCTCTCTCCCTCTCTCTCTCTGAAAATCAATACAGTATCTTAAAATTTTTTTTTTATATATGGCCGAAGCCAAATTCACCATCATGGTAAGGATTATTGGGGCAGAAAAAAAAAAAATTACATTAAAAAACACACACAATAATCACAGTATTTTTAAAATATGACGTTTCTTAAAAGTCTTGTCATGCAGAGCCAGTAATTTCTTAGCACCATTAGCTGCTAGACCAGCGGTCGTCAACCGGTGGTCCGAGGTGGTCCGTGAGGTCCGAAAGGTTGGCGACCGCTGTAGACTGTTCTTTGCCTCAAAAACAACACTGTTCTTCCTAGGACAGTGATGGCGAACCTTTTGAGCTCGGCGTGTCAGCATTTTGAAAAACCCTAACTTAACTCTGGTGCCGTGTCACATACAGAAATTTTTTGATATTTGCAACCATAGTCAAACAAAGACTTACATTTTTGATATTTATTTTATATATTTAAATGCCATTTAACAAAGAAAAATCAACCAAAAAAATGAGTTCGCGTGTCACCTCTGACACGCGTGTCAGAGGTTCGCCATCACTGTCCTAGGAGATAGCTAACCTCATGCTTTCTTTCTTTCATCATCACCTGAGGATATTTTAAAAATTGATTTTTAGAGAGAGAGGAAGAAAGAAAGAAACATCGACATGAAAAACATTGACTGGTTGCCTCTGTATGCACCTCGATCGGGGACTGAACATACAACCTAGGTATGTGCCCTGACTTGGAATTAAACCCATAACCTTTTGGTATATGGCAGCGGTTCTCAACCTGTGGGTCGAAACCCCTTTGGTGGTCGAACGACCCTTTCACAGGAGTTGCCTAAGGCCATCCTGCATATCAGATATTTACATTACGATTCATAACAGTAACAACATTACAGTTATGAAGTAGCAACGAAAATAATTTTATGGTTGGGTCACAACATGAGGAACTGTATTTAAAGGGCCAGAAGGTTGAGAACCACTGGTGTACGCGATGGTGCTCCAACCAACTGAGCCACCTGGCCAGGGCTAACCTAATATTTTAATAGTCCTGTTAACTGGCCACTGTTTTCCTATTTGAAAGTTCACTACCATTTACTACTGCAACATTTTGCTCTTGCAATAGTAAATACAATGTTGACACCTCAACTGCATGATAGCATTTCACTATCCCAAGCACTGACATTGTGAGCATCAATTATTAATAAATTCAAATGCACACGACTTGGTGACATAACATGTTGTTAAGCAGGTCAGAGAGGACGCTAACCTGTGTTATGACTGCACACAAGTCAGGGTTGCTGGAAATGAGGCTGCAATGGGCACTGAGCTAACCGGCCTTCAAAAGCCCAGGGAGGGTGGCGGGCTAACCACAGGCAGAAGCTGAGCTCGGTGCAGCCTGCACAGGGGGCATTATTCTGGGGAGACGGTGGGGCAATCCTAGAGTGGGGAGAGGGGCTATGTTTGCAGGTGAGAAATACAGTCAGGGGCATCTCTGAAAAAAGACCTTCCGTTTAGAGCCAAAGTTCTCAGGCAGAGAGCTACTTAAGCTCGGATGGGACTATTTTTCATCATGCAGGACTTCCCCAAGCATGGCAGATCCTCACCACTCAAGGCCACAGTATTTCCCAATCACTGGGACAATAAGAAACAGCCCCACATTTCCAGCTCACCTGCCCTCAGGGGTGCTGGCCTATGCCAGCACTGACCTCGAGCCATTTTCAGTTCAAAGCCTCTGTACACTCACTGGGCCCCTCTTAGTGAAAAGGCCAGAAGGGAGAATCCACCCTGTGCCCCTTCGGCAATGGCAGGGCGAGTTCTGCAGGCTGAACGTCTGGTCTGCATGTAGAGAGGCCAATGTGGGGTATTTCACAAACACCTCTATCACCATGCTGTTCCCAGACACTGGAGGGCCGATTTCTCAGTTGGTGGTGGTGGCGGTGCTGGTGGCCGTGGTGATTAAATTGACGCGTACTATGTATATGTACCAAATCCTATTCTAATCTTCACCATAGCTTGGAGGCAGGTACTGCTATCCCCCTTTTACAAACGCAGGAACTGAAGCTTAGGGAGATCAAGTAACCAGCTTGAGGTCACACTGGGTCAAGTTTGAATTAATTCCCCTGACAACGGGGACAAGATCAGGTCAAAAAACTAAATTAAAACCAAGAACCAGATATCAATACTGTTATCAGGTGCTGGTACCATTGGGCTTTGGCCATAATGCTCACACCTGACAGAGCCGGAGCTGATCTGTTGGGAAGTCGCGGTGGTGAAAAGGGCATCTACCGAGCACTGACGTGCCAGACACAACCTTTCCATGTGATCATTTACTCACCCTCCATCGTAACTGGAGAAGCAGGTTCAGTTACTGGCACCATTTTATAGACAGGGGAATCGAGGAACAGTGAGGCTCGGCAACTTGCCCACAATCACAAAGCTAGTAAATGAAGGAATCAGGTCTGGGAACAAGGCCTTGTGGCTCCAGAGTCCACTCTCTCTGAACAACATGGTCAGGGAGGGAAAAATGTCTTCTAGGCCACAAGGGGGTGACAGGAGACCAATCTGGGCTCCCCAAAGGAAAGGTGCTGGATAGATATACCCAAATCACAGGAATCACAAAAATGAGCCAATGCGGGTGTCTGAAGCAGGTGGGAAGTCCTTTCTGCACTGGGATTAGCAGCAGTAATGGACACTGGGCATCTGGTTTCACTGCAGCAGAAGGCAGAGCCTGATTGTACTAGTTCCCAGATACTGGAGGACCGATTTTTCTCCTGGGGGATCTTGGCCCCAAGAGGAAGAGGAGAACGTTTTTTAAAATATACTTTTTTTCCTTGATTTCAGAGAGGAGGGGAGAGGGAGAGAGAGACAGAAACAACAATGATGAGAAAGAATCACTGACCGGCTGCCTCCTGCATACCCCACAAGACTGGGGACCAAGCCCACAACCTGGGCATGTGCCCTGACTGGGAATCAAACAGTGACCTCCTGGTTCTTAGGTCGATGCTCAATCGCTGAGCCATGCTGACCAGGCAAGAAGAGAACATTTTAAAGGAGAGTGATGCAGACCCTGGCCAGGGTGCTCAATTGGTTGAGTGTTGTTTCATACACCAAAAAGGTGCCGGTTTGATTTCGGGTCAGGGTACATACCCAGGTTTCGGCTTAATCCCTGATCAGGGTGCATACGGGAGGCCAACGATCAATGTTTCTCTCTCACATTGATGTCTCTCTCTCTCTCCCCATTTCCTTTTTTCTCTTCCTAAAAAAATAAGTAAATAAACACATATTTAAAAAAATACTGCAACCTTAAAAAAAAAAAAAAAAAAAGGAAAGTGATGCAATGCTTCTCCAGGGACCTACTGGCACTTACTGGATCTGCCTCTCTCATGCACCCGGGGTCATCACCCATTTAATACTAGTAAAGCCCCTCTCTAGGCCTGTGGCAAATAAACTACTACTGAAGGTCGAGAAGCGACAGGGGTATCAGAAAGAGAAAGGACAGAGGCAGGTGGGAGCAGGGTTGGGGGCCAGGGGCTCTGGCTTCAATCTTTATTGCTCACTCACTCTGTGCCCGTGGGAATGCTATTTAACCTCTCTGAGTCTCACTCTCATCTGTAAATAGGGAGAAAAAATACTGACCACAGAGGTGGTAGAAATATTAAATAAGGAAAAAAGAAAAAGCATCTGCACATCACCAAGGTTCAATAAACGGGAGGCAGCAGAGTATTAGAGTAAATCAGACTGCCTGGATTCAAACCCTGGTGCCATCAATTTCTAGCCATAGAGCCTCAAGCAAGGTAAGCCTTGGTCTCCTCATCTGTAAAATGGGTGTGCACACGTGTGTATGTGGTAATGGTACCTTCTTCACAGGATTGTTGTGAGGATTTAAAAATCGAATCTACGTAAAGCATCTGAAGTGGTGGTTAGCACGCTCAGTGCACTTTAGCTGTTATCATGGCGTTGGGACCCTGACTCACGTGACATAGTCACACCCCCTCTCTCTGGGCTTGTTTTTCCATTTACACAGGACGGCAGTTGGGCTAGAATGGTATTTAACACGTTAAGCGCCCAGCCTGTTTTGTCTTCTGCATGGAAAGTGTAGAGCAGGGGTCCTCAAACTTTTTAAACAGGGGGCCAGTTCACTGTCCCTCAGACCGTTGGAGGGCCGGACTATAGTTTAAAAAAAAACCAGGAACAAATTCCTATGCACACTGCACATATCTTATTTTGAAGTAAAAAACCAAAATGGGAACAAATACAATATTTGTATTTGCATGTGGCCTGCGGGCCGTAGTTTGAGGACCCCTGGTATAGTGTCAGTCATCGGTGACTGGGCGCTTAACGTGTTAAGGCTCTTATGGAATTCTACAGGCTCCCGGTAGGTAAATCATTAGCCTTGGATTGATGTTCTCGAGACCATGACCTCTGTGGCCCACAAGATGCTCAGTGGGCGTGTGTGTGGGGTCCTGGTGTGGGGCAAACCCACCCAGCAGAGCTGGCACCCGCCTGCCACCATCGCTCATTACCTTTCTCATTGACCTTTGCTGTCCAGTAGATGTCCGAGTCCTGTGTGAGCTGGGCCTTGAAAGGGGAGGTGTGTGGGGACAGGTCCTTGTCCGTGATGTTCAGCACCTGGGGCACGGGGCTTTGGTTGCAGATGGTGATCTGACGGGGCTCGGGGACAGGGCCGTGGTCGTTGACGTCCACCAGTGTCAGCAGGAGGGTCCCCGTGCCAGTGGCGGGAGGGCTCCCTGTGCATAATGACACGTATGATCCTTCTCAACACCTGCCCTTGATTGGGTTGATGAATCAATGCTAAGCTCCCCTATGACCTACCCAGCCGGCCTCAGGGAGGGTCCTGTTACCGCCTGGCTGTAGCCTCTGAAGACCCTCCATACACCAGCTTCACTATAGATCAAACCAGTGATGGCAGATACAAGGCAATGAGCCAGCATTCTCGTTTCTGTGTCCACAGCAGATATTACTAACTGACCAGAGCACAGAATTGCAGCCACTTCATCCAGACAGCCACTAGCATTCTGTCACAAAGCACTACTGGCCACCTCTGGGCTAATGCAGCTTCCCTTCACAGACCTCTCACCTGCCTCCAGGCCTCCATTCACTCACTATGTGTCAAACAGAGATGACAATCACATCACAACCCCCACCCTGCCATAGTGTGACATCACTAATCAAGCATGGCACTTCCAGGCAACCCCTTTCAATTAATCCAGGGGCACGGACAGGCTAATTCAGGGCTTAGTGAACCACAAACTTAGGCTCCAAAATATCTCCTAACTCAGGTTTTAGGAAATCAGAACCATAGCCAGCCACCCAAGGACCAGTCTTTAAAACACTCCTCTGAAGGACCCCTTCGAACCTTCCAGATTGGATTGTTAACAGCCCCCTACACACACACACACACACCCCTACTCCCTCTATGGAGGGGACATGCTGTGTTATGTGACCTGGGAACCAAAAGTGCCCATGAGGAGGGGCTGGGAGGAAGCTCTCACCATCGTCCGTGGCCAAGACCATGACTTCATAGATGTTGTTCCTCACAAACCGCTCATCCTCGCGGTCCAGGACTCCCGCGGCAGTGACCTGCCCACTGTCCGGGTCCATCGCCAGCCACCCTGCTGGGTCTCTCAGGATGTGGTAGCTGGAGTGGAAAAGTGGAGAAGAGTCACACACAGAATACTCAGAATTCTGGTGTCATTATTCAAAGCTTCCTCATGCCAACTAGCGGACAGTATCCTGGGACGCAGGGCTCCTGAGCAGGATCATGTGGAGAGCATCTTACCCCTAAATGGGAGCCTGAGCAGCAGGTGGGGGGCCAGCACGAATATGTGAGAAGGAGCAGGAACACCTGCCCCCTAAACCCCTGCCCAGAGTCTTTAGCCTTGGGGAGGGTGGGAAGGGGAGCCAGGGGAGATGTTCAAAATACTTCACAATCTTTACGGCAATAAGAACAAACACCGGCCATGATAAACAACCATCCAGAAGGTTCAAAATACTTAACAATCTTTAGGGCAATGACAACAAGTACTGGTCATAATAAATAACTGTCCAGAAGGTTCAAAATATTTCACAATCTTTATAGTAATAAGAAATACTGGCCATAATAAACAACCGTCCAGAAGGTTCAAAATATTTCACAATCTTTACAGTAATAAGAATACTGGCTGTAATAAACAACTGTCCAGAAGGATCAAAATATTTCACATTTTTAAAATATATTTTTTAATTGATTTCAGAGAGGAAGGGAGAGGGAGAGAGAAAAACATCAATGATGAGAGAGAATCATTGATTGGCTGCCTCCTGTACGCCCCACACTGGGGATCAAGCCCGAAACCCGGGCATGGGCCCCGACCAGGAATAGAACCATGACCTCCTGGTTCATAGGATGATGCTCAACCACTGAGCCATGCCCGTCGGGCAAAATATTTCACAATCTTTACGGCAATGAGAACAAACACTGGCCATAATGAACAACGCCCAGTGCACTGTTCCAGTACATCTGGAGGCATCCGAGCCCAGCCCCTGCATACCTGACCCTCTGGCTCCCCCTGTCCGGGTCCTGCGCGGTGTAGGTGCAGACAGGCTCCCCAGCAGAGATGTCCTCCTGGACCTCAACGACATTGGAGGGTGGGACGAACACGGGGGCCTCATTCACATCCTCCACGTGGACCACTACAGTGGCCGTGGAGGTCGGGAGCTTCACTACGAAGGGAGCCTCGTTGGTCACTTCAATGTACAGAGTGTGCTGGTTTTTGGCCTCAAAATCCAAGCCCTGAGAGGGAAGAAGGAGGATCTGAGCTGCCATTTTATGAGGAGGCCCCCTGCAGAGATGGGATGTCAGAAGGAAGGGCCCACCACGCTGCCCCTTCCCTATCCATAAAGCCACCTGCATTTCCTGAGTGGCATCTAGAGGGGCCTCTCAGACCACCCCACCGCCCCAAAGGCAATGCCCAGAACTGGTTCCCAACGGGTGGTGCCGCCCCCTAGTAGGCACTGTAGACACTTGTGAAGGCATTTCTCTCTGTCATAACGACTGGGGGTACCACTGGCATTTACAGGCTGAGGCAGGGACACAAAGAACTGTCCCATATCCATATGACTAGACAACATTCCGCTGGACATTTGTGTATTCACGGGTGTGAAAAATCTGTTAACAATTGCAATCTAGAACGTTTTACGTAAAAAACCCTTTTCGGTGTGGTTTTAATATAGACTGAATTTTCTAGGAATGGAACTTCTGAGGGGGAATTGCAATTTGATTTGTTCAGGCCTTTCCCAAGAGTTGTTTATTTGCTGTTGTGGGGGAAAACATTAATACCACTTGTGCTGTGAGCCGCCTGAATGAGCCAGTAGTCACTACATTAGAATGATTCTACAGAGATACAAAAGAAATCAAAGAAAGATCAGTCCCATTTTCCTGAAGTATCTATTTTATTTACGTAGAAGTTAAGACACCTAACTACTAAGTAATTCAGAATACCTTACTATCCAATCACCTAGATATGGATTAAGTACAAAATTAGCAAGAATTCCAATAAGACAGGGACCCTCTGTGTGTGGACTGACTGAGGCCAGCCAACGGACACTGGGAACTGAGCGGAGGGTCTCCACTGACCTGCTTCGATGCGATTTGGGTCCCTGGTTAAGATTTAGTATGAAGGAAGGTATTCCGCCACAGGAAAGGGATGGGGAAGTGTTGGAGGCCACTGGCCCGGTGCGCACTCTGATGAACGAATGGTCCAAGGCACATGTCCCCAGGCAGGGGTTACCTGCCTCCTTGTCCTGGAGGCTGCAGACCTGACTGTCCCAGGTGTGGCCCTCGTCTAAAGCCCAAACGGACTCACCTTCTTGGTTGTCAGGATACCCTGGTTGCTCTCGGGGTGGGTGGTGACGGTAAAATGGTCCCCACTGTCACCTTCCAAGATGCGGTAGGTGGCACGCCATGCCGGTGAGTTGGGGGCGTCCAGATCAGTCACTGTCAGCCTCTGTACCTCACGGCCCACCGCGTTCTCGGGCACATGGGCCTCATACTGTCAGTGGGAAGCACAGTAGTCAGCGCAGAGACCAACACTCAGAGAGACTGTTCCATTCTTCTCCCGCTGCGAATCCTCCATCCAGCTCTAGGGCGCCTCATGCCTCTTAGCCTTTCTGGGACCACCCGCCTCAGTCACCAGGGTTTCGGGGCACAAAGACAGGCAGCATGCCCCGAGCACTGGCCTCCCAGCTACTGGGACAGACCACAGCCATCTCGGGCCTGCTTTCCCTATACCCAGGGGCCTGATACTCCAGGAATCTCACCGGTCTGGGTGCCCAACCCCCTCCAAGTGTGACCACCTATGTAGTTGAGATCAGGAAGGCGTAAGTGCTCTGAGGCAGGGACCGGGATGTTTTTTGGAAGTTCTAGAACAGATGACAATGACTAGGAAGTCAACTGCTTAGAACAAACTTTAATCAGCCTTAAGTAATGCTCTGCAGCCAAAGCTGCCTCAAGACAGAAGGGAGTTAGGTTTCGTCTCAACTGGCCCCGAGCTCTGTCACTGGAATGTACAAGCATTCACTGGGTGGGCGGGTAAGTCAGAAGTTTTTTTATCATCGAAGATTTTCATACGACTTATACACCAGGGGTTGTGTTACACAGATGATTTCATTTAAAACTCAGAACAATGAGAAGGTGTTATCATGATCCCCGTTTCTCAGATGAGGAAATGCAGCACAGAGAGGTGGTTCTCAGCCTTCCTAATGCCGCGACTCTTTAATACAGTTCATGTTGTGGTGACCCCCAATCATAAGATTATTTTCGTTGCTACTTCATAACTGTAATTTTGCTACTGTTATGAATCGTAATGTAAATATCTGATAGGCAGGATGTATTTTCATTGTTCTCGACCCACAGGTTGAGAACCGCTGGGTTAGGGAGTTTGCCTGAGGTCACACTGCTCGTAGGTGGTGGGGCTGGAATTGAAGCAACATAAGCTGGTTCTGGAGTTTCATTAGAAAGGAAACCCCTCGTCCTTCATTGCTGATGCGGGAAGAGGGAAGGAAGGAAGAGGCGTTACCTTTTGGGGATCAAACACGGGAGCGTTGTCATTGGCGTCGAGGACTGCCACGATGGCCACTGCCGTGGTGGTGGAGCCTTCCCCGTCCAGGTCGGTAGCCTGGACGGTCAGTGTGTACTCAGGGACTTTCTGGGGAGGAGAGGAGAGTGGAGGCCACTGAGAGTGCATGCCAGGGACCAATTCCAGCATGTCATAATTTCAAGAGTTTCATCAAAAGGTTGATGAGACTTGGGGACTCAACAGGGTTGAGTCACACGTGTAGTCACCTGTTGGAAATGGCTAAAGGCATTTCCCCAAACCTGAATAGGAAACTGATTGTGGGTGCCAGTCAGTTAAAGGGCATCTTAATCTACATGTTATTGCCTCCTGCTGGCCAAACACCTGTACAGCCGTAGGCTAATTCCCCCATTCTGACAATGGACTCTGTACCAAACCCTGACCCTTTGAAGTGTATATCCTGCCTTGCCTCAGGACAAGTTGTGTTAATAAAAAGCATGGGGTCCTGGGGACGGAGAGAACCTAAGACCTAAGACTTAAGATCTTAGAACTTAGCTCCTTTAGCTAAGCTCCTCTGACCCCCAATGCCTTTCAAAATTATATCTTGTCTCCGGACTCTTTATTAGTCTCTGGACTCCTATGTCATCTACGTACAGCCCCTTCTCCAGATTCCCGAACCCTTCTTAATGCTGGGACAAGATCCCCGGCAAGTGCAGCCTTGGGAAGATGTGGAGGGCGGCTGAATGTTTCTCCCTCTCACAGTGTTCTCTCTCTCTCTCTTTTTTTTTTTTTTAAATATATTTTATTGATTTTTTACAGAGAGGAAGGGAGAGAGATAGAGAGTTAGAAACATCGATCAGCTGCCTCCTGCACACCCCCCACTGGGGATGTGCCCGCAACCCAGGTACATGCCCTTAACCGGAATCGAACCCGGGACCCTTCAGTCCACAGGCCGACGCTCTATCCACTGAGCCAAACCGGTTTCGGCATCACAGTGTTCTCTTGACTCCTCAACCCACCTCCCGAAGGAACAGAAGCAAAGGGTGGGAGGGGAGGGAAACTGCCCATACAAACAGCATCCCTGGGCCTGTCGGGGGCTGAAGCCTGGGCACTGCCCCCTGACCCTGGGCAGATGCAGAACGAGAGCTTTGAGCAGGGATGTGGTCAAAGGAATTAATTAGGAAACAGGAGGCAACTCCAGTATCCAAGGAGCTAATTCTACTTTGTGGTCCACGGGGGACAAATCTGGGCCATGTGCATGCTAAGTGAGCCGTTCCGAGAGGAAATGAGAAAACCTACAGAAAATATCAAATGTCTGCATTTTATAGCTGCCTCCTCAGCCTCAACAAGATGGTTTGGCGGCATGCCATTGGCCCAATGAGCTGGGGGACGCCAGCATAGGAACGGAGCAGCAACCACTGCCAGCTGACGTGGGTCCCCACTGCTCCACCGTGGGCTTTGGGGGCAGGGCCAGAGGCTTCTGCTCTGAGTGTCAGGCCCTGGCCTGGACAAACCTGGGTAGGCAGCACTTTTCCTAAGGGCCACTCACCTCCCGGTCCAGGCCACTGGAGATGACGCTGATGGTGCCTGTGCTCCGGTGGATGGTGAACATGTTAGGAGGGTCCTTTGGCTCTTGGCTGTGAATGGAGTAAGCAACCACCCCATTGTAGGTGTTGATGGCATCGTCCTCATCTATGGCTGTCACCTGCATCACAGATGTACCTGGAGGGGAGAAAGGATGAGTGAGCCCCCTTCCTGCTCAGCGGCTTAGACCCATATTCCACTTTGTGACAGAGATTGATAATTGGTGCCCATTTTCCATTCTCCCTTTCTCCTCCCTCCCTTCTTTCTTAGAGACATAATCCTCCACAATCACTTGAGGCTGGGCACAGGCTTACCTGGAACAAAGACTATTTCCCATCCCTTCCTCAGCTAGCTGTGACCACAACTCTAAATTCTGACAAACGGGATTTACAACTTTGGGGGATGTGTTTTTCCGAGTATGGGTTTATTCTTCCCACCCTTCCCCTTGTCCCAGGTGGAATGGCTGGAGCTCCAGCAGCAACCATGAGACAACCTTGGGAACCACGCCAAAATAGCAGAGCAAGGAGATAGATGGAGTCTAGGTCTCCAACACTGGACAATACCATTCCAGACTGAACTGACCACTTGTAGGCTTCCTAAATATAATGGGGGGGAGGGGGGAGCTTCCATCTTGTTTAAGGTACTGTGTTTCTTTTGAGAATTTCTGTTATTGGCAGCCTAACCAATTTATACTTCTCTGTATGTATTGTCTACAATTCGGAGAGGAAGGAAGAGGATCCCTTCCCAGCAGGACCCGTCTTTGAGAGCATTACTATGTACCTATTTTCCTGGTTTGCTGCTGGCCTCCCCCACCCTGTTCTCCAGCCCTGGGAATTTATTGTTCGCTCAGCATAAACCATGCTCCAGGACCTCCTAGCCCAGTGATGGCGAACCTTTTGAGCTCGGTGTGTCAGCATTTTGAAAAACCCTAACTTAACTCTGGTGCCGTGTCACATATAGAAATTTCTTGATATTTGCAACCATAGCCAAACAAAGACTTATATTTTTGATATTTATATTATATATTTAAATGCCATTTAACAAAGAAAAATCAACCAAAAAAATGAGTTCGCGTGTCACCTCTGACACACGTGTCATAGGTTCGCCATCACTGTCCTAGCCTCTACTGCTTTTCTGCAGCTGCCATTCACTGCAGAGCCTCGTGGCAGGTGCTTCATGTTACATAAGTTAAGTGTATTATCTCTAATCTTCAGAATCCTTTAAGGCTGATATTATTGCCATTTTCAGATATGAGGACTGAGGCTCAGAGATCAAGAACTTGCCCAGGGTCACAGCAAGTAAAGAGGCGAAATCAAGATTCAAATCTGGTCTTTGTAGCTCCAAAGCTAGTGGTTCCTAAACCTGGCTGATCATCTGAGACTTCTGGGAAATTTTCATATATACAGTTTCCAGAGCTCGAGTCCAGGATCACTCTTACTCAGGGATCTTGGGATGGAGTAGGAGCATCTAGATTTTAAAGAAGATCCCAGGTGATCTGTTGCACAGCCAAGGAAGTCAGAGGTAGGGGGTCCTTCCAGCCTTAAGGGTCTGGGCTGATCTCCAGATGGTACCATAAGTCGACCCAAGGCCACAGACCTCGATAGCTATCCCCTCCCCCAATCCTCTTACCGGGCAGTGCCCCCTCCAAGACACTCCCTTTGAAGACATCCTGGGTGAACTTGGGCTTGTGGTCATTCTGGTCTGTCACAATGATGGAGATGTTCATGGGTTCTTCCACGGAGGCGCCGTTTTCTGACACAGCGTGGCCAAAGAGCTGCGGGTGCACAGGTCTGGGGTCAGCTTGGCGCCTCCCTTCCCACCAGGCCCCCGGGCCCTGCTTCTCATTGGATGCTAAAGGTTACTTGCCTCATACTTGGCAATCTTCTCCCGGTCCAGTGGCTTATTCAACAACAACCAGCCCGTTTCCTTCTCTATGGTGAAGACACCCTCAGGGGGGCTGTCTGCCCCAGGCCCTGTGATGCTGTAGAAAATCTTGGTGCCTCTGTCCTTGCTAGATTTGAGCTGGAAGCAAAATGAAAAATGGCAGCTGACCAAGTGACAAATATCTCATGGGTGAGGAGGCGCTGCCTTATCAGAAACTGGTGCCACGAGAGAGGCTTTCCTCGGTGGGCCCCAGTGCTCAGCACCAAGAAACCTCTATTCAGGCCTTTAGGTGAGGGTCCCTGCAGCCACCAATGACGCCCAGGGAGAAGCACAGTCATACCTGATTCAGCCTCTGAGGGAAGGGACCCTTGCCATTCTCAGGGACAGACAGCGGCGGGAACACCCATTCTCTCTTGCGTCTTCGTAAGATACGTTTGGATGGGGAGGTCCTCAGAGCCTTACTTTCCTGTAAGGAGAGAAGACCCCTTAACCGAGATATGCAAACAGCTGGAACACACCCACCATCCTCACCTACAGGAGTTAAGGGTCAGGAGGCAGACCTGGATAGGTCTATTGCAAAAGAAAAATTGGAATAATCTAAGGTCCAGAGGACCAATGGAAAATTCTACAGTATATACATCTAGTGGAATACTATGCAGCTCTAAAAATGAGGAGTAAGGAAGCTCTCTATGTGCTGACATAGAAAGACCTTTGATATGTACTGTTGAGTGCCAAGAACAAGGTACAGAATGATTTAGCATTTTATTTAACAAACACATAGTGCTTAACAGATGCCAGGCACTGTTCCATCTTTTGTGTAAAAAGGTAGGAAAATAAGACCATATCTTCATATTTGCTTATTTATAGACGAAGTCTGCGGGAACACAGAAGAAATTAATAATGGTGATTACCTGTGGGAAAGGGGTGGAGAGGGCATTAGGCAGATGGAGAGAAAAAAGGGGAGGTAATTCATTGCATAATTTTAAATATATGTATTTTTTATTTTTGAACCATGTATACTAGTATATTAGCTATTCAAAAAACTAAAAGAAACAATGTGTGACCAAGTGCCTCATGTCCATCTTCCCAGGGGCTCATGGGATTGGCAGTTCTGTGTGGGAATTGCCTTCCCTCGGGGTTTACCCAGATGATATGGGAAAGAAAAGAGAGGTGAGAGAAAGAATCCAAGGTTACAAGAGCATTGGACCATTACTCACAAGACAGCTCTCTGCCGCCCCTCCTGGGCAGCTGCAAGCACTACACCGTGGTACCTGAGGGCTAACACCACCTCCTCTGAAGGGGATAAATAAGGTGGCTCACAGCAGCAATCTGGGCATGCACGAAGAACACCCCACCGACTCCCCACATACACACACGGGTGGACACAGTGTTTTACCTGGACTGTTGTGTCGTTCAGTGCAGTGAAATCGTGATCAGTGCTAAGCAGGGCCAACTTTTGCCCAGGGCAGCCCATGAAAACTGGGGAGAAGAGAGAAAGGGAGTATTAGGAAGGAGGGGCTTCTGGAAGCTACCCCAGAGAAACTACAGCAGACAACAGCCCCCTGATTGGATCAAGGAGTGTTCTACTACAGGAGGAGGCTCGGCTTACTTCCTCTGAGCAGCACTGTGACCAAATACGAGTTTCAGATGGGGCTTCCAAAGTTTGGTCTCTAAAGGGAGGGCCACTTTGTGGTCAGTTTGTAAGCCAAACCCCTTTCTTCATTCACGAGGCCAGAAAACCAAGATCACAGACACTGAGTGACATTAGTTCCCAGTGGCCTCATGAGAAGTAGGGAATGGGGAGGGGGGCAAGGTCACAGCTGGAGGCAGAAGATTTTCATGCGCTATGCATCCTGCTCCATCATCGCTCACAGAGCTTGCTCTAAACCAGCAGTCGCCAACATTTTGGACCACTGGTTGGCGACTGCTGCTCTAGACAACCTCAGCTTGTCACACTCCTTCTGGATCCCTCCTGCTTGGCCACTCTTTAAATAACATTGTGAGTTAATAACTATCATTCACCAAGCCAGAGACTGGGCCCATTTTATCCTTACATCTACCCCACCAAGGTAGGTGTTAGCCTCTTTTCAAAGATAAGAAAACGGAGGTTCAGAAGCCAGGTCAGCCTGACCCTAAAGCAGTGATGGCGAACCTCTGACACGCGAACTCATTTTTTTGGTTGATTTTTCTTTGTTAAATGGCATTTAAATATATAAAATAAATATCAAAAATATAAGTCTTTGTTTTATTATGGTTGCAAATATCAAAAAATTTCTATATGTGACACGGCACCAGAGTTAAGTTAGGGTTTTTCAAAATGCTGACACGCCAAGCTCAAAAGGTTCGCCATCACTGCCCTAAAGCATACGCTATATAAAACTCACAACCAATGTTCTTACACGCTATTCCTGTGGCCAAATCAGGGAACCTGCCAGAGGCCACAGGTGGGTCCATCAGCACCAGGCTCTGGCCCAGTGGTTCCCTTTGTGCTGGCCCAGACCCCAGGTCAGTCTGTGCCATGGAAATGTCAGGGTGAGGCCTTCCAACTGTCCTTTTTTGAAGAATTGTCCTTGAGGCTCAGTTGATGATGATGGTAATTGTTTTTCTTTTAAATCCTTCTTTAGTATAAGAAAGGGTAACAGATGAGGTTTTTTGGTAAAGTACAAAAGTAATGTGAACATGACAAAGTATTTAAAGAATTTAATATAAAAAGTCAAATTCCAAAGGATTAATAACCAGAAAATACAAAGAACTCCTTAAAACTCAACAAAAACAACCCAAGTTGTTTTGGGGGCAGGCAAAAAACTTGAAAGGACATTTCTCCAAAGACAATATACAAGGAAGGGCCAATAAGCATATGAAAGATACTCAATATCATTAGTCATTGAAAGAACAAATCAAAATCACAATGAGGTACCTCTTCACACCCACTAGGATGGCTATTTTTTTTTTTAAAAAACCCACGTGGGCCCTGGCCGGTGTGGCTTAGTTGGTAGAGCTGTTGTCCTTTGCACATGCCTGAGTTTGGGACCTCATCCCCAGTAGGGGACAGACAGGAGGCAGGGTAGGTCAGTTGGTTCAAGCATCGTCCAATTCCCTAAGGTTGTAGTTTCGGTTCGATCTCTGGTCAGAGCACATACAAAGAATCAACCAATAAATGCATAAATAAGTGGAACAACAAATCTATGTCTGTCTGTCTGTCTGTCTCTCTCTCTCCCCCCTTCCCCTTTCTCTAAAAATCAACACATTTTTACAAATGTGTGACACCCCCACCCCTCAAATGGAAGATAGTAAGTGTTGACAAGATGTAAATAAATTGGAACCGACATGCATTGGGAATGTGAAATAGTGGTTCCTCAAAAGGTAAACATAGAATTACCGCATGATCCAGCAATTTCACTTCTAGGTGCATACCCAAAAGAATTGTGGAAATTCAAACAGATATTCATATACAAATTTTCAGAGCAAAATTATTCATAATAGCAAAAAGATAGAAACAATCCAACTGTCCATCAAGAGATGAATAGACAAAATGTGGTTTATACATACAATGGAATATTATTCAGCTTTTAAAAGGAATAAAGTTCTGATACACACTACAATATGAACAAACCTCGAAAACATTATGCTAAGTAAAATAAGCCAGTCACAAAAGGACAAATACTGTACGGTTCTGCTTACATGAGGTACTTAGGATAGATTAATAGAGAAAGTAGAACAGAGGTCACCAGGGGCTGGGGATTTACTGTTTAATGGATATAGAGTTTCTGTTTCAGAAGATGAAAAAGTTCTAGAGATGGAAAACGGTGATGGTTGCACAACATTGTGAATGTACTTAATATCACTAAATTGTTTACTTTAAAATGGTTTTTTAAATGGTCAATTTTTATGCATATTTTAGCTCAATAGAAAAGTGGAAGTCCGACATGAGAGTGTAAAATGGGACAGTCATTTTGGGAAACTGTTGGTCAGTATTTACTGAAGCTAAATATACACATTCCCCAAGACCCAGCAATTCACTCTGAGATATAGATTCAACAAAAATACATTGACCAAAAGACATGCATTAAAATGTTCACAGCAGCACTGTTTATAATAGCTAAAAACTGCAAACAGCCCAAAGGTCCATCAAGGTAGAATGGCTAGAAACATCATGGTATATTCACATAATGAAATAAATCAACTGTAAGGACATTCTGGATGAATCTTACAAACATATGGTTCCCTAATAGAAGCCAGATTGAACAGAGAACATATGCATGATCCCATTAACATGAAGTTCAAAAACAGGCAAAACTAACCTAGGTGAAGGAAGTTATTAACATACTGGCCATAATTTGGGGAGAGGGGTTAGTGATAGAAGGGAGTAAAGGGGGACTTAAAAGCATACAGAGCTGCCTTCAGCTCCCCAGAGCCCAGTGCCAGCTCCCTAGAGCCCACAAGCTCTCTCACACAGAGGCAGGATCCGTTGCGGGAAGGCTGGAATGCACCCACGTGAAAGAGAAGATTGCTTAGAAACCAGCCCTGCCTCCTTGACGACATTCCCACTGAGGAGTCATGGGTTGTGACATGCCTGGCCAGTGGGAGGAAGGGAAAGAGAGACCAGGCCTGATTCCGCTCCAGAGGGCCTCAGGGGCAACAAGATCCCCAGGGAGAACCTGCCCTTTACCTCCAACACACAGCGTTGTAGTCTCATCTTCTGAGTTATCTTTTGCTCTGCTTTAGGGCTAAAAGGACCAGGAATGACATGTGGCAAAGATTGCATCATCTTTAATATAGGGCAAGAGTTAAATAATCTAGCCCTGGCCAGGTAGCTCAGTTGGTAAGAGCATCATCCAAGGTTGCAGGTTTGATCCCTACTCAAGAAGCAACCAATTAATGCGTAAGTAAGTAGAACAACAAACCTCTCTCTCCCTCCCACCCGCCCCCCCCCCCCCCCCCCCCCCCCCGTAAATAAATAAATTTTAAAAGAGCCCCTAGCCGGTTTGGCTCAGTAGATACAATGTCGGCCTGCAGACCAAAGGGTCCCAGGTTCAATTCTGGTGAACGGCACGTGCTGTACCTTGGTTGCAGGCTTCTCCTCGGCCTGGCCCTATGCAGGAGGCAACCAATTGATGTGTTTCTCTCTACCTTTCCCTCTTTCATTCTCCCTAAAAATCAATGGAAAAATATCCTCGGGTGAGGATTAACAACAAAATAAAAGAGTTAAATAACCTATGGGGTACTAACTCCATGCATTATTGATCAACTATGCAAAATGATATTTATAGTAGTGTTTAAGTTATCTAGGGAAGGACTTATACTATGAAGTAAAAAAAAGTAAGCAGAATGTAGAACTGTACATACAGTATATGTAATTAGTCACAGAAAAAGAAAAAAAAAGACTGGAAGGAAGTCCACCTTCCCAATGATTAGGGTTATCAGACATTTACTTTCTTGCCACTGGAGTGACTCAGTTGGTCGAGCATCAAAAAGTTGCTGGTTTTATTCCAGGTCAGGCACATACCTAGGGTGCAGGTTTGGTTCCCGGTTGGGGCATATGCAGATTAATGTTTCTCTCTCTGCATGTGAGGATTAGAAATGTATGTTTAAGTTTTCTCTTAACATGACTCTTAACAGGAATCATGTCTCCCCTAAAACTCGTATGTTGAGGTCCTAAACCCCAGTATTTCGGGATGTGACTGTTTTTGGAGATAGAACCTTTAAAGAGGTGATGCGTTAAAATGAGGTCATAGGGTGGGTCCTAATCCAGTATGGACTTAGGGGCTTAAACAACAAAATTTTATTTTCTCATAATTCTGGAGGCCAGAAGTCTGAGATGAAGGTGTGTCATAGGGTTGGTTTCTTTTGAGGCCTCTCTCTCTCCTCGGCTTGTAAATGGCTGTCTCCTCCCTGTGTCTTTGTATAGTCTTCCCTCTGTGACTGCCAGTGGCCAAATTTCCTCCTCTTATAAGGACACCATAATCTTTCCTCAGCTTTCTAGCAAACCAACCAACAAAGCGTTCATTAAAATAGCAAAAGTCCCGAAAACAGAAATGTCCATCAACAAGGTTAACTTTGGGTGATGCTACCATTTATACAAGAGAACATGATGTAGCCATAAAAACTATAAAAGATGAGGAAGCTCCTGTGTCTTGATATGGAAAGGTCTCTAAGACATATTGTTAATTAAAAAAGAAAAAAGATATAGAACAATGCAGTCTCTACAAAATGCTAACATTTGTATTTTTAAATTGTATTTGAGAAATACCTCTAGAAGGTGACTCAAAAAACTGGGCTTACAGGTGGAGACGCAGCGAGGGAATAAGGATGAGACTTTTTAGTGTATACCCTTCTGAATGCTGACCCACTCGAACGCATTAGCTATTCAAACACTGGTAAAAAATTAAGTCACTTTTTCCATTCTTAAAACAGTCCTCTTCCTAAGGGAGGGGCTTCAGCGAGCAGAGGGCTGGCCAGATCAGTCTATCAGCGATTTTCCTTCATGAGAGACTCAATGAGCCCTGCAATCCTCCCCAGCAGGCTTCCCAGCAAGAGGCTAATGGAGTGACTCCCCTTATTACTCAGAAGCCTGAATCCTCCAAACTCTAAAAGCTGCCAGGAACCAGAAATCCTCTTTCTGCTATCTGCAAGATCTGCCCCCCAGGAACATGAACACGCTTCACTACTGCTTGCCAGCACATTTCCATTATTCTTATGGTTCCAAATATTTGTAGCACAGTATCTGGGCTGTCCATCTAATCTTCGAGGGGAAAGCGCCAACGATCAAGAAGCCAAGAGTGATGTATGCCAACTGTACATGCCTCCCACTCAGGCCGAATATTCCAGTTGCATCAGAGGGCCTGGCCCCACCAGCTCCAACCCGCATTCAGCTGGAGGCAGAATACAGCCAAGGGCCTGGGCCAGGCAGGCAGGAACAAGCTTCAAAGGCCTGAGACACCCAGCTAAGTGTTTTCCTATCCAAATCCTCAAAAACTAACCTGCAAGGTGGATATTACACCTCCTCCCCTTTCTGACAACTCAGGAAACCAGAGGCTGCCTGGGGTTGAAGTGCCGTAAGAAGCCGTTTCAGACAGGTAAGCATACAAGGCCCACAACCAAGAAGCAGCAGGACCAGATTTCAAATCCTAGAGGCAGGGAAGTGATGAAGAACATGGGAACTGGAGACTAAAAGGCTTGGGTTCAAATCCATATTGTATGAGCACATGGAAGCTGTCCGCCTCTGGAAAATAGGAATAATCATAGGTATCTCATAAGCTTATCAGGATTAAATGGGATAATGTTTCACACAGCACTGAGCACTGTGTCTAGCCCAAGCAAGCCTTTAACAAAAGTTACCTTTAGCCTACTCACAATTAACCTAGGCTTCAGACTCCAAGTCTGGGCCTGCCCCTACAGCACAGACAAACCATCTCTCAAAGTGGGTAGGGGCTTAGCTATAGCCAAATGCTTTGCCTGAGGGATGAAGCACTGAAGGGAGGAGGAAATACATGGGACCAAAGAGCACAAAGGGATCTGGCTCAGTCTGCATCTGGAGGACTGTTGCTTAGGGGTGCTCTGGGCTGATTGGGGAAGGCAAAGGATAGAGATCTCACGGACAAGCTGACCTGCCCACGGAAACTTGCTGAGACAACTGTAGGAATATGAGCAGTTTCCTCTGCGAGCCATGAGTCACAAAGAGACCGGTGAACAGCAAGCCGTGGGGCAAAATCATTACAACTTCCTCCCAGATGCTTCCTGGCACCAGTGGCTTGCATCATTTGTTTCAAAATGAAATTGATCTGAAACCAGGTCTCGTAATCACTCATCCACCCTCTACTCCACCTTCTAACAGCCGGTAAAGTGAAGTAAGTAGATGTATTTCCTGTTCCTGACTGCAGCCTGGCTCCACAAGGCCACAAACCTTGGCCAAGTCCTGAAGGCATGAATGGGCCTGTGTCAAACTCTGCTTGGGGCCAGCTAGTGGGTGCTGATGAGCACATGGGCAACAGTTCATATCTTAAGACTGGAAAACAGAGACCTACTATCCACCCACATCCTGTACGGTAAACAAAGTCAGTTGACTGCTTCAGGTTCAGTTTCTCCCACAGGAATTCTGAATCACAAAGTCAATGAACCTGATGAAAAGGTAGATATAAATTGATAGTTTTCAGCACTGAGCCTAAATACACAATTCCTCGAATACTGTACTGTTGGGGAAGGGAGTTGATAACCTGAGACTGCTTCTAGAGAAATTAATTGATAAAAACCAGAGTTCTAGGTATCTGCACTGGATAGGAAGACATCCAATGGAACCAGGAGTCCCTGGCCTGTGCTCAAAGCTCCTCTGTAAAGATCGCCCCTGCCAAGCCTGACCTCAGATCCTGAAATGGCACCCCTATAAAACTTGGGCAAGAAGAGTCAAGTCCCTGGGGTACTAGAGCTATTGCAGAAAGAAAGCTTTTTATTTCTTTATTATTTTAAATTTATTTTTAGAGAGAGGGGGGAAGGCAGAGAGAGAAAGATTGATGATGTGTTCTTCCACCCACTCATGCACCCATTGGTTGATTTTTGTACGTGCCCCGACTGGGGATCGAATCTGTAACCTTAGTGTTACAATGCTCTAACGAACTAAGCCACCTGGCCAGGACAAGAAATATGTTTAAATAGACTTACAAGAACTGATGGATACTGGGCTGAGAAGTCATTCCAGGCCTGCTTTAGGTTGGAATGGCCTGGGGCACCTCCAAACTCTCAAGGGAACACCCTTGAAGGTGAGGAGCTTATCTTCTCAGTCATGACATAGAGGTACTATAGAGCCACAATATCCATTCTTACTGAACGAATGTCTTGGCAAAATACAAGAGATAATACCTACCTCATAAGCTTATTGGGAGGATTAAACAGAATGATGTTCACATAGCGCTGAGCACTGTGTCTAGCCCAGAGTAAGCCCTGTGTCATCTTCTCCTCAGGAACTCTGACTGATAGTGTCCTTTCTGAAATAGCAGAGTGCATTTAGGTCTAGAGGAGAAACCTTTCATTTGAAGTTGAACCTGAGAGCTGTAGGTAGTATTCCTCTCCCTGCTTGTTATCTGGCCTACTTTATAATTCCTGAATAACTCATAATTGGCACTTATTGCCAACTAGAGGCCCGATGCACGAAATCTGTGCAAGAGTAGGCCTTCCTTTCCCCTGGCTGCCGGCACCAGCATCCGGGACCTGGGCTTCCCTTGCAGCCCTGGCTTTGTCTGGAAGGTCGTTTGGTCTAATTAGCACATTATGCTTTTATTATAGATAAGTCATTGCAGAGTCTCCAGTAAATGATAATGTATTGTGAAACTGAAAATATTTGCTTATACTGCTCTAAGTAAGAAGTCTTTTGTTTTCATTTCTTTAACTCTTTATTGTTGAAAGTATTATATATGTCCCGCCCTCAAAAATGACCCCTTCCAGCCTGTTCCCACCCAGTGAGAAGTCTTTTTTTAAAAATGTTTTTAGCCCTAGCCGGTTTGGCTCAGTGGATAGAGCGCCAGCCTGCGAACTGAAGGGTCCCAGGTTCTACTCTAGTCAAGGGCACATGCCTGGTTGTGGACTCAATCCCCAGTAGGAGGCAGCCAATCAATGATGCCCTTTCATCATTGATGTTTCTATCTCTCTCCCCCTTTCCCTTCCTCTCTGAAGTCAATAAAAATATATTTTTAAATAGTAATAAATAAATATAAAATAAAAAACATGTTTTTATTGATTTAGAGAGAATAAGGGAGAGGGAGAGATAGATAGAAACATCAATGATGAAAAAGAATCACTGATTGGCTGCCTCCTGCATGTCACACTGGGGATCGAGCCTGCAACCCAGGCATGTCTCCCCTGGCCAGGAATCAAACCATGACCTCCTGGTTCATAGGTTGACACTCAACCCTGGAGCCACACCAGCCAGGCTACATGAGAAGTCTTTTATAAGGTTTTCAATACACTGCAGAATTTTCAAGATAAAGGAATATGATATGAAAAATGTCAGTTTTGATACACTAAAAATAGTGACTTTTCTGAACATAAATGTGTTTGCAATTCCATTTTTGTACACATTGCATGGTGTAATGGTTTGAGAAATAAAAACAAACAAATCACTGGTAATTGCCACACCCAGGTAGAAAATTTTCTTCTAAAAAACATACAAAACCAAGATTTTAATGTAAAATATTTTCCTATAATTGTATTTTATATCTTGATTAATGAAACATGGAAACAGTGATTTTCAGTTTGGGTCACCTGAGAAACCTATTTTCTTTTATTTATTTCAGAGAGGAAGGGAGAGCAAGAGAGAAAGTGAGAGAGAGAGAGAGAAACAATGATGAGAGAATCACTGACTGGCTGCCTCCTGCACATCCCCTCCTGGGGATCGAGCCCGCAACCCGAGCATGTGCCCTTGACCGGAATCGAACCCGAGACCCTTCCGTCCACAGGCCAATGCTCCATCCACTGAGCCAAACCAGCTAGGGCTGAGGAACCTATTTTCGTTTGCTTTTGGAGAAGTCCATTTCCTAAAATAGATACCAATGTGCAAAACCTTTTTGGTAAGTAAAAGTTGTCTGTTATTTCCAAAAAAGCAAAATACAACCAGCCATCTCTCTGGGGACAAATGTCCTTTGAGTGATCAACCTTGGCCAGTTTCCCTACTGACCTTTGGGCATTCTGACTGGAAGGGAAGACTGTTTGAAAGTGTTGTGGCAAAGGGCAGCTTGTGAGGGATGGGGGGGACTGTCCAAGAAGTCTCCACCTCGCTTGGTGTAGGGACGTATCTAGCTCATGAAGCGAGCACTTGTCTTTGCAGCGATCACTACCCTGTTAGGTATAAGAAGGTGCAGGGGGAAATTATGTAAAATTGCCTTGAAAAAGATTCTGCTGATTTCCTGAGTAAGACTATATAGTATATATAAAAAGGCTCACTTATTAAGAAACACAAATGAAGAGAACAAGTATGTGGAATACTTGGGAAACGGTGCTGCTATATATTGTTAGGGGTGGGGGAGTGCAAACTGGTACAACCTTTCTGAAAATTAAGCCTCAAACAAGCCCTTTGACCCAGGAATTGTGCCAGAAATCATCCCAGACGTCAAAAACCGGAACTGCAAGGATGTTCGTGACTGTTGCTTGAACGGTGTATTAAAAAAAACTTTTTAAAGCTTCAACAACTTTACTTTCAACAGAATCCTTAATTATGTGTGCAACAAGTTGTTCAAATGTCTAACCTATAGCCTTAAATGTCATAAAAGAAGACCTATCACTCTGCTGAAGGCGGGGATGGGGACAGGTCACAAAACAGGCATGTATAGTTTATACCATGCACCTGGCAATTAAGAAGTATTACTATGTTTATCTTATAGAAGAGAGAGGCAGATGCACAGATTAGATAGATTACATATGGCCCCGAGCGCTGGCACCAGGAAGGCAGACTAGCTCTCCCCAGAACCACCCATCTTCCTGGCAAAAACACAAAAACAAAACAAAACACTAACAACAAAACAAGCTGGCGATGGGCAAGCAGGGCCAGAGGGAAGAGGCCCGTGGGGCAACATCAAGCCACGCTGGCAGCCAAGGGGCTCGAGGCCATTTGATTGACAGTGAGCCGAGAGGAGCTAGGTCGCTTAGGCAGCTCCACCTGCCCCCCCAGTGCCCTCCTAGAAGCCAGGTTCTTCTTCCCAAAAGCCAACCCACCACCATGGAAGTGTAAGTGATAATTCATCACCACAAAATCACTGTCTTCCGGGCGCCAAGGAGCCCAGCGCTGTGCTGCAGCTGAAGCGCTCCGTGGATGGGATTCCCCCGCGGTCACCAGCACAGCGATGGCTTTACAGAGATGACCAGCTGCGGGGCCACAGCATGGCCCTAGGAGAGTGTGGCTACACTGGCAGGGGGCCCCCACCTATGCTCTCCTCACCCTGCAACTGGATCTTCCTGCAGATAGAGCAGGCAGGGCAGTTGAGGCCCTCGGCTCGGAACCCTTGGAACCCTTCTCCGACCCAGCGAAGTAGGAGGGGCAGCTGGACTGCCAGGGAAGGGGGCTGGAGAGCGTGCACAATGGATGCAGGTCCACTCCCTCCAGGTCCACTCACTCCGATCAGACACCCTCGATGAAGTCTTGGTTAGGTAAATGGACCTGAAAGATCTATTGAAAATGTTCACTTGAAAAGGCAAAGGTCCTCTATGGGTGGTGACCTCCATTTTGCTTATTTTCCATAGTAAACATTGGATTTGCAATTAAAATGAGATGTGATTCTCCCCCCCAACCCTCACTTGAAAAGCATTTTGGTAACCAGCTGTTAAGGAGAAAGCAATTCTTTCCAGGGGATTCAGTTTTAACTCTCTTTGGAAAGAGCTTCCCTTCTTACCGGTGGGAGCCGGGTCCTCCCTTAAAAAAAAAATCCCTACAGCAGCGGTTCTCAACCTGTGGGTCGCGACCCCTTTGGGGGTCAAACGACCCTTTCACAGGGGTTGCCTAAGACCATCAGAAAACACATATTGTTTTTGTGATTAATCACTATGCTTTAATTATGTTCAATTTGTAACAATGAAAATACATCCTGCATATCAGGTATTTACATTACGATTCATAACAGTAGCAAAATTAGTTATGAAGTAGCAACGAAAATAATTTTATGGTTGGGGGTCACCACAACATGAGGAACTGTATTAAAGGGTCGCGGCATTAGGAAGGTTGAGAACCACTGCTCTAGAGAAACCCAAGCTGGGCTACACTCCACAGCACTCAGAGCTTGAAGCACCCACAAACTCAAAGCTGCGCATGAGGTGTTCGGCTCACTGATTTCAACTTTCAAGAACCAAATCAGAATAGAGTGCTCAACCTGGGACATCTGGGATAGCAATTAAGGGTCTGTTGGGTAAAACTGCTGCACACTGGCTGGCCCTGCAGCCTTGAGCAAGTCACTTCATATTTAAGCTGTGTTACAGTAAGCACTCCACAAATATAAGCCCTTATTCAGTTCCAGTCTCTAAAATGGGAAAACACACACATGTAGGGAGCGGCTATAAGGTTAAGCCTTGGACTGACCTGTTGGCAAAGCCACAAACAAGTCCCAGCTTAGAGGGCACAGCCCTCTCAGCATAATTAGGCTTGACCTTAGCTCCCTAGATCTTATCTGGGTAGCTAATGGGCTGAGGGAGATGCAGCAAGTGCTGCCAAAACAAGTAAAACTCACAAGAACATTGTAACTATGGTGACCACTACCTTGTTTACCTCTGACTATAAAATAAAGGCTCAGCTTGCCGTCTGGATCTCTCTCTGTGGCCTCAGCCAGGCATAGGAAGATCCACCTAGACCAGCCGTGGGCAAACTACGGCCGCGGGCCGGATCCGGCCTGTATGAAATGAATAAAACTAAAAAAAAAAAAAAAAAAAAAAGACCGTACCCTTTGATGTAATGATGTTTACTTTGAATTTATATTAGTTCACACAAACACTCCATCCATCCTTTTGTTCCAGCCCTCCGGTCCAGTTTAAGAACCCATTGTGGCCCTCGAGTCAAAAAGTTTGCCCACCCCTGACCTAGACCCAGCTTATTCTCTTTGTCTTTTCTTCATCCTTTACTGCCCTCCCTCAGGCTTGCGGAACCCTTGGCTGAGGTGGCTCGGTGCACGCTCTGATGAGGGTCAAACAGGATGTGTTGTGCTTTTAAAGGCACAATTAACACTGGCTGGTGTGGTTCAGTTGGTTAGGTGTCATCCTGTGCACCAAAAGGTTGCCTGTTCAATTCCTGGTCAGGGCACATGCCTGGGCTGTGGATTTGATCCCTGGTAGGGGGAGTGCAGGAAGCAACCAATCAATGTCTGGCTCTCACATCGATGTTTCTCTCTCTCTCTCGCTCTCAAAAAATAAATAAATACACACATAATTAAGTATTTAAAACCAGGGACAGTAATTTAAAAAGCAAAAAACAACAACAAACCAATACCCAAAATAGAAAGTGAAGGCCACCCAGAATCCTGATTTAAGCAGAAAGTTAAGAAAAAACAGATCAACTGCCATAGAGGCAAGCACTGGAAATTAAATTCAAAATGCCATGCTTCTTTCATTCATACCTTACTAGTTTCTTTTTTTCTTTTAGATCCTCTGTCAAAGAGATACATTAATCCCAGCCCCTGTGGCTCAGTAGTTGAGCATTGACCCATGAACCAGGAGGTCATGGTTCGATTCCCAGTCAGGGCACATGCCCGGGTTTCAGGCTCGATCCCCAGTAGGGGCCATGCTGGAGGCAGCCGAGCAACGATCCTCTCTCATCATTCATGTTTCTCTCTCTCTCTCTTCCCTTCCTCTCTGAAATCAATAAAAATAATTTTTTAAAAATAATTTTAAAAAAGTGAAAAAAGGATCTTTTAGCATGCTCTCCCTCTGGGGAGCACACCCGCACCATTCCCTTCCCCCTCTTCTTCCCTCACAGGCACACATCTCCTAAACTCTAAGGGACCCCATGAGACTTGCAACCAGAGAAGCAATGGGCACTGGCAGCTCAGGCTACCCCCAGAACCTGTCTCCAAGGCCCCCTTTTCTCTGACTTCCCAGTGAGCCAATGCAGCCCAGACTAGACTTTCCTGTTGCTTCTTCTATGCTAAGTCCTTCCTTGTTTTCACTATCCTGAGTGTGTTTTTGCTGTGGCCAATAAATGCTTGCTTGCCTTGCTGCAAAAAAAAAAAGGGGGGGGGGGTCCTTTACAAATACAACAGATGATACATTTGAGAAAATAAAATTAATTCCTTGTTTGAAACTTATCAATGATGTGCCATTGTTCTTAGGATCAAAAACATTATCTTTAATGTGCTCAATCCTTATCTCTGCAGTCTACCCATATTAGTTCTTTTCTAATATTCATCATAATCCCCTTACCACAGGCCCTTTGCACATTCCATTTCCTCTGTCTAGAACAGTTTCTCCCTGTATTCCCACTCTAATTTTACCCAGTTAACTTCTAACATCCTTCAAATTCAAAAGTTACTTTCTCAGGAAAACTCCCTCAACCCTCCCAAAGTAGATCAGTTTCCCATTTTAAAAACTCTTCTAGCTCTAAATAACTTTATTCCATAGAATGCCTTACACTTTATCATTGTTTACTTATTAGCTAAATGCTTATCTCCCCTCCTAGTTTCTATAATGTGCAAAGGCAAAGATTGTGTTAAAATTTGCTTATCACTGTATCCCAACACTCAGCACAATGCCTGACACACAGTAGGTATTCAATAATTGTTGAATGAACTATGAAAGTCCTTTGATCTGGCAATTTTGCTTCCAAGAAAGCATCCTAAGGAAATATGCATACAGACTTGTCCAACTGTAATAATACTATTAAAACCACCACTAACACCTAACATTTATTTACTACATGCGTTTTCTTTTTTGTTGTTTTTACTACATGCGTTTTCATACACTAACTCATTTTTGTTGTTGTTAATCCTCCTCACCTGAGGACAGTTTTTCCACTGATTTTTCGAGAGAGTGGAAGGGATGGAGAGAGGGAGGGAGGGGACAGAGGGGAAGAGGAGAGAGCGAGAGAGAGAGAGAGAGAAAGAACGATATGAGAAAGACACATCAATTGGTTGCCTCCTGCATGCGCCCCGACCAAGGCTGGGGATTGAACCTACAACCCAGGTACCACAACCCTTCGGTGGGTGGGCTGAGGTTCCATTACGCCACACCAGCCAAGGCAACACTAACTCATTTAATCCTCACCACAGTGTTATGAGATCCCCATTATTATCCCTATTTTACAGATGAGAAAAGAGGCATAGAGGTTAAGCAACTTACCCAAGATTCCACAGCTATTAAGGGGACAAACACAGTAACTCAGGCAATGTAGCCCTGAACTCCAGCTCAGGCCTCTAGGCATTATAATATGGTTATATTTTGTGCAAATTTCAGTGATAGAAATTTGAAATGGTGCCATAATTATTAAGTCTCACTTTGTACGCAAAGTTTAAAGAAATGCAAATCTCCAAAATTAAGAAAAAGTGTAAAAAGTCTCATAATTTCAAAACTGGAGGGACTAAGTGAATTGTAAGCATCCCCTAGCTTCCTCATCCCACACACATACACTTCACATATGTTCATATGAGACTGTAAGTCTTGAATCATGGAAGTTATGAATTTTTGAGGTTTCTAAGAATGCATATTTTACATCAATGCAACCACCCTGTATAAGACTGTGTATTGCAGTAATATTTGTGTTAGAAAAAAGACACACCCAAAAGCCCCTCTTGGGGGGGAGGGAAAAGTAAGACCAGAAAAGAGTATCCTCTTTAAAAATGGAAGTCAGCTTTTATTCAGCACAATACTTGCTAACTAGATTTTGGGATCTGAAGAAAACTTGAGAAAAAATGCATTTTTGCTTTGACCGAATGTCACATTCTCAAGCTCTCAACACTTCAGGAAAATAATACAAGTGCTAATAAATTTGTTACACAAGTAAATTTTTTTACTTTTGGTGATTTCAAATGCTTTTTGAAAGTCAGATAATTAAGACATACAACAATGGTTAGTCTGAAAACTATGATTTTTAAGTGGTACAGTAAACTTATTAAGCTTATAAGCAAATCTTGTCCTTGAAGGTTATTATTCAAACGTAAAGGCTAAATTTATCTGGATGGGGTTGAGATGAACAATTCATTCACTCCTCTTTCTATAGCAGTCTTTCCTAATAAGGTGATTCCTGATAGTTGAGAGTTCTAAAAGTCTAAACACTTCACAATTTTTATGGTAAGTCCTCCCCACTCCACATCTGTCAAAGATAAAAATAGGGGTCAGCTATATAAATCACGGTATGCCTACCATGTAGACCACGGAGCTGTTAAAGGACAAGACAGATGTGTGCTTAGCACGCTGGAAAGAAACCTGATTCAGTAAGTTGGAAAAGCTACAGAGTAATATTCTTGTGCATAATACAGTTCAATTCGTGCTTTAAGAATTTTGGTGTGCAGCCATACGTTTTTTTTTGTAAAGAAAAAGGTCTACGAGGATTCACATTAAACCGTTCATTGTGCTTATCCTTAGGGAGTAGGACTGAGGAAGAGGAGAACTTTCATGTGTTTGTTTCTGTTTGCTTCTATTGAGAGGCAGTGACATTTAGTAGTTAAAGCTCAGGCTGCTTAGATTTGAATCCAAGATCTGCTATTCACTAGCTGTGTGGTCTTAGGCAAGTTACCTAACCTCTCTGGTCTTGGTTTCCTCATCTGTAACGAGAGGGTGATAGTAGTATCTACTTCAAGGGATGCCATGGTGATTAAACAAGCTAACACATCAAATGCTAAGAGCAGTACCTGTTACATAGTAAGTGCTATATATTTGAGTGGAAAACGTGGTTTTTACAGTGAACACATACTTATGTATTATCGTAAAATCCCAACCACCCAACCCTACATAAACAATATAAAATAGTATACAAGGAAGGGAGTAGGATGAAAATAAAAAGCTCCCTAGGCAATTTTAACACTCAGTCAAGCTTGCAAATTACTGACTTGGATGCCAAAGGCAGGGGCAGACCAGTTAAGAATGTGGTTGAGTCCCAGATGGGGCATGCAGGAGAATTCTGGAAGCGGAAAAAGACAAGAAAATAACAGGTCTTGAAGCCCCGGTGGGAAGCCCCAGCTGAAGCCGACTCCACAAGGAGAGGGCAGGGCGTGGGGCCTGGAGTCTTGTTCTGACTTGTGTGCGGGGAGCCCACAAGTAGCTGTCTTTTCTCTCTGCCTGAAGCTACAACAAGACAGGGCTCGCTGAGAAAAGGCAGCCCGCCTGAGCAAGACACCCAGGCTGGCAGCTGAGCGCTCCAGCCCTCTCACCGACCGACCAGCAGTCCACCTCCCCGTAGCTCAGGGCCAGGGGGCATTTCCCACATAGGACGTTAGAACCTAAAGGCTGATGCTTGCGTGTGCCTTGACCGAGGACTGAACCTTGGCGTATTGGGACCACACTCTGACCAACTGAGCCACCCAGCCAGGGCCACATGCTCTCTTGTACACAATTCATGGCAGGGGAGCAAAGACTTCCTAAAGGTAATGCGAGACCCGGAGGTCGGAACCCCTGGGCAAGATCAATTTACTTCTAGTCTTCAACTCCAGTTTAAGGTTTCTTAGAGAGATGTCATTCCGAACTGACCTTATGCACTAAGTGGGTTACTGAGATTGAGGGTGAAGAGGGAAGCCTGGGATGGTGCGTCCTCAGCCCCACCTCCCCATCTAGCCCTTGAGATGCCTCAGAGTCCGGGGGGGAGACCAGATCTCTCCTCCCTAGGGTTGTGTGTAGCCTAGAGATACTCGGCTTGTGGGGGTAGCAGCCTTCAGCCCTCCCACCTACTGGCTGTGTAGTCCTGGCTGTGAGCCTTCCCCTCAAAAGTCAGGCAGTGACAGAGCCAGTTGTGAGTTCAAAGATGGGGTGAAGGGAGAGAGCAAGGTGTGCATTTAACTTTCTTTCCACGGGTTCACTGAGCAAGCAGTGGGATCCCAGCACGCTGATGCTCAGCAGGACCATGGCCACCGCAGCGGGAGGGGATTCTGCCAGCTTGAGGGATTTTGCAGCCCACTGGTGTTCTAGGTAATCCAGAAGGGCAAGGGTATCCAGATATGGCCGGAGGAGTAGGGGGAGGGCAGAGTACATCAAGCTCCTCCACTCAGAGCAAGGTGGGGGGAGGGTCTTGGTTCCGGAGCAGGGGGGGGGGGGGGGGGGGGGCGCGGGGACCGGCCGGAGGCAGATGAACACCAGAAGCAGATTCTCTGCTGAGAATGTCAGTGTGAGGCTATCAGGCCTGGGTCCTGAGCCCTCCCTGCCAGCCTTACATCCTAAAAGGCAGGCCAGGGATCCTGGATAGAAATGCCCCCTCCCCCCCAACTCCAGCTCCTGGTGATTAACAGAGGCCTGTGGAGGGGACAGGAATTCAAAGCTCTTAGGTCAGAAGTTAACTATTTCCAATCTTCCTCCAGCTTGGCCGGGGCCAGAGACTCACACCCTCTTTCCCTCTCTCACCCCGACTCCCAAATGGCGAGTACCTCACACTTAGAGTCCAACCTGGGTTCAAACCCTAACTCCACAATTTACTACCTGGGTGACCTTGGATAAGCTACAAAGTTAAAAGCCTAGGTTTCCTATCCAGTTTAATGGGGCCAATTCCACCCCGCTCACGGGGCTTTCAGGAGGATTAAAGGGGCTTATTACATAAAGTACACAGTGTAGTTTCTGGAACTCAGTTAGCTCTTGGCAAATGGTACTTAGGTTGTGTTTTTGTTTCGTTTTGTTTGAAAATCCGTCCTCATCAGCCCGGCTGCCTGGGTTGGCAATGCCCAGTAACTAAATGAAATGAGGGGGAAAATTCAACTGAGGCTGACAACATCCTTGCCCTCGGGTCTGGGAAAAGGGAGGTTGAGAAGGGATGCAGGCGGTGGGGCCCGGTGTCTTGGCTCAAGGGGAGACTTCAGAGCCTCTGGCCTCCATGGGGGCACAACTGGGACTTCAGCCCCCTGTCCTGCCTTTCCAGAACACCTTGCAACCTCTGTTCTGAGGGGATACCAATTCCAAGCTGGACTGGACCCTGCCTACTTCTTTTGCCTCTCCCCACCTTACACTCCATGGACCAGCCAGGGACACGTATTTAAGTTCCTAGAACCCATATGCTGTTCCCCTGCCAGGAACACTCACTCCCTCTCATGCCTCAACTCTCTTGCATTAAGTCTTCCTCAGACTCCAGCTTGGCCACCACTTCCTCCAGGTTCCCCCAAGAACATGTCAGCAGCCATTCCTATGTGACTCTAAATTTTTTCTCTCCCACCTCCCACTCAGTCATATATGTATATAAATAATACACACACACACACACACACGCACACATTCATGTAAATAACTTAATTTGTCTGTCTCCCTCCACTGACAGATAAGTAGCTCATGAAGTCTGAGTTTTTTTCATGTTTTGTTCACCAATGTATCCCCGGCACCTAAAACAGTACCTGGAACTTAGTAGGTACTCAATAAGTATTTGCTGAACAAAGGATTCACTATTAAAACCGCCTGGTGACTGCCCTGGCCAGTGTGCTCACTGGTTACAGAGTTGGCCTAAACACCGTGGGGTTCGATTCCGGTCAAGGGCATGTACCTGGGTTGCAGGTTCGATCCCCTTGTGTGTGGAAGGCAACCAATCGATGTCTCTCTCACACTCTGATGTTTCTTGCTCTCTTTCCCACTTCTACTCTCTCTAAAAAAAAAAAAAAATCAATGGAAAAATATCCTTGGGTGAGGATTAACAAAAAAGTAAATAAAATTGCCTGGTGACTGCTTCCTCCTCTAATCAGAGGAGCCCACTGAGGTTAAGGAGCTGTGGGTCTTGCTCACTTATGAACATCTATCAGACATTTGTTGGCTGAATGACCACTCAACTTGGCTTTTGATCTCAGATACTTCACTGCCTGTGTATTGAGGGAGGAGCTGGACTTGACCACCTTTGTCATAGGAGGAGTCTGCTGCCCACCCACACACTGGCCAGGATAACAATCTTCACCCAGGAAAAAGACCCCACCTAAGGAATTCAGGGTCCTTTTGAGATTTCCTTTCTACTTTGGGGGAAAATACACGCATTCGCTTAAGGGCAAAAAAAAAAAAAAAAAAAAAAAAAGATAAAGATTTCTCCCCCAAGATAAAGGAAGCTACCAAGCACATAATAACAACTTGTCTCTTAGCATAAGGCCAGATAAGAAGCAACACAGGATGGGTCTGGCAAGGAGACTGTTGGGGGAGGGCAGGTGGCTGAATCCAGAAGAGACTCAGCTACTTCAAGACAGAGAAAAGCTGACTTCTCAGGACACGGTCACAGTACTGTGAGTCTCACTCAGTTAACCCAGCAATTATGCTCCCAGGTATGTAGCTAACAGATCCTGTTTATAGTTTCACCAAAAGTCTTGAACAATAGTATTCACAGTAGCACCAGTTATTATAGCCAAAAAAGGGGGAAACTCCTCAATCGCTGCTCAACAGAACTGTGGACAGTCACGTAATGACTACTGTATGATCACCTTTGTCATACGAGGAGTCTGCTGCTCAAATACTCAATTCCCAAATGCTATACTGAGTATTTCAGCCACATGAGAATCAACTACAGCCACATCCAGACTATGCAAGAATCTCACATACGCAGTCAAGAAGCCGGATCCAAGAGGATATTCTCTATGGTTCTTCTACATAAAGTCCAAATACAGGCAAATTAAATTATCTTATTAGAATCAGGATAGTGGCTTTCTTGGGAGGCAGGTAGAGAGAGACTGGAAAGGAAGGGGTATCTGAGGTGCTTGTAATGCTGTTTCTTGAGCTGGGTGCTAGGTACATGGGTGTTTTCAGTAAAGTTCATCAAGCACTTTCCTCCACATGTTATTCTTCAATAACAGTGGTTCTCTGAATAGAGCAGTGGTTCTCAACCTTCCTAATGTCGCGACCCTTTAATACAGTTCCTCATGTTGTGGTGAACCCCAACCATAAAATTATTTTCGTTGCTACTTCATAACTGCAATTTTGCTACTGTTATGAATCGTAATGTAAATATCTGATATGCAGGATGTATTTTCATTGTTACAAATTGAACATAATTAATGCATAGTGATTAATCACAAAAACAGTACGTAATTATATGTGTTTTCCCATGGTCTTAGTTCTATCCCCAAAGGGGTCGCGACCCACAGGTTGAGAACCGCTGGAATAGAGCCATTTCAGTCTCAGAACCCAAGTTTCAACTGATTTGGGCAGGGGAAGCCCTTCTCTCCCTCCTTTTCCATCACTCTCCAAATGCTTTGCAGAGCTAGTTTTTAGCCCTAGAAACTCATTGCTCATCATAAGCCATGCCTTTCTTACACAGCAGAGTTGTGGGCGCCCTGCACTGGGTAACCTAGGAACAGTGCCTTGTGAGGAGGTGGGAAGGGAGTCTAGAGATTTGAGACCTGCTCCCCAGGCACAAGCTAACAGCGATGTGCAACAGGCTTTGGTAACCAACCCTACTCTGCTGCCGAACCAGCTTGAAGCCACAATTCCCAAATACTCATTCATCAGAGGCAGATTTTTCAGGCACTGCAGAATCCCTCTGGGTTTCGATCCTGGCCGTACTGCTGACTGCCCCAGTGACCTCATGTCCAGTTCCTTATCCCCATCCTACACTAAGGGGAAAATACCGTCACCTGTTCTGCAAGGCAGTCAGTCAGTCACAAGCACAAAAATAACTAACTTTAGACTGTAAGTTCCCAGAAGGCAGGGACTTCGTTTTGTTCATTGCTATATCGCTGCAGATCTAGAACAGTATCTGATACATGCAGATGCTAAATATATGTTTACTGAAAGAATAAAATGTAACTAGAGGCCAAATAATCATCAAATAGAGGGCACGGCCCAGAATGGGGGCTCCAAAACAAAAGGCAATTTTTACACAAGTTGAAATAAGCAAAACCATCTTGAAGTTAACTCATGTTCAGTCAGATTTATTACGAACTTTGAAATTACCCAAACGCTGAGTAAGGGGGAGCTGAACCTGCTGAGGGACCACATGAAGTACTGAATTTCTTGTACTATAAGCTGCCTCTCAATTGTTCACCATTAAGGATGTACAGACCGCTTTAGGTCACTCACTTTTAATCACTGCACTAATATGCAAGTCCTTCCTCCCACCTCTCCTTTGTCTTTGCTTGCAGACCACACTTGAAGGAAAGCAGACCCCACACTGTGGGGCTGGGGTAGAGAACATTCCTGCTCTATCTCCATTTCATCCACCTCCCACTTTCTGGCAGTAAAAAAAAAAAAAATGCCAGGGGACTTGGGAGTCAGAAACTGCCATTCAAGTCCCAGCTGGTTACTGCAGTGATGATGTTAGTGAAGCCATAAATACTCAGGTTTCACCTGTAAAATGGGCAGACTCTTCATAAGAGTGTCATGATTCATGCAAATACCCACTGGGCATCCGACTTAACAGGTCCTGGGCATAACCCTACAGGTAAAAGTCATGCCTGTGATGCTCGAGGAAGCTTGCGAGCTATTTAACCAAGCAAATTAAATTCATTAAGCTGTTCCTCCATTTCTCCACCTTTTAAAACCTCCAGAAGGGCTGCGCTAAGGCTTTCTGAAGTCCCAACTCAGATTGGGAGCTGAAGTAGTTTAATATTTACCTTACCAGCTTCAAGAGAACGTCAGGAGGATTAAGCAAGCTCAGGGTTGTGGAAATGCTTTGAAGAGGAAAGTGCACATACAAACAAGGTATTAATTATATCAGATAATTTCTTTGAGCTCAACTTCATAGACACCTGTGATATTCATAACCCAGGGGAGAACAACAGGGGCAGTTGTTCCTTGGCAATATGGAAACTGTTGTCTGCTTGGCCAGACTTGAGAGTGTGTATGTCCCCTCAGGATAACCCTTTCAGCTGGGCTGGATCTATCCTGTGTACTGAGGATGGGGAGCTGGGGTAGAGGTAGGGAGGTAGAAAGGTGCCAGCAGCTGATGACTAAGGGGAGAAATACCAATATTTTTTTGCTGGGGCATCTTAATTGAAGGGGACCAATTGGGCCCAGACACTTATTTTTACTTTAAATAAAGTGGCAGCCTATCTCACGGGAAGACTGCTCTAAGAACTAGTCGTGTTGCAGGGAGGCGCAAAGTTAGCCAAGGGTATGAATCCCTCCCCCCCTTTGTTTTATATCCCAGGTGCGCTCCTGGCAGGAACCCACCCTTTTCACAATCATAAACCACACATCCGAGAAAGCGGAATTTTCTCAAAAGGTTTAAAATGTCTGATGTCACCAGGAAACACTCACCAAGCAGACCATGAAATCGAAAACCAGATCACCGCTTCCCCCCAACAACTTCAAGCTTTAGTGAAGTGACAGTTAATCTGATATTTCTTGCTTCAGTAAGAAAGATAAGGCAGACGGCACTCAAAGCCACAGCTTGCTCTCCCAGAACTTAGTCAAAGGACTTACAATGAGGGGGAGGGGTACAGATTTGGCCAGGGCTCAGGTTAGCAATAAGGCTTCCTCCGGGAGCCCGAATTGGATTTGGGGCCCGGTCCAAGTTAACATTTTTACAGGTTGCCTGAGCTGCAGCTTGTTAGCTAGTCAGTAATAAACCCCTGCACAAGAATTTAAAGTTTATGAGGCATGGCCTCTTAATGCCTCTCCTCTGCTCCCTACAGCCAAGAGTTTAAGGAGCTTGGCCTAGCCTGAGTGTTAATTGTTTTTGTCAATCCGCAGTTATTTTGGAAAAGAGGGTGGAGGAAAGGCTTCCACAGGCTCAAGGCCTCCAATCCTCTTTTGCAGAAACAAAAGAGAGCCATTCTGTCCCCTAAGCACAGGCACCCCCACGTTAAAGCAGTGGGGTGAGGGGTATGCTGATGGGGGCTGAGAAAAATGCTAGGTGGCAGCGTTTAATTGTTTTGAAAACCAAGTAAACTATAGATCCCCTCCCAAGAAAAATGCATACAGCAGTTCTTAAACAATGCTACAGATTAACAGTCCTCCGGAACCGCACTCAAGGATCCTGAGTTACACCTCTTTTTTTTTTTAAGAACTTGGGTTTGGTCCAGCGGAGAAGCCACAACCCCCTCCTCCGCGTGGAGGAAAGGAGACCCCCTTGAGCCTGCAGCTGCCTGGGTCTCAGAACACACTGGTCCTCCACACAAAGTGATCCCCACCCCCACTCTCAAGTTTTTGAACTAAAGGGGGTAAACAAGTAATTGGGAAGTCAAAAATGTGCTTTGATCTCCCATCCACCGCCCCCCTCAGCTCAGGACTTTCAAGCTTGGGACCCCCCCACTCCCCAAGTGCCCTACCATTCCAGTCCCAAGGCACTGGAGGTGCGGGAGTGTCCCCGTTGCGTGATGGCCCAAGCCCAGGTGTGCCAGCCCCAGTTTCCAGGCAGGCAGCAGGGGCGCAGACCCTCCGGGAAGGGCAGGGTTAAGAGTGCATTCCAGCTGCCGGGGAAGAAGGGGGGCGGGGGAGGAGAGCGCGAAGAAGAGAAACAGACCCGGTCTGTCTGTCGGAGACACAAAGCACCGTACACAAAGGGGCCCGAGAGGGGCGAAGGGGGCTGCCCCGGGCACGGTTCATCCCCACACCTGCGCGGGGGCTGGGGGAAGAATGCGGACGGCACATTCCTCCGCTGGGGCCAGCGGGGGAGCCTCCCACAGACCCGCTGGGTGAGGAGCTCAGCCGCCTGGTTAGCAGCCGCAGCGGGGCAAGGAGGACCTGGACCTCAGAGGGCGCTACGCTCTCCGTTCTTCCCCGTCAACCGCCCACCTACACCCCGGCCCCCAAGATGCTTTCTGCGCCTCCCCCTACCTGAGGCGGCGCCAGAAGTCCCCCGCCCCAGTCTGGACACCCCTCGCGCGGGCCACACCGGAGCGGACCACGTGCGGTTTCCACTCGCCCCGTAGATGCTCGGGGCGGGTTCCTGGAGGATCTTACCTCTCCCCGGAGCCTGGCCCGGCTCCAGCTCCGCTCCTCCCGCCTCCAAGGTCACTTCAGCACCCCCGGGGTCCGCCCGGCACGGCTCGGAGGCCGCGCACGGCAGCCAGCAAACCTACGCCAAGGGAAGAGCGGGGAAAGAGGAAGGTCGGGTGGGTCAGAGGCGTGCCCGGCCCCGCACACCCATCTCCGGATTACTAACGGGGCTTCGGGGCTTCCAGGAGCCCAGGCACCCCGACGCCATCCCCGACGCCACCGCATGCGGACCCGCCCGCCCTCCGGGGAGCGTCTGGCGGGGCAAGGGCGAGGCAACTGGGTACCTGAAGTAGGAGGAAGAGGTGGAAGAGGAGGGACGCGAGAGACCCACTAGGGAGCCCCATTGCTGGAGAGAGAGGTGAGGACGCTGCCCCAACAGCGTGCTGCTGCTCCGCTAAGCTCTCCGCGCCGCTCTGAGCTCCGAAGTCTCGGGAGCAGCGGAAGGAGGCCAGGTGAGAGCCGGTGTGTGCTGATTGGCCCAGCGCCGCGAGGTCCCTCCTCCCTCGCAGGTGGGGCGGTGGCTGGCGCGGTCCTGGCACCTCCGAAGCCCCTGGAAACCCCTCCTGGCCTCCCTCCGGCGTTCTCTCGGCTTTTCTCGAGCTGCTCCCGCCAGGGACTCAGCTGTCTCACAGGTTCTGGGTTCGAGGGGGAAAAAGCAGAACAAAAATTCCACCCCACTCTTCAGCCTCCCCAGCAAGCAAAGAAAAATGTTTCTGGGTCTCGCGGCTATAGCTGAAAAAAGTGGAGAGGCATTCGAACCTGACCCGAAACAGAGGCGCCCCATTCATGTCCCCCCCTCCCCCCCCCAAGGCCCTGGGACCCAAAGCTTTGATGGAGGCGGGTGTGTCCGCCCCACTCCCGGCTACAGCCGGGTCTCCACCTCCCACGCCAGTCCACTCGGAGGGTTTAAAACGCAGTGAGTGGCGAGGAACCGCGTTACAAAATCTGCAGAAAACCCATTGCACAGCAGAACCACTGGAGCCTGGGAGAGATGCTCCCAGCGTTCGGAAGTCACGGTGGCGTCAAAGGGCACAAGGTAAAGGAGTGGTTATTAGCCTCAGAGTCTCCAGCAACACCCTCCACTCCCATAAAACATAACACCTTCTCAACTTAAATAAAGGCATTTTTTAAAATGCGGCTCTTTTTATTGGTCTTTAATACTGAATATAACCTAAGCAAAAACTGCTTGCTGCCTAAAGCAGGCTTGCTGCGAGCCCTCCTTGAACACAGCTCTGGGAGATGTGCGCGGACCTGAAGTGCTTTTCTCTTCTCGGCTCACAGGGGGCCCTGGACACAGAAACTGTGCCGGGAATTGCTGCGCCCTACACGCCCTCTCCCCACCCTCTTGTTCCCTGAAGCCTCTCCCTTTTCTTCCTCCACTCCAGCACAGATTTAGGGGTTTCGGGAGGAGATTCGAGTCTTTGCCCTCCCAGCCCCCCCCCAGGGCTGAGTTGGTGGTTTAGTCCTTCCCACCATCAGGCCTGCAGCAGGCTAAAAGGGGGACGGATTGCTTTGCGACCCTGACAGTCCTTTCTCTACCTGAGCATTGGCTCTGGGGCGCACCGCCCGCCTTCCCGCATGCGTTGCACCACTTACTATAAGCGCTGTGGCCTCAAGCAAGTGAATTGCCCCTTCTGAGCTACAGTTCTGCAAACGTCAGATGGGGCTATTACAACATCTACCATCCACCGTACTAGGAGATTAAGTGAGCTAATGCATACCGACGAGGATTAAATCAGCACCTTTAAAACGCTAAACTCAGTACCTGGCACCGAGCAAGTGCCCAAATGTTTCCTGGTATTGCTTCAACATCCGGCTCATTCGTCCTCCTCCTCCGCCTCTCGAGCCCTTTCTCTCCTCTGAAGCACCCTTACATTCCCCCAACTAAGAGAATGAGAAACGCTGTAATCCTTCAATTTCACGGCTCACGGTTCAGCGAGCAATTGGCCTCCGATATCACCGGAGCGCTGGGTCATCCGGCCCATGGTCCCTCGGGTGGAGTTGGGGACCAGGGTAGATAAAGCTCAATATAAACTGGAAGCTCGCTGAACTCTGCACCTCCCTCGCCTCGCTTTCCCGCAGGGGTCGCTTTCCGGGCGGGAGGAGAGGTAGATACCCGCGCCGGATGGGGCGGGGGGGGGGGGTGGGGGGGGGGACGGGGGAGAACCACTGGGCGGGGCAGGTCCCAGAATGTACCCTAGGGCCCCGCCTACCCTCGCCTCACAGGTTCCCCTTATCCAGCCAGGAGCCAGATGAAGCCATTAGGCGGACAGTTAAACACAAACGAGCCCGGGGATACAGGTCCTAATTAAGTAAACACCCGGCTGGAGGGTTGTTGGGCGCACTCATTTCCGCCTCCTTCTCGGGCGCTCAGCATTCCGGGCGGCGGCGGGAGAGGAGAAATTGAGAGTCAGCTCTTCCGCCCGCAGCTTGGACCACACTGCGGTCTTCTCCGTAGCTCCCTTGTCTATCGTTCGTTCGTTCGTTCGTTCGTTCATTCATTCATTAAACAATTGCTTGCTTTGTGCCAATCACTAAGGATACAATAGTGAACTAAACAGACAAACAACCTTCCATCCAAGAGTGTGGGGCATTGAGGAAAATAATTAAGTAAATATATATAATGTTAGATAACATGCGCTGTGTAGAAGAATGAGAACAGAATGGGAATATCCAATTCATGGGACAGAAGATAGGGTTGGAAATTGTAAATAAAGTGTCCGGGTAAGGGTGTAGCAGAAGACAGAATCCAGCTTGGTTGGGGGGTGGGGCGGTTCAAGTCTTAGTGAAAGGGTAGAGGAATGGTCAGGGAACCAACAGGGGTTGAGTGACAGCAGAAAGGCATTACAACTCTGAGGACTGAAGGACAAAAAGAGGTAATGGTATCTTTGGAAGTTGGAGCTGAGGAAGAGCTGGAGAGTGAGAATCACCCTTCCAAATGCGTCTGTGGTCCCAGAGAGGTAGGGCCACTGCCCAGAGCAGAGCAGGGAAGAGTAGGGGAAATACCCATGCATTGGTTTCCTTCTGCCCTTCATCTCCTGCCAGTGCCTCCAATGGTCCAAACCCACCCAGAAACCTGAGGGCAAGAAAGCCCGCCCAAGTGGTGGGGTCTTTAGCTGTCATTCTCCCCAGGCACATCGAAGGGCAGAGAAGGGCAGAAAATAGATGAGGGGCAGATGAGCAATCAGGAAGCCCAGAGGCCTCACTGAGAAATGGACAGTTGGCCCTGGGGTAGTTCAGTTGGTGAGAGTGTTATCCAAAGGCCAAGGTTGTGGGTTTGATCCCTGGTGAGGGCACATACAAGAAGCAACAAGTGAATGCATAAATAAGTGGAACAACAAATCCATGTTTCTCTCTCTCTCTCTCTCTCTCTCTCTCTCTCGCTCTCTCTCTTTCTCTCTCTCTCTCTTTCTCTCCCCTGAGAAAGCAAAAAGGCTAGTTACACTAAGGATATCTGAAGAAAGAGTATTCCAGCTAAAGAAAAGAGGCAAAGGCCCCAAGACAGTGGATAAATTACTTGGGACAGAAACATAAACAAAAAGCCAGTGTGGCTGGAGTAGAGCTAGTCAGTAAGAAATTATTTAGAGTTGGGAGGGCGGGGAGCAAATCTTGTAGAGCCTCATAGACCATGGTAAGACAAGGCAGAAATTCCAAGACTAGCTAAGAACCCAAGGACCACCACCCAGAAACCAGCTGGCACCTGACCTTCCACTAACTTTTCTTCACTAGCATAGTTAAAATCATGCCCAGGGGTGGAGATTTAACATTAAAATGAGACATGTGATGCCTGGATAGGCATGTTCCAAACATGTTTAGGAACTGCGCATGCTCCCTTAGAAATCCAAGAACTCTCTAACCCTTTCTCAGGAATCCCCACCCCTAAACTCACCTACCCTCCTCCCCCACCTTAGACCCTTTCATGTTTTCCTAATTCCCCAGAATCAGGGAGAAGGAATCATTAGGCATTTGATTATTCTCCACTCCTTGGACACAGAATAGTTTCTGACTTGCTTTGTCAAATACTATCTTGTCCTATTGATGTGGGCAGAATGACTATGATTTGGGGGTCTCTGACCAGCAGGGGTTAGTGACAGATGTACTTAATACCACTGAACTGTATCTTTTATGTATTCTACCACAATTTTTAAAAAATTACCAAAAAGAAAAAAAGAGCCCTGGCCAGTTTTCTCAGTGGTTAAAACATCAATCCCCAGTTGTAGGCTTGGCCATGGTCAAGATGCATGAAGAAGGAAGCTAATTGATGTGTCTCTCTTACATTGATGTTTCTCTCTCTCCTCCCCACCTCCACTCTTTCTAAAAAAATTCAATGGAAAAAATATCCTTTCGTGAGGATTTAAAAAAGAAAAAAGAGGGGAAAAAAGGAGTGATCAGATTCTGGGTATATTTTGAAGGTCTTGACAATAAGATTGTCTAAAGGATTGGATATGGAGTGTGAGAGGCAGATCGGGTCAAGGATGACTTCAGACTTTCGGGCCTCAGCAACCACCAGGATGGCAATGCCATTTCCTGAGATGGGAAGGTACATGTAATGGACACTCTCATGGCATCACTCAAATCCCCTGGGATCCCTTTGCTTATTTCTGCTCACCTTGGCTTCTTTGTGCTGATTCTCCTAGCAGCCAGCCCCTATGGCTCTCTTCAGAGGTCTATCCTCATGCTGTTTGTTGGAGTCCCCTTGCCCTTGCAAGGAAGTGCCCAGGAGTTCACGTTCCCAGCCCTTAGCCAATGACCAACTCTCTTTCCCCCAGACAAGCTCCCAGTGGTAACCTACCCCCAGCATCCCCTGGATCAGGCTGAAGCTTCCCTCCAGGGACTTGCTCTGAAATCACATCTTTGCGCAGCCTCTTACCCTTTTTATCCCGTTTCTCCCATTCCTTTATCTGTTAGGAGCTCTTCCTTAATAAGTCATTCAGACACATGAGTCCCTGTCTCAGGGTCTGCTTCTTGGAGTCCTATTGCAGGCAGAGCAAGTTTGGGATTGGGGAAGGTCCAGACTTGAATGTGGGGCAGGTTTAACATGCTGGGGTTGTGGGCTCCATCCCCAGTGAGGGCACGCAGGAGGAGGCAGCCGATTGATCCATGATTCTCTCATCATTGATGTTTCTCTCTCTCCTTCTCCCTTCCTCTCTCTAAAATCAATAAAAACATATTTAAATATATATATATATATAACTTCTCCAGATTTCCCCAGAGCACCCAATCAGGGAAGGGCTGTGGCATGGAAATTAGGGTCAGCACCCCGGGAGACTGAACCTTTTCCTCTGGAGACAACTGCCTGATTGCCTCGGGTGAGTTATTTCATTTCTCAAGCCCTCTGGAGCCAGTCATTCCTGTTTGATGGGTGACAATGAGAATTATCCCAAACTGAACTCCTGACCTTCCCCCCACAAACCTGCTCCTCCTGCCATCTTTCCATCTCAGAGAAAGGCAATTGCAGGCTTCCTCTTTCACTCTCTGGCTCGTCTTCTGCCACTTGCTCCCTCCGCTTCTCCTACACCGGCCTACCTGTGGTTCTCCCACACACCAGGCACGGGTCTGCCTCCAGCTCTCTGCACTTGCAGTTTCCTTGCCTGGATTGCCCTTCCCTCAGGAGTCCCCCTGCCTCTCCCTCACTCCTTCAGGTCTTGCGGCTCCTCAGAGAGGCCTTTCCAGACCTCCTGCATAGATGGCACTCTCCTATCATCCCCTCTCTCCAAGTTACCCTAGTTTTTGTTTTTTAATTAAATCTTTATTATTGAAATGATTACATATGTCCTTTTTTTCTTTACCCCATTGACCCCTTCTAGCCCGCCTCCACCCCGCTTTATTTTTTTTCATAGCATTTATCATACTCTGATTTATTAGTACATATGTACTTTTTAAAAAAAATATGTATTTTTATTGATTTCAGAGAGGAAGAGAGAGGGAAAAAGAAATGGAAACATCAATGATGAGAGAGAATCATTGATTGGCTGGCTCCTGCACACCCCCTACTGGGGATAAAGCCCACAACCCAGGCATGTGCCCTTGACTGGAATCAAACCTGGGACCCTTCAGTCCACAGGCTGACGCTCTATCCACTGAGCCAAACCAGCTAGGGCAGTGGTTGGCAAACTGCGGCCCCTTGAGTGTGGCTCTTCCACAAAATACCACGTGCAGGCGCGTACATACAGTGCAACTGAAACTTCATGGCCACACTCAAGGGGCCAAAGAGCTGCATGTGGCTCGCGAACCGCAGTTTGCCGACCACTGAGCTAGGGCCATATGTACTTTTTTTTGAGAGGCAATTTACAGTAATGATTAAGAGCAAGGGCTCTGGAGTCACAATGTCCGACATTGGATCCTGAATCCAGCTCTTCTGAGCTGTGAGACCTTGGGCAAGTGGCTTTCAACTCCCTAGTGCCTCAGGATCCGCATGGGGAAAAGTGGGATAAGCATAACAATCCCTTCTTCATGGTTATGCGTTAATATGTGTAAAGCCCTTTAGGACATAGTAAACATAAGTGTTCATTAAATTGCATTTCCTATTTCTCTCCCCTATGGAGGGAATCTTCTGTGAGAGGCAGGGATTTTTGTCTGCTTTGTTCACTGCTGTACCTGGTGTACAGACCAGCCTGGCATTAAATAGATACTAAAATATTTATAGAATGAATGAAATCAACAAGATAATAACTGTCTTGCATTTGGCAGGGTGCTAGATGCATAGAAGCAAAATCGATGTTTCTTGCCCCATCTCACAGAACTGAGATGAGAAAGGATTTTGCAAAGTTTCATACAAGTAATACAAGTCCCCCTGTCTCTCCCTCACTTCTTCAGGTCTTGCGGCTACTATCATTTTCGGAGCACGCACTGGATTCAGACTCTGTGCTAGGAACTCTCATGCATGATCTCATTCTAATCCCCACAACTTACACAGCAGTTCATATTTCCTTTTCACAGACAAGAAAACTGAGGCCACACAGCTATAACAGAGGCAAAATGACAGTATAACCCAATTCTGTCTCACTCCACAACTCATTGCCTGAATCAGTTGCCAACCTACTACCCACCAATATGTGCTAGAAGAATTAATTTGGGGAGCAGATATTAGAAAGAATTCCATATCAGATCCTTTTCTTTTAAGAACCTCTTAAACATATTTGCCTCCAGGCCAAGGTTAAATTCTGAGTCCTCAAGAAACATTTAGAAAGAGCTTTTCTACCCATTTTTGGTAGCAAGTTTCCCAGAACTTCACTCCCACACTGTACACTATGGGGATGTATCCCAAAGACAAGTGGGTATTTTTCAGTCTTTTCTAGGAAACAGCCTTAAAACTGGGTGAGGCCCTATTTCCTGCCTCTCCTCCTGTCCAATGCTCTGCACAAATGATTCCAGTTTTACTTCCTTATGTCTGTTCCTGAGCTTTCTGGGACTCTCACTGTTTTTTAAATATTTTTTTTTATTGATTTCAGAGAGGAAGGGAGAGAGGGAGAGAGATAGAAACATCAATGATGAAAAAGAATCATTGATCAGCTGTCTCTTGCATGCCCCACACATGAGCCCATATGTGCCCTGACTGGGAATCGAACCGTGACCTCCTGGTTCATAGGTCAATGCTCAACCACTGAGCACACTGGCTGGGCTGGGACTCTCACTTTTGAATCCTTAAAGTACTGAGGCAGCTGATCCCCATTGAGAAACCTAACACACATACTGTACATCCCTTTCCCCTGAGTCTCAGGCAGGGCGGTGATGCCTTCAGCACTGGTGAATTTTTGCCAAGGCCTGAGCTGTCAGTTTCAGGAGATCAGAGGCCAAGTATTTATGTATGTGTGTATATTGAGGGCATGGAACCGATCAATCAATAAGCACTCACGAAGCCCTGAATCCCTGTGGTTGGCTAAGGTCTAGAAACTTTAACAACTGTAAGGCCAAAAAGGGACCTGAAAGAAAATAATAATCTATAATAATAAAAGTGTAATATGCTAATTAGACCTGATGTCCTTCCGGATGACCTTCCAGATAAAGCGGGGGCTATAAGGGAAGCCCGGGTCTGGGTGCCAGAGGGAAGCCGAGGGAAGAAAGGGCTACTCTTGCATGAATTTCGTGCATTGGGCCTCTAGTAATATTATGTAATTCAATTAATGAAATTTAATTTAATTTGATCAATGCTATTTAATTCAATCAACTATATTTACCTAGCTTTTGACTGTCCTGCCTCAATTCTAATGCAACTAAATTATCTCAGCACTCATCCATGAACTGGTATTCAGCAAGATCCAGATCTGGAAGGTGACCTGCTCATGGCTGCACAGCAAGCTAACTTCCACTGCTTTCTCCCTCAAGATCACAAAGCTGGTTCTCATGTTTGGACTTGCTTTTGAGGTGAAATATTTTTTAAAAATTCAGTATATAAACAGACATGTATGCAGGATTGGTAAGTGTTTGGGAAAAGAAAGGCGGTTAGAAGTATTTTTGAAAAATTCAGTATATAAACAGATGTGTATGCAGGATTGCTAAGTGACTGATCAGTGTTTGGGAAAAGGAAGGCAAGTTTAATCTACTTAACCTTTTAATTTTAGTCCTTTCTGAATAACTTCAGGGCGTTAGCTAACCCTTCTCCCATCCTATCTTCCCTATTCCAACCAAGACTGTAGTCGGGCCAAGAATCTGTTTGTCTTTTTCATGGGCTCAAGGTGATCTGACCATTTGGAAAATATCAAAATCCAAAAAGCCCAGAATGTGAATGGACTTCCACAATAACATCAACCTTGGAAGGGTTGCATTTTCTGTCTTTCCTCCTCCCCCACCCCCCACTGCTATATTCTCAGCACCAACAATGGTGCCTGGCCCACAGTAGATGCTTAATAAATATTTCTTTTTTCTTTTCTTTTAAAAAAATTAATATTGAATAAAATAATAATATTTTTTCTTACATTTTGAAAATGTTTTCTGTACAGTTATCCACGGATCCTCACAGAATCCTCATTTTGTAGAAGATGAAACAGTTCAGAGAGACTGGGTGACTTATAAGGTCCCATGACTAACAAGAAGTGTTAGTGTTATCGTAATTAGCTTGTTATTATTAATAAAGAAAACAAAGGGAAGTCAGACATTATAAGCATGGACATCTGGGCGGCTTCATGAGGAAGCTACAGCTTTACCCTCCCCAGGGAACCACCTGTCCATTCCTTGCAGATCACAGGGGAAAGGATCAAACAAAGGAGGAGGTGGGTACATAAGCAGTGAACTCAGGGTGACGTAGGGAAGGTACTTGCCTGTCAGTCTAGCTTAGGAAACAACGAATTGGTTGGCAGGTGGACACCACTGGAAACATGCAGAATCTTGGAAGGGTAAAATTCCTAGACAAAGAGTTCCCTCCTCCCCTTCTTGTGTTTCCTTGCTCTGTGACCTACACTCACCCTTGTGCTCACTTCCATAGCCCTGTGGCCATGTGGGCTCCACACACAGGATACTGGACTGGACTGGACTTTAATATGGAACAGAGATTCTGGGCAGTGGCCTCATTTCTAGCCCTGCTGAAGAACATTGGACTTTTTCCATGGTGGGATGGACAGAGATGGGACCTTGGAGGGGAGCCTCCTTAATTTTACGTCATTAATAAAGGTTTCCACGAAACCCCATCCTCCCATGGGGGGATTCAGGAAATTCTTTTCCTCGTGGTAACCCAAGAACTTCACTTCCACTGATAACATTAGAAGCTCTCTCCATGCAATTCTTCCCTCCCAGCTGATGGTGACAAGAAGGAACACAGGTGGAAAAATACAAACATAAATGGAGATTAACTACCAAAATACAGGTCAAATAACTTGGTAAGGATAAAAGACTCTAGTATTTATCACTGGAGGAGGGGAAAAGAGTTTCAAAGGCCCAGGGGACACACAAGTGCCTCTCTCTGGACTCTTAACTTATTGCCATATTTGTTAATAGTAACTCCCCCTCATCCCATATCATTTAGAGCTTTGCACATTTTATTCTACTTAATTCTGTCATCTCTTTCCTGGACTACTACAGTGGCCTTCTTTAGTCCCCTCCAGCCCGTCTTCCCCTCTACGGACAGACTGATCTTTCGGTGCACAGGGCGACGCTCCAACCAACTGAGCCACACTGACCAGAGCTATATTTTTTTCTATTAGAATAACCAAGAATATGTGTTATTTGTGAGTTAAAAACCAGTCTTGCCCGAACTCTAATTTTTCAGACTGTGTAATACAGAATCTATAGATCAAAATCAGGAAGAACGTCAAGATCTCCCTTTGGATATAAAACCCCAAAATGAGATAAGTGTCCAAACAGAAGAATCCAGGAAAAAGAATAAATTAAGTTAAATAAAAAAGACGCTTCCCCCCACCACCACCATCAAAAATAAAAAATAAAAAAATAAATGGCAAGAAAAATAGAAGAATCCAGGAACAATTTTGTTTGAGAGCAAACAATTCTCCTGATCCCCAATTTCCCCATCCCCCACTAATTGTCGGTCCTTGCAGCAGCCTTTGCTTTCACACCCTCATACACAATAGTTAAGGACACCAAAGCTGATTTATCTGCCCTCCTCAAAAAAGCGACAGCAAGACAAAACATCACCAACCAGTCTTTAAAAATTTAAAGAGCCTGATAAAGTCCTCCATTCGGCATCTGCCATGGAAGGAAATCGCCCCTGGCATGCACATCTGTTGTGCTCCCCCTTTCCCAGACACCTTAGTACAAGCACCCCTTTGCCCCCCACAGCTGTTTACCCTCAGCTTCTTGCAGGAGGGTGTCTAGGCTCCTTGCCAGAGGAGTAGGAGGATGGGAAACCCCCTTATAATTCACAGGATTGAAACTAATGAGTTGATGTTCTTCAAACACGTTGAGGATCAAAGCCTGAGATCTGAAGCTTTGGCAAGAACACAGCCACCTGAGGGCATGGGTGGGCCCAAGCTGGGAGGCCCTGGATCCCAGTGCCAGGTGCTTTGCACACTGGGCTGAGCCTGCCTGCGACAAGACAGGTGTCAGGGCTGGCTGGAGAAGGCCAGGTCCCCAAGCTGATGCTAAAGAAAACGAAGGATTCAGAACCACTGTCATTCAATTAATATGGGAATTTGGGAGGAGGGAGTGCAGAAATAAACAACACAGAAGAAAACAACAATCATATCCTCATCAAACCTAATTAACCAATGTTAGATTTTAGCTGTTTTGCCCCCAGTTTTTTTCCTATGCATGACTTTTTTTAAATGATGCAATTAGTGTACTTTTTGTATAATAAGAAAAATAGAACATTCCAATTAAAGCAAAATCCTTTTTTATTTCTACTTAGAAATCCATTCCCACTTTTGCCTTTGAAGAGACAAACACTCTAAGACAGTTTTTTGTCCTCCTCCCTTTTAAAATACTTTAAAAAATATTTATTATTGATTTCAGAGAGGAAGGAAGTGGGAGAAAGAGATAGAAACATCGATGATGAGAGAGAATCTTTGATTGGCTGCCTCCTGCACACACCACACTGGGGATTGAGCCCGTAACCTGGGGATGTGTCCTGTCTGGGAATCAAATCCATGACCTTCTGGTTCATAGGTTGACACTCAACCACTGAGACATGCTGGCCAGGCTTAAAGTACTTTTCCATAAATGTTATGATCCTACAATTTACTTTTTCCACACAATCATATATTTTTGAGAATTGTCCAAGTTTATATGTATGTTAAATTTACTCCTGTATCATCTCTAGCACAAATATAAACCACATTTATTGGTGATCATATCATACCAATAGCCAACACTTAATAGCATTGACCTCTACCAAAAATTATTTCAAGTCCTTTCTGTATATTAACCCCTCGAATTCTCTCAAGGATCTAGGAGAACATAGGGGGAAGTTGAATAAATTTCTCATCGTCAAAGAGCTGGTAAGTGGCAGGGATTTGGGGCTCAAGCCTCAAAGTCCAGGCTCCTACAAACTACACCATACAACCTGCATTTGGGTTGCTTCTCAGTTTTTGAGAGTGCAAGCAGGGCCTCAGTATTGTATCAGTCAGCTATTGCTGGGTAAAAAACCATCCCCAACGCTTAATAGCTGAAAACAATAAAAATTTATTATTCCTCATGATTCTGTGGGTTGACAAGATGTTTCTCCTAATCTTACCTGGACTCACTGGCTGTGGTCAGCCGACAGCTTGGCCGAATGGCCTCACTCACATGTCTGGAGTCTCAGCTGGGATGTCTGGCCTCTTTATCCAGCTGGACTTCTTCACATGATGGTGAAAAGGTACCAAGAGTCAGAGCAGAATCTGCAAGGTCTCCTGAAGAATCTGCAATAGTCACTTCTGCTGAATTCTATTGGTTATGAAGACATAAGACTAGCTCAGATTCAAAGGGTGGGAAAATCGACCTCACCTCTTAATATGAGGGACTGCAAAGAATTTGTGGCCATTTTTAAACTATAAAGTAAGCTTCATATATGCTCCTGGTGCTTGGTGGGAGTGGTGAGGCGGTATTGTCTCTAGAATGTGCACCAAGGAGTAGAATTGCTGGAACTGAACTTTTCAACCTTAGTTTTTTAATTATATTAAGATTATTTATTTAGATATAATTTTCGTACCATAAAATTTACCATTTTAAAGTGGTGAATTCAAGAGCTTTTAAGTTGTACAACCATCACTATTATCTAATTACAGAACACTTTTATTAACCCAAAAAGGAATCCCTTACCCATTAGCAGTGAGCCCCATCCCCAACTCCTCAGCTCCTGGCAACCACCTGCAGATTTGCCTACTCAAAACATTTCATATGAATGGAATCATATAGTCCATGGTTTTCTGTGCTTAGCTTCTTTCACTTAATATAATGTTTTCAAGGTTCATCCAGGCTGTAGCATGCATCAGTACTTCATTCCTTTCTATGGCTGAATAATGTTTCATTGTATTAATAACTACATTTTGTTTATCCATTCACCAGTTGGCTATTATGAATAATGCTGCTATGGATATTCATGTACAAGTTTGTATACATATTTTCAATTCTCTAGAATATATACCTAAGAGTGGAATTGCTGGATCATATGATGATTTTATGTTTAACTTTTTGAGGAATCACCACACTGTTTTCCATAGCAGCTGAACCATTTTACATTTCCACCAGTAATGCATGAAGTTTCCAATTTCTCCACACCCTGGTCAACACTTGTTATTTTCTAGTTTTAAAAAATCACAGCCATTCTAGTGGGTGTGAAGTGGCATTTCATTGTGATTTTGATTTGTATTTCCCTAATGATTAATGATGTTGTGCATCTTTTCATGTGCTTGTTGGCCATCTGCATGTCTTTGGAGAAATATCTATTCAAATCCTATGTCCATTTTAGAAATGGGTTGTCTTTTTATTTTAATATATTTGTATTGATTTTAGAGAGAGAGGAAGGGAGAAGGAAAGCGAGAGAGAAATATCAATTGATTGCCTCCCCTGATTGGGGATTGAACCCACAACCTGGGTATGAACCCTGACTGAGAAGCAAACCAATGACCTTTCAGTGCATGGGACAATGTTCAACCAACTGAGCCACACCGGCCAGGTCATTAAAAATGGGTTGTCTTTTTATTGTTGAGTTGTAAGAATTCTTTATGTATTCTGGATGCTAGACCATTATCACATACATGATATGCAAATATTTTCTCCCATTCTGTGGATTGTCTCTTCACTTTTTTAATGCCATCCTTTAAGACACAAAAGTTTATGTTGATGAAATGCAATTCATCTATTTTTTTCTTTGGTTGCTCATGCCTTTGGTGTTATATTTAAGAAATCATTGACTAATATAAAGTCCTAAAGATTTACACCAAAGTTTTCTGCTAAGTATTTTATAGTTTTAACTCATACATTTAGGTCTTTGATTCATTTCTAGTTCATTTTTGTATATGGTGTGAGGTAAGGGTCCAGCTTCATTCCTTTGTGTGTGGATGCCCAGTTGTCCCAGCACCATCTGTTGAAAGGACTCTTCATTCCCCCATTGAATGATCTTAAAACTCTTGTTGAAAATCATTTGTCTATTATCACAATATCAAATAGCAAGAATGATAGCCAGCATGCTTGCCTTGTTCCTAGTTTGGGAATCACCCTATTTTTTTCATCATTAAGTATGCTGCTTGATATGAGATATATATATATATATATATATATATATATATATATATATCAGGAACAGAAATTTCCCTTTTAATTCTGGTTTACTAATGTTTAATAATAAATGAGTATTACATTTTATCAGCTACATTTTCCTGAAGGTATTAAACTGATTACAATCTTCTCTAACTAGATACTATGGTATATTACATTAATGAATTTTCTGCTGTTGAAATGCCCCTGCATTCCTGGGGTAACCAATAGCAATTATTTTCTACTATGAGTTCCTTTTCTAGCTCCTTGTCTCAGATCATGCATTGGAGTGGCAATGTCATTTCCTGTCTTGGCTCCTCATCAAAAACTCCAGTTGGAATGTTCTCCTAGATGCTTCCGGAAGTTTGAATTTGCTCATTAGTGATGGGGGGTGGGAAGGGGGGAGGTGGCCAAGAGGCTCTAGGGCAGAGCCTAGTGCTTTAGGCTGTGTAAGTATTTGCTATAGAGGATCCAGGTGAAAGCCAATGAAAAGTATAAGCTTATTATCTCATGTTTTGAGCACTTTCTAATACACCAGGCACTGTGCTCAGTGCTATATATACATTATTAATAATGATGCCACCTGAAACATAATTTTATTAACCAATGTCACCCCAATAAATTCAATAAAAAAGTTTTTAAAAAATAACGATGCCAGTTTGGTTGCTATAGCTCAGTGGTTGAGTGTCGACCTATGAACTAGAAGGTCATAGTTCTATCCCCAGTCAGGGCACATGCCCAGAGTTGTGGGCTCGATCCCCAGTGGGGGGTGTGCAGGAGGCAGCCAATCAAGGATTCTCTCTCATTATTGATGTTTCTATCTCTCTCTTCCTCTCCTTTCCGCTCTGAAATCAATAAAAATACATTTAAAAAAAATAATGATACCAGCTACCATTTATTGATTCTTTACTCAGTTCAGGCACTGTACTATTTGTCATACAAATAGTATTTCATGTAATCCCCATAATCACCCTATGGAAAGTGTATTATTATCTTTATTTTACAGATGAAGAAACTGAGGCTGAGAGAAGCTAATTTGCCAATGGTCATAAGCCAGAGCTAGGATTCAAAATCAAGTTTGTCTTGTTGCAGAGTTTGTGACCTTAACCACTGCTATCCTTGCTATTTTTAATTAGTTTTGTCAGCCCAAACTCCCATGATCAGTTTTAAGTACGGACAGCTCTGTGTGACTGACCACCGCCAAGTGTGACTGGCTAGTCATTTATGGTCTGACTGGTCTTAATGTGAGGCCATGACACATGCTCACATGAGGTTTTCTGAAATATCAGCTATTTTAGGGAATTCACGGTGTGTAGTTTTTTTAAAAATTGTGGGTTTTTTTAATTTGAGAGAGAGAGAGGAAGGGAGCTGGAGAGAGAGAGAGGCAGGAAGGAAGCAGGGGTACAGGGAGGGAGGGAAGGAGGAAGGAAGGGAGAGTGAGAGAGAGAGAGAGAGAGAGAGAGAGAAAGAGAGTAAGAGAGCGAGAGACAGAGAGAGAGAGAGAGAGAATTGATGAGAGAGAAACATTGATCGGCCCACACGTGCCCTGACTGGAATTGAACCTATGACCTCGAGGTGCATGGGACTACACTCAGCCAACTGAACCACACCAGCTAGAGCAGTGTGTACTTTTTAAAAAAGCTTTTAAAAAAACAATAGCTTTAGTCTGGCTGGTGTGGCTCAGTGGTTGATCTCCATTGCCCTCTTTTCTTTCTCTCACATTCCAATCCAGTAACTCCTGTTGGTTCTATCTTCCAAATATATCCAGAATTGGACCCCTTTTAAGACTGGATTATGGTCCTGATCTCCTCTGATCCCCACCTTCTGCTTTTGTCCTCAATCTGTTCACCCCACGGCAGCCAGATCATGTCACTGCTTTGCTCAAAACTCTCTTCTGTCCTTCTCAGTGCAAAAACCAAAGCTATCCTAGGGGTTCTGACCCCCTTACTTCTCAGATTTCTTCTTCTACTTCCTCCCCACTCACTCCTTTTCAGCACTCAGGCCTCTGAACTGTTCCTCAAGCACCAAGTATACCCCTGCCCATATGACTCCTTTCACCTGCAGCACTCCTCACTCAGATAGCCACAGGGCTCCCTCCCTCCCAGGATTCACATCTTGGCTCTTCCTCTACTGAGGTCTCCCTGACCTTCCTATTGAAAGGTGTACCCTTGCACACACTACTTTTCAACTCCCTCACCCTACTTTAGTTTTCACCTTAGCACTTCTCACCTTCTAACATAATACAGAACTTACTTTTATTATGTTTATTATTAGAGGCCCAGTGCACGAAAATTCGTGCACTTGGGGGGAGAGGTCCCTCAGGCCGGCCTGCGCCCTCTTGCAGTTCGGGACCCCTCGGGGGATGTCCACCTGCTGGCTTAGGCCTGCTCCCCAGGAGATCAGGCCTAAGTGGCAGCCAGACATCCCTCTGGCAGCCTGGGAGCCCTTGGAGGATGTCCAACTAACGGCTTAGGCCCACTCCCCATGGTGAGTGGGCCTAAGCCGTTAGTTGGACATCCTTAGCGCTGTCCGCTGCTGCGCTGGCCAGCCATGAGTTGGCTTCTAGCAGAGCGGCACTCCCCCCGTGGAAGCACACTGACCACCAGGGGGCAGCTCCCGCGTTGAGTGTCTGCCCCCTGGTGGTCAGTGCATGTCATAGTGACCGGTTGTTCTGCCATTAGGGTCAATTTGCATATTACCCTTTTATTATATAGGATTATCCTCTCCTCCTATCTATATGTCAGCACAAGGAGGGGAGAGGTTTTTGAGTGTTTTGTTCCAGAGTCTGGAACACTGCCTGGCACACAGCAGATGCACAATAGATATTTATTGAACGAGTGAATGACCCAGGTTGCTCTGAATGAACCAGAGCATCCAAGGTTGCTTCCTTTCATCCTCTACTCTCTTTTGAGGCAAACATGTTTTGGAGACACTCTCAGACTCTTTGCTCCCAGCCCCTCATTCTCACAGCCAGCTAATTTTCCACCTGGAGGTAGTGCCTGAAACCTCCTTTCAAACTCACTTTGAGTTAATATTTATATACAAAAAGCCTCACATTTGTGTTTATTATGTGCCTGCCCTCTGGGCACACCAGGTGCACATTCAGTGCCTCCTTCTGAATAAGAGAACCTGAGGTTCTTCCTGCATACATTTCTGTGGACCTTAATTTGGGTTCATTCATTCATTCACAGGCAGATCTGGGCTTCAGGGGGCTGAAGAATGCACAATTCTTAAAGAAGGGGAGGCCTTCTTTAAGGAAAAAAAAACAACCCACAAAATTACAAGTACAAAATTAGGTATTAAAGTTAGTATTTACTTAGAATGTGAAAATAAATCACTATGAGCCACAATTTTAAAAAGCTAGATTCCTTCTTTCCTAATCTATATCCTTTTTCTTTCTTTTTCTTGTCTTATTGCATTAGTTAAGATTTCCAGTATGATGCTGAAAAGCAGTGGTAAGAGGGAACATCTTGGCTTGTTCCTGATCTTTGTGGGAAAGCTTAAGTTTCTGACCATTAAGTACGATGTTAGGTGTAGGTGTTTGGTAGGTATTTATCCAGTTGAGGAAGTTCCCTTCTATTCCTAGTTTCCTGAAAATTTTTATCTTTAAATGTGTGTTGAATTTTGTCAAGTGCTTTTTGTGCATCTATTGATATTGTGGACAAAAAAGAGGCCACACACTAAATCTGACAAGCTCAGGGGAGGCCTGCATGACAAGACTTTCAAAATCAGAGACCGAAAATAACCACACAGGATGATCTGAACATAAAAATTCCCAACTAAAAGCAGGTCATGGCAGGGAGTCACAGCCTAGGCATGTAGCTTAAGTGAGCCTGTCTATTGTGTTTTTGTGTCTAAGATAACATACCTTTAAAATGTCACAGTAATCTTTTCCAGACCCCTCAGGTCACACCCCTGCACCTGAGAACGAGACCACAGAATCCATGGTTGTTAATTTATTCCCCATATACTAGTACATCTCTATGTGCTGTAAATGTTCATTGTTAACTATCCTCTGCTCACCCATGTAAAAGAAGTGTGTGTCCCTCCATTTTACTTTTTATACAATCCCAGAGATTTTCTCACTTTGCTTTCTCCTGCCCCCTTAACCTACCATCAACATTTTTTATGTAACCCTTCTTACTTCTCCTTTGATTTAATGTATAAAATAAGCTGAAAAACTGCCATTCTTGAGAGCATTTTCTCAGTCTGTTGAGATTGTGCTTCCTGGCACTTGTTGTCAGTTTGGCTCAAATAAATTCTTGTAAGATTTTTTCTTAGACTGGATGTTCTTTTGTCCACAATATGATCATGTGATTTTTCTTCATTAGCCTGCTGATGTGATGATGCTTGTCAACACCATACTGGAAGTCCTAACTAATGCAGTAAGACAAGAAAAGTAAATTTAAAAAGTAAAAATTGGGAAAGAAGAAACAGAAATGCCTTTGTCTGCAGATGACATAATCATCTATGTAGAAAACCAGAAAGAATCAACAAAAAAAACCTCTTGGAACTAGTAAGTGATTAATAGCAACATTGCAGGATACAATGTTAATTTTCTTTAAAGCCAATTGTTTTCCTATATATCAGCAATGAACAAGTGGAATTTGAAATTAAAAGCAAAATACCATATATGTTAGCACCCCTAAAAAATGAAATGCTTAGAAGTAAATCTAACCAAATATGTACAAGATCTCTATGAGGAAAACTCTTAAATTCTGATGAAAGAAATAAAAAAACTGCCCTAGCCAGTTTTGCTCAGTGGAGAGAGCATTGGTCTGCGGACTGAAGTGTCCAGAGTTGGATTCCGGTCAAGGGCACATGCCTGGGTTGTGGGCTCAATCCCCAGTGAGGGGTGTGCAGGAGGCAGATGTACATCTCTGTGAATATAATTAAATGTGAGTGCTGCCCTCTGGAGTTGTGCAACATGGTGACCCTGCAATATGTTTGCATACCATTTAGATTTTCTTTTGCAAATTCTTTGTCCTTTACCCACATGCTAAATTCTCCCTTCTACCCCTAGACCCCATAATATATTTAACTGGAAACATACATGGGGCCTGAGCATATGGCATCTTCAGTGCCACAGTTTTTCCAAACCTACACCTTACCTAGTGTGATGGTTAATTTTGTATTAATGTGACTGGGCTAAGGGAGGCCCAGATAGCAGGTAAAACATACTTCTGGGTGTGCCTATGAGGGTGTTCCTGGAAAATTAGCATTTTAATAAATACATTTTTTAAATTGATTTCAGAGAGGAAAGGAGAGGAAGAGAGAGATAGAAAAATCAATGATGAGAGAGAATCATTGGTTGCCTCCTGCACGCCCCCCACTGGGGATTGAGCCCACAACCCAGGCATGTGCCTACCCTGACCAGAAATTGAACCATAACCTTCTGGTTCATACGTTGATGCTCAACCACTGAGCCAAACCAGACGGTCTGGAAAATTAGCATTTTAATCAGTAGACTGAGTAAAGTTGATCACCCTCACCAATGCTGGTGCACATCATAAAATCCATCAAGGGCCTGAACAGAGTAAAAAGGCAGGGAGGGCCTTGGCCAGGTAGCTCAGTTGGTTAAAGCCTCATTCCAATACGCCAAGGTTACAGGTTTGATCCCCAGTCAGGGCACATACAAGGATCAACCAATGAATTCATAAACAAGTAGAACAACAAATTCATGTTTCTCTCTCTTTCTCTTTAAAATCAATAAGTAATTTTTTGTTAAGGTAGAGAAAGTGTGAATTCACTCTCTACTTGAGCTGGGACATCCATCTTTACTGGCCCTCTGACACTGGTGCCTCTGGTTCTGGGGCCTTTGGACTTGGACTGGGACTTACAACATTGTCCCCATTCCCCCTTCTTCTCAGGCCTCCAGGTTTGGACTGGAACTATATCACTGGCTTTCCTGGGTCTTCAGTTTATAGACAGCAGATCGTGGGACTTCTCAGCCTCCAAACCACATGAGCCAATCCCTCATTATAAATCTCATTATACACATATTCCTAGTAACCACACAACCTTTTTTCCCTTTGGGTCATTTCCCTCCTAGGGGATAGTCCCAGTGAAGGTAGGGAAAAATAGCCTCAACTTGAAATATTACAAGCATTTCAAGTTCTGAGCCTCCTGAACTTGGAAATTAAATTGTATTCAGAGTGCTTTCCCAGTACCAGTTTACAAAAAATTCTAGTTTACCTCCTGCCGGCTGCAGATTTAATTATGAATCACGTTGGATGGATGGATAAGGACACAGTGTGCCTAGTGGGCTGGGTGGCTATCTATTCTTGCCTGCTGGGCTTGCGTTCTTGTGGTTTATAATGTCTTCTTGGATGAATAATAACCTCACGCTCAGGCCAGGACTTTTTCGTATTTGTCAATGACCTATAGAGGCTGGGAGCCTGAGATCTCAAATTCAACAGCAGGCCTTTTAAGCCCGGTCAATCAATCAGGCCACATAGAGCCACAGAAAGTACAAGCTGCTGATGCAGACGGCCTCAAGTACCCAGAGGAACACACCACTTGCCTGGAAGTGTGGGGTTGAATTTTTTTTTCTCTCTTGAAAATGCCCAGTTGCTAGGGCACTTTAGGTTCTCAATGGCAGGGCCCTCTCACAAGGAGTCTATTAGATCTGTCCTCTAAGCCCCCATCGGATGCACCAAATTCCATCAATAGATAATCATTCCTTTAAATTAAAACCTTCCCCCAGTAACCCAGCATTCCCTCCTGACTTGCTGATTATTTTCCACTTGGTCGGATTCAAAGACTCTTGGTTATTTTTTAAAAAATATATGTGTATTGATTTCAGAGAGGAAGGGAGAGGGAGAGATAGAAACATCAATGATGAGAGAGAATCATTGATCAGCTGCCTCCTGGGCCTGTGTCCCAACTAGGAATCAAACCAAGACCACGATGCACAACCACTGAGCCACACCGGCTGTGCATGTGTCCTGGTTATTTTTAATCCCTTCCTCCCCTCCTCCATTCAATTAATCATGAAGCTTCCTTGATTATTCCTTCAGAGTGCTTCTGGGGAAGGACTATTGAAGTGGTAGGAGTACTGGTTGTGTGATGTTGAACAAGTGATTCAAACTTTCTCTGAGCCTCAATTTCTTCATCTGTAAAGTGGAACCAACAACATTATATCTCACAGGGTTTTTTGTAAGGATGAAAATTAATACATGGTTTAATTAAAAAAAAAAACATGCACATACACAACACCATTTTCCCAGAAGCCTCTTCAGCTGACTAGTAAAAAGCCTAGTGATTTGTAAGATTCTTTGCATAGCTGAAACCGGTTTGGTTCAGTGGATAGAGCGTTGGCCTGCGGACTGAAGGGTCCCAGGTTCGATTCCAGTCAAGGGCATGTACCTGGGTTGCGGGCACATCCCCAGTAGGAGATGTGCAGGAGGCAGCTGATCGATGTTTCTCTCTCATCGATGTTTCTAACTCTCTCTCTCCCTTCCTCTCTGTGGAAAATCAATAAAATATATTTTTAAAAAAAAAGATTCTTTGCATATATTATATTTAAAAACACACATGCAAGTAATGCATGATTTTATAAATATGAGATCATATTCCATATTTTGAATAAAGAAATTTAACCCAGGTGTGTCCTTTCCTTTCTGTTTCCTCCTCCACAACCCAAATTAGGTCTATATTCACTTCTGCAACAGCTTCTTTTTTTTTAATGGATTTTTTTTTTTTCTGAGAGAGAGAGATTTGTTGTTCCACTTATTTATGCATTCATTGGTTGATTCTTGTATGTGCTCTGACCGGGGATTAAACCTACAACCCTGATGCATGGGGAGAATGTTCCAACCAACTGAGTCACCCCGCCAGGGCTGCAAAAACTTCTTAACTGTCCTTCTTATTACTATTCCCTCTCTCCCTGCTCCTCCATCATGTTCCCTCTCTCTTTAACACCCTCCTCCTCGCTGCTACTGCTGCTGCTACTGCTGAAGTTACTTTTTTCTAAAACACTCTTCAGACGATGACTTTCTCATACTCAAAAACCTTCAATGGCTCCCTTTGCCTTTGAGTATTGAGTCCCAACTCCTCAGCCTGGCAATGAAGGCTCTCCCAAATTGACCCAAACCCAGTCCAGTTGAACAAGCATTTCCTGAGTGCCCACTGTGTGCCAGCCTCAGGCATGGCTCAGGGATGGGGATTTGACAATGAGGAAGCCTTAGCCTCCTTGACCATCTATTGGGGGAGACGGACAGATGAACAGACATTTTCTATAATGCATAATAAACAGCAGGATAAAAATAATCCCAGCGAGCTCTGGGATCACAAGAAACCATCCACTTTTCTGGTCATGTCCTCCTCTCCTCTCATCCAAATCCTCCCTGTTCTGTGTTCCATACATATCATGGCAATTCTACCTTTACCCCGAGGTAAAAAAGCACCCACTGCCCATTATTGCATTCCTTTGTTGGGCCATTGCCAAGATTACAAACTCTTCAAGGGCATCAACAGTAGAATGGATAAAACAACCCATATATTCACCCAGTAGGACACTGCCCAGCAATGAGAATGAACGGCCTTCAATGACATGCAATGACATGGATGAATCTTACAGACATCATGTTGAATGAAAGAACCCAGACACAGAAGAGCCCAAAGCATTATGATTCAAGTTGCATACATTTAAGTCCAGGAGAAATTAATCTATGGCTTTGAAAGTCAGGATACAAAAGTTTCATGCAACACTTGCTCGCTCTTAGTGTGTGTGATGCAGTCTATTGTTTGCTGTTTTGAGATGTTGTTTTTAAGTACCAGTCAGTCACCCATTCAATGGACCCCATGAAGAATCAGAACCCACAATTTGAAAAACACACTGCTCTGGAATCTCCATTTGAAAAAGCAAACTAAGTAGCCCTCCTTCAACCCCACTTTTTCCTCCAGCTACTGCCTCATGGCATGCTTCCCCTTCAGAAAAGAGCGTCTACCCACACTGTTACTCCTCCTTCCACCCTCTTTCTTCAAACCCCACTGGATAATCTTGATGTATCCACTGCATTAAATTCATTCTGGTCTCCAACAACCTCCATGTTGCCAATCCAGATGTCATCTCTCTGCCAGCTCTGACTTTGCTTCTCCCTTGGCAACTGTGATGATTAATTTTATGTGTCAAATTCACTGGGCCACAGTGCCCAGATATTTGGCCAAAAATTATCCCTAATGTTTCTGTGAGGGTGTTTTTAGATAAAATTATATTTAAATTGGTGGACTCCAAGTAAAGCAAGTTGCCCTCCATAATGTGGGTGCACCTCATCTAATCAGTTGAAGGCCCGAATAGAAAAAAAGGCTGATCTCCCTGAGCAAAAGGGAATTTTGCCAGCACACTGCCTTTGGACTTCATCTGCAACACTGGCTCTTCCTGGTTTACCAGCTGACTGCCTTTGAACTCAAACTGAAACTCTTTTCCTGAGTCTCCAGCTAACTGCCTTCCCATCAGATTTTGGACTCTGCAATTATATGAACCAACTCCTTAAGATAAGTCTCTTTTTATATATATACTAGAAGCCCAGTGCACAAATTCGTGCACCAGTGGGGTCCCTTGGCCTGGCCTGTGGGATCCCCCAAGGGTCCTGGATTGCAAGAGGGTACAGGCCAGGCTGAGGGACCCCACTGGTGCGTGATTGGGGCTGGGGAGTGATGTGGGAGGTTGGCCAGCCAGGGAGGGACCATGGGAGGGCTCCAGGGCATGTCCGGCCTGTCTCGCTTAGTCCCGATCAGCCGGACCCCAGCAGCAAGCTAACCTACCAGTCAGAGCATCTGCCCCCTGGTGGTCAGTGTACATCATAGCGACTGGTCGGCCGGTCGACTGTCTGCCCCCGGGTGGTCAGTGCATGTCATAGCAAGTGGTTGTGCGGCCTTAGCATATCATTAGCATATTACGCTTTGATTGGTTGAACAGATGACTGGACTACCGGACACTTAGCATATTAGGCTTTTATTATATAGGATTAGAGGTCCTATGCATGAAATTTGTGCAAGGGGCTTGGCCCCCTCTGCCACAGCAGCTGCCTCTGCCTTGGCCCCCCCCCCCCCCCCCCCCCCCGCCACGGCTTTCGTCTGGAAGAACTTCTGGTCTAATTAGCATATTATGCTTTTATTATTATAGATTCATGTCCTATTAGTTCTGTTTCTCTGGAAAACCCAGATTAATACGGCATCTAACTTTGCACCCCGATCTCCAAATTAATCGGCCTCTGAGGAGATTCTTACTTAATAAATATGATTTAATAAATAAACCAATACTTATAAATTTAATTATTATTCTGTCTTTTTATTTTTAATATATTTTTGTTGATTTCAGAGAAGACAGAAGAGGGAGAGATAGAAACATGAATGATGAGAGAGAATCACTGATTGGCTGTCTCCTGCAGGCCCCCTTCTAGGGATAGATAGAGCCTGCAACCCAGGCATGTGTCCTGAACCAGGAATCGAACCATAACTTCCTGGTTCATAGGTCAAAGCATTAAACCACTGAGCCACAATGGCCGGACTATTCTATGTATTTATTTTTAATATATTTTTATTGATTTCAGAGAGAAAGGGAGAAGGAGAGATAGAAACATCAATAATGAGAGGGAATCATCGATTGGCTGCCTCCTGCATGCCCCTTACTGGGGATGGAGCCGGCAACCCAGGTGTATGCTCAAGACCGGAAATCGAACTAGTGACTTCTTGGTTCATAGGTCGACACTCAACCGCTGAGGCACACCCAGCTGGGCTATTCTATTTAAAGAATTCATTTTCCCAAAGTACCGCCTTCCTACTGACTGCTCAGGGTGGTAAGTGCCTCCATCATCAGATTTTTGAATGCTTAACTTCTGCCCCCAGTTGGTTTACAAGGTAGCCTTCTGGACTCCATTTCCTACTTCCCACACATTGACTTATTAACTGTTATTATTAACTGTGGGATCCTGAGCAAATTATTTACCACTCTCCCTCAATCTCCTCACCTGTAGAATGGGGACAAAAGAAGTATCAATCTCATAAGGTTGTTGTGAGGATTAAATGAAGATGCTTAGTACACAGAAAGCATCAAATAAATGGTTGCTAAGTTGGTGTTCTTTTATTCCAACATCCTCTCACCTTGTCTTCTCTTTAAGGGGCTGTATTAGTTAGCTCTTATTGAACAAAAAATCTTCCCCAAACTCAGAAATTTGAAACAATTGCTCATGAGTCTGTGGGCCAGCTGGGTGGTTCTGCTGATCTGAGCAGGCTTGGCTAATCTCTACTGGGCTGATTCATGTCTCTTTAGTCAGCCAGCAAGTCAGCTGGTGGCTCGCAGGTCTAGGATGGCCTCATTCACATGTCTGGCAGTTGGCTGGCTTTGGGATGACGGGGCCATGAGGCTCAGCAGTGTAGCCTGGGCTTGTTTTCACAGCGGAGGCAGTGTGCCAAGAGAAAGAGCGGAAGCATGCAAGCTCTCTCGGGGCCTGGGTGTGGAAGGTACACTGTTATTTCTGTGGCACTCTATCGGTCAAAGCAAGGCTGGTTCAGACCCAAGGATTGGGGAAATAGACTTTTTAGATGGTGGAGCTGCAAAGTCCTATTATAAAAGGCGAGGATACAGGGAGGGATGAGGATGCCAGCTTTGATATCAAACCGCCATGAGAGCATTGGTGCCTGATGTGGAGAGTTCACTTGTCAGGCCCAGCCGGTGTGGCTCAGTGATTGAGTCTTGACCTACAAACCCAGAGGTCACGGTTCAATTCTTGGTCAGGGCACATGCCCGGGTTTCAGGCTCCATCCCCAATAGAGGCCGTGCAAGAGGCAGCCAATCAATGATTCTCTCTCATCACTGATGTTTCTCTCTCTCTCTCCTTCTCCCTTTCTCTCTGAGAACAAGAAAAATATATTTTTAAAAAGAATATACTTGTCAGTTGAGGGACGGAAACTTCGGGTTAACTACTCTATCTACCTTCCCAAACTTCAGTTTCCTTACAAGTTTGTCGTGAGAATCAAACAAGGCAGGGAAGGGGCTGAGCACGTGAAGTGTGCCAGGCGCACACACAGAGGGAATATTCATTCTCAGAGCACAAGGCTCATCCTGGGCTCTGCTGAATCCTGCCCCCGCTTCCCAAGACTAAGAAGGCTATGGAAACCAAGCCAAGCAGGAGCATGACTTCAGATGGGGAACCATGAAATGGCAATTACAGAGTAAGGCTTAATTACCGTTCTTTGGGGGAAAAGAAGTGAGGAATGCAACCGGGTGGACAGAAGGGTGGAGACTGGGGGTGAGGGTCACGGGGAAGGGAAGAGAAAGAGGGAGGCCCAAGAGGGAAAAGCTGAGCCATTGGAAAGGAGTCTCCCCTCACCCCCTAAAAAAAAAATGTTAACGACATTTTTTATTTATTTTTTCATTGTTGCTTTGATTACAAAATTACAGTGTGTTCACTTTATAAAGTTTAAAAAATACATAGCCCAAGGAGATTATGCTAAGTAAAATAAGTCAGATAGAGAAAGACAACTATAAGATTTCACTTAAAGGAGAATATAAAAACAAATGTAGATATGGAGAACAGGTAAGGTGGTTACAACAGGCATCCTTTGTCCTTTAGTTTTGTTTTGGAATTTTCTGATTGCATCCTATGGTGTCATTTCACACGTTCCTCTGTCCTATAAACTAGTAGCTTTTAAAAGTGCACATGTCCAGACCCCACCCTGAAAATGTATCCAGTAGGACTGGTGTGGGTGCCGGGAATCTCTGACTTTCCTCAGATCTCTAGGTGAGTCTGAGACTGTTTGCCTCACATTTGGGAACTGCCAACCCATCTGACGCTGCCAGTAGTCACAAGTCAGCCTTGGTCACAGCAAGCATCAGAGACAGACACTAAGTTTCTAATCTCCAGTGCCGGGCGGCGGGCGTGCTCACTGCAGGAAGAGGCATTAGCTGTGTTTTGTGGGTTAACCGAGACTCACAGTGGGAACTCTCTGGGAGCCCCAGTGAGCCTGCCTCTTTCCTCTAACCCAGGTTAGGGAAATTTCTTTTATTTTTTAAAAAATATTTGATTTTTTAGAGAGAGAGGAAAAGGGGAGCGAAAGAAACATCCATGTGAGAGCACAACATTGATCTGCTGCCTCCTGAACACCTCCTAGCAGGGATCTATCCCACAACCCAGCACGTACCCTTGACCTGGGAATCAAACCTGCAACCTCCCGGAGCATAGGATGGTGCCCAACCAACTGAGCAATGCCGGTGAGGGCTAGGGAAAACTTAAGTGATCAGGACCTGCATGGCCTTGGAGGTATGTTTTGGGGGATGAGCAACACAACAGTCTTGCTGTTATGGCCCCTGAGGACAAGTGTGCTGTCCACAGGGTGGGTGACTTCAGTTGGGCCGGAGGGCCACAAGCTGCTGAGGCAGGTGGGCTTGGGACACAGGCCCAAAGTCTGTTCTCTTTCTTGTCTGCTGTTATCCCCTCCCCCCACTCCCCAGCACCAACTGTCCCCTTAACTGCTGAGACATCCGACTGGTAACAGCCAGCATCTCATGCCCTGCACAGCAGTCAGAGTGATCTTCCCATCGTCCTCATCAGATCACTTTACGACCCTGTTCTAGTCCACCCAGGTCTCCCATCACACTTGAGAACCACACTCCTGCCCTGGCTGGTTTGGCTCAATGGACTGAGCATCGGCCTGCAGACTGAAGGGTCACGGGTTCGATTCCGGCCAAGGGCACATGCTAAGGTTGCAGGCTCGATCCCCAGTAGGGGGCGTGCAGGAGGCAACAAATCAATGATCCTCTCTCATCATTGATGTTTCTCTCTCTCTTCCCTCTCTGAAATCAATAAAAATATACTAAAAAAAAAGAACCATACTCCTCACCATGGTTGACAAAGCTCACTGTAGTCTGGTCCATACCCACTTCTCCCATCACATCTTCATTCTTTTCTCTTTCCTCCCCGGCCACCCTGGCTTTTCTGGTGGCCCTAGAACAGGTGGCCTCATTCCTATCTCAAGGTCTTTGCATTTGCCACATCGTCCTCCAGGAATACTCTTCCTCCAGCTCCCACACGACCCGCCATTCACATCTCCACTGAAAATCCACCTCAAAGAAGGTGACCACTTTGTGTAACGCAGTACCCTCTCATCACACTCTATCCTCTTTTCCTATTTCTTGATAGCAATTATCATTATTTGAAAGTATACTGTTGACTTGTTTGTCTCTTTTGTTTGTGGATGCCTTGAGGAGAGTGGCTTCAATCATCTCAGTCACCAAAATATCCCAAGGGACAAGCCTCCACACACACACACACACACACACACACACACACACACACGGGAGTACTCATCAGTTTCCATCTGAGTCCAGCCTCAATTTGCACGCGTGTCATTGCAGGAGCTACACAGAAGCTGCACCTAAGGGTCCTTTTTGGAGGCAGAAGGTCTTATAGGACCAGGTATCCCTCATGGGAATGTACTTCAAGGGAACAGAGAGGTTCAGGGTTTCGCATTGGACAACTAGATTTCAAGTAAAACACTGGCTTTTATAGAAAATTATTTTATTGATCAGTAAGGGACCCCATTGAGGACAGAGAGGGAGTAAAAAAGCAGATGAGCCATGGAAGGAAGGGGTTGGTGCTAGACACACACTTTCTGAAAGGTTAACACCTGGTGGTATGCGGGCAGGCAAAATAGCCATCTCAGATGATGGATAAAGAAAAACCGAATTTATTTAAGGAAAGGGCTGCACAGCACTGAACCAAGAAGCCACTGGGTCGATGGTGGCAGCACCAGGAGCTGGAGATTCATCCCTACCTGGTATATGCAGTCACTGGTGGGAAGCTCTTGTCAGTCAGTGGGTCTTGGGGCTGAGTTGATGGCTTAGAATCCAGATGGAATGCGGATGTGTGATCAGGTGTTTTTAGGCCAGTTTTAACCCTTTAGATGGTGTCCAGCAAGTTTTCCTGGTCTTGGTCCTCCCGTGGCAGGAATCTTGGACAAGTCTTCCTGGTCACTGTCCTCCTGTGGTGGTAAGCTTACAAGGGCAGTGAAGGATTACGTTGTCCTATAGTCCTAACACTTTCCAGGAAGCAGGACTTCCTAAGTCTCCCTATTCCGTTCCTGAGACCCCAGACTGAAGGCTCCCTGGGGTATCACAGGCTGCTTCTTTCAGTTTCAAGAAGCCTCCCAGTTTGTGCTGGTGGCCACTGGCAATGACTCAGGGCAGGAGCCCATCTGGTAGACGGAGTGGGTCCCTGCTAAGGCCACACAGCATCCCCTTTGCTCCTGGATCCTACTGGGCTCACAGAGGGCAGACTTCTCTTTCTTCTGCCCAAGAAGGGACTCTAGAGGGTTGAGCAGAGGACCATCAGGTTTTCTGCAGGGTCCGCTTCAGCCCTGGGATGCTCAGAGCAGCCTCCCATTGGAAACCTCCGTTTCTGAGGCTCCTTGCCCTTGTCTGTTTAGTATGGAAGAGGGCTCCTGGCTGAGGAAGGCACAGACAGAATGGCTCAGGTTGTAGTCACCAGCGGTGGGCAGTGGGGGTCCCTGAAGGAGAAGGCATTCGCTGTCTTAGGCCATTAAACATTTGTCCTCTCCACAGAATGCCTCAGCCAGCAAGCTACTGTGGGGTCAGCCTCTAGCCACCCTGCTCCAGTCGTCGAATTTTGGGGCTGGAGCAACCAAGGTCTTCATCCAACATGTCCGCAGGGTGACATCGCTTGAGTGCTCGTCTGGGGACTAGCTTCTCTGCCTCCACCTTTGTTGGGGTCAGCTTCTGTGGGGTCAGCCTCTTGCTATCATGCTCCAATCGTGGAATTTTTGGGCTGGGGCAACCGAGGTCTTTGTTTGACCATTCCACAGGACGATGCCTCTTATGTGCTCTTCTGGGGACTGGCTTCTCTGCCTCCACCTTTGCTGGGGTGGCCAAAGGAGCATCCCCATAGGACCGGTAGCCACCGACCAGGCAGTATGTCTCCCCATGCCAGCCCACTTGGGTTTCGCCACACCTTTGGTAGGGGACATGGTAGTGACCAGGTGTAGGAGGAAAGGTGGGAGCCATTGCTGCTGGAAAGAAAATCAGAACTGATCAGTTACTTGTGCTGCCAGGATGTCCCCTTTCTCATGTCTCTCCCAGGTTCTTGCTGAAGCCTTCTAATCTGCTTGGCATCCAAAACACAGCCTTAACCCATCATGAGTCTCCTACAGAAGGGGTGTTGCTGCAAAAGCAATTCTGGGGGCCTAGAGCAGGAGCAGGAGAACAGAAAATCTTCCCCGTTCTCAGAGAAGACAGACCCCGAAAATAATTGCAATCAGGATCCCCTCCATCTCTCCCACAATAGAGAAAATATTTTTTACAGCCCATCACTTCTGAGGCTTTAAGAAAATGCCTTCCAAATCTTGGGGGGAAATAATATAAATGGGTTTCAGAAGCCTTCCCACCTTGGCAACTCCTCTCAGACCCCATTCACACTGCTTTTTTATTTTATTTTTTAATGTTTTCATTGATTTCAGAGAGAGGAAGGGAGAGGGACATAAAGATAGAAACATCAATGAGCCCTAGCCAGTTTGGCTCAGTGGATAGAGTGTCAGCCTGTGGACTGAAGGGTCACAGGTTTAATTCTGGTCAAGGGCACGTGCCTGGGTTGTGGGCTTGATCCCCAGTGGGGGGCATGTAGGAGGCAGCCAATCAATGATTTTCTCTCATCATTGATGTCTCTCTCTCTCCCTCCTTTCCCTCCTTCTCCTCTGAAACCAATCCTATCTAATAAAAGAGTAATATGTAAATTAACCATCACTCCACGACAAAGATGGCGGAGCCCATAGTGGCCAGGGTGGGACACTGACAGCGTTGCCCCAGCAACGCGAGCCCAGTGTCTGCACCCCAGCTGTGGGAAGGTGGGGAGGGGCCTCTGCCAGAGGCCAGGGTGAGGGATGCTAGTGTCATTGCAGGCCAGGCTGAGGGACACCGCCACCCATGCACGAATTTCATGTACCGGGCCTCTAGTAAAAATATATTTTTTTTAAAAAAGAAAATATAGCCCTAGCCAGTTTGGCTCAGTGGATAGAGTGTCTGCTTGTGGACCAAAGGATCCCGGGTTCGATTCCGGTCAAGGGCATGCATACCTCGGTTGCAGGCTCCTCCCCAGCCTGGGCCCTGGTCAGGGCTCATGCAGGAGGCAACCAATTGACGTGCCTCTCTCTCACATCGATGTTTCTATGTCTTTCTCTTTCCCTCTCTTTTCCATTCTCCGGAAAATCAATGGAAAAATATCCTCAGGTGAGGATTAACAAACAAACAAAAATTAATTAATTAATTAATTTAAAAATAAAAGAAAATATATGTCCATATAAAATATGCATATCTGCCGAAACCAGTTTGGCTCAGTGGATAGAGCGTCGGCCTGCGGACTGAAAGGTCCCGGGTTCGATTCCGGTCAAGGGCATGTACCTGGGTTGCGGGCACACCCCCAGTAGGAGATGTGCAGGAGGCAGCTGGTCGATGTTTCTCTCTCATCGATGTTTCTAACTCTCTATCCCTCTCTCTCCCTCTCTGTAAAAAATCAATAAAATATATTTAAAAAATAAATAAATAAATAAATAAAAATAAAATAAATAAAATAAAATATGCATATCAAAGTTTACAGCTGCACTACTCATAATAGCCCAAAAGTAGAAGAAAAATACAAATGTTCAGCTGATGAATGGATAAACAAAATGTGGTATATCCATACAATGGAATATTGTTCAGCTATAAAAAAGGAATGAAAATTTTACATGGAAGTCAGATTACAGTGTCCACAAATAAAGTTTCATTGGACAGCTGCTCACCCAAGGGTCATGGTTCAATTCCCAGTCAAGGGCATATACCTGGGTTGCAGGTTTGATCCCCTGCAGGATTAATACTAGGTGTAACGGTTAATAATGCGGATTTTTTTTCCAATGGAGTTACACATATGTTGATATATATGCAATTTGATACGTATGCTATTTTGTTGTATTGACAAGCTTTAAAACTTCGTATGTCAAATTTCCTGAAGGTGTTAACATCATAGATATTTTTACACTTAAAAATGTCGAATTTCATGCCAAAAAAAGAGCATTTGCGGGAAGTTTTAATTCATTACTTTATTTTGAAGTAAAGTGCTGCTGAATACTTTGGGAAGCTTCTGGTGAACATGCTCCATCTCAAGATACTTGTGAACTCTAGTTTATATGCTTTAAAAGTGATGATTTCAGTCCTAACCGGTTTGGCTCAATGGATAGAGCATCGGCCTGCGGACTCAAGGGTCCCAGGTTCGATTCTGGCCAAGGGCATGTATCTTGGTTGCAGGCGCATACCCAGTGGGGAGTGTGCAGGAGGCAGCTGATCAGATGTTTGGATGTTTCTCTCTCATTGATGTTTCCAATTCTCTATCCCTCTCCCTTCCTCTCTGTAAAAAAATCAATAAAATATATATATTTTTAAAAAGCGATGATTTCGATGTGAAAGACAAAGAACGTCCAGGTCAACCGAAAAAGTTTGAAGACCAACAATGACAAGCATTATTGGATGAAGATGCGTGTCAAACTCAAAAACAACTTGCAGAAAGATTAAACGTTACTCAGAAAACAATTTCCGATCATTTACAAGCAATGGGAAAGATTTTAAAGGAAGGAAAATGGGTGCCACATCAACTGAACAAAAGACAAATGGAAAACCGAAAAGTCATCAGTGAAATGTTGCTCTAACGGCACGAAAGAAAGTCTTTTTTGCCTCGAATTGTAACTGTTGATGAAAAGTGGATTTACTTTGAGAATCCCAAATGCACAAAATCATGGGTTGATCCAGGTCAACCATCAACATTGACTGCAAGGCCCAATTGCTTTGGAAAAGAAGACAATGCTCTGCGTTTGGTGGGATCAGGAAGGTGTGGTGTGTTATGAGCTTCTAAGACCAGTTGAAACCATTAATACTGATCGCTACCGACAACAAATAGTCAATTTGAACCACGCTTTGATTGTGAAACGACCAGAATGTGCCAGAAAACACAGCAAATAATTTTGCTTCACGATGACGCACCATCACACTTCAAAACCAGTTAAAGACACAAAGATCCTGCCTGAGAAGTATTAACCCACCCGCCGTATTCACCAGACCTTGCTCCTTCAGATTATCACATGTTCCAATCAGTGGCACACGCACTTTCTGAGCAGCACTTCAAAACATACGAAGAAGTGTACAATTGGGTCTCTGAATGGTTTGCCTCAAAACAAGAAAAGTTCTATTGGGACGGTATCCACAAATTACCTGAAAGATGGGGGAAATGTGTAGCTAGCGATGGACATTACTTTGAATAAAGCACTTTTGATGTTTCTCTTGAAATTAGCGTGTTTTCTTTGATTACAAAATCCGAATTATTAACTGGTACACCTAGTAAAAATCAAGGGGAAAAATATCCTCAGGTGAGAATTAACAACAACAAAAACACACTGTGCTAAGTAAAGGAAGTCAGAGAAAAATATGGCACATTGTGTGATTCCACTGTTACAAAATGTCCAGAATAAGCACATCTATAGGAACAGAAAGTAGAGGAGTCATTGCCTAGGGCTGAGGAGCTAAGAGGACTGGGGAGAGGGATGACAGCCATAGCTAGAGGGAATGGGGTTTCTTTGGGGCATGGATGAAAATGTTCTAAAACTGTGGTGATGGTTACACAACTCTGTGAATATACTAAAACTTGCTGAAGTATACACTTTAAATGGGTGAATTTGGTAATACGTGAATTTTATGTCAAAAAAAGCTGTTAAATATTTGGCAATGATACATCTAATAAAGGGTTAATATCCAAAATATATAAGGAACTCATACAACTTAACAAAAGGAAGACAAACAATCCAATTAAAAAATGGGCAAAGGACCTAAATAGACACTTCTCCAAAGAGGACATACAGATGGCCAAGAGACATATGAAAAAAAGCTCAAAGTCACTGATCATCAGAGAGATGAAATTAAAATGACAATGAGATATCACCTCACACCTGTCAGAATGGCTACCATCAACAAATCAACAAATGACAAGTGCTGGTGAGGATGTGGGAAAAAAAGAACCTTAGTAAACTGCTGGTGGGAATGCAGAATGGTGCAGCCATCATGGAAAACAGTATCGAGTTTCCTCAAAAAATTAAATATGGAATGGCCATTTGACCCAGTGACCCCACTTCTAGGAATATATCCTAAAAAACCCGAATCACCAATCAGAAAGAATGTATTCACCCCTACGTTCATAGCAGCACCATTTATAATAGCTAAGATCTAGAAACAGCCCAAGTGTCCATCAGATGATTGGATAAAAAATCTGTGGTACATTTACACCATGCAGCAGTACAAAAGAAGAATCTCTAACAGGTTGAGAAGGTATAGAGGGACCTGGAGAGTATCATGCTAAGTGAAATAAGTCAGCCAGAGAAAGACAAGTATCACATGATCTCACTCATATGTGGAATCTAAGTAACAAAATAAACTTACGAACCGAGGGGATCCAGAGACATGGAAGCACGGAACAGAGTGCAGAATCTCAGAGGGAAGGCAGGGGAAGGTGGACGGGAAGTAATCAACCAAGAACATTGTATGTATATATGCATGGCCCATGGCCATAGGCAATGGGGCAGTGAGGGCCTGGGGTGGGGGTGTGGACGGGCTGGAAGGGGTCAATGGGGGAAAAATGGGGGGACAGATGTAATACTTTCAACAATAAAGAATTATTAAAAAAAAAAAAAAACCCACACAGAAGAAAGGCAGCAACTCAGTTTTCAAACAAAAAGGGAGAGAGAGAGAGAGAGAGACAAGTATCACAGAATCTCACATATGTGGAATCTAATGAACAAAATAAACTGATTAACAAAATAGATCCAGAAACATAGAAGCACAGAACAGACTACGAAATATCAGAGGGAAGGTGGGGGTGGGTGGGAAGAGATCAATACAGAATTTGTATGCATATATGCATAACCCATTGACACAGACAATAGGGTGAAGGGGGAGTAGGGGCCAAGGGCAGGCTAGACGGGGTCAATGGGGGAAAAAGAGGGACTTATGTAATACTTTCAACAATGAAGATTTTTTTAAAGCTGTTAAAAAGAAACAATAGGATGTGTACTGTTAGCATGTTGACATAAGATATAGTTGTTTAGCTTTTCACAAAGTACCTTTCCTCTTGCTGCTTCACAAACAGCCAGGCATTAACTCCAAACTGCTGAGAAAGCCAACGTTCAAAGAACAGACTGACTTGCTCTGGGACACAGGTAACCAATGGTGAGGTGTGAGTGAAATCCAGGTCTTTGGACTCCCTGTCCAGTACTCACCATAACACAGACCTTCCCAGAATTACAACAGGAAATGGAGTAGTCATTCCTCACAGTCCCAGGGAGAGGAGAGACAGGAGGAAACTCCTTCCCAGACCTGTCCCTCCCTGCTGCTCCACTGCCATTCCCCACTCCATTCGCTATCCAGCTTCCTCCTCCCAGCTCCTCCCAGTCCGCCCTCCTTTCCTTCCCAGGACCACAGAGCAAGGCTTCCCCTCCCGATGCCTCACTCATAGTGCTGGGAATGAGGGGAAGGAGGACTGAGAGGTTTCTCTAGAAATGTGGCTCATATGACATACCAGGAAAAGGGCTCAGAAAGTGTGAGGAACCAATCCAAAGTCATACAACTAATATCTGACCTTTGATTTCCTTAATACGTTTGAGAATGAAAAGAGGGTTTGGGGCTGGGACAGAGTGTGAGGTGAGCAAAGCTCCATATCATTCCTGTTTCTTCTCCCCACAACAACCCAATCCACAGCCTCCCTGCACTGTCACATTTCCAAAAGCACCAACCACTTCAATGCGCCTGGAGTGAAGGATGCTCTTTAAAAATAGTTAATTGTAGCCCAATGGTTGAGTGTTGACCTATGAACCAGGAGCTCACGGTTCAATTCCCAGTCAAGGCACATGCACAGGTTGCAGGCTCAATCCCCAGTATGAGGTGTGCAGGAGGTGACCAATCAATGAGTCTCTCTCATCATTGATGTTTCTATCTCTCTCTTACTCTCTGAAATCAATAAAAAATATATATATTTTAAAATAGTTAATTGTAGCCCTTCCCAGTTTAGCTCAGTGGATAGAGCATCAGCCTGTGGACTGAAGGGTCCCGAGTTTGACTCCCGTCAAGGGCACGTATCTGGGTTGTAGGCTTGATCCCTGGCCCTGGTGGGGCACACGTGGGAGGCAACCAATCTATGTGTCTCTCTCACATTGATACTGTTCTCTCTGTCTTTCCCCCTCCCTTCCATGCTCTCTAAATATCAATGGAAAATATCTTCAGGTGAGGATTAACAAAACAAAACAAAGGTTAAATAAATAAATGTAGAAAAATCAGAAAATACAGATAAAGGAAATAAGGGCCACTCAGTCTCACTCTTTAGGTCTGAACATGGAGGTGGCCCTGGGAGTGTTTAGGGGTTGCTCTGGAGCCAGCCACCTGGGTTCAAATCCCGGCTCTATCACTTACCACCCGAGACTTGGACAGCTCATTTCACCTCTCTGACCTCAGTTTCTTCACCTGTGAAATGAGAATTATAATAGCTCCCACTGATAGAATTGTGTGAGGATTACATGAGGCTGTAAAGCACTAAAAACAGTGCATGGCACACATTAAGCACTCAGTACATTTCCCCAGTGTTCTTTATTCATATATATTTTTCCTTACAAAAATGAGATCATTCTGTAACCACTATTTTATAACATGGATCTCATGTTAACTAAATTATAAGCATCTTTCCATAGCATTAGAAATCCTTCTGCAGAACAGTTTTCTTAAGACACAGATAGAGTATTCCATCCCTGCAGCGGGTATTTCAGTGTGATCTCCTCCCACACACCACCAAACCCTTTTCTCCTTGTCTTTGATGACTTCAGGACAAATGTCTAGGGAATTGCTGAGTCACAGGGTGTGCAGGTGCTAAAGGCTTTTGGCACACACCAGCCAAACTGCCCTTCAAAAAGGTTTAGAACTAATTTCACTTGTGCAAGCTATGAAGAGAAGGCCTCATTCTCTCCAGTGTCTTATCTTCTCACTTAGAAACATCATTTCCAATTCACCCCAGGTGAAGTGCTGTTTTCTGTCTTTTTCTGATTTGTAGTTCAAGCTCTTCCTAATGGAACCCAGCTTGGACATCTGCTCAATCCCATGATCTCCCACAGTGGTGCTGGACTGAAAATCAACCTCCCAAAACCAAGGCTAAGTTATAACCCCCAAATAAAACTGGGATTTCTTTTTTTTAAATCCTCACCCAAGGATATTTTATTAATTTGAGGGAGAGGAAGGGGGGCGGGTAGAAACATTGATGTGAGAGAGAAACATCTATCACTTGCCTCCCGCACGAGCCCCGACTGGGGATCAACCTACAATCTAGTCTAGGTATGTGCCCTGACTGGAAATCGAACCTGCAACTTTTTGGTACATGGGACGGTGCTCCAATGAACTAAGCCACTCGGCCAGGGCCAGGATTTCTAAAATGAGATAATAGAGGTAAAAACCCCACCACAGGCCAACTTCTCATTACAGTAGGTCCTCGGGTTACGTGGGAGATCGTTCCTACGGCGAGATGTAACTTCGATTTTCGCCGTAAGTCAGAACCCACCTGCAAAAGCACCTACATCACTCACATGGAGCACATACACAGCAGTAATGAAGTGAAACAGTAAAAAAGGTTTAAAAGAAAGATAATAATTCCTGACCTTTACTTGTGGTAAATAAATAATAAAAACACAAAGCACATATGTACATGTCAAAATGACGGAACTTTTCTTTTAAATAAATAAATGGGAGATGGCGATGTAACCACGAAACGACATACGTCGAGTCCGACGTAACCTGAGGACTGTCTGTATTTGAAACATGGCTGTAGGGATTTCAGAAACAGGGATGGCATCTCAGGAAAGCTCTATAGGCAACTACGGTGCACATGGGGAAACTGAGGCCCAGAAGAGGAAGTCTCCCTAATAAGAAAAGGTCAGATTCATCTAATAGAAAAATGGGTGAAGAACATGAATAGGCAATTTAGAGAGGAAACCTAGCTGTATATTAATTAGTATGCAAACAGATGTTCAAATGCATTGGTTATGAGGGAAATGCAAGCCAAAACAAAGAGGAAATACCAATTCACGGATTGGCAAAATTAGGAAGGTGGACAATACCAAGTGTGGGTGGAGGAAATGGGGCTCTCATGCACCACTGGCAAGGGTAGACCCAGTAACCTTCCCACACAGCCAAGGGCGTTCACTTCAGCTGCTGTCTGTGGTAGCTGGGAGGAGGAGATAAACTGGATGCCCCTCACTGGGGGAATAAATATGTAAAATATGGTAAAATCACATTATGAAATAATTATGCAGCAGTTCAAAACAATGAAATAGAACAAGGTCAACAAACCAAGGCCTGTGAGCCAAATTTGACTCGCTGCCTGCTTTTGTACAGCTTGGCTCTTGAGCTGAAAATAACTATATTTAAAAAAAAATTTTTTAATTGATATCAGAGAGGAATGGAGATGGAGAGAGAGATAGAAACATCAGTGATGAGAGAGAGTCATGGATCGGCTGCCTACTACATGCTACACTGGGGAGCGAGCCCACAACCCAGGCATGTGCCCCAACCGGGAATTGAACCATGACCTCCTGGTTCATAGGTCGACATTCAACTACTGAGCCACACCAGCTGGGTGATTTTTACATTATTAAATGGTTGGGGGGAAATCAAAAGAATATTTTGTGACACGTGAAAATTACATGAAATTCCAATTTCAGCATCCACAAAGTTTTATTACAACACAGCCACGCTCATTCGTTTGTGTATTATCTCTGGTTACTTTTGTGCTTCTGTTATCAGTGGAAGTGAGGTCCTGGGTCTACCCCTGGAATAAACATTTCTGGAGGCCCTTGGGGGAGAATGAGATATGGTAGAAAGGTTTATCTCTGTGGAATCACACCCCTGGGTTTCCAAAATCCATTTCTCTTAGTCCAGTCATTAGAAGAAGCATAGCTGGGGTTTCAGTAAAGCTAGAACCAATGCTAGTGTCCACAGTTTCCTTTCCATGTTAGAGTCGGGTTCAGTTCAGCATCAGGCTAGGTGTAGTCCATTGTGTGTGTGGTCCACAAAGCTGTGGGCCATGTGGACAAAAGCCAGGAAGCCAAGTATGAGCCATAAGTCAAGCATGCCAAGAGGAACCAAGAGAGCCAAGAGCATAAGAGAGCAAGTTTCGCCTGGCCAGTGCGGTTCAGTGGTTATGTGTTGACCTATGATCCAGGAGGTCACGGTTTGCTTCCCAGTCAGGGCATATGCTTAGGTTGCGGGGTCAATCCCCACAAAAGTGTGTGCAGGAGGCAGCCAACTGATGTTTCTCTCTCATCAATGTTTCTATCTCTCCCTCTCCCTCTCCCTTCCTTTCTAAAATAAATAAAAATATCTATTTTTTTTTTAAAAGAGAGTAAGTTTTTTTGGTTAGGGAATTCAATACCACAAATTTTCTCAGGCTTGCAGTCCGCTATGTCCATTCTGGCCAACCACCTCTATCCTCAGGTGTGACTGACAGAAAGCACCTTCCCTAGTTATCCCAACTTTACTGGGCATACGTCTATCTTCCCTTTGTCCAGTCCCCTTGTTTTGCAGGGAACATGCCTATAATGTCTGGCATTCCCTTTGCTCCTTTCCTACTATTAATAATTAGCTCATTACAACAGTATCATTACAACAGCAGAGTTGGGTTGTTGCAATGGCAACCATATTCCTGTAAACCTAAAATATTTTCTATCTAGCTCTTTACAGTGAAACCTGGCTATCTCCTGAATTAGACAAATGCAAAGAAATTTGGATAGATCTACACCATATACAGCTAAATGCAAAAGTAAGTATCAGTTATCTGTTGCTGGGTAACACATTACCCCAAAACTTAATGACTTAAAATAAAGATAAGCATTCATTATCTCACAGAGTTCCCGTGGGTCAGGAATTTGGGAATGGCTTGACTGAGTGGTTCTGGTTTGGGATCTGTCATGAGGTTACAGTGTAGATGTCACTGGAGCTGCTGTCATCTGAAGGTTTGACTGGGGCAGGAGAATCATTCAAGATGGTTCACTTACGCGCTGGCAAGTTGGTGCTAACTGTTGGCAGGAGATCTCTGTTCCTCTTGGACTTCTCCATCAGGCGGCTTCAGTGTCCTCACAACAAGGCAGCTGACTTCCCCTAGAGTGGGTGATCCAAGAGAGAGCAAAGGGGAGTTTGCAATGTCTTTTATCACCTGGCCATGGAAACTGCACACTGTTATCCCAGCAATATCTTATTTGTTGAGTAGGATCAGCTCTATTCAGGGCGAGAAGGGACTGCTCAAATATGTGAATACCAGGAGGCCCACTGGGGGCTATGGTGGAGGCTGGCTTCCACACTAAGAGACAGAAAGCAATCTATAGTAGGGCACCCTTTAATTAAAAAATTAAGTCACATTCACATGAAACAGCACTACATATTTGACAAAGCTACACACAAATTCAAAGGTATTTATTAAAAAGAGTGGGGGAGTAGAGTAATGCGAGTGGAAGGCAGGGATACAAAGAAATAAATGAGTGAGTGAATTAATAAAACCAGATCGGGGTAGTTGCCCCAACCAACTATGAGTGTGGGCTGCAAAATGAGGTGATGATTCAATTCTCTGCACTCAAGTTCCTCCCCTCCCACCCAAAAAAAGAGGGAAAAAGATTGAGAAAATAGGTTCTTTGTCCAAGATCACAAGAACTCAGTCTTCCTAATCAAGTCTTGCTCTCTCTGCCTAATATAGCCTCATTCAACATGTGGTTGACCTGCAGGGTCTTCAGAGAGTTCTGGTTCCTGGCTAAGTAGAAAAGGATTTTGCCTGCAGGATAAGATGTGGGAACCAGCAGAACCAGCCTGGGAAGAAAAGGCTTAGTTATTATTCAAATACAGGTACTGGTGGATTGCTCACCCTCCTGCCAGCGTTCTCCCTTCCCTGGAGATAAAGGGCTCTTAGAGTGCAGAGCCCTGTGAACACCCCCAGGCCCAGTCTAGTCATGGTGGGAGAATGGAAACTCTTATTTCTTTCAAAATATAGCCTGTAATTCTAGGCCTTGTGACTTCTTTCATTTCTTCATTTTTATTGTCATAAAGTCTGCCAAGTAAGATCTGTTATTTCAAGATGTTCAGAGAAGTGAATTAAAAAATTGTTTTCAACTATTTTACCTCCCTGTGAATTCATTCATTCATTCATTCATTCAGTAAAGACTTAGTACCTGCTATGTGCCAATAATGGTGACACAGCAACGAGCAAAGCAGGCCAAGCCCCTGCCCTCACGAGTGAGGGGTGGGAGCAGTAGGAACAGATGGACAGTAAAGGAACACTAAATAAAATATAAAAACTAAAATAAGATAAAGAGATAAAAGTCAGGGGATTATCAGGGAATACTTGTATTTGAACTGAGACCTGCAAGATGAGAACAAGCCAGCCCCCGGAAGAGTGATGTTTTGGAGTGTTTTAAATGCCCTGGGGTGGGGATAAACTTGGTGTCTGAGATTAGAGAGAGAGAGACAGGCCCCAGATCAGATAGGACTTTGTAGCTATTTATTAAGAGTTTGGAATTTACTCTATCAGATGGAACTGATTCCACAATTATTAGCTCTATGACCTCAGGGAAGTTACTTTACTCCCCTGAGTCTCCGTCTACCTGTCTCTCAAGTGGAGTTAATAACCTATTCATTGTGGTAGGCAGCCTCTATAGTGCTTCCCAGTAACTGCGCCCTGGTATTCATACCCTGTGAAGGTGGGTTGAGTCACTTCTCCCAATGCAATACATTGCAGAAGGGATGGTGTAATCATTTCCTATTCCTGTTTTAACAAATCACCACAAACTTAATGGCTTAAAACAGCACAAATCTATAATCTTGCCATACTTGAAGTTAGACATGTAAATGGGTCTCACTAGGCCAAAATCAAGGTGAGGATAGGGCTGTGTCCCTTCTGGAGACTGCAGGGGAGAATGTTTCCTTGTCTTTTACAAATTGTAGAGGCCACCTGCATTCCTCAGCTCTGGTCCCTTCTGTCTTCAAAGTGCATCACTCCAGCCAAAACCGGTTTGGCTCAGTGGATAGAGCGTCGGCCTGCGGACTGAAGGGTCCCGGGTTCGATTCCGGTCAGGGGCACGTACTTGGGTTGTGGGTACATCCCCAGTGGGAGCTGTGCAGGAGGCAGCTGATCGATGTTTCTCTCTCATCGATGTTTCTAACTCTCTATTTCTCTCCCTTCCTCTCTGTAAAAAAATCAATAAAAATATATATATAAAAAAAAAGTGCATCACTCCAACCTGTTTCCACTGTCACCTCGCCTTTCTTAGGTCACTAACTATCCTGCCTCCTTCCCCTTCTTTCCCTTAGGGACTCTTGTGATTACATTGGGCCCATGTGGACAATCCAAGACACTCCATCATCTCAAAATCCTTAATCACATCTCCAAGGTCCCTTTGTCATGTAAGGTATCATACTCACAGGCTCTTGGGATAAGGACATGAAAAAAAAAAATAGGGATTAGGACATACAGGACATGAACATCTTTGAGGGGCCATCATTATTTTATCTACCAAAGATGGTCTGTCATTTTGTGATTAGGTAAGAAAGATTGTAGCTTTTGCTTGAGTGCTTTTGTTTTCTCTCTCTGATCACGTTGGGGGAGCCAGCTACTGCCGTGAGGCAGCCCTGTGAAGAGAGGCCCATGTGGCTAAGAACTGAGGCTCCTGGCCAAGAGACAGTGAGGACCTGACGTCGTCTACTAGCAACCATATTTGTGAGCTTGGAAGTGGGTTCTGTAGGCCCAGTTCAGCTTTGAGATGACCAAGGTCAGGCCAACAGCTTGACTTCGGTCTCATAGGGAACCTGAGCTGGAAACTGAGCTAAGCATCCCCTAGATTTATGACCCTCAGAAACCGTATGAGAGAATAGTTTATGGTTTAAGCTGCTAAGTTTTGAGGTAATTTGTAATGCAATAATAAAACATTTTCATTCATTCGCCAAATATGTATTAAGTGCCTATGCTATGTGCCAAATCGTTGAGGTGTTGGTAATACAGCAGTGAATATAACAGAGAAAAATCTCTACTCGGATGGAGTTTACATACTACCGGGGGAGACAGACAGCAAACATAGGAAGTCAGTAAATTATATGATATGTCAGAAGGAGACAACTGCTATGGTGAAAAAGTAGAGCAAGGTAGGGGAGACAGGCTAATCTAGGAAGGCTTTGCTGAAAAGTTCATATTTGAGCAATACTTGAAGGAGTTGAGTGAGGAAACCATGCTCTTCATGGGAAAAAATATTCCAGGTGGAGGGAACAGCAAGTGCAAAGGTCCCATGGTAGGACTGAGCCCAGCTTTTTAAAAAAACAACAACAGGCAAGCCCTGGCCGGGTAGCTCAGTTGGTTAGAGCATCCTCCTGATACTCCAAGGTTGTGGGTTCAATCTCCCGTCAGGGCACAGACAAGAACCAACCAATGAATGGATAGATAACTGGAACAACAAGTTGATATTTTCTCTCTCATCTCTCTCAAAATTAATTAAAAAACAGAAAAGGCAGCAGGGAAGTTAGTATATACTGAGTGGAGTGTACAAAGGGCAGAGTGGTGGCAGAGGATTTAAAAAGTGAGGTTGTAATGGGGAAGGACTATGCTATACACGACTTATTTTAATCTTAGTAGGTGTTGAACCTAGCTTGTTACTCTAACCTGACTCCTCTCCCTCCCCCCGCCCCCTAAAATTAAAGCTTGCAAGCTACAAGATTTTTAGCATACTATGACAGGGATCTTCAGTTTCAGTTCCCATGTGAGCCTAAGAAGTAGCTTGGCCTCAAGATGCCAGAAATTCACATGACCAAAAAAACAAACAAACAAACACAAGTGACCAACTCAAAGATGCTAACCACAAAGATCCATATCAAGACCTACGGGAAAGCATCCTACACGGGCATATTAGAGGAACCTGCTGTTCCAGATCCTGCCTGGGCCTGGGTTGGCCTGATCACAGGGACTAACTAATGCCAGGATCCTTATTGAAGCTGACCAGAATAACTACCCCCCATCCCTGCACATCCACAATCCCTCCCCTGATTCCTTTGTTCTGCTTCCTCTCTCCATCCTGATAAAAACCCTGACTGCAGTGAGATGCTACAATGGTTTTTGAGGACAGGAGTCCGCCATCTTCTCAGCTGTACCTGCAGCTGCTTTCAAGGTGAGCATTAAAGTAGATAACATATGTTAAGCTTTTTGAATCTAGTAGTTGCTTGATAAATTAAAGCTTTTTCTTCTTTAAGAAATTATATTTTAAAAAAATTTGTGAGCCCTAGCCGGTGTGGCTCAGTTGGTTGAGCATTGTTCCACGCACCCAGAGGTGCTGGTTCGATTCCCGGTCAAGGAATATGCCGAGATTGCGGGTTCGGTCCCCAGTTGGGCTGCATACAGGAGACAGCTGGTCGATGTTTCTCTCTCACATGGATGTTTCTCTTTCTCTCTCTCCCCCTCTCCCTTCCTCACTCTCTAAAATCAGTAACATATTTTTTAAAATTGTGAAATAATCTCAGGTATACACAAGAAAGGAAAAGATAATAACATAATGAATTTAACCACAACCTACCCTAATAAAACTCTAACAGCTATTGTTGAAGCCTCCTATGTACCTTTCCCTATTCCAACACTCTTTTCTGCCCTAAACATCACTCACTGAATACGTTAATCATTCCTTTACATGGCTTTATATTTAGTCCATATGTGTGTATCTATAAACAATCTCTAGCACTGTTTTTCAGATTTTAAATATATAAAATATATATGCAAAAAGCAAATCTTATATCATAATGTATTATTACATATGTCATAATATATCATATATATCAATAAATATATATCATTGGTACAGCAATTATGTCATTCTATAATTTGCTTTTTTTCTCTATTTCTGAGATTTATCGAGTGTGATCTATGAGGCTCTACTTCATTCTTTTCACTGCTGTATAATATTCCTCTACATGAATATATTACAATTTATTAATATAATGTTGAAAAATAATAATCATGCCATTATTACACCCAATGACATTATCAGTAATTTTTTAAAGGAAAGTTGGCTGATATCTTTATTGCTTTGGGGGGAGGGGGTGCTCAGGTGCTCTTGGTGGGGCGGGCCCACTTCCTCTTCCCCTCCCAGGCTTCTGGCTGTGCAGGATGGTGCTGGCCCTGAAGACAGCGACCATACACAGAACCGGGCGATAGCTGTTCTTCTGGACCATGTGCCGGATGCTGCTCAGGGTGGCTGGCTTTGGCTGGCTGGATCTCCACTTCATGACAATCACCACACCTCTGCCATGGGCTGAGGGCTCCATGCCCCCATCTTGTGGTGAATCAGCCCGTTGTAGTGAAAGGTGTTGCAGGCCTCCCCGATATTGGGTTCGTGCTGTACCTCTGCTTGTTCCTCTTGATCAGGAAGCTGGAGCAGTTTCCTAGGACCATTCATTACAGGTGGGCAGACATGGCAGCAGCTCCTCTCGCTGCAGCAACTGGAGATGAAAAGTAATTTCTTTCTACCAACTAATGCTAAAATTTCCCCAATTGTCTCAAATATGTCTTTTTACAATTAGTTTATTCAAATAAGGATTTAAACAAGGTCCATCCAATGTATTTGGCCATTATGTCTCATAAGTCTCTTTTATTCAAGAAGTCTTTTCTTCTTTGTAGCCCCATACCATCGAATTATTGGAGAAACTAGGCTATTTGTCTCACATCCTGGATTCAGCTTGTTGCTTCTTTATCTTCTTTTTAAAAAAAAATATTTTTATTGATTTCAGAGAAGGGGGTAGGGGGTAGAGAAATAGAAACATTGATAGCTGCCTCCTACACACCCTTGACTGGGGATGGAGCCCGCAACCTGAGCATATTCCCTCACCGGAATCAAACTGTGACTTCCTGGTTCGTCGACCGACTCTCAACCATTGAGCCACACCAGTTGGGCTGCTTGTTGCTTCTTATAGTGTCTTGATCTAATTCAGTTTTTTGGTGGGGAGAGAAAACTGTCACATGTAATACCCCGATCAAACTCAGTGTCACCAGTATGGTACAAACCTACACGATGGGCCTCCTATTATGATGTAATGGGAAATAGGTAACATGGTCTCTGCAATGTTTTACCAAAAGTGACTTATCTGAATCTAATCATGAAGAAAACATAGGACAAATTCAGATTGTGGGATCTTGTACAAGATAACTTGCCTAGACTCTTCAAAACTGTCATGAAAGAAAGAGTTAGGTGAACACTGATTGCATGCTAGATCACAAACAAAACTATAGCTATACAGGATATGACCGGGAAAATCTGAATATGAAACTGTATATAATACTATCATGTTGAGTCTTTAGCTATGCTACTGGCATTGTGGCTGCGTGGGAGAATGTCCTTGTTCTTAGGAGAAGCAGACTGGAGAATCTGGAGCAAAGTGTCAGAATGTCTGCAAGTAACTCAAATTTTTGGTTCAGCCAAAAAAGAAAAAGAAAATCTGTGTGTAAATAATCTGGCAAAGTGTATTGACAATTGGTGAATCAAGATGAAAGGTATAAGGGTGTCTGTTGATTGTACAGGTTTTTAAAAAAATGTTTTTATTGATTTCAGAGAGGAAGGAAGAGGGAGAGAGAGAGATAGGAACATCAATGATGAGAGATAATCATTGATCGCTGCCTCCTGCATGCCCCCCACTGGGGATCAAGCCCGCAATCCAGGCATGTGCCCTTGACCGGAATTGAACCCGGGACCCTTCAGTCTGCAGGCTGACGCTCTACCCACCGAGCCAAACAGGCTAGGGCTGATTGTACAGTTTTTAAAACATTTCTTTTGGCTTGAAATTTTTAAAAATAAAAAGTTGTGGAAAAGACTGCTTTGTTCACAAAGCTGCTGGGCTCCTCGGCATTACACTGGGTGTCCCCGATTTATGCTGACTTTGCTCTCCCTTACTGCCAGCCATATGCTCCAGATCTCTTCCCCTCAGGTGCAGGGGCCCAGGATGGAGAGCCTGAATCTCATCATTGTGATGCTGTAAAATTCCAGCATATCTTGTGCAGGCTCTGCCGCTTCCAGGGCTCCCTCTGTGGTCAGCCACCGCCCCCTGGTGGCCATTGGCATGCACGCAATGTCCCCGCCAGGAGGCGGGCAGGGTCCTACAGCCCTCACTCTTAACAGGAGGCACCCAAGTAAAGCACCCTACAACCCCAACCTGTTCATCATATGCTTTAGAGATACTAACTCAGTCCTCACACCAGTTCTAACAGGGAAAATTGGGACATTTTTAAAGACAAACTAAGCCCTGGCAGGTGTGGCTCAGTTGGAGCATCACCCCATGTACTGAAGGGTACATTGATCGCTCTCTCCCTCTCTCTAAAATCAATAGAAACATAACCTTTGGTGAGGATTTAAAAAGATGTTTTAATAAATAAAGACAAACTGAAACTCAGAGAGGGGAGATGACGTGTCAAAGAGCACACAGCTAATGCCACAGCCAACTCCAGATCCAATGCTGTGCCCACTACAGTACAGCTGCTTCCAAGTTTGATGATGTGATGATGATAAAATAACAGCAAGAAACATCTGTTGTGTGACTTTGGGCCATGCACCGTACAACATATTAACTCATTTAATCCACAACAGCCCTGGGGGGGGGGGTAGGTTCTATAAATAAGCCCATTTTACAGTTAAGGAAACTGAGGTAGAGAGTTTTCAAAATGTACCCCCGGTCACTCAGAGAGGAATACTGACAGGGGGAAAAGGAAGGCACTGAGGAGCATTGGAAATGTCCATTTGTTCAGTTCATTACTGTTTATTACTACTAATAGGTATAGGATCCTGAACTAAGAATATGAATGTGCAACCAGAAGACAAAACAATGCTACTAAAAAAAAAAAAAATTAAAAGAAAATGCAAAAAGAAAATCTAATCTATTTACAAAAATGTGTTCCTGAAAATAAGATGCTCAACAAGGAGAATGGAATTGTTTTACAATCAGTAGAAATAAAGGTAAATGTGGACTACTGATCTCTTCTAGGGGAGGGGAGAGAAAGCATAAGTGAACATAAACATTTTCACTCAACACTGCCAGTGAAGTCCTAATTAACAGTTGGCTGCCTGTCAGGTATGGCTCAGTGGTTGAGCATCAACCTATGAACCACGAGGTTACGGTTTGATTCCTGGCCAGGGCACATGCCTGGGTTTGGGGCTCGATCCCCCGTGGGGGCATGCAGAAGGCAGCTGATCAATGATTCTCATCACTGAAGTTTCTATCTTGCTATTCCTCTCCCTTTTTCTCTGAAATTAATAGAAAAAAATTTTTTAAAGAGTTGGCTGAAGCCCTAGCTGTTTGGCTCAGTGGATAGAGCATCAGCCTGCAGACTGAAGGGTCCTGGGTTCAATTCCGGCCAAGGGCACATGCCCAGGTTGCGGGCTTGATCCCCAGTAGGGGGCGTGCAGGAGGCAGCCAATCAATGATTCTCTCATCATTGATGTTTCTATCTCCCTCTCCCTTCCTCTCTGAAATCAATAAATATATATATTTTTTAAAAGAGTTGGCTGAATATTTACCTCAAAGAAAACTAAAGGAGGGCACTGCGATTCTGCTGAGAAATTCAGAAGAGGGCCTTGTTAGATGTGTACTGAATTCCTGTTCCTACTAAACAGAATCCGACTTTCAGAGAATGCCATCTAACCATACCACCCGCAACCAACTCCTGCCCCAAGCGACTGTCTCCCAAGGTCCAGGCAAGTCCAGCGGCCGCTCTTGCCTGGGCCATCTCCCCACTCCCTCCTGGTGCTTCCGCCCAAGACAGCACTGGATTATGTAAACTTTCTGAGAAGTCCCCAGACTTGGTCCCTCTGGGCTGCTGTCAGTGACTCACTCCTTCCTTACCCAGGCAGCCCACCGAGCACCGGGACCAGCCCAGCACCGCCCCTCCTCACCAACACACACTCCTTTTCAGCTTACACGGTTAAACAAAATACTTGCTGAAATTTTGTAGAAAAATGAAGGACAAAGGTTTCATTCTTCTTAAAAAACACTTTATTAAGGTATGACGGACATAAAATGTGTACATAATGTATACAACTTCAGTTTGAATATAATTTTCATTCTTGCCATCCTTGTTACTGTGTTGGTCTATATGGTCCATGACATGTTGTCTGACTTAGTTAAGGATATAGCTGGAAAATTTGGCTAAGAGTGTGAATAAACTGGAGGAGTGTTGATTGAAAAACAAAACAAGGAGATCATCCCTTGAAAGTAGCTGTATTTTTCTAAACCTAGATCAGTGGTTCTCAAAGTGTGGGAACTTTCTAGAACTGCAAATGCTCTGTTTGGATCACACCTACTGGTTATTTTTTTTAAAAAATCTATGTCAGATTTTTAAGCTTTCTTGTTTTAGCAGATATTCTCAAACTTGTCTTTTATCTCTTTGAAAATACTAAGAGCCCTGGCCAGACAGCTCAGTTGGTTAGAGCATCATCCCAAGATGCCAAGGTTGTGGGTTCGAACCCTGGTCAGAGCACATACAAGAAGCAACCAATAAATACATAAATAAGTGGGACAACAAACTGATGTTTATCTCTCTCTCTCTAAAATCAATAAATAAGAACGTAATCAACTTCTAAAAAATTGCTATTTTGTGTCAGTATTTGTTGTGTTATTTCTGCATGTTCTTTTCGGGATGTGTCCTTGTACACCCGCTATCTCTGAAAAGGGGCTGGAAGTTACTAGAGAAAGGGTATGTGTGCGTGAATACTTCGATGTCTGAGATACTACGTTTCTCTAAAGATGATATTCATTCGCTTCTGTCGATCACCACCAGTCCGGTCAATAGTGTAGATTTTGAAGGCTGAGGTCCCTACACCTCCAAGACCAGCTGCATTCGAGAGACAGATTCAACTCCAGCTCAACGTTTTCTCGAAGGCGGTTTCACTTGGGGTTCCAGGGTAAAGGTGGGGTGATTAGACTCCGAGCTTTCAGCTCTTTCACACCTGTACCCCTCACACGGCACGGCCACCGGCCTCGCGGCCGAGATCCGCAGCCGTCTCCTTCCGGCGACAAATGGCGTCCGGCGCAAGCAGCCCTGAGTGTTGGGATTACAAACTACCGCTTGCTTCTCCTAGAGTTGGACCCCTAAGTCTTCACGCCTGTTAGCTCTTTGGGACGCTTTCCTTTTCTCAACCGTCCATCCGGCTTACGTCGCTGTCTATGGAAGAGCTGGTCCTAATGACCTAGGCCGCCATTACCGGAAATGCAGCCCTTCACTGAAAGCTTCCTTGTCCTCCCTCCGGCCGCCCTGCACAGGCCCTTCCTGTCCCGGGGAAGGGAGCAGAAGGGAGGAATGACCAAGAGATGGTGTCTGTTTTTATGACTTTGTTTCGGGGGAGTAGAAACTTACGCTTCCTCAGGAAAAGCTACACCTTTTCAGAGTGAGGAGACATGGTTACCTGGAGTTTCTCCACTTACCTAATTTCATATGCTCAATTTATCCCCATTTTGTCCAGTGGGTCACGCGATAGGAGATGGCAATGTCCAGCCACTGGGCAGAGTGACAAAAGAGGGGGTGGGTTGGCCTGAGGTGTTCTGCTATGGGCACGAGTGGCTGCTGGCGGCCTCCGGACTGCCTGGCACCGGCAGCAGGACGCGGGTCAAAGGAAGCGCTCGCCCAGTGGGAGGCGAACGCGAAGCGCCGCGCACACGCCCACGCAGACCGGAAATCGGCGTGCGGGGCGCCAGAATTTCATTCCTTCCAAGAACGCCCTCCTCAGCGGAGGAAAACGTCAGACCGGAAGCGAGGGTGCGCCCCGCCAAGGCTTTCGGGAAATGTAGTCTTCGGCTGCGCGGGTCCAGTACCTGGCGGCTAGCACTCTTTCCTAAAATGTTGGGGGAAGCAAGTGGGCTTCCTTTGACACCTCTTTAAAGGGCACATCCAGATCTTCCTGTTATTAATTCTAAATTTGATGGTACAAACCTCTCCAACCAATGTGTTGTCACCCGCCACACTGTCAAATCCTCCTTTAGGATCCTTTAACCAGAGAGAAAGCAATTTTATGCTTTCTTATGATTGTTAGTCCAGCCCATTTCAAAAGTCCAAACTCATACCTTATTCTTTCCCCTCCCACCCCCCAATCCTCATTCGAGGATATTTTCCCTATTGATCGAGAGAGAGAGAGAGAGAGAGAGGTGAGAGACATCGATTGATTGCCTCCCTCGAGACCCAGGGCACCGAGAATGGAGCCTGCAACCCAGGCACCTGCCCTTGATGGGGAATCGAACCCGCCACCCTTTGGTGCCTGGTGGATGCTATAACCTTCTAGCAACACCAGCCAGGGCTCATACCTTATTCTTAGATGCCGATATGCCCAACCGGCTTCTCCTAGCGTTGGTTGGACCAGAGCGAAGCTAGAAGGTAGGTTCGGGTCAGCTGGGTTAGTCCTGTTTGACCTGGGACCAGTGGCCTGTCCCAACAGGGATGTCCTCTCTCAGGGAGATGGGTGGCTGGGTACTACGTGCAGTTTCACCCCAGTCCCCTGTGTTCATTCACAGCGGGGCGGACTAGTCCATGCAGTCTATGCCTCTAACCCTTCTCCAGGTGGGTCATCCCCTAGTTTGGTTGGGCAACTACTGGACACAGCCCTTTGGCCTCTGCTACTCCAATCGTCTTCCCTCCTGGGAGCTCCAAGCACAGGGTAAACATATGTCCCGGTTTTCCAGCACAGCCCCAGCTTATGGTATGGTCAGCTTCCCCTTCATTCTTAAGGTTCCCAGTTTAGATGGTCAATTATATGGTCACCCTATCCAAGATCCATTGAAATCCTGTCTCGTGATCTCTGGCAGCAAAGAAAACCGATGGAGTTGTTCTACCCTTTTCTTTCTAGACACAACACAAATGCAGAGCCTCGGAGGGCTTCCACACTCTGCTGCCAGGGGCTAGCTACTCCAGCAGGATTCCCCGCCCTTCAGAAATCTCCAGTCAGCTGTGGGAACCTTTCTGTGTTCGATCCCTCCCTATCCCCTTACCACTGCATGTGCACTCTTCAGGGTAGGCAGCAAGCTCTGCCAAGAACTCCAGGTGGCAGCCAGAAGTGGGTTCACTGGGGATGGAGATAGGGAAACCAGCTCCCATGATTTCAGATGTCAATACCTGCAGTCATTCTCTCCTGCCTGAGTTACCTAGCCCTGAGGGGAGGGGCAAAGGCCTCAAGGCAGGAACATAAGGCCCCTCTCTCCTCTGGATCTGGCCCTTGTTGCATGGTTACATGTGCAAGTCTCACACGTCCTAGTGAATCCTGTGGGACAGTGTGCCCAGTCATCATGCCACCCTTTATAAGGAAGGATAACATGACATTTTGTTTTCACCTTTGGTTGGGGCTTTCTCAGCCACTCCAAAGCCAAAATCCTGTGACAATTCTTAACTTGAGCATTAAAATGAGCATTAAAATTCAGGAACAATTGGTAATTGCTAGTTTCTTAATGCACATAGTAAAGCAAAATCCCATTAGTTATTACAGCTACTTATCTGGTCATAGCATAAAATATCATCTATACATCAGTTCAAAATTTCTTGGTTCCTTTATCCATTAAAATCTGTTTGTCCATGACAATGAGGTACCACCTCACACTTGTCAGAATGGCTACCATCAACAAATCAACAAATGACAAGTACTGGTGAGGATGTAGAGAAAAGGGAACCCAAGTACACTGCTGGTGGGAATGCATACTGGTGCAGCCATCATGGAAAACAGTATCGAGTTTCCTCAAAAAATTAAATATGGAACTGCCATGGATCCAGTGATCCCACTTCTAGGAATATATCCTAAGTAACCTGAAACATCAATCAGAAAAAGTGTGTGCACCCCTATATTCATAGCAGCACAATTTACAATAGCCAAGATCTGGAAACAGCCCAAGTGCCCATCAGTAGATGAGTGGATAAAAAAGCCGTGGTACATTTATACCAAAGAATACTAAGCAGCAGTAAAAAAGAATCTCTTACCCTTTGAGACAGCATGGAGGGACCTGGAGAGTATCATGCTAAGTGAAATAAGCCAGTCAGAGAAAGACAAGTATCATATGATCTCACTCATATGTGGAATCTCAGTAACAAAATACACTGATGAACAGAGTGGATGCAGAGACATGGAAGCATGGAACAGAGTGAGGAATCTCAGAGAAAAGGTGGGGGAGGGCAGATGGGTGGGAGGTAATCAACCAAAGACCTTGCATGCATATATGCATAGCCTATGGACACAGACAATGGGGTGGTGAGGGCCTTGGGTGGGGGCGGGCTGGAGGGAGTCAATGGGGGAGAGGGAAGAAGGGGACATATGTAATACTTTCAACAATAAAGAATTAAAAATAAATTATTAAAAATGTGTTTGTCCAAAATAAAGTGTTTTTCCAAAATTATAGGGCTTTCACTGAAATTTATTAGCAAAAATTAGTTCTCTCTTTCCACCAACTCCTGAAAATAATTACTTATGTTCTTATCTACACAGAAGACTTTTGCTTGCTTTTCTGCTTTTTTTTTTTTTTTTTTTTAAAAAGGTTTTTATTGCTTTTTAGAGAGAGAGGGGGAGAGGGATAGACAGAAACATCGATGAGAAACATCATGAATCGGCCACCTCTGCACATCCCCCACCAGGGATCAGGTCCACAACCTGACGTGCCCTGACCAAAGATCAGACAGGTGACCTCTTGGTCCACTGAGCCACACAGGCTAGGCTCTCCTTCTTTTAACTGATACCTCAAATGGCATTTCCAGAGTAAGAATGACTCTGCTTGATCCTGACAGTGCCAAGAACTCTCTTCTTTCTTGGATCGGCTTCTCATCCTTGGGAGCGTGAGTGCCTATTTTTCCTTCTCCTAAACCCTTTGGAAACACTACATATACAGGCTCAACAAGCTCATACCCTGAGGGGAACCAAGCAGGTGGCTTTATGGGCAAGACCAGATGAGAGCAAGAGGCGGACTTTAATTATTAAAGAGATTATGCATCATACTCCTTTAATAAATGTAAATATCTTGCCATATTTTATTTTATTTATTATTTTTTAAAAATATATTTCTTTATTGATTTCAGAGAGGAAGGGAGAGGGAGAGAGATAGAAACATCAGTGGTGAGAGAGAATCATTGATTGGCTGCCTCCTGCACATCCCCTACTGGGGATTGAGCCCGCAACCCAGGCATGTGCCCTTGACCGGAATCGAACCTGGGACCCTTCAGTCCACAGGCAGACGCTCTATCCAATGAGCCAAGTCAGCTAGGGCTCTTGCCATATTTTAAAAAGATAGGAGTTTAAGCCTTCTTTTATTCCTTCCTACTCCTCTCCCCATTAGCTCCAGAGGAAACCAACACTCTGAAGCTGATATTTGAATACCTTCCTACTTTTACCTCATGAGATGATAAAAACAGGTTAATCGATTTCTTTTAGTTATAACATACCACATTATATGCATCCCTCTGTAACTTTATTTTCAATATGGTAGGCATGTTAATACATGTATTTGTTAAATATTTGAAATTCTGTGCTGGGACAGGGTGCTACACAAAAGATCCGAAAGTAGCCACCCTCAACCATCAAGTTGTTCACTGGCTATTTTGTACTTTTCTGTATGCATGTTATGCTTCAATAACATGTGCTCCCCACCCCCAATCTCTACTCTCATGGAGCTTACCTTCCAGAGTAGGACACATAATAAAACAAACATTTAGAATGCCTGGGCGTAGGAGAATAGGCAGAGATAGCATGTTTTGCCGGATGCTCTGGTTCCTTCATTTAAGCACTGTGTTGCATTATATAAGAATATGCCACAACTTATTAACCCATTCACTTACTGACAGGCATTTGTGTTATGTCCATATTTTCACTATTTCAAACATTACCGCAATGAGCATCCTCATGTATGCCTTTGTGCTCACACGGGAGAATTTCTAGTCTAGGGTATACATCTCATTTGGGTCATGAAGCATGTTTAGCTTCAACTTTACTGGAAATCTCTAAATTACTCTCAAAATAATTATACCAATTTACCCACCTGCCAGCAGTAAATACAAGCTCTAATTTTTCTTCTGCCAGACTTCTAAATTTTTGCCAGAAATAGTATCTTACTGCTTTCTCTTGCAATATTCTAATTTCAAGATTGAGAATCTTTTTATTTATAAACCAGTCTTCTTTGTCTACCAACAAATCTCTACTCCATTGCTCACTTAACAAGACTATATTAAGTACCTATATCCCTAGCACTATACTAGTAATAAGTAGGGAAAGAAAAAGTTAGCAGAATAGATGTGGACTCAGCCATTCTGGAATTCATAATCTAGTGCAAGGTGGAGGAAAAACAGCGAATAATCACAAACACAAATTGTGGTACCATGATGGTCATTAACAGTTATCTCTGAAAATTTGAGAGAGACATCAATTTAGTTGAAATAGGGCAGCCAGCTACATTTGCATTTTTAAGATGAGTAAGAATTAACTAGTTTAGCAGCTATGAAGAACTTAACATGACCACCATCAATACTCATATAAACTGCAGAAGTGTTTTTCTTCTCTCCCCATGTAGGCAGAGGTGTGTTAGGTGCTCAGGGGAGAGGCCTTCCCTGGGACCTTCCCCAGGGTGGGAGGCTGGTTTTTCTCTTGGGTCCTGTTTGCAATTTTGAGATGATTACTCCTGGGCTATCATATCTAGTTTATTCTGGTATGAATCTCACACCATCCGGTTATACTAACCTCTACATGCTGACCTAACAATCTCACTTTGGATATTTTATCTTTTTCATTCTGGATATGTTAAAAATTAACATAAAAGATTCTATGAAATAAAGTGGGAGTCCTTAAAAAGATAGAAGTACTCAATGTCATTATTATAAAATTGTCACAATAGGGGACTTGTTAAGGAAATTGAGACTATGTAGTAGCACCATGGAAAATATGAAAGTTCTTCTTTAAGGAGGATATAATATTTCTATCTACAGTATAGGCTGATTTAAATGATACATTAAGGTATGAGGGTTGTGAGTGAATTTAGGGGATTTAATTTACTGAGTCAAGAAAACATTCCAAGGCCTTTCATCATTTTGTCTCCTTTTGGTCTCTGACCTATCACCATATTCTTCTATCTACTCACCCCCAAATGACACTGCACCACGGGCTCCTTGAACCCAACATGGCCCTGGAGACATCAGTTAGTGGTTAAGAGCTATGCCTTTGCAGCCAGTCCTGAGTCAGAAGCCTAAGTCTGCCAAGGGCAGTACTACCTGGGGTGAGTTACTTTACCTCTGGGTCCATTATAAAACAAGGACATAATACATGTATTAGATTTAATTAATGCAAGAAACTTAGTCTAGCCCTAACTGGTTTGGCTCAGTGGATAGAGCATTGGCCTGCGGACTGAAGGGTCCCCGGTTTGATTCTGGTCAAGGGCACATGCCTGGGTTGCGGGCTCAATCTCCAGTAGGGGGCATGCAGGAGGCAGCTGATCAAAGATTCTCTCATCATTGGTATTTCCCTCTCTGAAATCAATAAAAATGTAAAAAAAAAAAAAAAAAAAAAAAAAGGAACTTAGTCTAACAGATTAGCCTTTAGTCAAAAAGGGGGGAATCACTGGACTGATAGTGGGGAGCCCACTGAATCCTACAAAGTGCTTCAGAAATTGAGGCAGGTCCAAAGACTTCAGGGATTAGTAAAGAGAACACCATCATGTCACTGGCACCCTCTTTCACAAAGAGACCTCCCCTCTGGTAGGGAATCGGGCTCCAGGCAGCTCTAGCCTTCACCCTCCCAGCCTAGCAATCCAAAATTAAAATTTCCCTGCTAACTCTGTTTTGAAAAAATCCTGGCAAAGGACTCTGATATTGGCTCAAGTAGGCACATGCTTTCCCCTAAAACTATCACGAGCCCCAGGCATGTCCTGCTTTGTATTCCTGTGATCGGTACAGCAGGGATTGTTACAAGAGAGGAAAAAAGCTGGACAGACAATAGTTACCACAAGACCTAGAATGGGGAATTTTAAGAATTAACTGAAATGATGGCTATCAAGCACTTGGCACAATGTCTTTCAAGTAGCAAGCATTCAATAAATGGTAGCTGTTATTAACTCACCTGGCTGTGAAGAGTTCAGCAGTTAATCCCTCCTTGATATGCCACTCTTTTCTTAGTCAACTTCTGAAAATTGAAATAGACATACTGACTCCCATTCAACTAAGAAGGCTATTTATTGAAATGACACAATGATGTTACAAGGATGCATTTCATGTGGCTTAGAAAGCTAGGTGGTCATAAGTGCATGGTGCATAGATGCTGGGACCACAGAATCCTCTGCTCTGTTAGCCACACATATATCCTGGGCTCCCTCCCTGTCAATGAAGATGTGCTGAGATTCAGAGATTGGTTGGATCTAGGCCAGACTCCACACACAAACCAGTGGTCTCCTTTGGGTCTTCTAGATCTAAAGTCTTTATAAACTTCTATAACAGTAGGGTAGCACTCAATTGGTTACAATTCATGCCATTTTTACAAATAGTCCACTATGGGGATCCCCAAACAATCAGCAGCAAAATGAGTTCCTGATAGGCATCTTGGCCAATCAATAGGGCAGGTTTGAGTATTACATATTGTCAAACTATGTACCAGACAATACAAGCATGACTTTGGCATTGTGTGTGCACTCAGCATGGCATATCATAAACAAGGCATGTTTTGAATGGCTAATGTCTTCGAAGGGCAAATCTGCTAGAGAGTATCCCATCTTGCTCCATATATGATAGACAATGGGCTAGACATGCCATATTTCAACCCCCAGGCACATTTTCCTGAAAAGAACTATGAAGAATGTTTGGGAGCTGCCTCCTGTTATCCAGGATGAGACAAGGATGATGGATGAAAGGTTTCATCATCACCACTCATATTACTCCTCCCAATGACTCATCAAGGTAGAAAAATTGTTTTATCTTAGAGAGGAGATGCTCGTGTATGAAAGGGGTCAATGTCCACAATTGCTTCTAAATTTATCTGCACTGTTTGTGCCAATGAACCAACAAAACTTCTTGAAATCCCTTTGGGATAGCCTATGAATGAATACCCATTAAGGGACACTAAGGATTTGAGTGGGCTACTGAAACTTACTTAGCTCTCAGGCTTTACAGATGGAAAAGCACCACCAAGCTTAAAAAGTTATTTTTTTTTTATGGTGAAATATTTCCTTGGCACATGTGTTAAAGGCAAATTTTATGGCAAGAGGTAACTGAATTTATATTTCTCCAGTCAAATTAATTTTGGGGAAAATTCTTGTCTTAGTTTTGTGTTGTTTTCTCATTGATCCAATATAGGAAGCTTGGGGCAGTGCAGAGAAGGACTTAATAGTTCTATAAAACTGACATGTTAGCTGAAAGTATAATTATGATACTTTAGTCCAACCATTTAGTTTCTGTTAACATTTTGGTTTGTAAGCTTCTAACAAGTTGCTTTAAATAAGTTTGTGACAAATTTAAACTTGCTGCCTCTTATGCTTTTATGAATTCTTAAGTGCTCATTAAATGTTTGTGCATCTGATTTAAAATTTATTTAAAAGCCCTCTGAATTCCAAATTAGCTTTTCAGTGTCAAGACCCTGGAGCCAAAGAACCAGGAGACCTGCATCCTACACCAGTTTTACCACCATAAGCTGTAGCATACTGTGCAAACCATTTCACATCTTTGGTTTTCAGGTTCTTCATCTGTACAATGAAGTAGCTGGACCGCTGATCTAATTCTTTGAATGGTGAATTTCTGGAGGTGGAATTGGTTTCCATGGTGCATTCAATATAAGAGCTGCAATTGAATGCAGTTGTCAAGCAATTTTTAAAATGAGTTTTGGTTATTAAAGCAGGAATTTTATCTATAAAAAAGGCTGTAAACAGTAACAGTTGCAAGTCAAATTGTTGAAAGTTTGTAATCTCCTGCACATATATGTTAAAAAGTTTTATAAAGTCCAATATATAGGCATAGCATTTCCAACAGGTTATATATTATGTTTGTAGTTGTTTTTATAAAAGTTTGTAACCAGATCTAAGAATGTGGCTTTTATTGAAAAAAATTGTCTACTAGCAGAGTTTTCTCTGCACACAACATACACATACACATAATTCGTGACATTCTCAAGCTTTTTATCCAGCAAGAATCCTTTGACAATGAGTATGAACAATATTTTAGCTAAAGCTTTCTGCACATTTTTAAAAAAAATTCCAGGGTTCTTAGAGTTTATTTCGCATATGAATTCTCTGGTGTTTAGTGAGAGCTGAGCTTCGACTGAAGTTTTTCCCACATTCCTTACAAGTATAGGGTTTTTCTCCAGTATGAATTCTCTGATGATCATGCAGATTGGTTTTCTTTCGGAAGGCTCGCCCACATTGATTACATTCATAGGGTTTTTCTCCAGTATGAGTTCTCTCATGCTGAATGAGGGATGAACTCTGACTGAAGGCTTTCCCACAGTCAATACATTCATAGGGTTTCTCTCCTGTATGGGTTCTCTCATGTTGAGTAAGTGATGAGCGTCGACTGAAGGCTTCTCCACATTCATTACATTCATAGGGTTTTTCTCCAGTATGAATTCTGTGATGCTCTATGAAACTTGTACTTCTTTTGAAAGCTTTCCCACATACATTACACTGATAGGGTTTCTCTCCAGGATGAGAAATAGATTGTTGACTGAAGGTCTGCTCACAATCATAGGGGCTCTGTCCAGTATGGATCTTCTGATGGTCAGAAAAGTCTGTAAAGTGACTGAAGTCTTCCCCACAGTCATTACAATGGTAGGATTTCACTTCCGTCAGAGTGCTTTCATCTTGAGTAAGAGAGGAGCTGTGCTTAAAGTCTATGCCATAGTTATTGCTTTGGTAAGGTTTCCCTCTCTTATGAATCCTCATATGTTTATAAAGGGATGGGCTCTGACCAAAAGCCCTCCCACATATGCTACATTCAAAAGGTTTTTCTCCAGTATGAGTCCTCTCATGCTGGACAAGGGAAGAACATCGACTAAAGGCTTTCCCACATTCTTTACATTGAAAGGGTTTCTCTCCACTGTGTGTGACCTCATGCTGAGTGAGGGAAGTGCCATGCCTAAAAGACCTCCCACATAAGTTACAACGATAGGGTTTCTCTCCAGTGTGAATTCTCTGGTGTTGAACAAGGGAGGAGCTGCGCTGAAAGGCTTTCCCACAGAGACTACACTGATAGGGTTTCTCTCCGGTATGTGCATTCTCATGCTGACCAAGGGACGAACTATGCCTGAAGGCCTTCCCACACACATTACATTCAAAGGGTTTCTCCCCTGTGTGAATTCTCTGATGCTCAGTAAGCTGTGTCTTCCAGAGGAAGGTTTTCCCACAGTCAGTACATTCATGGTGTTTCTTTCCAGCATAAATTCCCTGATCTGTACCATTGGGAAAAGCTCCCTCTCCTTTATGAGTTTTCTCATGTTTAGTAAGTGATGATCTATGAATGAAAGCTTTTCTACATTTATTACATTTATAAGGTTTCTTTTTTACAAGAATATTATTCTGATTAAGTAAGTCTGAATTATGTCCCAAATTGATTCCAAGTGTATCACATTCACTAGACCTCGAAGAAATGTTCAGTTGTGTAACCAGGTCTGTGTTCAATCTAGAGTTTTCACCAAATTTATTATGCTCCAAGGTTTTCTCTGGTGTGACTATTTTCTTCTGGGTGGATACATCTGGCCCCAGATACCTCTTCCAGTTTTCCTGGTGCCTCTCTAACTGATTACTCACATCTTCTAATGTAGCACATGAGAGATCATCTGTGTGAAGGGATACTTCAGATACGCTCTGCTGTAGATTTGATGATTTGGCCACAGGCCTGGTCTTCCAGTCTGAAAGAAATCCAAAGTGCAAAAGTACCCTATTCCCTCCTGTTGAAACAAACTGCTACAATAGGAATGAGGAAATGAGATTCAAATTATACATGACTCTGTTTTGAAATCAGCCCTGTGGCTTGGGGAGAATACTCAAAATGAAGGAAAGGAAGAGTGAAGAGATATAATACAGACTGCAGATCCAGAGTGAATGATAAGTTCAGAACTAGGAAGCCCAGCTACGAGGGCTGATTAGGGAGTAAGGAGATAAGTGATTAAGAGAGTGTTAGGCATAGATATAAAGGAAAAAGGATCACAGTCCATCTTGCAGGATCTTATCTGCTCTCTATGACTCCTGTCCATTTTACAAACTACTACAAAATCTATCTCCCTAATATATCTATTTTATAATTTCTTTAAATGTCACCTCTGAGGCTCCAGATAGTCAAACCCTGAAGTGAAAAGTCTGCAGCTGGTGATCTAACAGAAATGATTCTTTGATATACTTGAAGATCAAGGGCTAGATGTCACACACTGAGAAAAATATTTCAGGAGGCAAATCATTCTTGCCCTTACAAGTGGGGCTGTGGTTTTTGTCTATTTGAGCTCTGATTCTATACTAGTCACCTTGCTTAACCAAAAAGGATTTATTTTAATCTGCCTAATAAATTGATCTCTAAAAACCATTAACAAATATTGAGCTCTAGTTAATGATATGCACATGAAAAAATGTAGGAATGAAATATACTCATCTGCAACTTACTTGGAAATACATAAAAGATAAATTGACAGATGGATAGATGAAGAGGTATGTGATAAAGCAAATATAATAAAATGTTAACTATACGATTGGTGTTCACTGTATAATTTCTTCAATTTCTCATATATTTGAAAATTTTCATATAAAGTGTTAGGAGGGAATAACATAGCAACTAAGGGGCCCTAAACACCAAAATTCCTTACCCTGTAACAAGACTCAATTCTAAATTTCTAAGGACAGGGAATGCTTTGTATTTCTTTTAGAATACTTCTCAGTGGAACAATTGAAGAAATATTTGTTGAAATAAGTGAATAATAAAATTCTCTCCCAAGCCAGTTTCCATAACAATCAATCAAGTAATTTCTAACTGCTTGCTAACATGCTTTGCACCACAGATAGAATATACAGAAATAAAAACAGACTCTCTAGTAGCCTGAAATCTAAGAACAGAAATAAGACTCAATCTTTGGACAACTAAAAAGAAAGAAAAAAAGACAAAGAAAAAATCATCGGGTGGTATATTATTACATCTGAATTTGTGTGGTAGAGATGATATAAATGGTATTTATGATCAGGGAAGGAAGAAGTAAATATGTTAGTATGCATTAGGTTTCATGAATTAGACCTTGAACTTAAAAGAATAGATGGTTTTGGATAGGCAGAAAGCATTATCTAATGAGGGAAAGTATATGCTACTTACAAAGAACATTAAAAAGAAGTTCAGCCGAAACTGGTTTGGCTCAGTGGATAGAGCGTCGGCCTGCGGACTGAAAGGCGTCGGCCTGCGGACTGAAAGGTCCCAGGTTCGATTCCGGTCAAGGGCATGTACCTGGGTTGCGGGCACATCCCCAGTAGGAGATGTGCAGGAGGCAGCTGATCGATGTTTCTCTCTCATCGATGTTTCTAACTCTATCTCTCTCCCTTCCTCTCTGTAAAAAATCAATAAAATATATTAAAAAAAAAAAGAAGTTCAACCTAAGTGAAGGTTGCTTGGGCAGGAACAGAGAGATCATACTGGAAGGTTTGATGCAGACATTTAAATCAAGGGAGTTTGTTTTCTATAATGAGATATAGGGAGTAACAGCAAGGTTTTTTCAGAGGTGGGTGGTTTATAAAGATAAAGCATTAAAAATGTCCAATATGGCCCATCAAGTGATTAATAAATAAAATGTGGTATATGCATACAATGGAATAAATACTAAGGAATGAATACCAAGAAATGAAGTAATACATGTTAGATGAGCCCTAAAAACATATGCTAAGTGAAAGAAGCTAGTCACAAAGGGCTACATATTATATGATTCCATTAACAGAAAATACCCAGCATAGGAAAATCCATACAGAGAAAAAGTAGATTAATGGTTGCCAGGAGCTGGGGTATGGGAAATAGAAAGTGACTGCTACTAGGTGCAGGGTTTCCTTTTGGGGTGAACGTGTTCTATAATTACATAGTGGTGATGGTTGCACAACTCTGTATATATCCAAAAACCATTGAAGTGTATACTTTAAAAGGATGGGCCCTGGCTGGTTTGGCTCAGTGGATAGAGCATCAGCCTGGGGACTGAAGAGTCCCGGGTTCAATTCTGGTCAAGGGCACATGCCCGGGTTGTGGGCTCCATCCCCAGTGGGGGACGTGCAGCAGGCAGCTGATCAATGATTCTCTCTCATCACTGAAATTTCTATCTCTCTCTCCTTCTTCTCTGAAATCAATTTAAAAAAATCTAATATGGATTATAAAAAAAGGGAGCAATTTTAACTGGAAATTATAGTAATCTAAGCCTGGGGTTTGGTTGAAGATGACACCAGTGGAAGTTAAAGGCAGGAAAATCTAAGATAACTTCTCAAAGAAGGAAAATAACCTGGGTTGAAAGAAAAAGACTATGGCGTCTGGTCTGAGAGATTAGAAATACTAAAAGCTTTCTAACAGGCCAGGGTAGAAAGAAGTGATGGGCAAGATGATTAATTCAGATTTTTTATCTTTAATAAGAACTGAGTGGGACTTCCAAGTGAAGGTGTTCTGTGAAAAGGAATAAGTGACCAGTGTACAAGCAAGGATGATTTTTGAGTCTATAGCATAAATAAAGAGCTGCAACCACCAGAAGGCAGGTACCCTTTTTGTAACAAAGAAGGGGGAGGAGCCTGGAGGGCAGACTCCTTAAGGCAGTGGTTCTCAACCTTCTGGCCCTTTAAAAAGAGTTCCTCATGTTGTGACCCAACCATAAAATTATTTTTGTTGCTACTTCATAACTGTAATGTTGCTACTGTTATGAATCGTAATATAAATATCTGATATGCAGGATGGTCTTAGGCAACCCCTGTGAAAGGGTTGTTCGACCGCCAAAGGGGTTTCGACCCACAGGTTGAGAACTGCAGCCTTAAGGCATATTTGCTTAGAGGGAAAAGCAAGAAAAGCCAAAGACCTAAAGCCAAGAAGCACTTAACAAGGTGAGAGACCAGGAGAGAATGATATTGTAGGAACTGTGGAGAGAGGCAATGAGTCAAATCAACATGGCCACAGAATGGATGGAAGACCATGTTCCTCCCTAGGCAGGTGTAGTGAGGGAAAGAAGTCTAAAAACAAATTATGAAGAGAGGAAGAATCAAGACTGTGGATATTTCCTACAAGTCTGGGGCAGCTGACAGTGAGAGCAGTGAGATGAAACAAGGAGACATGGAAGTTCAATTATGTCCGAATGAGTAAGAAAAGGGATCGCTAAATAATGATGGGAGACTTGGGTACCAGAGGAGAAAATAATCCAGCAAGTAGGGTTATGGGACAGGAGAAATGGTATACTAAGTGTAGAACAAAGTGGTATCTTTTCCTCTAAGACCCACCAGCGGCAGGAGCACCCTATTGGAGAAGGGAGATATACAGAGGTGTCATGATAGCTCAGCCTCCTCTGCCTGTCTATGAGCTCCCAGGACAGCAATCTGAAAATGCTTCCCACTCCCTCAGCTATGCCACTGTCTGCACTGGTTCCTACAAGCATGATCCTCACTCATTTACCTGGACAGACAGATCTTTGGATTTCTCCCTCTGATAGCCATGGCTCTTCTCCTTGCTCCAATTTGAAGATCACCTCTGGCTTGGAAACTTGATATCCTGCTCATGGGTAAAAACACAAGATTTGTTTGTTTGTGCAAGTGGACAAAGAAGCCTCCTACAAGTCAGTAGTAGTCCTTGATCCTCATGAACTCTGAAGGAAAAGAAAATGGGCAACTTGAGCAATTATGCAATCAAATGGCCTACTCCCAGTTCTGCAAAAGAAAGACCTTTTACCTAAAGAGCAGGCTCAGAAACCCATAAGGCTGGGTCCCAGAAAGATGAACAAGCTCTGACCCTGAACACTCACACCCTGCTCACAGCCACCCAAGCTACAGCCACAGAGCTCCACAACCCTAGTAACTGAGAAAGGAAAGACCCACCAATAGGCAAGACATTAAGATGTGGTCCTTACCAAGAGAAACCAGGTTGCTGTAGTTCTCCAGCATCACATCCCTGTACAAGCGCCTCTGAGCAGGGGCCATGTGGTGCCATTCTTCCTGGGTGAAGTCCACAGCCACATCCTTGAATGTCACTGATTCCTGTAGGATCACATTCCTGCTCAAGTAGGATCAACCACAAACATTCTCATGGCAATACTGGGAACACACTGTAGAGTCTATTAGAAACGATGATCACATTTAATATCCTGAGGGGACAATGTTGGGTTACATATAGTTGTTTACACACTTACATAAAGAAATCTAATATTCAGGCCAGAACTCATGAGGAGCAGTATATCCTACAATCCTTAGCTTTCGTTGTATTTCCCTTCAAAACCAAGCCTTTTCATGCAATCAGGAACCTCCCAGCCCGTGTACTTCCTTTGTTACAAAATCCAAATATGGTGGGAAGTAAAAAGTGGCAGTGGCAGCCCTCCTTCATCCCCATCACCAATCCTATTTTAAACCCTAGAAATAATCACTGTTAAGTTTGGTGCATACACTTAAAGAGTCCCTATTCCATGTTTCTTATACACATACACCCACTGTCTTGTTTTGTGAAATACCACAGTGTTCTACAACTCATTTTTACATTAAACTATGTAATAGTTAGAGATCTTCCCATAGCAATACATATAACTTCACCTTAACCCTCTGAATTACTTCACAGACTCCATAGTATAATAATATTCCCGTTATCTAGAGCCAACAGCACCTATTGTATTAAGAATAAAATTCAAACTCCCCACCACTCACTGGGCTCTAGCCATGCTGAACTTGTTGATCCTTGAATACTTCAAGATTGTTCCCACCCGGGCCTTTATGCTTGTTACTCTCTCCCCCGCTAGAACAGTGGTTCTCAACCACTGTTTCTTTGTTATGGGGTGGGGCCACAACATTAGTAACAAAGAAATAGAATTGCCGGAGGATGAGGCCCAGAAATCAGGATTTTAAAGAGATTCTCAGGTGATTCTGATGTGCAGCCAAGGTTGAGAACCACTGCTCTACATGGTTGACATCTAGTTATTTCAGGCTTATCTCCAGCATCACTTCCTCAGAAAAGCTGTCTCAGCACCTTCCTTTAATTTACTCTCCATCATATTACCATGTTTAATTTTCTTCCTGACACAGTTCTCTCTCACTGCCCAAATTCCTGCCACCTTAACTCAGGAATCAAATAGATTAAAAAGGATACTTGTATTTCTAACCCTTATCTGAGATTGCTTACTTGTTAGCTTGTCTGCCTCCCCCACTATGAGCTCCATGAGAACTTTATCTGTCTTAACCAGATATACACCTTGACTGACAGTGAATGCTGACAAATACCCTGAGAATGAATGAATGGACCAGGTCCTGTTAATAGACATTTGGATGATTTACAATATTTTGCTATTGCAAACATTACTGCATTAAATACTGTTTGTGCAATTATGACAGAACTTCTCTAAAATAGCTAGCTAGAATTGGAATCGCTAGGTCAAAGGTCTTTTCATGTTTCTTATTCCATTCCAACCACTTTCTCCTCACCTCCCCAATGAAACAAGGCTAGCTGAGGGTCCTCCATGACTCCCAATCGGCAGTTCTGATGTTTGTGGGTTGATTTTTGCTTGCCTTGCTAGGCCTTGTTAAGCCATGAGATACCTGTCGCCATGTCCTGGTTAGATTTCTATCTCAAGAAGGATACAAGAAACTATGGTAAAGACAATTAGATGTTGAAAGCAGAGTCATAAGGTCGCTGGAGCTGCGAGGGAAGATTACTTGGAGGTTTCTGCCTTAGTCCATGCCCTTCTCCCCATGTGGTTGGCCACAGTGGAACTGGTGTTTTTCCGTTCCTGGGAAATATCATTCTTTGCTAATTCCATTTCATACTTCAGATATTGGTTAGCAGATTTTCTTTTCTTTTTTTTTTTTAAATATATTTTATTGATTTTTCACAGAGAGGAAGGGAGTGAGATAGAGAGTTAGAAACATCGATGAGAGAGAAACATCGATCAGCTGCCTCCTGCACATCTCCCACTGGGGATGTGCCCGCAACCCAGGTACATGCCCTTGACCGGTATCGAACCTGGGACCTTTCAGTCCACAGGCCGACGCTCTATCCACTGAGCCAAGCCGGTTTTGGCGGTTAGCAGATTTTCACTGAAACCTTCCGATTCCCCACTGGAGGGCCAATCACTGTATTATGTCCTTTAAGCCCCTGGCACACACACAATTATTCGAATGCTTGTTTTTCTAGTTAGATGGTGAGCATTATGAGGGCAGCTACTATAAAATTGTTTTTAAACTCTAAAACACTAGTTTCAACACGTGCCTGACCCATACCACACATCTGTTTCCTGAGTTGAGCCTCAAAGAGATGGCAGAGATCTGAATTTTAGAGAAACAGGAGTGGCCCCCTCTGCTTAGTGAAGTGCATGACTGCATTCATACACAACACTGGCTCCTCCATATCACATCCCTGTGGCTGTGTCCCCACAGGAATAGGGAAGGGTTGAAACGTGGAAAATTTTTCTGACCAGGTCAGGGATCTGACTATGTCACGTAAGATGACACTAGTATTTACTAGGTGTCAGACTTGACCACATGCACTGTGGCAGAATGAAAATGCCAATGAGCCCGGCTGGTGTGGCTCAGTGGTTGAGTGCTGACCTATGAACTGGGAAGGTCATAGTTTGGTTCTGGTCAGGACATATGTCTGGGTTGTGGGCACAATCCCCAGTGGAGGGGCGTGGAAGGCCCTTCTCTAAAACACAAATTTGATCATGAGTACAAACCTTTAATTTCTCCCTACTTTTCCCTATTCTTACCATTCCTCACCCCAGTCCATGCCACCATCATCTCTTACCTGGACCATTGCTACAACTTCCTAACTTCACTTTCTCCTCCTTCCACTCCTGTGTCTCTCCCAAGTCTGTTTTCCATATAACAACTAGAGTAATCTTGTTAAAACATGTCAGATTGCCAAAACCGGTTTGGCTCAGTGGATAGAGCGTCGGCCTGCGGACTGAAAGGTCCCAGGTTCGATTCCGGTCAAGGGCATGTACCTGGGTTGCGGGCACATCCCCAGTAGGAGATGTGCAGGAGGCAGCTGATCGATGTTTCTCTCTCATCGATGTTTCTAACTCTCTGTCTCTCTCCCTTCCTCTCTGTAAAAAATCAATAAAATATATTAAAAAAAAACATGTCAGATTAAGTCACTTCTTTGTTTTAAAACCTCTAATGCAGTGGTTCTCAACCTTCCTAATGTCGCAACCCTTGAATACAGTTAGTTCCTCATGTTGTGGTGACCCCCAATTTCATTGTTACAAATTGAACATAATTAAAGCAGAGTGATTAATCACAAAAACAATATGTAATTATATATGTGTTTTCCGATGGTCTTAGGCGACCCCTGTGAAAGGGTTATTCGACCCCCAAAGTGGTCGCGACCCACAGGTTGAGAACCACTGCTCTAATAGCATCCCAATTCAAAGCCAAATCTTTACAATGGCCTACATAGGCCTTCACAATCTGTTCCCCCACTATCTCCCTAACTTCATCTTGAACCTCATCCCTGACCTACTGCTCCCTTCCCTACACTCACTCTGCTCTCCCATGCCAAAAATGCCAGTAAGTCAGACAATCACATTCTAGATCTACGCTAACACAGTAAACCACTAGCCACATGTGGCTACTGAGCACCTGCAATGTGGCTAGTCCAAACCAGACGTGTGGTAAATGCAAAATACACACGGGATTTCAAAGACTTAATACCAAAACAAAACAAAACAAAACAAACCCCCACCTCATTAATAATTTTAAAATACTGACTTACATAGGAATGAATATTATTTATAATAGTAAAAATTTCAGAAACAATGTAAATGTCTTATGAGGAATGGTTAAACAAATTTGAGTATGTCCATACAAAGCAATATAATACAGCCATTAAAAGTGATTTAAAAAAACCCTCATAAAAACTATATGAAATTTAAAATATTGTAATTGGAAATGTTTAAGGGAAAAACATGCGCAATTAGAAAAAAAAGGAAATTCATCAAAAGAAATAGATATGCTAAAGAAGAGATAATATAAATGACTTTCTTTTTGTTAAAAAAAAGGTCTAGATGATATATTTAAAGTATATTTAATAAGGTATATTTTAATAAAAGTAATACAGCCCCGGCCAGGTGGCTTGGCTGATTGGAGCACTGTCCCATACACCGGAGGGTGGTGGTTTGATTCCCAGTCAGAGCACATGCTTAGAGTGTGGATTCGATCCCAGGTGCAGGCTGGTATGGGAGGTAGCTGATCAACGTTTCTCTCTTTCTCTCTCTCACTCTCTGTTAAAAGTCAATGGAAGCGTATCCTTGGGTGAGGATTTTTAAAAAAAGGTAGTATAGGAAAGTCAGGAAAAGAATCATACTTTTGAAATAGGTCTTAGACTTAGAGAAACAGGGTTTGACATCTTAACATTGTCTTTAAAACAAAATTTCTTAAAACTGTGAAAGTCATGTTGTTTCATGCAATTATTTTTTTCCCAAAAATTAGTGTCACTATAATTGGAAAAATATCATTTTTGCCATGTAAGGAGCAGAAAATGCAGAAAGTGTAAAACTGCTGCTTGGGCTAAGTGGTTATGAATGTTTGTTCATGTAACACCCACTCACCACCTACGTACCTTGGAGCGAGGGACGAGAGGAGTTACAAGGCCCTAAAGGAACGGACAGTCCAGTGTGGAGATGGATGGGTAAACATACCACTCCATGTGACATATGAACAGTAAGAGCTCTTGGGATCTGGAATCAAAATAGACCAGACCCAGTCCCTCTCCATTTCCTCCCCTCAAGGTAGAACAAGTACAGGTATCCAAATGCAGTTTTTTTCTTTCAAAACTTCCCCCATTTCTTACTGTTCTGGTGGCTTCAACTTTAAGAATGGTAAACACCTTTTTTTATTCCTAGCTAAACATGTAGTACACATGTAAGGAAGGAAATACATAGTGTTTACATATATATAGGGCTTTCAGGGTATCCCCCTCACCCACCTCAGCTCCCATTCCCCTCCCACTGTGGACCACTTCAGGTATTTGCTAGCCACGCCCCTAAAGGAGCTCCGATACTTCATTATTCACAACAATCTTTAAAAGTAATAAGAAACTATACTAGTTGCCTGCTCAAAAACATTGGCTCAAGATATACTAGGCTCCTTGCTGCTCCCTGAACACACCAGACACACATCCGGGTGTTTCCGGAGAACCCCTTCCCAGGCCTCCTTTAAGTCCGCTCAGATGTCACCAACAAGCATAAGCTTACCATCCTATTTAAAACTGCCACCCTACCACAAGCCCTGACATCTCCCACTCAACCCTCCGTACCTTTTCCTACTTTTAATTATTTTTCTGAGGTACCATCACCTAGGATATCATGTAATTTTTCTGTCTACTTCTAGGATGTAAGCTCCACAAAAGCAGAGACCTTTATCAATTTTGTTCACTAAAATGCTATCCTAGCCACCTAGAAAAGTGTCTTAATACATCACAGGGTTCAATGATTATCTGCTGAATGAATACATAAAGGAATAAATGGGTTACAAAGGCCAAAAGAAAAAAGTCCAAACTCCTTTCTATTCTCCTCTAACCATTGCCTACAACCTACACCCACAGTCTCACAAGACAACGGTTTCATGAAAACGTCCCTCATCTTTTTGCCTCCCAACTCCCCTGACCCACAGTCAACCAGCTCTACCCTCATCCCCTTCAGTTTCACCCGTGTTGATTATGCTTCTATGCAAAGGCGGCTCTACTGACTTTCCCAGAGGCAGAATTTCCTCCCTCTCCGCACTCACAGCAGCCTCTGGACCTCTGCAACAATGCTTGGCACCACCTCTCCTGTGCTCTACTTCTGCAGGGGCTGTCTCCCCCACTAATTAATTTCCTGGATAAGTTGTCACATGACTCAATTACTCATCTTTTACATTCCCAAGGGCTATGCTCAGGACTATGCTCAGGGAAAGGGAACCACCGATGAAAGGAAATCTCTGCCTAAAAAGCCCCTGTTTGTTGTAGATTCACTGTTTTATTCTGTCCTTCAGCCTGAGTTCGGTGGACTATTGGGCCATTCTATGAGAACAGTACAACTGAACCAGAATGCTTGGGAAACATAACTTTAAAAATGAAGCTTAAAGCAGTCCCTAAAACTCACTGCTCAGAACACAAATCCATTCTCACTATTAAAAAGTGCCCCCCGCCCCCTTTCCCTCCCTCCCAAAGGCAACCCAGCCCAGCAGGCATGGCTCAGTGGTTGAGCATTCACCTGTGAACCAGGAGGTCATGGTTGGCTTCCTGCTTAGGGCACATGTCTGGGTTGCAGGCTCAATCCTCAGTAGGGAGCGTGCAGGAGGCAGCTGATCAATGATTCTGTCATCATTGATGTTTCTCTCTCCCTCTCTCCCTCTCCTTTCCTCTCTGAAATAAAAAAATATATATCTGGATTGATCTTGTCTCATACACATAACAATCAGAATATGATCTTTCCTTAATTCTAAAGAGAGTATGGATTAAAATACCATCTGGACCTTGTTATATTTCACCGATACACTCTATGTAAATCCATGGACAACCTCAGAGTTGTGATGCTTCTATAAAATGCCTTCTCCCTTACAACAAATCAGCTTCATGCTAATTACCCAGAAGGCTGGACATCTGGGGATGCGCACTACTATACCTTTGTAAAGCAGAAAAAGACACGAAAAGCTCTGGGACAATCCTCCTTGTATCTCCCCCCCCTCCCTCCCCCCCCAACTCCTTGCCCAAGAAAGCCCATCTCCAGCCTCTTCCTTGGCAAATCCAGACCAGGCTTCCTAGGTCAGAAGCTTGGCTCCGCTCTCCTCACTCACTGGCCGTCACTCCCTCCGGTAGTTTCCCATCCGGTCACCCACCCTCTTCATTCCTTACGGACAAGAGGAGTTCACGGAATCGGCTTGGCTCTCAGGATTCTCAATACTGACACCTCCCAACACATCCGCTCTTCACTCCTCCCAGACGACCCCCGGCCCTGGTCCCCTCCACCCCCAGGGCAGCCCCCTTTTACGGAAGCCCGCTCCCCGCAGCTCTGGGCACCTCGGGTTTCACAGGGGTGGGGGACCCCAGGGGGCGGCCGGGCCAGGAAACGACGTCTCCCCAGGAGAACAATGACTGCTCCAAACACGCCCGGGTACGAAAGTCCGTGCATCTCACCTGGGGCGCCTCAGTCGGCGGCCTCGGGGCCATTCCTGCCTCGCCAGGCCCGGCTCCCAGACAGAGACTGGGGAGAGAAGAAAGGGCGCACTCACCGCGCGGCACCCGCCGACCCCCACCCCGTCCCGCGAGGCCCGCGTCCGCCCCGCAGACACGTCTCCCGGGAGAGGGGTGGAGAGGTGCCGGGGCCACGCGTCGGCCTGCCGCACCCCCTCCCCCAAATTAAACGCCTACCGAGTCGAGGACACCCTCCTCTGGCCACGCCCAGTCCCACCCGCAGGATGGTGGGCGCGGCCCCGCAGACACGCGCCAAACTCGTGGGAGGTGCTGCTCCGACCCGCACACTCGAAATCACTGCCTCCTGGAGTTTCCGGGTTTTGCGATCTCAGGCCCACCCCAGGTTCGGGCCGGCTCCTCTCGCCCCCGCCTCCGGCTCAGTCCTCTCCAATTCTGCTGTGCGGAGGTGAGGCCCTAAGCCTACTTAGCTGCCCCGGGGCTGGACAATGGCCGCAGCGACGGGGCAGAGCCGGAAGTGCGCCTGCGCACGCGGAGTCTCGCTCCAGCAACCCAGGGGTCCGGCGAGCGCGCGGACTACACTTCCCAGAGGCCCCCGCGCGCGGCCCCTCAGAGGCCGCGGGGAAGTAAGGCGCACATCTTTCCGGGCGCAGACGGAGCTGGGATTGAATACTGTAATGTCCATCTCTTCCAATAAGTCACAGCGCTCCTCTTGCGCCTGGGCATGTTGGTTGGGGCGGGATACAGCATATATCGCTCAGAAAAGACCCGGCTTTGGGGGCGCGGCTTGCACTCCTGTGGAAGAGGGCAATACGTAAACAGATCAACAAAATAATTTCAGAGAGAGAAACATCGATTTGTTGTTTCACTTATTTATACATTCATAGGTTGATTCTTGTGTGTGCCCTGACGGGGGATTGGACCTACAACCTTGGCATTTCAGGACTACACTAACCAACTGAACTACCCAAGTGTGGACTTTGAGTGTGTTGGGAGCCACTGGATTAGCAGCAGCAATGGAATCACTACTACGAGGGGAGAAACCAAATGAATCACTTACTACTAGGAGGGGAGAAACTTTTCCTGTTGTCCCAGAAATGGTAACCAGGACCCCGGGCTGAGATTAAATTATTCTGCATTCTAAAGAGAGATAAAACATTTGGGGATAGATACTGTCAGATCTTACAAACGGGTTAGGAGCTGAATTTGCCCGGCTACTGTTATTAATCATGGCCCAACATCACCCCATTACCCCTATAAAGAGATTAGGATGGGAGAAAGAAAAGGAAGAATTCCTCAGAGTAGCAATGCCTCCACCTAGTGGGGAATGTGATATTCTACTGCTCACCTCCGAGATGAATGTAAGAAAGCAAGCCGCTCAAACACTGACAGCACGCAGAGAAGGGGAGGGTTTATATACTACCCAGTGCTTCCCAGATCAAGGGAAAGGGGAATTAGAGAACAGGCTGAGTGTAAGGAGAGCAACGTGAGTATTCATTGTTTGTGTAGTAAGTGGATGAACTGGAAAATAATTGAGCTTTAACCAGCTGGCCCCTGGGGTGGGGGTGAGGGCAGCTCAGAACTGTAAGAAGTTTTGGGATTAACTGGGGGAGACTGAAGTGGAGCCAGATCTCCCAAGTCAGGTATCCGTGGGTTTCTCTAAGGAACTCACAAATGCACGTCTGCTCCCACCAGTGTGGCTAAGCAACTTTAGTGGTGGATGAAATTGTTTTTTAAATCTCTTAAAATGCATTGGTAAGCTGGAAAATTCATAAGGCATGCACCGAGGCCAAAAATTAGGCAAAAATGATAACTTAGAGAGGTAGATGAAACACTGAGAGCTAGTTTTCACCTGGAAATCATTTGCCAAAGAGCTTTGTTTTTCATGGTCCTATAGGCACCAGGTGAAACTCAAGTGCCATACACACACATATCAATACAAACTGGAACTTCAAGACCCTGGCCAGTGTGGCTCAGTTGGTTGGACCATCGTCCCATATACAAAAAGGTGGCAGGTTCAATACCTGGTAAGGGCACATACCGAGATTGTGGGTTTGATCCCTGGTTGTGGCACATGAGGGAGGCAAGCAATCGATATTTCTATCTCACATTAATATTTTTCCTCTCTCCTTTCCTCTTTCTAAAATCAATGAGAAAAAACATTTTTAATTGGTACTCCAAGGGTGGACACAGGTAAATTGCCTATTTCAAACCTTGGAACCTGAGAATTTGTTAAGTATAAGCTGGTCCCTATGTGGATTTGCAGTCTGAATTCACAGTCCCTAGGTCCTCTAAAAAGCTGTAAACTGAGAATGTATGTATTGGTCCCAGCTAACAGTGCTTCCAGGAACCTGGCAGAAGTGAACACACATCCTGCCTGGAGGAACTGGCCTTCAGCCCAGGCTTCCCCAAATATGATACCAAGAAATATGAGTTCAGAGTCTTGAATTACAAAACACATATAAGAAACAAGGACCCACGAATGACAGACAGTAGGAGAAAATAGCAGAATCAGATTCATAACAACCTCTAATATAGGGAGATTGGCAGGGGCCTCCAGGTGCCCCAGTGGTGCCCCCAAACCTCTTCACACACTGGGTCCTTTGTCCCTGTCTGGGCCTTTGCTTGAAACTGATGGCTACTGACTTGGTGGTATCCGGGACGCCATGCTTGGGCGTTCTCCGAACCTACCTGCCTTTTCTATGAATAACATAGCGTCATGGTCCTCGGTTACCATGGCGACCCGCCAGCTGGCTTAACCTCTGTTGCCCCCTAGTGGACACCCAGGACACCTGCAAATCCATCATTTCCCTTGAGGGGCGTGTGTTCCTCTTGGCAGCTCTGTCCAGAGAGAGGTGATGGCTTGTGACATGGTCCGCTGTACTGCTAGACTAGACCCTGTCCTTAGCCTTGGCTTCAGTGAGTCCGCTCCCCACTCCGCGTCTTTAACCATTTGTCTTCTCTGCCCTGGGGCCAGGCTTCTCTGTCTTTGTCACCTAGACACAATAGCCCTAACCAGCCAACCCTTTCAACCAGGCTCCTGGGGACATAAGAAGGGCTTTTACCCAGGTACTTCCACAGCCCCTTAAAGACTGCAAAGTCTGATGTGATGTAAACTAAAATACCCTTCCCTTGGCCAGCCTCCCCCGCCCCCCGCCCCGCCCCATCCCGCCCCGCCCCTAAGCAGCCCTAGATCCAGACCTCAGCTTCTGGAGCTACTTCTCCATATGGACCTTGTCCAGCCTTAGGATGAGATCCCATAGACAGGACAGCCTGGCCAGAATCCAGGTGGGCATGAGTGTGGTGGTAGTGGTGGTGGTGGTGGGGAGCATCCCCAGAGCTGGACACGGCAGCCTTAGGTGGGAGATGGGCAAGCATAGAGACAAGCTGACCCTTGGGGGTGGAGACGAGCAGTGACAAGGTTGGTGGAACAGGATGTTTGAGGAGCATGCATGGGGAAGACCCACTACAGCCTGAGCCAGAAAGAATGGCTCCTTGGGGAAAGTGATGCTGAATTGAGCTCTAAGGATGAATAGGCATCTGTAGTTGGAGTAGAGATTTCAGTGGTGGTGAGCTTTAGGTGGGCTAACAGGTCCTCTCTTCAGAGTTTTCCTTCCTGAGGGATTATTTCTCATCAGTGATCCACTGATCCTGCATCTCTTTCTTGCCCTTTTCCTCTTCTAATCCTCTCCCCCTTTCCTGGGCAATCTCCTCCAGCCTCATGATTGTAACCAGCACCCCTTTGCTACATGTGATCCATTGTACCATGTCACATGTAGTCTCTTCTACCCGGACTGCTTCTGACTTGCTTGCCTACCTAGTGAACTCTTATTCATCCTTCAAAACCCAGCTTAATGTTTACTCCTTTCTGGTGCCTTCTCAGAACTACCTTCCAACCATGCATTTTCATTCCACAAATTTCCATTGAGCACCAAGTGTTAGGTTCAGAATGTGGCCCTACATTGTAACTTTCTATTTACTTGACTGTCTCCCCAGTTGACCAGGATCTCCTGGGGGCAGGGGCAGGTAGGGCTGAGTCATTTGTTTTCTTAATCCTTAGGCTTTAACATGCACTCCATGAGTGAATGAATGGCTGGATGAATGAATATAAGTACAGCTCCTCATTGTAAAACAACAAACAAGAAACACCCAAGTCAACAGGGCTGGCATTCTCCGGTTCGCATTTCGATCCCCTAACACTGTCCCAAAAGAACTTGGCCATATGTTATTAAATTAAAGTGAATTAAAATTTGCTTGAAATAACCACACACTCCCCCGCTTCCCTGAGCCTATAATGACCAGATTACATCTCCTCCAGGCACAGAAGTTTGACATTTCATTGCAAAGTCATTTTCTTCCCATTTCCTTATGTTGCTAAAATATTCTATTTCTCTTCACATTCCCTTTGTGTTCCCATTACTCATGTTTAGTTAAATTTTTCTGCTGTCATTTAATCATCTGAGATAGGCCTTGCCAGTGTGGACGTTCTTAGGGTACTGCCTGGCCTTCCAGACCATCTGTCTCCTCCTGGGCCAGCTGAGAACAGGACCCAGATCCCTCCCCCAGGGCTTCTGGCCTGACCCTCGGACCCTAGGTTTCTCTCCAGTGCAACTCGGACTCAGGCCCTCCCTCCCTTACACCCACTGCCTTCCTCTCTTCAGCCTTCTCCTCTTCTGTTTCCTGGGGCAAAGGTTTTCATTCTGCCTCCAGGCCTGGCACTACCTGAAACGCTTTTGGTCACAGTGAGCAAGGGGCCTCATAATTCTCTCAATGGGTTCCCCGATTAAGTCCTTCACAGGAAAAATACACAACAGGGCAGCCCATGTGGGGGTTGCTTGGTGCCTGCTTGGGACACTGCCACCATCATGCTCCTGTGGCTGGGACACCTTTCTCCCTCTCACCCACCCACCTGGCCTCACAGTGGAGGGGTGGGAACAATTCTCCCTGAAGAGAGTTGGCACAGCCCAGAAAGGCCCGTTTTGGCTTGGAGTGGAATCCCGGGGTGGCTCTCGATAACTGTGTCACTTAGGGGTTGCCTTGGGGACTTAGGGCTTGGGACTTGTCAGGACAGGGGCAGTGGGAGGCAGGATCAGAAGCCCGGGATGGCTTCTATGTATGGGGTTCTTGCAGCGTGCTGGACTTGGGGGCATATTGGAGGCTTGGGGTTGTGACTCTCCTGTCCCCAGGTGGTAGTGCAGGATGCTTCTCCTCACCTCAAGCTTGGGGAAAGAGGCATCTGTAAGACACTCAAAAAGCTCAACATATGTCCTCTGGAGCTTCAGGGATACAGTGAACTGGGCCGGCTGATGCCAGAGAAATCTCAGTGGCAGGAGACAGGGGAGCAGATGGCTTCGCCAGGCAGCTAGGAAAGTAGCCGTGTTGGGACCACGTGCAGAGGTCATGAGGGCAAAGGATGAGCAAATATCTTCAGTGGATGAGAGGTGGCCGCTGACATGAGAGAGCCAGAGTAGGGTCATCTTCCAGCCTGATCTAGGAAGTCTCCTGGAGGAAGAAAGCCAGAAGTCACTGCCAGGCCAGAGAGTAAATAAAGAAGGGGTCATGTGGGGACGTAGCTTAAATTTCATCCAGGGGCAAGAAAAAACATTAGCTCCGTAGTATACATTTAAAAGACACAGTGAGACAAAGACAAATTGTTTTATGGTTCTATTCTATGAGTCATGTTTGTAGGGCTACACATAAATTATCTTCATTTTCTCTTTAATGAAATATACTTCATCCTTGTGTCAATTCAACATATATTCATATTTCTAGAACAAGATCATATCTCCAGCCTACACTCATCTACGTTTTCTATGATCTCTAGTTGCATCTAGGTAAAAAAGATCTATTATCTTTATTATTTCCCAAATAGTATATGGTCTTCAACTCTTATGTCATTTAATTTTCACGACAGTCCTAGAAGGGAAGGGCTCAGAAATTGAGAAAGGCCCTGGCCGGTTTTGCTCAATGATTAGAGTGTTGGCCCACACACCAAAGAGTTGAGGGTCCCATTCCCAGTCAAGGGCACATACCTCGGTTGCAGGTTCAATCCCCCACCCTGGTCGAGGCACAAGTGGGAGGCAGCCAATCAGTGTGTGTGACATTGATGTTCTCTCTCTCTCTCTCTCTCTCTCCTCTCCCCTCCCTTCCACTCTCACTAAAAAATCAATGGAAAAAATATCCTCACTCCTCAGGTGAGGTTTAACAATAAAAATAAATAAAATAAAAAGAAATTGAGAAAGGGGCTCAAGGGTACACAGGAATAAATGGCAGAGTCAGGTTTAATGGAAAAAGTCAGGCCCGGGGCTGGGGTGAGGGCAGGGGCAAAGGTGGTGCCATTTGGGGGAAATGAGGGGCTTCAGCAGCCTTTCCTCCATCCCCACCCCCATTCTTAGTATTGGCAGCTGTTGTTGAGACAAGTTCCCAAAGGGGCCTTCTGACAAACGCCTACAGGACAGTAGCCCTGCAGCCGCTCAGGACTTTGACAAAGTGCATGAGGCACTCTGTTCCCTGGACACCTTCACGAAGGGGCCAGCAGGGCGCCTCCTTGGATTATACTGGCTCTTAAGCTACTAGGTCCACTGTCATGAGCAGATGAATACAGAACTGTGCTGTGTGCGTTCAGGTTTTGCAGGGAGCAGGAACCAAAGGCCCATTTGCAGAGGGGCATTGCCCAGAGCCAGGAGACTGGCGAGGAGGCCCAGGCCCAGTACCAGGGAGATGCTGCCTGAGACTAGACAGTTCCCGGGAGGCTTGGCAGGCTCTCACGTTTAGTTCTACCCCAGGATCTCCTGGGTCCCTGCCGGGACATGTGTGCTCTTGTAACCGTGGCTGTTGATGGTTCTATTCTCACATCAACCTGTCTCTCTTTATAAAAAAATAAAAATATTTTTTTTATTGATTTCAGAGAAGAAGGGAGAGGGAGAGAGAGATTGAAACATCAATGATGAGAGAAAAATCACTGACCAGCTGCCTCCTGCAGGCCCCACACTGGGGATTGAGCCCACAACCCAGTCATAAGCCCTGAGCGGGAATCAAACCGTGACCTCCTGGTTCATAGGTCGATGCTCGACCACTGAGCCACGCTGGCTGGGCAACATGTCTCTAAGAAAGAAACTAAATAACTGGATTTCATAAAAAAATTTACAATTCCATGATTGCACTGGCCCACACCAGATTCTTCCTTTTTTAATGCCACTTACTGATTGGTATTATACTCCCAAGAGGGCCATGGGCCCTTGTTCCTGCCATTTTGTTTCCTTAGAACAGATGCGGAAATGGGCAGGCCGGCCTAAAAGCAACTCCTCGTGCAGACATGTGGCTATCACTTGCAATAGGATAGAATAAAGGCCCGCGGGTTTTTCTTAGCAGCATCTGCCCAGTGGTCAGAGGATGTCTGCCAGGGCCTCAGACACAGCTGACGTGGAACTGGCTCTGAAGGGGTGGGTCTTGTATTACCTTTCCTGGGACCTCACGGGTGATTTAACATGAGTCTGGAAGAGGCCACATCAGGGATGTCTCGTGGCTGTTATTTTAAATCAGAAGCTTTTCTTTCAGTTTCTCCAGTGAGAGGGTTTCAACAGGTGTTGAAAAGTCGGAGGTAGCAGAGGGTAAGCTACAATAAGCAGCGTGTGTCTGGCGTTTTATTTGATTTGACTTGCTTTCCTGGCCACGAGAACTGGGAGCCAGGAATAAAAAGCACAGTCTGTGGAAGTGACAGCTCCCTGCAGCATGTCTCTGACTCCCTCCAGCCCAAGGGTTTACCCTACAGCCACAGAACCGGGTGAAGGGAGATGGCCAAGGACTCATGTCAGATACGCACAGCATGGGGGATTGCTTTTTATTGCGTTTGAAAAGCCCCAGCAAAATCTCTTTCCCAAACTTTCCACGATCAGGCAAAGGACTGATTTATAAAGCACGAGTCCAACTGGGCCAGCTCTCCTGGCCAGCTAAAATTGGCCTGAAAAATAAAGTAATTTGTGGTTGTCAGATCTTAAATGAAATGATTCAAATACTACTGCGGCTGATTAAAGGCCTTTATTCAATTTCCTCTTGACCACATGTTCTGTGAAGGCAGGAGAGATACTGTTTCTAGAAAAAAGGCAATATTCAGAGGCTGTTGGTCTAACCTAATGGATGGTGTTTATTAAATATGGTTGCCCCTCCCTTTCTGATGAAAGGTGAGCCTACAATGGAGGAAATGACTGTTTGTTTAACTATGAATGCCTCTCCCCCGGCCAGCCATCTGGGTAGGAGCCTCCACAGTGAACCAGGCTGGGTGCCCGAGGAATTTTAAGGACCCTTAAACAACCTCTAGGCAACAAAAATAAAGGTCAACAAAATGAAACTCAAGATGAGAAAACAGAAAAAAGAAAAAGAGAATCTGGGACTGCAGCAGACAGTCTAATAGTAGAACCCGAATCACCCAGGGCACCAGGGGAAGGGACGGCCTTTTGTACTGGCCACCTTAGTGCCCTTTGTTCTTGGCCCGTGAGGGGACCATGACCCAGAGCAGCCAATCCAGATGTATGATGAGCCCTGGCATAAAACAGATGAGCTGGCCTGGGGGTGTGAGTGAAGAGCTGCAGCAATGGGCAGTTAGCAGCTGGTACAGACACTGTGAGGAAAGGGAGGGGCCAGGAGATGGTCAGATCAGCAGTATGTTCAGATATGAAGAGGCAGAAGTTGTCAGGAAGCAGAAGGTAGGAGAAAGGGAAAGGAAACTCAGAGTGAAGGGGGGAACAAAGGGACAGTTGGTTGGGAGAGAGAAGAGAACAAGTTCGGAGACAGACCCTGTGACCCTGGGAGAGAGATGGAGAATCCAGCTGGCCCCCATCCAGGTGTCTCAGTTTCTGCTCATCCTGGAAACAAATTCACCCCTTCTTCTTCTTCTTCTTCTTTTTTTAAAAAAATATATTTTTATTGATTTCAGAGAGGAAGGAAGAGCGGGAGAGAGAGATAGAAACATCCATGATGAGAGAGAACCATGGATTGGCTGCCTCCTGCAAGTCTCCCACTGAGGATCGAGCCCACAACCCGGGCATGTGCCCTTGACCGGAACCGAACCTGGGACCCTTCAGTTTGTAGGCCCAATGCTCTATCCGTTGAGCCAAACCAGCCAGGGCTTCACCCCTTCTTAAGGAAGCTAAGCAGGACTCAAAAGAGCCCCAGTGGACACAAGAATCAACAAAAGTTTTCCAGCACTGAACAAAGGAAGTTCACCATATGAAGTACATGCAGGTTTTAGAGAGTGATTCATCTAATTTCAAAGGGATGTGATGAGATCAAAACAGTAGGGAAGGGAATGGCTTTCTGGCCACAGCAGGTAGGTGGTAGGCCCTGGGAAAGAACTGGGTTCCCCTCCTCCAGGGCGGCCTGATACCCCTCTGACCTTACTCTGACCTTCCTGGGCTTCTGTTTCTGGAGGAAAAGAGGCCACGCAGAGCGGTCTGGTCCTCCTACCCCAGGCCACAGACAGGGAACTCACTGAAGGGAAGTTCACTGTGAATTCTAAGTGCCTCAAGATCTAGTGCAGCAGGGAGACCACGGAGATCTGGGCACCCAGCACCCCCAGGGCCCATCGGTAGGTGCAGATGACTCATCCAGAATTCCTTTGGGCCCCTGTGCAGGCTTCCCTTTCAGAGTCTGGGCCTGGGTTAGATAAGATGGTCCCTCCTGATAGTTAAACATCCCTTAATGCATTTAACTGGGCTAAACTTTGCCGCTGTCCCAGCCCAGAGGCAGGAATCTGATCAGTTGGGGATCCTAACCCAAATATTAGTGGGGGCTTTCCTTCCCACTTTCCCAGATTATCCCATTCTCTCCTGAGACTCATGGGGAAGTTGTCACATGGGACTAGTTGCAGGGAAGTTGTGAATGTCCAGGGCAAAAGCAGGTGTTATCCCCATTTAGTGGTTAGCAGGCAAGTCTCAATTCAAGGAAAAGAGTTGGCTTCACCTCTTTGAACCCCTAGCCTGACCCTGGGCATAGGCGAAGGACCACAGCAGCTAGAGGAGAGCCCGCCACCTCTTGTACTGGCCTCAGGGACTTTGCCCTTTGGCTGGAATGCTCTTTCCACAGATGACCATAAGGATCCATCCCACACTGAAGCCCTGATTGGGTGGCTCAGTTGGCTGGAGTGTTGTCCCGTGCACCAAAATGGTTTCAGGTTTGATTCCCAGTCAGGGCTCATACCTAGGTTTCAGGTTCAATCAATCCCCAGTGTACATTGATGTTTCTCTTTCTCTCATTCTCTCCCTCCCTCCCTCCCTCCCTCCCTCCCTCCCTCCCTCCCTCTCTCTCTAAAATCAATGAAAATACATGCTTGGGTGAAGATTAAAAAACTCCACTTGATATTATTTTATTATTTTTTATTTATTGATTTTAGAGAGAGGGAGGGAGACACAAAGAGAAACATCGACCTGCTGCTCCACTCGTCCATGCATTCACTGGTTGCTTCTGCATGAGCCCAGACCAGGGATTGAACCTACAACCCTGGCACATCAGGATGATGCTCCAACCAACTGAGATTCACGGCCAGGGCTCCCTCTTTCTTCAGGTCCCTGCTCAAAGCACTTTACTACCCGTCATAGAATATGGTTATATGTTTCTTGTCTGTCTCTCTCCACTGGAGTGTAAGTTTCCTGTTTTATGTGTTTTGGTAGCCGTTCCCCTGAACCTAGAATAGGACCTGGATCATAGTATGCATTTGATAAATACTTGTGGAGTAAATTATTGAATTAATTATTTTAATATACACTTTGGTTTTTAGTCAGAGTGTTCATTTTTCATATGCTGAGAATAAGTCTAGTGTAGCGAGTCAGGCCATTCTCCTGCCATTATTGTATGGGCTTGAGAAAGTCACTTAACCTCCTGTGCCTCAGTTTACTCATCAGTAGAATGGGAATACTTTACCCCTCCCTAATAGCACTGTCAAGAGATTTTAAAGTTGATGGGCTTGCAACAGATCCTGCCCATGTAAACATCAGCTTAACGTTTTACTGGGATTTGTGTTTCATTTCAACCTGTGCTTTGTCCATTTTCATAGGGATTATTTTTCCAGTTGATGGGCAGGAAGTTTGTTGGCCAGAGCCCCTGTGCTGCCCAACCGTAGCCCGCACAGCCTCCAGGGGGCGCCCAGGGACCACGCTTCCCGGAAGAGGCGGCCCGCGGTATCCAGACCGACAACTCCAGCCGGAGCCCCAACTGGGTCCACTTGGGTTGTCCCCTTCGTCCCGGATCCTCTCCCCACTCCCCCACCCAAGGATGAGGAGGGGTCCGGCAGGTGGCTGACGCGTCATCTGAGGACCACAGCCTCCCGGTTAGGTCCCCGCTTCATCCCACCTGGCGCTTCCCAACCAATGTTGGATGGTGCCATCGCCCAGGGCGACCCTGCGGAAGCCAGCGAGGCTCTCACCCAAGGGTCTTGGAGGTCGCCCCCTGCTGGCTGCCCACAATGGGGCGGGGATGGGAGAGGGGGAGGGGGAGGGGGAGGGATGAAGTCCCAGTTATTTTACTAGAAAGAACTTTGCACGTTAATGTCTTCACCAGTATTTAGCTGTGACCCGAGGAACTGGGGGCTGGGGCGGAACCCCAAGTGGGGTAGGAGGAGAGGAAGGCTGCAGGGTGGGGATTCCTAGTGGCCTGCTGACCAGACCTGTGGTAAGCAGCTAGATGGACATAGCAGAGCAAGGAGGATGGACCTGGTACCGAAGGTCACCAGGGCAAAGAGCCCCAGGTGCCTTGCCTAGCAACGCGCAAAACCGGGAAAACAAGGATCGCACCCCAGAGTAACCTTGCCTCTCCTAGCATGTTGCTAGTCATGCGTTCCAATAAAGGGGCCAGAAAATAGCCCTTAAGCATTAATCTCCCAGGACAGTGAGGTTCTGAGCCACATCAAATACATGTAGGCCCCAGTGGTGTTTCAGTTCCAGGCCCAGAAAAGCAGCAAAACCAGACAAGCCTGACCTCAGGACCAGCTGCATTAACCAATGACCCACTGACCTGGCTCCTACCAATCCGCGAAGACCTAGACCTGAAAGGGCACACCTGGAAAGCTGATGAATATTCTATTGAGATCCTCCCCTGGGACCGCCCCTAAACTCTCCACCCTCAACAAGCCCTTAAGCTGGAGGACCCAACGTGGTCTCCCTTTGGGGCCTGCACCATTCCAGGCCCCTACCCTCCACCCCCCATTACCTTTGCCCTTCTCTTTCCTAAGCTCTAAGGACCTTTCTTCTCCTCTCTAACTTGTTTCCTGACCCCGTTTCTAAATAATCTTTCTCTTATAGTTAGAGCCTTGGCTCTGAATTCTTTCCTTGCCAGAACTCAAGTACCAAGGTTACAGAACCAAAGTCCGGTCTGACTCCATTGGTCTAACACCTGGTGCCGTTCTTACCACCACCAAAGTAAGATCACCAGGCAGCAGCTCCCCACCCCAAGGTAGAGTTACTAGGCAGGGGCCATAGGTGACAGCACCCGGGGTGAGGGATGGAGATGATGGAGTTCAGGGGCCTGAGAGGGAGGCAGAGAGATGGCTCCAGGGTCCCAACCAGAAATGAAGGGGCACAAAATCCTTGGATCTATGGGCCAGAGGCCTCCACGGGGCAGAGGGTGAGGAAGATACAGGGTGCTCAGTTCTGACTGAGGTGTTACCTTAGTAGCCAAGACTACAGCATTAGGTCTGGACATGGCAGGAAGTGGCAGGGACATTAAGGAAGCTTGTGACCTGGATGATGGGATGGGTCATTCACACCCTGCAAGAGTTACCCAAGGCGAAGATAGGTCTTTGAGGTGAGAAAGGGTGAGCCAGGGCCCAGAGCAAGGGCTGGGAAAGAGAGAACAGCATGTAGGAGCTTCAGAGGCTGGGGGGCGGGGTGGGGTAGGGGCGTGTTCAGGGGCACAGGAGCCATGGTCTACAGAGGCACTGGAGAGGGCTCGGAGAAGGAGCAGCAACCCCAGGGGCTGTAGGGAAGCTGTGGTGGGAGGAGACAGATTCAAAGCAAGAGATGGAAGGAGAGGCTGAGCATGTGTCTATGGAAGATGGCTCCTGTTTTAACAGGTAGGAGGACTGCAGATGGGGAAGGGGGTTTATGAGACTTCAGAGGATGGAAGGACAGGAGGGAGTGACCAAGGGTATGAGGGTGGGAGGCTGGACAGAACCAGAGTAGCAGAGACCTCACTTGGCTGCTGCTTCCCAGGACCCATTTTCTATTAAGAATGCCCTGAACCATGACAGGTCCTTAGAGAGAGCAAGTCAGGGCTCTCAGTGCATGTGAAGGAGCCCCACGGAGGAGCCCCACACGTGAGAACGCTTCTGGAAGCATTAAGTGCTTTAAAAGGCCCACTGCTTGGCATGTCGGCCCCATTAGAGGGAACATTTTCTCACAATGGAGGCATGAGTAGGTTGTTTGATGGTAATTGCTTTCTTAACCCATAGAGAAAATGCATCACAAACCTACCACAATTAAATAAAGTGGTCACATTCCTCTTTTTTGATTTAGAGCTATTTAGAAGTATTAGCTACCAACTTTGCTTCCAGGGTTATTTTTTTTTTTCTTTCATACTGAAACTTATTTTCTTTTGAACCCCATAAAACATTCTAAGTGCTCCAGGAGGGAGGAATGAAAAGATGCTTGCATTTCCAGCTCTGCAGCCAACCATCACGCTCAAATAATACCCTCAATGTGTAACCTGGGAGTTTAATATTCTCACATATTCATAATTATGCAGAAATAGCCCCAAAGAAATGTTCCGTTTATTCATAGCTGGATAATTATTGGCATTCAACTCTCACAACCTCAGAGCTGCTTCTCAAAGTTCAGTGGTGTCCCTGTGCGACCCAAGGCATGCTGGGTATGTGGAATCCGTGGGCAGATCCCTGAGGGGCAAAGAGATGGCCTGGAGAGCGCTCAGCTCTCCCTAGCCCACTGCAGCCCCCTTCCACTAGGCAGGACTTACCCTTCCCCAGAGCATGAAAAGTCCAGACCTGACATGCAAATAGCCCTCCACTGGTCATAGAGAAAAGCCGGTATGTTGCACAAACACACACATACAAGGAGGACTCGGTTATTCCCTAGAATCCTTTAGTCATCCATGGATGAAGTCCGAAGTCCAGGGGTAGTCTCAGATGTTCCCTGTAAACGGGTGCTGTGGTCAGATAAGCATGCAAAGCGCTGCAACTTCTCTCTCTATGCCTCTTTGGACAGGCACAATGCATACCCGCCATGAATACATTTTCTCTTTCCTGTTGGCTCTCCCGCTGTTCCCTTTGCTCCAAGCACATTTCCAGAAAAATATCATGAAAACTATTTCCTGAATAATTACTCACCTCCTCTCCACCCACCTACATACATCTTTCCTGCTCTGAAGTGTCAGTTGATCTGATTTCTTTAAGTGGACCTCACTGCATTCACCAGTCAGGTGGAGTTACATTAAGGGACCTGCCAGCCGAGGCTGGCGGCAAAGGATCTGGGCACCAGCCCTCACTTTACCCGGCCTCCTGCCCCCTAGGCTCCTCTGTCCACATTGTGGTCACCTTCCCACTTCTCCTGGGCTAGGAGTACAAGGCTGCATGGGACACCTTGTCCTTCTTCCCCTGAATCCAGACTGCCTCAGCTTAGACCTTGCAACCTGATTTAAAATCCTCTTTAGTGAGATCAGCTAGTATGGTCTCAGCTGCAGGTTACAGAAAACCCAACCCAAACTAGCACAAATGACAAAGGCATTGGATTGGCTCATGTAACCTCAGAGTCCAGAGGTGACTGAGGCTCCAGCCGAGGTTCAGGCCTGACGACTCTGGAATTCTCTCAGTCCTGCCTGCTTCTGGCTATGGGCTTCATCCCCAGCATGGCCACATCCAAGGCCACAAAGGGCTCAAAACTATTCCGAACCCATGTGCATACTGACTGTCCAGTCGAGTCAGTGGGTCTTTCAGGAAAACATTTCCCTACAGTTTCATCAAAAGTCCCTCTGGTCTGATTGGCCCAGATTGGGTCTGATGTCCACCCCTTAGCCAATCGCTGTGGCCAGGTGGATGGGACGTGCTGATTGGCTCCACTGCAGCTTGGGGAGGGTGGGAAGTCCACAGGCTGCATAAGGAAAGGGTGGGCATCCAGATAAAATGTGGAATACAGCACTAAGGGAAGAGGGAATGGATGCTAGGAGGCACACAATAGCAAATGTCCACTTCTCTGGGTAACTTGACTTCAAGCCCTTCCCCTTCTCTCTCAGAAGTAAAGATCAACCTTTTCCTCTGTGAATCTCAATACAAAGCTTTCCAAGAAGGGCCTTGCAGGTCTTGTGTCCCCAGCGCCTGGAACACTGGCTAGCCAACCAGGTGCTCCGTCAGTATGAGTGGAAGGAAGGGATCAAAGGGAGGGAGAAACAGGAAAGCCAGCTTCTCATTTGCTGGGGTGGGGCAGGTGGCTCTGGGGTTCTTGGTGAGTTGACAGGCGGAGACAGCCCTGTGATCAACAGAGCCTGCGGGCTAAGGCCCCGATGACACATGCCCTCCCCCACAAGACTCACTTCTGAGATGGGAAGGAGGATGGGAAGCTTTTACCAACAGAACTGTGTGTGCTTGTCATGTAAAGTATTCCACTACCCCAGCTGCAGGGACAATTCAGTGAAATTCTGGAAGCATTTGTGGAACACTACCTTATGCCAGGCCCAGCCATGGGCTCTGCAGAGCCGACAATAAGTGGACAAGGCACAGCTAGTCCGTACCCTGTGTGGTTGTACAGCCTGGTGGATACAATCACAATGAAGCCAGGACGAACACAGTGGGGACTCCATCCCCAGAGGTGGAGGAGCCCCCTCACGCACACCCTGCATCGCTTCAGGCCTCTCTCAGCAGCCAGAACAATCCCTAAGTGCCTTCACATAGCTATCAGGTGGTCTGGACACTTTCCTTTTATGAACATACAATTGGTGACAAATAATTTCAAACCTTCCTGTTTTCACCTTAGATGTGAAGGCTTAGAGGGAAGCGCACCTCCCCAATTTTCCTTGGACACAACGTTCAGTTCTCTTGAGAACTCTTCTTAGTAAGAGGAATAAAATTTTTCTGCAGTAAAATAATCTGTTGCTCCAATTTGAAAACTGCTTTAACCTCTATGGACAATTATGAAGTGGATGCGCGTTAATGTCAAGGGCAATGTACGGGCCAGTGGACGCCTAGGTCAGGTGTTGGGGCAGCAAGGAGAGATCTTGCGGCCTCCTAAAGTCAGCTCCCATTTCCCCAGAAACAGAAAGAGGAATTGAATGAATAAGAGCCACACAGCACCATGTAAAATGTGAGACACATGAGGACGTCATTAATAACCTCATTATTAATGGGGACTTCATTTATAATCTCATGTGGTGTGGAGGGTCTTAGTTGACAAATTTTTCAGAGTGTCTGACATTTTTGTTGAAACTACTTAGCAGCCCTTCCCAGATGACTCATCCAGTGAGACCCCTTGAACCCTCTGAGTCTGGAAACAGCTGGGTCACCTGAAGAGGGGCCCTCTTGGGGTCAGGACCCAGGGTCTTTAGTGGGAGTTCATGTCAGTGACTCCTCTAGGGCATTGCTTCTCCCTCCCAAGCTACTCTGATTCCATCACCAGACTGAAATGTAGTCATTCACTTTGCAAATGTTTCTTGGGCACCTACTGTGTTTCAAGTTCTGTTCTAGGTGTGGGGTCTGAAACACTGGGCAGCTTAATTCTCGGGACAGTCGCACTGAAAGGGGTCTCCATGTTCTCTCCCATTTTTCTCAGCCCACTAACGAGGAGGTGTCACTGGGAGAGAAATGTCTGAATTAAGTATTAATAGTTTTGTACTGCTGCTGTAACGGATCATTAGTGGCTAAAACAGATGGTTCTGGAGGTCAGAAGTCCAAAATCAGTATCACTCGGTTAAAGTCAAGGTGTTGGCAGAGCTGATTCCTTTTGGATGGTCTGAGGGGAGAGTCCTTGCCTTTTCGGCTTTTGGTGGCCACTTGTATTTCTTGGCTTGTGGCCCCTTCCTCCATCTTCAGAGTACATCATTCCAACCTCTGCTTCTGTCATTACATCACCTTTCCAGCTTCCTTTTTTGACCTTGCCCTCCTCTTCTAAGGACACTGTGATGACATTTAGGACTCCCCCACTCACTCCCTGGTCACCCCTAGAGCCACACTCTGGCTTCAGGAAGGGATTCTCTCTTCTTGGGGCCCAGAGATCAGTCCTGACAAGGCTTGTAGCCAGATATCAGGTTTTCTAAAAGTCATCTGTCTCAGAAATAGCTTGCCTTCAGGCACCGCTGTGTCCTTCACTGTGGTCAGCCCTGTTGGTGTTGCCATCAACCCCTCCCAGCCAATAGCAGTTGTCCAGTGGGGCCCCCTATGATCACCTTCCTGCCTCAATGTGGGCACTTGGTTCCCACACTGGATCACCCAGACATCTCTACATGGGCTGTTTCACAGTCCCGCTTGGTCTGGGACTGAGGAGTTTCCTGGGATGTAGGACTTTCAGTGTTAAAACCAGGATCAACCAAACTGGCCTGGTTGATCACACTATCTTCACACATCAGAATCCAGAGGCTTCTCAATCCAGAAGTCTCTCTCTCCTCCAGTATAAAGGCTAGCTTCATTTCTGGCCCCAAGATTAATTTCCAGGATAGTTACCTAAGGGAACTATGGTTTCAGGGGCAACTGCCCCTAACCCCCTAACTAGAAAGTCATCAAATAATCTGAGAGGGGGTCCATGTCCCAAAGTCTGGGGAGCTCTGTCCTGGGCATTATCCCCTTGTTAGAGCTAAAATAAAACAGACTTCCTTGACAACCAAGCTTGCTGCAGGCAACTCAATAAGATCTGTACAGAGGCCCTAAACAGTGAAGTGCCTGACAACGAAAAGGTAAACATATCGACTATTGTGCATCTTCTGTGTGTCCACTGCTAGGGTACACAGGCAGGGGAGGTGGATACCCTAGGACAGTGATGGCGAACCTTTTGAGCTCGGCGTGTCAGCATTTTGAAAAACCCTAACTTAACTCTGGTGCTGTGTCACATATAGAAATTTTTTGATATTTGCAACCATAGTAAAACAAAGATTTATATTTTTGATATTTATTTTATATATTTAAATTCCATTTAACAAAGAAAAATCAACCAAAAAAATGAGTTTGTGTGTCATAGGTTCGCCATCACTGCCCTAGGACTTACGTCCTTAAGGACTTGCTCACTCTAAAATCTGGGGGTCCCAGTTATTTCCTACTGGGACATACGGCTTGACTTGAAATCTGAATGTTGAGGTGGGACCTATAAAGAGGTTAAAACTAGACTCTACCTACCCTTTACATCTCTTCAAGGAAAAGGCTTTCCTGGGAGCAATCTCCGCTTCCTGACGGCACACTCCTTTCCTGGGGTCAACTCCTAACTTTATGAAAACACAAGGACATCAGTAATCTTGTAATCCCGCCCCCCATGCCTAGGTCAAGATTTCTTATGAGCCAAATAAGCCCTATCTGTAGGTAAAACATTGCCATCGAGGTGAGAATGAAATTTCCAATCCACATTTCTTCCTGGGTAGACAGTGTTGCTAGAACACATGTGGGCTTTGCTCATTGACATGTGAAGTGGGCAAATGCATAGCTGGTGCCATCTACCTTCCAGGCGGCCTCGCCAGGTATTGGGAGGGTGTCCCTGGAGAAATCTCATGAGCTTTATGGGAAGAATCCCCAGTGACTCTCAAGTTCATCTCCTTTGTTTGATGAGGTGAACAAACTGAGGCCCAAGAAGGCTGGAGGGTTGCCCAGGAAGCCATTAGAGCAGGATCGGGGACTGAGTGGTAAACCGAGTCTGGGCTCCTGATCCCTAGGGCAACATTCCTTTCAGATCGATTAATTAGGGAAAAGACCAGTAGTGTCAGCTAACAGTGATGGAACCTGGATGAACTTCCTGCACTTGGCTAATTGCTTCCTGGGCCTTATGTCATTTACTAGGGGGAACAACTGTCCTTGTTCATCAACTACCGAGGGGCTAAGCAGGAAAGTACCAAACAGGGACAAGCTGTTCACTCTACATTTAAAACCCTCGCAAAACCTTATGAAGGAGCCACTATTGCTGCTTTCTTCTTAAGGATAAGCGAAACCGAGGTGTAGAGATGTTACATGTTTAAGGTCTCAGAATCGGCATTGGAACTCAGGAAACTCAAGTCTAGGCCACACCAGCTTAACCCTCAACTTATAAATGACACCTTTCCTAAAAGAGAGGAATCTTGTGAAATGTGGCTTGTGGATATATGTATTTGGGTGATTTTTTTTTCTAGAAAACGAGCTTAAAGGCACTCGTCAGATTTCTAAAGGGGCCCAGGACCCCATTGAGGCTGAAGAGAAAGTCTGTGGGTGGCAGAACAAAAGCTGCCACTCTGAGCTCACTTCCCTTTTACTCTGAAGACACAAGTGTTCAACTGCAAGGCTGGGCACAATCAGAAAAACATACAAGGGTGGGGGCTGTGCAATGCTGGACCGGGTCCCGAGGATTTGAGAAATCGCCTTCCCTGCAAGTATTTGCAAAGGGGAGAGTCCCTCGTTTAGCTGCCACGACTCAAGCCTGACCTCCACGGGGCTCTGGGGATGTGACCCCTTGAGGACCTCAATTTGGGGAGGCAGGAAGAAGCTTCTGAGCTGTACCAGCTCAGCAAGGCCACTTCCCCTCCTGCCTGCTTTGGTCAGCAAGCACAGGGAGCTTTGGGATTCCACTGGGAAGGGCTTTTCTAAGATGCACCATACAAGTGTGTACTGACTGGGTGGATGCTCACAATTTGAAGGACTGTGCTACTTGTTTTATGGGAAAAGAACTCATTCATTTCTGACCATAGCCTTATGAGGTAGATACTATCTTAGGTCCCCCCTTTACAGGATAAACTGAGGTTTAAAGCTGCTCATGGGCTTGCGGAGGTCACCCAGCTGGTAAGGACTGGCTCTGGGCTTTGAATCTAGGCAGTCTGACGCCAACCATCCCTTTTTCAAACAGTTGGCTGCTTGCTTCTTCAGCCATCATGGTCTCCTGGTGGACTATTCCTGTTCCTCCAGTCAGATTGCAAGGGGCACTCTTGTCAGATCTCAAGGTCTCTCCTCCTGCTTGGTGCTTACCCAGGCTGCAGGGCCACTCTGGGAACACTACGCCCACCAGCATGGTGACAGGGATCAGCACCCCTGCGGGAAGGATGGAAAGTGAGATGAGAGAGAGAGAGAAAACAAGGCCTCCCTACGCCCTGCCTGTGTGCCGCTCCCCAGGATGAACCTAGAGAAGCCAAGAGTGAGGGGCCCACAGCTACTCAGCCCCGTGGGGAAGCAGGAGGTCTTCACCTGCACAGCTAGAAGGAAAGCTCTGGCCCTGGGAAGGAAGGGCTCTCTGCCCAACCAGGTGCATTCCGGTCCTTCCTCCCACTTTGGCTGGGGTCGGGGGGAGTCGCCATCCCACACAGCATCCAGATGAGTATCCTGTAAGCTAATGGCTCTTCCCCAGTGCCCAAATAACCCCCTGAGACCCGGCTTGCATATCCATGGCTACCCTGTAGAGCTGTAAAGTTTGCTAGCTGCACAAGGCTGCAAAGCCAAAGGGACTCACAGGGCTGAGGTCCGGCTCTGCTCACCAAGCCATGTGCCCTGGCAGGAGGCTACATTCGCCTGAAGGAAAGGATACCCTTCTCCCATTTTCACAAAGGCACCATATGGGCAGATGAAAGCCTTGCATTCATCTATCTGCCTCCTGGATAGCTCCATTTGGTATCTGACAGGCATCTCAAATGTTGCATGACCAATACTGAACCCTTGCTTTCTGGCCCCCTCACCTACTTATCCCCGCCTGCCCCTTCTCAGTGATTGGCACCTCCGTTCATCCAGTTACTCAGCCCCAAATTGGACTCTTCTTCTTTCACTGCCGTTCACATCCAAACTGGCAGCAAATCCATCAGCATCACGTTCAAGCCAGCCAACCCCCCTGTCCTCTGTGGAAGAAGAGGGGGCCACATACTAACCCTGAAAATCTCAGGGGAGGCCTGCATGGTGGCCATACAAACTCAGAGACCTACAGTAACCACAGAGGATGGTCTGAAATTAAAACTTCTTAACCAAAAGTGAGTCATGGCCGGTAGTCATTTCCTAGGCCAGTATCCTCCTTGACAAAGGTCGTTCTTTATCTGAATTGAGCCTGTCTCTTATCTTTTTGCATCTAAGATAACATATCTTTGGAATGTCTCAGAGCAAGACCACAGAACCCTTCATTATTATCTTGTTCCCCCACATATCATCTCTATGTGCTATAAATGTTAATTGTTAACTATCCTATACCCACCACTGTAAAAGAAATATTTGTCTCTTCATTTTCCCCTTTATCCAATCCCAGATTGCCCCACTTTGCTTTCTCCCACCTTCCTAATCTATCACCAATAAATTTCATGTAACCCTATTTATGCCCCCTCCTTTGATTGTAATGTATAAAATAAGGTGCAAAACTGCTATTCTCTGGAACATTTTCTCAATCTGTTGAGATTTTGCTCTCCAGCAATTGTTGTCAGTTTGGCTCAAATAAACTCATAAAAATCCTTACAGGTTTCTCCCCGGCTGGTGTGGCTCAGTTGGTTGGGCATCGTCCCATGCACCAAAAGGCTGATGATTTGATTCCGGGTCAGGGCACATGACTGGGTTGTGGGCTTGATCTCCAGTAGGGGATGTGTAGGAAGCAGCTGATCGATGTTTCGCTTTCACATTTATGTTTCTTTTTCTCTCCCAAAATCAATTTTTAAAAATCCTAAAAAACTCTTATAAGTTTGGATGTTTCTTGTGTTGACACCTCCATAATTCCCATTCTAGGAAAAACCACCATCATCTTTTGCTTGGATCATTGCAGTAGACACTTATGTTATTTCCCTGCTTCAAACACTCCTTTGGGTTCCACATTCTTAGAATGCTAACATCCAAACTTCTCTCAGTGGCTTATAGATGCCTACAGCGTGTGGGCTTCAAACTCACCCCCAAACTCCTGACAGAGGGAGCTGGCCTGGGGTCATCATAAAGGGATCCTGCCCAACAGAGCTTTCTTCCAGGTAAAGGGGCAATGACAGAAAGAGACTAAAGTGAGTCACAAGCAGCCACCTGAGGAGATGAACCCCATGCAAGGAAACTGCATTTGGAAGTTCTTAGTGGAGAGGAGAGGAGGCTCTCTAAGGAAACCATGAAAGAATCCAGTTTGGAAAGATCCATAGATCTGCCATGTAGAAGGCCAGAGTGTCAGGTCCCAGTTCTACTGTCAAGAAAGCCCTTCTTGGGCCTCATGCTTCTCTCTCCATCTGGTTCCTCAACCCTAGTCCATCCCCAAGGAGATAGACAACAAGTGGGTAGCAAATGGAGAATGAGCTGGAGCAAGAGAAAAAAGATAGGCAGACCACAACCTCCTGTCCCCATTGCAGGCTTCATATAGAGGTAGGGCAGGGTTTACATAGGATAGATATTTGATTATGTGATGGTGGCCGAAAAAGATCTGGAGCCTGCCTGAGAGTTGTTCTAATAGGTGGAGGTGAGAGTAAGAGGGTGAAGGGGTTTGCAGAGGCCCAATCCAGCTCATTCTATAAACTGCATACATGAAAGTGGGAGATACAAAGTGCAAGGCATATCCGGAGAACTAGTCACTTCGTGCAGCTCTTGCATAGAATACGCGGGGGCAGTTGTGGAAGTGGTGATGAGTAGCAGGCAGGGGTAGATAACACTGGTCTAAAGGGTCAGGTCAAGTAATCTGAACTTTACTTTGAGGACAGTGGGGAGCCACAGATATAGGCAGGGAGTGCCATGCTCTGACTCATATGAGCTAAAGTTCATCCTGGGTGTGGAGAACTGACTGGAGGGATCAGAAAAGAGGTCTAGAGAGGCCTGAAAAATGGTGGGTAAGATAAGGAGGGAGTGGACTGGTGAGGAATTAAGGAAATGAAACGGGCAGGCCATGCTATATTTGTCCTAGGGTCCCTTGCTACCCGTATGAGTCACTGAGGCCTTGTGGGAGGAGCTGAGCACCTACTGCCAGGCCTGCCAGGCCTCAGACTGGGTCTTCCATTTGTTCTCCCACCCAATCCTCAAATGACCCTTGAGGTTGGAATCATCACCCTCACACGGCCAGGGAGAAGACAGACAGGTTCAGAAAAGCCTAGTGACTTGTTAAAGGCCACACATCTGGCTGGTTACACAGCTGGAACTGGAATCCAAGTCTGTCCTGGGGCCAGGGCACTGAGCTACTCAGTTCTGGGTCTGCTGACAGACACACCTGCCAACAGCTGGGGCAGCACCTCATATAGAGGACACCAGGTGTGTCCCCATGGGTGACCAGGTACACCCTCACCAGGGCCATGAAGAGGAAAAGTCAAAGTGCCAGAGGGTTACTTAGGGTCCTGACCAACATGGCAGGGTTTGAGACATGGTACACACTGACTTGAACCTAAGGGTAAGGGTCATGGGGAAAGCCGAGAGCTTGCCGAGGCCCCTTCCTGAGCAAAGGAAAGTGGGCTAAGAGTTAGGAGGAGAGGGGGTCTTGAATCCTACATGTGCCCACACCCTAACCAGTTGGAGCCACAGCAGTTGGTAGCTTGCCCCAGCCTCACTGCCAACCCCGAGGTGGGGATCCTTCATTATCTACCCCTTGTTGGGGGGGGATATCACAGATGACTGGCTGTCCTGTCTGACAGAGGGGCAGGGCTGAGCCACGAGAAAACGGCAAAGTGTCAGTCATGATTCTAAGTGTTTCACACTTAACTCATTTAACCCTATGGGGCTGAGTGACGTTGACCAAGCCACAGCCTCTGGACATGACCTTGGCTACCCTGCTGATCCCTACCATCTTCCCGGCCTTGCCCAAGTGTCTCAGGTTGGGGGTCTATGGATAAGCCTACCTTGTCCAGTTGGGCTGATGGGAGTCAAGCCAGACCTCTGGGGTGGAGAATGGGCACCCTGCAGGCAAGCTGACCCACAGGAGTCAGATGAGGGCCACAAGCTAGGCCCACCCACCACAGCCTCACCACAGCACAGACCACAGACCTCAGAGACATGAGCGCTTTGTTCCGCCCAACTTAAAATAAATCAGGCCTCGCTCCACAGTGAGCAGTTCCCAGCCACCCTCCTAAAATGGACTCGTGCACAGGGAGGTCTGTGATTGCAACTCGGTGACCCACTGTGACCACGTGAACTCCTGCCTCTCCATGAGGAGCTGTAGGACAGTCCCCGTTCCGGACAGGATTGCACTTCTCAGCTTGGCCTGGTCTCACTGGGCTCCCACACCTTCCAGGGCAGTGATCTTTGCAAAGTGGGGAGGGGCAGTGGTTCTTTGGCCTTCAAAAGGCATGGGGACAGTGGTCTTGGGCACCTAGGGCAGGCCAGACTGGGCCTCAGCCTCTCCTGCTCTTGCCGCCAAGTTGTCCTTTGTCATCTCCAAAGGGAACTGTACATTCCAATCCCCCCCCCTCCCCCACCCCCCAGGAAGCTGAGCCGGCCTATTATCCCATTTAAAGGTAAGACAGGTAAGGCCTGGAGAGGTAGGTCCTACTCAAGGGCAGCCAGGAGCCAATGACAAAGCCAGGATTCAAACTGCAGTCTGTCTCTATAGTTGGAATGGGGTGCCCTGTCCCATGAGCAACCCATAACCATGCCTGGGAAAGGCCATGTCTCGTTCTGATGCCCCAGGACACCCCAGACATGCCACTAAGGCAGTGAACATGAAGCCTGCCATCCCCCCCGGCAGTTTTTCCTAACCACCACACTGTGATTTTCCCTTTCATTTATTTTTCCACTCAGCCACATAAAGAGAACATAAAGAAAACATAATAAAAGAGCTCCCAAATTAGAGATGGGCCATAATGGCAGAGAAGTTTAACTATAAATAGAAGAAAGCCTGTGTCTCCAAACTGCCCTTAAGATGGTCTGATTAGGCAGAGGCCTGTACCCTCTCATTAAGCAGCCTCACTGTCATACGTTGGGCCCTGGGAGGCAGCTGGGTGGGGCGTGGGGTGGTCAACGGGGCAGGGGGGTGCTTACTGGGCACGCTACACAAACTTTTGGGGAGGGAGTTTCGGCATTTCTCTGTTGTGGGCAGCGCTTCCTCTGCTGGGGTGGGAGGCTGGGGGCAAATCTGGGGGTAGGTTGTGGATAGGGGTCACCTGAGCTTGGGCAAGACTCTGGCCCACCCTCTCAGGACACATTCTTAGACATGAACAATGGATGTTCAGGGGATTTAGAAGCGACTGGTGTGGCACCATTGACAGTGGCCTTCCTTGGGTATTTACTGTATGCCAGGCCCAGCACTTCCCACAAATGTTCTCATTTCCAACCTGTGCAGTAGTATTATGGCTGCCCTATTTTACAGTTGATGCCCAGAAAGGTTAAACAACAGGGTCACTCAGTAGGTAAGAGGCGGAGACAGGGTTTGAATGCAGGAAGCTGTCTCCAGTGTCCTTAGGTCTAACCATGACACTATTGCTTCCCTGAGAAGGCTGTGGAGAGTTTACATCAGGCCTGATGGAGGCTTTGGCAGGGGGCCATTGGGTTCTGGCCTCAGCCCCATCTGGTTTGACAGGCCCTGGATAAGGAAAGAGATAAATGACATTGTGGCAATGTTTAAGGATGTCAGGAAGCCAGGAGGAAGGGAGGGGAAGAGGGATGGCTGACGTGGAGGATGATGTTCATGATCCTCAGAGCTACCTGGCAGGAGTGACAAGCTGGATGCATTAGAAGGTAATATAACTAAGGGAAGTGTGGAGAGCTGGGATTAGCTCTCAGGAATAGGATCCAACATTGTGGGGGCGGGGGGTGGAAGGCTGTGTCATGTTTTAAAGGATACCCATCAGAGTGGTTGGTTAGAGAGGTCCACATACCAGAAGTTGGCCCAGGGCCACAGCCCCCTGTATCAGTGGGCACTGGGGGCTATGGGTCCTCTGGGTTGAGGATACCCAGGGCCACCCAGCTTAAATAAGTTCATATATGTACACCCTCCCATATTTCTACACCCTCAGGGCCCCACGGGCGCCTGGCTGTACCTAGGAGGCACATCAAACATGAAACGGATGGCCGCCTGCGAGGTGGCTGGTGCTCCCACCAGAGTCCAGAGATTTATAGAAAAGGAAATGCTCTACCTTCTCTAGGCCTGGAGGGATAACGACCAAGACCGCTGTGGGGGGTCTGCCTGGCTGCCCTCCACAGCCCCAAAGTGAAGGTCTTCGACTGTGACTCTATCAGAAGCCTGGCCACGGTGCTGAGGGTTGCTTCTTCCCTGGAGCCCCAGACTGATCCAGACCATTCAGACCCTAGGAATGGCCCAGAAAGCAAAAAAGGGGCCCTGAGAGCCTAGTGTGGACTCCCCAGGAACAACCTCTCCAGGGACCTAAGTCAGTGATCAGAAGGCTGGCTTCTTTCTCCTGCGTGATACACTGATGCTAATAAGACCATTGCTGTGCAGATTTACAGAACCTCTGATTTCACAATCACCGAGGACCTTGCAAGTATTAATTAAGGCTCAAAAACCCTGGAGCCTGGAGCAGATTCTCATTAACCTCATTCTGCAGAGGCTCCGACTCTGCTTCCTTCCCAGAGCCTGTGAATGTGGCAATGGCTCCAGCCCTGGGAGCCAGGCTGGCAGAGTTCCCTCCCATGTCACAGGGCAGAGGGCAGAGAAGCTATGGGGCTCCTGGGGACTCCATGACGTTTATGTCAGAGCCAGCTTCAACCAGACAGACCGTGAAATCTATTAGAGTAATCAACGTGGAAACCATTTCCCACCTTTCAGCCTTTTCTTTTTTAACAGCATTATCTTATGTATAAAAGCCAAGTGACCGAAACAACCAGAATGACCAGAACGACCAGTCACTATGACATGCACTGTGGCCAGCCAACTGGCTTGATGGGGGTGGGGCCAGCCAGCCAACCTCCCTCAGCCCCTCCCCCCAGCCGACCCTGCCCCAATCAGTCCCCCCACCCCAATCAGGGGTGGGGCAGGCTGGCCAACCTCCCACGTCCACCCTCCCCCCCGTCCATCCCCGATCAGCCCTTATCTGAGTGGCCAGCCAGACCCCATCCGTGCACAAATTCGTACACCAGGCCTCTAGTTGAAATATAAATCACATACCATACACTTCATCCATTGAAAGCATTTAATTCAAGGCATCTAGTATATTCACAGAGTTGGGCATCCATGGCCACAATCAATTTTACACTTTCATTACCACATTTCCAGTGCCACAAAAAGAAACCCTGCACCCATTGGCCATGACCCCTGATTTTCCTGGCATCCTCCAGAGCCCTAGGCAACCACTAATCTACCTACTTTCTGTCTCCACAGATTTGCCTATTTTGGGTTGTTTTTATTTATTTTTGTTGTGGTAAAATACATGACATAAAGCTTACCATTTTAACCATTTGGGATTAAGTACATTCACAATGTAGTACAACCATCACCAACTTGAGAACTTTTTCATCTTCCTAAACTGAAACTCTGTACTCATTCGACATTTACTCCTCATCATCCTTTCCCCAGGCCCTGGTAACTGCTATTCTACTTTCTGTTTCTGAATTTCTACTATGTAGGTACCTCATATAAGTGGAACCATACAATATTTGTCCTTCTATTTCACTTAGCATAATGTTTTCAAGGTTCACTCTGGCTTGTTTCTAATTATGGAATATTTCAACCAGAAGTACAGAAAATAATATGCAACACACCCCTTTACTTTAACCCATACACCTCAGATTTCTTAAATCTGTTTGTTAGCCTTTTGCTGTATTTGCTTTCCTCCCCTTTTTGCTAATATCTCCCCTGAGCTTATCCAGTTCTGAAGTTAGTATGCATCTTTCTTGTTCATGTTTTGCTATTTTTAAGTTTATAACAATAACAATTTATGGTACTATTCTGTATCTTTAAAACATATTTAATGTACAATGTGATTGATGACTATAGTTCACACTGCTGTATGGCATATTTGAAAGTTGCTAAAAGAGTAGATCCTAAAAGTTCTCATCACAGGAAAAAAAAACACATTTATTTCTCTTTTTGGTATCTATGAGGTGATGGATGTTAACTAAACTTGTTGTGGTTAACTATTTCACAATCCATGCTGTACACCTTAAACTTATACAAAGGTTATCAAAAGTAGGTTTATAGTTGTGAGTACACAAAACAGAGTTTATTCTTGTATTATTATTTATTTATTAATTCTTGCATTATTTATTATTATTATTAACCTATTTTTGCCCATCCCTGTATCTCAATAAAACTGGGGGAAAAGGAAAAATTAAAAAGTGCCCTTAAATGTAATTTGATCTTTATGAAGAATCTGCACATATGAATACAAGGTGTTCAACTATAAAAAACATTTAAATGGTGTCATATATTATCCATCGTGTCATTTGTTCTCCACTCCACATTGTATCTTGAGATGGATCCATGTTGGTGCACATAGCTCTGGTTTGCCAATGTCTCCTGATGTACAGTGTGTCTGTGAATGTGTGCCCCGGTGGATTTATCCAGGGGGTTCCCACATTTAGATTCTCACCAGAGAAGCCAGGGTCACTCCTGTCTAAGCTGGGTAGACACATACAGGCTCCCAAGCAGGGGACCAGCCACAGAAAGAAAACTGAACACATAAATGATCTCAGAACCTTGACCCTCCACCCAGCCCAGGCTCTGTGCTCAGAGCTGTGAAAGGCACGGCCTGACCATTGGTGCAGGGCCAGTACCTTAGAGCGGGAGCAAGGGTGTTATTCTTTGTTCCATCACCCCAGTCTCTCTTTCTGGATTGCAAACTCCCTTGAGAGGCTGACAAAGCTAGGAATGACTCTCCCGTGGAAATGCACCCACCCAGAGAGAACCTTCATGCCCCTAGGGTCGGGCTCTGGCCACATTTTCCTGAAGGTTTCTGTATACAACTCAGGGAGCCATGTGGCTTGCAGACATTAGGGACATGGGGCTGCAGCTGGTGGAGTGCTCGCTGAATGAGTGATCAAATCGCAGAGTCCCTGACATAGTGCCTAGTAGGTGCTCAGAAACAATGGCTGTGATTAATGTTTGTTTTTTAATCCTCACCCAAGGTTATGTTTATTGATTTTAGAGAGAGAAGGAAGAAAGAGAGAAACATCAATGTGAGAGAGAAACATTGATCACTTGCCTCCTGTATGGACCCTGATCAGAGATTAAACCCATAACCTAGGTATGTGCCCTGACAGGGAATTGAACCGGAAACCTTTTTTTTGGTGTACAGGATGACTCTCCAACCAACCAAACCACCTGGCCAGGGTAATATGAATATTTTTTTAAAGTCAGGTTTAGGTACATACAGTAAATCCCCTGTTTGTAGTATAAAGTTCTATGAGTTTTGATAATCACCACCACAGCCAATATATAAAACTAGAGGCCTGGTGCATGAATTCGTGCATGGGTAGGGTTCCTTGGCCTGGCTGGCGATTGGGGCCAATCAGGCCAGCTGGCCGGGGAGAGGGACTGGGGAGGTAGGCCAGCCATGGGAGGCTGGCAGTGGGAGTGCACCGACCACCAAGGGGCAGCTGCTGCGTCTGCTCCCTGGTGGTCAGTGCACGTCATAACAACTGGTCAACTGGTCGTCTGGGCGACTGGTCGTATCGCTTAGGCTTTTATATATAGAAAGGCCCAGTGCACAAAATTCATGCACGGGTAGGGTCCCTAATGGCTGCCGGCTGCCAGCCGCTGGCCAGGGCCTCCCTTCCTCCCTGCCACCTGCAGCCCCCGCTGGCCAGGGCGAGGGGCCATGGGTGGTTGGCTGGCCGGCCCAGCCCCCTGATTGAACTCCCGGTCAAAGGAACAATTTACATATTAGGCTTTTATTATATAGGATAGTTCTATGACCCCAAATGGTTTCCTTGTGCCCCTTTCCTTATGCCTGAGAGGTAGGCAATCTCCAACTCCCTCTCCCCCATGTCCCTAGGCCCTGGAGACCACTGGTCTGTTTTCTGTGCCTATAGTTTTGCTTTTTCCAAAATGTAAATGGAATCAATAGTATGGAGCCTTTGAAGTCTGGCTTCTTCCACTTAGCATAACACATTTGAGACGGACTCTTATTGCTGCTCATATAAGTAGCTGATTCCTTTTTATTACTGAGTGGTATCCCACTGTATGGATGTACCGCTGTTTGTTTATTCATTCGCCAGTTGAAGGACATTTGGATTGTCTCCATTTGGGGGCGATTGTGAATAAAAGGCCACTACACATAGTTGCACACTAGGGTATGATAATATGATGCCAAACTGCTTTCCAGAGTGGCTGTGCCATTTTGCATTCCCTCTAGTCATGTCTAAGAGTCCCAGTTCCTTCAAATCCCGATAAGCACTTGGTATTGTCAGCTTTTTCCTTTGACCATTCTATTCGGTGGAATCCCCTTGTGGCTTTCATCTGCATTTTCCTAATGATTAATGATGCTGAATCGACGTGTTTTATTGCCAGTCAATCCTGTGGCATGTCTGGCTGGCCAGGCTTCCAGGTCCAGACAGGGCTCACCGGCAGCGCTAGGATCACCCATGCCACTGTGAGACCTATGCAGGGGGAGGAGGCAGGCTCAGGGCGGTGGCAGGAGCCTCACTTTGTTCTAAATGAATGGGTACATGCTGTCTCACAAAGTCTGTCTGGGTAGGTGGGGACTTGGGCCAGGCTGTAACAGCTGGTGCTGAGAATACCTCCAGCCACCCACGGTGGCCCCACCTGGGGTGCAGGAGTGGGAGTAAAGGATGGGGTGGAGCTGCCCATGTCAAAGATCCCATGATTCCTCCCATGAGCTCTACTCCAAACCTGTCAGGAAACAGGTGCTGCCCCATTTAATGGGTAGAGCTCCACAAACGGGAGTGTCTGCTTCTGCACCCAAAATGGGCCCTCCAGTGACCCCTGACCAGATCCTGTCACCACTGCCTGCCTCCTACTGCCTCGACTCCCAAGGGCGAGTGCAGCGGGTAGGGCCTCAGCCTTCACCTTACCATCCAGAGATGCTCAGACCCAGGTCTCTGGCCTTTCCCCATTTTTCTTTCTCTTCCACTGACCACAGCCCCAACCCCCAGTGAAGCACTTGCCTGGCCCCACCAGCCAGGCCCTCAGACCAGGGCTCATTGTTCATCTATCCCTGTGCCCAGTCCCCGCTGGCAGATCCCAGAGAAGTGACCACTGCCTCAGGCCTGCTTTCTCAGGAGTCTTGATGCCTCCAGCCTCTACTCTGAGCTCCCGTCCAAGTGTAGATAGGCTGGCAGGGGCCTTACTCTCCTCCTGCCTTCCTTCTCTGGCTGCCTCCTACACCAGCTCCCCAACCTGCCTAAGACGGGTACAGAGCGGGAACTGATAAAGACAGAAGGTCTGCAAGGGTTGGTGCATCAGGGAAGACTTCCTGCAGGAGGTGGAGGAACTCAGCTGGGCTGGGGGTTAGGGAAGGTTTGGGAAAGGAAGAGAAGAATGGTCAGGAGGCAGAAGGAGGGGCACTGCCGGGGATCTGCGGACATTAGAGGGGAGGGTGGGAGAGTGTCTTCCCACATCTGAAGGGCTTGATGTTTGACTCTGGAAGTGCTTGGTGGCCATCAAGCAGGCCAAGGTCACTGTCTCATCTCCTCCCACCATCCCCCGACCCAGACATACCCATACTCCTCCTACCCATGCTGGTGTGTGGGAGCCCAGGGGGCTGAGGGACCATCTGCGTGGCCACTTGCTCCTCCCCTTCCATCACTCGTTCAGCAAGCAGCCAGGGGCATTTCTTCTCCTCTGAGCAGGCAGGGCATGGAGGACATAGAGAAAAGCTCTGAGGAAGCTTAGGGCAGGGCCATGCCACCCTGGACTGTGCACCCCATATCTGTGGCTCCCAGGTGGCACCAGGAAGCCTGGGGGAGTGCTTGTGCACAAACGCAGGACAAAGATCACAGCCTCCCTCCCTGGGGTCAGGCCCTACCCAGTTCTTCCGCATTCCTCCTCACTCACCCGAGACAGTGGCAGTCACACCAGGTGGGCTTCCTGGCAGAGCTGCTGAGGTTTACAGAGCACCTTTCTGCTTCAAAGTTCCTGAGTTGCTGGCAGGAATTCATGCCGTAAGTTCAGGGATGCCCAGCCAAAACTATCTGGCCTGAGGCCAGACACCTCATGGCCAGGCCTCCTTCCCGGGGCTCCTCAGGCTGGCACCACCATTCAGGGCCTGCTCTGGCCTTTACCCTCCAATGCAGGGGAATGCCCTGGACTGATAGTAACAAAGCCAGACTCCTGCTCCCTGTGCCAGGTACCGCTTGGCTTATCACAAGCCTTGTCTCCTGGCACTGGGCCTCTCCTGCCCCCACCCTGCCCTGGGGTTTCTCACCCAAACATGAGACAGCAAATTGTCTGCGCCTGCACCACTCCTGCTGCTGCTACCGCGGTGTGGAGAGGAAAGCCACATTCACCCACGAGGTCCGCCTAGGCAAACTCTCTTCTCTCAGGGGTTCGATGGACAAGGGCAGGAGAGGCCCTGCTGGTGGTGCCACGGGGCAGGGAACAAGGTGGTTCTGAGTCGGATGCCCCTCATAACTGCAGCCCAGAAGGCCAAGCACTGAGGTCCCCTGGGAGCCCTTGGCGCCCACATGGACAAGCTTGGCCATTTCCGGCCAGGGCCTTGCTGCTCTTCCTCCCTCTCTGGGCCTCCATTTCATCTCACATCAAACAAAGGGTTGAGGGGACTTCTATGTGCTCTCCCGGCTCTGAAATGTTAAGATTCTCTGGCTATAAACCCTGGGCATCAACTGATCGACAAGTTGCAGCCTGAGCAAGAGAAACAAGAGTGAACATCTTTGCTCTGCCTTCTCAGACCCAGTTCTGCGGGTCTGTGTCCAGGCCTCCACCTGCACAGGGCCCAGACTAAAGCAGAACCTGCAAACACCAGCTTACAGCCACTGTGATGGGGGCCCAGATCAGCACAGAGAGGTAAAGTGATTCTCTCCTGTGGCTGCCCAGTGCAGGTGGCACAAGGGATTGGAGCCCAAGACTCCAGGCTTCTCCTGCGTGGCACCTTTCCTTCACACACACAAATTCAGCAGCCCCTGCCCATGTCCCCTCTCATCTCTCCTCCCCTGACCCCCACCCTCACACACTATTTTGAAGGTGAACGCTGGTTATGGTGGATGACAGTCTGAGGTCACCCGTGGATGGAGTTTTTGGCAGGTCAGCCTAAAGGACAGGAACGTGCCTGTACCGAGCTGTACTCACTGTGCGTAACCAGAAAAAGATCACATGACGTCAACGCTCAGTGGTCACAGCTGAGACCCAGTTCCTAGGCAGGCACCAAACTGACACCTCCCCACCAGGCTCCTCTCCTGCCCCCAAAGATGGAGTCTCCATAGGAAACTGAGGCTATTCCTTCCTAGAATTTCAAAGTTATGGCCCCAGGGAATCTTCCTGCCTTAGGAATTCAGAGCAAGAAGGGAAAGCAGTACCCTTGTTTCACAGGTGACTAACTAAGCCTCCAGAAGCCAGTCCATGCTGGGAGCTGTCAGACGTGAGTCAGTGACATTCTGCTGGACTGGGAGGACATCGGGGTCCCCACCTTCACCTCAGTGAAGGATGGCTGCTCAGCCAGAAGGTAATGGATGAGCGAGTGGGGAGATGTGTGTCTTGACTCACTCCTGAGCCAAATAGCCATCCCTCTATCCCTCCAACCACCCTCCATTTATTTACTATTTATGCATTCAGTGTTTGGTGTGAACTGGGAGAGAGCAGTACAGCTGAAGCCATGAAAAGAAAGAAATGGTGGCTATGTGATTGCAGGTGTGATCTGTGCCTCCCTTGCCCTCCCACTGCCGCCACCTGCTCAGATCCTCCCACGCTTCTTCCTGATGACCTCCCTGCCTATGGTCTGTCCATTCTCAAATCCATCCTCCACATCCCTTTCTAAAACACAATCCTAATCTAATCACCATGTGTGACCCTCTCATAAATACCATCCGAATCCCTTGGCAGGACTTGGAGGGTTACATAAGCTGACTCCAACCTGCCTAAATCATCTGTGGTCCCAAAGCAGCACTGATGAATGTTGATGAATGAATGAATGAACAAATGAACGGCATACTCCAAACTCTGGGAGGCTCACACTCTACAGACACGAGGAACCACCAAGGCCAGGCCCCAGCAGTGGACAGAGGGACATGGACACCGGCCTTGCCCTCTAATACTGGATGCTGCTCCACGACTCCTTCCTGTGAGGAACGGGCCTGGCTCAGCACCTAGGAGTCCCAAGCGCTCTGGAACTCTCCATTCTATGGCTCCTCCAGGAGCACTCTGGCCAGAGGGCCACCTCCCTGGAACAGGGCTCTGAGCTAGGGACCAGGGCCACTCCCCAACTGGTTGGGGCCCTGACACCAGCTGAAATAATTTATTTATGAAAAATTAGTTTCTTTGGAAGCTGAGCTGTAATCTGTTGGACTGTGCCTTTTTCAGGTCCAGCAGGATTTTCTCAAGTGCTGAGCTAGAGGAGTGCCTTAGTTCATCCTCCTCCTCAGGGCTTGCTCAATTTCTTCAGCCCCTGGTGCATTATCAGTGGTCAACAACTCTTCTGTGATGAGGCCAAGTCCAATGCTACCTTCAGGAAGGACTTCCAGGATCCTCATCCCTCCCTGTACTGGGCCCAAGGAGGGCATGTCTTGGGGCTTTAGCTGTAGTTACCAGCTGGGCAAATCTAATGGAGACTCAGTCCTGAAGGTTCACTCTACAGTTTGTAGCTAGTCAAAAAAGTGTATGTGCAAAATTCATACATTGTTGAAGGGGATGGAAAATGGAACAACTAGTTGGAAAACAGTTTGGTAATTTCTTTACAAGTTAAATATATATTTGCCATATGACCCAGTCATTGCCATTCCATACCTATGTGGTTACCCAAGAGAAATAAAAGTGTATATCCACACGACCATTTGCATGCAGCTACTCATAGCAGCTTCTTTGTAATAGCCCCAAATTAGACACCATCCAAATGTCCATCAACAGGTACAGAGCCTGGCCAGTGTGGCTCAGAGGTTGAGCATCAACCCATGAACCAGGAGGTCACGGTTTGATTCCCAAGTCAGGGCACATTCCCGATTTATGGGCTCAGTCCCTGGTGGGGGGCATGCAGGAAGCAGCTGATCAATGATTCTCTCTCATCATTGATATTTCTCTCTCTCTCCCTCCCTCTTCCTCTCTCTGAAGTCAATAAAAACATATTTAAAAGAAAAAACAGGTGGAGAGATAATAAAATTATGATATAATTCATACAATGAAATGCTACTTAGCAATGAAAAGAAATGAACTATTAATATACTCAACAACATGGATGAATCTCAAAATAAATATGCTCAGTAATAAGAAGAACAAGCAAAAATAGTAAATACTGGATAAAATTCAGACAATACAATTTATCTGTACTGACTGAGAGCAGCAAATGGGTGGTTGCCTATAGACAAGTGGGGATGGCAGAGAAGGATGACAAAGGGACATGAGGAACTATGGGAGGTAATAAATGTGTTCATTATCTTCATTGTGTGATGGTTTCACAGGTGTTAAAACTCATCAGATTTTACACTTTAAATATTTTCAGTTTATATATATCAATTATACCTTGGTAAAGCTCTTTTAATAATAATCTACACTAATAAAAGAGAAACATGCAAATTGGTGTCACTCTGCTACACCCACCAGCCAATCAGATGAGCATGCATATTAACCCAACAAAGATGGCAGTTAATTTGCAAATGCAGACACAGAGCGGAGACTGAAGGCTCCGGCTGGACTGAAGACTGAAGACTAAAGACTGAAGAGGCTTGCAGCAGAGAAGCCAAGCCTTGCTGCGGCCGGACCAAAGGCCTGGGTCCCGGGTGCCGGAGGAAAACCGGTGCCGGCAGCCAGGGGAAGGAAGGCCTATTGCATGAATCTTCGTGCAACGGGCTTCTAGGAAGGAGAAGGAGAAGAAGGAGAAAAAGAAGAAAGGGAAAAGTCTCCTTGGACCATCACTGCAGTCTTTTTCCATCACCTCATCTCAGTCAACACTCATCTCAGTCTGCAAGACCTTTCCAGAAGCCTGGACACCCTCTCTGGCCTCTCCTCTTATTTCTCTCTTTCATAGCAACCAATTAGTTAAAAGGAGGTCCCAAAAGGAGGTCCTAGATACTCATTCTTTTAAAAAATATATATATATTTTATTGATTTTTTACAGAGAGGAAGAGAGAGGGATAGAGAGTTAGAAACATCAATCAGCTGCCTCCTGCACACCTCCTACTGAGGATGTGCCTGCCACCAAGGAACATGCCCTTGACGAGAATCAAACCTGGGACCTTTCAGTGTGCAGGCCGATGCTCTATCCACTGAGCCAAACCGGTGAGGGCCTAGATATTCATTCTTAAGCTCATACGCTCTAGTTTAGGAAAGGTGCTTAAGACTCTCAGCACTTCAGCGTCTTCCATGGCAAATGGTCTGTAATTATAACCCTTCCTTTCATATCCCTTACTCTTTGGATACTTCCTGCATGTGGGGCTCTGTACTAGATGCCTCAAGGAAGACATGAATTCCCTACAGATGGAGGCTTGCAGCCAGCACTTGGACACTCACTGACCCCAACAGCCTGCAGAGCCAAGTCCAGCAAGGGTCTCTGGGGATGGGGAGAGTGGGGGTGATGGGTGGGAGGGCGAGACTCAGCCCTGTTCTCAAAGGGCTCACAACCCGGTGGGGGCATTGAGAGGCTAACACAATTCAAAGTGCTCTGTGAATGGATCAAAGAATGTTCCAGCCCTAACTGGTTTGGCTCAGTGGATAGAGTGTCGGCCTGAGGACTGAAGGGTCCCGGGTTCGATTCGGTCAAGGGCATGTACCTTGGTTGCAGGCACATCCCCAGTTGGGGGTGTGCAGGAGGCAGCTGATCGATGTTTCTCTCTCATTGAAATCGACGTTTCTCTCTCATCGATGTTTCTAACTCTCTGTTCCTCTCCCTTCCTCTCTGTAAAAAATCAATAAAATATATATTTTTAAAAAAAGAATGTTCCAGCATAGGTGCATGGGAAGGAAGATGAAAATAGCACCTGTTTTATGTCATCCTCATTCATACCTCACTCTTCAGCAGAGTTGGGTAAGATGGTCTGTCTCTCGGGTGTGTCAGGGCCAGGGCTGGCTTTGTGGGGAGGGGCTGCTTGAGTATTTTCTGAGTAATACACAGAGGTCTGCCAGGCAGATAAAGGGAGGAAGAGCAGTCCAGGCCACGGAAACAACACAAATCTCAGAAAAACATCTTGTGGTGTAAGAAATGCCTTAAAAGAAGAACAAACTTTGCTATGGGGATTCAAAGAATTCCAGAGGAATTAAAAAAAAAAAAAATCGCAGTGACATCATTTGCCTCTTGATACAAGAATGTGTGCCTGAGTCCGGGGCAGGCCTCCTGCTCCTGCCTGTGCTCAGTAGGGATTTCTCGGAGACAGCTCTTCCTAAAAGCCCTTAGTAATGTTTTCCTCTGAAGACACACCTATTCCCCACTGGATAATTAGGACATAGCTGAACCTTCTGAGAATGGTTGTGTTTTCTAAAGAGTATAAACAGCAGAAGCCCAGGGACTAGGGCCCCTTAATTGATATATTTTATCTACATCTGAATATCCACTTTCCATTTTGTAAGGAAGTCCACTTTTTTTTTTAAGCTGGATGAGTTTGTTTAAAAAGGTGTCTATTTAATGCATGTATACAGGTAAAATGGCAAACAGTGCTGCCTTTGATAAGAAAGTGGCTTTGTTCTATGATGATTTAGGACCACAGGGCTTTTCGTTCCAGACCTGGGCTACCCTAGAGCTAATGCAATGATTTCCAACCTGCTCCCCATCACACCTGACTCTGAAATCTAGGTCTCCCTGGGCTGGGACCCTGAAGTGCACACTGTCAGAGTGGACTCCCTGGCCACACCTCACCTCCCAGGGAACTGACAGAAGGGCCATGGGAATAGAAAAGACTGAGGTTAAGCTCAGGGAAGGACAGGTGGTTCCCCAACCAACACCGTGAGGCTTAGGGAACAGGAGACTTGGGTTTGGGGAACTCTCACTGGGGAGAAAATGCTGTCCACAGAAAGCAGTGTCTGTGTGTTTGGAAACACATTAAAACACTCTGGTGTCAGGGATAGCTGTGGTGCCCAGGGTTGGCAGGGGTGGCCAGGTGGAAGGGCTGTCATGGAGAGGGGGAGAGGTCACCTGCATGGCCCCACGGACTCCCTTCTTCTAGCTCTCCAGGGTGGAGGGGGGCACTCCTGGCCTCAGGGAATAGTGGATTTCTAAACCCAAGGGGAGTTTTTTTCCCAGGGGCTCAGTCCACAAGCCAAGTCATCCAAACCTCCTGTAGTCAAACACCCTCGTAGCCCTGATGGTGGTGCTTCTGGGTATGCTGCTGAGGCCATGGATCCAAATCCTCCCCTCCCCCCCACCGTTGGCCCTTCATGCTCCCCCGCCCTGCAGGGGTGGTCAGGTGCCTTCCCTGTCACTGGCACCAGGCCCAGCTTGGTTGGGCTACAGACTTCCGTCTGTGGGGTCGAACAATAGCTGGTACCTCAGGGGTTAAAGGAGGAAGGGAACTGTGGGCATCAGTCCCCAGGGCCTAAGTGTGCCAAGCACAAGCACCATGTGCAAAGCATTATACAAGGTCCTTTACCTTCATTTTCTCATTTAATTTTCCCAGCCACCTTATGGGGTAGGTGAGGCTGAGGCCCAAAAAAAGAGAAAGGACTTATTCAAGGTTACATAGCATGAGAAGATCTGCCAACTGTTTTGGGGAATGTTGTTGCTGAAAACAACCAAACCGCTGAATGCAATATGAAAAGCGCCTTCTGAGAGCATCAATGAATTGGCAAGAGAGAAAGGAATAAGGCAGGGGTGGGCAAACTTTTTGACTCGAGGGCCACAATGGGTTCTTAAACTGGACCGGAGGGCCGGAACAAAAGCATGGATGGAGTGTTTGTGTGAACTAATATAAATTCAAAGTAAACATCATTACATAAAAGGGTACGGTCTTTTTTTTTTTTTAAGTTTTATTCATTTCAAACGGGCCGGATTCGGCCCGCGGGCCGTAGTTTGCCCACGGCTGGAATAAGGTCAAAATTGAAGGAGAGGCAGGAGTGGAGAAAAGTAAGGAGTGCTGAAGTCCTTTAGGCTCTGTGGTTATTTGTTGATATAGGTCTATCTGAATCGCAGTTTTAGTGGCCTCGAGGGGGAATGTGGACAAGTGTCAAAACTCAGGGACTGTCCCAAGTGGAGAATCTACCAGGAGATCCTCCTAGATTTAGCTGGCACCTAAAAGGCCTCACCCTAAGGGGAATGGAAAAGAAGGGGGATGGGGCTGTCCCTGAGAAGCTGTAACTGCACGCCAGTCTTCACGCAGAGTAGCAGCCCAAGTGTCTATCATTTGGGTGGGTCAAAAACCAAGTCATGAATTTAGTTAAAAATGCTCCTGGACGGCTAATACCCTGAGGCTCCAGGCAGGATCTGCAAATCCTCTCTGGGGGAAGGTGTCTTCATCCTAGGCCTCAGTAAGTGCCCACCAATACATATGCAGTGTATGGGGCAGCACACAAACCCCAAATAACCAAGCACACCAGGAAACAATGAACAAGAGCCAGTATAAGAACTTCAGATAATGGCATTACTGAGTACGGATTTTCAAACAGCCATGCTGACTCTCTTCAATGAAACACACTTAAAGTATCTGCAGGAAATAGAAAACTATAAAGATCCACCTAACAGATTTGCAAAAGAAGCAAATGGAACTTCCAGAAACGAAAAATATCATAAGTGAAAATTTTAAATGCAGCGGAAGATTAGACTTAGCTAAAGACACAAGTTGTAAACTGGCAGATGGATTAGAAAATAAGCAACAGAAACCAGCATAGAGAGACCACAAGATAGAAAATGTGGAATAAAGGTTAAGGGACATGGAAAAAAGTGGCTTATGATTATTAGGAGTTGTAGGAGGAGAGGAGAGAATGGAAAGAGGTTGAGAATTTTCCAAAATTGATAAGAGACACCATTCATAGATCTTAAGAATCCCAAGTAGGATTTTTAAAAAGAGGAGAAAAATAAGTATGTGCTCAAATGTATATAGTAAATTACAGAGTGAGAGAGAGAGAGCTAGAGAGAGAGAGAGAGAGAGAGAGAGAGAGAGAGAGAACCAAAGAAAATGTCAATGTAACTTAGACTAATAGCAGACTTATGGCAACAATAGAAGCTGGGAGTGGAAGGGGCTGACAACCCAGAATTCTTTAACCAGTGAAAATATCTTCCATGAATGAGCACAAAACAAACACATTTTCAGACAAACAAAAACTGAGAGAATGTGTAACCAGGTAACTCTCATTAAAGGATATTGTCAGGCAGAAAGAAAATGACCCCAGATGGAAGATCTGTGAAGCAAGAGGTATAAAAAGCCAAAAAAAAAAAAAAAGTGGCAAATATGTGGGTAAAGCTAAACACACATTGGCTGTGTGATATAGTGCCATTATAAGGTTCTGTGCAGTTACAACAAAACAAGATAGAATTAAAGTACATGACAATAATGTAACAGTTAGGAGGGGTTAAATAGAGTTAAGATATGTTGCGATTTTGCATTAGGGAAGAGGAAGGTAGAGTAATTGACTAACTTTAGATCTTGATAAGTATGCATGTGGCAATACCTAGGGTAACTACTAACAGGAAAAAGAAAAAGAAACAAAGTGTGTAACTTCCAATTAGTAGAGGATAAAAAGAATAATAGTAAAAATAATCAATCCAAAAGAGAAATAAACACAAAAAATATTTTTAAAAAATTGAAAGTATAAATAGGATAGATAGTGGATTCAAGATCACTGTGCGTGCGTGTGTGTGTGTGTGTGTGTGTGTGTGTGGTGAAGGTGGGTCTTGTTCCTGGCTCCACATGGCTTTGGAAAGTCTCTTCCATTCCCAGAGCACCCCTACTGTCTCCTGACACAGCCTCCAGCACTACTTGTCTTCTGCTTGTGTCTGAGCACTACCAGGCTTCACATCCCACCCTTTCTGCTGATCCCGCACCCCACCAATGTAGGGCTCCCTGAGGTAAAAGATAGCTTATGGCATCAACTGTGATTATGTGTTGATTGCGTCCTACACGCAGGCACACACTGTGCACAGCACAGCAATACCTTCGTTTACTCCTCACAGCTACTCTGTGAGTTGGTTTTAACATCATCTCAGTTTTACTAATGAGGAAACTGAGGCTTTGAAAAATAAACAAATTTGACCAAGGTTGCCCAACTATGAAGCAACAAACCCAGGTCTGCCTATCTGATTCAGAGACCCTGCCCTTAAGGATTAAGCTGGTTTTCAATCATTTTTCTTTTTAAAAATTGCCCACATAATATAAAATTTACCATCTGAGCCAGTTTCCTGTGTCCAGTTCAGTGGTAATAAAACAATCACATTGTTGTACAATCGCCACCAAAACATCCATTCTCCAAAACTATCTTTATCTTACAAAGCTGGGACTCTGTACCCATTACACAACTTCCCTTCCCCCTCCTCCAAGTCCCTGGCAACCACCATCCTACTCTGTCTCTCGGCTTCCAAGGATTCGTACACACTGGTCCCAAGCTCTGGTCTCAGTGTAAACTCAAGCGACACTCTGTTCTGTCCTCTGAACATGCCCTACATGATCCTAATTCCTTATCTTTGCTTACACAGAACCCTCCTCCTGAAATGTCCTTCTTCAATACCCCCTCCCCCCCATTCTGGAAGTCTCATCTTAAAGAGATTCTGACTTTAGCGATTGTCAGGGACTTGCATCATGCTCAAGTATGTTCATGCGTCACCCGCGCTGTTAGGCAGAAAGTTTACTGAGAGCCAAGACTATGCCTGGTTCATCCTTCAGGCCCTGGTACATGATGTCCATGCTTTCTGAATTCTTTAAATCCAGTTCAAGCAAATGGGCAGAAGCTGTACACAGCAGATCCTTTCTCAGGCAGCCCAGCTTGGAGGACAGGGCACCTTCTCCAGGAGATTGGCACGTGGAGCATTTGTGCGCCTGCTGTGTGATTGCCCCAACCCCATGCCCTCCCTGTGTGTGAAGCAACGGAGAAGTTTCTGTGGGCAGGGGCACTCCTCAGTGGACCGCATTTCTCTCGTCTTCAGAGATGAACACCAGCTTCTGTGAACCTCCAGCCTCCAGCTGGGAGTGCAGTACGCATCTCTGTGCCACCACTGCCCGTTTCCTTTCCAGAACTCACAGGAAAACTGAACTGCAGCTGGCGAACCTCCCATCTTCCTGCTAAGACTCAGACGCAGGCTAAACAACTCGAAGCGATCCATAGAGATCGGTACAGCGTGGACGATGCCAGGTGCTGAGATTTGATGGCACGAGGAAGGATCAGACCTGTCCATGCCCAGGAGGAGCTTACAGTCTAGGTGTGGAGATAAGACACATGGGAAAGCTATGTACAGGGGAACGGGATGCGGCCTAATTACAGGCCATGGAGGAAGAGGTTTTGCAAGACTGAGCCTCAGAGACAGGCTTAGTACACGTGAGGACAGCCTGGCCTGAAGATGCCAGGGCAGGAGCAGGCCCATCTAGCTGAGAGAAAATGGGACCCACGCTGCTTCTCGGGGGACCGAGTACTAGGGCACTTATGCATGCAAAGCTGAGAAAAGGGGAAGGGTACACATCAGGTAAAGGGCGTGGGTGTCCCGGAGGCGACAGCCTGGCTGGGTGGACAGAGGGGTGATGAAAGGGCCGGGGAAAGAGGCCGCAGTTGGAAATGGGCCAGGCTGAGAACACCAGGCTGAGGAACTTGGGCCTTGATGGGGACAGTGAGGCATCTTGGAGGGCCTGCTTTGTACATCAGACCTCCTCTACCTTTCCTCCACAGACTCAGTGCTGTGAGCTGACCCCTGAATCCTATTGGGTCACACACTCCTTTTCTGGACCTAACAAAAGACAAAAGAAAAAATAAAGCCTAGAGATCTATTTGAAAAAGGCAAAACCAATCTTTCCCAAATCTAGCTCTTTGACTTGCACCCAAGACCTTAAATATACCCTTTGAAACCCTTCATCCATTGAAGTTGCTTTTCTTTAAGACCATAAAAGAATATGCGGCAGCAGTTTGAATTTTTCATTGACAGAAAAATTCACATGCAACTGGTAGCATTGACAGAATGGGAACCACTGGCCTGGGAGCAGGAGGTCTGAGCCTCGGTCCTTTCTGGACCCAGCGGTGAAGACATTCTATGATGAGCCAGTTGGGTGATTTGGGCAAGTCACTGAATTTTATGAAACTTCAGTTTGCTCACTCCTGATATGAAGACAACAACTCCTGCCCTCCCTCAGGAAGGGAGCTCTCCCTACCAGCCACACACATGGGTTTCTGCAAGTGCCAATAGAATGCCAGGCTAATTGAGATTCCAGTTGGGTTTTAGAATTCTAAGAGTCCGGTTAGCTCTCCCAGTGAGGAATTCTAGGTCCTTTGACTGTCACTGCAGGAGACAGATGCTGGGAAGACAAATTGTCACTAGAACTAAATAGCCATCAAGATTCAAATGGCCTTGCCCAGCTAGTGTGGCTCAGTGGTTGAGTGTCAACTCATGAACCAGGAGGTCATGGTTTGATTCCTGGTCAGGACACATGCCTGGGTGGGCTTGATCCCCAGTAGAGGGCGTGCAGGAGGCAGCCTATCAATGATTCTCATCATTGATGTTTCTATCTCTCTCTCTCTCTCTCCCTTCCTCTCTCTGAAATCAATAAAATATATATATATAAAAATTTAAGAGTGAAATGGCCTCAAAGGTATGCTGTCTGGTCTTATCTCCATGATTAATGCCAGATGGTGCTCCAGGGCATTCCGAGGGGGGCATCCTTTGTCCTCACCAAGTGCTTAAGTATGCAGCAGGAGGTCAGAGATTGAATAGCTTAAGAGACATCAGTTACTGGAACAGGATGGTGGCTTCATGAAGGGGTGGAGATGGAGGTGTGGTGGGGAGAAAACAATACTAACCCAGATTGGCCCACCCTGTATTTACTGGTACTATACTATACTATCCTTTTTTTTTAAAGTCTTCACCCGAGGATATGTTTTCATTGATTTTAGAGAGAAAGGAAAGGAGAGAGAAACATTGATTAGTTGCCTCCTATCTATTTCTGCCCCGACCAGAAATCAAACACAACCTTTTGGTGTATGGGACAATGTTCCAACCAACTGAGCCACCCAGCAGGGCCTATACTGTATTTTTTAGCATTATTTTAGAGTGTACTCTTTCTACTGATAAAAAAAGTTTGCGGTAAAACAGTATGCGTGTTATGCCAGCAGCAGCCTCATATACCTCCTGTTTACTGCGTCTCACGATCACATCATTTTCTCTTGTACTTGATTTAATCTCATGTTGTTTTATACAGTAACATGCTACATTGGCTTGTAGCCTAGGAGCAATAGGCTAGGTGTATAGTAGGCTTCACCATCTAGGTTTGTATAAATACACTCTATGATGTTCACACGACAAAACTGACTAATGACTCATTTCTCAGAACGTATCCCTATTGTTAAGTTGTACATAACTATATATATGCATATATTGTTTTTAACAAGCAAATATAACTTTTAGTCTCCTCCTTGATATTTCAACATAGTTGTTACCGTGTGCCATTTCACCACAGACATTGTTGTCACTAAGTTCTAAGAGGGAGTATAACAAATTTTAATATATAGAGTGTCCCCCCAAAAATGTGTACACACACTTTGAATAATTATAAAGGCAGTTATTTATTAAAATACCTTACATTTTTAAAATTGAGCTATCAGCTGTTAAAGTGTGTATACATTTTTGGGGGACACCCTGTATACTTGAAATATAAGCCTTCTTGTTGGATATATAGTTTGCAAATATTTATATATTATGTATATAATATTAATATAAACAACTCAACTTATATCTTTTCATGTGTTTACCTGCCATCCCTATATTTTCTTTGGAGAAGTGTCTCTTCACACCCTTTGCCCATTTTTTAAGTTGAGCTGGTCTATCACAGGGCCCACTGGTGATCACACCCAGATCCCGGAGTCCACCCAACCGTGGAGCACGTGGACCACTGTCATTCCTGTCGTGATTGAGGAATGTGCGGCCACTTACCCCAGGATTACTCCCAACATTGCTGTGGAACTGGCTGAGGCGGAGGTGAGATGCTGAGCCACGCTTGTCTCCTGAACCACCAGGGCTTACCCTTCAGGTCGGAGCTGTCAGACAAGACCGTCATTACATAACCTACAGTGAGTCGTGAAATTCCGGAGCCCGGAAGCCAATGCCATGTGCAAGGTGCTCATCCAGCAATTGGCTGAACCCAGATTCCAGTCTTTACTACACTGACCTGATTGAAGTCTCTATGGTCCTGTGGTCACACCGCCATTCTGGCTGAGGAGCAATTTTAGAAAATTGCTAAACCAAATCCATCGTTTTCTTTCTTCTAGAAGCCAAGCCAGCAATCCTTCATGTCAGCAGGCTTGGACTTTCTGAGGGCCAAACACTCAACTCTATATGAAAGAGTTAATTTTTATTGCACTCAAGCACCACAAGGGCCTTCAGTAGTGATGGTTCCCATACATTTGTGTAAACCAAAGTACAGACTTGGCTAAGAATGCAATTCTCCACCCGTTTGTCAGTCCTGCCAACATCTCCGATCCGCCCTCAACCACTGTGGATTTTCCTGCTTCATTCAAAAATTCAACCACAAAGTGAACATATGTATTGGGGTTACTATTTATAGGACTAAAGCAAAAATTGTTTCCTCTCCTCACAACACTTCTGACACCAAATGTATGGGGTTTTTCCCTCATATTAAGCAATTCTGACACTAACGACCTGGAGTTAGCCCAGACCCCAAAGGTTAAGGGCTCAGTCCCTTCAGACACCAATCGAAAGTAGTGGGCCCCCCACGTTACCCACACTTCTGTCTGACTTGGCTACAAACTGAGGTTCCCAAGACCTCTCTCTTCAGGTTCCATACTTTTCTATATGCCTCACGAAACTCAGGGAAACAATTTACTTACTATTACCAGTTAATTATAAAGGCTACAAGTCAGGAACAGCCACATGGAAGAGACACATATAGCAAGGTATGGGGAAGCGGCACAAAGATGCCAGGCACCACTCTGCCAGCACCTCCGAGTGCTCATCAACTGGAAGTTCTCTAAACCCTTCACTTAGGGTTTTATGGAAGTTCCTTTATATTGATCAAATCATCGCCATTGGTGGTAGACTCATTGTCCAGCCCCTCTCCCCTCCCTGGAGGTGGGGTGGGAGGGAGTGAAAGTTCCGACCACCTAAGCACACAGGAATGGCTCCTCTATCCTCCAAAAGCCATCTCATCAGCATAAACTCAGGTATGGTAGCAAGGGGCTTATACGAGTAACCAAAAATGCTCCTCTCACCTTTATCACTCAGGAAAATACAAGAGTATTAGAAGCTCTGTGCCCGGAACTGGGGACAAGGACCAGTTTCTTATTGTATCACAACACCACAATGACAAAGGAATTAGTCACCGGATGCAAGTGTCCTCAGCATTCCTTTAAATCACCCGTTCTCTCGTGGGCATCCACAAAATAGTGTGGTTTTCAGAGAACTGCTACAGGTAGATTTTCGGGGCTGCCTGAGAAGCAGGGTGACTGTTCTAATGAGAGCTGTCCTCTTCTTTGGGTCCTTCTATGGCTTCATTTCCTCAGGAAGTTCACCTTGACTTTGAGAAGGGCCAGGCTGCAGTGAGCGGGCGAGGGTGTGTGTGTCGCAAAGAGTCTGAGCTTCCTCTCTAGGCCATTACAAATGTCCTGCTGACCTCGGTGGACACCACAGACCTAGTTCTGCTGTCTGGCTCTGGCCAGCATCTACGTTCTCCTCTTGACCCCGTGTCTCTGTAGGCTCAGAACATGGGAGCACCCCCCCGCCCCCGATACTCCCAGACACTCCTGACTGAGCTTGGCCCCTCATATGGTGGGGAAGGCCCGCTTTCTAGATCTCTCACTCAGGAGACACCGATCACAACTCACCACGTAGCCAGCTAACCCAGCTGATGAATTCAAATTGAAATCATGTGCCCAGAATGGCCACCCCAACAAAACTAAGTGACCTCTCTCTTGACCAAGTACCTACACAAGGCTCACATTGGCACAGCACACGTTTCCCCAAAGCACTTGTGTTTTAACTGAACGTGGTCTTTCCAGGACAGTTCCCATCCCCACTAGCATAGGGGAAAATGAGGGCATGAACAAGCTGGGTACTGCAGCCAACGGCAGAGTCCGATGGAGAAGGACACAGGGTTCTGAGATCTAAGACACATCTCAGTGTTCAGACACACCTGGTGTTTAACGTGTGCCACTCACAGACGTACATCTAAGCAGCATGGGGTAGGGGCATCAGGGCCCTGACCCTAATACCAACCACATCCCTATCGGAAACTCAAGCCCCTGTTCAAATAGTTATTGGGTATCTACTATGTGCTGGCACTGAGTATTCAGTGGTAAACAAGATGGACTAGGCCCCTGCCTGCACATTTTTCATAGTCTCAGCACTGTGACGTTAGCCATGAGAGGTCATGAAGCAAGAACAGGGCTGGCCAGGTTGGGTGCCAAAAGCAGCGCAGACAGAACCCCAGAAAGCCGCTGACATCTCAGCCAAAAGCAAACAGGTAGGTAGGTAGGTCAACAGGTGTGTGTGTGTGTGTGTGTGTGTGTGTCTTAGCTGGGTTCAGTGAATAGTGATGTCTAACGGAGCGCCACGAGGGTCTGAAGGGAGTCAGAGGCTACATACAGCAGGGTCTCTCCTGGAGGCTTGAGGCACTGCTCTTGGTCTGAGTAGGGCAACTCCTGCACCAGCCTGGGTCTAGAGGTCAAGCAATGTGGGCTTGGAAAAAGGCTGGGCTTGTGGGGAAATAGAGAATAGTCAACAAGTGAGCAGAGAGGTTCAGAAGGTGGGCCTGAGGGATAGAAGGAGAGGAGCAGCCCAACTTGGCATAAAGGTGACAATGAAGGATGGGCAACAGTGTCACAGCATAAGGGGCATCCTCAAGTCAGGACTGTAGACCCACGGCTGCATCTCCCACACGTCCCCAGTTGAGAGGCATGAGAGCAAGAGACCCTCCGTTGCTGTCGCTGCCTCTAGTCTCTGCTTTTCACTTGCCACTTCCCTCCAAGCCACCTTTCCCAGGCGGTGGCCTCCTTGGCTGTGTCATCTGTGTCCAGTCTGATCTCTGATATGGACTTCATATCAGAGTTGGAATTCCTTGGCCTGACTCCTGGGTAGCTGCATGTCCAGCTGCCCTCCGTGTCCTCTGGTTATTCTGGCTCCTACATGACTCAACTCTGTCCCCTCTCCATACTCACCTGCCAAAGTACCAGGTTATCTGGCTGCATCCCACAGGGCTTTCCCTGAGCCCACTTGATGGAGGATGGTTCAGACAGAACAGGGATGTGGCAAAGTGCCAGGAATTTTGGTAAGCAACCGGGGGCCACTGAGGAGCTGGATGGGGAGGGGACCAACGATGGGCAGGCATGAGCTGGAGGCAGGTTTAGTTCAAGATTTGAAGGGGCTAAAGCTGGGAAGTCTCCTGGAGATCCCAGAGCTGAGCTAAGAGGTGTTGAGAGCTGCTAAGCAAGGCCTGAGGCCAGGAATCTGAGAGACAGCAGGGAACTCAGTAAGTGGCTGGGGACAACTGTCAAACTGGGCATCTTTCTCACCTAGGCTCACCTCTTCTTGTCCAGCAGCATCTCAGAGATATTGCTGGCCTCTGAAGGGTCAGGGCACAGCAAGCCAGACAGATGGGACTGGCCAACCAAAGGGAAAGCCACAGTGACCAAGACAGCTCCTCTCTGAGGGGAGGGAGGCAGCCTGCTAGGTGCTCTGAAGAGAATGCTAGCTCACTCACCTTGCCGCCCAAGCTAGATTCTCCCCAGGGCATGGCACTCTGTGGGTATGGCACTTCAGGAAGGTTTTTGTTTGTTTGTTTGTTTGTTTGTTTTTAGCTCCTGCAGCCTACAGACAGTTAGTAAATCTTGTCCTAAGGAATTTCAGGTTAACTGCTCCCATCAGTTCATCATCCAAAAGCTGGAGCAGAGTTGGGATGAGACATGAGACATATAACAATTCAAAATCCCAGGATCTCAAATATCAAAGAGTGAATTCAGTTTCAGAAACATATAATCATGTTCCAAGAAGGGTGTGGCTCAAAGGCTCCTAATAAATAAGAAAGATGCTGAAATGCCAACACCCACCAGTCCGACACTACAACCACCTGCAACTAACCTGGTCCATGCTGGCCAGCGAGAAGCCCAGCACTGAGCCAGGTTCTGCCACAATTTTTGCTGTGGGATCGTGGGAAGATCACTTCTCTCCTGGCCTCAGATTCTTGATCTGCAAAACACTCCCTGCCCTGTGTCAGGCTGCATAGGGGAGCTTCGTGCCCTCTGAGTATGGCTCATGGCTCACTCTGGCTGGGCTGAGCTCTGGATAAAGACTTGTCCGGGCCATTCATTTTCCACTGTTAGAGAAATGGAATTTCCTCTGAACTTCTGTGGCTCGTGAATGGCTCAGCCAGCACAGCACTCAGGGGCCTGCCTCTGAAAGCAGGCAATTCTCTCCATGTGGCCCTGAGTGACCAAGGACAGCTAAAAGGAGAACAAAGAAAGAAGAAGCAGACCAGAGGCGTGCATGCCCTCAGAGACATTCAGCTTCCTCCCCCAGGGCACAGGACTCCCACCAGATTCATTGCTATTCTTGAGGACAAAGTGGTTTGAGCCAACAGCTTCTGCAGCTTCTCCACTCTGTGGCCTTGGCCAAGTGACTGTCCTGCTCTGTGCCTCAGTTTCCCCACCTGTCAAGTGAGTGTACACATTGGTACAACCTTTGGGAAGCCATGTGGCATTCACTAGTGAAGTTTAAGATGCATACACCCTCTTCTGCACATGCTCACAAGTATGAGATTGTTATAGTAATATTGTGGGAAATATAAAAAACTGGGAACAATCTTAATGTTTATCAGGAGAATGGATATGGTAGTATATTCATGTAGTGGAATATTATAGGCAACTAGAGGCCTGATGTATGAAATTCGTACAAGGGGCTTGGCCCTCGCAGCCCTGGCTTCGTCCAGAAGGTTGTCCGGACAGTTGTTCCGCTGTTCGACCATTTGGTCGACTTGCATATTGTGCTTTTATTATTATAGATGAAGACAAATGAATTAGAGCTACACATGTCAACATGAAAGACTCTAGAATGTGGCATGGAGCAGCCCTGTGGGCACACAGCCTTCATGAGGCACAGCTCTATGTCCTCCAAGTTGGCTGAGCAAGGAAAGGGATGGCCTCCTGGGTGAATGTGAGTCATATACAAGACTCACCTGCTTCCAATCCACCAAGGGTCTAATGCCCAAATTTCCATTATTAGAAACGTACTCCTCTGGGTCAGCGCTATGTGCTGTGTTGGAGATCAAAGAGACCCAATGGTTTCCACTTCTACAGTTCTCTGCTGGGCAACTACTGGGCACAGACCCAACCCCTACTCACTAAAAAGATCATGGAAGGAAACCAAGGCAGCGTCAAGGACAAAATTTGGGACACACCAGTATTTAAGAATTGGTCAGAGAGAGGTGAGAGGAAGCAGCTGAAAAGCATGAAGAAATGTTAACAGAATTACAAGAGTTGTAAGGAGTTATAGAAACTGAATATATATCACACAGATAGGTCAGTTCAGGTGAAAAGATTCATTTAATAATCTGACAATCAAAAATTCATTGGTGGCCTTAGCAAGGACAGTCTTTGTAAAATGATAGGGGTAGAATCTAGATTTGGTGGGAAGTAAAAGAAGCTGAGGAAATGGAGACACAAAATATGGTCTAACTTCAAGAAGTTTGCTTATAAAGGGCAGGGTGGGAGCTGCCCGGGAAGAGAAAGTAAAGGTAAGCTTTTCTAAAATGGGAAAGAATTGTACTTACAGGGCGAAGAAATGGAACCAGACACAAGGGAAGGATGAGAGAATCAAAGAAAGAGGGTAATGTATTGAACTGGATTCTGGAAGAGGCAAGGGAGGGTGGGAGGGAGATCCTAAGAGGGAGGCTAGTCTTGGCAATGCCATGTAGATCTTCTTAGAAGCAAGGAAGAGAGGAGCTGAAAACCTGATATGCTTCACTCTCCCAGGGCTGCAGAAGTTGGATATAGACAGCGATAGGTGGACAATCTGAGAAGAGTTGGACAATCAGGGAACAGCTAGGATGGCGAATGAGAGTAGTGTCTGGCCAGGTGTGGATAAAAGGACTGGCAAACTGCTGGCTGAATTGGAAACCACATCTCCATGGTGGTACTAATTTTCTTTTTTCACAGTAAAGCTTGACAGCTCTGAAATCCCGCAAAGAAGGTGGAAGGCTGGATTATTCCAGGCTAGGGTAGACAGAAAAGGTACAGCTGGATACAGGGTTTGAGGCCACCAGACTGCTGGTTAGCCAACAGCAGCTCTGGGAACAGCTGGGGTTAGCAGACAAAAGAGTCTTTCCCAGCCCTAGCCAGTTTGGCTCAGTAGATAGAGCATCGGCCTGCGGACTGAAGGATCCAGGTTCGATTCTGGCCAAGGGCACCTGCCCGGGTTGAGGGCTCGATCCCCAGTAGGGGGCGTGAAGGAGGCCGCCGATCAATGATTCTCATCATTGATGTTTCTATCTCTCTCTCCCTCTTCCTTCCTCTCTGAAATCAATAAAGAAATATATATGTTTTTAAAAAGAGTCTTTTCCACTTTCCTTTTTTATAAGGGATAATATTCTGTTGTAACTTAAAATGTATTAAATAAAAAAGCCATTTGAATGACTGGAGTTAATGTTTTCAACACTGAAGTAGCAACCTGCACCCAAACTTGCTTCTGGGTCATTGACCAGGGTCAAGTGCTTTATGTGAGCACACGATCTTATCAGCTATATCTCTCAGCCTCATTTTCACCCCATAAACTCAGAGGAAACAATGGGATGAATTCTCGTCTTTACTTCCCAGTCCCATGCAGGTGACTGGTGCCAAAGGTACATAAAAAGAAAAGTTTTTAAGTTTCTAAATGTGGTACTTTGATCAACCTGATGAACTATTATTGAAAAAATGACTAGGTTGAAAACGATTAAGCCTAGTCGTTGCTTTTTGAATAGGAACCATGCTGCCCAGTATTGCAGTAGTATTATAGCCCTCTTAACCATCTTGAAGTAACTTTGTTAGCTTTTCAGCATTTAGAGATGAGGTCTACTTTTCTGTGCTTTATCATTTTAAACTCATTTTTCCGCCAATTATTCCTGCTCTGCACCGTTTATACTCATAAGAAGTCAGAATTACCTAAATAGCCAATGATAGGATTTGTTTATAATTCTCTTTTTTCTTATTAGAAAAACAATGAATGTTCATGACAGAAAAATTAAAAATGCAGACAGGTAAAAGGAGAACTGAGGGATGTGTGTACTCCTTCCTAGAGACACCACTGCTAGTTAGCACCCAGGAGCATTCCTCCCTCTCCTTCTCTAAGCTGCATACAGTGGGTTCACACTGTACTTACTTTTTGCAACCACTTATAATTGCCTTCAGGCTCAATCCCCTATGTACCTCTCACACACCTGCTGGCCCTGTGCCCTAGGGAAGGAGTTTTGGAGGCAAGAGTTGAGGGTGCTGTGAGGCTAACCTAAGAAGGAGAACAACATCGTGTGCTCCCCTTGGAACGGCCACATCTGCTTCAGGGACTGCAATGCCGTCACTGAATAATCATGTTAACAGCCACCCCCAGACATCTGTGAATAATCTGGAGCCTTATAATTTGTGCTTCTGGAGAGCTCCACAAAGCCATGTTGGATCCCTCAACCAGGGACACTCAACTCACAGCTGAGCGGACCCAGTAAACTTGAAAAAACAAAAACAAAAAACAACTTGAACTTGAGTCATAACAGACTAGGAACAAAGTTCAAAAGATTAAACAAGCTAAAAATGCCAACGACGATTCTGAATGAATGCTATCCTGAAGTAACATGGCACGTGGGCCCTTTTCCTCCTGGAGCATCCCCGTGTGCCCCTACTTGGCCCACTTAGGAACAAGGGATGTGCTCCAGCCCCCCAGAGGTGCTGCCTTCCTCTGCCCACAGGCAAGCCCTATGATCCCTGCAATGTCAGTCTTCAGTACAGGAAGACAGAACATGGCAGTTTCTTTCATGCCCGAGAACACAGCAGTGAGCTGCATTCTCCATGCTATCTCCAAGAAATTGACGGGTAAACTGGCCTCAGGGGGCCACAAGGTATATGGAGAGAACAGGAGCTCAAGGAGACCAGGATTTCCATCCAGACCTTGAAAAATTACCTAATCTATCTGATTCTCTAATTACTTGCCTATGAAATAGGGATCTTTGTAGGGTTATGGTGTTTAAACTGAGGCTATGCAGGTAAAACATCTGGCATCTTATCTTGCATATAGGTGGTACCCAGAGAGTATTAATTTACCTCCCAGCCCAGTGATCCCATCATTCCTTTTCAGACTTGTCATGGCCTGAGCAAGAGCATCCTGTAGATTGGGGTAAACAATATTCTTTCCTTCAACCAATGTTTACAAAATGTGCCCATATGCTTAGCATCCTGGAACACTGACTTCACGTAAAGATTTTTTAAAATATTATTTTAATATTATTTTATTATTTAAAGACAAATCTTATGGAGAAGAATACAAAATTTACATTAACTTCAAAGAAAAATATGAGTCTTTTGCTCATGACTGACTTCCCAGGAATCCTGCACCCCAACTGGAAGATGCTAAGATGCCCAAGGACATGACCTCAGGTCCAATTCACACAGATCTCCACCTTTTCCTATAGTGAGTCATGAACCAGAAGTGACATGGTCCCCTCCTAGCAAATCAGGGTGGAAGAACACTGGTCCAGGATAATCCAGCCAACTACACAGTGAGCACGAGGGCTATCTCCAAGCCTTACTTGAACCTTCTGCCTTTCTGAGTTGCAAGTCATCTTGTGGCCGACTCTTCCAAAATTACCTCACCTCCAATTCTCAGGAAAACACACTCCTATTTCCAGGAAATCTGCTGTATGTGAAATCTGGGATGTTTAGCCAGGTCAAAGTTGTTTTCCTTACTCTCTCTCCATTGTAGCCTCCTGCCACTTCTGGGGTCACCTTCCAAAGGCAGATTCTGAGATACGAACTAGAGATGACCCCATCCATTTACCTTTGCTGCCTGGGCCTTACTGGACTCAGATCTGTGGGCTCCTCTTAGCACAGGTCGACCTGGGCTGAGAACCAGAACTCCTATGTTCATTTTCTCATAAGAAAAATGAATCAATCACCATATTAGCTTATTTCAGTATTTGATATATAACAGAAAAATGGTGGCAGTGACCATCTCTGAATGGTGGGAATATAAGTGGTTTATATTTCCCTCATTTTGCTTACCTGTATTTTCTCATTTTAAACAATGAGCATGTATTATTTGTGTATAGACAATGAAAAAAATGTAAATGCTAACATTCCTCTCATTTAGCTGTTTCCTGATGATTTTACATTTTGAATTCAAGCTCAATATTCAAAGCAGAAGGTCACAGAATGTGTTTCATAGGATAAAAGACTAGAAATCCAATAGCCCCTTTATCCAGCTAAACCAAATTTCAGTTTAGACTTAGATTTACAAGATCAAATTAAACTGCTTTTGAGGTAGAGTTATTTATCCAATGTATTTGGCATATGGTTAAGGTTATCTTCTTATGAATCAAAATCACACAAAACTAAGAAACTGCTGGTGAGGTAATGGAAAACAAAATTCAAAGCCATGGCCTTGGGAGATCACATTATTCTCCAAAACACCTTAGAAACCTGAGTAGGTGACATCAGACATGAAACTGTACTCATAATTCATTCAATATATATTTGCATTATTTGCCATTCCAGCCACCATCGTAGGCATTGGGGATACAGCGGCAAACAAAACAAGCAAAAATTCCTGTCCGCATGAATCCTGTATTCCAGTCAGAATACAAGGGAGACAGAAGATTCCCATGCAGCAATCCAATCCTTAGCTTAGTATTAATCATACTGCTGCTGTTTTGACTGTCGTCCTGCCACTTTTCTTAGAGAAGAACTTTCTAATAATGCCCTTCTAAAACTAGTGACTGGGTCGACTATTTCGTTTTCTTTTCTTTTTAAAATATATTTTATTGGTTTTTTTACAGAGAGGAAGAGAGAGGGATAGAGAGGTAGAAACATGGATGAGAGAGAAACATCAATCAGCTGCCTCCTGCACACCTCTTACTGGGGATGTGCCCGCAGCCAAGGTACATGCCCCTGACTGGAATCGAACCTGGGACCCTTCAGTCCGCAGGCCGACGCTCTATCCACTGAGCCAAACCAGTTAGGGCGGGTCGACTATTTCTTGACATAACCCTGCCAGAAGTGAGACAGAATGGATGGCAGTACTTGTAGAATTAGAGAGCTACCTAGCCACGACCTTCTTGCAGCAATGATCCTAAGGACTTAGTTGATACAAAATGGTCCAGATGTTCCCATAGGAAGAAGCTGAGGTGCCCCCGATCATTAACAGAGACCTGAGCTGGAAGACTGGGAGACCAGGAACTGCCATGATAGGCGATGGGATACGCAGAAATAGGAATAGGACTGACTTAGGGAGACACAGATTTTAGCTCCATGTGAGGGAAAACATTTCAACGGCCAGAGCTGCCCCACAACGGAATGGGTTGAGGGAAAGGCAGTTTTCAGGCTCTAGGGGGTGGATGGCCAGCCCAGCTCTGCCACTTACTGGTTATGTGACATTGGGCTAGTCCCATAACCACTATGGGCCTCAGTTCCCCTACCTATAAAATGGGAATTATAATGGTACCTTATATATGGTACTTTTATAAATAGTATCTTATAAATAGGACTAGAGGCCCGGTGCACAAAAATTTGTGCACTCGGGGGGGAGAGGGGGTCCCTCAGCCCATCCTGTGCCCTCTCGCAGTCTGGGACCCCTCAGGAGATAACGACCTGCTGGCTTAGGCCTGCTCCTGGGTGGCAGAGGGCAGGCCCAATCCCTAGGTGCAGCCCCTGGTCAGGCTCAGAGCAGGGCCGATTGGGGAGTTGAGGCGCCGCCCCCTGTCATGTACAGAGCAGGGCGGATCGGGAGGTTGTGATGCCACCCCTAGTCACGCTCAGGGTAGGGCCGATTGGGGGGTTGGGGCACCGCCCCCTGTCACACTCAAGGCAGGGTCGATAGGGAAGTTGCGGCGCCACCCCCTGCCACGCACAGAGCAGGGCCGATCAGGGGGTTGGGGCGCTGCCCCCTGCCATGCACAGAGCAGGGCCCATCAGGGGGTTGGGGCGCTGCCCCCTGTCACACACAGAGCAGGGACCATCGGGGCTTGGGGCTCCGTACTCTGTCACACACAGAGCAGGGCCCATCAGGGGTTTGGGGAGCTCCCCCTTGTCATGCACAGAGCAGGGTCAATCAGGGGTTTGGGGAGCTCCCCCCTGTCATGCACAGAGCAGGGCTGATCAGGGGGTTGGGGAGCTGCCCCCTGTCACACACAGAGCAGGGCCAATCAGGGGGTTGAGGAGCTCCCCCCTGTCACGCACAGAGTAGGGCCAATAGGGGAGCTGGGGCACCACCCCCTGTCACATACAGAGCAGGGCCCGTGGGGGGGGGGGGGGGCGTAGTTGAGGCGCCACACCCTGTCACACTCAGGGCAGGGCCGATGGGGAGGTATGGCTCTACCCCGTCTCACATAGAGCAGGGCCCATGGGGGGGGGGGTTGGGGCGCCGCCACTGTCACACACAGAGCCACAGGGCAATCAGGGGGTTGGGACGCCGCCCTCTATCACCCACAGAGCAGGGCTGATCAGGGGGTTGGGGCGCTGCCCCCATCACACACAGAGCCGCAGGGCAATCAGGGCGTTTGGGTGTTGCCCCTTGTCACGCTGATCCCGGTGCCGGGAGGCCTCGCGGCTCCGCTGATCCCACCTGGCAGGGTCACAGATCCGGGTCCCAGACCGCAGACAGCCTTGCCTGCTGCCGCCCGCCTTCAGTATGCAAATTAGCCGCCATCTTGTTGCTTCAGGGTGGGGGTCCCCACTGGGGTGCCTGGCCAGTCTGGGTGAGGGGCTGAGGGCTGTTTTCAGGCTGGCGGGCGACTGAAGCTCCAAACCTCTCCTTTTTTTCTTTTTTTTTTTTATTCTGGCATTTATTTACCTTCTATGGCTGTCACTGGAGCTGAGAGCCGGCTTTCTCTCTGAGGCTCGGCTGAAAGCAGGTTTCTGGCCTTTGTTTTCTGTATTCGAAACAATGTTGCGACTTTAGCTCTGAGATCCCGGCTGACTGACAGGAGCTTTCTGGAGTTTTGTTTATCTTCTGTAAATGTTACTATGTTTCCAATTGAAGCTCAGAGGCCGGCAGGGAACGTTGGAGTCCACAGCAAGCAAGCCTCCTGTTAGCTTCCAGCTGCCTGGCTGCCGGCCGCCATCTTGGCTGACAGTTAATTTGCATAAGGATACGCTGATTAGCCAATGGGGAGGGTAGCGGTCGTACGCCAATTACCATGTTTCTCTTTTATTAGTGTAGATTGTGGTGAATGTTAAATAAGAGAAAGCATGTACAGTGTCAGGGTACTTAAAGTGCCTGACCCAGAGTAACTTAGACACTGAAAAGCTATCTAGATCAGATGATAAAGTTTAAGAACTTATCTTCTATGCTGTTTTTATAGTGGATTTGTTTTGACTTCATATCAAAACAATATTATATACGGTTGTATTTGGCAAGAAGATTAAAATTGGTAGTTGAGATCTGAACATCACAAAAATCTGTGGCTATGGCAGGGATAGAACCTACAGTTCTATGAGGAACCCTCTGAACGATGCTACCACATTTCTGATATGACTGTGGTCCAGGCCCAATACATTATCCCTGGCTGATTTGGACACATCACGATCTTGGTCCTCCCTGGAGGTGCATCAGGGTACTGGGAGCAGGCCAGCACCAGTGTTTACTTGAATCACAGAATCGCTAAGGCAGGAGCACCATTACCCTATACACATATCCAGAAGGGCTACTCTGGCGGTAACCCGGGGTTTAAAATAGGATCTCCCCAGAGAAGCTGTGCTTAATGCCACAAACTCCCAAGGGCTCATTACTGACCAGGGCAGCAGTGCCAGTCTCAGCCCCCCCCCCACTCTGGGATACCCAGGGCTGGTAGACTCAGATGGCAGCGTGGGACAGGACTCAGGAGGCACAGGCCGGGCTGGAGAGCCAAGCCATAGTTCAGTGGGACAAGGGCAGCCCAAGATGGAATCCCAACCTACTCATAATCCCTCTTGTGGTTCCAGGTGTGGGGGGCCTATCCAGACAGGTTTCCTCTTCCACCCCAGTGAGGGCATCGCAGGAACAGCTGCACAGCCCCAGGTGAACTGCTTTACAGCCCAGCCCCAGTTCCTGGCCCTGGCTGTTGGTAATGGCCCAAGGGTAGGAGGGGCAAGCAGCCAATCCACTTATGTGTGCCCAGCAGGCCTTCTGGCAGCTGCCATCCCCACATCAGATGCCTTAGGGTCAGAGGTCAGTCTTTAACTGTGGAGCCAGTGTCCAGCACTCAAATTCCTACCGTCACCCCCTCATGCCGGCCAGCTTTCCAGGCATGCCTAGACCCGTCTGAACTCCTAGCAGGTACAGAACTCAGGCTTATTTCCCCCTACTCTCCTTACACCAACTACTTAGAAATCAAAATCCCAAACAATAATATCTTGTATGTGTGTGGTGTTTAGGACTTTTCCATTTACTTTTCATATCCTGCATGTATTGGTTAGAAATTTTAGTTGTAAGCATAAGTAACTAACTTTGGCTGATGTGCACAGCAAAGGACATAAATTAAAAAATAGTGAGTAGCTCACAATATCTCCAGGAAGGTAGAAAACCAGGTTTGGAAGCACACAATCAAGAACAATGTCCCAAACTCCAACTCAGCAGTAGTCTTAGAAGACATCGTTGTGACCACCGAGTCTGGCCTACCATCCCTGCCACCGACACCACAGACACCTTCTGAGGGATGCTGTCCATTGAACTCTCACTGGAAACTGAGAAGAGACCCATCAAACCACTAAAAGGGGTGCAAAGCAGACCCTCCTTTTTTGCTGTCACTGGCTTCCAATTCAAAATTGGTGAGGAGTGGCATCGGGGAGAGCGAGAGCTTGTTGGACTGGAGGAGCCTGAGGCTCAGGCTGATGCCCAGGCCTAGCTGCAAAGGAATGGTTCCACCTCATGAGACACGGAATCCCTCAAGCACAGGAAGGAGGCTCAGCTGTCAGACAACCAAAATGAGTGACAAATGTCCAACTTCATCTCATTTGATTATCACGCCAGCATGTGAAGTTGTCAGACCGACTCTTATTGTCCCCATCTTAGACAGCAGGAGTGGGGTCAGGGCAGCCTCGCTACCAACATTGAAGAAAAAAAAGATAGGGAGAAAAGCAAAGTCTTGTTTTCAGGCTTTAAAAGATCAACTATAGAAATGTGGGATGAGAGGAAGTAGGTTTGGCTGCAGGTCCACATAAAGGTCTTAGAATTTCAGCTGACTTTAAGTTTCATATGAACCCAGCTGAAGAGGCTGCTGATGTGGCCAGTGCAGAGACTTGTGTGTGGGACAGTGTCTTTGCCACCGGGCCTGCCAGACTTACCTGGAGTTGACCATTCTAGTCATCTATTTGCAGAGATGAGCAGCAAAGGTAGGAAGGTTCTGTAACATCTGGTATGTGGGCTCTGCTGCTTCAGAGGGCAGGAATGGGGCCACACGGGAGCCACGACGACAAGAAGCTAGTTCAATACCTGTAGAGCAGGCCCAAAACAAGACAAGCTTCCATGAGATGGTGAGGTCCTCACTGCCAGGCTATGCAAGCAGAGGCTAGAAAGCCATCTATCAGAATTTCCACTAAACTAGATGATGAATGCAGGCCCTTCCAACTCTAAGATGCTATAAACCTCCAATGTGCACTATAGACATTGGGCATGATCTACAAGGTAGGGCAATGGCCCTCCAAAAGCCTCCTGAGGACCTACTGAACTAACCAGTGACAAAAGAAGAAAACAAAAAAAATGTGCATTCTTAATAGACATAAATTATAAATAAAAGGAAGAATCATGTTATACTTTGCATTAGCCAAAACTGAAAGTAATATCTAATGCTGGAGAGGCTGTGATGAAGCAGGGACATTCATGCTGGCAACTGGGCAAAATGGGTACCGCCCTTTTTGAAATCAATATGGCAGATGGTATAAAAACACCAAAACCATGTTTAACCCTTTAACTCAATAACTGTTCATTTGGGAATTTACCTTAAAGAATAATTTGTAAAGGATAATTGCTATAAACTTGGAGTATTTCATTACATTATTTTAAGTAATAAACAAAAAGTCTTAAATAGGGGCAAGGTTAAGTATAGTGTGATATTTGATGGAATATTAGGCAACCATTACAGATTGCATTTATAAAGAATCTCTGTTCCTCGAGGGCAAGTTCTGTGTCCCGTTTACCACTATAGACCCAGTACTGTCTGGAACATAGAAATGCCTCATTAAATATTCATTGACTAAATGAGTGAATGAGCAACTGAACAAATGAATTCAATCTTAGCAAGGGAAAATGCTTATAACATGTAATGTTAGAAAAATAAAAGCAGAACTCAAAATTATATCTACACTATGATTTCCATAATGTGAAAGGTTATATACACATGTCCTACATGAGGACTGTAATGCAGAAAAATAAAAAATAAACGTTAGGGTCACATACTATGGACTATGTGTTATTCTTATTCATTCAACATGTTTCACTGAGCACCTGCTATGTATAGGTGCTATGCCACATTATGTGAGTACAGCAGTAAACAAAATAGACAAAATATCTACCCTAATGGAGAGTTTATTCTAGTGGATTACTGGAGGAGTGATAGTAGGGGAGAGACAGACCATAAACAGATAAGAGAATATATAAAATATCAGATGATAATACTGGAGGGTAGCGACTGCTAGGAGAGGAAAAGCTGCCATTTAAAAATTTTTTAAATTTTTATTTATTTTTTAAAGTATGTTACTATTTATGTATTTAGTTATTTATCTATCTATATTTGTATTTTTTAATTGATTTGAGAGAGAGAAGCATTGATCACACCAGGGATCAAACCCGCAACGTGGGTATGTGCCCTGACCAGGAATCGAACCAGTGACCTTTCAGTGTATGGGGCAATGCTCCAAGAAACTGAACCACACTGGCCAGGGCAAGGCTGCCATTTTATATGAAATATCCATGAGGATATCTAGGGAAAGAGCTTCAAAGCAGAGGGAACAGCAAGTGCAAAGGCCCTGAGGCTAGAGTGTACTTTAGGCAATCAAGGAACAGCGTGGAGGGTCAATGTGCTGCAGCAGAGGGAACCTATGGGATGAGGCAGAGAGGCTACAGGAGTCCGTGTATATGACCCTATAGGCCAGTGGTTCTCAACCTTCCTAATGCCGCGACCCTTTAATACAGCTCCTCATGTTGTGGTGACCCCCAACCATACAATTATTTTCGTTGCTACTTCATAACTGTAATTTTGCTACTGTTATGAATCGTAATGTAAATATCTGATATGAAGGATGTATTTTCATTGTTACAAATTGAACATGATTAAAGCATAGTGATTAATCACAAAAACAATATGTAATTATATATGTGTTTTCCGATGGTCTTAGGCGACCCCTGTGAAAGGGTCGTTCAACCCCCAAAGGGGTCGTGACCCACAGGTTGGCGATCCACAGGTTGAGAACCGCTGCTATAGGCCATCCTGAGGGCTTTAGGTTTTGTTTGCAATGAGACAAAGAAGCCACTGGAGAAATTTGAGCAGAGGTGTGAAATGATCTGACTTACGTTTTAAAAGAACCAACCCTTATATAAGAATATTTATAAAAGTTTGAGATGAAAGGAAGACTTTTAAACATAGACAGATTATCACAACATTCATGAATTGATTCACAAAATATTTTCTGAACACCCACTGTTCCAAGGGGCTGGAATAGCAGGCTTATTTCAAGATTACAAAGATTTATCAACCATACAGAAATATTTTTAAATAACATCGCCTTTTTTTAAAGACAGAAATTGCTCAGAGCAATTAACTGATTTTATCCTTCTTTTCTTTGGAAATTATGGGGATCATTTTTCTCAATTAACATTTAGATACACATTTCATATTCTATATCAAGTCCCATAATTGTGAACTAAGCTGCTGTTTGGGAAATCCTAAAGTTGGCTGCTTATTTGACTTGTCTTAAATATCTCACGCACAACACTTTTGCAGCATTAATCACAATCCAACCTTACTGATAGGAGACCCTTGTGGGAAGTCTGTATGTGCTGGCAAGATTATCTGAAAAACTAATAAAATCCTTGTAATCCTTTTCAAGGATGCAGAAAGGAAAATGGCTGCATTTCAAATTCATGGCATTTCAAAGGCATGAATTAAGCTCTAAGCTCTACATTTGAAAAAAATTAACACAAGCTCTCTAATTTATGTTCTAAACTGAGAAAACAAATCATTGCTAAGAAATGAAATCTGCAAAATTCTCAAACACATTTTCTAGTTGATATGCACATATTTAAATCTACACACTACACCAAAATATAAATTGTAAGAATCACTACCCTTGAACTTGGTTGATACAACTTCACTATGAAATATGGAAATGCCTTTTGTTTGGTTAATTTTATTCCTAGACATCCTGCCTTGTAGGTGTGTATAAAACTAATCGTTTTTAGATGATGTTGAGATAATACTTCTGTAAAAATGTATGAGGAAGCTCATTGGTTCTTTTTCTCCTTAACCCTCATGACTTGGGTAAGAAAACTTCTTAGTTCCCCGACATCTTGATTTCTGTGACACTCATGTCAGAGGGCTCTGCACCCTATCCCTGCTCCTTGTCATCATCTGTGAACTTCCCACTCACTGTACAGGTTGGCATAGAGCCACTAGGGGTCCTCTCCTTCAAAGCAGCCAACTTTCTGGGAGAGCTTGTCTTTTAATCCCATGAGCTCTTCTGTCCAATCCAGCCACCCTGACGCCGCCTCTGACCAGAATTCCTTCACCTCTGACCAGTCTCGACTGCCCTTCCTACTCTTCCCTCCCACCCATCATATCTACCCTCTCCCTCCACTGAGATCCCCACCCCTCCCATCTGTCCATTCCATCCTGGCTTCACCTCCTTCTTCTTGTGGGCCACCACTTACACTTCCTTGCTTTCTAGTCTCCCTTGTTCAACAAAGCTCAGCCCCAGATCCGCCACACCAGTAGCCTTCTCTATGTCTATTTCAGGTCTGATGAGATGCTGGAAATAGCCCACAACCACACAGGTTATCTTGGGAGAATGCCTTAATATGTGTGCCCCCAACTTCAGCAGGCTCTCACCACTGCCCTTCAGTCTCTGTGGGTTGCTATCAGCTTTCCCTCCTTTTTTCCACAGTGGCCATCTTGAATATTTTCCTCTTTCTATAAGCTTCCCACAGACCTACCAACCTACTGACTTAACTGCATCTCCAACTCCGCCTTCCTTTCTCTCCTCCCATCTTAGAAGAAACGTGGGCCCTCCTCACGCTTGAGACTCACTCTGAACCCTCTCACTTCCCACTCTCCTACTGGACCTCTCTGCATCCTTCAATCACTCTCTTTCTTGTAACCTCAATTAACTTTCCCCCACCAGCATTTTTAAATGTCCTTTTCTCTCCCAATTTAAAACAAAATTGTCTCTCAACTCTACATCCTCTCTGTTTTTCTCCTTCCTCTCCTTCAAAACAACTCCCAGAGTTATCTCTAGCCACTTCCCATGCACTTAGACTTCTGTCCCTGCAACTCCACTGAACCTCTCCAAAGTTGCCAGGGACTTCTTGGTTACTAAACTTGGTGTTCACTTGTTCAGACATTGGCTAACTTGACCATTCTGCACCATGTGACCTCACTTCCTCCATTTGGCTTCTGTGGCATACCATTCTTTGGTTTTCCTATCTTTCATTCTTTTTTAAAAAATAATTCTTTATTGGAGAAAGTATTACATATGTCCCCCTTTCCTCTCCATTGACTCTCTCCAGCCCTCCCCCACCCCCTGCCCCAGGCCCTCACCACCCCATTGTCTGTGTCCATGGGCCATGTATATATATGCATACAAGGTCCTTGGTTGATTACCTCCCGCCCACCCATCCTCCCCGCCTTCCCTCCAAGATTCTGCACTCTGTTCCATGCTTCCACGTCTCTGGATCCACTCCAATCATCAGTTTATTTTGTTACTTAGATTCCACGCATGAGTGTGATCATGTGATACTTGTTTTTCTCTGACTGACTCATTTTACTCAGCATGATACTCTCCAGGTCCCTCCGTGCTGTCTCAAAGGGTAAGAGATTCTTCTTTTGTACTGCTGCATAGTATCCCATGGTATAAATGTACCACAGCTTTTTTATCCACTCATCTACTGATGGGTACTTGGGCTGTTTCCAGATCTTGGTTATTGTAAATGGTACTGCTATGAACATAGGGGTGCATACATTTTTTCTGATTGGTGTTTCTGGTTTCTTGGGATATACTAGTATTCCTAGAAGTGGGATCACTGGGTCAAATGGCAGTTCTATATTTAATATTTTGAGGAAACTCCATATTGTTTTCCACAGTGGCTGCATCAGTCTGCATTCCCACCAGCAGTGCACTAGGATTCCCTTTTCTCCATATCCTTGCCAGCACTTGTCATTTGTTGATTTGTTGATGGTAGCCATTCTGACAGGTGTGAGGTTATACCTCATTGTCGTTTTAATTTTCATCTCTCTGGTGATCAGTGATTTTGAGCATTTTTTCATATGTCTCTTGGCCATCTGTATGTCCACTTTGGAGAAGTGAGTATTTCGGTCCTTTGCCCATTTTTTTTTTGAAATATATTTTATTGATTTTTTACAGAGAGGAAGGGAGAGATATAGAGAGTTAGAAACATCGATGAGAGAGAAACATCGACCAGCTGCCTCCTGCACATCTCCTACTGGGGATGTGCCTGCAACCCAGGTACATGCCCTTGACCGGAATTGAACCTGGGACCTTTCAGTCTGCAGGCCGACGCTCTATCCACTGAGCCAAACTGGTTTCGGCATTTGCCCATTTTTTAATTGGATTGTTTGTCTTCCTTCTGTTAAGTTGTATGAGTTCCTTATATATTTTGGATATTAACCCTTTATCAGATGTATCATTGCCAAATATGTTCTCCTATACAGTGAGCTCCCTTTTCATTTTGTTGATGGTTTCTTTTGCTGTGCAGAAGGTTTTTATTTTGATACAGTCCCATTTGTTTATTTTCTCCTTAGTTTCCTTTGCCCTAGGACAGTGGTCGGCAAACTCATTAGTCAACAGAGCCAAATATCAATAGTACAACGATTGAAATTTCTTTTGAGAGCCAAATTTTTTAAACTTAAACTATATAGGTAGGTACATTGTTATTAACTTAATTAGGGTACTCCTAAAGTGGCCTTTGCTAAAAACGTCCTCAAGCTGATTGAGGTACGTTCACTGAGGTCGATCCCTTCCAACTCTCCCATCCACACTCGTCTTGTATACTTGTTTCGTCTACCTCCTTTCGTTCATCCTCTTTATATGTCCAAACCATCTTAACATACCTTTCTCAACCCTTGACACTACATCTTCTTTCACTCCACAACGTTCCCTAAAATTAACTTAATAAACTTTACTTAAAGTTGTAAGTCTTAGTTAAACTATAGGTACGTTGAATAAAACTTGATATCATACTTAATAACGATATTATTTATTGATAAAATTAAATTCCTTACAATTTACCTTACAATATCCATAAAATTAAATCATGACAATGACTGACAAACACTAATGTGAACAATGGCCTTGCATCTCCTTGGAAAGTTTGGGAAGTCAGGTTTGTATGTTGTTGTCCGCACGTGGTATTTTGTGGAAGAGCCACACTCAAGGGGCCAAAGAGCCGCTTGTGGCTCGTGAGCTGCAGTTTGCCGACCACGGCCCTAGGAGATGTACCTGTAAACATATTGCTACGAGAGATGTCTGTTTCCTCCTCCTATCTTTCTGACTATTCTCTCACTTTTCTTTTTAGGTCCCTCTTCTTCTACCTGTCCCATAAATGTTGGTATTTCCCAAGGGAGTTTGGTCTTCTCTTTGACCCCCTCTATTGAAGGAATTCATCCATTCCCATGGCTTCAATTATGATGTATATGTTGATAAAATGATAACTTAAGAGTTTCTTCAGATCAGTTCTCTCAAGGATGACAAGTTCTCAGGCTCTGTCTTTTTGGGTTGAATTAGGTTCAGAGTAATAGTTCCCCTAGTTACTTCTTTGGCCATGAATGAATTATTCCCATATATTAAGGCATTTTCCCAAGATAAGCTCCAAATCACCTACTAGACATCTCACCTGGATGTCTCCCACTCACCTCAAACTCATCTTCTCCTCTTCCTGCCTAAACCTGCTCCTTTACTATTCCGCATTCAGAGGAAAACACCACCATCCACCCACCTAGCTTTCTAAGGCAGACATCTGGGCATCATCCTTGACTCACCACTCCTCCACACCTTCAACTCATCACTCACAAAGTCCTTTGAATATTTACCTCCTTATACATCTCAGATCCACTCCCTCTTTTACATCTTCATGGTAATGATGCTGGATCACTTTTGACCTACATCCCAGACTCGTCTTTTGACCTTTCTCCACAGAGGCCCTAGACCGTTTTCAAAATGCACATTTCCTTAAAAACTTTCATTATCTTTAGAATAAAACTAGAGGCCTGATGCACAAAATTCGTGTAAGAGTAGGCCTTCCTTCCCCTGGCTGCCGGTACCAGCTTCCCTCTGGCAACCAGGACCCAGGCTTCCCTTGCAGCCCTAGCTTCATCCGGAAGGTCGTCCGGAAGGACATCTGGTCTATTTAGCATATTACACTTTTATTATTATAGATTATATTCCTCAGTCTGGTATACCAGGCTCTTTGGGACCCAGCCCTGGTTAATCATTCCAACCCCATGTCTAAGATTCAGCATTCTGGTTAATCCCCTAATTAGAAGACCTATGGAACTTTACTGAGACCTTTTCCCCCTCTAACAAAGTTTGAAACTCTAGCTTTTAAGCAGCTAGAATTCTATTCTCTTAATGTTCTCTGCTCTAAATCACCTCTAAAAAATGACAAATATATATATATTTTGGTTAATCCTCACCCGAGGTCATTTTCCAATGATTTTTAGAGAGAGTGGAAGGGAAGGGGAGTGACACAGAGAGAGAAGCATCGATGTGAGAGAGACACATCAATTGGTTGCCTCCCATATGCACCCCAACCAGGGCTGGGGATCAAACCTGCAATTGAGCTATATACCCTTGACCAGAATCAAACCCACAACCCTTCAGTACGCAGGCCAATGCTCTATTCACTGAGCCAAACTGGCTAGGGCCAAAACAAATACATTGAGCATATACCGGACCAAAGTCATACCTGACCAAAGTCAACTAACAAGAGAATGGTGGTTTGAACTCAGATTACCAAGGGCATTACCTCCTGCCTGTTTATTCACAGTCAAACCAATTTCTGATAATGCAAGATAAAAAATGTGGAACCGAATTAATATTTAAGTTCTTGATATTTATGTTTTACATAAGGCATCTCATTCATCCATTACAACATTTTCAAGTAAGCAAACTGCAGATCTGAGAAGGCTGTGCAAGGCCACACAGCTAGTAAATAGATTTGAATTTCCCCACCTCAACCTTATTAGCTGCTTCCTAACACCAATAAATTTCATTTTACAACTGACAAAACAGGTCCAGCCCAGGATCATATATCAAATCAGAGGCAAAGTTAGAATTAGAATCCAGGTTTCCTGACTCTAGTTGGCTGAGCAGATGCTAGTTTAAGAAGATTGGTGGAACCCAACTTTCCCCCTATTTGTAACAAATTTCTGAAAACTAGTACTACTCCTGAAGGGCTAAACCGACCTCTAGAGTTTCAGCTGTGGCTCTAAAACCGCTGCTGATACTGTGCTAATGCCTGCCCTGTGGCGTAGTCCTCCCCTTACCCACTTTTCCAACAGCCTCTACTCTCACTGCATCCACAGAATCAGGCTTCAAGACAAATCCCATTTCCCCCCTGCCTCCTTCCAGTTTTCTATCTTCAGTAATGAGGTCCCATCTATTCATCTAGCTCCAATGGCTTTCCCTTATGGTTGACCCAGGAACAAAGTCCCCTCTGCCATGCCTCTTAGAGGTCATTGGTTCTCCCCTAAATGCCATCCATTTTACTCTCTCCCTCATGCTAGCTTTCTTTCCCTGGATGTCATCAACTCAAGGATGACAGAGTTACCTTTGCTCAGGCTCTGTCTTTTTGGTTTAAATCAGGTTCAGGGTAATAGTCCCATGGTTACTTCTTTGGCCACAAATTATTCCCACATTATTAAGGCATTCTCCCAAGAATGCTTTAGCTGAAATACACCCAAAATGCCTGGGTAAAGTGACAGATGAAGCATGTGTGGGATTAATTGGACTATTTAGCCAACACCAGGGCCCTGAATGGGGAAAGATTCAGAAAAGATGCTACTTGGCAAGGTGGGACATCACCACCAAGGACCCATGAAGCTGAACAGAGGGTTGAAAGATGGGCAGGAATCTCAGACCGTCTTTACTTCCGGGTCAGAAGATCTTTCCCAGAAAGAGAGTGGGGTGTAGGGCATTTAGGCACAGAAAGGAGAAGGGCCATCAGCCAGGAAAAAAAGGAACAAGAACTGATGACATTTAGGAGAGAATTCATAGGACTTCCAAGGAAAAGGCATGAATCTATCACTCCCTAGCGTCAAAGGACTGGAGAAGGGCCCTCCAGCATTCAGGCAAAATTCCAATCCACTGTAAGAATGACATAAACATTTCTTCAAACACGTGGCATCCCTCTAGTTGAACACTTGCAGTACTGGGGAACACCCAAGCTTAGGAAATCAAGTTTATGAAGGCATGAGTGACACTCAATTAAAGTTCAATTCATTTGCAATTCAACAAATATCTATTGAGTGCCTACCATGTGCCAGGCACTGTACTGCAAGTATGAATAATATAGACATGGGCCCTGCTCTGTGGGTCTTACAATCTAATGTGGAAGATAGATAGATAAGCCCGCAAGTAGAACAGAGGAAGGAACACGAAGGCAGGCATCTAGGCTGGGGCTTGAAGAGTCTAAGGAGTTAGCTAAGTGCAGGGTGGAGGGGCCCACGGGAGTAACAGAAAACGGGTTCTTAAGGCTTCTCTGCTTCCCAGGAAGTTCAGTGTTGCAATAAGGTGGAGTCCTGGCTGCCACCAGAGTGTAAGGCCATATTTCTCCGGAACCCCCCTGATCTCGGAGGCTAGTTCTTGGAGGGGAGACCTGGGAATACCCGATGCCAAAGGTTAAAAAAAAAAAAAAAAAAAAAAAAAAAGGAAAGAAAGCGGAGTCCAGATCTTGAAGGGTTTTTCAAACGATGTGGAGTGTGGGTTTCATGCCTGAGGTAATGGGAAGCCTGTGAAGGATTTTAAGCAGGAGAAGCGCCCTCTGGCTACGCTAAGGGAGGCGCTGCGGTATCTGGCGTGAAGGAGGCCAGAACCTGGGCAGAGGGGATGGGAAGGCTTTCATGACCCCAAACGTTATGATTAAAAAATAAATAAATAAATAACATACTCTCCTATGACAAGACAGAGACCCAAAAAAAGTAAAGGGATAAAGTTCAGAATGTGGTGGGAAGGTCTCCTCCGTCCCCTCTCACCTTTGTTGGGCAAACCAAAGCTGCTCGCCCTGGATTTGCCCCATCACCGCGGAGTGTGGGCGGGGAGGACGGCTCCACGCCTTCTTCTCAGATAATAAAACTAAGACCACGAATTCCGGGGTGGGGACCAAGGAGAAAAAAGAATCCAAACGGCCTCCCAAGAGGCTCCCGAAGTCACGCACAATCCTTCGAGGTTTCCCCTTTCTCCCTCAGCCATCTGCAGCCAGCCGCCTTTGCTATGGAAACAGTCCTCCCGCCCTCCTCAGAGCCTCCGTTTCTTCAATGCATCCTGGAAAATGCAGTCCATCTCTGGCCACCTTCCCGTGGCAGGAGCTCACTCCGGGTCCATGAAGGACTACAAGTTCCAGAAGGCAGTGCGAAAACGCAGGCGGTCTCTGGGGGATGTGGTCTTGACAGAGAGACCTAGGAACCCTCGGGCGGAGCCGAAGGGTGAGGGGAAGGCGCCCCCCCCAATGGGCGGCCTCCTAGGCGGGGCCCGGGTCGCCATTGGCTATGGCGGCGCACAGGAGGCGGGGCCATCGGAATGAGGCGCGGAGCTGTTCTCCGCTCCAGGTGCTGAGTCCGAGGGAGGCTCGGAACGCGGGAGCCGCGGGAGCTGCGGCCGCCTCCGCCGCCGCCGCCGCCGCCGCGAGAACTACCTTCGGGAAGCCGCAAGGAGCCCCGAGGAGCTGGGTGCACTGCCTGGCGTTGACCGCTCTCCTGCCTCTCTGAGGTCGGTGCTGCTGAATTCGCGTTTGTTTTATTGGAGAGGGAGTGGGGGGGCCTGGGGAGTTGATGGGACCTGTCCTCGCCGCCCTCCACACCATCTGTCCCAGGGAGCTGCTGACTCCTGGCCGGCCTCCCTCTAGCCCGGCGCCTGAGGTCGGAGCGGCTTGGGTTAGTTTTTGTTTTATGGTGGAGGGGGCTCTTGTGTGTGAGGGGCAAGCTGAGGGGCCACTCCCCCGCCCCGTCTCTCCTGGGGGCGTCCAGAGCTGGGAGCCTCCCTCCCCGGTGTCTGAAGTCGCGCTGCTTGGATCATTGAGCACGGGAGGGATGGAAGGTCCGGAGGCAGGGACCCTTCCCCACAGGACTTCGGCTGCTTGAGGCTGCAAAGGGGGTCTGGCTGTGATGGAGGAGACCACAGGATTCCTTCTGCCCAGACCCTCCCGGGTTATTCCGGAAGGGCTGTTGGGGATCAGGATGACCCTTCCCCGTGCCCACCCTTTCCCCGAAGCCCGGGGTTTTGTGAAGAGGGGATAGATGGAGACAGGGGACTCCCCCCCTCTTACTGGACCCGCCTGTGTTATTGAGGGAGAGGGGATTGGGGCGTAAGAGGCAAAGGCGGGGGACCTCCCCGCACCTGCTTGGCGTCGCGGGAACAGGAAAGCACCGACGGATTCTCGGGGTCCTCCGCGCTGGCTCGGCGCCGAAGGTCCGAGTGGCCTGGGGGCGAGGTGTGCGGTGGGGGACAGTAAGAGGGATCGAGGGAGCCCTCCCGACCGCTCCCTCCCAGGTCTGATCTCCGAGGCCCTCTCTACCTGGATCCAGGCCAGGGACACCAAGTCGAAACCACCCTCCTACCCCGCCCCACCCCGCCTCGGGGGCCCGCGCTCCTGCACCCGGAGGGGAGCTAGACCCGGGCGGACGGGTGCGGGGAGGGACAGGGCGGTCCCTTCTCAGGCATCCTGGAGCTCCGGGCAGACACCCCCCGAGTCCGCAGACCCTAGGGGCTGCTCCCCTCGGCGCAGGGTGCGCCCCAAATCAGGCGCGGAGACCTACACCCCCGGCACGCGGCGGGCGCTCCGGGCACGGGGCTTCGCTCTCCGCCCTGGCATCCGCGGGAGGACAAAGCGGCGGTCGCCGCACTGGCGGGCCTGCGCCAAGGGCTGAGCGGGGGGCGCGGCCAGGAGAGGGGGGGCTTCGGGCGCGGCGCGGGGAGCTTCCGCGGAAACGTGCCAGATGCCGGGCGGGAGACAAAGCGCGCTCGCTCCTCACAGGCCCGCGCGAGCGGAGATGGAAAATCCCAGGAGAGGAGGCGGCCGAGCCCAGGCAGGGCACTATGCCCCGCACTCTTCTCCTCCGCACCCCGCCCCCCACTCGACACTCAAACCCCCGCCCCACACCCGCTGCCAGCCCAGCACCCAGATGCCATGTGTGCAATGGTAACCAGGGTCCCTTCTGGGGGCGTTCAAGACCTGGGACCACAAGGGATGTGGACAGTTGGGGGACTCCATCTCCCGGGGAAGGGCCCACGGTTCAGCAGTCCTGAGTGGGCCAGAGGGACATCCTGAGTGGACCCCACCCCCACCCCAACACGTGCCATCAGCCATGATAAGTCAAATTTGGTTCCCGGGTTTGAGTGTGTTTCTGTGTGTCACAGTGTGTTTGCATGGGTAATGGTGTGTGCATGGGTCAATGTGTGTGTGTGAATGTGCATAACTGGGTAGAAAGCACAAGTGAGTGCTCCAGTGTTCGCTGGGTGTCATGGTGAGCTTGGGCATCTGGCTGGGTGTGTGTGAGAAGAACCACTTACTGATGGCCTTGGATGTTGGGGATGGGGATGGGTGCAAGGTAGTCTCCGCTTCCACTCTCAAGCCACAGTAAGGAACAAGGGTCCAAGTGGATGTCTCAGGGTGGAGGTAGCCTCAGGCCACCTTGGGCCTGGCCTGCATGCCTGGGTGTGACCCAGAATGTGGGCTCTTTGCGGGGGGCGGTCTCAGGTCTGAACCTAACATCCTCACCAGAGCCCTGCCCTTTCCATCCCTCAGAATATTCAGGCTGAGGAGAATTCTGCACACGTCACCAGCATAGGCTGCCAAATGGGACTTGGGGGTGTGAATCAACGGAGTCCCTTATAAGGGGGTGCAAGATTGTGCAGCAAGGCAACTTTTGTCACTTTGGTCCCTGTGTCTGGAAGGACCATGGGCTGGGGTTGCTGGTCAATGACAGGTGGCCTCTCAGTAACACCGGGTACACTTGCAGAGAGGGCACTGGTGTGACACCGAGGTACCGCTGTGGGAAGACACCCTCAGAGGATGAGAACAGTCCTCCAAGACCTGCCACTCCCAGCAAGTGACCTCAGCCTCATAGTACTTTCATGACAAAGGTGCTATGCTTTGATATAATCCCTGCCTGAGACCACCTTTCCCAGTGGAACCACAAGAGCAGACAGTGGAGCCACCACCCAGCCGGGCCTCGTCCACTCTCAAGTATCCCTTGCCAGTATCCACAGCGACCTCTGCTGGGAAGAAGCTAAACCATGGTGTGGAGGTTCAGGGTGGGTGTGAGCATTGTTAGGTGAAAACCATAAACCCTTCTATTTGGGGACTCCCTGTCTGCCTTTGGAGTCCTGAGCTGATGTGCTTGTCTGCAGTTTCTTCAAGCTAATTCTAGCAGTGGGACTGTCGCTGTCCTTACCCACAGGGAAATTTAAAGAGGGCCTAAATAAAGGCCTTTGTTTATGTTTTCATCCCGTTGGGGCTGGGCATCAAATCCATCTATGAGGAAAATGCATAGAAAACATTTACCAAAATCAGAGAGGTTTAAGCATCTTTCCTGTTTCTTCCTCTCTATTTCTTTCTCCTTTTTTCCCCTATTTCATTTTGATGCTTTTCTCTTCCTGTTATTGAATAACATATAACATATAGGTCAATAACATATTTTTCAAACAGAAGCCTTCTTTTCCTGGTTGGCAATGTGGCCCATAAAATGCAGGTATCAGGAGAGTATAAAGAGCTGGCAAACACTGGCTCTTCCAGGCTAATGATGGGAGTGTGGGAGATGGATGAGATGGATGAGATGAGCTCAGTCTCAAATGCCCACCTGGTGACAGTGTTCCTTCTCCGGGAGTTGCTGTAAAGGGATTTCACGCAGCCACAAACTCTTTTAAGCTCCTCAAAGGAAAGGAGGTATTTAAATACCTGGTATTGTTCTTACTTTGGCATCCATGTGATTTGCATTGAACTATGTGACTCAGTATCATAAAGTAAAAATAGGACTTCATATCTTCCTTGCCTGTTCAGAAGGTGACTATATATTGTGTTCTGCATTGGAGAGTGAAAAACTAAATTATTTCATAAATTGAACCACCTGCTTATTCTGATTAGAGAATGACGCTCAACATCACCTACAGGCAATACCATTATTTTATGTTCCTTTTAATTCAGACCTGAATCTCCTTGTCTTGTAAAACCTTTCTTCCTGCTCACACATTATTACTTTCACTTGAAGTTAATCGAGAATCTTTAATCCTTGTGCTGAAGCCAAACAAATGAAATATCATCAGACACAGGAAGATGTGGGTGGTGTTTCTGTTCTTCTTGGGGGAAAAAAAATCCTTGGAGTTCATAAGAGAGAAGGAAAGGGCCTGAAGATTCAGTAACTGTATGAGTAGACTTCATGGGTTTCTGAGGCCAGGTCCCTCAGAATATTCCAGGAGGCACGAATGTGATGCTTCCCTGAGGTTAGTTGAACAATGCAAGTGGCATGCATGTTGGGAGACTGCAGCCCTGGTGAATCCTAAACCCTCCCATTAACACAACCTTTCTTAGGAAAATCCCCCCAAGCATTTTGCACCCTCAGGCAGCCAGCAATGGCTAAGGAGGGGAGCTGTCCAAGGTTCTACAGCACTGGCCTCAGCCCCATTAGTGAGAAGGGAGGATTTTAGGGCGTGAGGCAAGCTCTGAGGACTACAGACAGCCTCTGTGAGGATTTTCCCAAAGCTCATCACATAATGGAATAAGAGGAAACAGAGCTGGAGAGGCTTTCAGCGCATCACTTCGAACGAACCCTTTGGCGATCCCTATTTAAAGAATTATGAACTAATAATAAGAAGAAACGTTTCTGAGTCAGGCTCTTCACATGTAAGAACGTATTTCATCCTCACAGCCTCATGAGATAGGTGGTGGTGTTATTCCCACCTCCAAGATGAGGAAATGAAGCTTTGAGAGGAAAGGGGCTTGCCCACTATCACACAGACCAGAAGGGACAGAGTTTAGGTTCCAATCTGGATCTCTTGAACTCCAGAGCCTCCTTCTTACCGCTGTTTTTTGTCCTACCACTATTTTAGAAGTGAAATTGAAATGTTGGGCCATCCTATGTGAGATTCTAATGAAATTTTAGAGGAATGGGATTGGCGCCCACTAACATTCAGACAGAAACCACAAAAAGTCCTTTTAAATTCATCAAGGATTGTTACCACACACTTTATATATTATCCTGACAAAAACTTTGTTACCTGAAGTTGATTACCAAAGAAGAGAAAAGCATAATGACCCGCATGGCCAGTAGCCCAGGGTTTTCTTTCCAGAGTGGAAAAATTTCACAGGGAGCCAAGCCTGGATGGCAACACTATGAGTTTTAATAATCTGCAAGAATGGGGGAGGGGGGAAGCCATGAGGAGGCTGTTATTATTTGCCAGAGTACGTATAGAGCCAAAAGTAAGGCTTGTCTTTATTTGCTGGCATCCTGTCCAATTCTGAGGACACGTGGATATTGTTAAGAGGCTTTTCCCACCTATTCCGCGCTCCGATTTTCACAGCAAAGCCTCTAACACCGAAATAAAAGTTTTCACGGCTGTTAACCTCAACAAATCTCAGGGAAGCATCACATTCCTGCCTCCATGTCATCAGAATCAGAGTTCTGCCGTCATATGTGGCTGCAGGACTCCTGAAGGAGGACAGATTTGGGGCTTTCTGGGCTTCAGGCCACATGTCCTTCAGTCTTCCCAAGGTGCCAGTGCCAGCTACACCAATCTTGCCACACACACCAGGGGCCTGTGCCTGAGAACTCCCCATTCAGTAGCTGTAGGTTTGGGTATCTAAAGAAAATAGAGAGAAGCAGACTCATGCTGTTCCTCCTCTCCCTGAACCTCTCTCTGCACAACACGCAGATAGGGGGCCTGGCCTTTTAAGAAAATGCTTGGCATCAAGCTGGGTCTCCAATCCTCCTGGAGTCATTCCTTCTCCTTCTAGGTTGGGGATTTGCAGGGTTCTGACACATGGAGTAAAGGCTGCTATTGCTTTTCCCGAGGGCACTTGGAGGCCAGAGACCTGGCTCCCCATCTGGGTCTGCTCTGACTCATATGACCGCAGACAGATTTGATTGTTTTCTTATTTAGAGTCATTAATTAACTCTCCTCAGCATCAGAACAGCATGTAATAAGAGCGAGGCCATTTGTGGGGGGTCTCTCGGCAGCTGTGCCTACAGCTGAGCACTATGGTCTTTGCTAACAGGATCAGGAAATGATTTTTAATCCTGGCTATAACCCTTCCGAAAGCTCGGATTGTCAAGATTTTAGGCCAGTAAGAGAAAGGAAATGAAAGTGTAATTAATTGCTAAGGCTGCTATAGTTATTCTGGCAAAACCCGGGACGCCTAGGGGTCCCTCAAAGAAGAACTGGATTTTCATTTCTTGTGCCTGCAATGTATCAGGCACAGAGCTGGGCACAGGGAACACAACCCAACTTAGGATAAGCCCTGCCATGTAGAAATCTTGAGTGGAAAGTGAAAACAGATGCCAAAACCCTGAAAAGGGTGTGTGCAGTTAGCAGAAAGAGTTTTTTAGAAATGAAAAGAACCTTAATAATCACAAACCATCAACTCTTTTTTAACATAAGGAAAGAGGCTGAGGGAAGTTGAGGGTTGCCACTGGCCAGAGTCCCAGATGATGGGAAAGATGGGGATTAGAACCCAGATGTTACAACTCCTGAAACTTATTCTTTCCACTGTCCTAACCTGCTGTTCTGTTCATTAAATTACCCACAGGGCATCTTTCCATTAACATAGACTTATTTGACCCAATCATAATTTGCGACTCAAATTTAAAGCTGAAATAGAAACAAAAAAATTGACGAAATAGGACAAAGAGGATGTCCATTTATATATCCATGTTGTCCAATATAATAGCCACATGTGCCTATTGAACACCTAAAATGTGGCTAGTCTGAATTGAAATGTGCTGTAACTATAAAATATACACCAGATTTTGAAAAACCAATATAAAAAAGAATATATAATAGCTCATTAATAATGTTAATATTTTTACATATCGGGTCAAAATAAAATTATTATTAAACTTCATTTCACTTTTTACTTAAGTATCTACTAGAAAATTTGTAGTTACATATATAGCTTGCATTTATAACTCACATTATATTTGTGTTGGACAGGGCTATTCTAGAGTGTTTTCCTTTAGGAGAAAATTTTCTTTAGAAACTGAGGCATTTAGCAAAGTAGGTTCTGTAATCAGTCAGCCTGAGATGAATCCTGGCTCTGCCATTTGGGCTGTGTGACCTTGGGCAAGCTGACAAATCTCTCTGCGCTTCTGTTTCCTCACCTGTACAATGAGGATGATAACAGAACCTACCTCCTCAGTTATGAATTAAATCACTTGACTGGTACATAGTGGGTGCTCAATTAACTTTAGCTGTTGTTATTATCAAATGGAGCTTATAGAATTTTACAAGATAGGGCAACAGGAAAGGGAACAAGCAGACAATTTTCAGCGAAATTAAGCAAAAGATTTACTGCTAGTTAACACATGATTGAAAACACTTGCTAAGCTTTGTTGTGGTCCCGATTTTCTGGCAGATAAATATACTGAGGAAAGATTTCAAGCGTTTACATACAATAAGTAAATTAGCTAACTGCATTATGCTAACAGGTCTGAACCTCTGCTAATGAGTTGAGGGAGAGGATGTCTAGAGGGTGATTGTAACAGATGACCCAAGAGATCTGAGTCTTTTGGACTCCAGGATTCCTTAAGGAAATGTAAGCCTTGTGCTTTAGGAGAAAGATTCTGGACAGGAGTCAGACGTATGTGATGTCAAAGCCACTCTTCCACCCACTGGCCTTGACCACAACGTGGAGTCTCAGTTTTCTCTTCTGCAAAATGGAGATAGTACCACCTCTCTGGCAGGTTGTGGTGAGGAGTAAATTAGATAATGCAAATAAAACACCTAGTATATAACAGGCACTAAAAAAAATAATAGCTTTGACTAAATGGGATTTTAGGTGTTAATAGAGAATGTTCTATCCAGAGTCTTCATGGACTTTTTTTTACAATCCCACTTTTCATTCCCCATCTTTGCTTGGTCCCTGAGGAGGTTGGAAGGATAGTTTCATTTGATTAAGTGTATCTACACCAAAATGTAGGGTCTCAGTAACTTTGGGCACACTACACAGCTTGTCATGTTCTTCTCTCTGTCCCATTAACACACATGAGGTTCTTTTACTTGGATGACGAGACAAACAGCAAAATGGGCACTGTTCTCCATCATGTTTATCATGAAATTCTGACATTATGAATTTGGTGTACAGAGCACTTTACATGCAGCTTTGCTTTAAAAATAAAGGGACATAAATCTGGGAATCATAGCCCCAGTAGAACCAGGGTTCCCTGCCTCCTAGCGCAGGCCATGGGTCCATTCACTGCACAGCTCTGAGAGAGCACATTGTTGCTGTCCTTGACCATCTCTTCCTCTCCTGAAAGTTTGCCTTCTGGACCAAAGAAATATATGTCAAGCTCAGTGAAGACTTATGTTAATTGAGCATGTTGGACTCTAGAGAAAACACTCAGACTAGTCTCACAGGATGTATGGGGCTCCCTGGAAGTGTTCTGGCAGGAGAGCAATATGGTCAGATTCTTGCATCAAAGTGTGTTGGGTGGATTTAGGTGGGGAAGAGCCTGAAGGTAGGTTTACCCTGATTCTTGGAGAGGCCCCTGACTTCTGGGCACCTAAGTACCAGTACTAAGTTCTTTTGGGTTAGAGTCTGGTCTTGAAATGCACTTTCCCCCACTTTTCCCTCAACAAATACTGAATGGTGGATAGCTGGCGTGGGATCATTCTGAGAAACCCTGCTCTCGAGGAGCCCGGGGACTGGCTGTGGAGAGGAGAGGTGCCTTGTGTTGAGTGTAGCAAGGAACAAGGGCTGACGTAACCACTGGAAGCCTGATTAGGGTGGGTTGGCTACGGCAGTGGGAAAGCTGTGGATCCCAAGCAGACAGACCTGAGTCTGCATCTCAGTTTTCTCACTAAATGTGTGATGTTGGCCAAATGTTTGACACTTTCTGGGCCTCGTTTTCCTCATCTGGGATGATAACATCTATTTTTCCTGGGCTATGGCTGTTACCTGGGATAATACTAATCTTTCTTTATCTAGTGCTTACAGTGCGTCAGGCATTGTGCTCAGAACTCTATATGCATAAAAGAGCTACCCTTATTATCCCTACCTTATAGCTGAGGAAAGCAGTGCTCCGGACCTTTAAGTAACTGGCCCAAGGTGACATAAGCAGCGAGAAGTGGGACCAGGACCCCAACCTAGGCAACCTGATTTCAGAGCCTGCTCTTAACCACTGTGATCGCTGCCTCCCTGGTTCCCGTCAGCAGGAAACCAGTCAGCATTGTTTTGAAGACGAGTGAAGTGATTTGTGGGTCAGCTGGCATAGAGGTCTTCTGCTTGATCTTCAAGGATGGGTACACTTTGGAGAGGCTCTGAGGGATAACGCGGGTGGGGAAGGAAGACAGGGAAAAGCTGTGACCAAATGAACAGGGTTGAGAATGCCAATGGCGTCTTCTGGGGGCCCTGAGATGGAAAAGAGGGTTTCAGTAGGAAATAGATGTTTGGAAATAAGGATTTGGGAAGCCTTGGATGTCAGGCTAATAAGTGTTAGAGAACCAAAAAAGTTCATAGGCAGAAGAAGGGATGTGAATTTAGAAACCACCAATTGAAGCTATCACACTACATCTGGGCATTCTGATGCAGTGTGGAGCATGCTCACCGAGTATGCGCAAAGCTCGATCTCGTGGACGGCATGGCCACACAGCATCAAAATCCAGTGTTCCTACCAGCGCTCTGCACTACTCAAGGAATGTGCATGGCCTTTTCTCCCATTTGGTCTTACAAGGGTCCTAGGCACTAGAAGGGCGGGAGGTCTGCTCTAAGGATTGCTGCCTGGGTCAGGTGGCAGGCAGCATGGGCTGCTGGGAAGCAGAGATGCCAAGCACAGCTATTGTGCCCAAATCTAGGCAGTTTAGGATGGCTCTTTCTGAGAGGGAGGAGCCATAAGCCTTGCCCCCCTAGGCTGAGGCCATTTTTCTGTGTTCCAGGAGGCAGGCTGTGTTATGCTTTGGTCCACGGTTTCCCAGTGACATGAGTAGCTGCCTCCTGGGATGGCTGCTGTGAGGGCCTGTGTCAGGGTCACTGCAAATCCCACAGACCTTTCTGGATGCAGAACCTGTCAGTCAGGGCTCCTTCCCATGCAGAGATCTTGTTTGACAAAAGATGTTTCTGGACTTTCCATTTCGAATGCATTCAGCTTATTTCTCTGCACAGTGCAGGGACTGGAAACCAAATCCCCTTCTCCTCAGGCTGGTTAGAGGGAAAATCTATCTTTTCTAATGGCTGCAGTTGCTGCTGCCCACTAGATTTCTCTCCATGGCTACACTTCTAACAACAATGGAAAACAAAGGCAGGAAGGAGAGGACCACAGATGCAGTAGCTCTTCCAAGAGGCACCTGCCGTTCTGTGAAGGATGTGAGGCAGAGGGGAAGTAATGTTCACAGATATGAGAGAGTCCTTTGATAAGTAGAGAGGGGTTTTGATGTATAAGATGACAGAAGATGAAAGGGATCATGGTGCCATACTGTTTTCTCTGGAAAGCCATGCTTGGGTTCCAGATGTCCTCCACAGTTCTAGAAGGATAAATACACGGGTTGGCAAGGCCACACGGATTTTGACAAGTTGTCCAGTGATAAGTCCCTAGTGATTATAAACATATCACTAATGAGAAATGACAAACACTTGGTAATGGAATGCTAAGGGCTCATCTGGCCATTGACCCAAGTAATGATTAATGTGTGACAGCATACACTGAACACAACAGGGGGGAATTATGACTTCTGAAGAATAAAATCAAATTGAGAGATTGGAATAGTAATAATAAAGGCACAGATGCTTAGAATGACTGGCATCAGAAGTTAGAGCCATAGTTACTTCAGAGCAGCTTCACCAACCAGGCCACTTTTACTTGATCATTGTGACCCCAAGGAATGTTAATTTTTAGAGATTCCCATGATCAGCCCCCAGCATAGGCCCTGGCACACAGTAAGTGCTTAGCAAGTGTTCAAAGCTTGCTCATGCACCTGGCATCTACCTGTGTTAAGCCCTGGGCCAAGCTCTGGAGAGCTGTAGGTAAATGAGACACAGTCCCTGCCCTTAGGCAGTCTATCAATTCTAAAACAGAACAAAGAATGCAGTGTAGGAAATGCACAAATGAACGTGGCTACGGCATGATGTTCCCTTTAGGTGTTTCCTCACACCTATGGAACAATGCAGCCCAGCAGTTGAGCCAAATTCGGATCTTATAAATTCTGCCAACCTTGTCTCACGTCAAGCCTGAGCAGGTCCAACTGTGGATCTGAAGTAGCAGCATGAAAGGCAAAGGAGGCGGAGGCTGGTGTATTTCAGAAAGTTATTGGGTACATTCAGTGAAAATATTCTTCTTTGCAAACTTCATTGGAAAGACTCACACTTGAGACCCTTTGCCATGGCACCCTGAAGCAGCCATGCTCTCCCTAGGCACGGTCTCCACAGGTACAAGTATGCTGAGCAAAGTACAGTTTTTAGGTTGTTAACCTACAGAAGAACATAATTTAAAAATATTTGATTATAAAAGGATTGCACATTTATTGGGACCACACCGCTGTAACCTATGTATAGTGAGTGGAGAGGTGTGAATTCATTAACATTTATTTAACAAAATTTGTGTATGCCAACTGTACACTGTACAAAGAACAACATAAAGTCCCTGCCCTTATGTACTCACTCCTGTGAGGAGGACAAACACAAATAGATAATTCTAGTGCAGTGAGATAAATGGTATAATGGGGGAATGGGCAGACAGCACTGGAAGCACAGAAGAGGACTAACTCTGTTGGGGGAATACACACACACACACACTCACATGTGTTGGGTCTAGATGTTAACTGAGTCAGAATGTTCACACTAAACACACATAGAAGAAGAAGAGAAAACCCTTATACATTATATGGGTTGGAATATTTTGAGGCGCTGTAGGGAGCTGGGATTGGCCTGTTGAGTGACTTTGGATTACATCATCTGCATTTCTGGAACCCAGTTTCCTCATCTGGCAACATGGAGATGAGAGGAATGACCTGATCTCCAGTGGCCAGGCCTGTCCCAAGGCCTTTGTGGAACCTGCTTGTGGACCCTGGTGAGGCTACTTCTTAATTCTGGTTAAAATGTTCATAGGCATCTAGAGAATCAGCGGAGATGCTGATCCCAGAGCTCTTGGTGTTTGTGAGGTATCAGTCTTTGGTGTCCAGTGGAAATGGTCTAGCTCCCCTCAGTTGCTATTTGGCTTCACTACCCTCCCCAGGGGCGAGGCTGCCCCCTCAGAGCCCTGTCTGTGCATGCACTATCCTGGCCCCTTCTCACCAGTAGGTCCCTAAGGTCACTCTTCAGAAAGTCTTGGCCCTGTCAGGCAGAGGATCACTGGTGGCAGGCCAGTCCCCACCCCCCACCCCCAACACCTCTCATGCCCCCTAGAAGATGAAGATCCGTGGTAATCATTTTGCAGTATATATGTGTATCAAATCATTGTATACCTTAAACTTATACGTTATATGTCAATAATATCTCCATAACTGGAGAGCATTATGCCAAGCAAAATAAGCCAGTCAGAGAAAGATAAATATCACATGATCTCACTCATATGTGGGATATAATGATCAACATAATCTGATGAACAAAAACGGATCCAGAGACAAGGTGGCACGGAGCAGACCGTCCAACCTCGGGGAGAAGGCAGGGGGGCGGGGGTTAGAGATCAACCAAAAGACTTGTATGAATGCATATTAGCATGACCAATGGTCACAGACACTGGAGCGGTGGGGGCTTGCCCTCGGGGTGGAGTGGCCAGGGGGGTTAATCGGAAAAAAAAGGAGACATGTAATACTTTAAACAATTTTTAAAAAAGAAAGAAATATTAAAAAAAAAATAACATCTCCATAAAGCTGGGAGCAGGGGAAGAAAAGAAAAGCCCTACCCAGCCTGTATCTCTCTCTAGAGACCTTCTTGGGCCCTGGACACCTGTCCTTCCCAGCCAGCCCAGCCTGGCCTGTCTGTCCCAGACCCAGCTCTCCCCTGTCTGTGGGTGTGGCAGTGCCCTGCCAAGAACCCGCACCTCCGTGTTAGAGGATACAGAGGAGCAGCTAGCTTGCGTAAATGGAAAAAATGCCAGAGGGTTTAGATCTAAACAAGTCATTTAAAGCTTTTAATTGCCCCAGAGAGAGAGAGATTTAATATACAATACATTAGAGCAACACCTAGTTAAGAGAGTAGACAAATGGAGGTACTAAAAGAGCCCTCGCTGAAATTCCATTTAGAAGTCTTAAAAAGCATATTTTAAAGTAATTCATGTGCCCAGAAGTTTCACGCCTGAGACCGACAGTCCCTGAACCCCTATCTAGGCCAGAGTCACAACCCCACCACCTCCAGTCACCCAACCTCTCACCCCACCCTTACCCTGGTCCCTCAGCCCTGGGACCCTCTCTCTGCAAAGAGCTCATCCCTGCCAGCTGGGACCAGTCTGCTCAGACTGCTTTTCTCAACCAGGGGCCAGCAGGCACCTCTTCCTGCGGCTTCCATAGGCGTGGTGATGACACTTTCTGCCTTGCCCCGTCACCAACACCAAACACCCCTCTCCCCTCTCTGGTTAGGGCCTGGCTGGTCCCTTCAATCTCACAGGAAGCACCAGGGCACCTCCTGGGAGTGGCCCTCAGCTCTCCTGCTCCAGCTGTGTAGGACTCTCTTCCCAGTGAGCAAACAAAGAAAAATAAACATAGGGCCTTTAAAACCATTCTGCAGAGAATGTCGCCTCTACCAGAGGAGATGAGAGGGGCCTGGCCCGAGATAAGCAGAGCTGCTTAGAAAGTGAACTCAGAGACAAATTAAAACATTTGTTGGAGGCGACAGAATGCAGATCAGTGGAGTGAGAAGCAAGATGTCTCCCTTCCAAATCACTGCAGAAGATAAAACAAATCATCAGTGATGGCTCAAAAGTCAGAAAAGAAAGGAAGTGCAGAAAACCTAAAACAAGATTATGGGCAGCCACTCAAAATGGTTATGACAATAAATGTAAGCATTTAACATTCCCTTGTGAGGAAAAAAAAGTTCCCCTGATTAAACGAATGCAAGAGACTCACCTAAAATAAAACAACTCCAGGAGAGGCAAAGCTATACCTGGTAAATGCAAACAAAAGAAAAAGCATGAGTGGCTACATCAGACAAAGCACAATTTAAGGCAATGAGCAGTGTCAAGCAGTATAATACGGGTAATTTTATATTCATAGGAGCAATTGTGAAAGCATGACTGTTCTGAACATTTGTACACTCAATATTTTAACATCAAAATACTGGAGGCAAAAATCTGTTACCTTGGAAATACAAGACAAAGACAGTAAATGTGCATACTACTCTCAGTACTGACATCAAGTAGCCAGAATATATGTAACGAAAGAAAGGAGTAATATAATGAAGAAGATGAATTAAGAGGTGGTGCTGAACATGATAGCAGCCTGAATGATGTTTGCCATGTTTTAAAAGACCATCATGGGCTCTAGCCCAGTGGTTCTCAACCTTCCTAATGCCGTGACCCTTTAATACAGTTCCTCATGTTGTGGTGATCCCCAACCATAAGATTATTTGCGTTGCTACTTCATAACTGTAATTTTGCTACTGTTATGGGTCGTAATGTAAATATCTGATGTGCAGGATGTATTTTCATTGTTACAAATTGAACATAATTAAAGCAGAGTGATTAATCACAAAAACAATATGTAATTATATATGTGTTTTCCGATGGTCTTAGGCGACCCCTGTGAAAGGGTCGTTTGACCCCCAAAGGGGTCGCGACCCACAGGTTGAGAACCGCTGCTCTAGCCGGTTTGGCTCAGTGGACAGAGCATCAGACAAGGGTCCCAGGTTCGATTCTGGTCAAGGGCACGTACCTTGGTTGCAGGCTCCTCCCTGGCCAGGGTCCTGGTTGGGGGTCATGCGATAGGCAACCAATTGACGTGCTTCTCTCACATGGATGTTTCTCTCTGTCTTTCCCTCTCTCTTCCAGTCTCCCTAAAAACCAATGGAAAAATATCCTCATGTGAAAATTAACAACAAACAAAAAAAGACCATTATAGACTTATGCTTGTGATATAAATGTTAAATTGAGTACAAATTTATATATACAATATATATATTTAATTGTAACATTTAAAACCCTAAACCACTGAAAGAAAACATATCAAAATGTTAACGTTTGGTATGTTTATGAAGATTGGAATTCAGGTATTTAAATTTTTTATGACTTTAAAGAGATGAATTAAAAAAAAGAATAACAAGAGCAGCAGACAGGAATCCGTGTAGGCCCTCCTGGCCACTCCCTCCTAGAAACTCTCAGCTTCTTCGCCTCAGCAGTTTTCCCAGCTGAGCTCCTATCTCCTCTACTGTGCCTCCTTGACCCTTCCATCCTCCACTGGCAGCTCAAATGTGGTTGCTCCAAGATAGACCCCAGTCCCCATGCTTTCCCCACGACCTCACTTACTCTTGTAGAGGGACATAGTTCCTCTCTCCATGCCAAGGGCTTCCAAAGTCACCTCTCGCTTCAAACTCAGCACAAAGTTTCAAGGGCATACAGACTCGATGTCACCCCATAGACGGAGGGAGGCGTGGGGAACATGCCGGCAGAGGAGACTGTCAGGGAGGCCCCTCTGAGCACAGGATGGAGCCCCAGGGGAGGCGATGAGAGCATTTAGGCATCCACAGATGTAGAAGGTTCCCATGAAAGAATCAGAATAAATCATCACCTTGAGCACGACTATCTGAAAATAAAACCTATGGCTCTGACTTATGGGACCCTGGATTATGGTTGTGGCAATAGTTAAGAAAAACAACAGAGTCAAATTTAAAATCCAGGCCCAGGCTGCCCTGGCCCTTGGGATGATCAACCTGGGTCCCTCAAAGCCTCTCCTGTCCACCACACACCACCAGTTCTGTGGGCAAACCCTGCCCCACCACTGGGACTTGCTGGTCAGTGGTTCCTGGCCTGGCCCGACTTTGCAGGGCAGAGCAGAAAGTCTGCAAATACCCTGAAGTCTTTAATCTACCCGAAAAAAAGAGTGAGGAGGAGATCAGGTTTTAGCCCACTGATGTGGGATGTTAATTTAAAGGTACAGTTTCTTATGAAAATGACAAAAATAAACTTAAGTACTAATTCTAAACATAAATTCTTATAAATTTCAGCTCTAAGTAATACTCTCTTTTGAAAGTAAATTACTTTAAGAGAGCTTTCTAAAATTACCACATATAATTCTCTTTCGTCCCTAGGTCTGGATTGCTATTCAGTTACCATTTTATTTTGAAAAGCAAACGTGTATGGAGGCACTCTCTGGAAAAAGGGTTTCATGAAATACTCTGCAACTATCTGGTTTGGGAGAAGAGTTATTGCTGAGTAACCTCTCACAAGTCAATTACCTTTTCTAATACACAACCTCCTTTAAAGTAAAGAAAATAATATCTACCATAAAATACAGTTGCCCAGAAAAATCCTGTTTTCTTGCATGAAGTGCCTACTACAGAGTATTTGTCTTGCAGCAGGAGCTCGGTAAACATAGCCGTTGTTATTATTTTCAGATCAAACAGTGGTTTTCAGCCTCCCAGCCCCTGCCCTTGCACATGCTGGATGAGTTCATGAGGGAAATGCTCCCCATTTCCCACAGTTCCTAGCAGTATTGTTCTAACTCCACATCCTTTCTCCTCCCACTCAATAAACATCAGAGGGCGCATGACTGAAATGGAATTGATTATAGGAAAAGCCCCTAGAAATTAGTTCCAAATTTTATTATGTTCTCATCAGTAACAAATAAATGGGGATGGACCGATGTCTAAAAGACAAGTCCCAACGATTGGAGAACCTAGTTTCTCAGAACCACACATGTCATCACTTCCAGTGTCAGAAGCCCTAACATCTTCCTACATCATGCAAGACCTGGGGGCCTGTATCCTTGCCCCAGGCAGACTCTCAAACAACTGGAGATCTAGGGCCACATTTTTTTACTCCCCCAGGCCCTCTCCTCTCCCTCATACGGTCCCTTGCCTTTAGCTGACAGTTAATAAATGTATCAGGAATAAATGCACCTGAATTCTGGCTCCACTGTTGCACCTCCCTGCACTGGGACTGGCAAATGTGCACTGTGATCCAAAATCAGGTCAGGTGACTTGGCTTCCAGTAATAATGTGCACAGAAGGCGAATGATTAAATAACATGTCTATCCACTTGACACGACATCCTGCAGCCACTGGAAACAATGCTCTCAAAGACTCGGAGGCCACACAGAGATGCAGCTACCATTAATTGAATAAATAGACCATAAAGAGAGTGTCCTGGTCGAGCCATCACATATATGGCCCCAGACTGATGGGAAAAGCCAAACAGAATTTGTTGCTACAAGAGGGGGGTGATTCTGCCTGATGTGTTTCCAAATGATCTTTTAAATTGTTTGATTTTTAGAATCAGCAGTGGGGTGATTGGAGGGAAAAGGCCCCCAGGATTGGAAATTAGCCCAGGGCTACTGCATAGGCATGTGGCCAAACTCAGTGTGCTGCACTCAAAATGAAGAGTAAGAAGCTGGACCAGGGAAAGGGTAGGTAAGCCAGAGTCCATTCAGGAGTGAAATGTGGACTTGACCCAAAATAGCTGTCATGCTCAGCCTCAGGCTCTGCATTAATCCTTATCTTCGTTTACTGACATCTATGAAATGGATTCTCACCACAGAATCACAACCCGTGGTCCAGGCACTGTGGTCGATAAAAAGTGTGACTGGGGAGGCAGTAGAAAGCATCTGCAACAAATATTCACAGAAGGGCACCACGGTGGACTTTGCTGAGGCCTATGCGTTATCTCTGGAAAACATTCCTGGAGAGAGAGGAAGAGGGAAGAGGGAAAGGGACAGATGGGGGAACTGGGGAGAAGGGAGAGCAGCTTCCGCTGCTGTCAGGTCAAAGCTGACCTTGAGTGTTACCTCCTCTACATTCGTGCTGGAAGCCTGGCCCCACTTCAAGTTCCCTTCCTCACTGCAGACCTGGACTTCACTCCCATCTCCTAAGAGGAGACCCACTGCTTGGTCCTGGAACAGTTCCACTGCTTGGTCCTGGAACAGTTTCCTCCCATGGTCCTTATGTCCTTCATTTGGAAAAGAGCAGGGAAAGGCACAGCCCAAAGGACTCATAGAGATTCACTGCAGACAAGGATAACTAGGACAGGCCGGTGTCAGCCTGGCTACACAGCCCCCTCCTCCCTAACCAGACTACAGCTGATCATGCTACACCACAAGCCAAAGAGGAAAGGCCTGGGGTGCCCCCAAGCTTCTCCTGCCTAACCCCAACTTTTGCTGAGAGCAGAAGAAACAGTTCTGGAATCAATGTAGTAGCCTTGAGGCCCAGTGCCCCCCGACCCACCCAGATTCTTCTCAGGAAATCCAGCCCAACACTAGGGTTGCCAGGGCATTCGGAGTCCCCTGGTCACAGACAGAGGCTTGCTGAGTTTTTCAGAGCAACCCTGCTCAGGCACAGAGCCCTAACCAGCCCTCATGCAGCCCTGCCTGGCGCCTGGCTCTGGTAGCCTCTCTGACACTGACCCTTACCCCAAATGCAAGGTCTGGCAAGTGGATTGACTGGACTCCAGCCCACTATGTCCAGCAGGAAAGCAGACAGGCCTTAACTTTGTCCACATCGAAGCCCCGATCACCAGTAATGCAGCTCTGGGGTTCCCATCCCTCTACCTTGGGGTCCCTGGTAGGCCAGGACCAACTCCAGATCCACAACCCTGCAGTGACCTAGACCTCGCCCCTCTCTGCCTCTTTCCTCCAGGCAGGAACCAAATCTGACCCCTCCCACCCCAAGTTCAGACTCAGACACAGACAAAGGGCTCTATGATGGAGGGACCTTAGGGAATGCCTTTTGTCAACCTCGCAAGGTCACTCTTTCTTCTCCTTCCATAATCAGAACAGAGAAGAGGCGGGTAGATACTTCGTTTCTCAGCACCATTTCCAGGAAGTCCCTTTTCTCCCCGTGACCAGTGCTGCTATTGGCCTCTTGCCCTTTGAAGTCCAGGCTCCAGACAGAATGAGGACAAAAGGGTAAACCCACCCCGTCTTTGAGTCTTTGAAAACTCAAGGCAAGGATCTCCCTCTGGAGCAAGCAGTCCATCCAGGCCCTTCTGCTATTGCACCTGCTCCCCCCCCCCCCCACATCTGCAGAGAAGTGTGGGAGTGGGCTGAGGGGCATATTTAACTTACAGACCAGAGGCAGAGAGGCTGTTGTGAGGCAGCCTGTGTGGCTGTCCTGTTGTTGTCCAAGCCCCTGTCAGGGATTTGTCCCGTGTCTTTCTGATCACAAGCAGTTTATTGTCCTCAGCTTTCAGATTGTGTCTTTTTTTCCATGGCCAAATCTTCTTGGGCGATGCTCACAGAAGCAAAAGGGCCTTCAAACTGGAAAATCATGGGCTATTAGTCGCTGTAAGTGGAGTCAAGTGAGTTTGTCTCCACGGTGATGTTTATTTCTCTGCTCCCAGGATGAGGCAGAGGCTGCTCTGATGCTCCAAAACAAACAGAGAAATGGAAAGCAGACAACGGTGGGCACAAGCTCACAGGAAGTGCAGGGCGCCTGGCAGGGGAACAGGAAGGTGCTTCCCTTTGGGGCAGAGTCATTAACTGGCATTGAGCCTCCCTGTTCCTGAAGATGTCTTTCCTTTGCATTTCTAGGGCACAGGGAACAGGGGATTAGATCCTCAGATGAACCCGTCTTGTACCTACCCCCGCTTTCCAAGCCCTTCCTCTCCCCTCTGCCCCACCCACTCCCTCGCTCCTTCTTTTCAATGTCTCCGCTCCCACAGCTAGAGGTGACTGCAGAGGCCTCACCCACTGAGACCTGAGCTCACAGTGCATCGGGGACCCCGAATCATTTCCAACTCCTAATTCTGTTCCTATGACCCCAATGCAGGAGTTACACAGATCCTGATCCAGAATCATCCCATTGGTTTCTGCCCAGAGTGTTAGGTATGGTCTAGTACAGCAGCCACTAGCCACAGCTGGCTATTTAAGTTTAAATTTATTTTTCAAGTTCTCTGTAGCCATGAGCGGCGAGTGGCTACCATAGTGGACAGCACAGAGATGGAACGTTTTAATCACTGCAGAACGTTCAGTTGGACAGTGTACCCAGGGACTCAAGATATTTTGGAGTCCTGGTTCTTTCACTGAATGCATGCACGATTCCTCCCTGCCCTTCCCTGCCAGCTGCCACCTTGATGGCCACAGAGAAGTAGGAAGACCATCTTTGTTCGAAACTGACAGATGAGTTTAAATCTGAGTGACCCTAGGAAGCTTCAGCCTCATCTGTAAGATGGGGGTAATCCTATCGACCTAAGTGGACTGATGGATTAAATGAGCAAATTGAAAGTACCTGGCAGAGAGACGTGGTCCATAAATGTAGTTTGGTTTTGTTATTGATAAACTGTCGAATAGCACAAGGTTGAGGCCTGATTCTGGATGAGGTTTTTAAATGCAAGCACATGGTTGGGCCTGGAAAATGAGTGACGTGATAGAAGCAGGAGGTAGATCTGTCCCTTACCTTAGCCTCTTGGGGATATTTCTATTTTGGGTGCCATTTCCTCACCATATTGATTTTAAATCAATTGTTAAGAGCTTTTCATTGTTTCACAGTTTTCTGAGGCATGTCACTCCCTCAGGTATTCAGTAGCTACCACTGGAAATTCCCGTCAATAAATCACTTCTCTAGGAGCCAAGCAGGAGTGGACTGCTGGGCCAGCTGGGGTCAGCTCCAGGTCACATAGGGAGACCTACAGGAACTTCTTGGTCTGGTCATGAACTGGCTATTAGTGTACTAGTAATGTTGGCCGGCCAGCTCAACACTCTTTGTTTCCTCTTCTTCCAGTGCCCAGCCCCCATAATGACATAATGAATGGGGCTGTCAAAGATCAAATGAGGTTATTGAATCAACATTCATTTCCTTGTGGGTACACCTGTGTCTGGCAGCCATGAGGCCTGGTTCTGCATTAAACCTTAGTAGATGCTTGGCAAACATGTTGACTGGATGGCCGATTGTGTACAGATCCTGTTTAGAATTATGCCATGCACTGTGCAAAAATGGGACAAAATTATTAATAGCGCCAAAGATAAGATAGTCTAAAATAGAGGCTCTATTTTATTTCCACCTTTGTTCTACTCTGAAGTCTGAAGTTTATTTTTCTTGAGGAAAATCTGGTCTGTGGTCAGTATCAGGAATCCTTTTTTGGCCAAGCCCCTTTACCCAGTGCTGCTCAGAGCACCCTTCACGTGCCAGGCTCCGTGCTGAGGGTACATCCTCCACCTCAGGGTAATGTGTGTGATTGACTTCTATGAAGCAAAGCACAAGAGGAATGCTGCCACACCCAGATGCCACCCCTTCTGGGTAGTGTCCATCTCCCTCTCTCAGCAGGACTGCTGTTCTCCAGACCCCCACCACTCACTATCAGCCTGGGCTGGGCCTCGGCCAAACAGCTTGTCAAACAGCCTTCCAGCCTATGAGTTACCCATCCTTATCCTCTCACAGCTCTAGCTAAATCCAAAGGGCTTAGGGTTTTTTGCTACCCATAGGGCCTCCACCTTCCTGCCTCTGCCCTCAAGGCCTCCTGATTTGAATTGTTCCTTCTTCCCATCCTGGATCTGCTCCAGTGGCCAGTGGAGCTACTCTGGCTCCTTAGGGGCCTCCCCTTGTCCTCGTGGCATCCAGTGGAGTTTGCCCACCCCTGCCTCAGTGCCCCAATCACATGCACTTTCTGGGAGAGGTGAGGTAGCTGAGCCCCTTCCTTCTCTCCTGGAGTAAACCCAGCCACTGACTCCTCACGTGGAATCTTTGAACCTTCCATCTGGAGGAGACCCTATTGGCATGCAGGGCTCCTACCCATGCTACTTCCTCCCCAAACAGCTGTTCTCTTTGGAATAGGGGATGTCTTCCCTCCTCAGTTCCAGCCTTGACTGGGGGGCATCTCCAGGATGTCCATGAGCTTCACTTTCTACTATTCATATGATGAGAGTTGAAAACCAAAGATCTAAAGCCAGAAGTTCCGATTCTGGCCTTTGTAAGTCCCACTATCGGATGATGTGTGCCGAGGGGCACCATCCCATCATGAGTTGAGGCCTAGGCTTCTCTTACACACCTTCCCGTGAGGTTTCTGCATCTTTATTAGGGACCATTTCCTTAAGAATGTTCTTTTGGTTTATAATAGAGTCACCAGGACCACAGCTTTGAGGAACACAGCATCTATTGAGCATTCTGTTGCCCAGCACGGTGAGGAAACATTCTGTATGATTTTCTCATTTCTTCCTCTCAACCATCTTATACTGTGGCTGTTGTGATTACCTCCATTTTACAGATGAGAGAACTGGGGCTCAAAGGTGAAGTGACCTTTATCTAGGTCACAATGAAATCAGGCTCAACTTGAAGGCCTGACTATTTAACCATGATGCCACAGGTCCCTGGCACACAATACCAATGCTCTACAGGCGGTGTCCAGCAGTCACAAGGGTCTCTGAAGATGCCTACCCTTCTGCAGTCCCCATGGCACCATGTGGAGGGGCCAGTGAAGTGGGCAGAAGAGTAAGGTTAATGCCCCAGGGGAGGGCTCAGGATTCAAAGCCCTGAGATAGCATCGGTAGGATAATTACACTCTGACATGTCCACGCAGGGACTCTCTAGCAGTGTGAGGGCATGGCAGTCCTCCAGGCCAAAAAAAAGAGAGAGATCAGAAGAGACAGATGCCACAAGGCCAAATGGCCAGAGAGGGAGGGCTGTGGTCACCCTTTAGCCCCAACCTACCATGTGCTGGCCTGGCACCCCCACTGCCAGAACCCTGAAGGGCTCTGCAGGTGTGTCCTCTGATGAAGCAAGGAGAAGGGCTAGTGAGGAAGGCAACCCCTCCCCAAAAGTGCAGCAGCAGATCCTCTGGCTTTGTGCCTGGATCCAGCAGGAGACCTGCAAGTCCCTGGTCACCTTGACCTCCTACCTTCTCACCTTGGGCCATGTCCACTCTTGGTGTGGGCTGCCCAGCTCCTACTGAGCCCTTTAGATACGCCCTCTGCCTAGCACTTCTCTGCTTTTGACAGCACCCCAATGGCTCCTGCAGCACCCCCTCAGGCACTGCTGGGCTGCAGAGCCACCCACATCAGCCTCCATGACTTGCTTCATCTGTGTCAGTCCATGCTCAGAGCTCCCCTCAGAGCCTGGAATAGCACAAAGCTTACTTGTTAGTATGTAAACACTGTGGTGGGCCAATGTCCCTTGTCTGGGCCTGAAGCAGGGTCCTGGGGTCCAGAGATAATACCCCTAGAAAGAAAGACCCAACCCAGTTTGCTGGTATCTGCCTGTGGAATCTCAGGAAGTCACAGAATGGGGTGAACAGGATACCCTTTAAGCTCCTTTTGGTGCCATAAAGGAGGCCAGAAAACCTGGGTCAAATCTGGGCCCTGACACCTACCTTGAACAAATCACATCTCCTCTCCAAGCCTCTGTTTCCACAACTGCAAAATAAGACGATACCAATATCTGCCTCATAGGTTGGTGTGAAGATCAATGACCTAATAACTTTGAAAATGACTGCAAAGTCCCCTGAAGAGTGTGTGAATGTTAACAATCATAACTAAAATCCCATAAACTAGGGAGGCACTTATACACGTGTACAATGGTTCCCAAAACTGTTCCTTTTCAAGGAGAAGCGGAATGGGGCCTCAGAGATCCTAACTTTAACCCCTCACTCTAATGAGAGAACCCGCCCGGCCTCACCCAGTCTTTTCCAGCCCCACCTCCCTCTTTGTGGCAGGTGCGCCCATGGGAGGCAGAGATTCATCCTTGGTTCTCCGAGGTTCAGATGAGGAGACTGGAACAGAAAGCCATTTGCAGTCACCTCAGATCTGTGTGGCTATGGAGAAAGCTCCTCCCCTTCTCTCCCAGACCCTGGCATTAGAGACTACAACAGAAACCCTCACCACTGCCTCACCACCATTACTCCCCTCACCAGGGGCTTCAAGCAGCTGGGGCCCATACTTTTGTGACAACAGCAAAATGCTTGTTTTCCTCCTCTGACCACTGTCTTATCCTCTGCTTCCAACACACTCTTCCAGCCCCTTTTCAGGGGTTTTATCCCTCTGTCTTGCCCAACTACCTGACCCAGGTCAGAGCTCAAATGCGGCCCAGGCCCAGTGTCTATGGCTGTCCCAGTGCGGAGGTTTTTGTGAGGGCCCCTGCAGAATCCAAATAAACCTCTTCCCTTGCCCGGGATAAGTCGCACCTCCTGGATGATACTGAGGGATTGATTATCTTACAGTGTTGGTGGTCAGAAGTCCAAAATCAACTTCATTGGGCTTAAATCCAAGTGTCAGCAGGCTGGCGTTCCTTCTGGGAGCTCTAAGGGAGAATCCGCTTCCTTGCTTTTTGTAACTTCTAGAGGTGCTTGTGTTCCTTGGCTTGTGGCTCCTCCCTCCATCTTTAAAGCACATTCCTCTATTGCCATCACCTTTTCCCACGTTTGGTGTTCTTGCCCCCCTTATAATTTAATTGGGCCCACCTGGATAACCCAGGCTACTCTCCCCAGCTCAAGATCCTTAAACTAATCACGTCTATAGAGCTCCTTTTACCATATAAAGCAGCGGTTGTCAACCTGTGGGTCTCGACCCCTTTGGCGGTCGAAGGACCCTTTCACACGGGTCGCCTAAGACCATCCTGCATATCAGATATTTACATTACTATTCATAACAGTAGTAACATTACAGTTATGAAGTAGCAACAAAAATAATGTTATGGTTGGGTCACAACATGAGGAACTGTATTTAAAGGGCCAGAAGGTTGAGAACCACTGATATAAAGGGACATAGTCACAGGGAGTATGCATGTAGTTTCAGGGATTAGGGCATGGACATCTCTCAGGGGCCATATAACAAGCAGGTCACTTAGCCTCAGCCTTGCTTTCATCAAATGGGGAACAAAAGCCCACCCCTGGGGCTCTTCTGTGGGTCAGACTCAATGGTCTACACAGCAAAGAAACCAGTAACAAAATGAAAAGGCAGGCCCTGTGTGGGAGAACAAGCTCAATGGGTGCCCAGGCACGTCCATGGCCCAGGAATGGAGGCTGTGCTCTGAATGGCAGATCTCATTCCCTGGCCCAGCCAGAAAGAATGGTGCCTGGGAGGTGGTAGTCAAGGGAGTAGGGTGTGGGCTTGGTGCTTCTACCTGAGGGCTTCTCTGGGGAACTGGAGGAGTTGGTTTGCACTAACATGGCCACGTCTGTCAGAAGTTGACCAAGCCCAGTGCTGGACAGAGAGGGCACAAGTGCCCAGTGGAGTGGACCTGTCTAGTGGCCAGGAGGTCCGTCTAGGGCTCCTCTTCTCCCTCATGCCTGCCACCAGGTAATCACCAAGTCCTGTCGGTCTCCTTTCTAAACGCCCCGCAAGCCTCTTTTTTCCACCCCACTGCCATAAGCCAAATGGAGCGCCATCTGTGCTCCTTGGCTCATTGCCATGGCCGCCTCTGGGCCCCACTGCCTCTGCCCGCCCCACTACCCCTCACCACATACATACCTCCCTGAACTATCATCCCAAAGCACAAATCTGACTATGTCCCTCCCTTCTGTGTTTCCCCTCATCCTTGGGTAGAAGCCCAAGCTCTTGACCCTGAGATATACAGTCTCTGTCTGCCACCCACCCCCCACCCCCCCGCCCACACGCTCCAGGATGTTACAGCCACAGCAAGCAGGTGGCAGATGTGTGAGGGCATAGCCTGGGATGAGAGTGAAACAGATGAGGGATGGAGGGTGGGGGTTACTATGCAGATAGTGTTGCAGGGATGGGCCTGACCCCAAGGCCCCTTGTACAGGTGCAGTAGCTCTGATATGCTGGCAGGTGCAGGGCGTGAGCTGCATCAGCCCCAAGTCAGCCGAGGTGGGCCATTGGGTTTGGCACCAGGTAGAGCCCAGCCATGGAGCTTTCAGCCTGGTCCTAACTCAAGTGGGAAATGGCTTCTGAGTGCTGGTTATTATTATTATTATTTTATTTTATTTTTTTGCTGGTTATTATTTTGAAGTCTGGAAGGACAGTGAGGAAGTCTTTTCTCTGTAAATTATTTTGGCCACATTCCAGGGGTAGGGAATGCCCAAGAGGGGTGGGGGAGGCGGGGGATAGGCTGGCCAGTCTGAAGGCCATGGCTTTCTGGGGGAGAGATTTTGCATCAGTTAAAGATATGTAAAGTGGATCCGGGGCCCCACCTACCCGAGCCATCACCATGAAGCTTAATTAGTGCTTGCAAAGTGCTCTGAGGCCTTGGCTGAGAGGCCTCGCATAGACTATCCTTATTAATCACTGCCACGCGGGGTGGCCTGTGGGGCAGCTGCCTCCATACCAGAACAATGGATGCAGCAGTTGAATTGTGATTTTGAAGAGCGGTCGTGATCCTCCTGATCAGCTGGCTCAAAAGCAGCTTAACTGGAGGAGGCAGGCCCGTCTGGGAGCCACTTCACTCACCTGGTCATTATCTCCATGCATTAGTCGAGGTGATAAAACCTCCCACCCCGCTGGGCAGGAATAATGGGAGGACTGTCAGGTACTGGTGGAGCGTCTCTTTTAATCCTGGTAACCAGGCTGTTCAGCCTTGCCAGGGTTGGCCTGGTGGGGAATCAGACAGGCTCTGTCATCAGGCTGGGTGTCTTTGGGCAAGTCCCTCAACCTCGCTGAGGCTCAGTTTCCTCATCTTGAAAGTGAGATAGTAATCATCTTACATTCTCCCTTATAGGATTCATGATATACTACATGAAAAGGCCTTGTAACTATTGAAATGATATCAACAGTAAGAGTAGTAATAATAATAGTAATAGCAGGCAAGGACACTACCCTGTGCCAGGCACCCTTCTAAACACATTCCCCAATTAGCCACTCAGTCCGGTTATAAGACGAGGAAGCACGGCACAGAGTCATGGTTCCCACCGCTGCTGAGCAATGGCACCGGGATGCAGGCCCAGGCTGTCTAGCTTCAAAGTCTGTTCTCTTCCCCACTCACTGATGCTGCCTTTATCACGATGGTCATTATACTCATTTTAGGAATAAGACTGTGTGCTTCATTATCATCATGACCACCATTATTACATGAGGCAAATGTACCAGCCAGTGTTCAGAGACTGGACCCGGAGGCTTCGGCACTGTGTCGGGCAGGGGGAGGGGTCCTTAGTCTCTTTGACCCTCTATCTTCCATAGGAAGGAAATAACCTTCTTGTTTTCAACATGAAGACCATGTAGGTGGATTTTATCACTCATCAAAACTCTGGCGGTATAAGGAAATGTGTAGGTAACAGGTTTTTAAGGAAAACAGTCATTAGATGCTAAAAGAGACTGAAAATGCAGCCCCACCCTGCCTCCTTCCTCAGGCTCTGCATTGAAGGGGACATTGTCCCCACATGTGGTAAGCAAGGGGCTACCTGTGGGTGATAGACTAGGAGGCCCCTGGTCCCCCAGGCTCTATTTTCCCTCTTGCACTGCCTGGTCCCCTAAAGAAAGGTTCCTGAAGCCAGGCCCAAACTCCTGAGGCTGGTTACTATGCTCAGTCCAGGTCTCAGAATTTCAGCCAGTCCCCACAGGAGCACCCTGGCTCAGGGCATCAACCCCGAGCTTCTCCCTGTCTCATTGGTGGCTAGAGCAGCACTGAGGCAATTTGCCCCAGGCCCACCTTGCCTCTCCTAAACCAGCCCAGGGGTGCGGCCCAGCATCCCTCACACCTCCAGGACTAAATGGCCCAACCAGATACTTGCTCTGCCACCAGCCTCCCCCTCTTTCCTTACCCCTCTCCCCCTTCCTGAGGCCCATTCCTACAAATAGATCAACCCGGGTCTGCTCTGTGTCCAGTTTTGCCTTCCTGCCACCCACTCTTCATTCTGCCCTTGGGCACCTCCTCAGCATCCTGCTCTCGTTCCATCACCCAATCCTCCCAAGGAGGATGCACCCAGGAGGCCTGTCCTAGATCTGGCTCGGGCATGGTTCCCTGCTTCAGACTCCTCATTTCCAAGAAAGACAAGGAACTCCAGTTTCACACCCATCTTTGGATGAACTCCAGACTAAGGTTCAGGGGACAGAGCCAGGTGCCGGTTGCTTTTTGGAATGAACAAAAGACTTTCCTAAGCCACCTCCCCTTTGAAATGGACTGTTCTATTTCAACATAGATTCCAAACTGGTTTGCAAGGTAACAAATGTGTGGCATATGGGGTGCTAGTATAGACTACCAAATGCAGAGTCCTCCTAAGCTGCCTGGAGGGGGGTGTGATGCCGACATAGATGTTATTGTTTGTCTTCCCCACTTGCCTTTTAGGGAACATGTTCCTATCAGGAAAGCAAGTCTCTCACCCCAGGAAAGATCTCAGCTTTAAAAAATTTAGCGCAATTCTTTTTATATCAGATGGTTATATTTAAAGTATTCAAAGGCCTCGATTTACATTGTCTTGGTTAAATTACTCATCACCAATTTCTCATCTACAACTTTTTTTTCATTTTATGAAGGTTCAATTTACAAAGAGAGTTTTATTTTTAGTTTTTCTCCAGCCAAGTAGGTACTCATTTATATTGTAGGCGTTTTAACCGTGCAGCCACCCGCCTGGATTAACAGTTGGCGAACATTTCCACCGTCTCTTCTGCTGGTCCACACGGTCAGCTGTGAACTGTGGGTGTGTGGGTGGGCATCTTTCTCCCACAAGAAAGCAAAACCCAACAGGCCAGAATGCATCTTGACTGACAGCCAGCACATGACAGAAGGAAGGAGGGAGACCCAACCCAATGCAAGAGTATGTTCTTCCACGGAGCAACATGATCTTATAAAAAATTGTTATTAGCCCTGGCTGGTTTGGCTCAGTGGATAGAGCATTGGCCTACGGACTGAAGAGTCCCGGGTTTGATTCCGGTCAAGGGCATATGCAAGGGTTGCGGGCTCGATCCCTGATAGGGGGCGTGCAGGAGGCAGCCAATCAATGGTTCTCTTTCACCATTGATGTTTCTCTCTCTCTCTCCCTCTCCCTTCCTCTCTGAAATCAATAAAAAAATATTTAAAAATTTTGTTATCAAGGTCTGCCATTTAGTGGGCACTTGATGCCTGCCAGACACGTGCTTACTGCATATGCCTTCAAAATAATTCTGCGATGTAGGTATCAGACCTATTCCTTGGCTGAAGAAACTATGGTTTAGAGAAAGTGTGACTTGGCATCTAGGTCTGTCTGATAGGATACCTCTATGGCAATATGTATGTGCTCATTTATTTATATCCCCACTTCATTCCAAACAGACTTTGAGGCAGCTCAGAGGAAGCTGTGTGATACAGCAAAACAACACAAATATTAACAGTGAGGAGGCATGTGAAGGGAGCTCAGAAGGTGCCAGATGTCTTGCAACACATGGGCTGCCCACTGGGCTCTGAGCTTCCTAGTAGCCAAAGCAAAGAAAGCCCAATCTCTTCCCCAATTGTTGGTATTGGTAGCATAAACACAAATCAAACACGGACTAAAGGCCCAAAGAAGCACAGTTTTTCCTAAGTTCAAGTCCAAAAACCAAACAAATGCCTCCCAAGTGACCTCTTAGGGAGGCCTGAGCAGAACAATAGAACAATCGCAGCGTCTCAGCAATCCCAGCACAGCATAGCCAGGGTGGCTGTGGATGGGGCCAGGAGCTGCGGGTCAGCCCACCCTCTCTCTCAGCTAAGTCATGGCAGCCCTGGGTTCCCCAAGTTGTATGCAGGTTTGATGGTGAGTACAGGAGGTGGAGAAGACAGGATCAGGAAGAGGGAGAAACTGACCCAGATTGTGGTTGAACCTGAGGCTTTAGTGTTCATCAGGGATCGTGGGAGCTGAGATGGCCCCTCGGAGTGGTCCCAAATGAAGCTAAGGGGCCTGGCCTTGCTGCCCCCTGCCCATCAGCCAGTCATTGGTCACAGGCCAACCTCTAGGAGGGGCTTAACCTTGAGGGAGGCAGTTTGCCTCTGCTGAGGACAATTCTCAGGGCGGGACACAGCTGTGAGGTTGTACCTAGGGGATGAATGTACCAGCCCTGAATCGAGGTTTGGGCAGCCATTACAAAGAGCTTTTGGGTGCGGTGTTTGTGAATGAGTGTCCCAGAAATCCACAGGCAGCTTTCCAGCCGTGGAGCTTTTGTGGGGACTGTGGCACGCTCCAAGGACACAGGCTTCCTTCCTGGCTTGGACAGGCAGGCCCTAGGGCCAGCCCAGGTGCCCCTGGAATAGAGCATTGCCTGTGCTCTGACACACCAGGTAGACAGGGCCCAGAGCCCCAAAGGTCTGCTCTTTTGAGCATGGGCAGCAATAATTCCGGCCTAGAAACTTAAAGGTCTGAGCAGAACAACAGGACAATTGCAGCCGTTGCCCACCTAAGGCACACCTACCTACAGAAGTGAAAGTCCAGCAAGCGCCTGGCTTTAGCAGTATTATTGCTTCCTGGTAAACCTGCCAAGATAAACTGTTTGCTAAGCATACAAGGAGGCAGAATGGGGAGGGGGGCGGGGAAGGGGATGAGTTGGGTGGTGCCATTCAGAGGAAACCTGCCAGGTTGAGGAGGAGACAATGGGCTTAGACTTGGACTTTGCAGTTTGTCCGTGACATGCTGGATGAGGTCAGGAGGGGTTGCAATGACTTGTGGAGGGAAGACGGGACAGGGAGTGTGGGCCTGGGACAGCTCAGGGTCTGAGGCCTCAGGGAGAGAGAGAGAGGCAGGGGACAGGGGGACACAGGAAGAGAGGAAGCACAGAGCTGAGGGAAGGGCTGGCTCTGAGCTGTGCCCGGGAGTGTTTTCATTCACAGCGAGGTATCCTCCCTGACCTGAGGCCAGCAGGAAGCAACTGGCACATGCCTGCTCACCAGGCACAGTGGCGACAGCAACCCTGTTACTTTCTTAATGGAGGTCTGGTCTCGGAGCCTCACGGAAGGCAGAATCCATAGCTCCATTCAGATCCCACTTGGTTCTGCCTGACCTCGCCTAGCTGCCTTCGCTGAGCAGATGTTGTCAGTTTGAATCTGATGCAATGAACTCTTTAAATAGCTACCCTAATGGATAATCAATCATTTCAGAGCTTTAATACTAAATCAGGCTGTTGGACACATTTGGGGGGAACGCTGCTGTATCTGAGCCCAAAGCTCCCCTTTCTCTTTTACTTTGCGAAGCAGAGCGTGTCACATTAAACACCTAATAGGCTAAGACAGATCTCTGTGACCTAAAAAAGGAAAAAAGCTGAAGAGGTACACTCTCCAAATTACCTAGGTAATTTATAGATCTTTTACATTAGGCTCGTCATCTGAAGAGTATAAAGGACAGCAAAACAGAGTTTCATGTTGATATTTAAAATAAGGGTCTGCTATAAATACGTTTTAAAGTCAAGACTAAAATAATATAAACACAGCAGCCGTGGTTACACTTTTCAGGTTACCCGAGCAGGGAGGAATTTTAACTAAGGAGTAAGATAGTTTCTATAGATAGATCTCCTAGAAACCCCCAAGAAGCCCACTTTGAACCTTCCATCCAGAGAAACAAGCCACAGCCTGACCTGCAGCCACTCCCTCTCAGCCACTCGAAGGTTCCCCCAGCTGTGAGCCCAGCCTCTAGGGACTACTCCCTGCTGCCTCCACCCCTGCACACTCTCCTCTCGGGGGGGCCCCCCTGACCCCGTGCTCTCCCGGTCACCTCTCTGCTGGCTCCTTAGGCTTCTCCATGGAGTCTGTTTCCTCAAACTCGAATGTCAGTGACTCCTGGAGTTTCTTCCTGGCCCTGGCCCTGTGCTCGCCCTGTGGGACCTTGTCCATTTTTTGGCTTCAGTTACCGGCCGGCACACAGGCATGCACATTTCTATCTCGGGCTTGACTCTCTCCCTAACTGTGCCCTTTTATGTCCCCTGCTCTCATGGGCAGGTCCACCTGAATGTCCCTCAGGCACCGCAGTTGCTACTCGTCCCAGTCTGACTCACCGTAGATGCCTAAATCCCTCCCCTCTCCCCCATCTCATTTCACCATCTGCCCAAGTGCCCAGGCCCACCTCTCCCTGAACCTCCATGTGGTACCAGAGTCATTATCTCCTGCATCCCTGCCACCATGTCCCTGAGGAACCAAGGCAACCTCGGACCCGGCCCTGCTGCCTCTAAGCCCTGCCCTGATGCAGCCCGTGTGACGTTTGTGGAACTCAAACGAGATGTGACTGCTGCCAGCCTCCCTCGTGCCCCCCCTGTTGACCAGACCCAGGCGCCGGGGCTCCCCCCTACAGAGTGTTGTACATGCCATTTCTTCTGTTCCGACTTGGACATGAATCGGGAAACAAATGCCAGCCCCCAGGCCCCGGGACGGCCACCAGGAAACCTGACCACCTCCCAGATCCCCTCCTCTGTCCACCAGTGGGCGGGCTGAGGTGAGAGAGACAGGCTGGGCCTCACAGAACTGAGCAGAGATGGAGCCTCCTTTGGCCAAAGAGGGGACACAGCTGTTCCTTATCTTCCCAAAGACACTCTTAAAAGATTTTCTCCAAGCTCTTAATTAATAAAGAGAGAAGCGAGGATTTTACTGTCCAGGCTGTGCTTTCAAACTACTCTATCATCCCCCCATTACTCGCTCAGCCTCACAGAAACAGTTATATTACCAAGTACCTTTTAAAAAACGTCCTCGTGATGGGGATGTCGCAGCTACTTGTTTATCTCCCAGCGGCAAGGACCTCACAGGTCACCCAAGTCCACGCACAGCAGAGCCTTATCGGCCAGGGGCCGGAGGTGGGGAAAGAGGCCAGAGCAGGGGACCTGCCTCCGGGCCGAGGTCTGGTGGGCACTCCTCAGAGCCAGCAGAGCCAGCCGGTCAAGCCAGACCTCAGCTGCCCGCCTCTCGGGTGGAAGTCACGGACGGGATGGTGGGGAAGGTTCTCGGTGTGGGAGGCGGAGGGGTCGTCCGGTTTTGCAGGACAGGGAACTGAGGCTCAGGAAAGTGAGGGCACTTGTTCTGGTCCCATGCTTGCTGGGCAGCAGCCGCTCAGAGGTTCTGATCCAGACCCGGTCTGCACAGCCCACGCGCAACCCATTGAACCTAAAAACAGGAATTGAACACACACTGGGGAGAAGAGAGGGGGTTATTATGAGCCGTTTCCAAAGAAGGAATAAATCCTGTTTTGGGATCCATTATATGCACTGCCACATTTTCATAACTAGCCTGGATTTCTCTGGGTCCACTTATCTTTTTATAGTTTGACCTTTACACAGGAAAAACCTCAATGGTTTTCCACTGTTTTGAATGAGCTGAAATGGATGTATTTTTCTTAATGATTAAAGAATGAAAAACAGCCTGTCACCAGGAGTAACTTTCCCTGGAAGAAGGGTTCACAAAACTACCTCGCGGGATGGGCTCTCGCAGCTGTTTATCTTCCGGCTGCAAGGACTCCACTGCCCAAGGTCTACCCACATGGACAGGGCTTCATCCTGGATTCAGGAGTGGGGAGAGTAACCCCACCCCGGCCCTCAGAGTTACCCAAACTCCAAAGGCCAGCACAGGAACGAGCGGCCCCACAGGGAGCTGATGGGTCACCACCTTCCAGGGCAGTGGTTCTCAACCTTGGCTGCACATTAGGATCACCTGGGAATCTTTTTAAAATCCTGATTTCTGGGCCTCATCCTCTGGAAATTCTGTTTCTTTGTTATGGGGTGGGGCCACAACATTAGTAACAAAGAAACAGAAATTTCTGGAGGATGAGGCCCAGAAATCAGGATTTTAAAAAGATTCCCAGGTGATTCTAATGTGCAGCCAAGGTTGAGAACCACTGTTCCAGGGCATCACCTGAGCTGAGCCCAGTGGGTCCACCTGTTGTCAGAGAGCAGGCATTGCACACAAGCACTCCGCCCAGAATTGGAGGGAAGTAGAGGGTGACATGAAAAAAGCATCCACAGCCCAGCTGGTGTGGTTCAGTGGTTGAGCTTCGACCTATGGACCAGGAGATCACGATTCAATTCCCAGTCAGGGCACATGCCTGGGTTTCTGGCTTGATTCCCAGTGGGGGGCGTGCAGGAGGCAGCCTATCAATGATTCTCTCTCATCATTGCTGTTTCTATCTCTCCCTTCCTCTCTCTCTAAAAAAAAGGTGAGTACATAGTAGGTGCTCAATAAACATGGTTCCGTTCCCTCTTCATGAACTGAAACTTTCCAAAGCACAACCTCCTGACATGTATCATACACGCCTCCTTAAGCAACATGGACGGAATATTATTTCACCCTGTCTTCCTAGCTGGGGGCTCCTATTTACAGAAATATGGCAATCATACAGTATCAGTCTTGAGTGGGAATCGGGAGCGTGCCCAGGCCAATTCCTCACCGTGATGATCTCACACATTTGAGATTTGCAGAGACGCTTACCTTGTGCTTTTTCTCTTGGTTTGGTTTTTATTTTATTGAAACCAAGTTACGTTTGTCAGAACCGTGTGTTAAATGAAAGCAGTTGGCTCTGAGTGAGGGCTTCGAGTCTCTCCTTACAAAACAAAGCATGCTGGAATCGGAGGTGCTGTGGCCGCCTTCGACGGCTTAGAGCTGCTTTCTGTTTACTTTTGGATTCCAGCTCTGCTTTCCTGATCTTAACCTTTATGTGTGTTTGGTGTTCGGTGGTTTGACCACTTGTAGGACTTGGCAGCTGTGGTCGGGTGCTGCGCTGAGGGCCCTCTGAGTACTGTCGTTAGTCCTCGTGAAGCTGAGTTGGGGGCTTGGCGGCCTCTTCGGGGCCTTCTCAGCCTTGATTCTCACACAGTCCTCAGGGGACAGGCAGGACTTGCCTGAACGCCCCACTTCTCACACAGCGTCAGGGAGGCCGTGAGGCTTGCTCGACTGGGGGGCTAAGCTCAGCCCCTCTCCTGTGCGTGTAAAACCTGTGTCAAGGTGGGAGAGGGAGCTGGTGGGCCCCTCGGCCTCCAGGGCACGACATTAACCACGGTAATCACCACCACAGCCTCCGTTAGCTCTGCGCCAGGCAATGGGCAGAACTGTGTGCACTTTACCTCAGGACCCCGAGATCTGGTGTTACTGAGGAACTGTTCAAACCCTTACTCGGGAGATGAATAAAACCGAGGTGCAGGGAGGAAACCTGACCTACCCCAAGCCTCTCACCCGGCATGAGAGCTGCTGCCATGTGTGCTCTCCTCACGTCGGACACAACTGCCCCAACACAGACCCAGCTCGGGCCAGACAGAGGGACCCACAGGGCCCTACCTTGGCCAATGGTGATGTCTTGTTCACAAATGCATCCTTCCTTTTGGCGGCTTGATGGCCCTCTGCCCTCACTGCACCCAACCCCCAGGCTCCCCGACCTCAGGAGCCTCCTTGAGACGCTGCCCACCTGGGCCCAGGGCTCCATTTCTCAGGAACGGCATTCTCTGCAGGGCAAACGATCCCTCTAGAGAGCGTTCCAACAAATGCTCAATGAAACACAAAGGGTCTTTAGAGCAGCACAGGAATCTGCACTGAGTAACTGAGGACAAAAGGCAGCTGCAAACCAGCTGGGAAAACACAGTGCCTGCTCCAACCCCACCCTGAAGCCTGCTGGGGGGACAGGTCAGCTTTCTCACTGCGGGTCCCACCCCCACCACCATCCCTCCCTCCCCGCCACCGCGCAGGGCCCACCTCCCACCCGCAGGACAGCTGACAGGGCCCAGCCCACAGCAGAGCCCCCGATGAGCACTCCATCCAAAGGGCCATGACAGGTCCCTCTAAAAAGAAGCCCAGCGTTAAAACTGTATTTATCCATCCAATGCTTCATAACTGCCCCCGGCCCCTGGGCAGGTCCATCCAGGGACTCTCCACCAAAAAAACTGGCAGATCTGGTTACTGTCATCCAGAGCTCCGAAAAGGCTCCCACTAAGTCTCGAGTGGTATTTGTCATTTTGTGGATATTTCCCCCCTTGTTAGTTTGTGGGTTATTTTCTTCCAACACTCACTGCGTGGCTCTAGTAGCAGGCAGACACCCAGAGAAGCCGAGAATCTGCCCCTACTCTCCTGACTTCTCAAACCAGGGGAGACAGAGCTACGGCTGAGTTCTTTTTGTGCAAAATGGACCAGGCACGGCCTAGGCAGACCAGAGAAACAGAACACCCGAGGATGCTGAACACCGGGGTCCTGGGCCGTGGCCTTGGCTTGCTCGCCACGGGAAGTGATTCACTCAGCAGTAATCTGATGGGATCGGAGCCACCCCGGTTTCACCCAGATTTTAGTGGATGTGTCTGTCATTGTCACCCAAGCCCAGCCTCTCACACAAAAATTTCAAAATCCATCTCTTCCTTTCTAAATATTTAGAAAACATCTCCCCCACTTCCCCAGAAGCTTCCTCCACCTCCCTTGCTTTTATAAAACCACAAATAAATACTCATGAATTGGTATCCTATGTCCACTTTAGTAGTTGAACCTGTGTTATTCTGTTTCCCTTTTCACCTGGGGTTACAGGAAGCTCAGACCTAAATTCAGAGCTTGGTCACAAAAGCTATTCTAATTAGAAAACTTGTATTCTCTTTTTTTACTGGGTTCTCATTTCCCAGTTCTATTTTACAGTAATACATCACTGTCATATCTTTTGTTATAAACCTTCACAAATATTTTTTGATAAGAGGAGGAGAATAAATGAAGTCAATTTTTAAAAGGAGTACTCTCAGAGTATGCTTTCAAAAGAGATTATTGATCATTTAAATTATCCTTGTCCAAGGAAGATGGCTTTCTTTAATTTATGCCAAGAGCAGGGTTTTCCGCATTTCCATGATACTGCCTCAGACGTGAATTTGGTAAATGGATGGGACAGTTCTCATTGCCAACGTTTTATTTTCCTTTAAATGCCCCGAGCAACCTATGTGTGAATCAATGCATCTTTCCAAGCTACAGTTATGGCTCAGCAATAATTATAATGTGCCTGAACCAGCCCTTCATATGTCCCCTTTAATCTTTCTTGATCCTTTTCTGGCCCCCACACCCCGATCTCCCTGAGAATGAACCTGAAGACCATATTAATGAGCGAACAGCCTGGAACACCCATCTGATTTTAGAAGCTGCCCTCCGGCGAGCCTTAAATCCTCAGCCTCCACCACCTGCCCCCGTGCCCTGATGTTCTGCCCTGAGCACCTTTCATTCCTACCAGCTGATTGTGTGCAGCAAATGTTTGTAAATGTCGGCGTGGCCCGTGTCTCCTCCACGCTACAGTGAGCTTCCGCCCCCTGAAACTGTGTTTTCTGAGTCTTTTGTGTCTCCTAATGGTGCCTGGAACATTTTGCACATGATAAGGAACTCAAATAAAATGAACAATAAGCGTCCCCAACCAGCTAGAGCTTTTTACGAGGCTCTCAATGAAAACACTGAACCGCGTCGACGTCTGATACAGGCAAACATCTGGAGATGCCAGTGGCAGATGCCCAATTATGCTGAGGCTGATGAATGGGCACGAAGTTATTTAGGGCTGGTGAGCATCTCTCAGCTGGGCCTGCTGCTACCGTGGCGACAGGCTTCCCCCTGCCCAGGGCACAGTCCTGGCAGGGAGAGGGCTGGGAAGGCTTGCTCATCCTCCCTCAGGCCAAGCCATCGCAGCTGACTGACACCAGGGTCTGCTGCCCTGTCCCCCAGGAAGAGGAGGGTGGGTTAGATTTATTTTCTCATTCACTTTTCCATTTCACAGAAATACCATGTTTTCCAGACGAAAGTGTTAATTATACCAGAGGCACCATCAAATGGCACTAAGTGATAACTAGATGTTAGGAGGTTGACATGTATATTGTTTCAAGCAGCTCCATGATTTATTATCTAATTTAGATAAACGGCAAATAGTGATATCATAATAGCCCCCTTTTATTCTGGTTTACGCCTCATTGTCTCTGGGTAGAGAATAAGAAATGAATCATCCAACAGGCTCCATGGGCTCTAGCATCAGACCTAAGAGACTTCGAATCCCAGCCCGGCTGCTGGCCAAGGGCAAGAGCTGTGACTGCTGGGTCTTCTCAGACCCTTTTCGAGCCTCAGGGCTGAGGCCTGGGTGAGGCAAGGCACAGGGCACTGTGTCGGCATGAAGGTCGTACTGCCGGTATTAGTTGTTGTTAAGTGCTGGGCGGAGGGAGAGGATGACTCTGATTTCCACCCTCAGGGTGGGGCCCAGCGGGGAGAGGCTAAGGCCTCCGTGTCAGCCTCTGAACTGTCCCCTCCGAGGAGGGGGAATGAAGCGGGGGTTTCACACGGAAGGGCTGTGCCTGGGGGGGGCGGAGGGTGCCATCGTGCGGCTGAGCTGGCATTCTCCAGGGCCCGTGTCATGTTTACTTACGGTTCTGAACGAGGAAAAGGGCTTTCAGGCCACACGCTTTACCCCAAGTCACCATTTTCATCTGCGTGCAGCTTGGTTCACTCATAAGGCCTCGCAGACAGAATGATTCTGTGCCTCGCCGCCGTGAGCGACACCTGGCCGGGCAGCGGCAGGGCCATGGGCACCGTGCAGTCCAGGCCAGTGGGACGGAAGATGCGGGGCGGCCGTGCGTCCCGAGGCTGCGACCCAGAACCTCGTCCAAACACCTGCCGTGGGAAAGAAACCCTGCAGTCCCCACCCACTGGTAGTGCCTTAGAAATAGGTCTTCACCCAAATGCTACAGATGCCACAGAAGATAAATCTCCAAAGTTAAACATCAAACCAGGAGGACAATCCCACACTCTGGGAGTTGCTAATATCAGGGGGAGAGCCAGCTTCTACCCCAGCGTGGCCCGCGGGGCCCTGAAGTCTGGACGCGTGACTAGGGTAACGGGACATTCAGGGCTGCCCCACTTCTGCTGCTGCCAGGATGGGGCCTCCCACACAGTGTCCAGGTCACTGGAGTGGCCCTGCCAAGTACTAGTACCCGTCCATTTCCTGCGGAAAGCTTTCTTTTCTATGTTATATTCTTGGAAACAGTGTCTTAGGCTGTTGTGACACCAGATTCTATACTGGGCAGGGCTGCAAACATGACCGGGGGCAGGGGCACGGGTGACTCCCGCCCTCCTCCCTGAGGGGACCCTGACTTGTCCCTGCAGTCTTGCTCCTGCCGGTTCCTTGCCAGACCCTCCGCTGCCCCACCCCCTGCACTCTCACCCTTGCCTTTGCTAAACTGTGGTCACGGGGATTCCAGGAGAAAGCGGAAACCAGGTGAGGTGCTGCGGCCTCACCAGGAAGGACTGGTGCTGCCTGCAAATTAAGTGCATGGGCTTTCCGACAGCTCTTCCCGGCCCTCTGCCTCCTGTGTCACCCTTCTAGCCACAGGCACTCTGTAAGTGCTGTCACAGAGAAGGGGGGCCTTCTCTTCGTGACAGGAAGATGGGGTGAAGGATTTCACAACCAGCCCAGCCCTGGTTTTTAAAGGAGTTGGGGTAAATTATCATGCAAACAATCAAACATCGGCAAGTCCATTCATTCCAAATGTTTGTTTTCCGTAAAGAATTAGGCTTGGAAAGAAATTAATCACACCAAATCCACTTCCAAAATGCTTACAGCTCCCATGATCACGAATAATGATTAGAAGAAAAGACTTAAAAATCCTGGATGTTGAGAGCTCATGTTTGGTATTTAACGGATTCAACCAGCCTTCCTGACACCAAGAAATAGCATCCCTCCAGGGCAGTGGCTCTGTCTTCCCGTTTTCAGGCATAAAGACAGAGGTAGTGGTGAGCCAGGGCACTTTTGTTTACCCGGAGCTCAGTTCCTACCTGCAACAAATTTGCACTGGTGTCTGCTATGAGCCAGGTGCTGTTCTGAGTGTCACAGATCCAACTGTGAGCAAAACAGACATAACCCCTGCCTTCATGGGGCTGTGCCTTCTAGTGCAGGCCGAAGGACAGGATGGAAATGCATAATGTGTTCAGTGGTGATGTTTTAGAAAGAAAAATGGAGCAGGATAAGGAGAGAGGGTGATGGAAGGAATGTTATTCTGTACAGAGTGATACAGGCTATTCCAAGGAGGTGACATTTAAGTAGGGACGTGAAGAAGTGAGCCACCTGGGCATTCGAGGGCAGAAAACTACAGAAGGAAAGGACCTGGGGTGGGAGGGGCATGGCACTTGGTGTACTGCACCCTGATACAGCGTCTACAAATCCACTCTCCAGCCTCAAGAGGGAAAACTAGCTCATCATCATTACAGAACAAAGCCTCCTCGCCAGCAAGTCAGCAGAGTTCCTCTCAGTCCTGATGAGCCATTCTCGCCTTTCTCAGCATCTTCCTGGAAGCCTCCTAATTCAGCACACTGACTTCCCAGGGGAGATGCATTCCAGCTGGGGGTTGCATTCCCGACTGAGATACCAGCATCCAATGAAGAAAGGCTCTGACCAGCCAGTGCCTTAAACACTCAGTCACCCCCCACAGTGCTCCATAATAGCCAGACCACTGGGGGGAAGCCCCACACCTTCACCACTAGCGTGCATGCGCCTCCACTGCCATCACTGACCTCACGGGATGGGGGGGGGAGGGGCGGGGGGGCGCCGGGGGCCACTCTGCGGGGCTCCTGCAGCCGGTGCCCCTGCAGCCGGTGCCAAGACGAAAAGCCTGACTGAATCATGATTCTGGCCCGAAGCTTGTCCTCAGGTTATGACAGATGTGCATGCCAGAATCATCTTAGCACCGGATGCAGCCCCACAAATTACTTTTGTTTTCCGGATCAGAGGAAGGTCACCAGCCAGCCCTGGTGCAGGAGAAAGGTGTCGGAGGAGCTCGCAGGCAAGTCTATGAGGCAGGCTCCTTAAGCTAAGGGAATCTCTGGAACATTGTTGGCTCCTAGTGGCCTTGGTGAGTTTGCAGAGAAGTGTCTACTGTGGGCCTGGGATCACTGTTGGTCAGCTAGGTTGGCAGTGGAAAAAGGAGGGGATAGAAACTTCAATCCAATCCAAAAGTAACAGATCCAGTCACCAGCACCCAGTAACCTGATTATGTGGCCTATGTGACTCCCAAACCACCAGTCAGAAGAGAAATTCTTTCCCACTCTGAACTGATCCTGTACAGGAGCTGAGAGTCTTACACCCTCAGGCACAGGAGGGTAGGAATGGCCAGCCCTGAATCTCCCAGCTTCACTTTGAACAGGGCAGCGTTGCGGTATCTCGGCACCTTTGTCAGGATTTGAAGGATGTGACCATGACAGGGTGAGGCTGCAGGTGTGCACACGGCCAGTCTGAAAGGTGCCCCCATCTGTGCTTGAAGCACAAGAGTGTGTGTACCTACAATATGGTACTGAAAACCTTTGTCTCTTCCACTAATTATTTTAAAAATATATGTTTTATTGATTTTTTACAGAGAGGAAGGGAGAGGGACAGAGAGTTAGGAACATCAATGAGAGAGAAACATCAATCAGCTGTCTCCTGCACACCCCCTACTGGGGATGTGCCCGCAACCAAGGTACATGCCCTTGACCGGAATCGAACCTGGGACCCTTCAGTCAGCAGGCCGACGCTCTATCCACTGAGCAAACCGGCCAGGGCCTAATTTTTTTTTAATGTCAGAAAGTGCAGGTTGATTTTTGTCTGAGTCTATTCCAACTGCCACTGTTTTCTAACTCATTGGACCAGCTTCTGTATCTTGATAAATGTTACTTGAAGCCACCATATTGAATTAGGAGCTGATTATATCTGATTTACCATCTAATAGGGTTAGGTCCATTTCCTGGGATATAGCAGAAGGGCCTGATGGTCCCCAAGCTGACCCATAATTACCTCTTAAAGTTAGAGCCCAAATGGGTCATGTCAACAAGGTCCCCAACTAAAGGGGGGACACCCCAACAGAGCTACATAGGACTAGACAAAAAGCACCATGATTTCTGGTACCTCAACAGAGCCCTTGACCCTCACCCAGGACCACATCACCCCTGATGCATGTATCTGAGGGTGGCCACTTGTGGAAGGCAGGAAGTGGGACCAAGAGGCTCTGTGGCAGGGTGGATTGAGAAGAGCTCTTGTTTCAGAGTCAGATGGACCTGGGTTCAAACCCCAGCTCCTCCACTGTGATCTTGGGCTGTAAGCTTTTCCTCTCTGGGCCTCAGTTTCCTCACCGATAAAATGGTGAAGACAGTAGTAGAGGGGCACTGCTGTGGTGTGAGTGGGGAGGTGTGATGACATCAGGAACCTGGCCTTAGCCCCATGGAGCCAGGGGCTTCAGAGCATCGAGGATGTCACTGACACACCCACTTGTAACGAGGTACTCCGCTCTGGCCATGGTCCCTACAGAAGCAATGCTGATGCCTGGCCACTGGCTGAGTCTTCCAGTGAAAGAGGACAGGTAACCCGGCAGTCAGGACAAAAAAACAGCTGACTGGGCCCAGTGGGTGTGGCTCAGTGGTTGAAGCAGGAGGTCACGGTTTGATTCCTGGTCAGGGCACATGCCTGGGTTGTGGGCTCGATCCCCAGGAGGGGGTATGCAGGAGGCAGGCTACTGAAGATTCTCTCTCATTGCTGATGTTTCTATCTCCCTCCCTCTCTGAAATCAATAAAAATATAAAAACAAACAAAACAAAACAAAAAAAGAAACAGCTGATTTGGCTTCAAGTCCTCTAAGAAGAATGGGGGCCACCACCACGCCCCCACATTGCAGTCAGCTGGCTCTGGGGGAGCCTGGACCTGGAGGATCCGTCTATGTCAGAGTCCCCAAGATGGGATGGTTGACACATAGCTCTCTGGACCCCATGGCACTAGAAGGGATCCCATCCAGTCCCATTCCCCTCCCTCCCAGGTAGCAACAGTGTTAGCAACAGTGTTGGGGGTGGGGCGGACACCAGGGACTAACATTCACAAATGAAGCAAGGAGGTGGCCGGATATGCCCCGGGGAAGTGGTCCCTCCTTCCTCGTCTCGCACCTCCACCCTGAACCCAGAGTAGGAGCCCTGGTGGTAGCAGAGGCCAGCAGGGCCTCAGCCTGCAGCCCAGCCAGGCCTGACTCTGAATCCTGAAGTGACCCAGAGGGACAGTTTATTCCTTCGGTGTTTGAATGACAGTCCGAGAGCTGTGAGGCACGGGGAGGGGCTCTGCGGGCCTGAGGAGCCCAAAGGATCTGCTCTCTTTGTTCAGAGCCAACAACTACAGGCTTAGTGTTTAAAAACGTCTGAGTCAACAGAGGGACTGTTTATCAATATTTAAAAACAGAAATGTAATTAGAGGCTGGCGAACCCCCAGAGCTCCTGGCCACGATGTCAAAGGCTTCCTTGACCCGGAGCCGGGAACAGCATGCACAGCGACCGCAGACACGGTCTGCCACAGTGTGCTCGGCCGCAAACCCCACGGACAGGCGCCCACCAGGGCTCATAATGGAGTCTGTGGCTAATGGAATGGCATTTCACATGTGTGCGCATGTTTTCATTCCTAGGTGGTTTTTCTTTCTAAACTTGGTAATATGGGCATTCTATTTTAAGAACACTAATTACTGCCCAATGTTAATGTAACTAATGTGAACAGAAAAGCCCAACTTTGAACTGAGGAAAGGAAACACAAGTAATTTATGGGGTAATTTTGTGTTCACGTCCCTCAAGATTGCCTGAGAACATGTGTCTAATGCATTTATTTCTGGTCAAGAGAAGTGAATAAGCAGCTTTTCGGTGGGTTCTGGAGAAGGAGGCGCTGGCTGGCCACATCTGCCTCAGAGACGCCGGCGCAGGCCACCTCAGGCCACCTCGGGCCAGGCTCCCTCCTCGGGCCTCAAAGAGGTAGTGTGAGGAAGGTAAAAATAGGGTGAGGGACTCAGCAACAGCTTTGACACATGGTTTTCTCATTCCCGGGACTGCCACATGCAGCCCTCCTTTTCCAGCTATTCTAAGTGAAAAAGAAATGAAGATTGTCCGAGAATGAAATAAAAACAGGGCTATATTTTAGCCACCTTTTCTGCATTCTTCCACCTTCTCCCAAGGGCTCCTTTTGGCTCCTCTTTCCACACCAAGCCCAAAGTGGGATGACCCCGAGGTTCTATCCTTGACCCCTTTTCTCCTCTGCCTGCCCTCCTTGAGAACGGACGCCTACAGCTGTGACTTTATCACGGGGTCCAAGTGGTCACAGCCCTGCATGCTCCAGGCACCTGCTCGCCTTTTGGACGTCACCTCCACCCCCCCCCCCCCCCCCCCCGCCACACACACACCCAGGGGGCTCTAGGCTGCTGGTACAAAGCCCAGTGGGTGTGCGATCAAGGGGAGGGGTGAGAGCTGTAGAACTGAGCCTTGGAGGATGGGTGCCAAGTGGACCGACCAGGAAGGGTGTTCCAGAGTCAGGGGACAGCAGGTGCAAAGACATGGAGGCGTGAAAGAGCATGGCATGTTCCAGGAAAGTGAGGGCTACAGGTTGGGCTGTCAGAACGAATGAGTAGGAGGAAGGGAAAGGCAGAATTGAGGCTGAGGAGGGCAGGGCCCCTTCTCCAAGGGCCCCCATGCCAGATAGGTGGGAAGATTTGTTCTGTGCTCAAAAGGAGGTCTGGAGGTGCTGGACCAGGGCGGAATGAACTCAGAGCTGCTCGTGTGGGAATCACAGGCCTGACATGGAGTGTGATGGAAGCGCTCAGAAGCAGGCCTGGTTACGGCAACCGTGCAGGAAGGGATGAGGCCAGGCAAGAGGGGAGCAGGGACTAGAAATGGATGCAGAGCTGCGAGGATTGGCCTTCATTCTGGATAAGACGGGGTGAGGGTGAGGGAGGGGCCAAAGACAGAGCAGGGAGGGCAGGCTGGTCAGCTGGGCCCAGGGAACCAGCTCCACCTCCCACCTCCCCTCTGCCACTTTCAGGCTCTCTCTCTTCTTTCTTTAACTGCCAACAATACGACACCAAATACTTTTCAATTGCTTAATGTAGTTCCTTGTTTTTAACCTATAAAGAATGAGTAAATTGAATGGTTTCTATTTCCTCCTCAAGCAGAAAAGCAAAGTTCCCTTCAGTCTCTCGTGTATATGAATGTCTAGATTTTTTTTCTTGATGAATTAAAAAAAAAAAAAAGACAATTCAGACTCCAGGATGAGGTTTAGTGAAATCCCTTCGGTGCCCTCCCCGCCCCTGAGAGAGCCTGGGGCTCCCTGGGGGACCCTGACAGGACTCTTTACCTGTGGGATCTTCGGATCTTCCTCACAGCCAGAGGGCATGTTCTTAAACCCTGGGATGATGACATTTTGATAAAGTTTTAAAAACCGATTTCACTTTGCAAGACAAACAGCTAATAAAATAGATTCTTTTTTGGTAACCACCCATACAGCAATCAATCTGTCACTGGAAGATTGTTTCCCGAGAGGTGTGAAATGAGGCCACTCTGGAGTTCTGTGGGAACAGAGAGCCCCCGGGAAGCCTTCCTTTCACCACCGAAAAGCAGGGAACCTCTGTGATTCAGAGCCCAGGAAAGACCCGGCTAATCAGCTGCTCAATCAATACCAACTTCTGGAAGGCAAGAAGGAGGCAGCTGTCCCATTGTTTACATGCCGCCCGGCCCATGTCTACCGTCACATCGTCACATCGTTTCTCTTCAGTTGCCTCTGTTAATTTTCAATTCCATCCCAATTGGGATGGGGAATGTGTTTCCCACACAGGCTTGCAGAGAGTGGGGGAGAGAGGAAGCTCTGCTGTGCTGTAGCCATTCAAGTAATAACTTAAAACAAAGGGTCATTTCGACACCACCAACAAAAGTCAAAGGACAAGCCTGGGTCATAAGACACCACCTGAGGCCACATCAGATAAAGAGAACTTCCCCTCACTCACTCTCTTCAGATCTGCTTGGTTGCCTCATGTTTTTCTACCTTTATTTTCCCTTAGTCATCATTTTCTCACTGCTTTAAAAAAAAAAGTCCCATTATGTTGTACATAGAACACAATTTCATCATCTTAAAGATGGACCAGAGATCTTAGTTACTCAGAACCTCCCTCAAAGCAGCTCTAACTGAAGAATTCTGCTACGTTAAACTTAGAAGGGAAGCAGGCTGCTGCAAGTACTGAACAGCAATGTCTGCACACAGTAGGCCCTCAATAAACGTCAATTGTTTTTAATGATGGAATCTTAAAAGCCTTAGGAACAAATAAGATGAACTGGGAGATAACTACTTTGAAATAAATAAATAACCTAATATCTCTAACAGAAACATATTAGAACACTGGTAAAACTATAAAAGAATTTTAAGACACCTGGAAGTAGTAGTTGGCATAACTAAAACAACAGAACGAAGAAATCCGTAATGTTGAGGATAAAATAAAACATCAAACCAGAAATGTAGACAAAGAAAACAAAATGAGGTTCAAATAACTGATTTGGAAATGGGAAATGGTATCACAGCCCTAAAATAAGAGAGAGAAATAAATGGAATGAGGCCTATGATGAGGGAAACATCAGGAAAGAAATAATACAAGAAAAGTTTTCAGAGATGAAAAAATAGCTCATCCTAGAACTAAACACATGGTATCTTTCAAGTTTAACTCTAAGGGAAAGAAGTAAGCATTTGCTAAATTTTTGAATGATAAATGATCTGGCAAGCTAAAGTAAAGGGAGATTTGTTATTTTGGTTTTTTGTTAATTATCACCCACCCGAGGATATTTTTTCCATTGATTTTTAAAGAGAGTGGAAGGAAGGGGGAGAGACAGAGAGAGAGAAACATCGATGTGAGAGAGACACATCAATTGATTGCTGGGATTGAGCCTGTAACCAAGGTACTTACACTTGACCAGAAGGGAACCCGTGACCCTTAGTCCATGGGCTGATGCTCTAACCACTGAGCGACCGGCTAGGGCATTATTTTGAAATTGGATAAAATGACAAGAGAGTTGGCATCATAAATAGTGAAGATAAGATGAACCTCAGGAAAAAATGTGCAATTCTAACCACATATCAGTTATGCTCCTAAACAAGACTTGCTCTGAACAAGTAGAAGAAAACTAAGTCATTTAAAAATTGGGGCAAATTTGTGCACAGTTATACTTTTTAAAAACAAAGGAGAATGTCTGACCTTTTATAAAAATGTAAAAGACAAAAGCTGATATAGCATGACACTGGAATTAGAATGAACCAATTGAAAAAGAAAGAATAATACATGATCTGAAATGTAATCACTCCGAAGACTTCACCTTCACTCTAATAACTCCCAAATCCTGATCCAGCCCAGTTCTCCTCTGAGTTCTAGGCCTGAATATCCCACGGTCATGTGGTCACATCTTATGCAAATTTCCCTCAACACCTGCCTTCCCTCACCTCACCCCTGGTTAGTGAGCAACTTCAGTGCCCATACAGTTGTCTGAGCTGGAAACCTCTCAATTCATTCCTGGTCCTTTCCATGCTCCTCAAGCCCCCCCCCCCCCCACCCCCCCCCCCCCCCCCCCCGCCCACCTCGATCTCATCCATCTGCATTCGTCTGCTGGGGCTGCCATAAAGAGAACCACAGGCTGGGTGGCTTAAACAACAGGAATTTACTTCCTTACAGTTCTGGAGGCTATAAGTCGAAGATCAAGCTTCGGGCCGATTTGGTTTCTGGTGCAATCTTTCTGGCTTGCAGTCTTCACATGGCCTTTCCTCCAGGGGTGTGTGAGGAGGTGGGAGCTCTCTGATGATTGATTTCAGAGAGGAAGGGAGAGGGAGAGATAGAACCATCAATGATGAGAAAGAATCATTGATCAGCTGCCTCCTGCAAGCCCCCTACTGGGGATCGAGCCTGCAACCTGGGCATGTGCCCTTGATCGGATTTGAACCTGGGACCCTTCAGTCTGCAGGCCGACACTCTATCCACTGAGCCAAACCAGCAAGGGCTCTCTGATGTCTTTCTTATAAGGATACTAATCCTATCAGATCATGGCTCCTCCCTTATGACCTCATTTCACCTTAATTTCTTTTTAGAGGCCCCATCTCCAAATACAGCCACACTGGGGGTTAGGGCTTCAACATATGAATGGGGGGTGGAGGGGGGCGGTGCTGGTGGTAGAGCTCCTCTCACCAGCCAATCCCTAGCAGTTACTCTGGGGTATTTCTTCACCCCACCTAAGGTCGTAACCAAATGCACACATCCATCTGAGCATCCCTGTCCAGCCATGCTTCTTCTCTTACCTTGGTTTTGGGGCTCAAGGGGCAACTCCTTCACCAGAGTTTAGTCAAGACCTTTCCCCAATGCCAGCAGCTGCTCCACACCCTCACCTCCAGGGACTTCTGCCACCCCAACCTAGTCTCAGATCTGCATGAAGTCTGCCCCTGACCTCAGCTGGAGGGCTGTGTGACTGCAAGTGTTACCAAACCTCTCTGGGCTTGAACTTTGCTGAAAGCAGCTGGCCCCAGCACCACCATGCAGATAAATCATCCTCGTAGGTGCCAGGCCCTTTGCAAACATTATTTCCAACCCCATAAAGTCTGTGTTATTATCCTTATTTCAAGAAAGTAGAAACTGAGGCTTGGAGAAATGCCTGGCCTGAGGCCATGACTTACTGGCCTCGGGAGCAGGCCGGTCCGACTCCACAGCTGTTTCTGCTGCCCAGGCAGTGTCTCGGGAGAGGCAGAGGCATCCAGGAACGTGGACCAAGCTCTGTGTGTCTGGGGACATGGACTCACTTGGAGCTGCACGTCCATCAGGGGTCAGCCCAGGTGCTGGTCTGTGGTCTAGGGGCCTGTGGGCTGGAGGCCCCTGGTGGACAAGCAGGCAGGCGCGTGCGTAGGACCATGGCTGGCTCTATGGACACTGCCTTGCTGTGCTGGGTACACGGCCCACTTTCCGTGCCCGCCCCCTCAGGCCTCCCGGCCCCACTCCCACTGCCTACTTAAGCAAGAGGCCCCGACTCCACTGGCTCAGGCACCGCCAGCTTCCAGAGTAGGAGAGCCGCGCTGCAGGCCTCGCGCCCGGGATGAAAGGTCCTTCTGTTTCACCAGTTCCTGCCGGTGCGTTTTGAATGATGCTGCTGAGCTGGGTGGTGGCGGGAGCTGATTCTGCTCACCTGGGAGGGGACGGAGCCGTGTGGCTGGCAGAGGGAGGCTCTGGTGGAATCTTTCCCATTTTAATCCCTGACTTGATGTGATCTTATTTTCAAAGAGGGGGGAAGGCTGTAGTTTGTGAAAGGACAGAGGAGAGCACATATCAAAACAAGGTCTGGCTCAGAATATCAACGATCTGACATGTAATTTTAATGTCCTGTAATTTTAAGGTTGTGGAGATTCCATTTCCCCTCAGGAACCCCTCCCTAAATAGTTAGTTCCTGTCATTTAATTCTAATTTTAAAAAACACACTGGGTATTTTTTCCAGAAGAGTTTGGTAAGGGAGCAAGGCTGGACAGCTAGAGGGGCCGGTTTGGGGGACAGTTGAGGGAATGTCCCGGACACACTCTCATTGAGATGAGGAGTGAGCAGAGGGCAGTGGAGCCAAGTCGCACAGGCCGGATGGCTCAGGAGAGGCCTGCCTCTTCCCAGGGGTTGCCAGCCTGTGGTCTGAGGTCAGGTGAGCCCAGCAAGAGGGTGAAGGACAGAGGTTCATGCAGGTTGCAACCCTGGCAGATGTTGCAGGGACAGGGACAGGACCTCCCCTGGAGGCCAGGACAGCAGCTACCCTCTGACCTCTCAGGAGGCTGGGCTACCAGGCTGTGGGTGAGAGAGACACCTACCTACAAGATGCTTAACTCAGAGGAAATAAGCCAGGGTGCCCACACTGAAGCAAGGGCCGTAGGGGAACACAGGTCACCTCGGGTAGAGCTAGGACCTCGGAGCTCCAACTTCCTTCTCCCTACCCTCACCTGGCAGCACCAAGTACCCATGCTCATTTGGTCCTGGCCGTGGCCATTCAAGACTTTGTAGTGACCCCCAGGATTACAGGGGAGGGGGCATCTGAGACTCACAGGTTAAATAACTCGCCCAACACCATTCGTGACTGGAACCCACGTGTCACGGGAGCTTTTCTGTATGGATTCCTAATCAGGAGGGCACCAACTGTTTGCCAAGTGAGGAGTCACTCCTTCCAGTCATTCTGCAAACATCTCTGGCTTGGGGGGCAGAGGGACTGGGACTCCAGTTTCAGATTCTTCTGAAACACTTAGTTTGGGTGACTTTACATAAAGAACAGGGAATGGTCCAGTGGGGAGCTGGGGTGGGAACAGTCTCCCTACCTGGGATGTGGGGTGGTTAGAGGGCTTTGGGCAGGAAGCAGAACTGGCTGGGGAAGGTGGAGAGCCAAGGAGCGCCGCCCGGGAGCCCTCGCCTGATGGGGGCTCAACTTCCAGGGCCTGAATCCAGGGATCAGGGCCAGGAGCTAAGATCGGCTGGAAAGTTGGGGTCTGGACTTAGGACTGGGCTAAAGAGCCTGCACTGTTTATCTGAAGCCAAAGGGCAAGCTCAGAGGGTTGCCTGGGGCCAGGAATCAGGGGGTGGGACCAGAAATCACGCAGGGCCGACACCTGAGGTCAGGGACCCAGCTAGAAGGGTGGGGCGGACCAGACAACAGGACCAGCCTAAGAGCCCCCAGTGGGGCACCAGTGACTTGGGCAGAGATCTCGGACTGAGTTTGTGAGTGATTCGGGAAGCTGATAGCAGCCCGCCCTGCCACCCCCCTCCACCTCCGCTGAGCCTCTCCTTCCGAGTCCTGTGTACTTCCCCTCCCTTATCTGCTGCCAAATCCCCCTAGTTCTTCCTCCCCACAGCCTTCCTCCCCCACCCCACCCTGTCCAGTCCTGGTAACCACTGTTCCCCCTCCTGGGCCTGGCTCAGTTTTCCCCCCACCCCAGGGGTCCCCTGGGGAGAGCTCTGGTTGTTCTGGCTTCACCTATCAGATCAAACCCAGGCCCCGCGGCAGGAGCTCTGAATTTGCCTCTCCCCTCCCCCACCCCACACGCTTCCGCCGCTGCCCGACCTGTCCAAGTCAGTCCCACAAACCTCCCTTCCCACCCTCTCTGGCTGCACTAAGTCCACGGGGACAGCGGGGCCCACACCCTCTCCTCAGCGACATGGAGGGTGCGGCAGTGCCTCCTGCAGCCCGGGCGGGGCCCCTGGGCCATTGTACCCGGCTCACCTGTGCCGGGCTGTTCTGCTGCGGGTTGAGCTCCAGCCGCCTCTATAAACCGCTCATCATCTCCTTTCAGGTCCCTGACCCCACAGTGACGTCCACTCTTCAGACAGAAGGAAAAGAAGGTCCCATCGGCCCAGCCTCAGGTAAGACAGGGGCTCCTTAAATAATGTTTTATTTAAGCGGTGCTGTGTGAGATTGCTTCAGAAAAGGTTCTGCTGCTGAGTTAAAAAGTCTGAAAACACAGCTCTGGGCTCAGCAATCAGACAGGCAGTTCGGTCCTATTCTGAAGCAGGCCTCCTGTGGAATACAGTGCCCGCAGAGAGGGTATGCCTGATACACCCAAGATGGAGAAAATACAAACTCCTACAATGCGTAAAAAAGGCATCGAGGCAGCACTTCACAAAAATGAAGGAATACAATTTAAGTATCCAGTAAAATGGAACCAGATATCACTGCCCAATAAACTTTTAAATTTTATTTTAAGGCTAAAAGCCAGAGCTGGTAGGGATGCTATGAAGCAGACACTCTCAAACCAGTTGGGTGGAGAGCAGTTTGGCAACAAATATCAGAAGCGTTAAAGTTTACCTGGTAGTTCTACTCTCGAATCCATCAATAATTCAAACTTCTAGGCCATTCTCAGGAATAAAAGCAGAAACTAGCAACACAGTGACCCCGACAATGGGGAACCTCAGTCCAGGAACCAGGACAGCAAGACCATTATAAAAACCTTCCCCCTCCCAAATGTTGGCAAATTAAATGTTTGGGGTTTTTTTTGGGGGGGGGGATGGGTGTTGCCAGGCTGGGGGTAGAGAGTTTTGAGGGCCCAAGGTGATGGTGACTGGAAGGAAGAACAGAAGAGGAGGTGGATGAGGCTGGCAGTCCACAGGGAGGGGGAAGATGATTGGGATCTTCACTAAGGCCTCAGGGGACTGGACAAAAGTGGTGAGGATCTTGTTTTGTGGAACTTGACCGGGAAGAACAAGCAGAACAAGGGAGATAGCGACCGGGTCTTTTGTACTCTTCCCTAGGAACTTGTCCTGGGTTAGGGATCTTGGTTCTGGACAGCGCTCATTTACATATTTTGAATATGTTTGCATATCATTTATATTCACCCTTGCTGAGAAAGGTAGAGAGGAAAGGGAAACTCGAGTCAGGTGACCTCATCAGTGTGAAGAGCACATTCTGCGAGGTGTGTGCTGTGTGACATCTGCTCAGATGTCCCCAAGAAATGGATCTGTTAGTTCTGCTTGTCTGATGCTCATTTCTAGTCTCCCTCACGTCGTTGCCATGGACTGCCTCATTGCTGTGCCCCGCCTCACAGGGACGGAGAAAGGAAAGGAGGGAGGGAATGAGTCTGAGGTCTTGAGCAGGCTGCTGGTACCAGAAAGCTGGGTTGCTAAAGCCACCCTGGCTGGACTCTAGGTTTGCTGGGGGCAGGGCTGACACTTGACAGTCAGTCATCCAGGTTCCTATTATCTGCCCACTATGTGCACAGCACACAGCTAGGATCAGGTGATGGGATGGAACACTTGAGTGCCTGCAAGAGGACACAGAATTAGAACTCAGATCTTGACTTTCCCAGGACTGGAGGTTGAAGTGATTGGGTGAGCACTTCACCCCCTACTCCCCGAGCTCCAAGGCTGCTGGTGTTGGCCATGTGGGCAGAGCCCCTGATCCTGCAGAGACACCCCATAGGGCCACACATAAGGCTCTCCCTCCTTTAGTTTTGAGGGAAGAAATAGACCAACACTGCTGGAGCCTCCTTTCCCTCAGTCCTGTTTCTAGCTGGGTAGAGCTGAAGGTATGAGGGGCTGGTCACCTTTGTGGTGTGCAGACTGCAAACATAATAAATGCATGAAAACTGCCATCTGTCCTGAGAGAAATGGCCTGCCTAAGCCAAGGCCCCTAGTCATCCCTGGGGCCATAGAGGAGGGGACTGGTGGGGTTTGGCGAAGAGACCATCACTGTGACTTCCAAACCTTAAGCCCCTCTGCTGAGGCCTTATCCCTTCACACAGATGAAGGTTGTGAGGGAACAGCCCCAGCAAAGGCATGGAAGACTAGGAGGGCATGGTGGGAACTGTGCAGGTCGGGGCCCTGGGATTCTAGAAGCAGGAGAGGCTGCTGGGTCTAGCCTGCCCTTTCCTACCCTTTCTTCCCTGCCACATGCATCTTCCTGGGGGCAGCTGGGGCCACTGAAGAGTTTAACGGGGGAGCAACGTGGTCCAACGTGGAGCATAGAAAGATCCTACCAGCTTCCAGGTGGGCCACAGGGCGGGGGGAGGCCAGCTCAGGGAGACCAGGTGGTGGCTGTTGCAGTATGTCGGTGGGATGGTGAGGCTGGGCCTGGGCCTGGCAGGACCTGGGAATGGAGACAAGGGGTTAGGGAGGCAGAACAGTGGGCTGGTGAGCGGAGGCAGGGCATGGAGGACTGCTCAGGAGACAGAGCAGGTGTTGGAGAAGTGGGAGAAGGAGAATGAACTTTTAGGGGGAGATGAAGAGCTGTCCATCAAACTCATGAGGTCAGAGATTAGGACAGACACCTTGGCTGGCTGTCATCTGGAAACAGGTGACTCAAAAGGGGTCAACAGAGAAAAGAGAGAAGACGCAAGGGAAGGTCCAGCTCCTGAAGGGTGTGCAGGGGAAGAGGGGGCGAGGGGCTCTGAGAAGGAGCAGTCTCATGTGCAAGAAGGGAACAAGAAGGAGGAGAGACAGATAAGAATCAAGCAGCTTAAGCCTCCTGTTGGGCCTATTTCTTAAAGCAAATCTGGTTGAAACTGAACAGACTGGTTTCTCATTGACGCTGACCTCTGTTCTGTTAATTTTCTTTCCAAAACTTTACCGGACACCCTGTCCACCTTCTGTCTAGCAGTGGGGGTGATGCAGGTAGCCTCAAGTTGGGTGTCTGCCAAGACCCCCAGCCAGCCAGAGGGTCACTCGGTCCTCCCAGAGCGCAAGACATGGGCCCAGCCGGCCTGCTAGGCTCTGAGCTATAGCTTGCTGTGGCTCTGAGCCCATGGCCTGCTTGAGGCTAGCTGGGTCTGTATGGTGCAGGTGAGATGCTAAGCAGACATTTTAAGCATTTAAGTTAAACCCAACTAGGGATAAACTATGTCAGTGTGTCAGATCCTCCTCTCAGGCCTATTTCCCACGGCTACTCCCCTGTCCCACCCCCAGTCTCTTCCTGGCCTGCAGTCTGGGATCTAGCAGTCAGGACGCCCTGAGTGACTCTGCCTCCCTAGTGCCCTTTCTCAGCTCTCTGAGACCTCCTTCCCTTGCTCACTACTGGCTTCACCTGCCACCTACCACTTCCCTGTCTCCATACCCTAGGACAGGGGTGGGGAACATCCGTATAAGACCTGCAAAATCATTTGGTCTGGCCCTGCCAAGACATTAGGGATCAGTTAATTAAATGTCTGACCAAACATAGCAGGCTAATTTTTAGGTTGATAATTTTGTTTGGCCTGCAAATGATGTTATACATACCCAAATGGCCCTTGGCAGAAAAAAGGTTCCCCACCCTTGCTCTAAGAGGACCCCCCACACTCAAATATGCACGCCTAGAAAGCAAAGGCCCCGCCCCCAGAGATTCTTGGCCCTCGCTGTGCAATACCCCTTGCAATCTCAGTGTTGCATCTGTCTCATAAGAGATGTACCCTGAGCACCCCCTGCCTCCCAGCCTACCAGCTGCTGCCCGGCCCTTCCCCTCGCCAGCCCTGGCACGCACCTGTCAGCCAGAAGATCCGGCTGTGTCTGACCACGCCCCGCCTCCCAGGGCTGACCCCAGACTATCAGGCATGGGCTGTTGGCTCCATCTCAAGATACAGTCCACCTCAGTCCAGCCTTGCAGGCCCTGCTTGGCCCCTGTGGCCAAGCCCATACACAGATCTCTGGCAGAAGTTTCTAATGGATTTACTTCCCCATGTTTACAGGTTTACTTTGCTACCTATATCATCAGCCACGGCAGAAACAGTTTCCACTAAAAATTAAAAGATTAAGGCTCAGTTCCCCTGAGGCCTCATGGTCCCAAGGACCATGGGCACAAAGCAGGAGCTGACTTCTCAGTCCACACATTGAGGTGTTGGAAGGAGAGAGCCTCCCACCTGGTCTGGATTCAAGGCAGAGGAACCTCATTATTACCATTTAACAATGAAGATCTTTCTCAAAGAGGGTCGGATCTGAAGGGTGATCCTGGGAAACGGAGAGCTGTCCATCAGGAAGGCTTGTTTTTGGTAAATGGGCTGATCAAATGCCAAATCGGAAGCCTTCCTCTGTGGGTCAGGATAGGACAGGTTCTGCTGTGGCTTATCATCACAGGTTTTCTTCTCTCTAACTGCACGGGGCTTAGCAGGGGTCCTGCTCCGGGCCTCCTCAACCTGGGACCCAGGCTGACAGAGCAGCCACCACCTCAAACACTGCGGATGCATGTGGCAGAGGGGAGCTCTGGAAGGTCTCACACCTGCTGTTCAGTACGCAGGCCCAGCAGTGACCCGTACCACTTCTACTCACAGCTCACTGGTCAGAGCTGTCACATGATCTACCCAACCACAAGGGGACCAGGAAGTGCAATCCTGCCTCCTGCTTGAAAGCAGACGTCAGCTGCTCTAGGGACCAGGGAAAGTGGGGAAAGCGTCCTGTCCAAGGCTTGGAGGCAGATGTGAACAAGAAAGGACAAGGCTACCCAGAACTTCACAAAGGCAAAGCGTGCTTATTCTTTTAAAGTAATCACTCCTGAATGAAGAGGTGTCACTGTCTTCATTAGCATGTCTATACCAGCAATTTGGGGACACATAACCTCCTTAACTAGAGCCAAGAGATCTTGTCACCCTTTTCAGAGTAGGATTCAACAGCCAAGAGCAGGTATTGACAGGCCTACCACTACCAGAGGGGCAGAGCTGAATTGGAACCCAGAGCCTCAGAAGGCCCTTGGAAACAGGTTGGGTGGCAGAAATTAGATGGAACTTGGGGTACTCGACCCAGCATCTCTCCCCCACTGACGGACACATGACTAATTCACAGTCTTATGCAGATGAGGCTCTAAGTCTCACCGCTGTAGGCAGCAGACTCCATCAGCCTCCAATCCTCTCCAGTTATACATTCTGGTGCAGGACCTGGCCCAAAGGCAGGTTGGAGGCCTCCCCAAGCAAGCAGGTTTGGCCTGAGCTGGAGCATCCTTTCTTAAGGGGAGGTGGTCTTCTGGCTGGTTCTCTCAGAGCCGAGGGCTCCTGTGGTACCCTGTGCAGAGGGAGGACCTCAGTATAGCGGTGGCCCAGGGTCCAAGATCTCTGAAAGGTCCAAAGACAAGGGCCTCAGCTCTCAGTGGTGAGCGAGATCCGTTCTCGGCCCAGAAATCTGGCCCTTAGCCCAGCCACCCAGGTTTGCAGCGAGGGTTGGTGAGATGCCATCATCTGATTTTATTTACTCACTAGAGGCCCGGTGCATGAATTTGTGCATGGGTGGGGTCCGGCCGGTCCACTCCGATTGGGGTGGCGGAGGCCAACTGAGGATGGGGCCAGCCGGGAGGAGAGGCTGCGGCCAGCCCTGAACCCTGGTCGAACTCCCGGTTGAACTCCCAGTCAAGGGGACAATTTACACATTAGCCTTTTATTATATAGGATTCGCACGGATTTGCTTTTTAATCTCTGCATAAATCCTCCTGGAGGACTCAGTTTGTTAAAATGTTCTTTGCAGAGAAAATGTAAGGCTGACTGTGAAATGATTCCCTTCAGAAGAATGTAGCAAGTCTGTTCTGTTTTAGGAAGGTTTGTTGTCTTCATCTGTGTTCTCTGGTGCCTTGAAATGCCTACACACCACTCAGCCGGCCAATCCATTCCGGGAGGAAACACTGAGCTTGAAACACAGCTGAACACCGGGTCTGCAACAGTCATACCATTTGTGTGGACTTGTATTTAAAGTTCTACTCCCACAGAAAGTATGTTGTCATTTCTTCTTTGGCAAAGGACGTTCCAAGCCTTGTTCAGCTCATGAACCATTAACATCAGCCCTCATGTCAGGGAAGCGGGGACGTGGCTGGAACAGAGGCCTCACCCCGAGAAGCAAGATTCCTCCTGGTCTCCATCCCTGAGGAGGTCTCCCTGAGGGAGGAGGTGGCACTGGCTGGCTGGGACACGCTGGGGGCTGGCACTCAGTCAGCCATGCAGCACATGCCACAGAGCTCACCTGAGGAGGGGACGTGACCTGTGGGGGGAGTTCCAGGATCCCCTACTTAGGGCTCTTGGTGAGGCTCAGTTCAGGCACAGACCCCAGCACCTGGGGGTCTCAGAGCACCTGAGGCCAGAGGCCACGCCCATCTAGATGCCCAGCTGTTGGCATGTGGCCTCCTGGTTTGAGCCTCACTTAGAGATGTTGAAGCCTCCTCTCCAGTGGTTGCACTGCCAGCCCCAGTCCTGCCCTGGAGCTGCCTTGTCAGTGCTCAGATGGAGAAGACCCTGGGAACAGTGATCGCAGACCTGATTTTCACCATGGAGGAGGCCCCACCCCGTTTCCCCACCGGGGCTCAGCCTCCCTGAGAGCACAGGGCTGGTGGGAGCCCTATGGGCTTCAGCTTCCGGCAGACTCTCAACCGACAGATCTGGCTGCAGACAGGCTCCTGAGTATAGGACAAGGGTCCGTGGGAAGGAGAGATGCTGCTCCAAACGGCTCAGGTGTGGACTCAGGTGCCAGCCACCATCCAGCCTGTCCTTAATGACCCCCTTTTCAGTCACCAATAGGTGATTCTGGAATAGCAAGCAGTAGAGGGTAGGGTGGTCAGATCTTCAAGCTCAGCCCCCTCCTGTGTTGGAGCCCATACTCTGAGGCAGCCGCCCCATGTCACTGCAGCACAAGGTCCTAAACCCAGGGGTGCTGCTATTTTCAACGTTAGGTTGGTTCCGGCATCCCTCGCACATATGCCTCCAACCTGGCTTGAGATTTGCTTTCCAGTCACGTAAGAATCAGCTTAATCTGCTTTCTGAGTTCTGACATGGAAATGCCGAGGCTGGCTGACTGAAGGAGTGCACGGAGCTGCGCGCAGCCTGTTCCTATTCTCAGAAACCACATGATGCATTAATAGCTCCCATGGAAAGTTTCTCTGAAAATTTTATAGCCCCTTTGCCTGCACCTGGCTTCTGCGGGGGCCTGGGACTTGGGCTTGCACAAGCAGCCCACGACAGACAGTTCTACCAAAGATGGAGGCCCCAACATGCCCTGCACCCCCCTTGCCCCTCAACTGGGATAGCAGGGTGCCCTCTTTGTCAAAGCAAATGACCATATAAGGAGGAAACCTGAAGGCTCCAGCTGTATCTTGGGAGCCTTTGCAGCCAGACTAGTAATAAAAATATTACTAGAGATGTGGTAGGCACTGTGTTAAGCGCAGCACATGCATCGTCCCTAACTGCCCTGAGACAGTGTTCTTACACATGCTTATGAGATGAGGACACCACAGCTCAGAGGGCTAGTTAAGAGTGTGTCCAGCCCTAACCGGTTTGGCTCAGTGGATAGAGCGTGGGACTGCAGACTGAAGGGTCCCAGGTTCGATTCCGGTCAAGGGCATGTACCTGGGTTGCAGGCAAATCTCCAGTAGGGGGTGTGCAGGAGGCAGCTGATCGATGTTTCTCTCATCGATGTTTCTAACTCTCTATCCCTCTCCCTTCCTCTCTGTAAAAATAAATAAAATATATTTTATAAAAAGAAAAGAAAGGAGTGTGTCCAATATTCAGGGACCTGACCCCGTCACATCTGACACCTGACTTAGTGTTCAAAATGGCTGCACTGCTGTCTCCGGAGCGATGCTCACGGAGCACAAACCAGGACACCAGGTGTTGAAGGGCCTTCCAGGACTCAGGAGGGGGCCCCTCTTTGTCCTGTGGGCAGGCCAGGTTGTGCCACAGGAGGTTTTCACAGGGATAGAACTGATAAGAATTGAGTTTTAGACATGAGCTTGTAGACAGGATCCCTTTGGTGGTGACAGAAAAGCAACTCAAAGTGACTAGAGCAAATAAAAGGGTAATTTGTTGACTTGTTAACTAGAAAGTCTAGGAGTTGTGTTGGCTTCAGGCAGAGGGAAATTGGAGTTCAAAGATGTCACCATGGCTTGGCTTCTCTCCTTCCAGCCCTAATGCTTTTCCATCTCAAGGAAGGTTCCAGAAGCTTCAGGTTCTTAGTGCTTCCATCTCAGAGAAAATGCTGAGGGGTCCAGTAAGAGTTCTATGGAGAGCTTGGGTCATATGACTCTTCAGCTTGAGGTCAGGGGGCTGTGGTGCCGATTGGCCTGGTGTAGCTCACTGCCCTCTCCTTGGATTGGAGTGGGGCTGACAAAAGTGGGTCTGCCACAACCAGAGAGGTGGAGCAGGCTAGGACTTGGGCCTGTGTTGGTGCCTGAGACTCCACTGGAAGCTCCCAGGCTGGGGGGAGGAGGGGGATGGCCTGATGTGCAAACAGACACGTGCCTGATTAGAGGGATAGTGGGACTGTGCATAGGAGGGGTAGGGAGGCGAGGGAGGGCTTCAAGGAAGGGGAGGCAGGTGCTTTGGCTGTAGATGAGTGATAGGCATTTACAGGCACAGCTGTGTCGGTGGGAATCCCACTATGGCACACATGCCGTGCCAGACCCCCAGACCCAGTTCTGCTTCTGGGATGTGGCTTTCAGGGACTAACCTGGATTTGTCTGACACCCGTCACTCAGAAAGGCTCCTCTCGGTCGGTCGTTCTTTCTGATCTCCCAGCTACGAGTTGACTTCAAGTTTCAGCAGCTCAGAGCTCACGTTGCCATGCCAACCCCTCCCCTGCAGGCATCCAGGCAGAAATGGGCCGGCCCCATCTCAGGGCTGCCAGCCGATGTGAGCACATTCTAGTAATTGGATTGGAGCAATCCTCTCAGCCTTTCCTGCGGAAACCTCGGGCTTGGCCCAGCTCCTGCTAGACCTGAGCCTGTGGATACAAAGAGGATGGGAGGTGCTTCAGGACTCCCAGCCCTGATGCTCAATGGAAGGCTCCATGGGGACCAGATGGAAGGGGCATGAAGGAGGGACATGCCCCATCCTAGCCTCACATGAGAAAGCTCCCGACCCTCATCAACTTCCCAGAAGTTCTCCAAGGCTCAGAGATCCCAAAAGATGATGCGGGCTTCGTCAGAGGGGCTGGGGCTGGCCTCCACCAGCAGAGCTGAGGGCTTGCTCACTTTCCACTGCAAAAGACATTCAAATTCAAGTCAGCACCCACCCAGGACCCTTTAGCCTCTGCAGCAGGTCTATGCACCAGCATGCATGCCAGGCCCATCTCCCAGGAAGATGGGAAAAGGAATGCTGTCTTGGTGCCAGTGATACTTGGCTAGGAGTAGAGGTCCTGTCCACTGCAGCTTGCCCACAAAGGCTGTTGGGGACCCACCCTCCCCTCCATCAACACCCAAACAGGCCCCTCTCCTGAGGATGCCCTCCCCAGGGGATGTCAGAGCAGCTTCTTTGCCACTGCTACTGGCTGCCGGGCCCTGGAGCCCTCTGAACAGTCCACCACCCCCCCTCCCACGCTGTGGTGGCTGCACAGGTTAGCAACAAGGTGTCTCAGGGCTGACAGGTCACTGTAGGTCATCAGTAGCCCCACAGGAGCAACTGCACTGTGGAACTGCTTGCTGTCGATGCCTCATGCCTGCCCCAGAGTGAGTGGGCCTGTGACCTCCCGGGCCCTGCCCATGTCCTAAACCAAGCACTTTTCCTCTCCCTTCTAGATTTAGGGTCATCTGGGCTCCCAAACCTCCCTCAGCCAGTTCCCCTTCCACCTGGTCAACCTGCAAACTATGGTGCTCTCTGTCAGTCCTTGCTGCAGGGAGTAGAACAAGTTAGCAAAGGTCAGGGGCTCCAACCTAAACAGGGTGGACAGCATCTTTGAGGACCTGAAGGCCCTTTGGGTCAGTCAGGGGCCTGAGAGTTCAGCAGGTGGGCTCAGGCTCCCCCCAGACCAGCGCACAGACCATCTGGTACTGCCTTCAAACTACTGAATCCACAGGCTGGAGAGCAAACAGGGCACATGGGCCAACCTCAGGGGAGGAGAGGCCAAGGAGGTGCAACAAGGGCTAGGGAGTGGGGAAGGAAACAGGGCCAGCCATCTTAGTGGCCTGTCCAGCTTTCATCCTCATGATCGCTTAATAGCCCTGGGAGACAGGGATCGCCACCATCATGGCATAGACGACAAGACAGGGGCTCAGCAAGCCTGACTCCCATGCCAGGATTTCCTTCAGGTCAGCCTGAACCTGGAGCCCAAGCTGAGTGTGCAGCAATGGAGCAGGGATGAGGGATAAGGGGTGAGTCTGGGGCCTCCAGTTATAGGACGGAGAGGTTGCCCTCTGTTGAGCACTGTATAGCGCTTCCCTCCTGCGCCCTCCCCCGCCCCCCCGCCCACCATCACCACCACTGGGACCCCAGCCCAGTACTGAGACTGTAGTGTTGGGACTGAGGCCATCCCGAGCAACCCTGGAAGCCACACACCAGGATTCATAAGGGATAAGCCTAGGGGTCATTGTCAGCTTTACAACAGGCATCTGAAAGAACCCAGCCTGTGGGGGCGAGCTGTGACAGCTCAGCACACATGGCCTTCGAGGGATCTGTCAGCCCCATCAGATAGCCATGGTGGACTTCACTCGGCAAACGTGCAGCCCAGGACAGGCACGCAGAGAACCAACGCACGGGGGAGAGGAAGGTGTTCTCCCGGAGACGGAGCCTGGGCTGGGCCGCCCACAGTGTCCCACCAGGCCAAGAGCACAGGCAAGGGCAAGGGCCCCGACAGGGGTGCAGGCTGGGTGCCTGTGGGCCCGCATCCTGCCCTGCCGCCCTGCGAGGACTCCGGGGCTCACAGAGAGGTTGCCAGTCTCCAGTATTTAACTCTCACTCTCCTCTTTCATGGGGAAAGTATAGATCAGACTAATTAATGTGCTGTTGTTTGTTTGCCCTCCTTTCATTTCACTGAGACAAAATAACCACAGAGCTTTAGAAACCAGCTCCATCGGTGGCAAGCCCTTTTGTGTCGCCTGCGTCAGCAGCTCCTGGGGTACATGCAGGGGCTGCCGGTGGGAGAAGGGCAGGTGGGCAGCTCCTTCTAGCCAGGGCACTGCTGAAGGGCAGCAGAGGAGGGGCTCTGGGCAGGGGACCCAGGGCAGCCGCGAAGGGTTAGGATGGAGGCGGGAAGGGCTGGGATGCTCGGATCTGCCACATCTCAGAGGGCTGCCATGGTGGTCAGCATACCTATTGGCTCCCTGGGCCACCTAACCCAACGATACCTGAGTGGGGACCACAAACATTCCGATGACCAGCCCAGGGGAGGCAGGAAGATCAGGCCTGGCCACTCACTGTCACTATAGGCAGGGCTGGGAGGAACCTGCCCAGAGTGTTTCTAGGGCCAGAGCAGGAGGACATAGGACAGCTGAATAGGGAGACACACACACACACACACACACAGTCCTGTCCCAGCTAAAACCAAACACCAACCCTGATTAGCCAGTGTTGGGGACGAGCCCCACGGAGAACAGAAGGGACTTCACTCAGGAAGCCTTTTATAAGCAAGGCCACATTCACCTCTAACCTGAGGACCACGGGCCAGTTTGCTTACAGGGCGATGTGGCATAGACAGAACAGACCCTCTCCTCCTCCCAGATCCTTCCTCCAGAACTGTCCTCAGCCAGGGCTCAGCCAAGCTCGAGTCCTCACACAATGTGACAGTGCCCCTCGAGGCAGACAAGCCCGCCTGGGAAAGCCAGGATGGGTGGCAACATGGACAGACCCCACCTCTAGGGCAGAAGTGGGGCCGGGCTGGTGAGACAGAACACGACCCCCCAGCTGATCTGGTGACGAAAACTCTGGGTTATGCTCCTACAAGCTTCACCACAGCCTCATCACTATGGGTCCCCAGAGGCTGGGTAAACACCCCACATTCTTGTCTGCATAGATTTCACATTCAGCACAATAAATGCACCTGGTGGCCTCGCCCGGGCAGAGCCCTGGTGTCTGCTCTGAGACAGGGGCCAGGGTAGACTCACTCCAGCAGCTTTGGCCTCCGCTGGGCCCAGGAGCTGTATCTTGGGAGCTTAAAGGAGAAGCTTGGGCCAGACCCTCAAGGCCCCAGGGGGCTTCTCCAAAGTTGCAGGGACCATCAGGGTCCCTTGTAACCTGGTAACTCTGACCATTCTGGATGTTAGTAGAGTCCAGGCTGGGCCTGGACCCCCGCCAGGTGGGGATTTTTGCTGGGGGTCAGTGGGAGTGAAATGCAGAAGTGGTCTGATGCTGTAGGATGAGTACAGTGAGAGCCTGGTTGTGGGGAGCCTTCCCTCGGGGGTCCTGCCAGCCACACAGCCCTGCACCCCAGGACTCTAACCGCTTTTCTCTGTGGTTTGTTCCCTCTTCGTTCTGACCTGGTGGCCGCTCGATGAGGCTCCTCCCAGGCTCACCCCAGCTGCTCTGGGCCAGTGTCAGGTCCAGGTACCCTCTAGGATCCCCAACCTGCCTCCTCAGCACTCACAAAGCTGTGCTCCTCTGAAATCCTGGGCTAGATTTCAAGCAATTAGGTTATAAGATTGAGATGGTCAGCCAGAGACAGTCACATCACCAAGCTGTATACTCCAAGAAAACCTAACACACACAGGCCAAAGAAGTGTGCCGGGACAGCTCCCAGCCCCAGACACCCCGTGAGCAGCTAGCTCCCGTCTAGTCCTGGGAACAGTCCTTCTCGTGCCAGAGGAAGCAGGAATGGGGTAAACAGGGACAACAGCCCCAGCACCCAATCTGCTCCCCTAAAAGCTAATAAAAGCTCTCTTCTCTCTGTGCTGCAGGTTCTCCAGCAGGCCTTGGTGGCCTAGCATGGCCCACTGAGGTGAACCATGACTGGCTGGCCAACACTCGCCACCAACCATCCCAAATCACCTCTCACCAGGACGTGACCCCTCCTCCTGCTGTCCCCCACTCACCCACCCCACCCAGGAACGTGCCTGTGTTGCCACGGACACCATGTAGTAGGGCCGGCCGCGGCACCCAGTGAGCTGCGATGGTTTTGTACACGACCCCCTTTTCCAATAGCTGTCTGTCTGCCCTGCACGCCGTGTCCTGGTACCTCATCTTCCCATGCTACTGGCTGCTGGACCAGCTTCTGGCCTTGTTCACGCCTGCGCCCTGTCAGAAGAACCAGCTGCTCTGCATCGTGCTCTTCATGCCCATCTACCTGGGCTTCCTGGTCACCTCACTGCCCTTCGCGTTTCTTGGGTTCCTCTTCTGGTGCCCCCTGCAGTGTGCCCGCCGGCCCTACGTCTACTCCCGGCTGGAGGACAAGGGCCCGGCTGGCGGGGCAGCCCTACTCCGTGAATGGAAGGGGACGGGTCCTGGCAAAAGCTTCTGCTTTGCCACGGCCAACGTCTGCCTCCTCCCCGAGTCGCTGGCCAGGCACAACAACGTTTATAAAACCCAAGTACGGGCCAAAGAGATCGGGCACAGAATCCGCAATGGGGCCAGTCGGCCCCAGATAAAAATCTACATCGATTCGCCCACCAATACCTCCATCAGCGCGGCCAGCTTCAGCAGCCTGGTGTCACCCCAGGGCGATGGCATGGCCCGGGCTGTCCCCGGGAGCATTAAGAGGACTGCCTCTGTGGACTACAAGGGCAACAGTGGGCGTCACCCCAGTGACGAGGCTGCCAATGGCCCGGCTTCCGGAGACCCAATCGACTGCAGTAGCCTTGAGAATGCCTGCGTCGTGCGCATCAGTGGCGATGAGGGAGGCCGGCACCCCGAAGCTGATGACCCTGCCACTGGGGGCCAGGCCAGGAATGGGGCTGGCGGGGGCCCACAGGGCCAGACGCCCAACCACAGTCGGCGGGATGGGGACTCAGGGAGCCTGGGCAGCCGCTCTGCTTCCAAGGAGTCCCTGGTGAAGGCGCGCGCTGGGCTGGACAGCGGCGGCAGTGGGGAGCCAGGTGCCACCCACAGCAAGGCCCCGCACAAGGCCTCGGTGGTGAAGAAAGTAGCTGCGCGCAAAAGGCGGCACCCGGACGAGGCCTTTGACCACGAGATCTCGGCCTTCTTCCCCGCCAACCTGGACTTCCTGTGTCTGCAAGAGGTGTTTGACAAGCGGGCGGCCACCAAGTTGAAAAACCAGCTGCATGGCTACTTCGAGTACATCCTGTATGATGTCGGGGTCTATGGCTGCCAAGGCTGCTGCTGCTGCCGCCGCTGCTGCGAAGCCCACTGTTGCTTCAAGTGTTTCAACAGCGGCCTCTTCTTTGCCAGCCGTTACCCCATCATGGACGCAGTCTATCACTGTTACACCAACGGGAAGGGCGTCGACAGCCTGGCCTCGAAGGGAGCGCTGTTTCTCAAGGTAGGAGGCCTGGGCACACGCCAGCTGGTCCCAGAGCCATGTAGGAGGTGGGCTGCAGCCCGGGGGTCCTCATGCTGTGGGAGATCTATGGGCAGACGAGTTCATTCATGGAGCTGAACCAGAGGGCCCCCAACTCAGGGACAAGGGAAGAATGTGGGGACAACAGCCGAGGCTCCGGTATGACAGTGATCTCTGAGCCACCATTTCCCCATCTGTAAAGTGGGGGCAATGTGGAGCCCACTCACAGGGTGGGAGTGAGTGGTGAGGCCTGGGGGGGTTCTCTTGGTGCTGGAGGTGAACGTGGCCGGCCAATGATGGGATGGGAGTGGTGGGGGGAGGAGGCGGCTACTGTCTGTAACAAAGCAGACATTCACAAGACGGGAGACCAGCAAAAACCAATGGTTGCAGGTCCTGGGCCCATTACCACACAGGCCTCGCTGGCCGGGACACCCTCTCCCTCCTGGCTGTCACACCAGGCTCTGCCCACCAGCCCAAGGCTCCGCTTCCATAGTCACTAATTAAAGTGAATCATAATTATTCCTGCTAATTTGGATGCAATTGGCGGAGATTTTAGACCATGGTAATTTGGTCATTATGCATTATCTTCCCCTGAGCCTGACGCACTCAGAGTGTAACTTCTTGTTCTCTATCCAAAAGCCACGCTTGGTGCTTCCCGGGTTTTCTGAAGCGTTGCTTGGCCAGCAGATACAGAGCAGGGCTTTCTGCCCCAGAGGCAGCAGCTGCTGTGGGTCTGGGTTCTGTCCATTTCCCTCAAGACTTCTCAGTTCCCCCTCGAAGGGGGTCCACGAGGGCAGGCAGGAGGACCCAGTGTGGCTAATGTAGAAGCGCAGGTAGGAGGCTGTCATGCCCAGGCCTCAGCTCTGACTGTGCTCTGCCTGTCCAGGAAAGTGCTGTGTCAGCCAAGCACCTGTCGGGAGAGAGGCCCAGGCTGACTGTCTGCATGGAGACGGCTGAAGCTAGGGCCAGCACCCAGGGCCCGGGCACCCCTCCACGTGTTCTGTGGCTCTCATGTAGCTCAGCAGGCCCAGAGTCGGAGTCCTTGGCTCTCCATTCACAGCCTGAGATGCTGAAATTGAATGCACTCCTCTGACAGGAGAGCCGACCTTCCCATGGTGGCAGACGGTTCATCAATGTTCAGTTCCATGGATGTATTTTCATCTCAGTGTCTTTCTGGGGAAGTAGAGGACATGTCAGGCTCAGGGAAAGGGGAGAGCACACCCTTTCCCTCACACCACCCTACCACAGGTGGCTCAGAGGCCAGGGAACCCCTCGACCCTGCCCCCAGCCCATACATCCCCTCATCTCCCTCCTTGGTCTGGCACCTCAACCACCAAGCCCACCAGGGCCACCAGTCCTGGAGACAGCCCCTCCACTGCGGGCTGTCCTCCTAGGCTCCTGTTGCCTGCCCCTCCGTTAACTGTCAATGCTCCCTCTCCCTCCTGGGTCTAAAACTGGTCTATAGACATGTTTAATTTGGTTCACACCATTAAAATATTTCTTGTCTTGGCCAACATTTAAAAATTAAGACATTTCACATAAATCCCAGTTTGCAACTTCTTCCCCGACCGGGGCAGATCTGGCAGCACCAGGCCTGCTGATTCTGCCCAGCTCTCAGCTCAAGCAGCCCCCACCACAGGGTGACCCCACTTGACCAGGGCTCTTCATTCTCAAGTGGTCACCACGGCCAGCCCCCGCACCTGCCTCAGGAAAGCCATTCCATAGCCTCCATTTCCACACTTGCCGAGGGGTCTCAGGTCTGTCCAAGCCCAGATCTCTCCCCTAAGCCCCCAGCTCTGTGTCTGGCTGCCCCTGGACACGGTCCCATTTACTCCTGAAGAGAACTCATCATCTGCCCTGGTCCCACCCTCTCCCAGGTTCCACCATCTTTCAGCCAAAAGGCCCCACCCTGACTCCTCTCTGTGCCCTGGGCCATCCAATCCATGCAGACAACTAATTTCACTTCCCAGATACCTCTGGACCGCCACGTCCATGTCTCCAGCTGCCCTATTCTCCCCCTTCCAACCCATCCTCCTCCTGCCCCAGTCTGATTCCTGGTACCCCTTTCCCCCTGCCTTGGGGAGAAGCTCAGCCTTCCCTGGGCCCTCTGCCCTCACCTGGCTCCGCTCCAGCCCGGCTCTCCTGGTCATGGTCCCACCCAGTTTGGCCTCACCATCTCTGTGGAGCTTTCCCAACTGGAGTCCACATAAGCCATCTTCCCATCATGGGTTCCTCAGCATTTGTCCCCAGCAGTCTTGTCGCCTGTCCCTTCCATTAGACAGACCCCTTCAGAGGGGAAGGGAGCCGGCTGTGCCCAGCACACAGCTGACCCAGCTCATCTCTGTTGCCAAGAGTGAACCTGTTTTTCCTGTGTAGGGAAATGAAACAAATGGGGTTTCAGAAGACAGGCCGGCCCAGGAAGGGTCCAGGGCTGGGAAAACGCTGCCCTGGCTGTGTGTAGAGCCAGTGCTCCCTTCATTGGCGGGGCTCCCCTGTCCACCCTGCCCTCCCGATGGACCCTGTGGCACTGCCGATCCTTGAGGGAAACGCTTTCCTGCTATTGTGAGGGCCTGAGAAGGAAGGGACTGGACTCGCTTCGGCCTCGCCAATGAGAGAGCCCGACTCTGGGCCCCTCTCTGTTGACAGTCTGTGCCCACCAGAATTAAGAGGCACAACCTCTCAGTGTGATTGTTTGTTTTTGCAAGAGAAACACAAGCCTCTGCAGCTCCTGAGGACTCGAGCCAGAAATCAATAAGTCCCGGCACATAATCAAGTGGATCTCGGCGCGCTCACAGGCTGACCGAGCGGGAAAGGGGTGAGGAGCTGAGTGAGGTGCCTGGTGGAAGGGCTGAGGGAGAGGCAGGTGGCCTTGGCCTGTGTCTCTTCAGTAGTAGGGCTGAGTGGTGCCTCTCTGCACCTGTCCTGTCCCTGCCCAGGACTCAGCACAGGCAGATGCACTAAGTGCTGAAGGAGTGAGGGGATGACGCTCTAAGCCGGCAAAAAGCCTGTCACCAGGAGCTCAGGAAGCAGTGCAGAGCTCAAGGAGAAATTGGGAGGGGGCAGCAAACTGATTTGAACTGGCCTCAGCCATCAGCGCCTCGTGACCCTGGCCAATTACGGTATAATTTTAGTATAATCCTCACAGATGTAGAAGCACTAAGCAGGGGTGCTCACAGCAGGAGTATTATTATTGAAGAGGGAACAGGCAGTCATTGCCCAAGGAACACAGGGGCGAGAGCGCCACCGTGTGGCCTTACATGGGGCATCATGGCTTTAAAACTGGATTGTGTTTTTGCATCAGGACACATCAGTGGTATGGGATTTCTTGAGCTGTTTCAAAAGTGCAGGGAATTTTAGACCGAGGCTTGAGTCTGGAATATAGGCAAGAAGTGACCGTTGAACATGAGTTTATAAAAAGCTCCAAATCCAGGCCAAATGGCCATTATCAAATAACCAGACATGTATCCCCCCAGCGCGCTGGGAAAAGACGTGTCTCCATCTGGCTGGGAGAGGGGTGAGGAGCTGCAGAAAGCTCAGGGTGTGTGATGACACCTAAGTCCCCATGGAGATTAATGCTAACCTGACTCTGACAGCAGAGATGGCAGCCTTGGAGGCTCTCGGAGTAGAGGACCGTCACGTGGCAGGGGTAGCGGCACGTTCAGGCCACTCTGAGCTGCAGGATGGGCAGGGCTGTTCTTGGTGGATGCCAGGTGCACCCACCCTGCTGCTGCACGACCTGTAGACCTGGCCTCTACGTCACCTTCCTGGGACAGTTTCTAGGGTCCAGGGTCTCGTCATCATTGAAAACCCAATTCAAGAATGGATGGGTGAACTTTGAGGAAGACAGAAGCAGCTCAGGCAAGAGGAAGGCCAGTCTACCAGAGGCCTCTAGGCAAAGGTGCCCACAATGGTCCTGGGGAGCATGCCTGGGAGGGACTCACCCGTTTCAGCCTGGACCAGCTGAGCTGCGGGGAGGGCCTGGGAGAGACAGCAGGCTGGGTGGCCGCCCCTCACCTCTCTCCACAGCTCCTGACAAGGGCTCAGGCTTGCATCAGGCCACCACGGGGGCCATTTCGAGTTGTGATGTCGAGTTGTTTGTGAAGAGGCACCAGACAGGAGTGAACAGAGATGCTTGTTATCATTACACCAACCTGTGGAGATAGCCTGCCAGGGTCCTCCCCTGGGTACTCCATCTCGTGAAGCGGGGGGGGGGGGGGGGGGGGGGGGGGGGGGGGGGTGGTGAACAGGAGGCGTGGACTGAGGTCTGGGGACTGGGGAGAGTGGAACTGCAGTGAAAGGAGGACTGGATTTGGGATGGAGGCCATGGGGCACCTAGGACCAGCCTGTGACACAGGTGCCACAGAGACACAAGCCACCACTATCACCCAGACTGGGGGACTAAGAGCAGATGACGTGACTTCTCACGAAGCCAGAGGGCAGAGACTGGGGAGAGAGAGCAGAAAGCAGGACCCGAGGCCTCTGGGTGTCAGCTTTGCGGCTGAGCCAAATCTGTGAGGCAGCCACCTTAGACTTCAGAGGATAGGCTGGAGGGTGTGATCAGGACTAGGGTTTGACTAAGGGAAAGAGGGAAGAGGCACCAGACAGGAGTGAACAGGGAACTGTGAGGCCGGCACACCCTGGTCACCAGCGGAAGGCAGGGGTTTGGATTGGAAATTTGGGATTATTTCTGCATTTGTCCTGTAAAGCCTACATGAATGGCCAGGTGGCACTCACCATGCTGTAGGCTGCCATTTCTTCATGCATCTGCCTCACACACTAAACCAGGAGATTCTGGAAACAGGACATGTGCTATTCCTACCTGGGCCCAAGTCTAGCCAGAAGCCAACAGAGCTGGCCTGTAAGGATCTCACCTGGTGGGGCGGGGGGGGAGGGGAGGGGGGTGTTGTCAGTGTCCCTTTGTGCTTAGAGCAACTACTTAGACTTCCCCACCGACACCTCACCTCCTACTCCACAGGTGCAGGTGGGAAGCACACCTCAGGACCAAAGAATCGTCGGGTACATCACCTGTACACACCTGCACGCCCCGGAAGGTAGGGTCTGGCGGCCCGCACTTGTCTGGGGGTGGAGGATCTTTCCCCAGGGCCTGGCTGGGGCCTGGCTGCAGCTTTGTCATCGGGTCTCTGTGGTTCCGCTCCGCAGAAGACAGCGCCATCCGGTGCGAGCAGCTGGACATGCTTCTGGAATGGCTGGCTGATTTCCGAAAATCTACCTCCTCGTCCAGCACAGCCAACCCCGAGGAGCTGGTGGCGTTTGACATCGTCTGTGGAGATTTGAACTTTGACAACTGCTCCTCCGGTGAGGCTGGGTTCCTCCCCATTCTGGTTGGCTCCTGGGGGAGTGTGGGGGTTCCAGTCACAGCTAGCAACACAGTTAGGCAGCTCGAAGAACTTCCTGCTCCTTGTGAGCATGTGGGTGGGATGTCAGCAAGACGACGATTTCTCTGCCCCCTAGAAATCCTGGAATGAGAAGCACCCACACTCTGCCTAGAAAGCTCAGAAGCCTCCTTGCTGGAGACAAGATGCCCTAAAAACGAACCTGTGAAGGGAAGGCTTGGAGCCTCTGAAATTCAGACTGAGGACGAGTCAGCTAATACACTCATCAGGTCTTTATTCATCCCTTACTTTGCACCAGGCACAATTCTAATGGTTGGTCATGGGCCACCTGTGCCAGTTAAGTCTCATAACAACCCCGAGTGGGCACTGTATTTACCCATATGGTATGGAAGAGGAAGCTGACACCTCCGGAGGTGGAGTAACTAGTCCAAGGTCACACCGCCAGTGAAGTGGTGGGACTGGGAACTGAACCCTACAAATCATGCCTTAAACCATTAGACTCCAAGTTCATCATGGGTGAAATTTCAAACAATTGATTTAAATATCTGATCTGTGAATCTGATGAGCATGCTCATCCCAGGGACCTCCTGGGAACTGGGGCAGCTCTGAGCTTCCCCCAAGCCTGGGCTTCTGGGCTCCTTCCACTCTAACCACAGCCCCAGCAGAAACAGAGGATGGGTGAGCGGCAATGGCCCTAACCCTCAGGGTGCACAGGGCGGTGCCTTCACCTGCTGACAGCTGTTTCTTCACAACTAAGAAGGCATCCCCAGGGTGGCAACTCAAAGGTTTGTGGGAATAAAGGCACCCACCATGTATCACATCCCCTCTACTGCAGCCCTGTGGCCCCTCTTTGTCACGTGCCTGATGCCAGCTCCAAATGCTGGGTGCTCCTCAGATCTTCCTGAGTGAGGGTGGGGAGCCAGCACATATAGGAAGAGGCTGTCAGGAGGGGTTCCATCCAGTCAGGCCCACTCAGTGACCTGTCCTTCCTCTCCAGGGTCTCAGAAAGGCCCTCTAGCTTCATGACTGTTAGCAGGACAAACTGGAACGCAGGGTGGGTCACCTCCCTCTCTGAGCCTGCCTCCCTCCCTCCCTGCAGATGACAAGCTGGAGCAGCAGCACTCCCTGTTTACACGCTACAAGGACCCCTGCCGCCTGGGGCCTGGCGAGGAGAAGCCATGGGCAATTGGTGAGCTGGCGCTGGGGGCAGGCAATGTGGGTAGAGAGGAACTGGGGCACCATGCTGAGACCTGACACTGCACCAAGCCTGGGCTTCCCATGTGCTTCCTAGAGGGACCTCTAGGACTTGCTCCCAAGACCCCGGTGCTGGGGGATATGGGACACCCAGGCTGGCAGATGCCTCCTGGAGGCTGGCTGGGTCCTACCTGCAGTGACTGCTCTCACCCTTCGTCCCCAGGTACCATGCTGGACCAGGATGGCATCAACGATGAGGATGTGAGCTCCCCTGACAACCTACAAAAGTAAGCACCCCACTGTGGTGGGGCCAGGCGCGGGTTCTGGGCTGAGCACCCAGCCCTGACTCACTGTGAGGAGAAGCCTATAATCAGGGCAGAGAGAGAAGGAAGCCCGTGAGAGCCTCAGGGACAGAGCTGGGGTGGGCGGAGGCCCTTGAGGCTTTCTTGCCAGAGGGATCCGCCTTACGAAGCCCCAAAGTAGGCCTGGGGTCCTGAGGTGGTGTTTCCCATGCCTGCAGCCCTGGCTCGCTCTACAAGGGCCAGTCCAATCCCAACCCGTCTGCCTTGGGAGCCTGCCTTGGGGCCCTGCCAGGCACAGGAAAAGGGACCAGAATTTTCCAGGGCAAGGCTGACGGCTGCCAAAGAGCCCTGGGAATGACACCTGCTCCAGGGAGCCCAGCGACTGTTTGCCACCAATCAGGCAAATGAAAATACAAGCAAAGCTAACATGCTAGAAAGCCAGTTATTTTCAAAGTAGAGGCAGTTCCATTGCAACCAAATTTCATTCTTGAACCCAATGACACTTCCATAAAGGACACGTTTGAGAAGCTAGCGGCAGAACCAATTTATAATTCACAGCCCAAGACTGCACAGAGTCACAGCAATGGCTCCTTGCAGCTAATTTGAGCCAATTAATTAGATTACAGACTAAATTTGAAACATCATCCTATGCCGAGAAAATTATCTTTTTATGAGCTGATGATTAAAAAATGACTATCAGTAACTCGCAGATCACTGATGCTGGAATTAATTATCAAAGGCAAAGGACAGTAATGGATTATATTTCTGAGAGGTACCAATGTTCTGCATTCATTAGTGTATTTATCTCAATGCTGGTAACGGCCTTGTAGAAACCCATGTTTGCTGGCTGTGCCTGTCCAGGTGCCCCTTCTACCCATCCAGGGTCTCTTAGTGGATGCCACTTTGCCCCTGACATCGGCCTGCAGCTGCCTCTGCGACAGTCTCCCATGAAGGCTCCTCCCCACGGTGCTCAGACTCTGCAGGAAACCTGGCAGGACAGATGGCAGACAGGGAGTCAGGAGACCCGGAATTCAGGGTGTTAACACCCCACCCGAGCACCCCGGTCTCTCTGTAGAACCTTGGCTAGCACTTAAGCACCCATGTGGTTTTCCTTCCTCTGAGGAACAGGATGATAGTCACATCCCGTTATTACTTTCTTGGCACTCCTGGTCCCCTGGTCCCGGGGCCCACAGCAATCATTCTTGTATCAGAGGAAATGGAAGCTCTGAGGTTTGGCACAGCTGCTCAGGGACAGATTGACACTAGAGTCCAGTCCGGGGATGGGGCCTGGGTGCTCTCCTAGCTCCCCACCACCCCCTGGACCTGAAATAAGTCATGGGGTTCTGGGGTCTTCCCGAGAAGGGTCCCTGAGGTTCACTGTAAAGACCAAGTTCCCCCAAATGGGACCCTACTGGCTCAGAGCAGAATCCTATTCTGCAGAGGGGACAGGCAGTTCTGTCCCCGACTCAGGCATAGTCTCTGGGCTGCACAGCGTCCAAGCTGTAGCCACAGCCGAACTCCCAGTTCAGAAAGAGAAAGCGAGTGCTGGCCAGCCTGAGGAAGACATGGAGCATTCCAGGATAGTTTCAGCCAGGAATGTGCAGCCTCAGACTCAGTTTCCCTCCCTCCTTTTTGCGGCCCACAAGGAAGACAGCTGTTAAAACACAGGGGTGCGGTCTGACCTGCTTCTCTCGGGATGAGAACCTGGCTCCACACTGAGGACTTGGGGCCTGGGGCAGGGACAGGGGCTCAGCTTGCCTCCTGTTTGCATGAGCAGGGTCTTGGAGAGTGAGGAGGGACGCCGGGAGTACCTCGCCTTCCCCACCAGCAAGAACTCGGGGGCAGGCCAGAAGGGACGCAAGGATGTGCTGAAGGGCAACGGCAGGCGCATCGACTACATGCTGTATGCAGAGGAGGGGCTGTGCCCGGACTGGAAGGCTGTGAGTCTGGGGTTGGGCAGCCAGGCCATGCCCATAGATAGGGGACCCTGAGCCCTGTACCCCTCAACTGCACTGAACTCTCCTCTGAAAGTGAGGCCTGCCAGTCCAAGAGACCTGTGGGGCCCTCGGGATCCTCCCACCCCTCTGCCCTTAGGAAGACCCACCGGCCCCAGCCCAGGCCCCACCCTTGCCTCTGCATGGTGTCCTTTGGGTCTAATCAGGATGCTTCTCTTCCCCCAACCCCAGGAGGTGGAAGAATTCAGTTTCATCACCCAGCTGTCCGGCCTGACCGACCACCTCCCAGTGGCCATGCGGTTAATGGTGTCTACGGGGGATGAGGAGGCGTAGACCAGCCAAGTCATCACAGCAGCCTGGCCTCTGCTAGTCCTTTGAGCCAAAGCCCCTTTCTGGCCATGTCCCCTCCAGCAGCAGTGCCAGAGAGAGGACAGGGGCTGGGGGAGCCGAGGTCATCCCCGGGTGAGCTGCAACCAGAGCTGCCCTGCACCTCTGGGCACTAGCTGCGAACAGGAGTCAGGTCAACCCGAGGAGCCCTAGCTACCCAACCAGTGCCATTCTTTCAAAAACGTGATTTTCTACAAATCTACAGCACAACCTAGTTTGTAACCCGTGGGTTAGTATGAGAACCGGGTTTCTGTACTCTTTGTATCTTTTCTCAAGCTTCGTCCAGGGTTCATTATTTCTGTCTGCTGTCATGTTGTCTCGCATGCCTGCACCCTCGCATGCACGCTGCCCGCATGCCATGTGCCACACCATAGTCACACAGACCCCTTGCTCAGGCCTCACCCAAGGCCAAACTCCAAACACAATCAGAACCAGCCAAAGAAGCATTCCTGGGCACAGGGCCGCCAGCGTGCAGCCTGCAGCTGGGTCGGCTCATGAGCAGGGACCGTGAGGGCTATGTCCAGTCACCACAAGCCCGGGCTCTTCCCAGGGTCTTGCATTCAAGGGCGATTACATTTTAAAAAGAAAAACAGAAAGAGTCAACACCAGAAACAACCCTTCACTTTAGAGGGTCTGCAAACTGCAAGGGAGAACGCTGCTCTTCCTGAGACAGGCACCCCTCCTGGCCTGGGACCCACTCTAAGTGGAAACAGGAAGTTGAGGAGAGAGCACCACTTCTCCAGGGAGAGGGGAGCTCCCGGATACAGTGGAAAGGGCGCTGCTGGTTTTGAAAATGATAAATGTGTAGCTTCTCTTCTGCCAAAACCAACACCTCCTCTTTCTGCCTGATCCCCTCTCTCCTCCAGACACCCTTCTGGTTTGGGACCAATCCTTCCCTGGGGACTGCCCCATCCACATGCTGGAGGAGCTCAGGAACTGCCCGCCTGCCTCTGGGTAGGGCTGCAGCTCTGTCCCCCAGACCCACCCTCAAAAGTGACCCTGGGGCCAAAGTGCAGAGGGCGACCTATCCCCCCCTCACCAGTGGGCAGGCTGCGGGTGGCAAGGTCAGGGGCCATTGCTTGCACAGGGCAAGGAGTGGTACTGGTTGGCATCCAGGCACATAGATGCCCACTCTGCCACTAGGCGCCCAGGGCCAGCCCCAGGCACCCAGGCACTGGGCGTGGCAAAGCCTATAGGTGAGGCCTGCAGCTCATCACCCCATGGCAGCACTGCCTCCGCCCACCTGCCTTTATAAACACCTGGGGACGCTCCCTACAGTCACACAGAGAAGGCTGTGTCCATTTCCAGGTGTGAGGCTCCCCCAGCTCAGGGGACTGTTCTTGACAACCCCCACTTATCTCCCCTCCTCCCAGTGCCCTGACCTGTGCCCACCTAGCTTGAAGCCAGCTTTGCCCAGGACCCTCTGGTGTCGGTGCGCTGACACTGTGCCTTGTCACCCACTGAGCTGCAAGAGGGACCAAGAGGGGTCCAAGCAGCCATCCAGAGGTCAGGTCCTGTGCTGGGAGAGGACAAGCTATACCCACCGTGGCACTGGCTTGTCAGAACCCACCTGGCCAGGGCAGTGGCAGAGCTGAGAGCTTCAATACTTCCCAGCCCTGCCCCTGGGGTCCAGAGCCATGAGGGGCTACTCACCACTGAGAACACAATCCCACCTGAGCTCTGCTGTGCCCCACCTCCAAGGGCCTGGCTTTCCGAGTCTTAGCCAGGCTTTGTGGGGTCAGAGGGCCCCTCACTCCCAGGAGCAGCCAGGAATCTACTCACACAGACAGGGCCCTACTGGGCAGGCACAATGCCTAGGTGGTGGGGCCTGAGCCAAGGACCCCAGGCTGCAGCTCAGCTGTGTGCCCAGGAGCGCAGGGGAGACAGGCTAGGGCTCCTGAAGCAGAGAAACCTCATGGCGCCCAGCCCTCAGAGGGGCTGCCTCCCTCCCAGGGCAGCTGGATGGGGGCCACTGTGCAGGGGCACATGCTTCTCTCCTCACAGGGCGGCCTTAGGCAAGTCATACCTCCCTGTGCCTCAGTCACTTCCTGTCCTAACAAGGTCGCCTCTGCAGCCGGCCCTGGTGTACCACCTCCCAGCTGCCCTAGCAACTCCCCGATGTGGCCTCAGTACCGAGGCCGCCATCACCCAACCACATGTTTCTTGAAGCCTGTGGACTTCTGGGGCCGTGCACAAGCCAGACTTTTCCATTTTAATTTTTAAAAAGGAAAGAAAGAAACATTGCCAGGATCTCATATTCTGTGTGTTTGGCCTGGGAGGGGCAGACAGAGGGGTTACCCAAATCCCCAACCAAGTTCCTGCACTTGCCCCGGGCCCGGCCTCCTCCAGAGAAGCCAGGAGGCAGGGTCAGCTTGGGAAGGAAATGGTCATTTTCATTTGTCCAAACCACCTTAAGTTTTAAGTATGAATATTAATCTTGATGCTTTTTAACTATTGTATTAACTTGCTGAGATTTAGAAATACTGTTTTAAAAAAGAAAAAAAGACTTTTTTAATTTCTGTATTTTTTTCTGTATTGTATCCTCATGGGACATTAGGGGTTTTATATGGTAAGCACACCTAAGGTTTTGGTAAAAACATTATCAAATATATATCCAGACGATTCTTCCCTAGAAGAAAAACAATCTTTCACCTGATAAAATATTTTGAAAAGAGAGGTGTTTTTCTCCTTTACTGGTGCTGAAAGGAAGGATGGATCACAAGGAGAAAATAAAACTGTGAGGCTCAAGGCTGGTGTTCTCCACTTATTTGAGCGACAAGCTGGGGCCGGGCCCTGCAAGGACTCCAACCCCAGGGCAGGTGGTAAACAGCAAAAGGGCATTCTGAGGGTCAGGGGGAGAAGCAGTGGACTCATCTGCCCCGGACTTCTGAGGTGGTGGGAGGCACAGGAAAGGGGGGGCACACGGAAAGGGTTGTACCTCCTGGCTCCCTCTCCTGGTGGCTGGTTTCCTGGATCTGCATCTCAGGAACTGCTTTGGAACAGCCTCCTTCTTGTCTTCTGAACAGCAGCCTGGTGTCCGTTGTCAGGTTTTGGTCGCCTGCTGGTGCTGCACACTAAAGCCAAATGCTTAGGAATGTGGCTTGGTGACATGACCCATCGAGTGAAAGGGCCAGAACCCGGTCCTCAGCCCAGCCATGAGTCAGCATCTCGGCCCCTGGAAGCCCCTCCTAGCCAGAGCCAGGCAGAAGTCCCAGCGCACAGGCCAGGCTGGCGACCACCACGGGCAGTCCAGCCGCCTCAGCACATGAGGCCCAGAAAAGTGGTTCTGAAGCCTTAGAGCTTTCTGAGCACATCAGAACCACTGCAGAGTGGGCTCCCTGCCCCCTTCTCGGCTTCAAGTTCAGCCAGCAGCCCATGCTGCCTGCCACACCTGGAGCGAGGAGCCAGCAGTGTGAAAATGAAAAAGGGACGAGGTCTCCATAACCAGAAACTGAGCGGGGGCCTGAAAGGAGAAGCACCTTCAACTTCCTTCCCAGAAAGCCACACCATTCAGAGCCCAGAGCCTCTCGGGCCACTTTATTTCTTAAGTGAGGGTCAGCGCCCATCACTCAGGGTATCAGAGAGTGTGAAATCCATGGTGACATCTCCAGTGAGGGGTTGGAACTCCACAGTGTAGCTGACTGTCTGCGGGCCTCCCAGAGGTGCTCTGGGGTCCAGCATGGTGCTGAAGAAGTACACGGCCTGCTTGCAGTGTGGGTTCCAGCAACAGTATCCCTGCAGCAGGAGAAGCAGAAGGTGGTGAGGGCGGCCAGCAGCTAAGCCCTCTCTGGCCAGCCTCCCCTGCTAAAAGCTCACAGTGGGAAGCTGCTGCTCAGACCAGGTTCCCATCTGGCTGACCGTGTCCCAGGAACACCCAAAGCACAGTGGTGGTGCGGCCCCCCCAACAGGACTGGCGCTCAGGGTCAGCCACTCTGGGCCCGTGTGCACAGCACTACCTTGTCCTCTGCAGGCTTCAGCAGGCCAGTGCTGATGGTGCTGTCCGGGGTCAGGTGGTATTCCATCCACAGGACAGCCCCGTGGCTCCTCCCAGGCCTGGGGGAGGGAGATGTTTGGTCAAACAGAAACAGCACCACAAGAGATGGTGAGCATGGCCATGGCTCCCCTCTGCTTTCCAGAAACCTCTACTTCTTCCCCACTTCCACCTGCCCAGTCAGGAGGCTCTTGACACTCCACCTGACTAAAAACCACTCAGTAAAATGCTGACAAGAAGAGCCACAACCCAAAGCCCCCTCACTCCTCACAGCCTGGCCATGTATTGGGTAAGCCTGGGGCAGGGCAGGTCAGCCACAGGACCAGCCTCCTTAGCCTGCGGTCACAGAAAGGCTTGGTCCAGGGGCTCAGAGCACAGCCCTGGCACCGCATGCTGGAAGAAGCCTCCCTGATACCCTGGATGGCAGGCCCAGATGGTCTCTGCCTGCCTTCCCTCGTCAGAGGAGCCCCAAAGGGCCCTGGGCTCAGGGCTCCACCCAGGGGGGGGCTCTTCCTCTGGGAGCTGGAGCTGGGTGGGCCTGACCATGCCTCACAGTGTGTGCCCTCACCAATTCCTAACCTGCTTTAGTTCCCAGGAGAAAAATGGTCCAATGGGTAACCATAGCAACCAAATTCACATTTCTCTGCAGCTGTGATCCAACATGCTGTTAGCTCAAAGGGAGCCTGAGATGCAGAGGGAAAAGCAAACCCCATTTGGGCACCGTCTCCTACCCAGAGGCTGTGGGGACTACACTCGGGGCCACTTTAGACCAAGAAGGGCAAGGCTGAGACAAGGAAGGCCATCAAGTGGTTAGCCACATGGACAGTAACTGCTAGACAGAAAGCAGGCACTCCCCGCCCCCTTATTTCCTTCCCCAACACTCCCACTCAGGAGCCAACACTCACCTCCTCAGCTCAATGGAGCCCTCAGCACGGACAGACTGCGGGGGGACTGGCTGCCGAAAATCAAAGGTCAGGATCTGCTGCGGCTCGGAGAGGCTGCGGCATGGGTACTCCCACAGCGGGTGCGGCTCAGCCTCCTTGCTCTCCCTAAAGTCCAAGGCATGCTGAGAAGGGAAGGAGATTTGAGGATCTGCAGAGACAGGACCAGGACGCCCAGGAGGCAAGGGGTTCATGTCCCCACCTCCAGGGTCCATGCCAGTGGCCCCTCGCCTCCATGGTCCCGTCCCTCAGGGTAAATGCCACAGTCTCATGGGCAGTGGGTCCTCACAGACCATGGCTTCTCTGTTCCCTGTGCCATTCATGAGCTGTCTCCCCAGCAAGTCACTTCACCTCTCTAAGTCTCACTTTCTCCCTTTTTAAAATGGGATGACACTGCTTATCTCACAAGCTACTTTGAGGACCAAATGTCCACACTGATGACAACACCTGGTGCTTGGACACTCGCCCGTTAGGTGGCCCTTACTAAGCACTACAGCTGACAGATCACCCCCACATGAGGATCCCAGTCTAGACAACGCAGAGACAAGCAACCATGGTGCCGAGGAGCGCTGACTCCTGTAGAGACAGGGCTGGGCAAGAGAGCTGCCTGGAGGGGTGACCTCGGAGCTGCCTCCTAAGGTCACACGGGAGTTGGTTGCAAGGAGAGTGGACAAAACTGAGGAAAGAGCAGGCCTAGCAGCAGGGGTCAGTGACTCTGAAGGGGTGACTCTGCAGGGGGAAGGGACAGGGGGCCTCACGGGTTTTCCCACAGTGGGTAGACAGGGTCAGACTCAGGATCTACAGGTGTATTTGAGCTCCAAGTGCGGAATGGTAGAGTGGGGGAGACAGGAGGCTACATGGTCACAGACAAGAGGAAGTGGCCCAGACCAGAGCAGCAGCAGGGAAAGAAAACTGGATTTGGGGCTCACTGATGACCTGACGGTTATGGAACCTGATGACCAAGTACAAGGGAAGGCGAGGACTTGCCTGGGAGGATGCCCAGGCCCTGAGCCCAGTGCTTGGTACCTGGGTATGAGGTGGTGGCAGGCCGAGGATGGGAGCCCTGGAAGAAGCCAGGCTGGGGATGGGGAAAGAGCATGTGAATTTGGAAGCATCAAGGTCAGAGTGCCTGAGGACATCTCAGTGGAGGGTACACTGCTCTTAGCTATTTGGTCTGAGCTCAGGACAGATGCAAACATTATCCTGCAACAGAGAGGGGGCAGTGGACTGGTAAGGAAAGGGGCCTGAGGGAGACCTAGAACACATGACAGCTTAGGGGATAGAAAGGATGGGAGACGCCAAGAAGGAGCCTAAGAAGTGGTCAGAGGAGGCTAGAGTGTGCAGTGACACAGGACAAAGAAGATTTCTAGAAGCATGGAACAGTCAGTGGTTAACTGTGGAGGGGCAGGCAAACTGAAAATATCTGGTAAATTTATTTACTTCAAAAAATATATTTATGCCCTAACCGGTTTGGCTCAGTGGATAGAGCATCAGCCTGCGGACTCAAGGGTCCCAGGTTCGATTCCGGTCAAGGGCATGTACCTTGGTTGCGGGCACATCCCCAGTAGGGAGTGTGCAGGAGGCAGCTGATCAATATTTCTCTCTCATCGATGTTTCTAACTCTCTATCCCTCTCCCTTCCTCTCTGTAAAAAAAAAATCAATAATATATATATATATTTTTTTAAATATGTGTATGTGTATATATATATATACACACACACACACACACACACACACACACACACATATGAACAATCCACAATCATTGTAGAAAAATGTGAACAGAGCCCTGGGCTGTTAGAGCATTATCCCTACAACAAAAGGTTTTGGTTCAATTCCCAATCAGGGCACATACCTAGATTGTGGGTTCAATCCCTGGGCAGGGCATGTATGGGAGGCAACCGATTCTGATTCAGGGGTTACAGCACAGGGCCAAGAATGGCCTGGTACTAGACCCTGAGACACAATGGCTCTCAGACTAATGCTCATGACAAGCCAAGCAGAACAAGTACGCCCGGCCCCAACAGAAGAGCTGCTGCTCACACTGCCCAACCCATGTCTCTCCACAGAAGCCAGACGTCCCTGTCAGAGGCCTGTGGTGATGTGGAGTGGGTGGGAGGAACACTGTGGGTGGGAGCTGCAGCCCCATCTACCTTAATCATGTCATCCATGATGTGCACATCAAAGCCTTCACAGTCGCCACAGGGGCTCCGGATCCGCCACAGGTCCTACGAGGAAGGCACAGTCTTCACTGACACCCACCCGCCAGGGAACCCCGACGCCCGCACCCACAGGGGCCACAGGGAAGTGTGGCAACAAGATAAAGAGGGTCAGTGAGGTCCAGCTGGGGTGTCCCCAGCCCCAAACCTTAGGCACATCGTGCTGTTTTCACATGCCTAGAAGACACACCCAAGGTTGGGGACCTAGAAGAGAGCCCCCAAAACTGAGGACAGTTCTGTGACATGACCCCAAGTCCTCTCCCACAAGGAGACAACTGGCCAGAGCTACTGGGCTAGGGTTTCTTGCTCTCTGTCCATCCTGAACACCATTTTCTTCAGGAAAAAATCTATAAGGCTCTGTACCAATAAACAGCGTGAGAACAGCAGGAGGGAGGAGACCAGAAGCCCTCAGACCAGTCACCTTTGTGTCCTCCTGGATTTTTGCCTGGAGACGAGCATCGCTCTCCACATTCCTTCTTTGGCCATGAACACCAGAATTCATGTGGAAATCTCATCAGGTAAACAAATAACACAGAAGAAATACCCAGAAAGTAAGTGATGGGGTCACTCAGCTACCAATGGACAAAGCCATTCTTATCAAAGAAATATCAAATGAGGTTCACTCGACATTTCGCATTAAAAGCATTTTAAAATCCTTTTAATAAAAATGCCTTTCCCAAAATGACTGTGTGACTGTGGCTCTGCTTTGATGAGAAAATTAAAATGAAGCTTTTCAATTTTTTCTCGCATAAAGGTGACTCTCCCGTCTCAAAAGGCTTTTAACAAGTGCAGCCTGGACTCTTAATGAGAGCAGAGCAAGCTGCACAGCACGTCTTCTGAAACTCTTAATTTATGTATTTTAATTATTCTGATAAGCCATATTGTACAATGACAACACGCAGCCAATTCCATTTCATATGTCAAATTACCGCATTTAAAAAAAGACAGGCGTCTTCTATTCAGCCCAGCAGGTGCTGAAACAGAAAAGCAGAGGCCAAATCACACAGACCCGAGGACCACCATCTACACCCAAGTCTTTGCAAGAAAGCAAGGTACCCCCGTCCCGTCTGCAAAAACCTCTGGGTGGCCTACCCTGAACTCCACGACCACAGCGTGCAGCGAGGCAGCCTGGGGCATCACCACAGCGCCAGGCCCCAAGTGCTGGTCCAGGGCAGTCCGCACATACCAGAAGTACAGATTGTGCCATGGCAACAGGCTGGTGGTAAAGAACGGCTCACCCAGCAGGAGAGAGACCTGGAGATCAGAGCGAGAAGCAGAACCAAGACATCAGAAGGACTCTTCTGAAAAGAAACACGGGTCACAAGTTTCACGGGTACATGGAAGCAACAGGCCATTCATTTGCTCACTCACTCAGTCAACAAAGAAGTGTGCCAGGTCCGCACCTGCCCGTGAGGATACAGAGATGAAAAAATAGAAACAAGCCCCACCCTTAGGAGTGCTGAATGGAAGAGGGAGCCGGTGAAGCTGGGACTGTCCTCACGGAGAGCGACAGGCTATGACAGAGGCATGGAAGGGGCACGTAGAAGACCTCAGAGGTAAGAGCATCAGGAAGGGCCTCCAGGACGGCCCTGGACATTCCACTCAAAGCTTATCTGGACAATTTATTTTCAGTGTTTGTCCATCTCTCTCATGAGGCTCTGAGCACCATGGAAATAGGGACCCTGGCAGCACAGTAACCCCAGCACTGAGCAAAGTGCCTGGCCCACAGCAGATGGTCAGTACACATGTGCTGCATAAATGAAGCAGACATGAAACACATGAGTAGGAGTCCGAAAAGCAAAGGAGAGGAGACTCCAGACAGTGGACGGACAGAGGCACATACGGTGGGAGAGGAGGCCCTCTCAGGAGCGCGCCAGATGAGCACACAGGGCAGGTTGGTAAAGGGTGAGGCCAGAGAAATGCAGAGGAGCCAGGTCACCCAAAGGCAACTGATGACAGGTTAAGGGGACTGGACTGTGCCAAGGAGGCAAGAGGGGGCCACTAAAAGCTTTAATCAGAGAAGGGGTGTGTTTTTAGAAAGAGCCCTCTGACATCCACAAAGCCTATGAGGACACCACCTGCAGATGGAGCGGGGACTGGAGGGGACTTGGGTGAGTACTGTAAGGAGTGGGGAGTGTGCAAAAGGGAGACCAAGACGTGACAGATGCTGATGAGACAGGGCACCAGTCCAAGATGTCGGGGTTTCTGGCTGAGGTGACGGAGATGCAGAAGGAAGACACTGAAGACAGAGAAGTGTTGGTCCTGAGTGCTCCCCACCCCCCAGCATCAGGAACAAGGCAAGAATGCCCCGCTCACCACTTCTATTCACCACCCCAGTGGCCTGGAATCTAGCCAGTGCACCATGCCAATGGCTTACAGAATTTAAATGCCTTTTTAATCCTCATCAATGAGGGGGGAAAAGAGCAACTTGTATATGAATGTTCATAGCAGCATTCACAGTAGCCAAAAAAGTAGAAACAACCCAAATGTCCATCAACTGAAAAACAGAAAAACAATGGACTATTACCCAGCAGTAAAAAGAAATGGAGCACTGGTTTATGCTACAATGTGTATGAATCTTGAAATAAGGCAATCACAAAAGGATCACGTATTGCATGACTCCATTTACATGAAATGTCCAGAAATGGCCATTGATACAGACAAAAAGTACATTAGTGGTTGCCTAGGGCTGGGAGGATTGGTGGTAAATGGGGAGTGACTGCTAATGGGCAAGGGGTCTCCTTTTGGGGGATAAAATGTTCTAACGTTGATCGGGGTGAATGTTGCATAACCTTATGAATATAATAAATCACTTAAGTGTGTGTTTTAATGGGTCATAAATTGTTCTTTAAAAAAAAGGCATAGGGGGGAAATGGATAAAAAATCTGAGTAGATATTTCACTAAATAAGATACAGAAGAGCAAATGAGCACATAAAAAGGTGTTCAACATCATTAGGCATTTGGTAAACACACATCAAAACCATGAGACATCACTGCACAGTCATTAAATGACCATAATAAAAACAATAGACAACAATGCCGAACCGGTTTGGCTCAGTGGATAGAGCGTCGGCCTGCGGACTGAAAGGTCCCGGGTTCGATTCCGGTCAAGGGCATGTACCTGGCTTGCGGGCACATCCCCAGTAGGAGATGTGCAGGAGGCAGCTAATCGATGTTTCTCTCTCATCGATGTTTCTAACTCTCTATCTCTCTCCCTTCCTCTCTGTAAAAAATCAATAAAATATATTAAAAAAAAAATCTTATAAAAAAAAAAAACAATAGACAACAAGTGTTGGTAAAGATACAGTGAAACTGGGACCCTCATACATGACTAGGGATGTAAAATGGTACAGCCACTTTGGACAAGTTTGGCAGTTTCTTAAAAAGTTAAAACAAAAATACCTTATGAACCACCAATTCTAAGCCTAGGCAGCTGAAAATACGTATCCTCACAAAGACTTAGGTACCAGTGTTCACAGCAGCGCTGAAACAGCCAAAACCTGGAAACAATACAAATACCCCTAACAAGTGAATGGATACACAAACTGTGGCATAGTCATACCATGGGGTACCAATCAGAATTAAAAAGGAACAAAATACTGCCCTGGCCAGTATGGCTCCGTCATTAGAGCCTCAGCCCGCACACCAAAGGGTGGTGGGTTCAATCCCCAGTTAAGGGCATGTACCTGGGTTGTGGGTTCCATCCCCAGCCCTGGTCAGGGCAAATGCAGAAGGCAAACCAATCGATGTGTATCTCTTACATCAATGTCTCTCTCCCTCTCTCTCTCTCTCTTTTCCCCTCTGTTCCTCCCTACCACTCTCTCTAAAAATCAAAGCAAAAAAATATCCTCAGGTAAGGATTAACAACAACAAAGAGAACAAAATGCTGACACATTCTACAACATGGATGAACCTCAAAGACATGCCCAGTGAAAGAAGCCCAACAGAGAAGACCATATATTGTATTATTCCACTTACATGAAATGCCCAGAAAAGACAAGTTTATAGACAAAAACCAGATCAGTGGTTGCCTGGGGCTGGGGGCTGGGTGAAGAAAATGTTGTAAAACTAGACTGTGTGATAGTTGTGCAACTCTATATATTTACTAAAAAAAAAAAATCATTAAATTGTACTCTTGCCATGGGTTGAGTTGATGATATGTCCATTATATATCAAAAAATCTGTGCAAACCGGTTTGGCTCAGTGGATAGAGCATCGGCCTGCGGACTGAAGGGTCCCAGGTTCGATTCCGGTCAGGGGCATGTACCTGGGTTGCGGGCACATCCCCAGTAGGAGATGTGCAGGAGGCAGCTGGTCGATGTTTCTCTCTCATCGATGTTTCTAACTCTCTATCTCTCTCCCTTCCTCTCTGTAAGAAATCAATAAAATATATTAAAAAAAAAAAAAAAATCCGTGCAAAAAGTTGGCAAGAAAGATGACAGGTTCCAGCTTTAAGGGCCTGTGGGACATGTGAGGAAAGACATCCAGTTGACACTTGGAGACACATTTGTCCCTCACAGATTCCCATGTGGAAAAGGATGTTATCACTGGAGAGGAGTCACAGAGAGGATAGATAAGGAGGGAGCGCCAAGAACTTCCCAGGGAAGGATCAAGTGAAGGAAGAGAGAGAGACCCACGAAGGACTGAGAGGAAGGAACTGGAAAAATAAGAAAACCTAGAAGAGCCAGTCTCTTAAAAACCTACAAAGAAGTGTGTTAAGGAGAGAGAGGGCTCTGGGTCGTAGGGTTCAGGGGCCTGGTGAGAGGAAGCATGCAGGAGGCTGTTTAGTTACTAAGAGGTGGGAGGCACCCGCTGGGGACGAAGCCTGGCTGACTGCGGCGGGAGGTGAACGGGAAGGTGAAGCGCACAGGAGAGCTGTGAAGGGAACAGGGAGGAGGACACCGTGTGCTGCTGTTGTTCCCAGCAGAGCTGGCTGCCCTCACTTCAAGGAGCAGAGATTAGCCAGAGTTCAGAGCAGTGCAAGTATCTGCTCAGCGGGCATCTCTGCCACCCCTCCCACACCCTCCACAGTGGCCACTTCCTAGCTGGTGAGTTCCACAGGGACCCTCCATGAGGCTGGAGAAGAGAGGGGAGAGCTCAGGCCATCGAGCGCTGTGCCCTTACTGTGAACTCTCATTACTCACCTTTTTACCCTCCAAGTCTGCAGATGTTAATAATTCAGGCCGTTTCTCTATTACATTAATTTTATCTTCCAAGTGGTTAGCCTTGAAGATCTTAGAGATAAAACAACACAAGTATTATTTTTGTCCAGAAAAAAACATCTCGACGTTGCTTTTTCTGTCTGCAGCTTGCTGGCCAAGTAGTTCCAGAGCACCACTCTTATGTGCTTTGTGGAAATTCTCCCCTCCAGGGCATCCTATACACCAGGGATGAGATCACTAACAAAATGCAACAGAAAAAGAAATTTCTCTCTCAGGCACATCTACAGGACTTAGCAATAAGCCTGCAGTTCTGGTGGAGGTGGGTTCTCCTTCAGAGAGGAAAGCAAAACCAGTCACTGGCCAGGAGGAGAAAACCATCACAGAACCAACCAGACAGGCCAGCCTGTGAGCAATGACTCCCTGGGCACTGGTGTCCCAGAAACAAATCATAGGAAGAATTTAATTTTTTAGTTTCAAGTGAGGAGAAAGCTTACACTTCTTTAGCCAGAAAACAAAACGAAGTCTATGCATCTGTTTCTAATCAATGACAGCCCTAGAAGACTTCCAGGCCAGACCGGAGCAAGCAGGCTGCTGCTGCTTCTCCCAGTGCCCTTGGCACCCACACTACTTCAAAGCAGTAAGTGCCAGACTTGGGAAGGCAGGCACCGCAGGTCCCCTCATTATTTCAGTAACAACAATTATCACTTACCTTTTTCATCAGTCTATGAGAAGCTGCCGAACTCTCTATTGTAAGTACCTAGAGAGAATAACATGCTATTAGTGTAGGAGATTCACTTAACAGAGAACAAAATTAAAGATGAAAATGGGGCGAAATCATTCCCAAGCAGAAGGCACCACCTAACCACCTCCACCTGTGCTCACTGCCCGCTGGACAGCACCCATGCTCCACACTGACCCTAGAGCAGGGTGGCAGCTGACAGCGGAGCTGCAGGTATAGGTCAATGTTGTAGCCTGACTCCTGCCGACACACGGAGGCAATAAAGCCATAACTCTGAACCAAGCATGCTACACAGATGGTAGCTTCACCTGCAAAGGGCTTTACAGAACTGTGTACCCAGACCACACGGCACCCTAACTCAAGAGCTGCATTCAGGAAGCTAAGAGAACAGCACATGTCCAGTACCTGCTCTGCCCCAAGGTAATGCGCCAGCATGGAGAGCAGACTGCCATCGCTGACACATAGGCAAACACTGTCTGGCTTCAGTACCTGCCAGAGAAGAGCAACTTCAGCACAAGTATGTCAAGAAATTCTTGTTGACAAACGGACAGATCCCACTGCCCGGCTGGATCTTTTTGTGTTCCTACACCATGTGGCAGCCAGTCCCCATCCTCCAACACATCCACCTCACTCACCTCTCCCAACCCAGACCCTGAGATCGGGAAGCTGTCCTAGAAGGCCCACCTGAAGGCCTGCCCCATTTTCCACTGGCCACCTCCCAGGCCACGAGGACAGGCCTCTGTCACAGCACAGACAGCTGTGGGCCTGCTGAGTGACTCCCCAAAGACAGGGATTCCTTTATGGGGCACAGATCTAAGAGAAACTTAGGATGATTAGGTTCCTCGCTACACCAAAATGCATGCATGTACACACATACTTCTGCATACTACTCCAAGGAGTCAAGAGACACCCCTCCAAATCCCGTGTGTGGCCCCCAGGTGAGAGGTCCCTGCTATAGGCAGCAGGGAGCAAAGGCTTTCAGGGAGGAAAGTTACATGGCCAGATTTACATTTTAGAAAATTTCAGAAAGGAGGCAGCAGATAAAAGGAAGAATGGGTGGCTGGGTCCACTGGGATCACCCACAGGAATTGCTGGTGGGTGATCACAAAGGCAAAGTTCCAGGGGGACTAAGGCAGGAGCCAACAAGAAGCTGTCAGTTGGAGGCTCTCTCGGGTGAGCAGAGAACAAGCCCTCAGGAAGTTCCATGACAGGCTCAGGCTCACCTGAGCAAACCCCCTCCCTCCCCCTGCCCCCGGAAGGAGCTGGCTAAAGTCACTCAGACAGACCAGGGAGCACAGAAAGGAAAAGCAACAAATGAGCTGGGACCCACGGGACAATCTCCTTCTTGCCCACAAGCACCCAAGAGGCTAGACACATACCGTCCTCAGGGCCTGGGCATATTGATCAGTTCTGTGCTGATCATTGATTTCTCCAAACCGAGGTCGGTTCCAGAGCAGGTGAGCCTGGCAGTCACACACAGGCCGTGCTGGGTGGATTCTCCCATTCTTTTGGGGGCTGGGCCAGTAAATGAACAGACACAGAGTGGTGAGTGTAACCTGCTAGACACCAGCGAGCATGAAAACATGGCACAGGGACCTGCCCCAGAGAAATCAAGATGGGCCTCAGAGGACACACCCACAGTCCTTTCCTAGATTCGTGCTAGGCTCTGGCTCTCAAGGAGGCATTAGGGCTTGGAGGGCCCTCTGATTCAAGATTCTCCTACATGTCTGTTCCAGGTAGGGGCCCTACAATGGGGGCAACCTCTTCTGAGTACATGCAATAGGTGCTGACACATCCGGTCACAGACTTTTGCTCTTATTTTATTCTGTTCAGATATAAATGTGCCCACTCATGCCTCTATAATTCCCAATTATAGACACATAAACTTTATGTGGTTCTCAACCTTCCTAATGCCTCGACCCTTTAATACAGGTCCTCATGTTGTGGTGACCCCCAACCATAAAATTATTTTTGTTGCTACTTCATAACTGTAATTTTGCTACTGTTATGAATCGTAATGTAAATATCTGATGCGCAGGATGTATTTTCACTGTTCGCGACCCACAGGTTGAGAACCGCTGAAAGGGGAATTTACAGAAATGCGTAGTGTCACAGGCCCAGTGCCCACCCCTTGCGGCTCGGGGTATACCTGGTCCTCTGAAGGCTGTACCACACACAGTAGTCGTCGTGGTGGGCTACCAGGCAGAGAGCTGAGCCCTGGACCACAGGCTCCTCTTGCGGCAGGAAGTACACACACTGCATCCAGTGGTCCCGCCACTGAAATAGGAAACGAAGAATCAGCAGTCACTAGCTGCAACAAGAGCAACGCTTCTAATCCAGGAGTCAAAGCCCAAGCCACAAATCAGTTTGCAGGGAGACCACAGTGTGGACAACAGATAGCTACTGTGGCCAAAGAGATAAAGAAGAAAATTCTCAAATCAGAAAGGCTAATGGCTGGAAAGCTTGCTGGAACACTACTGGCTTCAGGGAGATAAAATGTGGTCTAGGGCAGCCGTCTTCAAGAAGAAGGGCTCAGGGGAGGAGGCTCCTGACCCTCTTGTGGGGAAGGGGGCCTGGAGGAGGAAGACAGAGAGGAAGGGAGACAGAAAGAAAGCAAATGTTAACAACTGTAAATTTAAGTAAAGGCCACATTAGCGCTCATGTTCACTTATTCTGTGGACTTAACATTTTTCAAAATAAAAAGTTGGGGAAATAGTACAGGAAGGTTTTATTTTATTCTTTTGAATTAAATAGTTTTTAAAGATGTGGAAAACTCTAAATTGTGAAACGATTTAGAATGATTCAGAGTCAACCTTTTAATAAGCTTTGTCAATCCTTTTTGATACTATAAACCCCACATCCAGGATTCTATTCTAAAAAAAAAAACAACGACAAAAAACAAAGAAAAGAGAAGACTCAAAACCTCTTAGAATCTCTATAGGAACAGACTGAATGAAAACTTTCTAAGAGACTGGACCAGTTTAATAAATTTTTTTAAAATGGAAAAAAGAAAAGAAAAGAACTGCCCTGGCCTGTGTGGCTCAGTTGGTTGAATGTCATCCTGTGTACCTAAAGGTTGACAGTTCGATTCCTGGTCAGGGCACATGCTGGGGCTGCAGGCTCAATCCCCAGTAGGAAGTGTGCAGGAGGCAGCCAATTGATGTTCGGCTCTTACACTGAAGTTTCTCTCTCTCTCTCCCTCTCCCTTCCTCTCTCTCTAAAAATCAATAAACTATTCTTTAAAAATAAAAAAGAAAGTAAGAAAAGAAAAAAGCTATAGTTATGTAAAAATGCATGTTACAGAATTATTTATACTCACAAAAACTGGGATCAAACCAAATGTGCAACAGTTCAGAAATGGATAATAATTCCTTAGACAGAAACTCGCAGACATTTAAAATGATGAATAATGCCCTAACCGGTTTGGCTCAGTGGATAGAGTGTCGGCCTGCGGACTGAAGGGTCCCAGGTTCAATTCCGGTCAAGGGCATGTACCTTGGTTGCGGGCACATCCCCAGTGGGGAGTGTGCAGGAGGCAGCTGATCGATGTTTCTCTCTCATCGGTGTTTCTAGCTCTCTATCCCTCTCCCTTCCTCTCTGTAAAAAATCAATAAAATATATTTTAAAAAAATAAATAAATAAATAAAATGATGAATAAGAAGACTATGGTGCAGCAGAAAAATACAAAAATTAGTCTGACAAAAACCCATGCATGTAGAAAGGGTGCAAAGAAAGGGAGTTCTTTTGGATGGGAGGCCTACGAGTGACTGAATTCATTTTTGTTCTATATAATGAGGTTTATATAGAACAAAATTATTCTTATAATCTTGAAGCCTCTTTTTTAAAAAAAGGAAATAATTGTCCTAAACAGTGGGTGCCTGGCTCAACTCTGATGAGACGACTGCCTGCACACTCCATACCAGGACCACATCAGATCCTACCTAGTCTTAGATGTAACTAAAAAGCAGGTGAATGGCATTCCCTGTAGTTAAGATGTCTATTTGTACAGAAAAGCTAACAAATGAAAATCTAACCAGATACATTCTGAAAAAAATAAACAATAACAGGAGAAAAAAATAGGTTCACTAAAAGCTATTGTTCTTTCCCTACTATGCAAATGGATCCTAAGACAAAAGCAGCCTTTCCCTAACCCCTCGGTGCTCCCTAGTGCTTCCCTGTCACTGTGCCCTTCCCACACACCAGCCTTCCAGGTCCTAATGCTAAAGAGCTGCAGACAAGCCACTGTCTAAGGTGAGACAGGCTGAGCAGATTTCAGATCAAGAACAGTTTAGTGAAGTCAGGAGGGAGATTCATTAGCAGCTCCTCGAATTCCTAACAGTCCAAAAGTCACTGCTGGTAGAGAAAGGACACAAGCCGCACAGTCAGGAGACCTGGGGATGAGCACCCATCACTGCTGCCTAGACAGGAGGCCCTGCTCCAAGCACTGGGCCAAGCTGAGTCTTGGTTTGGACATTATGTGGTTCCAGCATGAGGATCCATGTAATTTTGCAACATTACACTCCTGGAGAGGAACAAAGTCTAGTGCCAATCTCAACTCTGTGGAAATCTCACACACACACACACACACACACACACACTCAGCCAGCAGAGGACAAAGGCTATAGAAGAGGGAAGTTCACACCCACTGCCTGGATACATGCCTGCCTACCTGGGCCAGGGGACTGGAAGACAGTTTGGAGAGGGAAGCTCACAAGGCCAAGGGAACTGACCACAATCCCACAGCAGTCATAACCTTTCGGCCTAAGCAGTAACTCAAGGAGCAAGAGGGGGCTGCTAGGCCTTCCCTAAGTCACCTGCGTATACCTAGAACCAATCAAAACAAAGCCAGTGTCCCCCAAGTAGTAACAGAAGGAGGGACATAGAGGAAGGTACTCGACGCCTCCCAGGAGAAAGGGAAGCTCTGATTCCTCAGCTCTGAAGCACCTTCCCCACTTTTCCCTGAGTGTGTATGTAGAGGGGTTGAGAACACATGCACATGAGAAAATGCAAAAGATATAAAAGGGTCAAGGAGTGAAAAAAAAGTTTCCTTTCCACCCCTCATCTTCAGCCCTCTTCCCAGAAGTAACCATTTTTAGTGATTTCTATAAACTCTTCCAAAGATACCTTTACACACACACACCACACATACACTCATCCACATATATCCTCATTTTTAGTAACACCAATGTTGGCATACCACATACTGCTCTGCACCTCTACTTTTGCTTCACTGAGCGATATATCCTGGAGACTGTTCCACATCAGTGCACAGAGAGCTGCCTCATTCACTGAATGGAGGATAATGGATTAGCCAGTCCTCTACTGGTGCCCTCTGGGGTGTTACAGTCTTTTAAATCAGAGCTGTAACACATCACTCTACTCATATGCAAATCTATCCAGAGCCTAAATGTCTAGAAGTGGCATCACTTCCCATCGTGAGGAACTGGGCCTCACTGAGTGCCGGGGATGCCCCGACAATCACTTCCTGCTCTTCCCCACAGCTCCACCACAGTGCGCTGCCTCACTTTTTGAATTTTGTTCACTAACAGGTAAAAAATGGTATCTCACTGCAGTTTAAATCTTCATTGCTTTTATAAGTGAAGCTGACCAACTTTTCACATGTTAAGGAGTACTCTGTATTACCTTTTCTGTAGTTCATGAATTCCACCCACTTTCAACTGACCTGAGAAAGGTAGATTTTGAGACCAAGAAAATGAGTCTGTAGACAAGCTGCAGTTCTGTATTTCAAGTTGATCTGATGGGAGAGCCAGCATAGTAACTTCCCTACAGTTCACTGTGTCCACTGGTGCTGACCATGAACTTGGCCTGAGAGATCTATCATATATATATATGCTTCCTGCACACCCTACACTGGGGACTGAGCCCGCAACCTGGGCGTGTGCCTTGACCAGGAATCGAATCGTGAACTCCCGGTTCACAGGTCAACGCTCAACCACTGAGCCACACCGGCAGGGCAATAGCCTTTCTTTAAAACAACAACTCGATTCCTACAGCCAGTCGGCCTGGTGGTCAAATCCCTCTAGTGTTAACTACAACAATTAAGGCTTGGCTAGAACAAGACTGCGCACAGAGACCACAAGGGGGTGCACCAAGAAAGCATAAAAGATGCGGAGACAAAAAAACATGACAGAAATGGAGGATATGGAGCTAAGAATCGCAATTTTGAGGGCTTGCCATAAATTTGTGCAGAGCCTCACGAAAACTAATGAGACCCTCGATGCTACGATAAAGAAATTAGAAAGTAAGCATACACGGACTGAAATAAAGAATATTATACCCAATAGCAGACCAGAGGAGCTCAAGAATCAAACCAAAGATTCGACAAAAAACACCCAATTGGAAAAGCAAAATGAAAAAAGAATCTGAAAGTGTGAAGATAGTGTAAGGAGCCTCTGGGACAGCTTTAAGCGGTCTAATATCAGAATTATTGGAGTGCCAGAAGATGAGAGACAGCAAGATATTGAAAACCTATTTCAAGAAATAATGGCAGAAAACTTCCCCCACCTGGAGAAAGAAATGGACTTACAGGTTCAAGAAGCGCAGAGAACCCCAAACAAAAGGAATCCAAAGAGGACCACACCAAGACACATCATCATTAAAATGCCAAGAGCAAAAGACAAAGAGAAAATCTTAAAAGCAGCAAGAGAAAGAGGCTCAATTACCTACAAGGGAATACCCATACGACTGTCAGCTGATTTCTCAACAGAAACTTTGCAGGCCAGAAGGGAATGGCAAGAAATATTCAAAGTGCTGAATACCAAGAACCTACAACCAAGATTACTTTATCCAGCAAAGCTATCATTCAGAATTGAAGGTCAGATAAAGAGCTTCACAGATAAGGAAAAGCTAAAGGAGTTCACCACCGCCAAACCAGTATTATATGAAATGCTGAAAGGTATCCTTTAAGAAGAGGAAGAAGAAGAAAAAGGTAAAGATACAAATTATGAACAACAAATATGCATCTATCAACAAATGAATCTAAGAATCAAGTGAATAAATAACCTGATGTACAGAATGAACTGGTGATTATAATAGAATCAGGGACATAGAAAGGGAATGGACTAATTATTCTTGGGGGGAAAAGGGGTGTGGGAGATGCGGGAAGTGACTGGACAAAAATCATGCACCTATGGATGAACACAGTGGGTGGGGAGTGAGGGTGGAGGGTGGGGTGGGAGCTGGAAGGAGGGGAGTTATGGGGGGAAAAAAGAGGAACAAATGTAATAATCTGAACAATAAAGATTAAAAAAAAAAAAAAACATTTTGAAAAAAAAAAAAACAACAACTCTTCTTTGACACTGACTCTGACACAGTCCCTTCTGGCTCTAAATTCTGGTGAATCTAAGGGTCAACATGCTATTTTCCCATAACAAAAAGTGGACACGTTTCCTGATTTACATGAACACATGCTCAGCTCCTACTCTTACCTGGAGCTCCTGTGGGTCTGTGTGTGCCCAGAAGGGGGCCATGGTGCACTTGATCTTCCCCTCGGGGTCCATTTCAATGTCCCACCAGGAGAGAACCACTTGAGCTTGGCCAGACGCCAGAGGTTCAAACTGCCTGCCATAGCAGGCTGCTGAGCTACTGACTTGCTTGCTGAAGTCCACACTGTGGAAGAATATTCAGGAACTTAAACATATTTTAAGCTCACACACTCCATTTTTAAGCTTTTATGGTGACCTCAACAGCAATGAGACTTGTTTGCAATGGACTCCTGCCTGCAGAGGCAGGTGACATCAGCTGGGTTCCCTTCCACTCAAAAAGAACTTCCAAAGACCCCCTTCCACCAAATGTCTCAAAGCGCCATCCACCCAGGTTGCTCCTTGGTACCTGAACATAGGCAGCACATCGCTGAGAACAGTGAAGTCCGTGGGGGAGACCTGGTTCAGCTGAATGTCATAGACGGAGGGTGCACCAGGGCACCTCTCCAGTTCCGAGGGGGGGACGATGACCTGCTCTCCAAGGCTGGTCTGAACTCGGACAGGAAAGAGCTTGTTCCATGACCACATCCTTCTGGACTCCACCAGTTGTGCATAGATGGTTGCTCTGTGAGGCACTGCCTCACAATCTTCCTAAGTTTGTGTTAAAAAGAAAAAAAGAAAATAAATAAACCAGGCACACTGACCCACAGTAATTCCAACTGAACAACAGAGGGTTATTCCTTCATATTAGGCTAGTTTAGTAACATCTAACACCTTCCCAGCATAGCTAACTATATTCAGCACAATGCCCTTGGGAGAGGAAAAAAAAAGAAAGATTTGAAAAAGGATTACACGTTTTGCCTAAAATGATTTATGTCATCAGATAAGTTCCTAGCTATCTGACACTCTTCAATACTTCAAAAATAAACCTTAATTGTCATCATGCTGATGAACTCCCACACAGACTTGGAAGAAGGAGTCCAATTCTCCCTGCACTAATTCTGGCACTGGGCTCAGAGCTTCCCTCGGTGCAGCTCTTGCCCAGACACCAGAACCTTCTTATCACACAACCAATGGACAAGTGTCCACCCTCAAGTAACTGACCTCCTGGCCTCACCGGGCACTGCCGACCACTCTCCTCGCCCAGTTTTCCTCCTACCTCATTCATCGCCACCCTCTACACACCAGGCACTAGGGGCCCAGCTGAGAATAGGAGACTCACAGCAGCTACCACATGGAAATGCCGAGCACAGGGATTCTCTACCTCAGCTCTTAGTAACCTCTTGGGCCAGAAGATCCTTTGTTGCAGGATCTTTTTTTCTCTCCGAAGGGCATTGTAGAATGTTTAGCAATATTCCTGGTCTCACCCACAAGATAATAGTAGCACCATCACCCCATCACCCCCATTGTGACACTAAAAATGTCTCCAGACATGGCTCCGGATGAGAAACACTGCTTTAGCTGCATTCTTGTGCCCCCTGCCCACCCTCACAGAGGGGGCTCCCCAGAGACCTGGTCTGAACCACCTTATTTCTCCCTCCACATGAAAGAGTAACTAACTAACCTCAACCACTCCATCTTCATTTACCAAAAACCATTTACCAAAGGCCTGTTGGTCCTTTCTTCCTGGCTGACCCTCAGACAAATCACACTCTGTCTAAAATGGACAAACCCAACTTCACCCTTTTCTCACCTTCCCGGGCCTGGTCCTCCCATTCTCCCAGTCGACAGGGAGCACCACCATTAAATCCAGGTACCCAAGCCCTAAACCCTGGCATCATCCTCAATGCCTCCCCATCTAAGTAATCACCAAGCCCTTGACCACCTTCCTCCTCCCCGAGTCTACCTCTTCAGGCCCATTTCTATGGCCTTACCTGAGGCCCACCCAGCCCAGCGCCTGGATGACTCTAACCACCTATCTGCCTCTGGTCTTGCTCCCCAACTGCTTTCTACATGGCTGCCTGCATAAATCAACCCCCTGCTGAAAACCCTTCTGGAGCATGGCAGCCCTTCTCGTCTAGCCCTGCCAGCAATCTAGCCACATCTCTAACCCCAGCTCCCACACTACCCATAATCCAAACTACTTGCTGGATCTGGGAGCCACCGCACCAATTCACCTTCATGTCTTTCTGCATGCTGATCTCCTCTGCTGTGAATACCCCCACACCTGCCAGGTCAACACCTGGTCACTCTTCAAGACTGACTCAGCTTGAGCTTCATCTTCCTGGAGGCCACTACCTTCCCCACATCAGAGGGCAGGATCTCACCCTACTGACCACCATCAGTGATTAATCCAAATTGTGCTGTGATGACCTGCTCACCTACCTGCCTCCCCAGGAGCTCACCTTCATATTCTTGGTACCCAAAAGAGGGCCTGGCAACACGAAGGCACTCAATAAATGCGTCTTCTAAGATCAATCCCTGAGTCAACACTACATGGCAGCGGTTCTCAACCTTCCTAATGTCGCGACCCTTTAATACAGGTCCTCATGTTGTGGTGACCCCCCAACCATTAAATTATTTTCGTTGCTACTTCATAACTGTAATTTTGCTACTGTTATGAATCGTAATGTAAACATCTGATATGCTATATGTGTTTTCCGATGGTCGAGACCCACAGGTTGAGAACCGCTGCTACATGGACTATCTGTCAGATATGCCAGCATCCCGGTTCAATAAGACAGGAAGAGGGTCAAGGCAATGGAAGCCTTTGTGTGCCAGCCCTAAGTCCTTCAAGCTCAGACACAGGATGGCAGGTGGGGACAGTGATTAGAGTGGACAATGCATACCTGGCTGCTACAGGCCAGCTGGGAGAGGAAACTGAGGACAGTTGTCTGCCTACCTTTTTTGTGATGAATTAGAGTAAGACAAATTGGGCAACATGAACATAAATTCCAAATATCCTTGTTCTCTGTTTCAGGGATATATCTAGTTGGTGGTTTTAATGTGGAAAAATGGAAATTGTTACTACTAACATTACTAGAAAAGGGATTTACATTTTGGAAACCATGAGACAGCTCACAAGTGTGGGGATCTACAGAACAATCACAGTCACATGCTGACTGTGTAATGTGGACTCTGGTCCTGAATGCCCTGGAAGGAGCCCCCTTCTCTGAGAGCATTAAGAACCCCCAAAAAGAGTTGCTGGCTGGGACAGTGCAGTGACCACAGGGCAGGTGCCAGCAAAAGCAGCAGACACACCTCCCTGGCTGGCCTTTGCCTCTGGGTCTTCACTTCCAATTTATGTCCATACAAAAGCAAGATCAACATCTCCAAGACAACATTTTCAACACGTCTCTCTCTTTTCAAAGAAACTGTCAAAGATTGCCACTACCCAAACTCCTTCACCTGGAATGGCCTGGCCTTCAAGGCTTTCCACCTCCTCCTCCATTCTCTGCCATTAGCTCACAGTCCCCTTCCCCTCCCAGCTGATGTTCTCAGTGACCTACCAAACAGGTCCCTTTTCCTGGGACATCTCTCCCTCTCCCCAGTGCCTTTCCAAATTCCACCCCCTCTACATGCCCCCCTGATCTTTTCTATCAGTCCCAAACCATATGGCCATGGTGCTTCTGTCTGCCTCTCCATTCAGCCCACCAAATCCTCACCATCACTGACTATGTGGGTTAGAGCAATAGGATGCCTCACACTTCTCCTTGGATGCTAGATCACTTTACACAGTTGACACTCAAATAATGTTTGCTAAATTGAATTGAATTTGAAGATAGTTTCTGGCCTTTTGACTCTAACCTACCCAGACTTGGCATTCAAGAGGCACAGAAGTCATAATTAAGGAGAATCCTACAGGAATAAAGGGTGTCCTTGGGTATATGGAGAGGTACTGAGGACTCAGGCTGTGAAGAGCACGGTGTATCAATGAGAGCTGTGTAAGCTGACTGAGATCACAGCAATACGCCTGAGGGAGGCTCTCATCCCTACCTTCATGAGATGCCTGTGTGCGTGTTCATAGGAGGGCAGTGCTCCCTCCCCAATCAGTTCCGTGTCAAACAGCTCCGTGATCAGGATGTTGGCACGGCATGGCATGTCACCATCTGAGAAATACAAGGAAACAGCATCAGAAACAAGCAACAGACTAGAAAAAATATTAACAGCAACTAGATGCCAGATAAAAGGTTAATAAGTCATTAAAATCAAAGTACATATAAATACTGAACTATTTAGAAGTGTCATCTCAACTGATTTTCCAACAGTTTAGCAAAAAATCCGTATACATATATAAAAATGCTAAAATTGTTAAGTCTTGGTTAAGAGAATATGGGGGTTTGCTGTATAACTGCTCTTTCAACTTTCCTGTATACAAATTAACAATTAAACTCTTAATTATTAAATTAGCAAAACTTATTTGAAAAGCAAAAACTGAATCCTGGTACTTCAAATATATCTAGGCTTCAGAAAGGGAGGGAAAACCAAAGCAAGATAGACAGGCTGATAGATTCCATTGATACCCAGGGTTCAGAATCCCCAGTTCCTTACACTAAATCCCCCTGAATTAAGTTCATTTCTTGTTATCAAACACATACCAGTTGGTTGGGAAAGTAGGGTTATAGAAGATCTATTAACTCCATTTTCTAAACTTCTATAATGTAATGTAATGTTACTTCTACAGTTATAATTTTTAATGAGCCAAGAGACAGAACAGACTTTGGAAGGGGCCATTCATCATGGAGAATTAACTAAACACTCCTAATGGCTCATGAATTACAATCTGACAAAGCCCACTCATCTTCCCTACAGAGGAGACAAGTCTCATGGATGATGCAAGAGAACAGAAGCATTAAAGTGGCTGAAAGAACAGTGCAGCAGAGCCTGAACCTTGAGTCATGGAGACCTGGGCTTTGAGCCTGCTTTCTAGCCGGAACCCTCAGCGCTGACCATTAGTCACCTCATCTGTTAAGGGGGGTAACAAGATCTGTCCGTGCAGCAATGGTCAGGCTAGCAAAGGTAAAAACTACCCACTCCGTATGAAGTACGCTTGTGTTCATGGCAATATGTGAATGGTGGCTAAGAAGAAACTTCTGTCCTCTGGCACAGAGAACACCCTCCCGAGTGGCCCTGCCTATCCTCTCTGATATGATGCCAAACTCCAACTGAAATTCACCATCCCAAACTGAGCCAATCACATCCCACCCCCATGCACCTGCTTCTCCCTCCCATATTTCCACCTCAATGAATGGCACTACCACACAGTCCAGAAACCTGAGCATCGTTTACTAGCTCTCCAGGAGAATAGAGACCCTGACTGGTCTGTTCACTATACCCCAGTGCCTAGACTGTCAGCAAACATTAGCTGACTTCTTGATTCCTCCCTATCACTCTACATCCAATCAATCACCAAGTTCTGTAAATGCTGCCTCCTGAATAATTTTTAAGCTAATTATATCATTTAAAATGATTTATTGCCCAAAATTGCATCAAATAAATAAAGCTTTATGACCCAGTGAATTTCAACAAGTACTCCTGACAGCCAGGTGTCTAACACGTGAGTGAGAGCCTGAGGAGGGGTGCTTACTCCAGGTGCCTCCTAAGTCTTACCCCATGATGGGACAGATGAACAAATGCCCCCTGAGTCAGCGGCACACATGCCTGTGTGTCATCCATCCATCTCTGGGAAACAGGCAACAAACTCAGATGCTATTTTTAAAAAGGGCTGAGGACAGAACCTTGGAAAACATGCATTTTCGGGAAGAACAGGAAGACTAAACGGCAGAAGTACCAGGGCTGCAGCGTTTGAGAGGAGAAGCAGAGGGAAGACCATCAGCCGTAGCAATAAGAAAGCCACTTGTCAAGTTGGACGAGTGGAAATAAAGTCCCATGTACAAGGGGCTAAGGACCAAGCAAAGTTGACAGTCTACTCACTAAACAAATATTACTGAATTCTTCCATGCCAGGTATATACAAGTTATAGAATGGAATAAATAAGATCACACAGTCCATAAACTCAGAATGCTTCAGCTGTGTGGGGATATAGACATTAAATACATAATTACATAATGATTTCATTATTGCAGTGATAAGTGCTACAAAGAAAAAGTATTAAGAAAGGGTTTGAGGGGTATGGCCTCGTGCAGGGTGTGTGTACACAATACACAGCCTAGACGAGGGCACAGAGTCACACAGAGAGTGACACAACAAAAGCTGCTCTGCGGATCGATCTCTGTGCTATCAAGACAGACAAATTTTGCCCAGCTGGTGTGGCTCAGTGGTTGAGCATCGACCTATGAACCAGGAGGTCACGGTTCAATTCCTGGTCAGGGACATGGCCAGGTTTCGGGCTCGATCCTCAGTGTGGGGTGTGCAGGAGGCAGCCAATCAATGATTCTCTCTCATCATTCTACCCCTCTATCCCTCTCCTTCCTCTGAAATAAAAACATATTAAAAATAAATTAATTAATAAATAACCCCCAACTTTGGCCAAAACAGAGTAACTGGAATCGGACTTATCAATCCATGTAATCAACTAGAAAACCAGACAAAATATATGAAACAAACATTTTCAGATGTTGAACAAGAGGCAACACAGTTTATTCCCCAAGAAGGGACACAAAGTGACCCCTACTACTGCTCTGGCTTTTAGCAAGCAGGCTCTTTCCAGACCACAGTACAGGGAACGAGAAAGTAAGCAGAGCACTGCAATCTTGCTGAGTTAAGGAAACAGCAATTGGAGTTCAGGGAAGTGGAGGCATCTGGGACTTGCAGGAAAGAAAACCAGAGAGGAAATTACACAGAAAAGGGCTTCAGAAACCTGCACAGGGCTCCTCTTAGGTCATTGTTGAATATATTCACACACACATAGGGTAGGAACTCTAGAAGGCTGGGTAAAAATAACCATGTAGCTCTAAGGTAAACAATTTCCAGAGTTCACAAAGGACTGGGTAACATTCCAGTTCTGATCAGCCAGCACGCAAGCGCTCAGCAGAGACCTAGAAAGGTCATGCCTTACCAGTTTGGCTAAAGTAGCCCTGGAGCTGTGGATAGGTCACAGGGGTGACCTATCCAAGAAACTATCCTTCACCCTGGGACATCTGGCCATGTCTGAAGACATTTTTGCTTGGCACAAAAGGGGAGGGAGGTGCTACTGATTTCCACTGGTTAGAGGCCAGGGATAAACATCTTACAACGCTCGGAATAGCTCCCCCACCCCCAACAAAGAATTATCAGGCCCAAAATGTCAACAGTGCTGCTGCTGAGAAGCCATGACTTAAAGCTACTCTAACCCTGCTTCAACAAAGCTTAAAAACAGCCTGGAAAGGATCAAACCGATCTGCAAGTAACCCAACTGCATGCCAAATGAAGCTTTTACAGGAAGACAACAAAATCCAGCACTTAGCAAGGCAAAATTTCTACTATACACAGCATCCAAATAAAAATTACTAGATATGCCAAGAAGGAAAATGTAGCCCAGATCTCGGATAACAGAACAAACCCCTAGATGACTGAGATGACAGAAATAGGAGATAAGAATGTTAAAACAGCTGCTATAAATATGTTAAGTATTTAAAGGAACATAAGGAGAAAAAATAGTTATAAAAATATAATCAGAGATTAAAAAATACAATATCAGAAATGAAAAGTTAACTAGATGTGGATTAGACACCACACAAGATAAGATCAGTGAACCTAAAGACCTATCCAAGAAACTATCTGTGTCCATCAACAAGTTAAGGGGTAAACAGACTATGGTATGTCCACATATGAAGTGTTGCTTAGCAATTTAAGAGAATGATTTCCTGCCCTGGCCAGCTTGGCTCAGTGGATAGAGCTTCAGCCTGCAGACTGAAGGGTCCCAGGCCAAGGGCACGTGCCTGGGTTTCGGGCTCGTTCCCCAGTAGGGGGTGTGCAGGAGGCAGCCAATCAATGATTCTCTCATCATTGATGTTTCTATCTCTCTCTCCTTCTCCCTTCCTCTCTGAAATTAATAAAGAAATATATATATTTTTTAAAGAGAATGATTTCCTGATACACAGAACAACGTGGTCAAAATCTCAAGAGCAATATGCAACAGAAAAGAAAGCAGGCACAAAATATACACACTACATGATTCCACTTACTCAAAATTCTAGAAAAGGCAGATCTCATTTATATTGAAGAAAGCAGATCAGTAGGTGCATAAGGCCAGTAATATGGAGGGGTTGATGTAAAAGGTATTGAATCTCTTTGGGCATGATGGAGATATTCTATTATCTTGATTGTGGTGGTGGTTACAAGTGTATTTAAATTTGTCAAAACTCATCAAACTATCCACTTAGCATGGATGCATTCACTTTATGTAAATTATACCTCTACAGCCCTGGCCAGTATGGTTCAGTGATTGGAGCATTGGCCCGAGCACTGAAGGGTATCGGGTTCGATTCCCGGTCAAGGGCATGTACATGGGTTGCAGGTTCGACTCCTGGCCCTGGTCAGGGCACATGCAGGAAGCAACCAATCGATGTGTCACTCTCACACTGATGTCTATCTGTCTCTCTCTCTTCCCACCCCCCACTATCTCTAAAAATCAATGGAAAAAATATCCTCAGGTGAGGATTAATAAAAAAGAAAACAAACAAAAAAGATTATCCTCAATAATGTTGATTAAAAATGGAATAATGATTTGTGCATTCTTTTGTATGTAGATAATGTTTTAAAAATTAATAAAAGGGAACTCCAATTTCTTCTTCTGTGCATGTTTCAGATTTTCTATAAAAATGTTGTTTTTTAATGGGAGAAAAATGTTGACCTTACCATTGCCATACTAAAATACTGTGTTTTAAAAAAATAGGGTTATATCCATAACCTCATCCCAGGAGCTTCTTTTACGAATCTTTCCACTGTGCTCTCCAGGTATCAGTGTCATGAAATTTTAGGAGTCCAGTTCAAGCTCCTAAACTTTAAAAAATATTGTGGGAATGTGGAGAGATTGTGCTATACAGGCAAATCTCTCATGTTAGATGCGGAAGCAAGATGTCAGAACTAAGCAAAACCATTTCAGCTCTATACTTAGTTTCACTTCTGTCTGATAAAACTTGAAACTCAGAGAGCTGAGCCACACAAAATTCCAGCTTGCTTAAAGCAAAAGAAGGTTTCGTTTGCATCACTGCTATTGCTCTTGATTAGTTCTGGCTTACCCATTGCTGATTCGTTTTAGCTAATAGGGAAATAAACCAATAGAGAAGAAAATGCTTCCCTTCAGACACACGCAGAGGCCCCATATCTCTGCAATTACCTGGATATATTCATTCCAGGTAACTTGAATAAGCCTTTTCTTCTCCCTTACAAAAGCAAGCGAAGCTTTCAACACAGTATGTGTTGATCTTACCTGGCCCCACAGTAACCTCTGTAGAATGCTTGTTGATAACCTTAATCTTATCACTGAAGCCATTTTTCTCCACAATCTTCACAGCAGCATCAGCCATAGGCTTGAAAACCTACAAATGAAAGCCAAAACCCAAGAAAAATAAGTAATCAATTTAATAACATCCTAACAACCAACACTAGCAAGACATTCCTTGATTCTAGTCCTAAGATTTGAAGTAAAAAAAGATCTGCACTGCAGAATTTCCTTCCAAATTTCCTTCTAAAATGAACCTTTGTTACCATTCAAGATATAGGCAAAATATTTATTTGGGTCTATTTAATTTAAATAAACAAGACTTCATTCATGTAACTGCAATACTTTATTCTATAAATGTGTATCATGAAAAGAAATACAAAGGAATGAAATTTCCCTGGGTTTAACCGGCATCTAGGAGTCCCCAGGCACAGGGGCGGGATGCAAGGGATCCCAGGGAGGTTGCACTGCCTCGTAAGGACAGCAGGTGTCAGTGCCGCACTAGAGGGAGCCAGGAAGAGGACTTGCCTCACAAACTACGATCTGTGATGATCTGTGAAGCTGCTCTCTAGACCACAGTGAGACTGTTACTGTGTTAGACCTAAGTGTGAGCAAAACTGCCCCCAATCTCCAATGCTGGCAGGACGTCACTGATATTTTCTGAAGATATTCAAGGCCTTCCACAATACAAACCACCATGCTTCTCCCTGCCCCTGCCATTCCCCCCAAATCCTATTCTCCCCACAACTGATGCTTCATCCACACGCATGTTCCCAGGCACACCTGAGTTTTCCCTGCTCTAGCCCCACCTGCCAAAGCAAACCCAACTTTCCAGGACAATACAAAAACCCCTCTCCAGAAGTCTTTCCTGAACCCTTACCATGTCCCTAAACATAAGCCCCTCCAGCTGCTATTTTCTGGCCTGCTCAACTGAAATTACCAGTACCTAGCTCCCACCATATTAGGGCAGAAAACATTACAGACACACAGAGAGTGGAAATATAACAAACTGATAACGTGAATGACTGGTCACAATGACAAGATTTCCCCTTTTATTAGTCTTTTTATGCATCTTCCACATTTCCCACCATGAACACATAATTCTTTTACTATAATTCAAGGGGAAAATGCTATATTCTTCTGTAAAGAATACCTGTGTGCTCAGGAAAAAAATTTAAAAACACCATCTTTGCAATCTGTTTCAAATTATTTCTAGGGCTCAGCTGGTGTGACTCAGTGGTTGAGCATCAACCCATGAACCAGGAGGTCACGGTTCAATTCCCGGTCAGGGCACACGGTTAAGGGCTGAATCCCTCTGTCTCATCATTGATGTTTCTATCTCTCTCCTTCTCCCTCTCCCTTTCTCTCTCTGAAATCAATTTTTTAAAAAATTGATTTGATGTTTTTAGTTATAGTTTGAGTTATCAACAATCACTTGGCTTCACCCCAAAAGTATCATGAGCTCATACCACCCCCTCAGCCCTCCCACCTCTTGACATATCACTTGTCTCATCCCTGACCCTTGAGGCTCTGACCATTCACAGCCTCCACCTCCTTAGCCACCAAGAACTCAAGACCTCACCCAAAATACTGCCGGGAATGGACCCTAGAGTTGGCTCCCCAACATCATTCTGTGTCCTCTCTGTCCCTCAAATCTGTTTGGAATCTTCTTTTAAGTGGTACATCTGCTTGGCCTATGGGAAACTGAATCCCTCTTGCCAGGAATAAGAGAAGTTAAATGGGATTTGACCTTATTCTGGCCAATGACATCCAAGCAGAGGTTTGCTACAGATTCCTAGGAAAATTCCTCTTGCTCTTAATAAGAAAAAAGCGAAGAATCCAGGACCACACTTTGTTTTTAAAACATTTGCCAAAGACATCGCAGGCTAGAGCAGCAAGAGAATTAGAAATTCAGTTAAATGAGATGGGAATATGGAAAAACCCAAGAGCAATCCTATCAATTCTGTCAAAAAACATGTTCTCCCTGTATTTCTAATTAGCAGTCTACACATATTTAACACATCCAACATGAAATGCCATTCTTTTCAATAAAGTAAGCATCTTCCCCAAGTTCACCTGTTACTAGTTGATGGCATTGCTACCGCCTCAGACACTCATGTTAGAAAACTTTCTCTCTCTCTCTCTCTCTCTCTCTCTCTCTCTCTCTCTCTCTCACACACACACACACACACACACAAATACACCCTCCCATCAAAGTTACCACTGTGCAGTGAGTTCCATAATTAGGACCCAGAAGACCAAGGTTCCAATTCTAGCTCTCCCAGTTATTAGCTGTGAGAATTGAGTAAGTCTTTAACCTCTCATCTTAGTTACTTCATTGGTAATGTAAAAACAATGAAATCCACTTAAAGATATCAAAGTAATCATCTTTGCCGAAACCTGTTTGGCTCAGTGGATAGAGCGTCAGCCTGCGGACTGAAAGATCCCAGGTTCGATTCCGGTCAAGGGCATGTACCTTGGTTGTGGGCACATCCCCAGTAGGAGATGTGCAGGAGGCGGCTGATCGATGTTTCTCTCTCATCAATGTTTCTAACTCTCTATCTCTCTCCCTTCCTCTCTGTAAAAAATCAATAAAATATATTTAAAAAACAAACAAACAAACAAAAAAACACAAAAAAACAAAGTAATCATCTTAAAACAGATTTCTTTGTATCTGCTCAAAAACCTTGAGAACTCCCCAAAAGGCAGAAAAGTGACTCTTAATCCTTTTTATGAAATCTTGAGGCAATTGTACAGCACATGCACACACACACACACACACGCTCGCGTAGATACAATTCTCAGGACTTTCATGGACACCTGAAGCCCATTATTCTTATCTCAGGTTAAGAAACGCTTCACGGTGGCACTCAGGTCCTCCACAATCCAGCTACAATCCCTTTGCCAAGACTCCTGATGACCTTGTGCCCCAAACACACAATGTATCCCCTAGCTGAAAATGCCCACCTTTCCAGACTGTGACCATGACGGCCATCTGTAGATTTGGTGGGGTGGGCAGCTGAAAGCAATCTTAGGAGAACACCCTTGGAGTGCTGACTTCCAAACTTTATGTGAGAAAGCAAAAAACTTTTACCTTGGTTAAGCCAGTGTAATTTTGGGAGTTATTTGCAACTCAATCACCATATGAAACAAATTTTTCCTCCTCTCCAAAAGCTTGGAAGAATATACACCTTCTGGCTCAGTTGGTTGAACGTCACCCCATGCACCGAAAGACTGCCAGTTTCATTCCTGGTCAGGGCACATACCTGGGTTGTGGGTTTGATCCCCAGTCTGGGAGCATATGGAAGGCAACTGACCAATGTTTCTCTTTCACATCGATGTTTCTCTCTCTCTTTCCCTTCCTCTCTTTAAGTATGTCCTCAGGTGAGGACTTAAAAAAAAAAAATAATATACATCAAAATTTTAGCAATGGTTAACTTTGAATTAACAAACTACTTGTATTTTATATTTAACAAATTTCCTATAAAGAAATGTATGATTTGCATTATCAGAAAGATAACATGTTTAATGTTTTATTACAGGAAAGACATGGCAGATTGTCAAACTATTGATAAACATAGTAAGATAGCTGGCTCTGTAGGGACATTTAAGATAGTAGCTCTCAATCTTGGTGCATATTCAAAAATCCCAATGCCAGACCACACCCCAGAATAATTAAATCAAAATCTGGCAGGGGAGCCATAACCGGTTTGGCTCAGTGGATAGAGCGTCAGCCTGCAGACTGAAAGGTCCCGGGTTCGATTCTGGTCAAGGGCATGTACATTGGTTGCGGGCACATCCCCAGTGGGGGGTGTGCAGGAGGCAGCTGATCGATGTGTTTCTCTCATGGATGTTTCTAACTCTCTATCCTTCTCCCTTCCTCTCTGTAAAAATCAATAAAATATATGTTTAAAAAAAAAAATCTGGCAGGGGAGATGAGGAGGGGGGCTGGGCATCAGTATTGTTTAAAGCGTCTCAGTGATCCTGACATGCATGAAAACACTGTTTTCAGAGGGGAAAACATGCTCCTGGAGGAAGAAATTGTACCTGATTCAGTTCTATGCCTTCAGAACCTGGCCCTGTGCTTGGCACAGAGTGAGCACTCCGTGAATACCTATGAACAAATGGATAGGCAAAGGGCAAGGGGCAGGACACCACGTGAAGAATGTGGCTTACCTCGATGGCATAGCAGAAGTCGGCACCTGCTGTGACTGCCATCATGGACAAGAGTCCTGTGCCGGTGCCAATGTCGAGAACCAGGGCCTTCTGTCCTCTGTCCTTCACCCTGCTCACAGCAGCCTGGATACCCTGGTAGTATTTTATATTCTAAGAGAAAGGGAGAAAAAACTGTCACTTCATACTAGTTGTTATAAATAAGCAGAAAGGTGCTTTGTGAAACTCTGGTCATGGTTGGCAGCAGCAGTGCAAGTCATGACTTGTGGCTTTTCTGGGCCCTCGAGGAACAGCACTGACTAGCTGAGTCAGGCAGGCCTTGTGACACCGCCAGAGCACTGGGTCAAACTGTTACCCTTTCTCAAGCAATTATCCCCCCTCCACACCCACTCTTCAACAGTCTGCCTAGTGATACTGGGGCTAGGGCGCTGGAAGCACCTTCTCCTTTTTCCAGCTGTTAGGTACAGACTTAGAAGAAGGATCTCGAGGGTGACTGGAAGGTAGAGGAGGGAGATAGTTGCTCCTTCCTGTATGGCTGCTGCTCTCATCAATGTCCTCCCAGGCGTAGCAGCTGGTTCCAGATGCCAGCTCCTGCCAGGCCTCCCATAACCAGCCTCCCCGGGCGTCCCTCATAAGTAGCAGCAGCACTCAAACAGAGATCCCTCTTGGAGATCCACAGGACCTCTCCTCTAAGCTTCCAGATCAGGGGTGGGAAACGTGCAGCTCTTGGGCCTACAATGCCCACAAAATCATTTGGTCTGGCCAAGGCATTAGGGGGGTGAGTTAATTAAATGCTTGACCAAATATAGCAGGCTAATTTTTAAGTTGATGATTTTGTATGGCCCGAGAATGATGTTATAAAGGTCCAAATGGCCCACCCCTGTTCTAGATTCTGAAAACCTCAGTCTTCTCTCTTTGTTTCCCCAGCCCTTGGCAAGGTAACTGTTTCCTGCTCTTCCTATCACAAGTTGACCTCAGTGACCTCTCTGCTTCCCAGGCCTCCCACATCTGTGTGACCAAATCCCTCTATTAAAATATGTGTTGTGGCTTTTGATTTCCGTACTGGACTCTATTTCACATAACTTCCTTGTCTAAATGTTTCCCTCTCAGGAAATTATTTCCTTGCATCGTGAAGGTTTTTAGTTATAGTCTTTTGTTTATTCTGTTTGTATGCAGGGTTTTTTTTAAAATGGAACGCTTCATGAATTTGCGTGTCATCCTTGCACAGGGGCCACACTAATCTTCCCTGTATCGTTCCAATTTTAATATGTGTGCTGCCAAAACAAACACTAGTTATGGTCTTTTGTAACTTAATAGATACACCTTCCATCTGTAAGAGTTTAGCTGGATGAGTATTCTTCTGTTGACAATAACTAAAAATCCTAGGAAGGTATTTGTAAATCTTTTTAAATGTACCGACGAGCTGGAAAATTAATCAGGAATATTAGGAGGTCAAGCAGTTGCAAGTGGATCCACCCCCAAGTTAGCCTGAAGATGACTATCCTACCAGCTAAGACCTTGATCACAGCCTGTAAGAGACCCAGAGCCAGGAGGCCCAGCTAAGTGGAGCCCAGTTCTCTGACCCACAGAAAGTATAAGATAATAATTGTTTTTAAGACATTACATTTGGGGATAATTTGTTACTAGATAACTAATACAGGGCTGGTATCAAAAGGGCAATATTCTCTGACCACAGTGCAATCAAGTTGGAAATCTCAATAACAAAAATATAACTAAAGAAAAAAAGATTTTAAAAAATTACATATCAAAACTCACGGAATGGCTAAAGCAATATTTGGAGAAAAAAGTATTAGAAAAGACAAAAGGTGAGGTAAGCATCCACCTCAAAAAATTACTAGTAAAAAAAGGACTACCAAAATAAACTCCAAGTAAGTGAATGAATAAAAATAATAAAGAATAAAAATTAATGAACTAAGAAACAAATATAAGATCAAGAAGGAAAAAAGTTAGTTATTTCAGTCCTAGCTACTATAGCTCAGTGGATAGAGAGTCAGCCTGAGACTGAAGGGTCACGGGTTCGATTCTGGTCAAGGGCACATGCTCGGGATGCAGGCTCGATCCCCAGTAGGGGGCGTGCAGGAGGCAGCTGATCAATGATGCTCTCTCATCATTAATGTTTCTATCTCTCTCCCTTCCACTCTGAAATCAATAAAAAATACATTTTTTAAAAAAGTTAGTTACGCCCTAGCCAGTTTGGCTTGGTGGATAGAGCGTCAGCCTGCAGACTGAAGGGTCCCAGGTTCGATTCCAGTCAAGGGCATGTACCTTGGTTGCAGGCACATCCCCAGTAGGGGGTGTGCAGGAGGCAGCTGATCGATGTTTCTCTCTCATCGATGTTTCTAACTCTCTATCTCTCTCCCTTCCTCCCTGTAAAAAAAATCAATAAAATATATTAAAAAAAAAAAGTTAGTTATTTCAAAAGACTAATAATATCCTGGCTGGTGTGGCTCAGTTGGTTGGGTGACATCCAATGCACCAAAAGGTTGCAGGTTCCATTCCTGGTCAGGGAACACGCCCAGGTTACTTTGATCCCCCAGTAGGATGTGCAGGAGACAGCTGATTGATGTTACAGCTCAATCCCCAGTAGAAGGTGTGTAGGAAACAACCAATGGATGTTATGCTCTCACACAGATGTTTCTCTTTTCTCCCTTCCCCTCTCTCTCAAAATATCAATTAACTATTTTTTTTTTAAAAAAGACTAATAAAATCAATGAACTGGTAAGACTATTTCAAAAATAAGTAAATAAAAGGTAGAGGGAGATAAAGAAATACAGGTAGCCAAAAACTGGAAATGAAGAGGAGGGTAATATCAGTATATATGCCGCAGATATTAGAGAGATTAAAGGATATGATGAACAACTTCTAGCAAAAGTTTTTTTAAAATATATGAAGTGGACAACATTAAATTGGACAACTCTACCCAACTAGAGCAAGAAGAAATAAGGTCTAGAAAAAAGTAAATAAAATTATTTTGTTTTGTTCACAGACAAGATGAATGTCTGCAAAAGAAAACCCAAAATACCAATGAATAATTATTGAGTTACAGAATTTAGAAAGATTACAGGATTCCAAATCAATAAGTAAAAATCAGTTGAAATCTTATATATCAGCCTTTAAAAACCTTGGCAAAGGGAAGGATTTTTTTTTTAATATATTTTTTTTATTGATTTTTTACAGCGAGGAAGGGAGAGGGACAGAAAGCTAGAAACATCGATGAGAGAGGAACATCGATCAGCTGCCTCCTGCACACCCGCCACTGGGGATGTGCCCGCAACCAAGGCACATGCCCTTGACTGGAATTGAACCCGGGACCCCTCAGTCCGCAGGCCGACGCTCTATCCACTGAGCCAAACCGGTCAGGGCGGATTTCTTAAACAAGACACAAAAAGTACCAACCTTTAAAGGACATATAAGATAAATTTGACATTAAAATTTAAGACTTGTGTTTATCAGATGGAAAAACAACCCACAAACTAAGATAAGACACTTGCAAAAAAAAAAAAAAAAAGGACACATATGTAATACCCTTTGTAATACTTTTAGCAATAAAAAAAAATTTTAAAAAAGACACTTGCAATAAATATAACTGACAAGGTTATTACCCAGAATATATAAAGAACTCCTATAAATTACTAAGTCATAAAAGAGTAAACATGAATAGCTAATAAATGAGAAGAGCTCATACACAGTAGTTATCAGGGTAATGCAAGTTAAAACTACAATGAGAAATTAGTTCAAACCTATCAGATTAGTCCAGCCAACATGGCTCATTGGTAGAGCGTCAACCTATGAACCAGGAGGTCACGGTTTGATTCCCCGTCAAGGCACATGCCCAGGTTCTGTGCTCAATCCTCAGTGGGACTCGTGCAGGAAGCAGCCAATCAATGGTTTTTCTCTCATCATTGATGTTTCTATCTCTCTCTCCCTCTCCCTTCCTCTCTGAAATCCATAAAAAAATATTTTTTTTTAAAAAAGAAACGTTAAAAAAATAAAAATGAAAGGAAAGCTGAAATGTAATTCTGCAATGAAAGTCAAATCTGCTTTACAAAATACAGTCTGCAGTGACCTCTAGAAATTTTATTTTTAAATTACAAACTGACTATACAGGGCAAAACATCATATAATTAGAGAATTTTTATCTAGAGGAGATTATGGAGATCAGATAGTACGTCTTAAATCCTAATAAACAAGGTCCACAGAGGTCCCAAGTTTTGTCCAAGTTCACACTCAGGTCAAGAGCAGAGCCAGAAATAGGACCCAGCCTCCAAACAAAATTCCCAACCATTACGCCATACTGACTCTCAGCATCATTCCAACATCATGCCTCCAGGGTTCCCGTAATGCAAGGTTTCAAAACCCCACATCAAGGTAACAGTTTCCTTTAACACTTACTCTGTCTTTGTCGTGCAGCATATCAGCGTAAGAAGATCTAAAAAACAAAAAGACAGGTCAGAAACCTCTGCTAAAAGTAATATACATCAACATATAAGCATATTCACAGATATATAAATGCATTCTTAAATCAGATGAGACAAACATCCAGGCAGGTTTTAAACTATTTTAAAGGAATTATGTGGGGGGGGGGGGGGGGGGGCGAAAGAGGGGAGGGGGTTATGGAAAGTAACTTCACACAGTGATGGTGTTAACACACGTTTGAAATAAACCACCCTCAAGAAAGCACATACATAATCTTATTAAACTATCCTATAATCCAATCAGCACCTTGCTTTTTTCCCCCCCATCTCCTTGTAATCTTATTTCCTTTCTTAATTTCAAATGCATAGAAGAAGCTACAAAACTGTTATTCTCTGGAGCATTTGAGATCTTGCTCCCAGCATATGTGGTCAATTTGGTTTAAATAAAAATTCTCTACAGATTTGGAATTTCATACGTCAACAGTTATATTCTATAATTCTTTGGTACTAAATAAAAAACCTCAGGCAAGTATTTATTTTTTCAGCAAAGAACCTAAGACCTAAGAATGCTCTAGTAGTCAGCCCTGTCACAGTAACTCCAAAGCCACTAGCATACTGATCATTTTATACATTAAACGTTTTTTAATTAAATCTTTATTGTTGAAAGTATTACATATGCCCTCCCCCCCACACACACACTGACCCCTTATAACCCACCCCCATAAACATTTTTTCCTCAGACTAACTTAGACTGAGTTTAATACTTAACATAATCTTGCATAATTTGCACAGTGGGATAATCACAAATGTAACATTAGGAGGAGGAATTGGGGAAAGGCAAAGTATATTATCTGCTGTATATTCAGCATTTTCCTTCATGTCATCAGGAAAAACTAAGAGTTTACCAAACTATAGAGTGTTAAAGGGAGGAGAGTTGATTATCTATATTTCTACCGTAGCAATTACAAATTTGAGAACCTCTAGCAGGATCAGGATGAGCCCCCAGAACTCGGCAGGCCCAGCCCAAAGATGCTTTCTGAGTGTTCCAAGTGACAGCTGAGGCACTCCCACTAAACAGAGGACCTCCGGCTTCAGGTCAACATCAGATTCACTGCAGAGCTTCTTTTAAATGCAGATTCGCATCATACACACAAAGAGATTCTGATCCAGATCGGGCTGGAGTCTGGAAATCTGCACCTGAACTGGTGTTCCAGGCAACTGTGACCCAGGCAATCCATACTCTACACTTTGAGAAGCTCTGCACTAAAAGAATAGGGTGTTTTTATGCACACCAAGGTTTTTATATCTGAACCCTCCTATGAATGCTTAGTTGAAATCTGGTCCTTTATACCTTTCTCCACTTTTTTAAAAAATATATTTTATTGATTTTTTACAGAGAGGAAGGAAGAGGGATAGAGAGTTAGAAACACGGATGAGAGAGAAACATCGATCAGCTGCCTCCTGCACATCTCCTACTGGGGATGTGCCCGCAACCAAGGTACATGCCCTTGACCGGAATCGAACCTGGGACCTTTCAGTCCGCAGGACCTTTCTATCCACTGAGCCAAACCAGTCAGGGCTTTCTCCACTTTTTAGAGGCACTTTCACTCCCCATCTTCTCTGTCTCATCACCCACTCACTCCCCACCACTGCACTGACACCACTCTCCTGAAACACCATTAGCTCGCTTCAATTGCTAACACCCAGGACTTCTCTGGCCCTGCTGGACATGCCCTCTTCCTGAACCATTCTCCTCCTTTCTCCTCTGTGATCACTCCCTCCTGGTTCTCCTGCCTCCTCAGCTATTCCAGAACTCCTTCAGCCGTCTACCTTTCTCATTCCACACTGTCTCTGAGAGTCCTGTTTCCACCCTCACTAACAACTGCAAATTGTCTCCAGACCCACATACCTGTCCACTGGCATCTCTACTGGATGTCCAAATACCCACTCTCCATCAACTCCCCTGCCCAACACCACCAATTCCTCCTGTGTTCTTCCTCTCAGGAAATGGGAGCTCCATCTACCTAGTCACTCTAATCAGAAAGCTTGATGCTTCCTGAAATTTCTCTCTCCTTCCATCACTGCATCCTATGAGTTATTATATTGTATACTAGAGGCCTAATGCACAAAATTCGTGCAAGAGTAGGCTTTCCTTCCCCCAGCTGCCGGCACCGGCTTCCCCTGGCTCCCAGCACCCGGGCTTCCCTCACAGCCCCGGCTTCGTCTGGAAGGACAGAAGCATATTATGCTTTATTTAATTAGCATATTATGCTTTTATTATTATAGATATTGAGGAATATATTATTATATTTAGGCACAGAGAAGTTAAGTAGCTTGGCCAATGTGAGAGTTAAGGGGCAGAGCCCACATGCATACTCATGCTCCTCTTCTTATATTCGCTACCAACTTTAAAACATGACCTCCGCCTACCTTTTCAGCATCCTCTCTCATCACAGCCCTACTTTTGCACCACACTCCAGCACACTGAACTGACTGCCACTCCTCTGGAGTGGCCATTTCTCTCCATGTAGATATCAACCCCCCAGGCCAGCTGGTTCTTGCTGCTAATGGGCATAAACGTTTGTGCCCATTTCCACTGGCCTTTATCTCTCTGCACCATCATTTGTTATGTCTGTCTCTTCCACAAAACTACCTGTTCCTTAAGGCTGGGAACCCTTTCTTCTTCATTCTGGTACTCACTGCCCCAGCACAGTGTTGTCATGTTGTATGCACTTAATGATTGCTAAATAACAGTAACTCACATACTTTTAAATATCCCTTCAAAGAGAAGAAAAAGCAATTTTCAACTTTTCAGGAGAATTTAACTATATGAGGAATGTCACCATTTAAGTGGCACCAATAAATAATTAACTTTCATAAACTCTTCTACTACTCCTGAACCTTGGGTCTTCTTTGCTCCACTAGACAGATCCTCTGACTTCCCACACAGGCATGACTCAGCCTAACTCCCACACAAACCTACTTGGCTGAGCACACCTGCTTGTGACCTACACCTGCCCAGAAGCACTGGGTCATATCCTATTGCACACTCAGACTAAATTTCAAGGCATCTGCTTTGAGATCAAGTGCCCTATCCAGCTGCAGCCAACTGTGAACAAACGCTTGTTACCTGGCAATCTCCTGGTGGTAATCATAGTGCTCATCTTCCTCCAGCCACTCCACAGATCCTGTGGTCGGATTGGCCCGCCCACAGAAGATCTTCATGCTGCCAATCAGCTCCTCAATTTTATCACTCGCCAGCTTACTTCTTATGGACAGGTCAGACGGTCAGAAACCTATTCACATTATAATGCCCAAGAATGAAAAGAAAAAAAAAAATGTTAAAAGACAAGAAAACAAGGGGGGGGGGTGTCTAAGAAATTGACAAAAATATCAAAACCACTGAAAATATTTGTTAATCGGAATTTTCCTTTTTCCAGCAAGACTTACTTTGTTTTATATTCCCCATAAAACATTAAAAACTATAATACGCAAGTTCATAAAACTATCTGGAAACTTGAGCAGTCCTCAGTGATTCCAACAGGGTCAAATGAGCCTCCAAGGTACAGCTGGGCATAGCCTCAGGTAAAGGTAGGCGAGAAAGGAAATAAAGCAGAGGAAAGGGCTAGTAGGAAAGAACAAAGAGAGATCGGGGTGGTGGTAAAGGAGTGCCACTAAAACTACCTAAGGATATTAGACATTTAGTTTAAGGAAAAATACAAAGATAGAGCAATTCAAACAAATTAGGAAAACCTTCATCTAAACAAGTAAGTCACAGCTATACACAAACATGGATAATCCCAGGAATATAATGTTGAGTCATAAAAAAAAAAAAACAAGTCACAGAATACATGTAAGTATTCACATTTATATAAAACTAGAGGCTCGTTTATATAGTGGCAGTCAGTTCAGTGTGCTGGAGTGTGGTGCAAAAGTAGGGCTGTGATGAGAGAGGATGCTGAAAAGGTAGGCGGAGGTCATGTTTTAAAGTTGGTAGCGAATATAAGAAGAGGAGCATGAGTATGCATGTGGGGTCCCTCGGCCTGGCCTGCGGGATTGGGCCGAAACTGGCTCTACGATATCCCCCGAGGAGTCCGGGATTGTGAGACGGCACAGGCCAGGCCGAGGGACCCCACGGGTGCACAATCAGGGCCGGGGAGGGACACAGGTTGGCTAGCCAGGGAGGGACTGCGGGAGGGCTCCAGGGTGTGTCCAGCCTGTCTGGCTCAGTTCCGATCAGCTGGAGCCCAGCAGCAAGCTAACCTACCAGTCGGAGCACCTGCCCCCTGGTGGTTGGTGAACATCATAGCGAGTGGTTGAGCAGACTTAGCATATTATACTTTGATTGCTTGAACGGCCCACCTGACAACCGGACAATTAGCATATTAGGCTTTTATTATATAGGATGTATAATTATTCAAAACAGAGCAACATGCCCTAACCAGTTTGGCTCAGTGGATAGAGCATCAGCCTGCGGACTGAAAGGTCCCAGGTTCGATTCCGGTCAAGGGCATGTACCTTGGTTGTAGGCACATCTCCAGTAGGAGGTGTGCAGGAGGCAGCTGATCGATGTTTCTCTCCCATCGATATTTCTAACTCTCTATCCCTCTCCCTTCCTCTCTGTAAAAAAAAAAAAAAAAATCAATAAAATATATTTATAAAACAAAAAACAAAAAACAGAACAACAGCCCTAGCTGGTTTGGCTCAATGGATAGAGCGTAGGCCTGCGGACTGAAAGGTCCCAGGTTCGATTCCGGCCAAGGGCACATGCCTGGGTTGCGGGCTTGATCCCCAGTAGGGGGCGTGCAGGAGGCAGCCAATCAATGATTCTCTCTCATCATTGATGTTTCTATCTCTCTCTCCCTCTCCCTTCCTCTCTAAAATCAATAAAATATATTTTAAAAGAAAAAACAGAACAACACATTCTTTAGGGATCACATTAAAGTGCATAGCAGGGAATAGGATAGTAGGGAGGAAAAAGGATGGGATCAAGAGGGCCACACAGCCCCAGCTGGTGTGGCTCAGTGGTTGAGGGTCAACCTATGTACCAGGAGGTCACAGTTGGATTCCCGGTCAGGGCACGTGTCTAGGTTACAAGCTCGATCCCCAGTCGGGGGCATGCAGGAGGCGGCCAAACAATGATTCTCTCTCATCACTGATGTTTCTATCTCTCTCTCTCACTCTCCCTCCCTCTCTGAAATCAACAAAAATAAAGAATAAAAATAAATAAAGAAGGGCCACACAGGGGACTTTAAGAGCAGGTGAATTCTAAAATTGGGTGGTGGGAATACAGGTGCTCATGATACTGTCATTCTTCATGCCTCGCTATTTTTCATAATAATTACTTCTTATCTATTCAGTATTTAATTTTAAAAGCAATTTTGAAAAACCGTTCTTCATTAAAAAAAATTTGTTTCAAATAAGTAAAATGTTATCAGACAGATAAAATGTCCTGTATGGCCTTTTTGCTCAAAGATATTTATATCTGAGAGACAGGAACACCACAGCTCAAAGTCTGAAGGCACCTCTCAGCAGGAATGGAGTCTCCCAATGCCCCCTTCCTCTGACATTCAGAAACAGCAAGTGTTCCACATGCCCCTTCATTCTTGTTAAACACTGACCCATCTTCAGGAAACATGATTATTTTTTGTGGAGGAGGTCCCCTCGGGCATTTTGTTGGCCACAGTTATTGGCTTTCTCTTGAAATTACCAAGACTAAGTAAATATTGAATTTTTATACAAGAGGATGGGAAACACTTTTCTGAAGACTCAGGTGATCACTAGCTTGGTTCAACGTAGTCCATCTGTCTTTCAGCAAAACTCTACTTCTAGCCGAAGCAGGTTTGGCTCAGTGGATAGAGGGTCGGCCTGCGGACTGAGGGGTCCCAGGTTCAATTCCGGTCAAGGGCATGTACCTGGGTTATGGGCACATCCCCAGTGGGAGATGTGCAGGAGGCAGCTGATCGATGTTTCTCTCTCATCGATGTTTCTAGCTCTCTATCTCTCTCCCTTCGTCTCTGTAAAAAATCAATAAAATATATTTTGGAAAAAAAAAAAAAAACTCTACTTCTAACACCCCAGAATATCTACTTTCTAACCCAGGGGCTCTCAAACTTCCCGACAACCCCAGTAATATATTTTACACTGAGACACAATACATACAAACACAAACATAACCAAGTTTCACAAAACGGTACATATTTAGTCTTGCCATGGGCAAGGCCCTCATATATTTTATCCTATTTTCATTTTATTTTTTAATAGACCACGATCCACTAAGCTGATTTCATAACTCAGCAGTGGTTTGCAACCTAGTGTGCAAACCATTGCTATAACCAGCTCTGTACATCTCACATGCTGATATCCTTTTAAAAAGACAGTATCTAGAACTACCAGAGTCGGTAATGTGCTTTAGAAAACTGTGTCCAACACAGGCTGCAGTGGGAAGAAATGACCACATTTCAGCGAATGTTCAGGGAAGGCTTAAAAGATGGGTAGGGCCCTGGCCGGTTTGGCGCAGTGGTTAGAGTGTTGGCCTGAGGACAGAAGGGTCGCAGGTTCAATTCCCAGGCAAGGGCACATAACTCAGTTGTAGGTTCAAACCAATCCGGCGGGGCCATGCGAAAGGCGACCAATCCATCTATCTCCTCTCTCCCTCATTTCTTCCAGTCTCTCTAAAACAAAAAATCAGTGGAAAAATATCCTGTGCGAATTTACACACACATACACACAAAGACGGGTAGGATTTAGGTGAGCGTGGGGAGAGGGCACTTCACCCCCTTAGAAAGCTTAGGCTACCCTGCGCGGCGGATAAATCAGCTGCCGTGAAACTGAGCAGAGAGGCGCACAGGTTGGTGGGGTCCATTGTGCGAGGGTCTAGAAACCCTTATCCCGTGGAATTCCCTTTTTTGTCTCTGATGTTGCTGAGGCTAGGACTAGGACCACAGAGTCTTTTCAGAACGGCAGAGAAGTCACTGGTTTCGTATTAACCTAAATGAATGCTTCAGTAGGGAACCACGTCCTGTAACCTCTCTACGAACATCTTCTACGGATAAACATCTTCCCCTGTTATTATGACGTGTCCCTCTCCCAAAAGAAGACCACACTCCAGGCTCAGGAGACAGCCTGACCCCCTCCTCATTCTCCAAGAGCTGTCAACTAATGCGGACATTTACAAGGAAGGAATGGCAACCACCACGCCAGGCTGTGGCGCCGAGGGGAGAGTCCAGGTACGTCCTGTCAACCCGTTCATCGCAGAGGCGCTTCCCCCAGGGGCCCAGCAAGCGGCCATCGCCAGAGAGGGCGGCAGAGCCGGGGCGGGCCTGAAACCCCGCTCTTCCGCCGGCCCGAGCGCTCGGAGCCGCCCCACGCGGACCCTCGAAAGGTTCTCGGAAGCCCCGCAGAAGTGCGTACCGCGGCGTCCAAGAACGCCCACGCCAGGCCCTGCGCTGGAGCCCTGCGGCCGGGAACAGGACGCGGGTTGCATCCCGGACTCCGATGGGATTCCCACCTACCCAACATGCTCAGCGCCTCACCGGCTGCGGACGCCGCTCCGCTCACTTCCGCCGCCAGGGCCACATTCCCGCGGCCGGCGTAAGGGGGCGGGACCTTCCTACGCCGGATGAGCGTGCCGGGGGCGGGACCCGGAAGTAGAACCTGAAGTCTTTCCCGTCGCACCCTACGCGTTCCCACACTGCTTCGCGACGGCCGCTATGGAGGCTGGTCGAACTGCTATCCTCCGCGTGAAGCGGAAGCGCAGCGAGGAGCCTGCCGAGGCCCTGGTCCTCGCCTGTAAACGTCTCCGGAAAGATATGGTGGAGTTGGCGGTCCAAAAGACGCCCCCCGAAGGTCTGGAGAAAGCAGCAGAGAAAAATGTCTTCCAGTTGGTGGCTACCGTGTGCTCCCAGGTATCGGGGGGGGGTGGAGCCTGAGTGGAGGGGCTCTGAGGGCGCCGCCGGGATGACACTGTCTCCCTGACCCCCACACGATCCCCTGCTTACGCCGGCTCCCCTTCCCTGTTGCCCTCCAGGAGGACCCGGTCCAGCCGCTCCTGCGCGCTCTGCCCCCACCCTGGGGCACCCATCAGCGTATCCGCCACGACCTCCGCGCGTCGACTCGGAAGATCCAGCAGGAGGGTCGCTACCGGGTAGTCTCTAGCCGCCGACCCTCGGGCCTTCTCTTGGATGACCTGGAGTCCGAGGACGCGCGGGAAAACCCAGAAGCCGGCGGTGACGCAGGCTTCCAGCTGTTGGATCTGGTCCACGAAGAAGGAGACCCTGAGGCCGCTGCTACTGCCACTGCTGCCGCCACCGCCACTGCCGCCGCCGCCGCCTCTGCCTCCTGCAAAGTGAGTGCACGCCCCGCGGAGGAGAGCTGGGCTTCTCCCGACAAGTAGTGCCAGGAATCTGGGCGCTCAGACGGCACACAGTTGAGATGCACATGGCTTCACCTTTTATTAACGGATGATCCCGCCGGCTTGCTAGTCTCGATGTTACAGATTAGGTTCTCTCCTCAACAAGTATTTACTGAGCGCCCACTATGAGACAAGCATTGTGCTTAGGTTCTGTGGGTAGAGCAGTGAACCTAACATTCAGATAGGGAAAAACAAGTAAATTCACTGTCAGATAGTGATATGGGCTGTAAAGGGGGCGGGGGTAGGGTCTGGTGCGCAGGAAAAGAGGGTTCCATTTCAGAGGTCACACTGCGGGGGGGAAAAAAGTGACATCTGAGTGAAGCCTTAAAGGAGGTGAATGGCAGGGCACTGTGGATATCTTGGGGAGGGGCATTCCAGGCTGAGGACTTACAAGCACAAAGGCTTTCAAACCAAGTTTGTCTGATGTTTTCAAAGTCAGTGTGCCTGGAGCCCAGTGAACTTGGAGAGAATAGTAATGAGGAATTTGGGTGAAGGATCTAACTAGACCCATGGCCTTTTCATCCTGAATAGGGTGTTAATGGAGGACTTTGAGCAAGGAAAAGATAGAGCAGATGGGCAAACTCATCAGAGGGAGGTTAAAGGACTAGTCTTGGGTACCATATCAAGTCTGAGGCAGAGTCAGGTCTCAGATGCACACTTAATCCAGTGTTCTTTCCACTACGTTACATGTAATATGTTTGTTTTGTATCTTCAAAAAAAAACCACCAAAGTCTGCATGCAATAATATAGAAATAGAAAATTCTCAACCTAAGGCAGTGGACAGCAAACTGCGGCCCTTTGGCCCTTTGAGTGTGGCTCTTCGACAAAATACCGACTTCTGCGCATGGGCCACGAAGTTTCAATTGCACTGTACGTGCGCGCCCGCATGTGGTATTTTGTGGAAGAGCCACACTCAAGGGGCCAAAGAGCCGCATGTGGCTCGCGAGCTGCAGTTTGCCGACCACTGACCTAAGGCATTCCTCCTGTTAGTAAACATTTAAAATTTTTTCACTCCTTTTAATAGTTCTTTAAGTGTAAAAAATGAAATTTTAATTCAAAATACATCAGGCAAAACATATTTAATCATGGTGCTAGTATACCTGATAGCAACTTGAGCATGATATTGATAGCCACATCTTTTTAAAAAATATATATTTTATTGATATTCTACAGAGAGGAAGGGAGAATAGAAAGTTAGAAACATTGATGAGTGAGAAACATCGATCAGCTGCCTCCTGCACACCCCCTAATGGGGATGTGCCCGCAACCAAGGTACATGCCCTTGAACGGAACCGAACCTGGGACCCTTCAGTCCGCAGGCCGACGCTCTATCCACTGAGCCAAACCAGTTGGGGCAATAGCCACAACTTTTACCAAAAGTAAATCAAGACTGATTCATGAGTTAACAATCAGATGTTTAAAAGTACACTAATATTCAGTGGAATCAATTAAATAGCTCAATTTTATAAGAAAAACAAATAAAATAAACTGAAAGTTGTGAACACAAATTTTCCCAACCCAACAATGCAATACAAACTTATAAACATATCAAAAATATTTGCAGAGTAATTATTTTAAAAACATGAATTTCGCTCTGCCAGTGTGGCTCAATGGTTGTGTCAACCTATGAACCAGGGAGGTCACAGTTCAATTCCTGGTCAGGGCACATGCCCGGGTTGTGGGCTCAATCCCCAGTGTGGGGTGTGCCGGTAGCAACCGATCAATGATTCTCTCTCATCATTGATGTTTCTGTCTCTCCCTCTCCCTTCTTCTCTGAAAAATATAAATATGTTTCACATAAATTTTAAATATGAATTTAAGCTGAAAGTAAAATTAAGGTTTTATCCCTACTAAAACCAGCAGAGAAAAGGTTGTCGATAACACTGCTGGCAAGGCTGTGATTAAAATGGTACGTGGCTGTAGTGCTTAAAATTGATGCCAGTCTTTTGGAAAATGGCATGGCTAACAATAGCTTAGGGTGTATTTTAAAACTATTTAAATTTATTTTTATTGTTTGGACTCAAAGTCACTCAAAATTCTAAGGAATTTAAGTTTTAAGCAAGTAAAGTACTACTTAATAGGGTATCTGAAAAGGTGAAAAGGTTTGGTTCATTTTATCTAGTAATTTCATCCCCAGGATTTATCCTAGGGAAATAATTCAGCAGAAGCAAACAGCTGTGGTATTAACAAAAGCTGTTTGTTTACTAATTACTATACATCAAGTATTGTCTAAGTACTTGTTATATATTCTTTTTTGTTGTTGTTATATATTCTTTTATTTAACTCATTTAATCCTCACAAAAACCCTAGGTACTTTAATCTCTATTTTCAAATGCAGGAAACTTCACATTCGTTGCAGTGTTATACATGGAGGCTAAAATTATGTCTGAGAAATTGACTGTACAACTGCCTGGACTTTAAATTAATAACCATGAAGACTGGCAAGATGGGAAAGTACATATTATATATGTTTACTGGTAGGAAATGTTGTATGTATTATAATTGAAAATATGGGTAAGCATACATAGATTAGACTTAAAAATAATTTATTATTTTATGAAAACAATGTGTTCATTATAGGAAATTTGAAAAATCTATAGCAAAGGAATACGGCTGCATAATTTGCTGGACTGAGGGCTGGGGACTTGTGAGTTGGAGCCAGAGCTTTCCTAATGAACAGCTTTTAGGTCAGTCAAGTCTCTACACAAAAACTGACATCTCTAGTTCCTTTTTACTTTGGAACGAAGAATTAATTCCCTGTAGCTTGTGATAGAGAGCATTGGTCTCTCCTTGTCTGCCTCTCCATGGTACGCCTCTACTTCCCATAGGGCATATGGTTTCAGCTGCACAGCTCCTGTGATGATCTTTTGCAGGGGGATCATTTGCAGCATGTCCCCTTGGTTTCCAAATTGGCCTGTGCCGCCCTGGATAACACAGCCTATTGGATCTAGAGTCCATCTTACCTTGGCCAGTTCCAATCTGGGTCAATCTATCTTGAAGCTATTCTTTCTAGCAAGAAAAGGATTATAGAGGAATCCATTCCTGGTTATGATTAAAAGCAGGATGTCAGTGTGGGCAAGTCAAGTGGTGGGTGATGGCTGGTAGTAGTTATTGATAGCCCAGGAATCGTCCGTAGGTTCCCTATAGAAGGCCACACAAAATGCAGGCCCACTGAGGAGTCAGCTATGGAGGTGCTATTGTGGGCCTGCAGATCCCCAAAGGGAGAACATCATAACAAAGGAGCTCAGGAAGACCAAGGGGAAGACTCAAAGCTCTGCTGGCCCTCGCCTCTCCTCAGGCCAGTCTTCACATGCAGGTCTTCACACATGCTCTTGCATCAGCCGAGCACAAAAGCGTAGAAGTCTGTCTTGCAAGTTTCTATCTCAGAAGAACCACACATTACTTTTTTGAGAGATACTTAGCTTTTTAATCTCATAGCTAATTAAACAGGCCATGCGGATAAGACTGTTGAATCCAACAGAGAACTGTAGGGAGGCTTCCTTCACCCAACACTTAGGTTCCTTTTCTTTGAACATCCATGTTTAATCTCATGCATGTTATCTGCTGTTTTCTTCACAGGTATCTGACCCAGATGTGATCCTTTGCAATTCTGTAGAGTTGATCCGCGAGCGGTTGACTATATCTGAGGATGGACCAAGTGTCGGGCACCGAGAGGAACAGAAGGATGACTATGTGTATGACATTTACTACTTGGAGACGGCCACTCCAGGATGGATTGAGAATATCCTCTCTGTGCAGCCCTTAAGCCAGGAGTGGGAGCTGGTAAGGGGACCTATGGGCATGAGGGCATGAGGCAACCTAAGCCATTCTCTAGTCAGGGTACTTTGCCTCCCTGGATTCTAATCCTAGGCAACATTGTCCTTAGTTCTTTTTGTTCTTACTTAAAAGGAAAAATTTATTCTAAATGCCTTCTAGGAACCTGGTTTTAATGCAGGGAATTTTGGGAGTCTATAATTTTTGCACTTAATGAATCTTTTACAAGTTTTGTAAATCTCTGTTGTTGTTTTTAATGTTTTTATTGATTTTTAGAGGGAGAGGGAGAGAGAGCATGCCCCCAACCTTAGCATGTGCCCTGACTGGGAATCTAACCAGTGACCTCTTGGTTCATGGGCCAGTGTTCAACTACCAAGCCACACCAGCTAGGCAACATCTTTATTTTATTTTTATTTTTTTTTTAAATATATTTTATTGATTTTTTTACAGAGAGGAAGGGAGAGAGATAGAGAGTTAGAAACATCGATGAGAGAGAAACATCGATCAGCTGCCTCCTGCACATCTCCTACTGGGGATGTGCCCACAACCCAGGTACCTGCCCTTGGCCGGAACCAAACCTGGGACCTTTCAGTCCGCAGGCCGACGCTCTATCCACTGAGCCAAACCGGTTTCGGCAACATCTTTATTTTTTATATCTACCCATTCTCAGGGGGAAATGTATGAGAGCTTATAATAAAATACAAAATAAAACCAGGAATTTTAATAAGAGAACAAAACCTTTTTAATTGCATCTTATAATGCAGAAAATAATGGATTAAGAAAGCTAACTTGCATTTAAAAAAAAACAAAAAACTATTAACTTCCTGACAATCATTCTTAAAACAAATTCTAAAATGATTAGTGAGTGTCCTGGCCAATGTGGCTCGGTTGGTTGAGCATCATCCCTTGCACCGAAAGGTCACCAGTTCGATTCTTGATCAGGGCACATACCCAGGTTTTGAGTTCATCCCCGGTTGGGGTGCATATGGGAGGCAACCAATCAATGTTTCTCTCCCCCTCCCCCTCCTTCTTCACTCTCTAAAATCGACACACATATATTTTTAAGAAATAAAATGTAAAAATAATGAGAGAAGTTAAGGTGGTACCTGTCACACTCTTAGGAGAAAAGCACGCTACTCCACACCTACTCTACCACCATAATCTGAATCAGGCACCCACCTTGGACTATGCATAGGCCCTTCTTTTGCCTTCCTGCACCCCTCAAACTTGGATTTTGGTTCTGATCTTTGGCATCACCCATAATCCCTCCGACAGTTTAAAGGTCACTACCATCACCTGCTCAGAGCTGTTTCTCCTCCCTACTTTGGGGTGTTCCTTTAGTCTATCTCACCAGGAATGTGATCCCTGGAGTTGGACCTGTAAGTGGAATAGGGCCATTATCTCCCCCTTGTAGCCTAAATGTAGCCTCTCCAAGTTAGTCTGATATTAGTTTCCCCCAGAGCATAACCTTAGATGTTTTGACTTACATTCATGTGTGTGTTGAGATGTGCAGGTGAATGATGGCAAACAACTAGAGGACGCTGATGAAGATGAAGATGAAGATGATGAGAATAGTGAGAATAATTGGCGCAATGAGTACCCAGAGGAGGAGAGCAGTGACGGAGATGAAGATTCCAGAGGTAGGTGGGTGGCAGCCTTGGATGGGGAGGGACTGCTGGGACCCAAGACTGAGGCATGCGTACAGAAGACAGATCCATTCTAGCTAGCTTTCCTTCTCCATTGACTCGTGCAGCTCAATCATAAGCTGTTGGAGCTAATAGAAGACCCACAGACCAGTGTTTGGGGGGGGGGGGTTGTTATTAGAGTGTAACGTCAGTCAGGTGTGGGTTCAAATCCTTAGTTCTATCATTGCCTAGCTGTGCATCTTGGGCAAGTTACTTCATCTTATTGAGCCTCATTTTCCCTCCAGAAAATAAAAATACTGCATCAACTGGTAGAGATTAAGTGAAACATCTAGCTCAGTGTCTCTTTCCCTGCTTCGGTCTAACAAAGTATTGGAGAGGTTCTAAGTGCCAACAAAAAGAATTTATTTGTGTCTGTTAATGGAGGAACAATTAGATCAAACTACAGAATATTCTGTAGTGCCCATAATATATTAAAAGGAGCAAGGTTCAACATTATATTTACAATATGACTACAACTATTATATTTAAAAAAAATCTATACTTAAGGGAGAAATGACAAAATATCCCAATGTTAAAAGACTTGGTTTAAATGGTAGAAATGAGATCTTTTCGAATTGTTCCCCTGAATTCTCTTTATTGAGCAATTATTTTTAAGTAATGAACCAAAATAAAAAAACCAAACAAACAAAACCAGCCCAGCTGGTGTAGCTCAGCGGTTGAGCATCGACCCAGGAACCAAGAGTCACTGGTTCGACTCCCTGTGAGGGCACATGCCCGGGTTGCGGGCTCGATCCCCAGTGGTGGCTGTGCAGGAGGCAGCCGATCAATAACTTCCTCTCTCATTGATGTTACTATCTCTCTATCCTTCTCCCTTCCCCCCTCTCTAAAAATCAATAAAAAATTATCTTTAAAAACCTGGACCTTTTTGAGATGGGAAGGAGCTCACAGTCGCCAAAAAAAAAAAATGATGTAGGTGGAGTCCATTCCTGTTCTCTCATTCCAGGCTCTGATGAATGCAACGGCCTCAGTGAAGAGGAAAGAGGCAATAGCAGACCACAGACGTGGAGCAAATACCCTTCGGATGTGCAGAAGGAGTTTGGCTATGACAGCACTCATGACCTGGACTCGGACTGAGGATCCTGGGACAACCATGAGGTTCTATCACAGGCCCTTGAGGGCTTTGACTGCCTTATCAGCCACCCTGGTAGTGGGTTTCCTGGCATAACACACGGAAGGAGAAAGCATGTCCAACAGCACCATCATAGCAGTGAAAACGTGTGCTGAAGGAGTATCTCTTTTCCATTAATAGTAGGATGCTTTGCCTCATTCAAGTGACCCTGCAATCTAGGGGACAAAAAAACAAACAAAAAAAACATAAAATGAAGCTTCCTGGCCTAGGCATTTTCCTGCTCTTCTTCTACGCTAAAGCCAGTAAGTGGAAGAGAGGCTGTTTCATGAGAACTTAGGTTCAACTTTCCCATGCCACCGTAAAAGTCTGATTCTTTTTGACGGGAAAATCTAGAAGGGCTACAGTGGGTCTCTTGTAGGAACACACACTGAGTAGTAAAGGCCAGTAGAGGAAGAATCTGCCTGAGCTGTGAGGGGTTTGGTTGACAGTTGTCTCTACCTCCCTGCTTCCTATGATAATGACTGTAAAGATTGCTCTTTCGTTAGCAGTGGTACCAAGGAACAGGGTATGTATGAATGTGATACTTTGCATTTAGTAAAAACACTAACTATGGGAGCAAGTAATTCCTTTAAAACCTTTTCAATCTGAATATCTTTTCCATTGTGCTCCCTCTCCCCTTCCTGCCCCCCACCAAAAATGGGGGAGTAGTGAGATAAAAGTTTCAGAATTGACCTGAGACACAGAGGACTTAAAGCAAATTAGGAAAAGGAAAACACATCCTGAACTTAGCTTTCCACTAGGAAATGTTTAACTACTTACAGCACTCACCAAAAACTATCAATAGGACAAAATTTCTTCCCCAGAATTTACATTTCTGCCCCTACCCCTTCCAAAGCACAGATGCCTTAACTCAGACTGAGTTGGCATTTAGTCTTCTAATGTAGCATTCGTTGTCAGTAGAACTTTTGCAAAGACGAATGTGTCCTATATATGCCCTGTGCAGTGGTAGCCACTAGCCACATGTGGCTGAGCACTTTTAATGTGATTAGTGTGACAGGAATTTTTCAACTTTATTTTAAGTAGCTACATGTGGCTAGTAGCTACTGTACTGGTCAGTGCAGGTATAGGGCAATCAATACCCAGAACCTTCTATTCAAGACATGCCCTCTTGCCCCATAGCGCACACTCACTATCAGGGGAAGGTGAATTACACAGGGATGTGTCTTCCCACATCTTTAAAGACTTCATAAGCATCTACTTTCCCATCCTGCCTAAACCCTTTTATCTACATCGGTTTCTATGTACACAGAGTTGTTAAACCTGAATGATTAAATTGTGTGTGTGTGTGTGTGTGCTCAGGCTCTACTCTTGTGGCTCTAAAACCAACAGACTATTGGTTTCCCACCCTAACTATCCACAAAGGTACAATTCAGTGTCACAAGTAAGAGGCAGCAACTTAAATGTACATGAACACTAGTCATCTTAGTCTATAGTAAAAGAAGGATTAAAAACCACTCTGTACCAGTATGATGTGTTCATTGCTATTTATGTGCTCATTAAAGTTTGCCAACATTAAAGGGCTTAACAACTTCACAAACTGTACCCAGTGCAAAAGGGATTAGCATACCAGGAGAAGAAATGAGGCTGAGGAACAAAACCCTCATGGAAATTAATTCCCCCACAAAGCTTGAGTGGAGGAAGTCTGGCTTCCCCCCCACAGGAGGCTTTCTAGGAAGTCTGTACGCAGCACAGAGGGGAAGAATGCGGTCGCCATCCACTAATGGGAGGAGGATGACATGGCTCTCTAAGCCAGTATGAGGGCACCTGGGGTATGGAGGCCCTTGTTTTCCCAGGAGCCAACGGGAAACAGCAAGTTCCTGGGGTGAGCTGGCCATTTGCTTGAGTGGAGGAAGCCAAAGCCTGCCTCAGGGGTCCTCAAAACAAAGCGCACTCTACTTCAAGGATTAGCGCTAAAGGATCCCTGGAGCAGGTGCCAGCTTGGCTCAGACAAGAGTCGTGTGTACATAGTCTAGGCAAGTCACCCTTTGTATGGGCTCCCTGTTGTAGACAGGAATTTGCAGTGCAAATCCCCAACCCATGACAGTAGGAGTGGCCCCCTATGTTCTCACAGATGCTTGCCCTGAACCAAAAGCAATTGTGAGCATGCTCCCTTAAATTGTTTGTATCGAGCAGGTCTGACCAAGGTTACGCCCTTGCCTGAGATGAGCCAGTTTGGTGGAGAAAAACAGAAAGGGAGATTGCCTCGTGCTTCTTGTCTTTACCATTGGTCAATTCCAAACCGTAAGGACAAGAAGCCCACGGTGTGCCAAGCCAGCAGGTTCTCTGGGCCCGGGATGATGGGGTCTGAGGTCATCCTAGGAGAGTTGTACGATCCAGTGCAGCCAAGCTGCCCATGAAGGAGCATCCTCAAGGCCAAACCTGCTCTGCCTGACCTGGGTGTTAAAGAGCAGCCTGAGCACCAGAATTAGTTATGTCCAATCGTGCAGTCTGCTGAGGAGCCAGACTGAGGTTAAAGCAGCTTTTTTCCCAGAGTCTTCACTGCTCTCCATGGGAAAAAAGAAGTCCCCAGGAGTACCAAGGTCTTCCTGAGACTGAAGCCCCACCAGACCTCGCCCAGGAGGCAGGCGGGGGAGGCGTGCACTGTCCCAGCGATCCACACCAAGGCGGCTCAGTGTAAACAAAGCCTGGTGCTGGGGACAAGCGGATGCGGCCTGGTGTGAGGTTTCCAGAAGAAAACGACCACGTCTAGCACCTCGGAGGGCTTGCGTGGGTCTGCACAGCAGCCCCTCACACCCACCCTTAGCAAGTGGAACAAGCTATTTGGTGGCTCAAGTCCATGAGACAGTGACAGCTGAGAGAATTCAGGTGATGGACCTGAACGAGAAGTTTCTGTCCTCTTAAAGTTCGTACCAGAAACCCAGCGGTGTACTTGATCATCTAGAACACAGACAAGCTCTCAAGTGAAATAAAGGATTCTCCTCCAAAACAACGGTAGTGCCAGACTTCTGACGCATGAATTTGTTCATGTGTCAGCTACAACCCCAGGTGCTTATAACGTATACTAAAGTGAGTAAAAAATCTTTAAAGTTCACCTTTGCAGGTAAGACTCAACAGAAGATTGTGCTAAAACGAAGCAAAAAAAAAAAAAAAAAAGTGCGGTCAGAGTCTGACCCACCACCACATAGAGACACCTCTGAGGACAGAGGGACTCATCTTTGGGTACTCTGCATTTATAAACAGCCCACTGCATCCTGTAGATGAATACCAGGACTCACCTAGAATTGCTGTTCTGGATTAAATAATATAAATAAATAATGGAATACCACCATTTCCCCCAGGGAAGGATTTTGAACCCGAGGAAGAAATGGTAGCATTTCAGGCCTCTGAAGTCAGGTGCCTGGACCTGGTCAGAGGAAAACTTGTCATAAAAGCAGCCCCTTTGTAGAGACTCCTGGTTCCAACCTCGAGTACCAAGTTTAGAAACCACCAGCCACAGCTAACCTAGCTAGCACTCCCTCTTCCCCTAGTGCAACTCACCAAGTGTCTGTAAGGACGACACACACCACCCAGCAGGAACAAAACTCAACAACCATCCCCACGCCCTCCCCCGCCCCCACCTCCATGCTGGCCCCCAACTCGGTCTTCTCCCATAGCCGACCAATGAGAGTGAGCACCTGAGGAAGCCATCAGCCCTCCACCCCCTGACATAATGTGTGCCAACAGGCTCCTTCAGTACAAGAGGGCTGGGTCCACACAGTCTTGCCATCGGGCCTTTGGTGACTGTGGCCACAGGTAAAAACCTTCCAGGCCTCAGGGGACTTCACCTCTGGCCTCTAGTCAGTTTTCCTCTCAACCTTTGTCTCTTCGGCTACATCTAGCTCAGTCAGGACGCAAAAGCAAATCTTCTGGGTGACTTTGGTGATAGCAGCTAAATGGGAAAAGAAGAGAACTGAGTAAACACATTCAGCTACAACCCCAATCTGAACACCACAAGGCTGTTCACAGCACATCTGTGGCTCCCTGCTCATCTCTCCCTTGGGTACCCTGTGCCAGGCTTTGCCCCTCACCCCCAACCAGCCTTAGCATCCCCAGTCCTGAGCCCAACCAGAGTCTTTACACTTATATTGCACTTATAAGAGGTAGTGTTTTAACCCCAAAATAGGAATCTAAAGATAGAAGTAAAATCATATCAAGATAAAAAGGGAAGAAGTCATGTGGGGCAGTCAGGTCTCATGGCCTCTAGCACATCACTAGTTTGGAGGAAGCCAGCTACCATGCCCATCTCTCCCGCGCATCTGTGAACACACACACACACACACACACGCACAACCAGTGATGATGGGCAAAGAAGCTCACCCAGGATATTCCGGACAAAGAGCGGCCTCCGGGATTCTGGCAGGTACACACCCAGGAAGTAGACGGGGATTCCGGAGAGGGAGATCCCAATGCCAATGAAGGAATTGATGGTGTCTCCAAAGAGGGGCACAATCACCAGAAACAAGGAGCATATGCAGAACACGATGGGAAAAAACAGGCTCAGCTGAAATGAAGGGAGGTGAGATATCAGGTAATGTGGGATGGGGGAACGCTATGGAAAAGAAGGCACCTCTGGGAGAGGGCCCACCCTTCTCGTCTGCCCGGAGCCACTGACCTTGAGAGGCCGGGGCCGCTCGGGCTCCTTCCAGCGAAGGTAGAGCTGTCCAGCCACAGACAGGCCCACAAAAAACCAGTAGCTGAAGCTGAAGTAGTTGATGAGCAGGAAAACATCCTCCACGATGAGGTAGATGAGTGACATTGTGCACTGGATGGGGAGGGAGGGAGCAGGAGAGGGCAATGTCACCACCAGGGGCCCCACCAGATGTGCTGACGGCTGACTTAGCTTCAGCAGATCACCTCTGGCTCGCTCCAGTGACCCCCTGCCCTCAGGAAGGCCCATTCTCCACTTTAATCTTCATGGTGGCATCTCTCCCTCTGCATCTGGAGGCCCGTCCTCCACCCAGTGACTCCTTGACCCTTCTGAGGGCAGACAGTGAGGCCCTTCGCACGTCCACCCACTAACCTCAGCATGGACCACAAGGTGCCCTCCAGGTCTTTACACATGGGTCCTAACTACCTGGCACATGAATGGGCAAATGCCTTGTCCTGGCACCTTAGAAATGCAGATTAGAGCCCTGGCCAGTGTGGCTCAGTTGGTTGGGTGTCATCCTGTGCACCAAAAGGTTGCCAGTTCCATTCCTGGTCAGGGCTCACATGCCCGGGTTGCCTCTCCATCCCTGACCCCGATTGGGGGCATGCAGGAGGCAGCCAATCAATGTTTCGTTCTCTGGCATCATGTTTCTCTCCCTTTCTCTCTAAAAATCAATAAAAGATCTTTAAAAATTCCAGGAGGAAAGTATCCTGTTTTGTTTTGTTTTTTCAGATATTCAACATAAAACTAAATAATGAAGCTTATTGCTGAGGGGGAGGATTCGTTGAAATAATGATACATTTAAGGGGCATATCATCATACTTGGCATATATAAAGCACCCCCAAAATTAGCTATTATTATTATTTTCATCCCCAAAGAGCCGACCCCAGACCCAGAGCTGAACCTAGACCAGCCGTGGGCAAACTACGGCCCGCGGGCCGGATCCAGCCCGTTTGGAATGAATAAAACTAAAAAAAAAAAAAAAGACCGTACCCTTTTATGTAATGATGTTTACTTTGAATTTATATTAGTTCACACAAACACTCCATCCATGCTTTTGTTCCGGCCCTCCGGTCCAGTTTAAGAACCCATTGTGGCCCTCGAGTCAAAAAGTTTGCCCACCCCTGACCTAGACCCAAAGGACAGAGCTGAGCCCCAAGGCTTGAAGCCCAGACCAGATCAGCGAAAGCCAGTCCTGAAGGGCGGTACCTCTCTTGGAAGAACCCCACTTAGCCCCTAAGCAATCCCTATTCTCCCAGCAGGCCCAGGGAAGCCAGCCTCGGTGCCAGAGTGACTTCCACAGGCACCTCTCCCTTGAGAGTCTGCAGCCCTTTCAACCTCCTATTATTTTTATATGATAAAAATTTGAAAACTGGAAAAACTGATTATTCAATAAATTATACTGGCATAGCTGGCTATTTGAGAGAAAAAAATTAAGTGAATCCCCACCTCATCCCATACATCAAAATATAAATTCCAGAGGAACCCAAAATTTAGACAATTAATTAAACCATTAAAGACCTAATAACAAGAAAATTTAACTGTTTTCCAAATCTTGGAGTAAGGCCTTTTTTTTCTCAGGGTCCCTGTTAGCTTTTATTTATATAATATCTTAGTCCAAATTGGAAAGTGGTGGCCTTTCTTTAGAACTTTCCACCTGTCAGAATACTTCCATAATTTACTAATTTTGTTGGAATAAAACACTTCACTGCCATCTACTGTATATGAATGTATGATCTATGACATGAATAGAGGCCCTTCGGGTAGTTGGTGCTTAACTGATCTGGCTTTTCTAAAAATGATTTTTTTAATTGGTTTTTTTTCTTTAGAGAGAGAGAGGAAGGGGAAGAGAGAGAGAAACAGACACTAGAGTGAAACATCGATTGGCTGCCTCCTTCACGTACCCGAACTGGGGATCGAACCCACAACCTAGGCATGTGCCCTGACCGGGAATCAAAATGGCGACCTTCCGGTACATGGGACAACACCCAACCAACTTAGCCACACTGGCCAGGGCTCTAAATATGATTTAATATTTCTTGTTAAAAGAAGGAGCTGGAAGAAGGAGAGGAAGAAGCCACTGATATAAAATAACAGATAGAGAAATCTTACAAGTTCACTTCTATATTCTTTTATAGCATTCGCCTTCTCTAATAGGACTAAGTTTTACATTTTCATTTTAAAATAATTTTAGTAAGAAAGAAGAAACACTGAGAGGATCAAGAACTATGTCAAGAAAGCTAGTATACCGCCCACCCAACAGTTTTGCATCAAATCAGCAGGAGTAAGTAGTACAGAGATATACCCAGTCCCCACCCCCCCTCCACCCACCCCCAGCAGAGCTTACATTGAACAATAAAGCAGGGATGGGTGTAAAACGCTCAATGTGGATCATGGACAGAAGGTCTGGGAGGTGGCCCTCACGGGAGCCCACGAAGAACAACCTGGAGGGACAGGAAATGCGTCAGTGAGATCCTTTTTACTCAGCCACACAGCCACACTCCTCACTCAGACAAAGTGGGCCCAGAGCTCCAGAACAAAGCAGGGACCAGTCTCTCAGGAGCACCCCACGTTCTCTATGCATGCCCAGTCCAACCTACCCCCCCCTTTACCCAGAGATGTCTCCACCTTCCTCAACCAGAGGCACCTCACCATTATCCATAAATGCCCTACCCCACGGTTACCCAGGCACCCCCATCACCCACAGACCCCCCCCCCACTTCTATCACAGTCCCCCACCAGCACCCAACGAATGCTTCACCCTGCCATCACCCACTGGCACTCTAACCCACCCCACCAGAGGTACCCTCACTCTGCCATCCCATAAGTTTCATACTTAACACAATGACTTTTATTATTACTATGTTTTTATTCATTTTTTAGAGCGAGAGGAAAGGAGAGGGAGAGGGAGAGAGAGAAATAGCCATTGGCTGCCTCCTGCACGCCTCCTACTGGGGATCAAGCCTGAAACCCAGGCATGAGCCCTGATCGGGAATTGAAGCTTTTGGTGCATGGGACCATGCTCAACCGACTGAGCCACACCTGCCAGGGAAACACAATGGCTTTTTAAAGAAAAGTAGCCAGGCTTCTCTTGTGTCCTCATAGATCTTCTCTGAGCTCTTGACGTGTGATAGTGGTCGGCAAACTCATTAGTCAACAGAGCCAAATATCAACAGTACAACGATTGAAATTTCTTTTTTTTTTTTTTTTAAATATATTTTTTATTGATTTTTTACAGAGAGGAAGGGAGAGAGATAGAGAGTTAGAAACATCGATGAGAGAGAAACATCGACCAGCTGCCTCCTGCACATCTCCTACTGGAGATGTGGCCGCAACCCACGTACATGCCCTTGACCGGAATCGAACCTGGGACCCTTCAGTCCGCAGGCCGACGCTCTATCCACTGAGCCAAACCGGTTTCGGCTGAAATTTCTTTTGAGAGCCAACTTTTTTAAACTTAAACTATATAGGTAGGTACATTGTTATTAACTTAATTAGGGTCCTCCTAGGGCTTAGGAAAAGCCACACTCAAGGGGCCAAAGCAGTTTGCCGACCACGGGGCTAGAGCAAACCTGGACTCAAAGAGACAACCCAGGCTCCCTCTCTGCACATACAGAGCCCGACTGACTGGGAAACAGAGCAGCAGAGGAATGAGCACCACCCAGGGCAGGCAGGTCTTCATGCAGTACATCGCCCTCGCAAGGCTTAGGGGCGGACTGGGGAACACAAAGCTTCCCAAGAGGTGACCACGTCTGGGCTGGGAAGACGGGCTGGAGTCTGGCAGAGGTGAGTGGTGGGTGGGGAAACAGCACGGGCAAAGGCAAAAGGGGCTTGGAGGCGGAACAGTGCGGCCTCTCTGAAGGTTGGTACTAGAATGCTTGCAGTCCTAGGTTAAGGCGTGTGAGCAGTGTGCTGGGAAGAACGTGCACGTGCGGACATACTGTGGAGTCTGAACAAGCATGAGAGCCAGCTGTGGCTCTGAAGAAAAGGCCTGACAAGATTTGACACAGAGACGCTGGTAGCATCAACAGGGAGAGACGAGGGTACGGACAGAAGGCCAGACAAGCTCATCCATGATAACTGCCATAAGAGAGGAGGCCTGCCCTAGCCGGTGTGGCTCAGTGGATAGAGCGTCGGCCTGCGGGCTGAAGGGTCCTGGGTTCGATTCCAGGTCAGGGCACATGCCTGGGTTGCGGGCTCGATCCCCAGTAGGGGGCCTGCAGGAGGCAGCCAATCAATGATTTTCTCTCATCATTGATGTTTCTCCCTCTCTGAAATCAATAAAAATAAAAATAAGAGAGGAGGCCTGAATGAGGCCCAATGCACTAGCTGAGGAGAGGACAGGATAGATGTGAAACCTCAATCAAATGTAGTGATCCTGTGTGTGTGTGTGTGTGTGTGTGTGCACACATGCACACATGTGCACATACATACACTGGGAGAATAGGGTAGACACCAAGGATAAAATTAAGAAGCAAGGAGGACTGTCCTGGCCGGTGTGGCTCAGTTGGTTGAGAATTGTCCCAGCAGAAAGGTTGCTGGTTTGATTCCTGGTCAGGGCACACGCCCAGATTGCGGGCTTTATCCCCGGTAGGGGGTGTGCAGGAGGCAGCCGATCGATGTTCCGCACTCACGTTGACATTTCTCTCTCTTTTCCTTCCTGTCCCTTCCTTTCTCTCTAAAAAAAAAAAATCAATAATAAACTATTCTAAAAAAATAAAAGGAGAAGCAAGGAGGACTGATGGCCCACAAAATCACAACTGGACACAAAGCGCATTTGGACACAAAGTGTATATTAAGTTTGAGATACGCGTGGGTCATCCGGGTGGAAACATAGGAATTGATGACATCATCTTTAAAGGTGCTATCGGGCAAGATGCTGGAGTTGGCTGAGGAAGTGAATAATGTGTACTAAGTAGAGAAAAAATGTGGAGGAGAGGATGCTGGAAGGGAGTAATGAGTAGGTGAGGCAAAGGCGTCCAGTACAAAACCCACACCAGCTGCGAGGATTATAAAGAAAAACTGAAGAAGGCAACACAAGCAGAAACAATTGTGCGTTGTTTCCTGGACAGCACTGCACCTCCCTTTGTGTGCAGGTCCAGATTCTTACTCTCGCGTCCTCCCCAACCCCATCCAGTCGAAGGTGAGGTTAGAAGGCACCTACCACCTCAATATTTGGAGATAACTGGCAAGGTCAAGGGGGATGTTTTGAGCAAGGTCAGTGAGTATGAGGCGAGGGGAAGCACCATCTTTGGGTGGGGCAGCTTGTGAAGAACCACAAGGGGTGGAACCTGGGCCACAACAGGCTGAGGTGAGAGGAGATGACACCATATTCTTTTAAAAGACCTTGATTTTTCTGTTACTCTTGATGGTCCAGGGAGGCCCTACGTACACGGACTGGGGTGTCAAAACCAGTTAAGAAAAATGAACAGGACAAAACTTTCTCTACTCCTATCTGTTCCTGTGGCAAATCTTTATTGCACGCCTAGTACACTCCTGGCCTCAGGGACAGCGACATTTAGGGGGTGAGAAATCAGGAAAGGAGCCTTCTCAGCTACCAGAGAGTCGCAGGAATCGTTTCAGGAGAAAAAGGCTGTCAGCATCACTTGCTTCGTGCATCCGGTATCATAAGGACCATGATGAAAGCAGTCTGAGGAGGAGTCACTGGTGCCCTAACTCAGAACACTTTTTTTTTTTAGGTACTAGAAGCCAAAGGGTAATGGGTAGAAATATGAATGACCGGTGAAATACACACTATTCCCTCAAGAAATGTGCCCAGTCAGGAAGAGGGGAGACGGGAAGAGCTATTTTGCGACTTCTGTAAGTGGAGATGAAAGCAGCGCGTGCGGAGATGGCTCCAATGGGTGAACATCTGCCCAAGAGAAGGGCCAACGGACGCACCACGGCGCTAAGGAAGGGAAGCATGTAACCTTGACCCCAGGTAGCAGAGTGAGCCGGCGAGGCTCCTTTCTCTGGAACAACAGGCAGGACAGCCCCTGCACAGAGAGGAGGGCAGGAGCCTACCTGTCGGCCTCAGTGTTTTCTGTGACGTGAGGGGCAGAATCATCTTGGGCCGGGACCTGGTACCCAGCGAGTGCTCGCTAATCGTTCACTGAAGCAGTGAGTCCTGGGGCTGTGCCGTCACCCACAAGGAGCCTAGAAGCTGGTCCCTGACAGGGTCCCTCACCCCAGCTATCACCTTCTTCTCTCCCACCTCCTATCAATCTGTCCTTGGTTAGAGCATCGTCCTGATTCGCCAAGGTCATGGGTTTGATCCCAGGTCGGGGCACATACAAGGATCAACCAATGAGTGCATAAGTCAATGGAACAACAAGTGGATGTTTCTTTCTTTCTCTCTCAACTCAATAGATAAACGCATGAGCTACCAGCACACCAACATCTGCACAAAGGCAGACGCATGCGCGCGCGCGCGCACACACACACACACACACACCCTGTCTTTCTAGGAAAGGGAGGAAGGAGAAGAAGAGCTCTTACGGGCTCACCTAAAGCCTCAGAGAACATGGAGTCTGTCACCAGGGGGGCAGGGACACAGTACCTTGATGAAGCAAGGATGGACGCATTGAGGCCCCCAAAGCAGGACAGGGCCACAGCGATGGGAATGGTCCAGCTGAACATGCCAAAGGTCTGGTCAGCAAATGTCTGGGGGCAGAACACAGAGGCGCACTCAGCCTGGGACGGGGTTTCCTAAGCTTCCTGATCCAGGCTGTGGGGACAAACACGGTCCCTGCTGGGCAGCCCGCCCTCTGGCCGAGACCCCCTCGCCTCTCCTGCGGAGCCGGGGTGGCTGCGAAAAGATCGAACCGTTCAGTGTCATAGGACGACGCGCAAACGGGGACCCCGAGCGACTCACCACAGCCACGGCGTCGCTGTTGAGGACGTCTGAAATGCTCAGCACGGTGTAATAGGCCACGTTGGTCAGGAGGTAGATGAGTGTCACAATTGGCATCGAAATCCCGATGGCCAGGGGCAGATTCCTGTTAGCACAGGTGAGACAGGAAGACCTAGAACCAGCCTCTCCCTGGGGTCCAAGTTCACCCAAGGATTTTTCTGAGATTGAACAGTTCCCTGGCCTCTGGGTCTTCGAGGTACCTCTCCCCCATGATGTCCCAGGATGGGTATGTATCCCACGCCCCTGGGCTCTCTAGAGAGAAGGGGGAAGAGAACCCCTTCTCTGTGGAGAGAGCTCATGAGCTCATGGTCAATGTGTGATGGTCACCACACTGGGGCCCATGGGTCCCACTGGAGAAGGAGCAGTGTCCCCTGGGGATTAGAGGTCAGGCTGAGTACCTGGCTGCCCAGAATAAACCTCCTGCTCCCCAGGCCTCAGGGTCAGTACCAGCGTGCAAGGTCCCAGCACCTTAGCCCCAGTGGGCTCTGCTGCCCATTCAAGGACCGCTCCTTGAGGGGGGACCCTGGTTTCCTCCAGGATGACCATGACGGGGAGGAGCCACGGCTTTCCCACCTTCGCTCACTCCCATCCTGACCCCAATCCCTCTGAGCTGGAGACTGGGGAGGGAGGGATGAGAGCCAGCGGGACAAGGGGAAGGAAGGGGGCGACCTTGCCCTCTACCAGCTGTTCCAGCCGCGCTGGGGAGTGAGAGCCGGGGAGCGGGAGGGCGAGCCCACCTTTACCTTTCTGGGTTTTTGATTTCTTCTGTTACAAAATTAAGGGTGTCCCAACCTGAGTAAGAGAAGAGGGCAGAGTAGAGGGCGAGAGAGAGGTTTCCCATGTCCCAGGAGGAACCCTCAAAGGCGTCCTGAAAGTGCTCAGAGCGTCCTGCGGGAGCAAAGGTGGGGGGCGGGGGAGAGAGGGGGATTCAGAGGTGAGGAAGGGAAAGAAGGAGAAGAGGGAGGAGAGATGGATGGTGTAAGGAGAAGGGAAGGATGGGGAGAAGGGAGGAAGAAAGAGGAAGAGAAGATGGGGGGGAAAAACAGAAAGGAAGAGGGTCAAGAAAAGAAGGGAAAAGCAAGGGGGAAGAAGAAAGGAAAAAAACAAAACATAATTTAACACCGAAAAAAAAAAAAACAAAAAACACACCAACTACCAGCTCCCTACACTTAACCCCACCCCCACTCTCTCAGGAAAGCTCAGATTCCTTTACTAAAACTAGACAATCCCAGCTGCCTCTGATGTGACACCTGTTCCAAAACCCCGCAGTGAATTTCCATCCTCCACCCCCCACCCCCCACCCCCCCCCCCCGCCCCCGCAGTGACCCCGGAGTGGGCCACACCTCTTCCTCCTATTTTTTAGAAAGCACCCTGTTTACCATAAAAAAAGGTCATTTTTCGCTAACAATGAGACTTCCTGTGGAACCACCTCTCTTTGCTCCGACCACCGCACAGTTTGGTCAAACAGTTTCTCCGTCTCACACAGAGAGGACTGTTGCTCTCCTTGCAGTGGCTGAGGATGGGTGGGGCAGGACATCTAAGGCTGTGTGGGACCTGGGGTCTCCTTTCTCACTGGGCCTGGGGTTGATCTGGGTCACCTCCACCCCTGAAGCGCCAGCCCAGGCACTCGTCATTCTCCTTGGAGACCATACGGACTTGAAAGCCCAGGATGGGGCGCCCAGCTGCCCCGTGGAGAGACTTCCCGGACACCCTGCAGGTTTCTAACCAGACCCAGACTTCTAAGGGAGCCTGCCGCCACCCCCTGCGGGAAGCCCAGGCCCGTCCCTCAGCGCGGCAAAGAGGGCCGGGTGCTCCTGGGGCTCCAGGGACACCCGGAGGGTTGGCTGTGCGCACGAAGGCGGCACGTGTGCAGCAGAGGTGCCGGACCGGCTGCTTAAGGACTGCACGGGCGCTTCTTAAAAACAGACCTTTTTCAACTCCAAGCCAACCAGAGTTTGAGCCAACAGGTCTGAGGTGGGGGTCTCAGTGCCGCCAGTGATTATAAACACAGCCAAGTCCAGAGGATGGTTGTGAAAGGATTACGACAGCCCGGGCCTGAGGACGCCAAGGACTCAGGAGATCCTGGAAGGCCTGCTACCCTCACTGCCAGCTTGCTCTGATGCAGGAATGAAAAGCTTTTAAAGCCAGCCTGCAGAAAAGTCAGTGCCAACTTCACAATATTTTGATATTTTTTCTGAGAGCTGACTTTGGGAGGGAATCCTGAATAAGAGCAAGTCCAGATGAAATAATCATTCATTTTCATACCCTATCCCCTCACCCCACCCCCACCCTCCACCCACACCCCCACACCCTTCCGCCCCTCTCAAGGAGGGCCAAGTCTCCCTACTTGCTGCCTGGCAATCGCAGACCAAAAATAGGAGCTAGAGCAGGGTTCACTCCATCCCCTCTGTTTGCTTTTATGACCCAATTACGACCCAAGTTCCAAGAGCTCTCAGCCGGCTTCTTGCAGAGCGCCTAGCCCCGTGGTCGGCAAACTGTGGCTCTCGAGCCACATGCGGCTCTTGGGCCCCTTGAGTGTGGCTCTTCCTAAGCCTTAGGAGTACCCTAATTAAGTCAATAACAATGTACCTACCCATATAGTTTAAGTTTAAAAAATTTGGCTCTCAAAAGAAATTTCCATCGTTGTACTGTTGACATTTGGCTCTGTTGACTAATGAGTTTGCGGACCACTGGCCTTAGCCTCCTGAAAGGGAAAGCCCTGAGGGAGGGGCCGACTCATGTCCATTTGGCCAAGCCGGCCTGACCCAAGAGGCCCAGGAACAGATCTCCTGTTCTCGCTGACACAGTCTACCATGTACCAAGAGCTGAACGTAGAGCTCACAGAATCCCCACGTCCTCCTAAGGGAGTCCGGGGGCCTCCCGGAGTCATCCACCCTCCTTCCCGCCTCAGGCCCTCCTTACCCTGGGACAGTTTAACAAGGCCCATGACAATGATGGCAATGAGCGCTAGGACCTTCGCGTAAGTGAAAGTATCCTGTACGCGTGTGCCCCACTTGACGTAGGCACAGTTCACAAATGTCAGCAGACCTAGGAGAAAAACCGTACAGTCAGTCCCTGGCAGGCTCCGGCGGAGAGCACAGGGGCCCAACCTCCTTGGCCGGACTCTATCGCTTCTGCCCTATCTGCCTACAGCAAGGAGGCCAATGGACGGGTCAGAACCAGAACAGCCAAATGGAGGGACAGCTCCCATGTGCCCCAGCTGGGAGTCCCCATGAACAGCCCCTCACTGTTGACAAGATACAAAGGCATGACACATATTCATAAAGTCTTTTTTTGTTTTGTTTTTTTAATCCTCACCTGAGGACATTCTTTCCATTGATTTGCAGAGAGAGTGGAAAGGAGGAAGGAGGAATGGGGGGATGGGGTGTGGGGCGGGGGGGGGAGAGAGAACATCGAAGTGAAAGGTGCATGCCCTTGACAGGGAATTGAACCTGCAACCCTTCTTCAAGTCCGCAGGCCGACGCTCTAACCGCTGAGAAAACTGGCCAGGGCCGTATTCATAAATTCTGACAACCAGACCATTTTTAGAAATTTCTCCCAGGCCCACTCAGACTCCCAAGGTCCTAAACCACCCAGGGCACAAGGCCTGCCCATGGCCACGGTAGAGAGTAGACACAAGAGAGGCCCATTAATACATGAGGTGAATCTGGATGTAGGTGGCAGGTCACCTAGGAATTAGGCAATGCTTTGTCTATGAGTGTGAAAAAGAAATCTATCATGTGCCTACGCATTTCACATACATCCTGTCGATTAATTCTCACAGCCCCAAAATACAGACATTCCTGATTTCCATTCTACAGATGAGAAAACTGAGGCTGAAAGGGGCCAACTACCATTCCTAAGCTCACATGGACCCCACTGATCTCTCCCAGGCCCCACAGTGCTCGGTGCGGTCCGTGGGAAGTGAGCCCACTTGGGCATTCCCTGGGCTCCTGTCAGCACCAGTGGCTTTATGTTCCAGTTCCTCACACGCCTCGGTGATACCCGGGCCCAGGTACTGCTCTGATCCATAGGGAAGACACAAGGGCAATACACAAGGGGTTCCAGACCACCCCTACCGACTCCCACCTGTTTTGTCTACTTCCCCAGACTCTCTCTTTACCGGTGCCAGATACGCACGAAAAAGAAATGTCCTCCTCTCCTCCTGCCGTAGCCACAGCAACTCTCGCTTTCAAGGCCTAGCTCTACCCCACTTCCTCTGTAAAACCTTCCCCAAACAAACCAGCCAGTGGCTCACTGCGCCCGCTCTCTCTCCCCCTAGGCCTGCAGCAGTCTCACTTCACAGCACAGCTCAGTGCCTGGGGCTGTCTCAGGAAGGTCTCTCCCTCGGGCATTTGGATGGTGCTTCTCCAGGAGATCATAATTCTTAGGGGGAAACAAAAGCATTTTGTTTTCTTAAGCTTATTGCCAAACAGAGAGGGGAAAGGGCGAACTCTGTTAGAATCAAGCAGGTGATGACTCTCACTTAACCTTGAATTCCCCGGGACAAGGCGAGGGTCAGAAACTTGGACATCCTTCCACTCAGTGGAGAGAGAGGCTATGGGCCAGCCTGTGGAAATAAGACATGGTGGCCGAACAGCCTCGAAAACACTCTGAGAGCTTTCACTCCATCCTCTGGCAAATGAATGACACGGGTGCTTGCTAGAACAGTCATAGGAGGTGGGGGCTGGGGGGCGAGGGCGAAGGTCAGGGGAAGGGGAGAAGACCAAAGGAACGCATGCTGCCGGCAGGTCTTCCCAGGGACCTGCTACCCAAAGGGTGTGGGGCTCAGCCTAGACCAGCTGTCAGAAGGATTGCCTAGTTCAGTGGTCGGCAAACCGCGGCCCCTTGAGTGTGGCTCTTCCACAAAATACCACGTGCGGGCGCACACGTACAGTGCGATTGAAACTTCGTGGCCACACTCAAGGGGCCAAAGAGCCACGTGTGGCTCGCGAGCCGCAGTTTGCCGACCACTGACCTAGTTGATAGCCACCAGTAATCCACAGGCCCTGGTGCAAGACAGTAAGCATATTGTGAGGTACGGGCCTCCCTGCCTGGCCTCTTCGCGGGAATTGCTCCCCCTCCACTGTTGTGCCTGACCGACCAAGCCCGACACTGGAGCCCAGCTGAGCCTGTTGGATCATCTTTCCCAGGAACATGGAGTCGAGATACCCAGAGACCGAATCTACCTCATCGCAGCAGTCAGGGCCACCGCGAGTCAAAGTCACACACAGACCCTGTAACAAAGGAACCACAAGAAAGCGGAGGAAGGAAGCAGGACCACGGAAAAAAGAAGTGAGAGGGTGCACAGCTTGTGATGAAAGTCTGACGCAGAAGACAGAGAGAGATAAGAGACAGAGACGAGGAGGCAGAGACAGGGAGAAAGGGACAAAAAGAGGGAGAAAGATGAACATACACATGAAGAGACTGTGCTCCTGGCTCGTAGCACCCAGATGCGGCTGCAGGATGGGGAGGGACGCTGACATACTCCTGAGCCACACACACAGGCACCCTCTCTCACTCCTGCTCCTTCTCCCCACTCCGCCCTGCCACTCGTCCCCCCATGGCTGAGTCCTCTCTGCACACAGTGGGAATTCATGACCCCCCACGGCTGAGTCCTCTCTGCACACAGTGGGAATTCACGTCCCCCCACGGCTGAGTCCTCTCTGCACACAGTGGGAATTCACGTCCCCCCACGGCTGAGTCCTCTCTGCACACAGTGGGAATTCACGACCGGTGCTGAAGGGATGAGTGAAGGCCGTGCCTTGTGGGGGTCCCTGCAGAGAGTTTCGGAAAGACCAGCTGAAAGGTACCGAAGGGCCTGGTCACCGTGGCTGCCTCTGGGGAGAGAGACCTTTCCCATCGTGTGCCCTGCTCTCCTTAGACTTATTTACCGAGCACATATGCTTCTTTCTCAGTAAAAATAAAAATACTTAGTGGGAGGCACTCACTGTCAGAGGGCCACTTGGCAAACCATCCTTAAACGCTGGCCCCGGGCGCCTGCTTGCTTCACCCAACGCTCAGCCCTGCCACGGAACAGAGAGCTCTGAAAACCGTCTGCCAAGCAGCAGTCAAGTCCTCTGAATGTTTTCCTGATTCTAATTAAGAAATAAAATGTCACCCCACCGGCGTGGCTCAGTGGTCAACTTATAACAAGGAGGTCACGGATCCATTCCTGGTCAGGGCACCTGCCCGGGTCACAGGCTCAATCCCAGCGGGGGGTGTGCAAGAAGCCAATCAATGATTCTCTCTCATCATTGATGTTTCTGTCTCTCTTCTCCCTCTCCCTTCTTCTCTGAAATTAATAAAAATATGGTTTAAAAATATTTTTTAAATATATTTTTCGTCCACAAATAATCAAAAAAGAAATAAAATGTCACGAGCTGATCCTCACTCCTCCATGCGTCCCAGAACGTCTCTCTGGGAGCTGGTTGCTGAGAAAGGAGTATTCATTCAAACAGCAAATCTAGACCCAATCAATCCCAAAGCAGAAACAAATCCCCAGGTCTCTCTGTGGCCAAGATCACTAGTTATCTCCTAATCCCTGTTTTTCCATTTTATCTTAGTGATAGAAATTTTAGCCAGAGTCATGGTTGCCCCCAAATAGAGTGGACATTGCCCAGCCTCTCTTGCAGGGAGGTATGGCCAGGGAACGAGGCTCCTGCCCCAGGATGTAAGCCAAGTTCCATGGTGTGGACAAAAAGGGGCCACGTGCAAGCCTGACTCACTCAGGGAAGGCCTGCCTGGTGGCCTGGCAAACTCACGAGGCCTAAAGGAACCACAAAGGGTGGTCTGAAACGAAAACCTTTCAGCAAAAAGCAGTTCGCTTAGTGGGTAGTCGTGTCCGAGGCCAGCGTTTTCCCTGACAAAAATCAACTTCCAACTTTACTGAGCCTACTGTCCTTTCGCATCTAAGATAACATACCTGTGGAACGTCAGGGCGACGTGTAACTTCCCTTTTCCCAGACCTCTCAAGGCACAACCAATATGTGAGGGCACCAGGGTGGAGACCACAAATTCCCTCACTGTTAGTTGTTAATTGTTGTTCATTGTTATTAACCTTATTAACTGACTGTTAACTATCCTGTACCCACCTGTGTAAAAGAAGTATGTGTCCAGCCCAGCAGGTGTGACTCTGTGGTTGAGCATCGACCTATGTATGAACCAGGAGGTCAGGGTTCAATTCCTGGTCAGGGCACACGCCCGGGTTGTGGGCTTGATCCCCAGTAGGGGACATGCAGGAGGCAGCTGATCCATGATTCTCTCTCATCATTGATATTTCTCTCTCTCTCTCCCTCTCCCTTCCTCTCTGAAATCAATAAAAATATATATGTTTTTTTAAAAGAAAAAGGATGTTATAAAAAATTTAAAAAATAAAAATATGTGTCTGTCAATTTAATTTTTATCCAATCCCAGAGGTTTCCCTGCTTTGCTTTCTCCCACCTCCCTAACCGATCACCAGTGGATTTCACATAACCCTCTTACATCCCCTCCTTTGAATGTAATGTGTAAAACAAGGTGAAAAACTGCCATTCTCTGGAGCATTCACACAATACGTTGAGATTCTGCTTCCCAGCAATGGTCGACAGTTTGGCTCAAACTCACAAAAATTCTTCACAGGTTTGAATGTTTTCATGCATTAGCAATATGAATAAGACCTCAGGAAATCTCTTTAAAGAGTGAGGCATGCCTTTCTTTGTTCTTGCTCTCAGCCATGATGCAGATATGACAGCTTGAGCTTGAGTAGCCGGCCTGAACCACCAGCTAGAAATCACATGCTGAGGAGGACAGACCCGGGAGGCAGAAGGAAGGAGCCTGGCTCCCTGGAGGATTATGAAGTCATCCTGCGAGCCCCACGCCGTCTGCTTTTGACATGGGGAAGAAATAAATTTCAATATGTGTGAGCCCTGCTGCTTTTGGTTTTCAGTGTTTGAAACACAAACGAATCCTGAATAATACATGTGCCCTCAGACAGACCTGCGCCTCTCATATTCTCGGATGAATTGGTGTGGTGCACTGGCCTGGCAACCTGAAGTTGTAGTCCCTGTTCTGCGGACAGTCACAGCTCCCTCTTCCCAGAGGCCACAGGGAGGGGAAGGAACCGTTCCCAACCCTCCCCCTTCCTCCCCTCCTCCTCCCCCTCCTCCTCGCCCTCCTCCTCCTCACTGTTGGCCTGGCCAAACAAACCCTCAGGGGCAATGGAGTCTCAACTGTGAGGAGGCCTCTGCTTTGATTCCTCTATGTCAGTGCTGAACTGACTTCCATGCTGAAACCGGCACAGAAAATACTCACCAATGATGTGTGTGCGGCTACAGAAAAAGCAGGATCCCACCGAGATAAATGTACTGACAGTAACTAAGCCAGAAACATACACTTCTGCAGTCAAATCAAGTACAGGGCACCTATACTTACAATGCTGGGCACCTGGCCGGAGCGGGGACCTGGGGACCTCAAGAACTACCGCCCTAGCTGGTGTTGCTCAGTGGTTAGAGTGTCGGCCTGCGGAACAAAGGGTCTCTGGTTCGATTCCCAGTCAAGGGCACGTACCTGGGTTGCAGGTTCGATCTCCAGCCGGGTCTGGGAACATGCGGGAGGCAACCGATGTTTCTCTCTCTTTGTGTCTCTCCCCCTCCCTTCCACTCTCTCTAAAAAATCAATGGGAAAAATATCCTCGGGTGAGGATTAACAAACAAAAAAATGTCCTCAACTCTTGGTGGTAGATTAAGGGGTAATCTGAGGCTAAATTAATTTTCTCCTTGATGAATATGTTTTATAATCAGAAAACCATTCCCTTTTTTAGAGAGCTCAGTCGGGCCAATGTCCCCCTGGCCAAATCCTATCAGATATACAACTGTGTACCCCTCCTCCCCCTTCCTCCTCCCCCCTCCCCCCTCCCCCCTCTCCCCTCCCCCCTCCCTGGGGTACCTGTGGAGGGGTTCCCTTTAACATTTGTCTGTAACAAATGCCTTCATGTTAGGAGGCACCGTGTACGGTACAATCCTTTATAATCCGGTGCTCTCGGTCTATTTTTAACACGGAGGATAAATTACATATACTGCCAGAACTTTTGCAAGCAGAGATATGGAAAGAACACAGTATAATTAAGTGCCTCTGGCAACACAATGCTAAGGAACACAGGGGGGAATTCTGGGCCACTTTCGCAGCTAAAGAAAACACACCAGGCTCTACAGGACCGGGGAAATTCACCGTCACCTCTTTCCCTTTCGGTGACTTCACACAGAATCCCTCCTTACCACCTTGGGAGAGAAAAATGAAAAAGAAAGAGGGATCCGCTGAGATCTCTTGGGTTCTTTCCTCAAAAACCCAAATACAGGGTAGAGGCCACCCACCTGCCTCTCACTGGCCCCAGGCAGGACTCGTTTACAGATCAGTGTAAAGAAATCTGAAACACCAGCGGGGAAAGCCGTTTTGGTGCGGAGCCTGCTGCTTAGAACCGGCTGTGACAGCGGCAGCCAGAAGCGGCCCTGCGGGCCTGCGGGCCTGAGGGATCACCCACCGTCTAGAGAAGCGATCTCCTCACGGAGGCCTCTAAACTGGTTTAAGATAAAAAGCCGGGAAGCAAAATAACATTTATTTTTATTTTTTGCAGCATAATCAAGGCCTCACCACGTATGTTTTTTTCCGGGTTAAGTTATAACTAGTGATATCAATTCCAATCAAAACACCTACAAGACAGATACACTAGTAAGACATGCACCGACCCGTCACAGACTGGGGAACAGAACTCAGGGACAGCGGAGAGTGAGAGGAATGTGAGGCATTCACAGCCACAAACAAATTTAAACTTCTCCCACCCCACCCTGTGCCCTTATCTCAGGACCAAATGACTTTGGTGAAATTACTTCTTGAGCCCCGCCGGCATGGCTCAGTAGCTGAGCACTGTCCTATGAACTAGAAGGTCACGGTTCGATTCCTGGTCAGGGCACATGCCCAGGTTGCGGACTCGACCCCTAGTAGGGGGCGTGCAGGGGGCTGACCAATGCATTCTCTCTCATCGTTGATGTTTCTATCTCTCTCTCCCTCTCCCTTCCTCTCTGAAATCCATAAAAAATATATATATATATATATTTTTAAATATATTGTATTGATTTTTTTACAGAGAGGAAGGGAGAGGGATACAGAGCTAGAAACATCGATCAGCTGCCTCCTGCACACTCCCTACTGGGGATGTGCCCGCAACCAAGGTACATGCCCTTGACCGGAATCGAACCTGGGATCCTTCAGCCCGCAGGCCGGCGGCTCTATCCACTGAGCCACACCGGTTAGGACAATAAAAATATATTTAAATAATTTTTTTCCAAAAAAAAAAGAAATTACTTCTTGAAGAGACATAATACCTCTTTTCCTCCCAACAAGCAAAATATGCTGTTCAATAGAAGGTACTATTAGCATCGTTAAAGTAACCGCCAACCCCCACCCATACTCCCCCAGAGCCCCCAGACTTACATATGCAAGCAGCAGCGAGGAGACGGCAGGCCAGGTAAGGGGGATCACAGGTGGGAAAGGAGGGCTGGATGATGTAGTTGGCAAAGGTGATAGCGATGATGGCCTGACTGGTGGGCTCAACGATTAGCAGGGAGGCCCACAGGCGGATGAAGGCAATGAAGCCCCCAAAGGCCTCTAGAATATAAGCATAGCTGGCCCCAGATTTGGTGATGGTGGTCCCCAGTTCTGCATAGCAAAGGGCACCCACAACAGAGAAAAGCCCGCCAATGGCCCATATGACCAGCGACAACCCGTAGGAAGCCGTGTGTACCAGAACGCCCTTGGGCGAGACAAAAATTCCTGAGCCAATCATGTTGCCCACCACCAGGCTGACCCCGTTCAGCAGCGAGATCTCCTTCTTCAGCTGCATCGTTTCTGTGGTCCCTTGAGGTGCCACGCTATCATCTTCCTCCCTGGGCTGGTTGGCCTCGGACATGAACTGATAGGTGGACGCCGTGCTCTCCCGGGCTTCCATGGCAAATAGCTCCTTTCACAGCGGTGTGGACGACAGCCTGGCAAAGAATATAAGTATGTCAGTCTAAGGCAGGGGCTGGGGAGGCGCTAGTTTAGACCTGCCAAGCAGGCAGATGTCCCTGCCCACCTCTTATGTGGGAACAGCACGCCTCATACACAGACCTAAAAGCAGTGAGCCTGTCTGTCTCCACCACGGGACTCGGGGAAATAAGTGGAAACTGCTCCCAAGAAAGATACCAGAAGCGATCAGGCAAGATAGGAAGGCGACTTCCAACATGAGGCGCCTGGCTTGACGCCCTGGGTAGGCTGGCATTAGGTTTATCCATAGCACAGATTCTCCTGAAACGTAGTTTTTGCAGCTTAGGACCTGCAAACCTGCCCCGTGGAGAAGACCCAGGGTCCCGGCACCAGGTTCACAGCCCTAGCCAGCCTGAGAGAAAGGCTTCGCACTGTCCATCCCCAGGTAATCCTGCCCGCACACCTCCACCCCAGCATAACGGGGACTTCTGCAGCCTCCAGCCACATGTGGAAAAGTCTGCAGCTGCTGTCAGGCGGGCAGAGAACATGCGCATGTGGTGGGAAGAGCCAGGAAGATGCTCAGACAAGGGCACATCACTACTGCAGAGGCTGGACCAAGGAGATGCTGCTCTTTCCAAGATACCCACCTTACTTCCTCCAATGCTCCGTGCCCATTCAACACCTTTCTTTTTTTCCAGAGTGCTCCCAGAGGGGTAACATAATAAGACCAGGTGGAGAAAGAATATTCAGGGGGCATTCTAACGTGGAGCTCATCTGCTATGGGCTTACTTGCTTTTCTCCTCAGCATGCCCCTCACTACCATCTGAGTCTACCAAGAGATTCTCCCAGAATAGGGTCCAGAAGTCTTGACACCCAATCAAAGCTATAAGGTTCCTCTTATCCACAGATCTGGTTTTGGAAGACAGCCTAAAGGGAGATGGAACACACACGCACACACACACACACACGCACACGCACACATGCTTGTGTGCACGCAATACCACCTTTGGATTAGAGTTGGGCCAGTCCAGAAACCTCAAGGACGTTGGATTCTACACCAACCTATCTACGAAGGACCCAGAATCTGTCCGAGGAAGACGGCATCTTCCTGACCCTCCACTCAGCATGGCCTTCTCCCTCCCTCAATGCCTGTGCCCTGGAGTCAGGAATTCAGATTCCCTATTCCTGACTCACCTTCCGGAGAGAGGAATCCCGTAGGCCATGTAATTCCCACCCAGGAATCAGTCCTTCACAGGCATGGAGATAACTTCCATGGGTAAGAATGGCATCTCAAACAAAGAATGAATGAATCAGCACATCCGCTTCCCAGAAGCCTCTCATCTGCTCGACGAAATGGATGTGCCAGAGCCTTGCCTCACTGAGCTCAGCGCAAGGGAATCAGGGCCTTCAAGAGCGAGCAGTTCTCAGGCAAAACTCCAATCTCCACAGCCTCACCCAAAACTCCTGCCTTACCTATCCCAGTCCCCCGTCAGACCACAGGCCTGAGCCCAGGTGGAAAAAAACTCCTCTGGCCCGGCTGGCGTGGCTCCGTGATTGAGCATCAATCTATGAACCAGGAGGTGACAGTTCCATTCCTGGTCAGGGCACACGCCTGGGTTGTGGGCTTGAATCCCCAGTGTGGGGCGTGCAGGAGGCAGCTGATCAATGAGTCTCTCTCATCATTGATGCTTCTCTCTCTCGCTCCCTCTCCCTTCCTCTCTGAAATCAATCAAAATATATTTTCTTAAAAAAAGAAAAAATAACAAGCTCCTCTGGGCATTAGTAAACCCTCCCCCACTCCCAGAGGAGGTGAGCCAGTCTACCTCTGCTTAGAGGAGGCACCACTTTCACTCCTGGCACCACGCCTGCAGATTTCCCTATGCAGGTAATTGGAAACTTATTTGTTTTCACGCGTCTGTCAGGTGAGTCCAGGCATGCAAACAAAATAAGGAAACAGCCGAGGAGCCTATAGTCTCATGAGTCAGGTGCAGAGAGACCTGGGCTGCCTTTTCACCCAACTGGAAACGGAAGCAGAAGAACTGGCTCCAGTGACCACGCCAGCCTCCTCCTGTCCCGTCAGCCCCAGCTGGGTACTCTATTTGGACTTCTGTGTGGGTTTTCCACACATCAAGCAATTCCGAAAACACCGACTGGTGTCCTACAATTTCACTCAATTCTGACGCTATCTACCCAAAGATAGTATCAGATTCCACAGGTTAAGGGCTCAGTCCCACAAACCTGCCCCTACTAGCACTTCAGATGTCCAGGTAGTTACCAGTGCTTTTCACTGACTGGCTGTAAGTTGGGGGGGTTCCTACTACCCCCTCCTTGAGTTCAATTAATTTACTAGAGTAGCTCACAGAATTCAGGAAAACTTACTAGATTACCAGCAGGGTAGGGTCCCCTGTGGCTGCCAGCTGCCGGCCTGCCGGCCGGGGCCTCCCTCCCTTCCCCCAGCCAGCCCTGCCCCCTGGTAGAACTCCTGGATGAACTCTCGGTCGAGGGGACAATTTGCATACTACGCTTTTATTATATAGGAAGGTTATAGCTCAGAGGTTTTTCTCCACAGACCTTAATGGAGGCTCATAAGAAATACTAGAGAGGAGACCAGAGAAAGCCTTGCAGCAGTACTAGTCTGAAGAAAGCAGTCACTACTCTGTGAAAAATACAAAGGTCTACCTGGTCCCTTCTCTAAAGAAGAAAAATCTTGCCCAGCCGGTGTGGCTCAGTGGTTGAGCATCAACCCATGAACCAAGAGGTCACCGGTTCAATTCCCGGTCAGGGCACAAGCCTGGGTTTCGGGCTAGATCCCCAGTAGGGGACATACAGGAGGCAGCCCAAAAAAATCAAATAAAGATAAAAATATGAAACACCTGGGGAGAAGGCAGCACACTGTCGTCACCAAAACAGCTGAGGCAGAAAATTTGTATCCAGAGGTAGAGCATTAGAGGTGTCCTACCTCTGGGGGGCGAGTGGGGTCACCCATAAAGATCCATCCACACCCAGAGCCAGGGAAACAGGGCCTGCCTAAGGCGAGGCTGAACCAAAACAATTGTAGCAAGTACCCAGCAACAAGACTACTGTGGTCTGTGGTCGGCTGAGCCTCGGGCACAGGTGCAGAAAGCCTTAAAGCTCAACGTGGAGCAAAAACACAGGAAACACCCTCCCTCCAGCAAACCTGACCCCAAGCCTTTGATACACAAAAGGAAACCACAGCAACAACAAAACCCAAACACAACTCCCCTCCCAACCAACTCAAACTTCTACACCAACAGCCCCTAATCAAAGAGGAGGGGTGCTCCTGTCCCAGAATTAATGCCATGTACCTACACCTGGCAATCGATAACAAACAACAAGCAACACACAGAATAAAACAAGAGGAACAACCCACTATCAAGAGGCAAAGTAGTCAATAGGATAAGACCTAGAGATGACCCAGATATTGAAATCACCTACAGGGAAATGAAAATAACTATGACTCTGTGAAAAATAATACAAGCAAAGTCACTCCGACATGGAGGAGGAACTCCCATCCCAGAAGAACTGCCTTGCATATCCTACTTTTCAAGCTTCTGGAATGTTAAGACTGGCCAAAATAACCTTTGGGCTGGAGGCCTGAAATGGAAAGACATTCTTTAAATTTCTATTGTTAGCTTATCTGCACCTATGGAAATGCCTTCCTTTGCTTATTTACACCCACAAAAACTCCCTCCTTTTCATGTCATCATTCCCCTTCCCTCTCTCTCTCTGCCTTCACCTCCTAATCCTCTCTGCCTGAACCAGTGCTATTGTTTTAGGTCTCAAATGTTTGTTGCCTCTCACATTGGCCTTTTATTTGTAGGTTAACAATTAATGCATAAACGTTCTCATAGGAAAACTGGACAGCATTCAAGAACAGATGCGAAATCTCAGCAAAGAAATGAAAACCACAAGAGTCCAAATGGGAAAAAAGTGAAAAAAAAAATAAAACAGAATAGAGCCTCCAAGAGTTGTAGGGAAATATCAGTTGGCCTGAGGTAAATATTTTAAAATACTTTTTTGTTGTTTATTTTTCATTGCTTTAGAATATAAGCAAAAATAGTAGTAATGTACTGTGGATTTACAGCACATGTGAAAGCAAAATGTATGACAACAACAGTACAGAGATAAGGAGGAAGAATTGAGAGTTATACTGTTAGGGTTTTATCTGTGAAATTATGCAATTTAATTAAAGCAGACTGTGAGTAATTAAAGATATACATTGTAAAACTAGGACAACCAATTAAAAAAAAAAGAGGTATAAATAATAAGGCAACGGTGGAGATAAAACAGATCATAAAAGTGCCCAAAAGAAAAAAGAAACATAGAACATAAGGAACTAATAGAAAACAGAAAACTAGCAAGGCAGCAGATTCTAGTCCAACCATATTAAAAAAAAACATGAAATGTAAATGATCTAAACATACCAATTAAAAGACAGACATTGAGAGATTACCGAAAAATGCAAAACCCAACATGCAGTCTATAGGAAACCTATTTTTTTAAAAAAAGACATAAATAAGTTAGAGGAAAAAAGATGGGGGTGGAGGGGAAATAACCATGCAAACGCTAATCAAAAGAAACGTGGAGTAGGTATATGAACATGAGACAAAATAGACTTCAGAATAAGAAATATTGCTAGGGAGAAAGAGGGGTATTACATAATGACAAAGAGGTCAATTCACCAAGAAGTCAATTCTAAATATATATCTCTTCCAACAACACAGCTTCAAAATACATGAAGCAAAAACTGATAGATCTGAATGGAGAAATAGACAAATGCGAAACTATAGTTGGAGACTTCACCATACCTCTCTCAATCATCCACAGAACAAGTACACATAAAATCAGAAGGGGGGGTGGGCTAGAAGGGGTCAATGGGGAAAAAAGGGGGACACATGTAATACCTTCCACAATAAAGACTGACCGTGCACTTCCCCTCCCCAGAGCACACCCTGCCTTTCCCTCCAAAAAAATAAAGATTTAATGAAAAATAAATAAATAAAATAAAATAAAATCAGCAAAGATCCAGAAGACCTGAAAATGGAACGCCCCAACATAGTTCTTGTCTAAGTAGTTACATGAATTCTGAGAAAAATAAAATCGGTACCTGCAAGAGGACTCGATGCAGGAGATGGGGACAAGTCAGGGGTGGGAGACAGACTTCCAATGGGGGAAAAAAACAGCTTTGGCTCCTACTATCTACTCCCTCAGGTACCGTCTGAGGCCTTGAGGACAAATTCCGACCTTCTTAGCAGGGCTTAATCCCCTCGGGCACACAGTCCCCCACAGTCCAGTCACACTGAATTACTTGCAGTTTCCTAAACCCTGGCGCCTACCAGACACACACGTCTTTGTTCACACTGAGCACTCTGCCTCTAACACTCTTCTTCGCCCACCTTCCCCTCAATAATATCCTGACGGCCCTCTTTCTCCCCACATCTCCTTGTTCCCCTAAGGTTTCTAGTCTACGCTTCTGCCTGAGCAGCCACCTCACTCTGTTGCTGCATTTACTTAGCGTCAGTCTCTCCCAACCAGTTTGTGAGCTCCTTGTCTGTGTCAGCAGCCCCCACAAAAGGCCTAGGACAGGATCCGTACTCAGTCCATGATCATTGAATAAAAATATACAAAAAAAACCCCCAGAAAACACCTAGAACAGAAAATACACAACAAACCCTATGAAAGACATTGAGAGATTGAGATTACCTAAACATGCAAAACCCAACACGCAGTCTATAGGAAACCTATTTTTTTTAAAAAGACATAAATAAGATACAGGTAAAAGATGGGGGTGGGGGGAATAACCGTGCAAACGCTGAACACCTTGAGTCACGTGCTCCCCAGAACAGCAGCAGCAAAGGCTGAACTAAAGGGAAGTGGTCACTCAGAGAAGCGAGGCGAAGACCGTGAGTGGTTCCTCCCATTTTGTCACAGTGCGCGGTTTTTTAATTCCTCAGCCTTTAATTGGTCACAACAGTATCTACACACAGTCTCAAAAAGCAGTGGGTTACCGTGTGAGATGCCCTGTGTACCCTGTCCCCACAGAGTAGACTTGCAAACCTTTCTGCAGCAAAGGGATGAACATCACTGATTAAAACAGACTTCGTAATTAGCCCGCTATCTCTAGGTAAGAAGCCCAGTATTTGTGGGGAGGGAGGGTGCAACAAAATCCTACCAGATCACCTCTGAACTGACTATCCTTTTGTCTTCAATTTGTATTCAATTGATAAAAGAAATTGGTATGTGCAGACCACACACACTTATCAGTCACCTCTCAGTCCCAAAACACACAGTCTTTAAAATCACTGTCGAAGACCATTTCCATTAAATCACTCAGGGCACCCTGTAAGTTCCCGTCTTGAAAACCAGTGTTAAACCCACTTTAAGGACACAATGCAGCTTTCTAGCAGGTTTCCATCCTCTTTTCCAAGCTCCTGCAGCAAATAATAAAGGAATTCACCAGACCACTAAAATTTACTTGTGAAAATTTAGACATAAAACAATTAAATGCAATTTTCAGGGGGGGGGGGCGGGGGCAAGGGGCTCTTTCAAAATTCAATTACAAAGAATATTTTACAAGCTGGAGTTTAAAAACCTCTTTTATATTTGATAACTATTGGTGGCGGGGGGGGGGGGGGGGGGGGCGGGAGGAATGCTGTTGAGAAACATACCAAAATCTTAATGGTGGTAACACAGAGGACTTTTTTTTTTTTAACTTCTCTGAGTCTTAAAATTTTCCACAGTGAGTATGCATTAATTTTTTAATGCTTAAACTTTTATATATATATATGTATATATATATATATATATATATATATATATATATAGTACTTCTATCAAATAACAAAGTGTATGTGACTCAGCCTTTACGTTGGCCTTTTTACATGGGATACGAGAACCCTCACGATCAAATTCAGCTCCAATCTCAGTGAATAAATACCCTTACTTTCCAACAGTATTTGCTATCTAGTCTTTTCCATGGCTTTGGTTTTCTATTTCTTTTTAACAGCCTCATTGCAAGACCTTTAATTATAAACCACCACAATTACTCTTTAGAAAGAGGTAATGTATTATATACTTTATTAATACAATAAAGTCTTTTTACAAGTCTTGTGTGCATATAACTAAAACTCTTTCCAAACCTCAAAGATCCAAGAAAGTTTAACAGAGAACAGAGCAATAACATTCACCTGCGAAGAAACAAGCACACATCACAGTTTCATTAGCCGCCTCATCCTAAGTGAAGAAAATAAAGTCTCCACACCAAGGCCTAATTCCACTTGTCTGTCTTGGCCATTTAATCTCTGCAACGAAAAGTAACAGGTAATTTATCCAAAAAAAGAGCCTAGTAAGCAGCAGCCCATATTTATCTTTGTAAAAAAAAAAAAATCCAAGTTTTACAGGCCCAGCAGGGGCAGCACTCAATTCCTGGGAAGTGCCACTCACCCACAGCAGGAGTGTAGCTAAAGCAAGCAGCCTAAAGGAACCAGAGAACCAGCCTGGTCACCTCCGAATCATTCATGTCTAGACAGCTGCTGCCCCCAGCCCCTTGTCCCCAGAACAACATCTGCGTCACTTTCGTAGAAATTATCCACATCCTGGAGACAGAGGTCAGGAAATTTCCTGTACCAAGAAGTGCCAGGGAGGTTGGTCACAGAACTGGTATTTATTTATTTTTGGTCTGCCATAAAAGTCCACTGCCAGTCAGGGAAGGAGGAAGATAGGGCGGGAGGGGGGCGGGGGAATTCATGCTTGTGGCTTTCCACATATTTATCAGGAAAGGAAAATCTGATATAAGAACATAAATGACAGCCTGAGACCAAAGTCGGGGCGTCAAAACCATCAGCACAAATGGGACCTGAGCAAGGCGGGCAACCATCTCAGAGAGCACGCCCGGGCTTCCAACAGCCTGCTCCTCCCCGATTTTCAGACCTGGGCACAGCGTTCAGAGATAAGCCCCAGATGGGCCCATTCTGCCACCTCCGCGCTGGATGCGCTGGCCGTGATTTCTGCCCCTATGGAGGGCAGAGACCGAGTTCTTCTGAACCGGCCACCGAGCACATGGCCCGGCGCGCACGAAGAGGTGCTCAGAAAACATGTGTTCAACGACCTGCTGAGTCCCACTTACAAGGACCATTACACAGAAGCCAGACTGTTTGCTCAGTGCTTAGTGAAGAATTCTCACCATGTTTCACAAATATCTCCTCCCATTTATGACAAGAGATGAGCAAACAAGATAGCAGGAGGCGGCGGCGCTGGAGAAGACCCTGGGACAGGAGCACCGCTTCCGCTCCAGCAGGACAGCACGCAGCCCGACCCCCTGCACCCCCGGCCTCCCCGCTCCGCTCCCGCCGCCCCTCCTCCTCCCTCCGCTCTCAGCACCGGTCCTTTCCCGCCAGCGGGCTCACACCTGAAATTTCCCTTTTTCTTACACAGTCAGTGTCCTGCTCGGGGCCACCCTCCCACGGGCTTCTCTCACACTCATGGAGCCGCGCTCACACTCAGGTCTTGCACACGCACAGTCACCCTCAGGCTCTGGGCTCCTCTCTCTTCCTCTCTCTCTCTCTCTCTCTCTCTCTCACACACACACAGACACACACACACACGCTCAGCCTTACACTCCAGCGGGAGGTCCCTCTCGCACGCAGGGTCGCGCTCATCCGCAGCGCCCATCACGTGGCCCGGCCCGCCCGCCCCACGCCCGGCCCCAGGCCCGCATCCCGCCCGGGGCAGCGGCCGCAGGGACCACGCGGGGAGATCGGCCCCACAGGACGCAGCCCCGCCCCGCGGCCCCGCGGCCCCCGGCGCCTTCCCGCGGCCCGTTACCTCGCGGGTGGCCAGGCGGCACCAGGATGCTCGGTAGCGCGGCCGCCACCCCCGCCGCCCCCGTCGCCCCGCCCCAGGCCCCGCCCCGCCACGTCACCTGCGGCCGGATCGCGACAGCGCGCGCCGCCTCGGGACAGGGCGCCCGGCTCCGGCTCCGCTCGGGGCCTGCGGGCAGCCGTCCGCCCCGGCCTCAGCGGCCCGACCCACGTGTGCTCTCCCGGCCTCTGCGTGCACTTGGCAGCCGGTCCCCAGGACGGCCATGCCGGGCCCCACGCGGCTGTGACCTGGCCCGGCCTCCGGTGCCAACTGGCGGGCCACTCCCTGGCGCTGCACGGAGCCACCCCAGCTCCCGCGGAGGGCGCCCACCGGCCCCAAACCCCCATCCCCTTTGTCCCCTGGCCGTGGGCCCCCAGCCAGGGGGACCCACAGCCAGGGGGACACACACAGCTTACATAAGGAGCTCTGACAGCCTCCTCACCTCCTGGGCAGCCAGCCCTCCACTCCGATCCTAGGAAGACGCAGACGCAGGACTTGTCCTCCACATTCACAACTCAGACATCGCCGCTCATCTATGGAGGGCCCTCCCCCCCAGGCCCATGGACACTGCTGGGCTTCGGGCCTTTCTGGGGTTCAGGCTTGAGGACATTTTCCGTCCTCATCTTGCCAGACCCTGCTGACACCCCTCTTAGGGTACTGCACCCTCCTGCCTCTTCCTGTCCCGCTGGCTGCTCCTTCTCCATCTCCGAGGGTTCCTTTCCTTCTAATGGCCATGGGGTTCAGGGCCTCCTGACCTCAGAGGCAGCTGAGCACCCCCCCTTAGCTTCCTGTCCACACGTCAAGCCCTGTCTCTCTCCTGGGCCATGAGTCATTTCCCCCAGAAATGTATTCACAACTGCACATCCTTTGGTACCATCTAACCCTGCCCAAACCTCTGTCCCCCACCACCCAGTGACCCAGCCAGAGATGGGCAGCACTTGGGCCCATCCTCCTCCAGCTCCCAGTGGCAATAGCCTCCCAGTCCCTGTCCTGCTCCCTCTAACTCATCCCCACCGGGTAGAGGTGCTCTGAAAATACAGATTGGAATGACTTCCTGTCTCCTCTGCCTAAAAGCCTCTCCATCCTCCTCCGTACTGTGGACCCGAGATGAACTTTGAAGAGCCCCCAATGGTGCTGCCCTCATGCTCTCTGCTTGGAATACCTTTAAGCGTCAGTGAGAGTTTATGCATATTTAGAGTCATTAGAGCCTGGCCCTTTGCCCCCTAGATCAGTTCTCCTGCCTACCTGGCCAGGCAGAGGAAGGGCTCTGGACACTCGTGTCACTCAGTAGCAGCCAGTACACTTGACCTTGCAAAAGCCACATATACGACCTTCCAGCTCCCAGTGTTACCGGAAAAGGGACCAGGCCCGGAGCGGGTCTGCCTCTGGCTGGCCTGATTTGTGTTGGGTTCTTGATTTCATGCAGAAAAGATTTCACAAATGATGCCAGGTGGTTTTAAGAGTACATTTATTAAAGCTGGGGACAGTGAAACAAGCAAAGGCTTAGGAGAGGAGAAGCAACAGGAGAGCCTCGGTGGGGCTGCTTTGGCTCACAGGGAAGTCGGAGAAAAGGGGGTGTTGGGGACAGGTTCAGGGGGCTAGCCGGATCGAACTGCAGCTGCCCAGTGTTCCCCTGGTTGCAAGTGGGACCTTTGAGTTTAGGAGACGCACACCTGAGAGGGAAGGAAGGCATGGGCGAGCGCACCCTGCGTACTTGTCTTGAGGGTTTTAAAGACGGGGAGTTCACGGTCTCACACCGTTACAGCAGCCCACCAGCTGAAAGCCCACTCTGCACCAGGTAAGTGCTAAGTCAGATGTCCTCCAGCACCACCAGTGTTCCTCCGGGTATATTCATCCCCATTCTTCAGATGAGCAAACTGAGGCTCAGGAAAGTCAGACTGATACAGGATAGTAAAGAAGCTGGGAAAATTCCTTGGCAGGTGGAATGGGAAACTGAGACAGATAGCTGAATGAACTGACCGAGCACTTTATAGCAGATACAGGTTACCAGGGTGGAAATCCCTGGGTGCCTAGCAATGGGCAAAAAGAATTGGTGTCGGACCTCGTCACCAGGGTGGTCTTTCCTCCTCTGGTATATCCCTGGCAGTGCGGGTGAGACCCCCCCTGACCCTTCCTCCCTAGCGATAACAGATAACATCTAGGCCTTGGTTGTATTTCAGGTCTAATCCCATAAAAGCAGCAAAACCAGGCGGGCGATGCCAGGACCAGCTGCGACAACTATTGACCCTCTCTTCCTGGCGCCAACCAATCAGTGGTGACCACGACCCTGAAAGTATTCACTTAGAAAAGCTGATGACTGTTCTATTGAGATCCTTCCCTAAGACCTCTCCTAAACTCTCAGCCTTCAAAACCCAAGCCTAAGGAATCAGCATCCCCTCTTCCTGCCAGGAGCATGCCCCGGGGCATCCCCCAAACTCTAAGGGACCTGAGACTTGCAACCAAGGGGCCTGTCTCTAAGGCCCCCTTTCTTCTGACTGGCCCATTTTTCTCATAATGTTCCTCGAGAGCAAAAGCAGCCCCGCCTAGTCTTGCTCCTGTTGCTTCTTCTCTCCTTAGCCCTTCCTTATTTCGCTGCCCCCAGCTTTAACAAATGCACTCTCAAAATCACCCGGAATCTTCTCTCAAAATGCTGTGAAACCTTTCCTGCATGACGTCAAGACCCTCATTGGGGCAGTCCCTGTCTGGTAACAAGGAGAGTCCACAGGCTACTTGGCTGAGCTGGCAGAGCTCAGAGTTGCACCCCAGTCTGCTGGTCCTGAAGCCTGCTCTGATTCCATGCTCTCTCTGCAGCTGTGAACAGAGGGTGGCAGTTCAGCTGAAATGGGTCAGGGGTGAATGGGAGTGCAAGGCCACCACCAGGGCGTGGCACGAATGGGTGGGCATCAAGGCAGAGCTGGGAGTCAGGCCGGGCAGTGCCTGGGGGTGAGGGTCTACTCCTTTCCATGTTGTCATCCTTTTGCCAAGGCCAGCGATGCAGCTGGACCTTTGTTTCCCTAGGCACCCCCACCCTCTCTGGACCAGCACTTCTTCCAGGTTTAGCCAATAACTAGTGCAGTGGGAGGGTTCAGAGCGCCTTCTAGTGGCCTCCAGGATGTATCAAAGCCTGCCCTGTAGACAGGAACTAGAGCTCCCACCACCCTCACACGCCCCTGCCTGGCTCTGGACTAGAGAATTCAGGCCTGGACCCCATCCCTATGCATGTGTTCCTGTATCAGACTCTCTGTCTTTATCCATTTCCACTTGCTCCCCAGTCTCTCAGTCCATCTCTGCCCATCTTGGCCACACCAGTCTCAGCCTCCCTCAGTCTCCCTCAGTCCCCTAGCAGGACAGATGAGCTGAAACAAAGTAGAAGGGTGGCATCCTAAAAAGAACTCTAGGTTCAAAGGATGCTGAGACCTACAAGCTGAGAGAGAAGAGAAAGCTGGGAAGGGGAGTCCAGCCAGGGTGACCTGCAGTCTTGTCTCTGGTACCCTGATCTGGGGTGGCATATAAGGCCTGCTGACCAGGCAGGAGCAGGAGCTGCATTTCGGAAGGAATGGTTCAGCCCTAACTGGTTTGGCTCGGTGGATAGAGGCGTTGGCCTGCGGACTGAAGGGTCCCAGGTTCGATTCCGGTCAAGGGCACATGCCCGGGTTGCAGGCTCAATCATTAGGGGTCGTGCAGGAGGCAGCTGATCAATGATTCTCTCTCATCATTGCTGTTTCTATTTCTCTCTCCCTCCCTCTCTCTTCCTCTCCGAAATCAATAAAAAAATATACATCTACACCATGGAATACTTTGCTGCTATAAAAAAGAAGGAACTCTTACCATTTGCAATGGCATGGATGGAACTGGAGAGCATTATGCTAAGTGAAATAAGCCAGTCAATGAAGGAAAAATACCACATGATCTCACTCATTCATGGATAATAAAGACCATTATAAACTTATGAACAATAATAGATACAGAGGCAGAGCTGCCTCAAACAGATTGTCAAACTGCAGCGGGAAGGCCGGGGAGGGTTGGGGGGCAGGAGAGAGGGGGGGTAAGAGATCAACCGAAGGACTTGTATGCATGCATATAAGCATAACCAATGGACATAAGACTCTGGGGGGTAGGGGAGGCCAGGGGATTGCCAAGGGCGAGGGGAAAAAAAGGAGACATATGTAATACCCTTTGTAATACTTTAAGCAATAAAAAAAAAAAAAGGAAAAAAAATTTAAAACAATAAAAAAAGGAATGTTTCAGGTCCTGGTTCTTAGTCCCAGGAGGGGAACTAGATCCCAGGAGAATAAAGCCCAAAGCGGTGCATAGGAGCCACGCTTCGGTGCTGAGAGAACCCACCGAGGCCGCAGGAAAGACCTGGCCCCATTACCTGCTCTCTAGCCCTCTTTCCCCTCCACTAGCTCCCTCCTCTCATACTCCGAATAGAGCCTAGGCCAGGCAACTTTACAGCATCCAGAATACTTTTATTGCCACAATCAAGATACAGCCTGCTCAGAGCCCGATTGGGGGCCCACCCCTCAGGAACACAGGGAGAGACAGATGCTGGGTACATACGCAACAGAGAAAATCCGGCTCCAAAGAAACCTGTGGGAGGGCAGCACAGTCCAGCCTGATTGTGGTTTTGGGCCCTCACCCTAGAGGCTAGAACCAAGTCTTGGCCTATAGCTGTTGCCCACTCAGAGACCACTGCTGAAGGGCAGACACAGACTCTCCAGCTCTGCTGTCATAGGAAGACCATACCAAGCATGTCAAACTCGCAGCCCATGGGCCGCGTGCCTCGTTTATTTGGCCCATGTTAGCCTGAGTTTGACATGCTTGACCCACGCAGCATCTGGGGGCAGACAGGAACCCCGCAGGAGGGCTCCAAGGCACCTGGCTCTCACAGGGGCCCACTCTAGTTCCTGAACTAGTCCCTGCAGACTAAACACCACTGTGCTGCCTGGTGGAGGTAGGTGCTGGGCAGGGTGGGCGGGAGCCCAACCTCCTCTCAGCCCTGTGCCGGCCCACGTGGGTGCTAGAGAAACCCTATGGCAGGGTGACAATATGGTGATGGGGTTAGCAAGAGGTCAGGTTAAAAAAAAAAAAAAGTCACGTTAGGGAAGCTCTGAGTCACCTTGGTCCGATCTTGAGTTCTCTTTCTTCATCAGGATCTAAAAGGCTATGGCACTGAGTCCTGAATAGCAGTTCTAGGGTGAAGGGAGCCAGCATCGATACTGTTGGCCGGTGACAGCCCACCAGGGGATCAGAGCTCCTGGGATACAGCCCTCAGAACTGGGGGGACTGCTGCCCACTCCTCAGCTAGGCTCTTCTTGGAGGTGAGGGAGGTAGGAGTGAATGCCCCACAGCCTGGGAACCACAGAGAACACAGCCCACCCCTGCCTGCAGGGGGAAACGGGCTGCCCCCAGAGAGCCACAATTGGGCTGTTGTGCAGCGAGGCCACAGAGAAGCCAGCAGCTCCAGCTACCCGTGGCCAGCGGCAGCGGTACCTGTGGCCAGCCAGTGGGATGGATCACCCTAGGGACAAGGAGCCCATCGCTGGGATGTCTGGGGGCAGGGACCACAGCTCAGTGACATCCCTCACAGGAAGTCTGAGGGGCCAGGGCCTAGTGGGCCATGTGAAATGGCCACAGGAGTAGAAGGAACACATGGACCCTGAGTTGGGGGATTGGATCCAGGTGCAGCCAGCCAATCCACCTGCTGCCGGTCCTGAGGTCACGACGATTCCATCAGCAGCAGCATTCTCTCCATTAAGAGTCCCTTGAGTGAGTCCAGACTATTTCTTCCTTCCGCTCTCCCAGAGAAAGGGTAAGAAACGGCACTTCCCAATGGCAGATGTTTCATAACCCAAGACGTATGGCCTTGAAAGGTCAGTTACAAACTCCTAAACTCATGGGCCACGGCAGCCCGGGAGGTCAAGAGCAGCAGCTGTGGCCAAGCCATCCCACAGCCCTGCCTGGCACAAGAATCAGGGCCCAAGGAGCAGGAGTTTCAGGTAGGCCAGGGTCGTGGCATTGGCCAGCATCTCAATGTGCTCGCTGCCTGGCAGCTCCTGCAGTGAGACCTGGTGTTCCTGGTGGCTGCGCCAGGTCTGGCACTGCAGGGCACTCTGCAAGTTCACAGTGCCATCACCATCACCAAAGTAGATTTTAGGGTCACGGTCTGGGAAACTCTCATAGTAGAAGGAATCTGGTGTGGGGACACCCGTGCCATAGAGGCAGTGCAGTGGCACGCCAGGTGGCACCATGGCTTCAACCAGCCCCTCCGTGTCCTGCCGCATGAGCCAGCCGTCTTCGAAGCCAATGTCCTGAAAGAACTGGCGATAGTCGCGCAACGTGTAATTGGTCGTGGATGTGCGTACAAAGACCTTCTCAGGTGACCAGGTATAGTTGTAGGGCAGCAGCCAGCTGGTAGAGACAGCAGTCCGCTGCTGCTCCCGGATCTTCAGGGGACTAATGACTGGGATCCGGTTGTTGTCCCCTGCGGGGAGAGGGCTCCAGTCAGTCAGTGCTCAGGAATGCAAGCTGGGCACCATGTTCACCACCATGGCCCCTGCTGGACCCCAACCAGTGGCCCAGTCAGCACACCAATCTCTCCAGTTATCGTTATAACTCCCATGCCTGCCCTGGCCGGTTTGGCTCAGTGGATAGAGCGTCGGCCTGCAGACTCAAGGGTCCCAGGTTTGATTCCGGTCAAGGGCATATACCTTGGTTGCGGGCACATCCCCAGTAGGGAGTGTGCAGGAGGCGGCTGATCGATGTTTCTAACTCTCTATCCCTCTCCCTTCCTCTCTGTAAAAAATCAATAAAATATAACTCCCATGCCTGCATTCCCTTTTATTGTTTCCCTGTAATTTTGCTACATCTGGGAAGCACCCAACCAACACTTGTTTCTTTCCTTCTGCATTTCTTCACCAGGTATTTAGGCAACACACACCCACAAGGTGAATTATCACTGGGCCTGTAGGCACTGACCTTTCCAAGGTGAACCAGCAGGTTGTCAGCCCAGAGGCACAATCCTTTTTTTTTTTTTTTTAATTACAATGAGCTATGCAAATATTTTTCTTTTTCTAGGCTTAGAACTGCAGCCAGCCAGTCCTGCCTGTGGCTGACCTGGGCAGCCAGGCCCCCCAGGCAGGTCTGCAGACTAGAGCATGAGTCCTTCAAACACAGGAATGCCAACAATACACACACACCCAGTTGCCAGTGAAACTTCCAGAGGGTGAGTTGGAACTTGGGAACGGGAGCCTCTTGACCCTGTTGAGGACCCATGGCCGCCCATCACTCTACCTCTCTGACTGACCACAGAGCCACCGCTCTGCCTGGCGGGGCCTGGCTCTAAGACTCCTGAGGAAAGGGAGGCCCCCACCTAGGGGTCCACGACTATCACCCTTCCCACCGCCGTCCTGCTCCCAGATTGCCAGGGCCTGAAAGAACAGTTTCCCAGTATCTGAGGCAAAGCCAATCCAGGGTCACTACAGGGACAGGCACTGGTCTGACCTGATCACAACAAGCAGATCAGGCAGTGCCGGTGACTTGAGGAAGAAAGCTCATCAGATGGTTGGCCCAGCCCTGTGGGCACTGACCTTATCCAGGGTGAACCAGCAGGTTGTCAGCCCAGAGGCACAATCCTGGTTTATGGCTCCTAAAGTGAGGGGCCATGGGGCTCACACCAGTTCTGGCAGAGGGAGGGAAGCCCTATGGCTATAGCTGGTAGATCCTGACAGACATGAAAATGTAGGTGGCCCTGGCTGGCGTGGCTCAGTTGGTTGGGTGTTGTCCTGTGCACTGAAGGTTGTCGGTTCAATTCCCAGTCAGCACCCAGCCAAGGGTTGTGGGCTCGATCCCCGGTAGGGGGGCATGCAACAGGTGGCTGATCCATGTTTCACTCTCACACGGATGTTTCTATCTCTCTCTCCCTCTTCCTTCTTCTCCCATTTAAAACAAAATCAATTAAAATATTTAAAACAAAAAATAAAATTCAGGTCAATTGGGGAGAAATGGAATGGAGAAAAAGGTGACTTTCCCAACTGCCTAGCAAGCAGGCCCAACCAGATCTGCACCTGCTTCCTCCTTGTGTTGCCAAGAGAGGTTCTGAGCTGCTGCACATGGAGGTGCAGCTCATAAACAGGAAACTGTCGTCTAGCCTTCCTTCTCTGGGGCAAAGGTGGGAATGAAAGAGAGAGTATGAGGATAGGGGAGAGGGAGAAGGTTCCCCCAAAGAACTCGGGGTCAAACCAAGTTAGGCAGCCAGGCCTGCGCAGAGTATGTGTACACATGTGCACAAGCAAGCACCTGCATGACCGAGAGTTATGTCCATGTACATGCTGTAAGGCATGTGCACAGGTAACCTAGGTCCTCAACGAGAGAGGTGACATTATTTGGAAAAGAATACCATTCTGGAGAAAGAAGGGTTCCCCAGGAGGACACTGCAGAGGGGAAGAGAGGGTGCCACCCCCAACACCAGCCCCCCCATGCTGGACCAGGCAGTGTCTTACCTGAGGCCAGGACGCGAAAGGTCTTGGCCACGCCCCCCCAGGGCGCACCCAGTGCCACGAAGGCACGGATATACTTGTCCTTCCAGGCCTGTGGCTGTCGCTGCAGAAAGTAGAGCGTGTACATGTTGCCCATGCTGTGGGCAACCAGCACCACGGGGCCCCCATACAGCTGGTGCATCTCCTCGATCATCTCCCGGAGGGCCAGGAAGTAGGGCCCATTTTCATCTGCAGGCCAGAGCCAGGCGGGAGTCAGGCGCGAAGGGTCCTGGGGCCTGAACTATGACTGTCTCTCAGGCCAGACCCAGGACTAGGAGAGGATGCTACAATTCAAGTGGGAGTAATATGGTTTCCCCTCCCGTTCAATGAAGGTAGGGAACAAAGGGGCTCCCTTTCCCCTCCTCAGACTCACTATCTCTCTCCAGGGCACAGAGGCCCAGAAATCCTGGGGTGAAGGAGGGGGAAAGACAGGACAGATTGACCAGGAGTAGGGGAGAGCCCAGGGCCTATGGTGACTGTGAGCCCTTGCCCCCACCTCCCATGACCTCAGCGGGAAACAAGGGTGATCACTTACTTGGGGCTCGGCGCCAGTCATAAGGGGCCCCCCGGACGTCCTCACCCCTTGTGTAGCCCCAGCTCACAAGGCTCTCTACCATGGTGTGGAAATAGGAACCTATACACGGAGAGGTATAGGATTAGTCCTGACTGGTGTGGCTCAGTTGGTTGAGCGTTGTCCCATGTCCCATGCACCAAGAGGTCACCAGTTCAATTCCTGGTCAGGGCACAAGTTGGGTTGCAGGCTCCATCCCCAGAAGGGGAGTGCAGGAGGCAGCCCATCAATATTTCTCTCTCTCTCTCCCTCTTCTTTCCTCTCTCTAAAGTCAATTAAAAAAAAAAAAAAAAGAGCCCTAACTGGTTTGGCTCAGTGGATAGAGTCGGCCTGCAGACTGAAGGGTCCCAGGTTCGATTCCGGTCATAGTTGTGGGCACTTCCCCAGTGGGGGGTGTGCAGGAGGCGGCTGATTGATGTTTCTAGCTCTCTATCCTTCTCCCTTCCTCTCTATAAAAAATCAATAAAAATACTTTTTAAAAAATTCATTAAAAAAAAAAAAAAAAAGAGCCCTAGCCGGTTTGGCTCAGTGGATAAAGCGACTGAAAGGTCCTAAGTTTGATTCCGGTCAAGGGCAGGTACCTCGGTTGCAGGTTCTCTGGCCCTGGTCGGGGTGAGTACAGGAAGCAACCAATTGATGTGTCCCTCACATGGATGTTTCTCTCTCCTTCTCCCTCTCCCTTACACTCTCTCTAAAAATCAATGGAAAAATATCCTCAGCTGAGGATTAACAAAACAAAAAAAGAAAGAAATGCATAGGATTACAGAGGGTACTGCCAGTGCCAGCCACCTATAACATGCCTGCCAAGGTCCCTGAAGGAGTGCTCTCTGCCCACACTGATCAGAGAACCACGCTGCCTTCAAACTGAGTGGTTCCTCCCACACTAGGAGTCCCGCAGAACCTCCAGCCTCATTCCCCAGAGAGCATGAGAAGGGCCACATACCCACACTGCTTTTGCTGGGATCCAGGAACTCCAGTGAGAAGGTCTCCCCAAAGCCAGGGACATGCACGTCCACGCCATCGGGAAACTGGGTGGCCCGGGACGTGCTGTTGTAGACCAGCCTGTCAGGAGGGGACACTGAGCTGGTGACCCAATGTTGGCACTGAATTCGAGTCCCAATTCTGCCCTGTGTCCTGAGCCACACTCCCTTCTCTTCCTCAGGTTTGGTCACTTGTACAAGGGAGACCAGAAAGTAACTGGGGGTTCAGAGCTAGTCACTGAAGATTGCTTCTGTGCATTGTTCTGAGCTGAAGACAATTTTAGCTGCGCCTCCCTTTAACTTGAATTAGGGTCCTTGTCCATAATAATTACCATTAATTATAGGGTAGGGCAAACTTCTATTTACTAAACACTTGTTCTTATCATTCTGTAATGATCCATTGAAGCCCCCAGGGCACCTTACCTCAGCCCTGGCTCTTCTATCTTATGTACCCACTAGAGCAGTGGTTCTCAACCTTCCTAATGCCGAGACCCTTTAATACAGTTCCTCATGTTGTGGTGACCCCCAACCATAAAATTATTTTCGTTGCTACTTCATAACTGTAATTTTGCTACTGTTATGAATCATAATGTAAATATCTGATATGCAGGATGTATTTTCATTGTTACAAATTGAACATAATTAAAGCATAGTGATTAATCACAAAAACAATATGTAATTATATATGTGTTTTCCGATGGTCTTAGGCGACCCCTGTGAAAGGGTCGTTCGACCCCCAAAGGGGTCGCGACCCATAGGTTGAGAACCACTGGGTTACAGCATCATCCTGATACATCAAGGTTGCAGGTTCAATCCCCAGTCATTGCACATAAAGAATCAACCAATGAGCCGAAACCAGTTTGGCTCAGTGGATAGAGCGTCGGCCTGCGGACTGGAAGGTCCTGGGTTCGATTCCAGTCAAGGGCATATACCTGGGTTGCGGGCCAGTGGGAGATGTGCAGGAGGCAGCTGATCGATGTTTCTCTCTCATCGATGTTTCTGACTCTCTATCTCTCTTCCTTCCTCTCTGTAAAAAATCAATAAAATATATTTAAAAAAAAAAAAAGAATCAACCAATGAATGAATAAATAAGTGGAACAACAAATATCTCTCTCTCTCTCTCTCAAATCAAATTTTTATAAAGGAGGAGCCCAGGACACTTCTCCTCAGTGTCACCCACCCCAGAATTCAGATTCAGGTCTTAGATCCGTTTAGGAGAGGGAAGCACCAGGCCTGGCTCTGCCATGAACATCACACTTGACCCCAAAAGGCAACCTAACTTCACAGGCTCCCATCGCTCCATCTCTATGGACCCAGCTCCTAGAAGTCATCACAGTACATCACAGGGCAAAGGAGATGATGAGAGCAACACATAACAGAACCAGACAGAGAGATGCCCCCCACACACACCTCAGTGGCCACTGTGTGGGTAGACAGGCCAAGCCTAGAGAAATGATGGGGAAAGAGGTGGGAGACAGGAGGAAGGCCTTATGCCAAACCAGGAACCCTGCTCTGGCCTCCTGGATAACAAGGAGGCAAATGTGCCTGAGAAAACACAAGCTAGACAAGCAGTCCCTGATGATCCTGAGTCCCACCCCATCCTAAAGATTAGCTACAGAAATATGACAGGATTCCCAACATTGACCCAAATAATAGGTCCTGGTGACCTACTCTCTCAAGGGCAACCTGTAGATCACCCCAATGGCCACTCAGCAAAGTGCAGAAAATTGTTCTGGAAAGCCAAGGTAGCTCTGTGCCGGGTGAAAGTCAAACAGGTCAGAGGAGCAATGAAGGTAGATGAGCCCCTCTTGGTGTCAGCCCGCACCTCCGATTGGCAGTAACTGAGACCATGTCTCTGGTACAAAAATAGAAATGCAGACCAAGAGCCCAGAAATGACTCTGATGACAAACACACACAGAAGAGGAAAGAGTCAACAAAGCAGGCATCTTAAACGACGGGAAGGGCAGGGTGCCTGGAGAGACAGCTAGTGCGGCTCCAAGAAAAAATGTTTAATTTGTTAGATTCCATTCGGCTCGAACATTTTTTTGAGCACCAGCTGGATTCCAGGTTCTACCGCTATAAAGATAAAAGAGAAAGAGTCCCTGCCTCAGGGAGCTCAGTCTGAGAGGAAAACTTAGCTCAGGGTCATACAATTCTGGGTTGGAATCCTGGTTTTGCCCCTTATTAGCTGAGTGACCCTGGCAATTTTGTAACTGACCTGAGATTCCAGATGTCCTCACTATAAAACTGGTTTATAAACAGCACCTCTTCCATAGAGTTGCTATAAGACTAAATGAGCCTGGCTGGCGTGACTCGTGACTCAGTGGTTGAGCATCGACCTATGAACCAGGAGGTCACGGTTCAATTCCAAGTCAGGGCACATGCCCAGGTTGCATGCTCAAACCCCAATGGGGGGCATGCAGGAGGCAGCCAATTAATGATTTTCTCTCATCATTGATGTTTCTCCCTCTCCCTTCCTCTCTGAAATCAGCAATATATATATTTTAAAAAGACTAAATGATGCCCTAGCCGGTTTGGCTCACTGGATAGAGCGTCGGCCTGGGGACTGAAGAGTCCTGGGTTCGATTCCGGTCAAGGGCATGTACCTTGGTTGCAGGCACATCCCCCGTAAGGGGTGTGCAGGAGGCAGCTGATCGATATTTCTCTCTCATCGATGTTTCTAACTCTCTATCCCTCTCCTTTCCTCTCTGTAAAAAATCAATAAAATATATAAAAAAATATTAAAAAAAAAAAAAGACTAAATGAAAGAAAGTATGTAAAATGTACAGTGTCTGTATTCAATAAGCAGTAATTCTTATTGGGAAGCATCCTTGGAAACAAAGTTTGATGAGAGTTAGAGGAAACAGGCCTGTGGCACGGGGAGTAGGAGATTAACAGCTCTGGAGAGTGGCAGGGACCTGCTTGGGATTTAAAAGGTGAATGGGGCGGGGAGGAGGAGGGTAGGCCAGTATTGTTCTGTGGTTAGAGTGTCAGCCTGTGCCCTGAACGGTCATGGGTTTGATTCCCAGTCAAGGGCACATACCTGGGTTGCAGGTTCAATTCCCAGTTCTGTCAGGGCACATTTGGGAGGCAACTGACCGATGTTTCTCTCTCACATTGGCGTTCCTCTCCCTCTCCCTCTCTCTCTCACTTCCCTCCTCCCTCCCTCCCACTCTCTCTAAAAATCAAGGAGAGGCCCTAGCCGGTCTGGCTCAGTAGATAGAGTGTTGGCCTTTGGACTAAAGGGTCTGGGATTCAATTCTAGTCAAGGGCAGGCTCCTTGGTTACAGGCTCCTCCCAGGTCTGGGCCCTGGTCAGGGCTTGTGCAGGAGGAAACCAATGTTTCTCTCACATCCATGTTTCTCTCTGTCTTTCCCTCTCTCTTCTACTCTCCCTAAAAAATCAATGGAAAAATAGCCTCAGGTGAGGATTAACAAAATCAATGGGGGGAAAAATATCCTTGGGTGAGGATTAACAACAAAAAAGGTGAATGGAGGGAATTTATCCGGCAAAGGGTATAGAGGTAAATTCCAGGCTGAAAGAACAGTATCTGCGAAAGCATGGAGACCTGGCATACCAGGGAGAACAAACAGCTGGAGGGGCAGGTGTGGCCAACCCAGAGGCAAGGGAAGGGGTGAGGGCCGAGTTGAGGCCATGCAGAGGGACTGGAGCACAGAAACCACAGGTAGGGCTCAAAGCACAAGTTGTGGCTCGGAGAGGGCAAGAACAAGAGCAGCAGGAAAGGGAAGCAATTCTGTCCGAGAGACACAGACGGTGCCAAGCAGACTAAGGAAATGGGAAGTGAGAAAGGGGCATGACCTTAGGCCTCTTAGGTGCGGATGAGCTGGAAATGGACTCTGGGGGCCTCTGTAGGCTGAGTTGGTGAGCAGCACCCAGCCTGTACCCCAGCTCCCACCTGATATTGTCGATCCAGCAGTCAATGATGACAGGCAGCAGCAGTTCGAGGTTCAGCCAGAGCGTGAAGTAGCTGTCCGTCTTCTTGGAGCAGAGGTAGTGCACGACCTTCGGCTTGTCCAGCTTTGCCTCCAGCTGGTTGCCCAAATCGCCAGGCACTACAGTGGGGCACAGAACATGCATGAGGCCCTGGACCCGACAGACTGGAGACCCTCAAGGCTTGAATCCAAAGGCCTTCTACCGCCCTAGGCAGGGCTTTGTCCACTCTGACCGGATTGGGAAACTGGACAGAGCACTGAGCCACTGAACCAGCCAAAGGAGAAAGCACTCCAAGACAGGCTTGCAGAGGACGGCCATGAACAGAAACACGACTGGAAGAAGCTCATATTGGCACCTGCTGACCTACTGAGGTCCCCAGGCTTTGCTAAAGGCCAGAGTCCAGTAGGTTCCAAAGGACAGGCCATCTGCAGAGCCCTAGCAGCTGGGTACACACGGACCAAGCACTGGAGGTGGCTACCCTGAAACAACACACCATTCTGGTCATAGCTGGTGTGGGATCGGGGAGACTAGGCCTAAAGTGTAACTTCTCTCTACCTGAACTGGCGATTGATTCCACAAAGAGCCCTGGGAAGCCTTGTGACACTCAACTCGATCCCCATTGCTTCACTGCCCAACATTCAAGGCCTTTATTTTTATGATTTTAATCCTCATCTGTTTATTGATGAAAGAGAGAGAGAGAGAGAGAGAGAGAGAGAGAGAGAGAAAGGAAGGAAGGAAGGAAGGAAGGAAGGAAGGAGGGAGGGAGGGAGGGAGGGAGGGAAGGAGGGAGGGAGGGAAGGAGGGAGGGAGGGAGGACGAAAGAAAGAAAGAAAGAAAGAAAGAAAGAAAGAAAGAAAGGGCAAGCGATTGGTTGCCTCCTGTGCACATGCTGACTGGGGACTGACCCTACAACCTAGGTATTTTTCCTGACCAGGAATCGAACCCCCAATCTTTTGGTTTATGGGACGACGTTCCAAACAACTAAGCCACCCAACCATGGTAGCATTCAAGGCCTTTTAGAGGTTATTTACTCCCAGTGACCTTTCAGGCCTCACCTGCTCCCACATGCCATGCTCTCAGCACCTCCCATATTCATCCCTATTTAAGATCCATAATCACTAAGTGCACAACCAGTGCTTGGCTCTCCTTGGCATTCACTGGGCTTGGACTATGAACCCAGCTCTGCAAAGGGCATGCCCTCCCTCTGCACCATTTCACAATGTCCTGGGGGCAGCCACGGGAGGCAGTTGTAGCACCTGCCTTCACCTCCCTTCAAGCTGTGGGTGCAGAAGTGGGGAGTCCCCCGCATGACAGGCCTGTGGACTGGGCAGGGGAAGACAGAGACCTTGGTCATTATCTCCACCATGGGAAATGGCTGAAAGAGGAAGCCACCAGTTCTGCTTTGTCTGGATGCCTTTCACACTGGACAGGCTGTGTGGCCTCTAAAAATAGCAGTGGTCACTTCCTCAGACCTTGAGCCTAGAACTAGGATAAAAGCCATCCACGTGCCTTTCACCTCAAATAACACTGGGAGAGAACATCCTTATTATGCCCACTTTATAGATGAGGACACTGAGTCTGGGAGAGGTAGAAATGGCTTACTACAGTCCCTTCCCCCTGCTCAGGGTCTTCTTCTGCGTCACTTCTCTGGCCTCTGCTTCCTCTACTGTCCATTTGAGCCCCACCCATTGAGGCTGGTCATCTCCAGATTACTGATCTGTGACCAGGAACAGCTTGTCCATTGCCAGCCATGGGGTTTCCCAGGATTAATACCAACTGCCTCACTCCCTGGGCAGGTTAAGATTCCCATTGCTGCCGTAACCGGTTTGGCTCAGTGGATGGAGTGTAGGCCTGCGGACTGAAAGGTCCCAGGTTCGATTCCGGTCAAGGGCATGTACCTTGGTTACGGGCACATCCCCAGTAGGAGGTGTGCAGAAGGCAGCTGATCGATGTTTCTCTCTCATCGATGTTTCTAACTTTCTATCTCTCTCCCTTCCTCTCTGTAAAAATCAATAAAAAAAAATATTAAAAAAAAAAAGATTCCCATTGCTCTGTGACCTTGGGAAGGGACTGAGGTTCCTCTGATCCAACCTAGGATAACAGAACAGAATGACTTCATGAGTTAGCACCAATCCAGGAGAAAAGGCTGTAATCCTTTCGTGGACCACACACTTCCCAATGCCACACCCTTTTACTCAGAATTCCTTAGACCCACACATGACTCCCTGCGGGCCCCCAGGATAAAGTCCAACCAGTCACGAGCCTCAACAATCCACTCCCCCCTCCCCCCTCCTTCCCCACCAAAGCACTCCATTCCAGACAGCCTGGACTCCCTACCTCCTTCCCTCCGATATGCTCCCTGTGCCTGAAACTCTCCTGGCCACAGCTCCAGCTGCATACTCCAGGAAGCCTGCCCTGACTGGGTCCGTGGATTCTCTGTGCTTGCCCAGCCCAGACCTCATCTCTGGGGATCATCCTGGAAGCTTAAGGAAGGCAGAACCAAGGGTGCCCAACTCCCATGATTAACCGGGGCCCAGCATCCCCCTGAAGCATTTCATGGCCCAGAGCTCCCGGTGGGGGACGCCTTAGGACCAAACTACCCGTCAGTCTTACCCATCTGTCACCTGTATCATCCCCAGTAAAATACTCCCAGCAAAAAAGGCATGGGGGTCAGGCAGACTCAGTGCGTAACGTATACCTCAGCAAGCCTCTGCCTTCAGGAGTCCTGGCTGGTCACCTGCACACTAGCTCTAGGTGGGAGTGACAATCTGCGTGGGGCATCTAAGGCCCCCAAGACGGACATCTCATCCCTGCCCACCACCCACGGCAAGGAAACGCCTTGACGCCTGTACAGCTGTCAGGGGTCAGGACCAAAAAGGGGGCAAGTAAGCAGGAGAGGTCGCCTAGCCCCAACATAGTTGAGTCCAAGTAGGTCTGAAAGGATAAGAGTACAGACAAGCTCCCTGACATCTGTTCACAGCCACGGTCCCATCTCTTACCTCTGCCTTTAGCCAGCCTCAGATTCCCTAGGGCAGCGGTTCTCAACCTGTGGGTCGCGACCCCTTTGGCGGTCGAACGACCCCTTTCACAGGGGTCGCCTAAGACCATCCTGCATATCAGATATTTACATTATGAGTCATAACAGTAGCAACATGACAGTTATGAAGTAGCAACGAAAATAATGTTATGGTTGGGTCACAACATGAGGAACTGTATTTAAAGGGCCAGAAGGTTGAGAACCACTGCCCTAAGGTCTCCTCCCTCACGCCCAATACTACCCATCTGATCAGTCTGGGGGGAGCCCTGGTGGCAGGTTAAGACAGGAATCCTTTCCCCAATGAGCTTCCTTTCCGCAATGCCTTCCGAGATGTAAGGGGCTGAAGGGGTCGAGGGAGACAGCCTACCAGTCAAGCCTAAGTCAACACTAAGGCCCCTGGGGCCAACTCTGGGGCCACCTTACCCCCAAACCGGCCCTCGGGAGTGGGGCCAAAGGGCCTCAGTCTTTCCAGCTTAAAAAAAAAAAATGGGGATACGGCAAGACAAGGTTTGGGACTGGCGCGGACAGGCAGACGGATGGACTACCGCAAACAACACTCCTTACCCCATAATCTACAGGGGAAGGTGACAGAGAGGGTGACCACACCCGCGACCAGCATGGCAAGAGGCGGACGGACCGACCCAGATGACAAGACGGTCCTACGTCCCCCTACCCCGTGCTTGGAGCCCATGCAAACCGGGGAGACAGTCCCCCTCACCCCCGTACCCGGTCCTGCCCGACGCAGGAGCCAACAGACCCCACTACTCGACTCGTGCCTCACCCAGGACCACCGGAGGGGGGCGTCCGGTCGGAAGCGCCGGGTCTGCGAGCAGCAGGAGGAGCATGAGGCCCCCCGGGAGCAGGGCTGCGCGGCGCGGGCAGCGGCGGGGGCCCATGGCGCGGGGTGGACGGGGCTCCTGGCGCGGCCTCCCAGCTCCTGGCTGGCGCCTAGGCCGGGCGCGGCGACGCGCTTAACCCCGCCGCCCACCGCCTCCACGGCGGCCGGGCCAATCAGGGCCCAGCTACCGCAAGCCGCCGGCCAATAGGGACTCGCCCCCAGTGCGTCCCGCCCAGTCGGAACTGGCCGCCGGGCCCCAGCTGGTCCGGGACTTGCTGCCCTGACAGCGCTGCGAGCCGAGCGCATCGATCTGTTCAGGCTCAGCCTGGCTTCCACCCTCTGGCCAGACCGACCCCCGCCGCTGCTGGGGACCCAGCCCAGCCCCCCGTCCTCCGAGCCCTCACCCCCCGCCCCCCGATTCCCGGCGCCTGCCTGACCTGGAATCTGGAACGATCCTGGCTGAGCGGCGATTCATGGTCCAGTGATCGCGGCCGCTGAGCGACTCCGGTCACAGCCAAGGGGAAGGAAAGTAAGCCCCAGAGTTTGGCGGCCTCAGGGGGTCAGAGTGGACCAGGACCTTTGCGCAATGCCCCCCCCCCGCCCCCGCCCCCCCCCCCCCCCCCCCCCCGCCTCCGGTTCTTCACACCCTGCCCAGAGGATATCTGAGTTGTTCAGGCAACCCACACCCGGGCAGGCACTCCTTTGCCGTCTGCCCCCCGGGAATTGGATGGGACGGGGACAGGCCAAGTCAGCACGTTTCATTTCTGAGTGAGATGTATGTCCTCCCTTTTAGGGGCGCGGAGTATGGAGTCACTCCAACAAACGGAGCAGTTCACGGGCACGGTTGAGAGTGGGCTTGAGCCCTGACCCTGCGCCATGGCCCATCCGCAAGTTCCCTCCAGAGCGGGACGGGTATTGGGACCTCCCGCACACGCCAACATGGAGATCAAGGGAGGACACAGACCCCCTGCAGGAGGAATGGGGGCGAACAGAGTGGGCAAAGATTTGACAGGCGGTGATATACCAGCACCATGCATCTCTCTGGGAGAGAAGGACCATGTGTTTGGAGACTGGAGGTCTTGATCCTCCACACATTCCCTCCCAAGGACCAGTCACACCCTGATCAGCTGATTTCAAAATATACCTCCCCCTCCTCCCTCCCTCCCTCCCTCCCTCCTCTTTCTTCCTTCCTCTTGGTCTGTAGCTGACCCTTTCCACTCTCTCCCAGTGCCCTTCAATGAATCTACACATCTCCTATTTTCTTAGAGTGAAATACATTGCTCCTTTAAGGTCCAACTATCTCCAACTTCAGGCTCTAGCCTGAGGCCTCCACCCCCGCTAAAAAAACACCCCTGCCTCCCTCACCTCCATCCCAGACCTCAGTAGAAGAGTCCCTGAAAAAACAACAACAAAAAAAGAGTCCCTGAGGACTGATCTGGCAGGCCCAGTGTGGGAAATCATAGAGAGCCTTCTGCCAGGGCTAGGGACAGGCAGTAGATTAAAGATCAAGGGTTAAGTGGGGAGAGAACAGGGAGCATGACAGCTTGGGCCACTTTGAACCCTGGCACAGTCTGAATGTCTTGTCAGCCCAACAGTCTCAGGCGACCATGGGTCCCTCACAGGGTGGCTCTGTCCTCGGAAGTGGTTCCCGAGGTGCCCCACTCCCACAGGCCCTGCAGGTGGTAGGAACCATGGCCATTGGGGGAGGGGGGTGCCATGGTTTGATCAGCAATGACTCATGCTGGCACAGTGGAGAGGAGTCAGAAGGTGAGGGTCCCCCCTTTTCACATGCCACAACCATCCACACGATTTCTGCAGGAGGAATGGTGGTGAAGAGTGGGCAGAGACTTGGAGTCATCCTGGGCTCTAGATACCTCCCTGACGCTCAGGCCCACAGCCAAGTGCTCATCAAATCTCCCCAACTCTATCCTCCCAAAGCCAAACTACCCTCATCCCCATTGTTCTCCACATGCCAGATTGACATTATTAAACTGTGGGGAGCTGATATAGGGTTAAGCCTCAGACTGACCTGTGGGCAAAGTCATAAACAATTCCCAGCATAGAGGGCACAGTCCTCTTAGCATAATTAGGCTTGACCTTATTACACTCCCTAGATCTTACTCGGGAAGCTAATGGGCTGAGGGAAGTGCAACAAGAACAAAAACAAGTGAAACTTACAAGAACAAAAACAAGTGAAACTCACAAGAACAGTGTAAACAAGTGAAACTTACAAGAACTGTGTAACTATGGAAACCACTACCTTGTTTACCGCTCACTATAAAATAAAGGCTCAGCTTGCCTTGGGATCTTTTTCTGTGGCCTCAGCCAGGCACAGGGAAGATCCACGGAGACTAAGGAAAGCTGGAGAGTTCTGAACGCTGTCTCTGTGTAAAACATTCTTCGCCAACTCCGTCCACACCTTTGGGACCCCCTGGACCCCAGCATTAAACATTATCAGGCTCCATCATGTCCACCTAATCCCATTCATGGCTCTCCTATTGCATGCATGAATCAGAGTGAATGAGGACCCTGCTGTGTACCCTGGCTGTCTCCCCCAAATTTCCACTCTGGTAGCTCTCTCATCTCCAGCCTCAATGGCTTCCTTGCTGCTTAGAACAGAAAAACCTCATTCTCCCGCAGGACTTCTGCACTTGTTGCACTGGGCCTAGTCTGCAGCCTCCACTTTTGGGGACTCAGTTGAGCTCTGCATTTAGGCCTCAGCCCAGACATGGCCATTGACTTTGAAGCAGCCCTTGCCTGGCTCCCATTAAAATATAATCACTGGCCCTGGCCAGTGTTTCTCAGTGGTTAGAGTGCCGTCCCATGCACGGAAGGGTCACAGGTTAAATTCCAGGTCAGGGCACCTACCCAGATTTCAGGTTTGATCCCTGGTCGGGGCATGTATGGGCGATAACTAATTGATGTTTCTCTCTCATATCGAGGTTTCTCTCTTTCTCTCTCTCCCACCCTCTCTCTTTAGACTCAATGAGGGAAAAAAAAACCCACAAATCCTTGGGTGAGGATAAAAATTATATATAATAAATATATGTGTATGTGTATATAAAATCACTGAAAGAATAGGCCCCTCACCTGTCCTATTATCACCAGCACAGTCCCTGGCATACAGCAGGTGCTTAACATATGTTGAACGAATGAGACCACCCCCTTCTCTACAACCCTTCCAGGATAGTATCCTAGTGCCTGTCAGACCTGGAAAAGGGGCAACCCAATCAAGACCAGGGCTTCTGAGCTGGTTTGGTAGCTAGAACTGAGCCCATTTGAAGGTCAACTTACTCTCCTAAAGCTCATGGCTCAGCAGGCTCCTATTCCTCTGCTGCCAGAGCCTCCCCAGAGTCACAAGAGGCCAAACACTGACCCAATCATGACAGAGCCCTGCGGGAACTGGCCTAGGCATCAAGGAAGGCTGCCTGGAGCAAGAATTAGGGATGGGTCTTGAAGAACAAGTGGAAGTTTGTCAAGAAAAAGAGTGCTCCAGCAGGGAGTGTAGCATGTACAACAGCCTCGAGACCAGTGAATGAATGGCTGGCTTGCTTGTCTGCCTCTGGGTATTCCAGTGATAGTCATCTTCCTGAGCCATAGGCTTTACACTAGTGTCTCATCTGCTCTCTTCACTTCCCTAACAACTCGCCCTTGACCTGGTTAACAGTGCTCTACCTCCAGGTTTTCCCCTCAAGGCAGCGCCCTTTGAAGCAAAGATTCCTACAGTAGTTTGAAATATCTGTATTTCACTGATAAGCCTCCCACTTCGCTTCCACTAGGACTTAGGAATTATGAATGAATGAATGGAGATAAGGTTTGCCAGAAGGGTGAGTGAGGCATACTGTTCTTAATATGTTTGCTCCCCTTAGCGCTATGTGTTTTAACCAAGGTCAGGTCTCTGAGAAAGGTTGTTTCCCCAGGTGGGGATTTTCCCCTGAGGTTAGGGAGGGGATACAACCCCTTAACTATGTGCCAGGTGGGTAGTTAATCACTTTAACTACAAACAATCACGCTTAAGCTACATAATCTTTACTCCCTGGAAAGGAGATAAGAAACGCCCTAACCTTTGCAATAGAAATTGACAGGATTAAAATCGACTGGTATAAATACAGATGTAACAAGACAATAAACATCAGATCCTGATCAGATCCTAACCAGAACTTGGCTGGAGATCCTGGCTAGAGGTCCTGACTAGGCTCCTGATCAACTGAAGGCTGTCTCCGTCTCATTCCTTCTTTGCCGACTCCGTCCACACCTTTGGGGACCCCTGGACCCGCTGGGGTTGGACCCCAGCATCTGAGAGGGGTGGCTGGGGTGCAGTGGTTGAGGGGGGAGGGTTGGGGGTTAGAGGGGTGTCAAGGGCCTTCCCCTTTCACCTCAAGTAGAACCTTCCAGTGCTGCTTCTTCAAGGAACCTGGATACAGCGGCAGAGTCAGCGCGCCCTCTGGCGGGGAATCGGCAAAGGGGCGGAGATGGGAACTCGGGGGAGCCCCGCTCTGGAGGCCGGGAGATAGGCTGGGTGGCCTGGTGCCGCGGGGCCCGCTAAGGGTGGGGATGGGCCTGGGACAGCGCGTGTGGATCGCCGCGGGGACACCAGCTGGCACCCAGCGTCGAATCCTCTCTCACAGCAGGGTGTTTTCTGGCCAGGGAGGAGGTTTTACACCACTCCTAGGCTCCCCGGAGGTCCACGAGAACCGCCACACTCCCGTCCCAGGCGAGGATCCCCACCCGGGTATCTGCCCATATCAGCGGCAGGAGCGTCCGCTGCCTTCGCGGCAGGACTTGCCCTTCGGGTCCTGCCACGAAGTGAGGGGAAGAAGCGAGGACGAGATTCCTAGAGCGAGGCTAGGCTGGAGGGACCAAGTTCCTCTCTCCCAAATACCTGGAGTACGATTTGGGAAAGGCATGCGGCAGGACCGCTGGAGCCTCACTCACCCTTCTGGCAAACCTTATCTCCATTCATTCATTCATAATTCCTAAGTCCTAGTGGAAGTGAAGTGGGAGGCTTATCAGTGAAATACAGATATTTCAAACTACTGTAGGAATCTTTGCTTCAAAGGGCGGTGCCTTGAGGGGAAAACCTGGAGGAAGAGCACTGTTAACCAGGTCAAGGGCGAGTTGTTAGGGAAGTGAAGAGAGCAGATGAGACACTAGTGTAAAGCCTATGGCTCAGGGAAGATGACTATCGCTGGAATACCCAGAGGCAGACAAGCAAGCCAGCCATTCATTCACTGGGTCTTCAGCAACTACAATGCTCCCTAAGTATCTGGGCTGATTGGTTCCAGGACCCCATTCCTCCTAATGCCCCTATACCAAAATTATCCGGATGCTCATATATATAAATGATATATATATAAAATGGTGTAGTAGCCCTGGCCAGTGTGGCTCAGTTGGTTGAGCATCACCCTGTGCACTGAAAAGCCACTGATTCGGTTCCAGTCAGGGCACATACCTTGGTTGTGGTTCAATCCCTGGTTGGGGCACCTATAGGAGGCAACAGATCAATGTTTCTCTTTCACATCGATGTTCCCCTCTCTCCAAAGAACCCTACTTCTCTCTCCAAAGTCAATAAGAACATAAAAACAAAAAAAAATGAAATGGTCTAGTATTTGCCTATAACCTAAGCATGTCCTGACCTGCACTTAAAAAAACAAAAACAAAAAACTTTTTAAAAAATCCTTACTCCACCCAGGATGCATTATCTATCTATCTATCATTTATTGTTAATCCTCACCCAAGGATATTTTTCCATTGACTTTTAGAGTGGAAGGGAGGAGAGACAGAGAGAGAAACATCGATGTGAGAGAGAAACATCAAACATTGCACTCTCTCACAAACACCAATCACTTGCCTCCTGCACGCCCCTGACTGGGGATCAAACCCAAAACCTGGTTATGTGCCCTGACCCGTCCGAGCTTTAAATCACCTCTAGATTACTTATCCCTAATACAGGGTATCCCAGAACTATATCTACATACTTTGAATAATTATAAAGGCAGTGTTTACTAAAATACATTTCATTTTCAAAATGTAATGGAATCTACAGACGTGTGTATATTTTTGGGGACACCTTGCATAATGTAAATGACATGTAAATAATTTTTATACTGTATTTTTAGGGAGTAACTTTCTGGAATTTAAATATATATATATATATATATATATATATATATATATATATATATATTGATCCGCAGTTGGTTGCATCCAGGGTGAGAACCTCGATTTGGGAGGGCCAACTGTACTACGTCCCAGGCCCAGTGAGAGCCGCTGGGAATGAGCCTGTCCTCAGGAATCTGTTCTCATGAGTGGGGGCTGGAGCAGGGAAACAATAAGTGACTTATCTTTAAAATATATATATATATTTTATTGATTTCAGAGAGGAAGGGAGAGGGAGAGAAACATCAATGATGAGAATCATTGATTGGTTGCCTCCTGCACGCCCCCTACTGGGGATTGAGCCCGTAACCTGGCATGTGCCATTGCCGGGAGTCAAACCGGCGACCCTTTAGTCCGCAGGCTGACGCTCTATCCACTGAGCCAAACCAGCTGGGGCATAAATGTCTTACTGTGTTAGAAGGAGGTTTAGTGCTGGGGGAAAGGAGATGTGAGAGCCGAATAGAGGACAGGAGTGCGGGGGTACTTAGTATTAATGGGGTCATTTGGGAGGACCCATCCTAAGATGAGTAAGAGAGATCAACACAGCAGGGTCCTTAAGGGTATTTTAACTAATTTAGTTTTTCAAGGAGAATCCAAGCCTCGGGCATTGTCCTGCGATAGGGACTTGGACACGCATGAAGGCGTCTTCCATGGGGAATGCGCTCAGGGATGCCACACTGGGAAGGTCTTCACCTCGAGAGGGAGGCTTCGGGAGGCGCCAGCGTGGAGACCCGTGCGGAACAGGGAAAAGCCAAACGCGGACTAGAGGTTGGACGCAAGGGGGCGCTAGGATGGGTGAGACAGCGATCCAGCAGCGCCAGGACGGACCGCGGGGGGCGCCGGGCTCGGTCCCGAAGGCGCAGCCCGGAGAAGAGCCCACGAGGAGCGATGTGCGCGAGGGCAGCTTTAGGAGAGTCCGGAGCTGCGAGGTGCCGCTGCGCGGAAAGCGGAGCCGGGAGCCAGGCCCGACTCGGGGAAGAAAGGGCTGACTCCGCGCGGCGCATGCGCGTGCCGGGGGGGGGGGGGGCGGGGCCTGACCTCGCCGTGGCGCGCGGCCCCGTGAGCAAATATTTGACATTCCAGACTTATCTCGAGGGGGGCGAGAACCGAAGAGCGTCCTTGCCCCCTCCCCCGGGCCGATTGGCTTGGCGTTTGCAGGGGTGGGCGGTGCAGAGGGGGCAGCGGCGTGTGGACGCCAGGCTACACCCCCAGGGGAAGCGCCGGAAGGACTGTCTGCTTCCCACTCCCTCCAGGCTGCCGCGTGCCGGTGCGAGTCACCTCCGACCCCGGCGCTTCCGTCTTTATCCTTCAAATGGGGGCGCGCCGGGGTGTGGGTTCAGTGGGCAAGGCGTCGGAGCCCTGTCCACCCGGGCGTGTTCGCCACTCGAGGGTCCGGACGCAACGCCCTGTTTTCCCGAAACCGCGAGGTGAGGCTCCCGCCTCAGGGTCAGCTCGGTCTTGGCCACCCCATGTCTTTGTTCTCGCCGGGCTGGAGTCCCTTCTTCCCACCGGATTCTTACTCAGCTTCTCAGTCACATAAACGGGAAAATGGGGGGGGGGGGGGGAGGGGGGAAACGCGCCGTAAAGGAGCCTCAGCAAGACAGACTAGGCGAAAAGGGGCTGGGAGCCCTCCACGCGGGACGGTCTGATCGGGATGTCGGTCCCGGAAGGAGGAGAGGTTGTGCAGCCCGCGCGCGCACCGTGCACCTTTGCTGCTGGTCCCCACCCGCCAGCGCGCTCCCATCTCTAGGCAACAGCAGGCCCCTCGCCAAAGGGGCAGGGCCACGAAAACAGGCCGGTGTCCCCACGTGGGGTAGGGTTGAGGCTCCTGGCCCGGCCCATCCGGCTGGGCCCGGTCTAGAGTGCCCGTCTCTGGAGTTGGGGAGCGGGGTGTCCTCCTCTTTCTGCAGCACCCAGGCCCGCGCACCTCCGAACGCGCTTTGGCACCAGGTGCGCTCCTGGAGCCAGGCTAAGGCCTGTCCTGCCCACCTGTGTGGACAGACTCTGCCCTGCGACCTCTCATGACCCCCCCCCCCCACGACTCTAATGACCTCTCGGGATCCCCCCCAGTCTCCCTCCGGTGAGGGGCCTGAGTGAGACCCGGTAACTTGAACCGTCCCCTTTGACCTTTGGTGACTTCTGTCATCCCCAGACCGGCCCGACCCCCGCAACCTCTACACTGACCCCTGGTGATTTTCACAAGTCTTAGGACTAGAGAAGGCCTCTGGTTTTGCCGTTTCCTTGGCTGAGGCCTCATGGTGGGGAGGAGAAGGAGGAGGAGGAGGTCGCCCCAGAAATCAGCCGGCTGTGGGGTGGGAATCTGGGTCCTAAGCACGCCCCGGCGGGCGGGTGAGCGCGCGCGTCCCGGGCAGGGCTCGGGCAGCCTCCCCCCCGCGGCTCCCGGAGCCGCCCTCGGTCACGTGGCCCGCGGGACCCACAGGTAACTCGCCCAGGGAGGACTGGGGCGGTAGCCGCCCCGCCTCGCCGGGCGCTGCGGGCGGGTCTCAGCAGCGCCCACTGCGCCAGCCGGGCCGCAGGTGCCGCCCCCGACACCAGGGGTCCCGCCCTAGCCGAGCCGCGTCTGCCGTCGGTCGGTGCGAGCGTGCGCCTCGTCGGTCCGCGTGTGCGTGGCCGAGCGCCCCCTTTCTCTGCGGCCATGACTCCGGCGCCCCCGCCGCCCCCGCCCCCGGGCCAGAACCCCGCCGCAGACTCTTCCGCCGAGACCTGCCCAGAGTCCGGACCCCTGGTCGTCCTGTTCGGGGCCACGGCCGGTGCACTGGGGCCGGACCTGGGCTCCGATGAGACCGACTTAATCCTGCTAGTGTGGCAAGTGGTGGAGCCGCGGAGCCGCCAGGTAGGGTGGGCAGAGGGTGGTGGCGTCCCCGGGGAGCTTCAGGACCCGAGGGCGCAGGGGTTGATCGGTTCTCCCCGCCTCTCGCAGGTGGGGACGCTGCACAAGTCACTGGTTCGCGCCGAGGCGGCCGCACTGAGTCCGCAGTGCCGCGAGGCGAGCGGCCTGAGCGCAGACAGCCTGGCGCGGGCCGAGCCGCTGGACAAGGTGCTGCAGCAGGTGAGCGCCCGGGGCGGGGTGGGTGGAGACGCGGCCGGACCCCAGGTACCTTGCTACGCGGGAGAGGCTGCAGGAGGCGAGGCCTGGCGCGCCGGGGCTAACTGGCCCGGGCGGTAAGACGGGTTCCTGTTGTTTGAAACTTCCATCTACTCCCGCGTGTGCCGGCCATTTCGGGGTGGGGGAGTTCTTCCTTCTCCGTCTTTCCAGATCCACCCTATTGAGGGGGTGGGGATGGAGGCCGCGAGACCCTTCCTAGAGTCCCCGGCCGGCGGGGGAGCCAGGCTGAGACTGAAACTGGGAACCTGCCCAGCCAGGTCTCTCAGAACAGTAGCCAGAAGCCGAAAGGGCCAAAGGGCCTTGGTCATAGGTCACTGTCCCTCCCGCCTGCGACCTCGGCCCACCCACCCGCCTGGGAGACGCTTGGGCGGGGGCGTAGGGCGGTGTCTGCCCCAGAGGCAGACGCCGCCAGGTGTAAGCTGCTCGTTGAGGCCTGCCCCAGCTGGCCGTCCAGGCGTGGGCGCTGTCCTGACCCCGCCTGGAGGCTACCTGCCTCCGGAGTGCCAAGGCCTAGGGTTGCCTCCTGGCCCTGGCTGAAGTGGGAGGCTGTTCCCATTGCTGTTTTCTCTCAATTATCTTCACTACTGCGCTCAACCCGTGTCTCACGGTTGAGTATAATGAGTGTAAGTGCTTTACACGCACGAATTTCATTTTCCAATTCTGGTAGTTCCTGATAAGGAAATGGAAGCACAAAGATGATTCAACCTAGGCTGTTGCCGAAGGGCTTCCAGGCCAGCCCCCACCTGGGGAGTGTGCTGAAGGAGAGCTGGGTTGCCTTGCTCGGCCAGTCTCAGAGTGTGAAGTTGGCGTGGGGGAGGTTCTTGGGGCTGTGCTGAGTGCTTATACCTGTTCGCCAGCAGGGATGGAGGCTGGGGGAGGGGCTGGAGTGCCACCCCCTCTATGAGCAAACAGCTCAGTGCCAGCAGGTCGATAGGGTGTGGGTCAAAGCTCATGCTGCCCCTGGCGTCCAGGTGTGGAGCTCTGTCCTTGGAATTTCTCTGGCCCTCGGTTGGTCAGACCTAGAGGCGGGGCTGCCATTGACCATGAGCCGGATGGGCCCCAGGCAGGACTGGGCCTCTCCCACCTGTCTGAAGGTGGAGCCTGGTCAGGGACAGGTTTAACCTGCTTTGCCCCGCCCCTTCCCACCTGCTTGTCCCACTCCACCAGGTGTTTGCTCTGGCCCCACTCCAGACTCCTGGAGTGTGTGCAGTGGGGGCTTGGGGGATATATAAATGCCCCCTTTTGGCCTGGAGAAGCTGATGGTGGACTGAGGGAAAAAGGGAACTACAGAGCCAGGCCCAACAGGTATGGCCACCTACTCCCCAAGCAGGGTAGGGCTGGCCGAACATCTGGCAGAACCAGCTTTGCAGCCTGCGCCCTCTTTCTTCCTGCCTGCCCAGCTGTGAGTCTGTCTCTCTCCCCAGTTCTCACAGCTGGTGCTCGGGGATGTGGCTCTGCTGGGCGGGGGCCCCTACATGCTCTGCACTGATGGACAGCAGCTGCTGCGACAGGTCCTGCATCCTGAGGCCTCTAGGAAGGTATGCCACTGAGGGCACAACAGGGGGCAGGGTTCCCAGGCCATCCATTGTCGTGGGGGTGGGCTGCTCAGTTTCGTCTATTCATCCCTGCTCACCTGTGCCCCCAGAACCTGGTACTCCCCGACACCTTCTTCTCCTTCTACGACCTCCGCAGAGAGTTCCATGTGCAGCACCCAAGCGCCCGCCTCGCCAGGGACCTCACCGTGGCCACCATGGCACAGGGTACCTGTGTCCCAGAGGGGTTAGAATGGATGGGGAGCCATAGGCTATATGTGTCTGAGTATGTGCATGCTGGTGGGTTCTATGAACATACCCAATTAGCATTATCTGCTGAGTCCTTAAGTGCATGTCTGTCTGGATTGGGGCACATTTGAAAAGTAGACATGTCTACATATGTCTGGGCTGGGGGATCTGTAAGGGCATACATGAGCAGGGCCAAAACATGTGCTTGCTGGGATTCCACGTGCTTATGTAGGGGACTTGGGCCTAGGTGGGACCAGTCATAGGGCTCACGCTGATTGCCCTCAGCCTCTCCTGCTGGGATTTCCTCATTATTATTTCACTGCTCATAGAGTTGGGGCTGGAAACAGATGCCACAGAGGATGACTTTGGGGTCTGGGAAGTGAAGACAATGGTAGCTGTCATCCTCCACCTACTTGAAGGGCCCAATGGTAAGGTTCCCCTCACCACCTGTTACCCGTTCTCTCTCAGGGCTGGGTGAATGCCTGCCTATTAATTCCTCAAAGTCCCCTTCCCTAGTTCTTACCTTTTCTGAGAGACCAGATGATGGGAGCCCCTTTGTCACCTCCTCTTCAACTGTCCTCTTTTTAGAGAGTTTGGTGGGGAGACCCCCTCCACCAGGCCCTGCTGACTCCCATGTCATCTCCTCTCAGATCAATTGTTTTCGAAGCCCGAGGTGATAAAGCAGAAATATGAGACGGGACCTTGGTGAGTGCAGGGCAGGGGTGGGGGTGACAAGAGTAAGGCACCCTTGTTAACAGGGTAGACAGCTCTGACCCTGGGCCCTACCCCCACAGCAGCAAGGCTGAGGTGGTGGACAGTGAGACTGTGGTTCGGGCCCGTGGGCTGCCCTGGCAGTCATCAGACCAGGACGTGGCTCGCTTCTTCAAAGGACTCAACATTGCCAGGTGGGGGCAGCATGATGGTGGGCCCAGGAGGGCAGGCCTACCCAGGAGGTACTAACATAGCCTTGCTCCACAGGGGTGGTGTCGCCCTCTGCCTCAATGCCCAGGGGCGAAGAAATGGCGAGGCCCTCATCCGCTTTGTGGACAGCGAGCAGCGGGACCTAGCGTTGCAGAGACACAAGCACCACATGGGTGTCCGCTACATTGAGGTGGGCCTTTGGGCTGGGAGTGGAGCAGAACAGAGCTGAGGCCAGCCCCCTCAGGCCTGAGACCCACGGACTGTCCCCACTGTCCCCACAGGTATATAAAGCAACAGGAGAGGAGTTTGTAAAGATCGCAGGGGGTGAGTTGTGCCCCCAGCAGCACCTAGCTCCCCCTGGTTCTTGACCCATGTCCCACTCCCCCACCACCCCTTGCCTTTCTGCTCCCCTGTGTGCCAGGTTTGGATGGGTAGTTGGAAGGGCATGAATGAAGTCAGTAAGTGACTCCCATGCCACCCTCATCAAGGCACATCACTTGAGGTGGCTCGGTTCCTGTCACGGGAAGATCAAGTGATCCTGCGGCTACGGGGACTGCCCTTCTCAGCTGGGCCAGCAGACGTGCTTGACTTCCTGGGGCCAGAGTGCCCAGTGACGGGGGGTGCCGATGGCCTGCTCTTTGTGCGCCACCCTGACGGCAGGCCCACTGGCGATGCCTTTGCACTCTTTGCCTGTGAAGAGCTGGCACAAGCTGCACTGCGCAGGCACAAGGGCATGCTGGGTAAGCGATACATTGAACTCTTCCGGAGCACTGCAGCCGAGGTGCAGCAGGTGAGCACTCAGGGCTCCCCCACCCCCATGTGCTTCTCCAGGGTGCCCCTTTCACCCCACTCCACTCTGTGTCCCTGCTCTACTTTGCATGACCAGTTGCTGCCTTCCTTATTAGGTCCTGAACCGCTACGCTTCCAGTCCACTCCTTCCCACACTGACTGCTCCACTGCTGCCCATCCCCTTCCCAATGGTAGCTGGGACTGGGAGAGACTGTGTACGCCTCCGAGGCCTGCCCTACACAGCCACCATCGAAGACATCCTAAGCTTCCTGGGGGAGGCAGCAGCTGACATCCGGCCCCATGGTGTGCACATGGTGCTCAACCAGCAGGTGAGGCTGCTGCCAAAAGGGGGACACAGAGAGGAGTGTGTGGTTGGGAGTAAGGGACCCTGGCTAACAGGATAGACTGCTTATAAGATGGTGTGCACAGGGCCGGCCGTCCGGCGATGCCTTCATCCAGATGACGTCAGCAGAGCGGGCCTTAGCTGCTTCTCAGCGTTGCCATAAGAAAGTGATGAAGGAACGCTACGTGGAGGTAGTTCCCTGCTCCACAGAGGAGATGAGCCGTGTGCTGATGGGGGGCTCTTTGGGCCGCAGCGGCATGTCTCCTCCACCCTGCAAACTGCCCTGTGAGTATCCCAGGGCTGGGGAAGGAGGAGGCATGTGGGTGCGTTATAACCTTCACTTTCTACAGTGGGGACTTCTGGCTGCCCCACTCAGGGCAGCGCCAGGCCCCCTGCAGATGTACTTTCTGCTTCTGCCTCTAGGCCTCTCGCCACCAGCCTACGCCACCTTCCAAGCCACCCCAACACTCATTCCCACTGAGACGGCAGCTCTCTATCCCTCTTCAGCACTGCTCCCAGCTGCCAGGGTGCCTGCTGCCCCCACTCCCATTGCCTACTACCCTGGGCCAGCCACTCAACTCTACATGAACTACACAGCTTACTACCCCAGGTACCCTGCTGCTAAGAGAACTGCATAGACTTGCCCCTGTCCTGGTTTGGAGGAGGGTCATGATCCTCTTCCTGGGTCGGATAACCCACGGTCTCAAAGAAGGGAGTGAGATGCGGGCTAGCTGATGCTATCTACAAACTAGAATAGATGACATAGAGGACAGGTTTTAGAGAGGAGGAACTAAAATGAACTAAGCATAAGTCAGAGGCAAGGGAAGAGGGAGGAAAGTCTTGGTGTAGGTTGTAGGTAGGACTGTACTAAAACCCTATTTTCCCACCCTAGCCCCCCAGTCTCTCCCACCACTGTGGGCTACCTCACCACGCCCCCTGCGGCCCTGGCTTCTGCTCCTACCTCAGTGTTGTCCCAACCAGGAGCCCTGGTCCGTATGCAGGGTGTCCCATACACAGCTGGTATGAAGGATCTGCTCAGCGTCTTCCAGGCCTACCAGGTGAGGTGTGACTAGGGGGGTTTGGCGACCTGGCTGAGCCTAGAGCTCCCTGCCCTAAATCTCTGTTCCTTCTGCAGCTAGCCCCTGATGACTACACCAGCCTGATGCCTGTTGGTGACCCACCTCGCACTGTGCTACAGGCCCCTAAAGAGTGGGTGTGTTTGTAGGTGAGGGAGTCAGGAGGTAAGAGCTGGCTGATGTCTTCAGCTAATGTCTCTCCTGCATCCAGAGAACCAGTGCCCTCATCCTGGTGACTTCTTTCTGAAGGCACTCAGAGGCGCTCAAGCCCCAGCGCCATCCCCCCACTTATTGCTCTGCTGTTCACCCCAAAGATGATAGCTAAATCTTGCATGTAGGGCTGGGGGTGGAATGGTGCTACCCTGCTCCCAAAGGCCTGACACCTGGGCCTCTTGAGTAGCACCCAGAGAGCCTTTGGTCTGTTCTGGCTGTGGCCCATGCCCACAGGTACTGTGGGGCTGACATCCACAGCAGGCTTGCCTTTTTTAAAATGTAAGCCCTGGTGCCTTCAACGTATGACTCCTCGGAGCTTCTGATGGTGGAGCAGAGAAACAGAGTGCTGGCCCCAGTCCCCAGGATGCTTGGACCTCAATGGCTACACTGTGCCAGGGGTGGTCCCACCTAAGGCTGCCAGCCCTTCCAGCTTGGCACAAGGAATACCAGACGGCAAAACCACAGGCTGTTTTGATGAGCTGTACTGCAGTATCCCCAGAGGACACTAGGGGGCAGGAGGCCCTCACATATAAACTCAGGCTTGAATTTTAAAGGAGACTTTTCTGCCTACTTTTTTGTGCACACCTTGGGCAGGCCAGTTGTCCTGAACTTAGCAGACACGGTGGAATGTCCTTTGCACCCATTAGAAGGTGCAGAACTGAAGCTGCAGAAAGAATTTGGAACTCTACCCTCTCCAGAAAATAAACAAAGGTTCCTAACCACGTGGACTTTCTAAAAGCCAAAGTGCCCTTAGCTTTGGCCCCCAGGGTGAGGGACTCCTCACCAGCCCCAGGCAGAGGAAAACTCAGGCAGAATTCAAGGAGACTGTTGACCTGTCATCGTTTATTATTTCAGCACTGTAACTGAGGAGCCTGAATTGCTGGCTCTTCCCTTTGTATTGTGTAAGGAGCACTGTACTCCTATAAAAGGTTTTAAAATACAAAATGTACAAGAAAACACAATCCCGAGTGCTGTAAACTGAACATCATCCATTTTATAAAATACAAGGTTTCAACTTGAGCCCATCTGAGCCTTAAAGATGACCATCTGTTCTGAGTATCAAAAACAGCTTCACAGCCAGACCCAGCAGAGCTCTGATGATAGTGACTAGCCCTGGGCAGCAGTGGGCTGCACCCCAGGCAGCAGCACCACACGTGATCCTGGAGACAGCTGTTCCTTTTAAAGCTGTTTTCAGCCATGTTTCTCTGTGCGTCTCTAATAAGCAGAAGGCTGCTCATCCCATTCTTTAATCCAAGATCTCACACCGGCTGGAGGGGTAGGAGTAGTTGCTAGCATATGCCCAGCTGCTCAGTGCTGCTAACTACAACCCAAATTGCATAGTCCAATGGATGTGTGCTTTATACCACTATGTTGCACAAAAATGTAAGTCTTTATCTACAAAGCCAAAAAATATTGACTCTTACACCAAAGCTTTTACAAAGCTGATACAAAACTGCTTACATAGTATACAAAGCTCTATTTTAAAATTCAACTTTTATTTTAAATAGGAAAGCATTTCTAGTGCTACAGGCATCAAGGTATTTAAAAGGCATCAAAATTTGGTGCATAGCAACTCTGGATCATAGAGGCTTTTATTCTTGAGGACAACAAAGCAACCCCCAATGGATCCTGCAAAGAGAACTTTTGTAAGAAACCCATGTGAGGCAGCTATACCAGGGACAAAAGGGTGGAGGCAAGTCTGACCAGTTCTGTGGAACTTCATCTTATTGGCCAGCCCCCCACAACCTCCAAAGGAAGCTGTGGGCTTCCAACCATAGCCCTGAAATATCTCACTACACTACATTTTCAAAGAAAATATGAAAACACCCAGCTCCAAGAGGACCAGAGTGATTTGCTGAAGGACAGACATTTTTTCTTAACTAGTTTTAAGGGAAAAATCTAAAAACGGTTTAAAGAGAGAAAAAAACAAACACTTCCTCATCATGGGTCAGTAGCTCCTACCTGGGTGACTATAGGTGGTAGGCAATGAACAAGCTTCCTCTGCCCAGGACTCACCTGATGTCAGTAGAGAATCCTGGCATCTAGGACCCACAATCCCCTGGAATAACATCAGACCTTTAACCAGCCTAGCACACGGTCTCATATGTAGGCACTCAACAATTTTGCTTTCTGAATAAATAAAGTACATAATTTCACATGAAAACATATTACAAGCTTTGAAATGGCCCAGGCCTTGGACCAAGTAACTTACCCTATTAATGGGAGTGGTAAGGATGGGGCTTGAAGAAAGCACCCAAGTCGGGCACTCCTTTGGTAGACGGCAGGCTGGAGCTTCTTGCTGGCCCGTCTTGAGTGCCAGCTTCACCTGCAGCAGCACCAGGGCATCTTTGGTCTGGAGGGTCAGGTTTATGATGCTACCTCATTTTTTTATTTGGCTCAAAGCCTTTTGGGGAAAAGGCTGGTTTTTAGGCCATGCAGATGGAACAGGGTAGGCCAGAATCTTTTTAGGCTGTAAACAGAATGAGGGATAAGCCTTCCGTGCCAGTATGAGTCTTAAAAGCTTCCCATCTGGAGTCTTGTGCTTTCTCTGCTCTTGTTCTGAAGCATCGCTCATTTGTGCTTAGTTCCTGACACAACCTGGCCCCTGGAGATGAGTTAGAACCAGCAAAATTGCCTAAACCATCATGAGACTGGCTTCAAAGGTTACAGAGCAGCCCAAGGCTAATGCTTCCACTTACAAAAGGACACAAAAAGGAAGAGCACTTGTTTGTAGGATGGCAGGAACTTAAAGCTATGAAGCTAAAACCTCACCTTTCACAGTCACCTCATAAGTAGCTATCTTACCCAAGGCCCTGAGGGAAAAAAAGCAATTTCAACATGAAGTCAAAATGGAGAGACTGCAGGAATATCTAGAAAGTTACAAAAAGGCTATGCTCTGGAATGTCATTTAATATTCCAACACTTCAATGATTGGAATGGTCTCTTCTCATTTTATCTAACAGTTTACTTTTGAAGAGGTATGCGCTACATTTGGCTTTATTTCCTATGATTCTATGAAAGGCTTCAGGACACATGCTGAGTTTCTGAGGCGTAGGTGTGGGCTTGGACAATTTTTTTCTTTTATGTTTGCCTCTGGAAGGTTTTATCAAAAGTTCCTATTTTAAAAATATCATTAAAGCTAAAAGGTCCTTCAAATGACCACAAAGCAGTTCAAATCACTAATTCTAGCTAAGCAATGAGGTCATCTGCAAAAGCAGCACCTCTGAAATGAAGAGCCTGCTGCATTCACACTCAAAGCACCCATCATATAAAAGTATCCTATTCAGAAATAAAAAGCAAAGCTCATTTCCCCAAGCTCAAACAGCCTCTGCTGTTCCTGATCTTTTACAAAATCTACCCAAGTCCTGAGGTGGAGGACTGCTGCTTTCCCCAGTTATCCCAACTCCTGGCGCCAGTCCTGAAGGCTGCAGAGTTGGAAACCCAAGGTCCAAGGAGAGAAACATGCTGAGAAGTATATGGTGGTGGTGGATGCAAGGTTGCAGCGAGCACTGTCAGAGCTCATCAGATCTTCCTAAATCCAAGGAATCGGGACCAGGGAGGGGAGCCTGCCTGCTCACCCCTGTTCCTTGGGAAACGGAAATCTGAGACATGTCTCTCCCAATTATCTCGTTCACTGAAAAACAAAAGGGAGAGTAATTAGTGACCTCTGTGTGACTGATCATGACGCTCAATGCCAATCTCTATTTCAAAGCCATTTTTCCTCTTGCCATGGCTTTCTATGAAGGTAAAGACAGTGCTTGAAACCTGCTCCTGAGCTGAATGGAAATATTCTATAGACTGTTTCAGATCCCTCATTCTCCCTTTCATTTCAGTTGGGTTGAGAAGGTGGGATGGCTGAGAAGAACAGAGAAATGTGCTTACACTCACTTGGCTCATGCTCTAGAGCAGTGGTTCTCAACCTTCCTAATGCCATGACCCTTTAATACAGTTCCTCATGTTGTGGTGACATCCAACCATAAAATTATTTTCATTGCTACTTCATAACTGTAATTTTGCTACTGTTATGAATCATAATGTAAATATCTGATATGCAGGATGTATTTTCATTGTTACAAACTGAACATAATTAAAGCATAGTGATTAATTACAAAAACAATATGTAATTATATATGTGTTAACCGATGGTCTTAGGTGACCCCTGTGAAAGGGTCGTTCTACCCCCAAAGGGGTCGTGACCCACAGGTTGAGAACCACTGCTCTAGAGCAAAGGATAGGATACTTTTCATAAATGTGTTCACTTTAACCTAACTTTTCCTTAATTTGCATCCCTTTAGGAAAGTTTTCCTTTTTTGATCTTGCAGTGCACCTCATATATAAAGTGAATGAAATGAACGCTTTGTTGAGAGTAAACCACTGGGATTTGGAGGTTATTTTGTTACCCTATGTTTATGAAAGCATCCTTTATCATGTGGGGGCATTTGTATTGTTTCTGATGCTTTCTGATTGCAGGCTCTTGGTTTTCTGTTGGTTTCCATGACTGGGAACACAGTGCTCTATGTCTAGTGCAAAGAATTTCAATCTTAAGGAACCAACATAGAAGAAAACACCCCCCCAAAGAAGAAACTAGTTCTCTTGCCATGAGAACTCTGATTTGAAATGAAAATTCTTTGCTTTATCAACTAAAGATTCTATTCCCAGGCATATAATAAAAGAACTAAAAACATATCCACATAAAAACTTGTACCCAAATGTTCATATTAGCATTATATATGACAGCCCCAATGTAAACAACCCAAATGTCTACAAAATGATGAACAGATAAACAAAATGTGGCCTATCTATACAACAGAATATTATCTATAATAATAAAAGCATAATATGCTCATTAGACCTGACAACCTCTGGATGAAGCCAGGGCTGCGAGGGAAGCCCAGGTCCTGGGTGCCAGAGGAAAGCTGGTGTCGACAGCCAGGGGAAGAAAGGCCTACTCTTATATGAATTTCGTGCATTGGGCCTCTAGTCTATATAATAAAAGCCTAAGCAATCCTTAGGGCGGAATGACCAGAACGACTTGTCGCAATGATGGGCACTGACCATCAGGGGGCAGGTGCTCAACACAGGAGCTGCCCCCTGGTGGTCAGTGCACTCCCACAGGGCGAGCACTGCTTAGCCAGAAACTGGGCTCACGGCTGGAGAGCATAGCAGCGGTGGCAGGAGCCTCTCCAGCCTCCACGGCAGCGCTTAGGAGCAGTGAGCCGAGCGATAAGCAGCGTGCAGGCAGGCAGTAAGGAGTGAGGGCTTCTGGACATCCCCTAAGGGGTCTCAGACTGTGAGAGGGTGAAGGCTGGGCTGAGGGACAACCCCCCCCCCCCCCGCCCCCAGTGCATGAATTTCATGCATCGGGCCTATAGTTCAGCCATAAAAAGGAATGAAATTCTAATACATGTTACAACATGGATGAAACTTGAAAACATGCTAAGTGAAAGAAGCCAGACACAAAGGCCATATATGGTTTGATTCCATTTGTATAAAATGGCCAGAACAGGCCAATCCATATAGACAGAAAATAGGCAGTTTCCAGGACGTGTGAGAGTAACTGCTAATGTATATGGAATCTCTTTTTGGAATAATGAAAATGTTCTAAAATTAGACAGTGGTAATGGTTGCATAACTATGTGAATATACCAAAAATCACTGAATTGCACACTTTCAAGGCTGTTATAAACAAAAATAGACCAAGATAAAAAAATTCTACACAGAGTTTGATGTGGTTGTAGATCAAAGGAGATACAATCATTTTTAAAAAATCTTCAAGCATTAACATCTAATCTTTTCATAGTTTAGGTAGTTAAAAAAATTCTTCAAACTCATATTAATTATGGCTATAGGGAGAAGGGAACTAACATTCATTCCACAAATATTTATTGAACATCTACAGGTTAGACCAGGGGTGGGCAAACTTTTTGACTCGAGGGCCACAATGGGTTCTTAAACTGGACCGGAGGGCCGGAACAAAAGCATGGATGGAGTGTTTGTGTGAACTAATATAAATTCAAAGTAAACATCATTACATAAAAGGGTATGGTCTTTTTTTTTTTTTTTTAGTTTTATTCATTTCAAACGGGCCGGATCTGGCCCGAGGGCCGTAGTTTGCCCACGGCTGGGTTAGACTCTATAATTGAAATTTTATATCTTATTTCAATTAATCCTCACAATATTTAAGATCACTACTACCCTACTTTATCAGTTAACTGAGTCTTTGACAGTTCACATAATTTTTTTAGTAAATAAATGGTAGAGTCAGCTTCAAAATACCTGTCACTTTTTAGAGGCCAAAGGACTAAAGCAGGGAAATCATTTAGAAAAAGAAAATGCAAAGGACCTGTGACAAATTGATATTAGGGGAGGGAAAGTGGGTATAGTGTGGTGATGGTAGGAAGAGGGAGAGACGAAAGGACTGACTGACCACCACCACCACCACCACCACCACCACCACCAAGGTTTTGAATCTAGAAAGAATGATGCTGTCACTATTGGAAATAAGCTGAGGAGGAATTTAGAGGAGGAAGGTGGTTAGGTAGGTTACGTCTGGAATTGGAAATTAGAACATCCAACTGGAAAAATCCTGTGGGCAAAGGACTACAGTGAATGGTCAGAGCGAAGAGATTTAGGCATCTTCATGCTAGAAACCTGGCATGGGCTAAGTTTTATAGTTTCACCAAAGAGCAGAAGGCTTAAAATGAGTGGGAGTAGCATTGTACTCTGATAAGATCGGACCTGAGGAAGCACATATGTAAGCAGAAGAGTTGCCTAGAAATTAGCTTTGATTTGAATACGTGCTCTGCTACTAACTCCATGTGTCCTTGGACTAGTTACTTCACATATCTAAGACTCCATTTCTTTTTACAATTATGGTGTTAAACTAATGAAATTTCTTTCAAGTGTAGAAGTATATTTTTATGTAAATGACAAATTTTTAAATGGCAACACTCAGAAAGGCAAAGAAATGAAGGATGAAGATTTGGTTTGATTGTGGTTAGTACTTAATGTAGACTAGTAAAGAAGTAGGAACTAGAAGCTAAAGGAATCTAATTACAAAAGTGATGATTAATCAGTGCTGGCAAGCTAGTAATCACTAATTGAGACCAGTTTTTGAAGGTATTGGTACAGACCTATGAGGGAGGGAGAGGATGCTTTTTAAGTAAATTTTCTAGACTAGGATTTATTGACTATCCATGGTGGTTTGCAAAGGATGGAATTAATCTAAACCTATTCCTGACTGTTAGAAATAACTAGCAGCTATGGAATGTAAGTTTCCATGTAAATGAAAAGTTACAAGGATGTTTTGCATGACAAGACATCTTCTCTTCAGTTTCCTCCTAAGTGTAATGGATATTTAAAACACACACACACACGCTACCCATATAGTATTTAGTGAGAATATAAAGGGGACATAAATAGACTAAAGCAGTCCTTGGCACCCCTGTTATTTCAAACTACATAATAAACTGTTTTCAGCCCTAGCCGGTTGGCTCAGTGGATAGAGCATCAGCCTGCGGACTGAAGAGTTCGATTCTGGTCAAGGGGACATGCCCGGGTTGCAGGTTCAATCCCCAGTAGGGGGAGTGCAGGAGGCAGCCCGATCAATGATTCTGTCTCATCGCTGATGTTATCTCTCCCTCTCCCTTCCTCTCTGAAATCAATAAAAATATATTTTAAAAAGAAAAGGAACCGCATTTTCAGTGTGGATTCTATGTGTGGATCTACGGGCTAGTACCACACAAAGAAGGAGCACAAGGATGGCCAATGATCTCTGTGCATGGCCTCTAACATTACTCATCATTTTAAATTATCAGTAGGCATTATGGTTTGTCTCTCAAATAGGTTGTGAGCTCCTGAAAGGCAAGAGCCTTATTACTGAGAAAACATTAATTTTTGATGACTGAATAAATGGATCCTAATTTGATACAATTACTTCGAAGTTATTTGGAGCGAGTGCACTGAAAATTCATTAGGGTAGGAAGGGGACCAGTGAATGTGAATGAGACTAATACATGACATCTGATATTGATTTTGATAGTGTCTATTTTAGACAGGTCTCACAGCAGTGACAAAGAGCCAAACACAGAAGCAAGTACCCACCCAGGTCACATTCAAGTCACCTTTTCTTATCACTTAACAGTCCAAAGATGGTAATTTCAGAGATGATCCGGGCAGCCACGCAAAACACCTTTTTCAATTCTTATCTCATTGTTCAAGTTTTAAAACTGCAAAGGGATTAAAAATGGTGCTTTCTCGTTACCAAAAACCACATGATGTATAGTTTTCCTGTGTTTTTATGAGGAAGTCAATGCTTCATTTTCTTGAGGATGAGTCTTTATCAAGCAATATCCACCCATTACCAAGTACACTTTGATCATAAGTATGAACCTGTCGTTTCTGAAGTAGCCAAGTGGTGTCATTTAAGCAAAAGCCTGATTGAAGCTGTGCCATTTTGTGGTTTTTTGTTTTTTAATATGCTTTTATTGCTTTTAGAGAGGAGTAAAGAGGGAGTGAGAGAGACATCGATGGGCTGACCCTACACGCGCTCCCCTACTGGGGATCGAGCCTGGGCACATGCCCTGACCCCAAATCGAACCAGTGACCCTTAGGTGTATGGGACAATGTTTTTTGTCTGGTGTGCCTAACCTCACTTAGTTGAAGGCACCTGGAAAGTTCTTGACAGGTTAGGATTTTAAGACTACAATAAAGCCAAGATTTTCCACAAAGAAAGCACTCAAGCCAACTATACTTAGATATACTTAATACATATTAATATTGATATTAATCCTATCTAATAATAGACAAACATGGTAATTGACCATACCTTCACTATGCCTCCCACTGGCTAATCAGCGAGATATGCAAATTAACCGCCAACAAAGATGGCGGTTAATTTGCATACGTAGGCGCGAAATGGTGGAGCGAAGACTGAAGGTGGCTCCGGCTGGAGCAGCGAAGGCTTGAAGGTGGCTCCAGCCGGAACAAAGGCCTGGGTCCTGGGTGCCGGAGGAAAACCAGTGCCGGCAGCCAGGGGAAGGGAAGGCCTATTGCACTAATCTTTTTGTGCAACAGGCCTCTAGTATTCATATATAATAACTAGTAGATTTAAGTTCCTATAGGGCAGGGACCTACCTTGTCTATCTTTGTTCTCCACTGAATCATTATGTACCACTTACATAAAGTGCTGAATAAAATTACTTGCCAATTTAATCTTTAATATAATCCAGAGACTTGAAAAAAAACAAAACAAAAATTATGCTCATTACAGGTAAATACTGAATATGAATTTTAGGACAGGGGGTCAGAACTGTAACAAAGCAGTCCTTTACTGTCCTCTAGCAGTAACTCAAGCTCAGTGTGGTATATAAGTCTACTGCTCTCCTTCGCCCCTCACTTCTTTAGGCTGGGAGCTCTGGGTTATGCTCAGGTTACCATCTCAAGCTTCCTAAGATATCTTTCTTCTTCTTCTTTTTTTTTATTAATCCTCATTAGAGGATATTTTTCCATTGATTTTTAGAGAAAGTGAAAGGGAGAGGGAGAGACACACAGAGAGAGAAACATGGATGTGAGAGAGACACATGTATTGGCTGCCTCCACACATGCTCACCGACCAAGGCCAGCAATTGAGCCTGCAACCAAGGTCTGTGCCCTCGACCAGAATCGAACCAGGGACCTTTCAGTTCATGGGCCAACACTGTATTCACTGAGCCAAACTGGTTAGGGCCTGAGACATCTTTCTAATGTGACTGACCAAAATTTGAATTTCAACTTAAGCAAGTCCAAATTATTATTGGTAAACAAATCTATTATGTAATTCATACTGTAAATCATTATGAGTCTTGATAAATTCAATATGTAAGTTATTTCTTAAAAATACTGTTTGCAATTTCATTTTTCACTTCCTTTTGAATGTATTTGTGTATGAATTTATTGATCTACTTAAACTCTAGTCTACAAAGTATGTGAGGTGGCTTTATTTGCTTATTTATTTTTTTACCAATTTAAGATCCTATATAATAAAAGCTTAATATGCAAATCAACCAAACGGTGGAACAACCAGTCATTATAACGCACACTGACCACCAGGGGACAGACGCTCAATGTAGGAGCTGCCCCCTGGTGGTCAGTGTGCTCCCACAGGGGGAGTGCTGCTTAGCCAGAAGCCAGGCTCATGGCCGGTGAGCGCAGCGGTGGTCTTGGGAGTCTCTCCTGTCTCTGCGGCAGCACTAAGGATGTCTGACTGCTGGCTTAGGCCCACTCCCCTAAGCCACTAGTCGGACATCCCCTAAGGGCTCCCAGACTGCGAGAAGGCACAGGCCAGGCTGAGGGACCGCCCCCCCCCCCAGTACATGAATTTTGTGCACCAGGCCTCTAGTAAGAACATAAAGAGTTATTTATGCCCCTACTAAATTTTATCATTTCCTGCTTTAAAGAGTAGAGTGAATTAAAAGCCTAAAACAAGAGTCAACAACCCTCAACAGCCATACTAAGAGGTTATGTAGGTCATAGCATTTGGCCCACTTGTGGCAACCCCCATCCTCAACTCCTACTACCCCAACACCTGGATTGCTTGTGCCACCACAACAGAAGTAGAGCCATCAACAATATGTGCTGTAGGAAAAAACACCTTTTTTTATCCAAGAAATAAGCAGTCCACTGAACAGCTATTTCTACACACAAGAATGAGGTATTTCAGTAACATCAGACCTCTTATTAGAACTATTTCCAATGCTGAAGGATTTAGAGTTAGAGCTGACAAGTGTGGAATGGTATGAAGTCTCCCCACCAGGTGGAGAGGAGCAGGGAAACCCAGGCAGATGCTTTGTCATATACAGAAAAGTCCAAAGGTCTTTATAGCTAACAACTGAGCATCTTGAACATTTTTGTAAAGGATTTTTCGATATATTTAGACTCCATTTTATATATTTCATCTTGAAGCTGCAATGAACATACAAAGTTTGGTAAATTTATCTTTTCTTTCCTTCCCTACACCGTAAGATTAAAGGTATATTCATTCTCTGGTAAACAATTTTATGGAGACATTATATTTTATAAAATGAAGGCTATATGTAGGTGCAATAATTTTTTGAATTTCACTTGGAGAAATGAAAAATTTGGAAGTAAAGGGATAGAAATAATTTTAAATGGGTGAAAAATCTAGTATTACTTTTGGTTTACTACTCTATAGCACAGTTTTGCTAAGATTTACTTTTAAATTATTTGATAAGTTATAAAAACACTATCTAGCCCTAGCCAGTTTGGCTCAGTGGACAGAGCATTGGCTTGCAGACTCAAGGGTTCCAAGTTCAATTCCAATCAAGGGCACATGCCCGGTTTGCCCCAGTAAGGGGCATGCAGGAGGCAGCTGAACAATGATTCTCTCCCATCATTGATGTTTTTTTTTCTCTCTCTTTCCTTCTCCGTCTCTCTGAAATCAATAAAAAAAAATTTTTAATATATAAAACAAAAACAAAAGAACACCATCTAAATACATGAAATACTTAATTCACTATTTATGGCATGAGCTGAAGAATTAATTTCCATTTATCAAAATCTGATGAATTTGCCTTCACAAGCTAAAGACAGAAAAAAGTTCCTGAAAATTTAGAAGGTAACTGTTAACTGTCCTAGTTCATTCTTCTGTGGTAACTGAGTTTACCTAGTCGCATGGCCACTCAGCTACAGACTCCTTTCCCAGTTTTCCCTTTATAGCTAAGTATGGCCATGTGATTTGTTTTCTCCAATGAAATGTAAGTGAAAGTGATGTGTGCATCTTTCTCATCACTTGCTTGATAGCCTCTCCTTCCCCACCCCTTACTTTGAGCTAAAACCCAAAGTGATGACGCTACTTCTGACAATACCTAAGAAATGAAAGGAATCCCGATCTCTGAATTACCATGAGGTGCGAAGAGACCTCCAACGTGGTTCAGTCACTGTATTTTGGGAATTCCATTACAGTAACCTAGCTTATATTATTATTTAATCTTTACCCTAGGATATGTTTTGCACTGATTTTAGAGAGAGAAAGGAGAGGGAGAGAGAAAGGGAGAGGGAGAAGGAGAGGGAGAAGGAGAGGGAGAGAGAGAGAAAGAGAAACACCGATCAGTTGCCTCCCAAATATGCCCCAACCAGGGATTGAACCGGCCACATTTTGGTGTACTAGACAGTGCTCCAACCAACTGAGCCACACCAGCCAGGGCCTAGCCTATATTATTATTATTTTTTAAAGCCAGCTTTAAAAATACACACACACACACACACACATACACACATTTACTGATTTCAGAGAGGAAGGGAGAAGGATATGGAGACAGAAACATCAATGATTTCATTGATCAGTTTACCTCCTGCACGCACCCTATTGGGGATTGAGCCCAAAACAGGAGTTGAACCGTGACCTCTTGGTTCATAGGTCAGTGTTCAACCACTGTACAACACTGGCCAGGCCCTAGGTTATATAATTGATGAAAATAAAACTCACCACCAAAAGGGTAACACAGAAAGAATATTTATGTATTTTAAGCAAGAACCAAAATAACCAGTTTGAATTTTATCATGCCAGCTTTTTAATAGTTAAATTTTACCCTGAACCCTAGTCAGCCTCTAACCACAGAACAGACTGAAAATATTATGCACAATGATTGAAGATATCCTTTACTTTTAATATTAGCTTTAATATTAGTAAAGAAAAATTATGACACTTTTCCCCACCGTAACTGACTGAGGGGGTGATTAGTCCTGTTATTAAGGGTCCTTTCTTTTTAAGAAACGTATGTGTGTGTTGCTATACTCAGTGTCTTTCAGATCTTTCCTCTAGGAAAGGTTAATCTCCAGGTGAGTAAACAGTACACAGGTACCTGAAAGTATATTCAAGTATGAGCATGTACCCTTTTGTATCAGCAAAAACTGGAATACGAAAAAACCTCTAAAACTTTCTAATTTGGGTTAAGATATGAGATTAGAATTTTAGGATTAACAGAAGATTCTGTTATTTCTCTCTTTTTTCACGTTGTATATTTTCTCTGTATAGTCTTGTCCATTTCTATATACTGTTGACTCCCACATTTATTACCTCTAGGGGCCAAACCTGCGTTCCAGAGCCATAAATCCTAAATCCACATGACTCATTTTACCATCTGTGTTATGGATCCCATATGTTTCTTTCAACACCTTGCTCCATCAATTTTCTTTACTCTTCCATTTCTTTAATCAATCTACCCACCTCCCCTCCTGGATCCTTCTCATCGTTGCTTAAATATGGGTAAGCCTACTTCAAACAAGTAAGAAAGCAAACAAAAACCCTAGACTCCACATTACCCTCTATATCTAATTTTTTCCTTTCACTACTTAATATCTTAAAGGAGTTATCTATACTGCCTGCTGTTTCTATGTTCTTACCTCCTGTTCATGCCTTAGTCACTCATTAATCTCTTTACCCCACATAAACACTTAACCAAGATCATTGCTTCACACACAGGAAGAGCAATGGGGTAAACACTGGAAAAAATAAGTTTTAATCTTGGTTCAGCTGTGATGTAACTAGGGCAATTAATCTTTTTTCAACTGATTTTCTGAACCATAAGATGAGGAAATTAACTTAAATCCTTCCGGTTTATAACTCTTCTGGTTTTACAGATATGCAGGAATTTAGTTGCCACTTTTATTCCTTTCATAATTAGAGACAAGAATGGTGTGAGACCACGGTATGCCCTGCTTCTAGAAGTCAAGGTTTTGGTGCCCTGTTTGGTATCCTAAATATAAAGATTTGGGGTAGTGAACATGATTTCTAAGCCCCTTTCCAAATCTAAATTGCCTAGGCCCCTGCCTCACAAACACTGATTCCATTTCTGTGAAATCCTTCCAAATGGAGCCCAAAATGAACTACCAGGAGTGAAACATGGCCTATAGGGCAGGCGATCCAGGTTGCCTCTGGTATATATAATTTCCTGCTTTATTTCCGTTCCATCGTGCTGCCCATCAAAAAAGAATACTTGACCAGAAATGAGTAGGCTTACACACCTGATTAGCAATCCAATTTACTCAGTACCCAACCACTGAATTCATGTAGATGGGCCTCTCTTTCTGCTTTGGTTTAATAGATCCAATTAAACACTTGCCTTTTATTTAAATCCAGACTAAAATTATAAGCATAAGTGTGAGAGCCAGAGTATGGTGAGATTTAAAGAGTCTTATAGTGCCAAAGATAATGAGTGGGCCTATCAAGAAGGTGCCCACATATACCCCCTCCTTTGTAACACATGCAAATCCAGCCACAGCATGCAAATACCAGACTTGGGCACAAAAACAATGACACATTTCAAACAACACTCACCCTCTAGATTCTCCAGAAAGGAACTGGACATGAGAGCTCATTGTGGTTAGGCCATTTCTCTGCTGAACCTGATGGCTGGTGTTCCAAGTCAGATATAAACTGCTCTGTGTCAAAGAAGACAATATCACTACTGAATGGAACAAACCAGAGGGTAACTTAATCTACTACATGCCCAGGCTGCTTTTTTTCTATAAGCAAGAGGAATTTAATTGTCCTTTATCTGTCAATTACTGCACAAAATGACTCCCCACATTTTACAAAATAATACGAATATTGGAGTCCAGAAACTTTAGGAGGTAATAACTGGTTTATTTTCTAAAATTAAAAGTGTAGCCCTAGCTGGTTTGGCTCAGTGGATAGAGCGTCGGCCTGTGGACTGAAGGGTCCCAGGTTCGATTCCAGTCAAGGGCATGTACCTTGGTTGCGGGCACATCCCCAGAAGGGAGTGTGCAGGAGGCAGCTGATCAATGTTTCTCTCTCATCAATGTTTCTAACTCTCTATCCCTCTCCCTTCCTCTCTGTAAAAAAAATCAATAAAATATATTAAAAAAAAAAAAAGTGCAAGCTCTGGCCAGTAGCTCAGTTTGTTAGAGCATCATCCTGATGTGCTAAGGTTGATTCCAGGTTGAGGGCACATACAAGAATCAACCAATGAATGCATAAATGAGTGGAACAACAATTCGATGTTTCTCTCTCTCAAATCAATCAATAAAAATAAATAAATACATAAAAGTGCAACAATTTGAAAAGTTATAATGATGGTTTTCAGTGATTTAAGAGATAGATTTAGTTTTAAATAAACTAGTTTTTATTAGATTAGCTCTATTTGTAGTTTCCAAATACTCATCTACGGCTACATCAGAATTACCTGGGCACTTAATAAAAATCTAAATTCTTGGGCTCTACTTCAGACCACAGAATCAAAATATCTATGGGTGGCCTGGCCAGTGTGGCTCAGTGTTTGAACGTGGACCCAGGAACAAGAAGGTCACCAGTTTGATTCATGGTCAGGGCACATGCCCAGGTTGCAGACTCAATCCTCAGTGGGGGACATGCAGGAGGTAGCCGACTGATGTTTCTCTCTCATCTCATCGATGTTTCTTTCTATCCTTATCTAAAAATCAATAAAAACGTATTTTTAAAAATGTCTAAGGGTAGCCCTGGCTGGTGTGCTCAGTGGTTAGAACGTCGGCCTGCACACCCAAGGGTCGAGGGTTCGATTCCGCTTAAGGGCATGTACCTGGGTTGCAGGTCCCATCTCTAGCCCTGGTTGGGGAGCAGGCAGAGGCAACCAATCGAGATGTTTCTGTCACATCATGTTTCTCTTTCTCCCTTCCGTCCCTCCCTCCCCTCCCCTCTCTAAAATTCAATGGAAAAATATCCTCGGGTGAGGATTTTAAAAAAATGCCTAAGGGTAGGAGCTCAGAAAAACTATATGCACAGGAAAAGTTGGGGGGTGGGGTGGTCACAGAGGAATATTTTTAAACTAAAGTTCACATCCGTTAGCGCAGTGGTTCTCAACCTTCTGGCCCTTTATTTTTTATTTATTTATTTATTTTTTAAAAATATATTTTATTGATTTTTTACAGAGAGGAAGGGAGAGAGATAGAGAGTTAGAAACATCGATGAGAGAGAAACATCGATCAGCTGCCTCCTGCACATCTCCTACTGGGGATGTGCCTGCAACCCAGGTACATGCCCTTGACCGGAATCGAACCTGGGACCCTTCAGTCCGCAGGCCTACACTCCATCCACTGAGCCAAACCGGTTTCGGCTCTTCTGGCCCTTTAAATACAGTTCCTCATGTTGTGACCCAATCATAAAATTATTTTCGTTGCTACTTCATAATTGTAATGTTGCTACTGTTATGAATCGTAATGTAAATATCTGATATGCAGGATGGTCTTAGGCGAGCCCTGTGAAAGGGTCGTTCGACCACCAAAAGGGTTGCGACCCACAGGTTGAGAACCACTGCATTAGCAGGTTATGAAATCCATTCAGCAAACTAAAATCAGTATTTTAAAAAGAGAACAAAGTAGAAGATAGCAGTCTGCATTTTGTAAAAATAACGATTAAGAATTGGTTTTTGAGCCCTAGCTGGTTTGGCTCAGTAGATAGAGTGCTGGCTTGCGGACTGAATGGTCCCAGGTTCGATTCCAGTCAAGGGCACATGCCTGGGTTGCGGGCTTGATCCTCAGCAGGGGGTGTGCAGGAGGCAGCCAATCAATGATTTTCTCCCATCATTGATGTCTCTGTCTCTTTCTCTCTCTCTCTCTCTCTCTCTCTCTCTCTCTCCCTTCCTCTTTGAAATCAATAAAAATATATTTTTTTAAAAATAATTGTTTTTTGAGTCTTTTATGTTATTTGTATATGTTTTTGTTATATACTATGTCATGCTATAAAGCTTCTTATCATGGGAAGCTGTGATAAATGTTTGAAAATCATTATACACAAGAAGAGTCACTATTGGTCAGTTTTGTCTGGATAGTGGCTGACACAATAAATGCCCAGTTAGAATCCAAAGTGAAATGAGGCAAAGCCTCCTCCTTTGCAGTACAACTTCAAACAAAAGGACCTAACTATGAATTCTAGAATGCTTTTTTCATCTTGGAAGAGAAGATGAAAACAGTAATTAATACCCTTGTCTGAAGTAGATAAAGAAGGGAAAACAAAGGAGGAGCCATTCTGTGCAAAATGCAGCCTCACTAAAGGGGTAAAAAAACCCCACAAAAAAACCAGAAATCTGTGGTGCTTAGGGAAAATTTTTCTGCCTTAAGCTTTTTTAATACTGAATTTGAGTTCACTCACCTAGTCTTCAGGAGTGATTTAAAGATTCCAGTATGTACAAAGGATTTTTATTATCAAGTCTCCTTTCTGACAGTGCCCAATCTCCACAACTGAATCCTCTAAAACAGACTTGAAGCTGTTATAGAACACTGATTCCAAGTAAAATGGCACATAAATTAAAAGAAAGAAACCCAGGAAGAAAGCTAAGAGGCCAAAAGATACTGAGGGCTTTTGTGAGTTGGCTAAAGCAATAGTCATTTCAGATTGTGCTTATGGAAACTTGCAGTCCTTGAGACATCTTTCTAGTTCCTTGAACCACTACTGACAGCTCGAAAAACTATCTAATTCGTTATTTCCTATCACAAAAACTTTGACTAAACATCTAAAGAAGAATTAACACTAATCCATCTTAAATTCTCCCAAAAGATTAAAGAGGAAGGAATACTTCCTTAACTCATTCTAAGGCCAGCAAATGCCCTGATATCAAAGCCAGACAAAAACACTTTAAGAAAAATCCCCTATGAATTTTGCTACAAAATAGTAGCAAACTGAATCCTGCCGCATATTAAAGTAATTATACATCATTACCAAGTGAGATTTATTTCCAAAATGCAAGGATGGTTCATCAAATGAAAATCAATTACTGCCCTGGCCAGTGTGACTCAGCTGGTTGGGCATCTTCCTGTGCACCAAAAGGTTGCCAGTTTGATTCCCAGTCAGGGCACATGACCAAGTTGTGGACTCAATCCCCTGTAGGGGGCGTGCAGGAGGCAGCCAATCTATGTTTCTCTCTCATCAATGTTTTTCTCTTTCTTCCTTCCTCTCTTTCTAAAAAAAAAAAAAAAAAAAAAAATCAATAAAAAAATATCGCCCTAACCGGTTTGGCTCAGTGGATGGAGCGTTGGCCTGCGGACTCAAGGGTCCCGGGTTCGATTCTGGTCAAGGGCATGTACCTTGGTTGCGGGCACATCCCCAGTGGGGTGTGCAGGAGGCAGCTGATCGATGTTTCTCTTTCATCAATGTTTCTAACTCTCTATACCTCTCCCTTCCTCTCTGTAAAAAATCAATAAAATATATTTTAAAAAAATATCGAAATGAATTACTAGGATGGAAGGTAAAAAAAACACATGTTCATCTCAATTGATACAGAAGCACCTGACAAATTTCAAAGTCCTTTAACAAAAAAAAAATCACCCCACAAATTAGGAACAAAAGGGAATTTCCTCAAAATGATAAGGCCATATATGAAAAACTCTCAGACAACATTATACTCAATTGTGAAAGTCTGAAACCTTTTGCCTTAAGATAAAAGACATGACAAAGATATCCACTTTTGCCACTTCTATTCAACATAGTATTGGAAGTTCTAGCCAGAGCAATTAGGTTAAAGAAATAAAAGGCATCCAAATGAGAAAGAGGTAAAATGATCTCTATTCACAAATGACATGATATTATACATAGAAAGCTCCAAAGAATCCACATACAAAAATATTAGCACTAATAAATTAAGCCAACAATTATAAGCTAAAATTAACACACAAAATTCAGTTGTATTCTATAGTCATTCAATGAATAATCCAAAAAAAGAAATTTAAAAATCAATTCCAATTCCAATAGCATCAGAAAGAATAAAAGGAATTAACCAAGGAGGTAAAACATTTGTACACTGAAAATGACACATTGCTAGCCCTAGCTGATTTGGCTCAGTGAATAGAGCATCGGCCTGCAGACGGAAGGGTCCCAGGTTGGATTCCGGTCCAGGACATGTATCTCAGGTACAGGCTCCTCCCCAGCCCAGGCCCTGGTCGGGGTGCAAGCAGGAGGCAATCAATCAATGTGTTTCTCTCACATAGATATTTCTCTCTGTCTTTCCCTCTCTCTTCCACTCTCTAAAAATCACTGGAAAAATATCCTTGGAGTAAACTAACTAAATAAATAACAAATACAACTCAATCAAAAAACGGGCAAAAGATTTGACTAAACATTTCTTCAGAGAAGATATACTTACTGACCAATAACCTCATGTAAGGGTGCCAACATAGTCATTAAGGCAATGCAAATCAAAACCACAATGATATACCACTCACACCCATTTAGGATGTATTCTTGTTAAATCTTTAAAGGAAGTTCTTTCATGTTACAGTACAAAAATATTTCCAAGATTCAATATATAGAGAAAGCAAAATACATAATAGTGTGTATATACGTAGTATGCTAGTAAACATACGGAAAAAATAAACAATTGCTATAAATACATAAAAGAGCTCTGGAGTGACAGTCACGAAACTGGTAACTCCAATTGCCCATATAGAGGACAACTGGGTACCTAGGAGAGAGACTTTTCACTATATATATTTTGTTATACCTTTAGTATTTTTAACATATGAATTCATGACTTTTTAAAATCCCCAATAAAATAAAATTTAAAAACTCCCATTCTACATAAAAATCGCCTACAGATCTTTAAATACACAAGATGATTATAAGGGACTTAATTTGTTCCTTATTCTTGTAGATGTACAGCTAGAATGCCTGTAAAAATCACTCTCAATCCTTTCCTATCTTCCATCAGAATTAAAGAGTTTCCCATGTTTTCTCCTGTCCAGATAGACAGGCTAACGGTTGGCTTTAGAAATGTAAAAGTAAGATATCTTCAGATAAGATTTATTTAAATATATTTACCTAAGTTTTATCAAAAGCTACAATCACTGGCAAAATATAACCTTGTAATGCATAGTCAGAGAATTGCAACCAAACTACAAAAGCTGAACTGTGGCCTAAAATTATTTCTCATTTAAAATATTTTTTTCCCTGTGAATGGTACATTTTCAAAAGGACTCAAAACAGGATATGAATTTTAAAATAGGATACATCTTTAGACACTGGCTTTGTATCTTACACGTGGCCGACAAACATAAAAATGTTTATTGTGTTTACAGAGGTAGGATGATATAATCAATTATATCTACTTCATAAACCACTAAACACATGTGAGACAATCTAAATTTCAGACAGACCTGGATTCAAATGCCAGTCCCTGTGTTTGTCGCCATATAATACCAGAAAGTGCTTCAGCTCTCTGAGCTGCATCTCTAAAAATAAAGCTAATAAATTCACTTTTCACAGATAGCAGAAAAAAAAACTAACGACTAGCAAAGTACCTAGCACAGTGCACAAAAATGTGTTTTATTATCAAGAAAGAGAAACCATCATTCATTAATTATTTTTAAATATACTTTTGAAGTGAACTTATTTTGAAGACTTTTGATATGCTGGTTATTTAGTGGGAGGCTCTCTTGGATTTTTCCCAGCAGTGAGTCTGAAAATTAAATTTTCTTATTATATATGTCCAAGAATGTTCATGTCTAAGGTCTTGAATTCCCATAACGGTCCATTCTGCATGGACATGATTCAAAACCTACATGAACAGTACTTAAGGCACCTTTCTGCCTCTGGAATTATTTACCATAAATATGTTTGAGGATAGACGGTACATGCATGTTTCCCAGGAAGAGGATTCATGAGTTACCCAGAGTCCCATTTAAAGGAGAAAGTTCAGACCCAGCCGGTGTGGCTCCATGGGTGAGCATTGGCCCACGATCCAGGAGGTCATGGTTCAATTCCTAGTCAGGGCACATGCCCGGGTTATGGGCTAGATCCCCAGTAAGAGGCGTGTAGGAGGGAGCTGATTGATGATGTTTCTCTCTCACCGATGTTTCTACCTCACTCTCCCTCTCCATTCTGCTCTCTAAAATCAATAGAAATATATATTTTTTTTAAAAAGGAGAAAGTTCAGTATTATCTACTTCCCTTCAGTCCAGGGCCCCTAACTGACTAATTATAATACCTCATTTGTCCCCCCGCCCCCCCCATTATAATACCTCATTTGTGACATACTCTTACCATTGACTATGCATGAATTTCTTTTATTTAAATACAATAAATACCAGTGAAATGATTATCCAACATGTGAAAGAGATCGTTGATAATAGTTACTTCTCTGCTCTTCCATACCAGCCTCCTGCTCTCCCCCCTCCCCCACAGATAACCACCTGAATCTTGTGTTTAACATGCCCTTGCTACTTGAAAGCAGGCTCTTCTTGTCACCTATATACAGAACTGCAACAGCTGAGGTCACATCTAGAGTCCCTGTTTACAGTCAAATTAGCAATTGCCCTACATTCAGGATCAGTGTGTTATTGCACAGAGCCTGCAAGTGGCAGTGTCAGTTTTCACCACAGCAGCAGGTCAGGCTATATTTAACATGTACCCTCTTTGCTGAAGAGCTGCAGCTGCGGCTCTATTAGTTTGTGAACAAAGGAAAACAAGTGGGAACTGAGGGGCTCTAATGGAAAGTTGTAACTGGACTCAGCTCAATCATAAATTAACCAGGCCTGTATTTAAAGGTCTGTCTTAATACTATAATCTTAATTAAAATGCTAAAAAATACAACTGTGACAATTTCTCTATTTCTGTACTGTTTTGATATTTATCATTTGACCCCAAAATGGGGACATACACACTATAAAGCACATAAATGTTTAGGAAAAATTACAGCTCTAGGCATATAAACTAACATATGAGTAAGAACTTATTGATAATTTTATACATATAGAACACATTTTTCAACTAGGGGCAATGCTACTCTAGCTAGCAAAGAAAAAAAAGCAAAAATAGTTTTGTATAATGCCCTCATTGATTGAAAAAGTAGATATTACAGCCTTACAAGTAGACTACTTGAAAGTGAACATGGCTTGGCAAAGGTCAGTATTCTGCTGTTGTTATTACGTTGAGAAATCCCCGCTAAGGAGGGAGCCACCCTACTCTGAAACAGAGAAATGCTTCTGGGACTCTTCTGAGCTTGAAAGGCTGATTAGGAGGGACCGAAATCACCTCAGTGAAACTGAACAAGGATAATTGTAAAGTTTAATCATGGATTCCAAGAGCAACATATACAAAAAGACATGAGGGGAAGGCAGGAGGGAGAGAAAGGATGTGATTTAGCCAAACTTATGACTCACTAAACCAACAGCAAGACAGAGCTAAGAAAATCCCCAGACCTCAGGCCATATTGATAAAATCTTCTGCACAAGGAAGGTGACAGTCCCAATCCTCTGAGCTGGCAAGAGTGTATTCCCTTTCAGATACTGCACTATGAAAAGGAACTAAACACAGGGTTCAAGTAGAGGGAAACTACCATGTTGATGAGGGTGAAAGAAGGGTGCAGCTGCTGGAGTGTTTTTAAGACTAGAAAAGAAATCAAGATTTCACACATGTGAAAGACTATTATAAGGAGAAGAAGATTTGTTCTACAGTAATCCAGAGGCATCAGAGCCCACATAAAACAAGGGCAGCTTAAACTCAAAAGGCCCTGAGATGTTCCAAAGAAGTTGGCGAGGAAGAGACACACAGGAGTATATTATCACTAGGGTGAACTCTGGTGTGAAAGAGAAGTATGGAGTAGAGACTTAAAAACTTCATTTATGCCCTCGTCAGTGTGGCTCAGTTGGTTGGGCAACATTCCGTGTATCGAAAGGTTGTGGACTCATTGGTAAGGGGCGTGCAGGAGGCAGCTGATCAATGTTTCACTCTCACATTGATGTTTCTCTCTCTCCCTCTCCTTTCCCCTTTCTCTAAAAATCAATAAAGTCTTTAAAACAAACAAATAAATAAAACATTATTTATACTGAGAATCTAATAACCTTAATATTGCCTTGACTCCTCTCACAAACCCAGGCCCTACAGAGAAAATGGCACCTCTTTAATCTATTCTACTTGCTCTACCCCTGCAGTTTCAACCTGCAGGTTGATGAGAAACATGATTGCAGATATTGGAAAAACTCCTAGGGTACTGAATTAGGAGTCAAGAGACTTGGGTATTAGTCTTTACACTATTAACTCAGTGTTTTACCCTGGATGCATACTTAAGACTCTATAAAACTCAGATCTTTATAAAATGAGGGAGCTGTATTAGGGTATTTCCACCTATATAAGTCTCGAATTTCTGAGCTGAGGTGCACTAGTATCTTCTCTGTTAAATCTCACTGAATTTACAATAAAAAATTAAGGTGATAATGTCCACATTTCTAAAACTAACAGTCAAGTAATACTTGAATGATTCCTAACAAACTCCATCCTACTTAAAAACTTCAATAAAAAGAATATGTTGTGTTTTAATCGTTAACTTGATAAAAAAAAAGGGGGGGGGGGTAAACACCATAAAACAGAAACAGGATTAACAGGTGTTATGAGGATTAGATAAGTATATTTATGTAGTATAGCACAAAAATTTTTAAAAATTACTTGTTTCCTCTGGTTGTAGAGTAGGAATTGCTTTGTACTTAACACAATGTAGAAAAGTTAAAATAAAAAGAGCTCAGATTAATTGGGAAGTTCACTTTAAGTGCTGTGGAGGAAAAGAAAAGCGGGTTCTATGGAAAGTAACTTCACTGGGTGATCTGATCATAAATTCCTAACTAGGCAGGTCATGGTGGGTAGTCACACACCAGGCCTAAAACTCTTTAGAAAAAGGGAAAGGTTTTAAGCCAGCCTTATTCATTGTTCTTGTACATCTAGGTAAACATACCTTTGAAACACCATAAGTCACACCCCTGGAAGGGGGTATTAACCCTCAACAGAGCATATCATTTTGTTAACCTGTAATCCAATCTCTACTTTGCTTTTGCCAATCTTGCTACATGTACTCTCCTCCTTAATTTCAAATGCATAAAAGCTGCTGCAAAATTGTTATCCTTAGGAGCATTTGAGATCTTGCTCCCTGGTATATATCATCAGTTTGGCTCAAATATATTCTTATGAAAATTCTCTACAGGTTTCGACACTTCTGACATTAACAGTGCAAATCCTTTTTGGAATGTTTAATGGCTTACTTTCAAAGGTAGCCAGAAAAGAGACATTCAAATACTATGGAGTTCAAGACCTATGAGATAAATTGTTTTTAAAATGAATTTATATTAAAACTTTGCATAACTATAGGATTTTCTAAGCATCTAGAATTTTACCTTCAAAGGCAAATCCAAATAATAGAATCAATGAGTCAGTCGGCAAATATTGAAAATTCATTTGGGAGTTCAAGTTAAGTATCAAAAATGAAATTTGTAAAAATTATACATCCAATAAACCAAGGTGACCTAGAGTACATTTTAGTTCCCCCCTCTCCCCTTTAATAGCCACTAGCACCACTGAGCTTCTATCAGGTCTCCTGATAGGTGGCAATGAGGGAATTCAATAGCCAATCCTTGTCTTCTATGGGGCTACAATCTGGGAACTTTTCTTGATCATGTGCCCTACAAAATGAATGGAGCAAAAATAAAATGGCTTTTATATTTGCTCTCACAGACCTCATCTTTCCAGATTCTGTTTTTGCAACACATCCTTACATAATCAAAAAGTGAAATAAATTTTTCAAAAAAAACCTTTCTAGAAGTTCCAATTTGCTGCCCCCCCCCCCCCCCCCCCAGTCACTCAATCTGTGATAAATCCAAAAAAAAAGCAAGTTCCAGCATTGATCTCTTTGTAGAAGACAAAGATGTCTCCTTTGGAAAGAAAATGAATATCCTGAGTCCTATTCAATATATCTCATTTCTCCAGTTTCATCACAAATGGGTAGAAGGTTATCATTCAAGGTCTTAACCCTTTGTTTTAGGGATTAAAATTCTAAATGTACCCAGGATGGAACTGAGGATCTGAGGAAGAAAAAAAAATTCGAAATATAAGCCTTGAAAGCACTATAAAAAGTCTAAAACTGCCAAAAGAATGCATAAGTAACATTTTGAAAACCTATATATATTTGGAAAAGCCTTTATTTCAAATCTGCTTTGCATCAAAGTAGTAGCCTCCTCTGTACCTGGTGTTCGTTATTATTAAGTAAACAGTGACACTTAGGCCAGCTGTGCATAAAGAGAACACTTCTTACCACAGCCCTTAAGCACTCCCAATATAAATGTCACAGACCAGATGCAGTTGTGAACATATGTTCAAGTAGTGAAATTTTGCACACACATTCACAGAGAATGTTACACTATTCTCTAGGGATTAAAAAAAGCTTGAGGGATCCCCTTTAGCACAGCGTTCTAAACACCATGCCTGCTGCTGCTGGGAGGCAGCTGTAGTGCTGCAAGAAAAAGACTAGACTGAAAGATCTGATTCCAGTCTCAGCTCCGCTACTTACCAGTTGTGTGACCTTCAGAAATTCCAATTCTTTAAAAGACACTATCTACCTCATAAATAGAGGATTATTAAGGATTAAATTAAATAAAAAATAGAAAAATGTTATATAAATTGTAGGTATTCAGTTTATACAAATACCTCCAGTTTACACACAAATTACCTGGCAAATCCCCTTGTGGCTTTGAAAGCCATCTTCAACTACGCTATTCGCCCTCCAGCCACAGACAATCATGCTTTCCCAGACACAGCTCTCTGCTTCTCATGTTATCTGATTTGTCCTCTGATCCTCATTCACTTAAAACATACTCATCCTTCAAGGTCAAAAGTCATCTCAAGGAAGACAGGCTAAATCCTTATAAAATACGAGAGGCTTGGTGCACGAAATTTGTGCATGGGTAGGGTCCCTAGGCCTGGCTAGCGATCGGGGCTGATTGGGGCCTTCCTTCCCCTGCTGCCAGCCAGGGCCTTCCTTCATTCCGCGCCACCCCCTGGTGGTCAGCAAATACCATAGCAAGTGGTTGGACTCCGGGTCGGTCAAACTCCTGAGGGGACAATTTGCATATTAGCCTTTTATTATATAGGATGTCACAGCTCTGTGCTGATCTCCGAAAGTGCTTGTCTTATATTTTGGTAGTGACTCAGATCTCACAGCATTGATAGATCTGATGGTCAAGTCCCGGGAGGGGAAACACCACCTTTTATTTACCTTCCTTTCCCCTTATGCTTAGAATCTGAGATTTAATACCAGTTTTGCAACTAAGTAGTAAACTCAGCCTCTTCAGATGTGTAAAGGAGATGGCTGAGCTAAAATTACTTTTCTATAGGTTAGCACAAAATCAGAGAGAGTAAGCCCTGGCTGGGTAGCTCAGTTGGTTAGAGTGTCATTCAGATACACCATGGTTGCAGGTTTGATCACTTGCCAGAGCACATACAAAAATCAACCAAATAGGTGGAACAAGAAGTCAATGTCTCTCCCTCTCTCTCTCCTTCCCTCCCTTCCTCTCTCTCTTCCTCTTTCTCTCTCTCTCAAATCAATTTTTAAAAAAATTAAAAAACCAAACAAAATCAGAGAGAGAATTAAAATTCTATATCCATGTTTCAGAATCCTTAGAATTTTCATATTGGATAATACTTACATAATAGCTTTTACTGAATTCCTACTTAGAAAAAATTTTACTACCATATAAATTGATAATAAAGCCAAGAATAAGCCCTAAAATTATTAACTGATAATTCAATTTTGGGGAATTTTCAATTATTGAAATAATTAATATTCCAGAGTTTGTTCCCCAATTTATTGATTTCATAAAAACAGAGGCGTACATAACAACTTGCTATATTTATACGAATAGCTTCTTTTTAGCTTGGTGCCAACGGCTGTACCGGCAGCAGCAAACCAATCCAATCTTATACTATCTCCACTATCTGACTCAGCAAGCTAGCAGGGTTACAAAGGAGCAGGTTCTTTACTTGTGTGAGTCTCTTCAAGAACAGAAACTCTATCTTAATACATTCATAGTAGTCCCAGCATCTAACTCTGTCCTGCAAATAGATGGCATTCAGCAATGTTTACTGAATTAACACCTCTGAATTCCACTCTCTAGACACTGTGACCTTACTATATGTTCTGGAAGAAAAGATGCCCAGTAAATCTCATGTCTTCAGTTCCATCACAAATGGGTGGTAGAGTATCACTCAAAGTCTCACACTTTACAACAGATATTAGTGGTAAAATAGACTTAAAAGCATAGATTTTCATGTCTATTCTCAAAATCATATATCAACATATCTCAAGTAACAACTTATTAAAAAGCCAAGCTATATGCCAATAAGCAATCTATGGTAGCTTTCTCATGACTCAGAGAAGGAAGTTCCTGGATCTTCATTGCTTCAAGAACATAAAGATGAACTTACCATCATCTAAAGTGATGTCCTGTAGACCAATTGTTGAAAAGTTAGGTTCTTGCTCTTCAGGTTCAGGTTTAATGTTCACAGTTGCCTTATCAGATGGAAATGAAGCTGGATCACACAAATTGTGACATATTAAGGATGAAGGTGCAGAAAGACCTCCCTGGCCTGTACTCTGTGCTTGAGTTGAATGTTGTCCAGAATGCAGTCTAGTGGCTAGAGTTGGTGATGAGGTGGTTCCTGAGCTAGGAGGTTGGTAAGGCATAGCCTGGAGCTGAGGAGACGGTGGTCCAGAAAGTGGTGAACTGGCCAAGGGATGAGAAGCTGCTGGGGAAACTGTTGTAGCAGACCCTAATTGTGAAGAACCATATGTGATGGACTGTAACTGAGGGGAAGGCTGACCTGTGACCTGGTCAGTCACTGGAGAAGAAAGAGATCTTTGTCCTGTGTTTGAACAATGGTATTCCATTGACTGTAGATGAGGCAGGGTCTGCACAGAATGAGGTGTATGGGCTAAGAGATGTCCTGTTGAGCCTGAATTTGAAGAATGAAAAGGTATGGATGATGATGATGGCTGGCAGCCAAGATTTATTAAACTAGGAAGAGCTGCATCTTGCTGAAACAAAACAGGAACAAATTCTTGACTAGAGGCAGCATTAATAGGAAGACAAGTTGGTCCATTATACACAACATTAGTTTGCATAGGCTGATAGGAAGACCCCACTGGAGGTGTTGGTGTGACTTGAAAAGGCTGGTGCATGACTGAAGAAGGTAACATATGCTGTTCTTTACCAGCACTCTCATCCCTACACTGCAACTGTGGCAGATGAGATGAGGTTACCATGGATGCATATGTTTGCTGGATGGGACAAACCAAGCTTCTCCGTGTTGACAGTACACTGTCACATGGATGTCCTGTATCTGAGGAAGGCCTCTGGGTCTGGGCAGGATGAGGCACAGGCAATGATGGAACCGAAGACAAGTCAATTTCTTCTCTGTGTTCTTGCTTCATCAAAACTGGGGGGCGGGGGGGGGGGGGGGGAATTAAAGTAAATATTATTACAATACAAAAAACATTTATGAAAGGCCTTCATTCTAGGCTACACAACTATAGTGTAAATCCAAGCCACAAACTGAAAACTCAATTGCCTGCAACAATGGAGGGAGAATGGAAAAAAAACACATCTATAAAATGCCTTCAGGGAAGGCAGATAAATATATGTGAAGTCAACAAGCATAAGACAACAGGGAGTAAGCAGTTCTTGCTCTAAAAGTACTCAAGTTAAAAAAAAAAATACGACAAAGTCCATGCTTTTAAGCACTGCGGTCTACTGTTTTACCAATGAAGACTTCACTTCATCATCCCATCAAGCAAAGCAGAGGCTATGAATATCAGCTATTATCCCTTATCACATCAAAAGAAGTAGCAGAGTCATGATTTAGGATGAGTCCACCTGATGAAAGGACTACTTAAAGTAGGAGTCAATGTATTCTGCTTGTTTTGTTTAATATGTATATCAAAACAGAAAAGAACCACCAGTTAATTTTTTGTGTCAAGACAACGGATTTTATTATGTCTCTTGGCAAGCATATGATTCACTTTTCTAGAAATTATCTACTTTAGCTTCCTATTGAAGTGCTATAACTCATTTAAAAATAACTTTTCTGAATTCACATCTCATTCTTCCTTTAAGTTTGTACTACTTATTAACATAATTAAAAATTTCATGATCTTCACAAAATAGAAGCACAACTGGCCCTTGGACAACACAGGTTTGAACTGTGCAGGTCTACTTATACATGTTTTTTTTCAATAAATACCTGTGCTGTTTTTGATCTGTGGTTGGAAGTCCATGGATGTAAAGGGCCAACTGTATTTCATTTTACATTAAATGAAAATAAATATGAGACCCAAAGCAAGGTCAAATCTCATCTGGCCATTTACCAAACCCTTACCAAGTACAAGTCTCTTCACATAAGCATGGCCTCAGTCTGCGTTAGTGAATTAAGACAGCCCTGTTATCTTTTATTGTAGAAGAGGTAATTAATGAAACACTTGTTTGGGGGTGCATTTAAGTTCTACACTTTAGCCTGGCTTCCTAGCAGAATAGCATGGGCTCATCATTCATCCACTTTAGCCTCTAACTCTGGCAACTGGTGAGCCAACGAACCCAAGAATAGAGAGAAAGTATATGCCCTTATCTTCTTGTTGCTTCTGCTATAATGCTTTTATTCCTAACCCAGACCTCCATCCAGTTTCTGATTCTTGTTGAAGTGTTCTAAGTATGGTTCACTGTGTCTACTGGCTCCTGACTTCTCTAATGTCCTTTAAAAAATATTTTAGTTGATTTTAGAAAGCAAGTGAGAGGGAACGAGAGAAACATGAGTGATGAGAGAGAATCACTGATTGGCTGCCGCCTGAACGTGCCACAATGGGGATCAAGAGCGCAACCCCGGCATGTGCCCTGACCGGGAATCGAACCGACATTCAACCACTGAACGACACCGGTTCATAGGTCGACACTCAACCACTGAGCCATGCCGGCCGAGCTCTAATGTCTTAATGTACTTATTTTTCTTCTGACTTTGGCAGAAATAGAACTTTCTCCTTGGACCATTGGATTTTCACCCCCCTTTCTACTTCAACTCCTACTCTGATCCCAGGAAAGCCACAGTAAATTCTATATTCAGAGTTACAGTTCTATATAAGGAGAAAGAATGTCCAAGAAAGCCTCCTCTCATCCCTTAATTCTGAATGAGCAGGTGGGGCCCTTGGTTAGATAAGCAGTTGATTATCATGCACTAAAAAGGAGACAGAGGGATTAAAAACTACAGCATAACATCCATCTTTTTGCCTGGTCCAATCCGTATTTCTATGTTCCTGACCCACATCTCGGTACCCAGACTGAGAACTGCTTTGCTAAATCAAGTGTACTTCCACTCTGCCAAATCAAGTATCATTCTTTGGTCAATAAGGGATTCAAAGCCAGTCAATGAAGGAAAAATACCACATGATCTCACTCATTCATCGATAATAAAGACCATTATAAACTTATGAACAAAAATAGATACAGAGGCAGAGCTGCCTCAAACAGACTCAAACTGCAGCGGGAAGGCCGGGGAGGGTAGGGGGGCAGAAGGGAGGGGGCATAAGAGATCAACCGAAGGACTTATATGCATGCATATAAGCATAACCAATGGACATAAGACACTGGGGGGTAGGGGAGGCCAGGGGAATGTCAAGGGCGGGGGAAAAAAGGAGACATATGTAATACCCTTTGTAATACTTTAAGCAATAAAAAATAAGTAAATTAATTAATTAATTAAAGATGAGAAATTTAAAAAAAATAAATAAATAAGGGATTCAGACTCCAACCTGACCAAAACAAAGTCCTCATTGCTGGTGTATGGTACTTTATTCTTGTTTGGAGGAAAATACTGTTTTAGAGACCTTACAATATGTAGAATGAGTTGAGTTTTAGAAACAGATTAACTCTAGTTTTTGTGTTGTATATGCTCCTTCTGAAATTTAGAATGTTGATGGAAGAATCCAGAAGAAAAAATAAATCACTGGTTTTGTGGTTTTCAAAGAATGAGAAGCCTCATGAACTTCTTCAAGTGGTAGATGTGGAAGAGTAGGATCCAAAGAGTAGAAACTCTCTGGATTTCCTCTTCCAGTACAAGCAGAGCACCTAAGCTTGCTTTCATCCTTTTAAAAAAATATATATTGGCCTTTTGAATAACAATTTATTTGAATAAAATATTTTTTAAAATTTGAAAACCATTGCTTTGGTCTTTAATCCTCATTTTATGGAGAAGTTAATCAGTGGGTATAGTCTGTGGCAGAACTGAGACCTGATGTAAGGCAAGTTTTTTCTCCTAAATGAAACAACCAGAAACCAAAAGTTGGTCTGTCCAGTCAACTACTTAGAACACAATATATTTTCCCACCAGCAAAATATTATACACGAGAGTCTATAATGGGCCTCCCCTTAAAGCCCATTATTCTAAAACCAGAGCTCAGATGATACCTCCAGTACAAATAACTTCTGCTATGCTTCAGAAGGACATACATTCCCCTCAACATCTTGAGGGATGCTGGGGTGGGGGTGGGGCTCCCACATCAGAAGTTCTGAAGAGCTAGAGGCTGGGAAGAAGTTCAGGCAACACCATTAGGGAAGAGCTCTGTGCTCTGTTAACTATCTTCATTTAATAAAGTAAATTAATTGTGGGACAAATAATGCTAAATATCATTTCTAATTTTAAAAAACAATTAAAAGCCATTTGCAATTAATGATTATTTCTCCACTGCATATTGACACTGGTCAGATTCCTATTGCTAAGGGGTTGCCAAAAGGTAACAAACTGACAAATCATTAGTAGAAAACAAGCAGCTTATGAATATCTAAAATGTTTATAGTAAAATTTTAATAGAAATTATTTGCAACAAACATAAAGGCTAAAATCTTAACATAAAGAATTCATACAAGGAGACCAAGATGGCGGCGTAGGTAAACACCGGAGACCGCTGCCGCAAACAACCATTTCAAAAATACAACTAAAAGACTGAACGGACATCACCCAGAACCACAGGAAGGCTGGCTGAAGAGAGACTCTACAACTAGAAGGAAAGAGAACAGCAAATCGAGGCTCAGAGGCGGCGCAGTGTGGAAAATACAAAGGTACCGAGGTGCGCGCGCAAAGCGGGCTGGTGGCTGAGGGCGCGGTTGTCGTTTTCTGTCGGGAGTGAGTCTCAGACTCTGGGCTCCAGATCCGGGCGAGTCTCTAGGGACCCAGACTCAAACGGGAGAAGCGGGATTATCCGGCATCAGTTGGAACCTGAGGGCAACTTTCTCTCCGAGGTTTGCAGCGGCTGCCGGGGTTCTGAGAAGCAGAGCCTCTGGGAACGGGACTGAGCGTGGCCATAACTGCTCCCTCCGCCCGCCCTGTTGATCCCGCCCCGCCCAAAGCCTGCGCACAGCCATTTGCCGATCGCCTCAGGCAAAGGCTGGATTAGCGCCTCCCCAGAAGGCAGACGTTTTCCGTACAGCTGATTCCTATAGCCAGCCGGCCTGGGGGTCAAATCCCTCTAGTGTTAACTACAACAATTAAGGCTTGGCTAGAACAAGACTGCGCACAGAGACCACAAGGGGGTGCACCAAGAAAGCATAAAAGATGCGGAGACAAAGAAACATGACAGAAATGGAGGATATGGAGCTAAGAATCGCAATTTTGAGGGCTTGCCATAAATTTGTGCAGAGCCTCACGAAAACTAATGAGACCCTCGATGCTACGATAAAGAAATTAGAAAGTAAGCATACACGGACTGAAATAAAGAATATTATACCCAATAGCAGACCAGAGGAGTACAATAATCAAACCAAAGATTCGACAAAAAACACCCAATTGGAAAAGCAAAATGAAAAAAGAATCCGAAAGTGTGAAGATAGTGTAAGGAGCCTCTGGGACAGCTTTAAGCGGTCTAATATCAGAGTCATTGGAGTGCCAGAAGATGAGAGACAGCAAGATATTGAAAACCTATTTCAAGAAATAATGGCAGAAAACTTCCCCCACCTGGAGAAAGAAATGGACTTACAGGTCCAAGAAGCGCAGAGAACCCCAAACAAAAGGAATCCAAAGAGGACCACACCAAGACACATCATCATTAAAATGCCAAGAGCAAAAGACAAAGAGAAAATCTTAAAAGCAGCAAGAGAAAGAGGCTTAATTACCTACAAGGGAATACCCATACGACTGTCAGCTGATTTCTCAACAGAAACTTTGCAGGCCAGAAGGGAATGGCAAGAAATATTCAAAGTGCTGAATACCAAGAACCTACAACCAAGAGTACTTTATCCAGCAAAGCTATCATTCAGAATTGAAGGTCAGATAAAGAGCTTCACAGATAAGGAAAAGCTAAAGGAGTTCATCACCGCCAAACCAGTATTATATGAAATGCTGAAAGGTATCCTTTAAGAAGAGGAAGAAGAAGAAAAAGGTAAAGATACAAATTATGAACAACAAACATGCATCTATCAACAAATGAATCTAAGAATCAAGTGAATAAATAACCTGATGTACAGAACGAACTGGTGATTATAATAGAATCAGGGACATAGAAAGGGAATAGACTGACTATTCTTGGGGGAAAAAGGGGTGTGGGAGATGCGGGAAGTGACTGGACAAAAATCATGCACCTATGGATGAACACAGTGGGTGGGGAGTGAGGGTGGAGGGTGGGGTGGGAGCTGGAAGGAGGGGAGTTATGGGGGGAAAAAAGAGGAACAAATGTAATAATCTGAACAATAAAGATTTAATTAAAAAAAAAAAAAAAAAAAAAAAAGAATTCATACAAATAAATAAAACAAAATATCTATGACATAAAGAGAAGGTCATACACTAGAAGAAGCTAGTAAAATTATGTAGAACTCTATTCATTGTTGAGGAAAAATAAAAATGCTCATGCTACAAAATTAGTATATATGGGATTGTTCCATTTCTATTTTTAAAAAGTTGTGTCTATATATGGATCAAAAGGATCTATAAGGACCGAATGATAGTTTCAGATGGAAGAGAATTTGGGTGTTTTAAAATATTTTTTCAACTTGTATTTTTTTTAAAAATTCACAGTAATGTATTTGTTTTTCTTTTTAATTTTATTCAAAATGTCATTTAAAAAAAAAAAGTCAAGCCGAACCAGTTTGGCTCAGTGGATGGAGCGTCGGCCTGCGGACTCAAGGGTCCCAGGTTCGATTCCGGTCAAGGGCATGTACCTTGGTTGCGGGCGCATCCCTACTGGGGGCTGTGCAGGAGGCAGCTGATGGATCTCTCTCATCGATGTTTCTAACTCTCTGTCCCTCTCCCTTCTTCTCTGCAAAAATTCAATAAAAATATTTAAAAAAAAAAAAGTCAATGCTACAGAGAAGAAAACAGCAATTGACCAGAATAAGGACTGTCCAAACACTCCTGTGTATCCTTTCTTCCTTGTTAGTGTGCTACCTGATCTGTATTCTGTCAACCGTACGGCCAGTGATGACAGCTGGAGCCCAATGCAATATTCTCTCGGCATACTGAGAGCCCCATTGATTTCCATTCTCATATGGAATGCCGGTTAGGACACTGCCTTTGTATTGTCCTCCTACTTCACAAGCTAATAATGTAAATGCATTATATTCTCCTTTCTGTTTACCATTCAATTACTACCACTATGATGGTAGTAATCAAATCCTCTAATCTGCTGACACTATTGCTTCCCCCTCCCCCAATCCCAAAAGTCCTCTCCCTTCTTGTTCAAGTTAGACTTTACAGTCCCCAATCTCAACAGCACTGATTACTCTTGGACTATATGTCTTGAGTTGTTGTCTTTACAACTGTATCAAACTTTTCCACACTCTTCAAAGTGCCAAGTCACCACACTCCCTTCTCTCACAGCAGGAAATAAAAGAAAAATTAGATGCAATCATATGTAAAGCCCCTAAACTCTCCACACTGTATCAACAAACCTTCCTAATGCGTTCATTTTCTTTACCTTCCCTCCTATCCTTCCCACCTAAGGCCCATTCCAACATCTGTATTTTAAATCTTATCTCCTCCCAACTTTCTCAGAAACTTGATATTCTTTTATCATTATTAATGCTCTCCCTGTACATTCAAAACACTCTACCTATTTGAATCATTTTTTTAACATTGGGCCTCTCCCATATAAATCTCACTCTCCACAGTTAGTAATTTGGAAAAAAAAAAAGGTTACTAATATCTTATAGAGACAAAAGAAATATGAGGAGAATAATTTTATTTTTAACTTTTTAATTTATTGAGTATATATGACATTTAACTGTGTAAGTTTAAGGTATACAACATGTTACCTTGATACATTTAAAAATTATAGAAAAAATGATTTTTGAAACATAAATTTTGTCATGTGACCATCACCCCCCCTTAATGCTCAAGTCTTGCAGTACTAAGGGCACAAGGGGAATTCACACGTATTCACAAACACTTGCCCTTCCTGTAGTACTGGTGATTTTGGTAGCTTTTGAAAAACAGACTTCAAATCTATATTCAAACTTCTAATTTCCTTATAAAAATGACTACAAAATAGCAATTGATATCACATCTAATATTTAAGGTCAACACAAGTTTTAGAGATTAGACATATGTTGGGATTTTTATTGATTATAAACCACCCTCCCCTGAACATCCTAATATAGAATTCACTGGATAACTTTTTCTTCATTATGAAAGAAAGATCTGTAGCAACCCATCACAACTCCCCTTACCTGGTGTGTAAGTAAAACGTTGAGACTGGCTTTTTTTCCTCTTGCCATTGCAAAGATAAAAGTGCACCTGCACTGCAGCTGTAACTGCTGGGTTATGATATGGAGGAACTTCAAGGACAATGTGAGCCTAAGGAGCATGGAGAGCAAGATTGTGTTACCTTCAGAACTAAAAATGAAATGCACCTGCTAAACTCAGCAAACACTCCTGAGTGTTATCTACCCAGGCCCTTCCACCACAGATTATTCTGCATCAGCTGATCAGGTCTGGATATTTATTATGGATACTTCACTTTAAAGAGATAAGCTCTTTAAAGTAAACCATTATAGGAAAAATTGTTTTTCACTGACCCAATTTGGTTTCTAGTTGTAGCAGAAATAAAAAGTCTTACATACTGTGCAGTGAAATACTTTGTTCTACTGAATATTACATGTTACTATACATCTTAACTGGAAGCTTGTTCTGTTTTTTTGTTTTGTAATCTTCATCTGAGGATATGTTTTATTGATTTTTAGAGAGAGAGGGAGAGAGAAACATCAATGTAAGAGAAACTTTGATGTGAGAGAAACATGGACGGTTGCCTCCTGTGCTAGTATGTGCCTTGACTGGGGATTGAACCTGCAACCTAGAGATGTGCTCTGACCAGGAAGTGAACCTGCAGCCTTTTGGTGTACAGGATGATGCTCCAACCAACTGAGCTGCCCAACTAAGACCTATTCTATTTTTTTCTTGTTTATTTGTTAATCCTCACCTGAGGATATTTTTTCCACTGATTTTTAGAGAGAGAGGGTAGAAAGGAGGGATGGAGGGAGGGAGGGGAGAGAGAGAGAGAGAGAAAGATTGATGATGAGAGAGACGCATCAAGGTGAGAGAGACACATGAAATGGTTGCCTCCTGCATGTGGCCCAATTGGGGCTAGGGATCGAACCTGCAACCTAGGTAGGCGCCCTTGACCAAAAATCAAACCTGTGACCCTTCAGCGTTCGGGCCAACATTCTAACCATTGATCAGCACTGGCCAGGGCCCATTCTGGTTTTTAATCAAGTTTATTATTTCCCAAGTTATATTATAGTTTAGATTTCTTATCTTAAATTTTATATTCAAAATGTTTTAAATTGGCAATACACAAAACTTATATCCCTATAAAAAAGAATTTTACACAAGCAGAATGAAAACCTTTGGCTCCAAACCAACTGCTACCCTTGACCTAATTTCTCGAAGGTCTTTGGAGAGAGAGCACTGTGAGAAGTGGTATTCTCTATCCCAGAGAAGATTCTGTCTCTACTCCAACCAGGAAGGAACCACAGCTATGTGTTGAATCCTGAATGTCTTGATGCTGAGGAGTTGGGAATAGTGTGCTAAATACACAAACCCCTGAGGGCTTGTCTTCCTCCTAAATTTTGCCCACCATACATAGTCTTTACTGAACTTGTTTTATTTCTTCACTAATACTGAATTCAGAGAAATAAATCAATGTAACTTCACTAACAAACTTCTAATAATTTTTCATTTCTAATTTTACTTTTCCTATACACAAAAAAGGGGAAGACACCAATTATCTTTCCTAAACTTTAACTTTAATATCAGAAAGTATCTAGCTCAGACCCAAATTTCTAAATATTTACTTTTCTATTACTTAACAGATAAAAGACTTCTCATCTATACCATAAGCACCATTATCCAATTTTCTCATTAAGCTTCTAAAATATTTCTAAAGAAATAAGGTAAATTTCTTACCCCTTGACATTTTTCCCTGATTATTTTCCCTTCTACCTCCCATTGAGGTCGTCCATCTGTTGAAAGAAACAATTTACAGTTAAAAGTAATTCAAGTCACAAAGCATATTATAAACAAAATCTAATGTATTTACTATCACAAATTTATTGGCAAAGGGAATCTGTTTCTCACCAACTTCCACTACGAATATAAAATGTGTACCTATGGGAAGAAAGATCTTGGGCTTCCTGAGTTAGCAGGCTGCAGAGAGTTTATTCTACTAAGTGATATCTGAAAATCCTGTGAGAGCATCTTCACCAAGAGGTGGCCAACTTCTGCATGCATGCCTTAACTAATGGAAAATTCACTCTCACCAAGTAACCCATTTCATCTTTGGATAATAAATCTTTGCTGCTGGAAAGCTCTTTGTGATAGATTAAATCTATCTCTACAATATCCAACCCAACCCAACCCAACCCAACCAATCTTGAGTGCTTCTCTGTGAGACAAGATTTCAGATGTTTAAAAGCAGCTATGTTTGCCTGTGTCTCTTCTCCTGGTTAGCATCTATCCCTTATACAACAGTTCAGCTTTTTGATCACTCTTCTTTGAACATTGCTCCAATGTGACCAGCTCCCTCCAAATGCACAGGCCCAGGACTGAATAGTCCAAGGAAGAAATGACCCAGCACTGTAGACAGTAACAAGGCTCTTGCCAACCTTATGTAGAGAGAGTAAGTTTTCTGAGGCAGCTGCACCATGTTTTCTCTTTCACTTACTGAGTGGTCAGCAAGTGTCCCTCAATCTGCCACATTTCCTATTGCCAAGCTCAAGCTTCCACACTGCACATACCTATCTGGGGTTCTTCCCCAACCTTTGTTAACATTAATTTCTCCCTACCAGACTTCATTTCCTTAGATCGCTTGGTTTGTCAAGATCTTTTTAGGTACTGATGGTCTTCTAAAATAGGTTTCTATACTTTCCAGATATATGTCACCTGAAGATGTGGCCAGCATATTTTCTGTCCTTTCATCCGAAGTGACTTGTTCACCTGGGGAGAGCCCCACCTACTACTAGTGCTCTCACTCCAATCTGATGAACAGCTGTTCTAAAGCATTCATCTTATGTCATGGGCATTTACTCAGTGACTAACCTATACAAATATCTTCATATCCAGCATGACTTCATCTGGTCTATGAAGATATTAGGAGAGACTTAATCAAATGCCTTCCAGATTGTGACTATCATTTTCCAGTCCAGTAACTAGGTAATGGCTATCTTTGTGCACAAGAGACACTATAGACAAATCCTATGCCTACTTAAAATTATAGCTCAGTTCAGCTATCATTTACTGGGTCCCTGTGCCAGGTACTTTGGGTTATTGAGACAATGGAGATAGGATACCCTGTCTTCAGTCTGTGGACAAAAGGCAAATACAAATAGTTCATTATAAGAAAATGTGGTGGTTACACTAATAAAAATGCATTCTGGAAGTACCAAGAGTACCAAGGTCACGGTCCTTATCCTAGACTTGGGATGGAAATATGGGACAAGAAAGGCTTCCTGAAGAGCTCTTGAATTAAGGTTTAAATATAAGGTGGAATTCAGATGATGTGTGTGTGGGGGGGGTGGAGAGGGTGAAGAGGAGGGTAGTCTAGGCCAAAGAGAGAGCCTGAGCAAAAGCTAGGTGACAAGAAACCACAAGATATAGGGAACCATAAGCAGCTGTGTTGGTGGAGTATAAAGTATAAGGCAAGGAGCAGTAAGAAATGAAGCTAGAAAGATCGGCAATAGATTGTGGCCTGAATGCCACATTAGGAGCCTAAAAAATGAAGAGATCACATAAGGTGCTTTCAGAATGGGAGTTACATGTTCACAACTGCAATCTCAGTTAACTGCCACCATGTAACTGATTCAATTTAAATCAAAACCTCTTGCCCAGCCAGAGTGACTCAGTTAGTTGAGCATCATCCTGTGCACCGAAAGGTTGCTGGTTTGATTTCTTGTATCCAAGGCACATACAAGAAACAATCAATGAATGCATAAATAAGTGGAACAACAAATCAATGCTTCTCTCTCTCTCCCTAAAAATAAATAAATAAAAATCCTATAAAGTAAGAGAGGAATATGCTAATTAGCCATTATGCCCTGAGGCGTAATGACCAAGGGTATCATGACCAGATCATGGAGACCAGATCATGGATCAGCAGGAGGGTGGGCTGCGGAGAGGTACAGGAGGGGGCAGGGCAGCAAGCTATGAGGGGGAGAGAGAGGAGAGGGGAGGGGGGCGGGGGGAGCTACAGGAGGGCAGCAGCAACCTACTGGCTACAAGCGGGTGGCAGAGAGCTCCAGGAGAGGGCAGGGCAACAAGCTATGAGGGGGGGGCGGGGGGAGCTACAGGAGGGTGGGGTAGCGGGCAGAGAGCTACAGGAGGGTGGCAGCAACCTACTGGCGCACGGATTCGTGTGCAGGGCTACTAGTAAAGATATAATCATGTAAGTATACATAAAATTCACCCTTTTAAAATATACAATCCAGAGGTTTTTATATTCACAAAGCTCTACAACCATCACATCTAATTTTAGAAACCCCAGGCCCATTAGTAGTCACTCCCCACTGACACCTCCCTCCAACCTCTTACAACCACTAATCTACTTTCCAGTCTCTATAAATTGCTTATTCTGGATATTCTGTGCTGGCTTCTTCCACTTAGCACAATGTTTTCAAGGTTCATCAATGTTGTAGCATGAATCAGTACTTTATTCCTTTTAATGGCTGAATAATATTCCATCATTGTATGAATATACCACAGGTTTATCCATTTATAAGTTGATGAGCACTTGGGTTGTTCCCATTTTTTGGCTATTATGAATAATGCTGCTATAAGCATTTATGTCCAAATTTCTGTGTGACATATGCTTTCAATTCTCTTGAGTATATATATAAAACTAGGAGTAAAACTACTAGGGCATTTTTCTACTTTTGAAACATCCTTAAAGAAAAACTTAACATTTATATGAAAATTTAATAAACATTTGATTTACAATAAAATCTGCATAAAATGATACCTGTAGCTTTAAAAAAACTATCTTGTGTTTAATGACAGTGAAACATAGGAGTAATTCATTTCACCCTTTTGCCTCTCAGTCTGAGGTCAATCAACTCAAATCTTGCATTATTTACCTTGTCCTTTTTCAAGAAAAATGATTTTCGATTCTGGAAGAAAATTAGATCCAGTCACAATCATTTCATGACCTCCATTTACAGAACAACTGTTGATACTGTACTTCTCAATATGAGGAAGTTCTTGAGCAGACCGCTGGGCTGTTTTAAGAGTTGAGAAGAGCAAAATATTAGTTTACAATTTTTCATACATAAATGTCAAATTCAAGCTAAAAATGAAAATAAAGAGAAGTAAGCCCTGGGCTCTTATAATTTAAGACAATGGTAGCAATATCCACCAAAAAAAAACTACATTAGTTAGAAAACAAAATAGATACATTAGGTTTATGTGATTTCTAAACTATTTTCTAAAACTCCAACTATAAAGAAACCAACTCATAAAGAGAAATTAATGCCTGCAACTTCATATGACTTCAATACATTCATCTCATCCAATTTTTCTCTTTTTAGCTTAAATTTTTAATACATTTCTTCCCTATAACTATTAAAATAGATAAATCTAATATAATTATAAAAGACAAATTAAATCCAAAGATGTGTATTTATGTTGCACAATTAAAAAAAGACATGTTTCGCCCTCACCAGTTTAGCTCAGTGAATAGAGCATTGGCCTGCAGACTGAAAGGTCCCGGGTTCGAGTCTGGTCAAGGGCACCTGCCCGGGTTGAAGGAGGCAGCCGATCAATGATTCTCTCTCATCATTTATGTTTCTATCTCTCCTTCTCCCTCTCCCTTCCTTTCTGAAATCAATAAAAATATATTAAAAAGAAAAAAGAGGACATGTTTCTAAAACACAAACAACAAGTAGCCCTTTCATCAAGAAAATATCTAGATCATCATTGAGACATCATGAATTCCAATTTGGACAATCTTCTCAATAACTAAATAACTGAAGCATACATGAAGTATACATTTTAATAGTAAATTTTAAAAAATGGATGTAAATGTTTCTATAATGCAGTAACACTTTCCATTCTCAGGGAAAATGAACAAGTTTTTCATAATGCCTTAGAATTATTTATTTATTTATCTTTATTGTTGAAAGTATTATGTATGTCCCTTTTTCCCCCCATTGACCCTCTACAGCGCCCCCCCAACCTCACCACCCCAATGTCTGTGTCCATGGGTTATGCATATATGAATACAAGATCTTTGGTTGATTACCTCCCACCCATCTACCCTCCTCCCTCTTCCCTCCAAGACTCTGTTCCATGCTTCCATGTTTCTGGATCCACTCTGTTCATCAGTTTATTTTGTTAATTAGATTCTCTATGAGTGAGATCATGTGATAAAATCATTATTTAAATTAACAACTTTATTTATAAACAATGACCTTGGTGCCAACTTTCTCTGATTCTGATTAATTCCAAGTAGCTATATTTTCTAAAGGTCCTATTTTTGGCTTTTCCCTCCCTCCCTCCCTTCCTTCCTTTGCTTCAAGCTATAGATTATACATCTTTTGATTGCTTAGGTTCTCTAAAGATTTCTTCTTGCCAAATGCCTACATAACTTTGGTTTCTTTCTGGATTAAAGCAAACAACAACAAAAGTGGATTACACTCTCTTCTTCACACTTGGAAAACAGATCTACTTTTAGTCCTACTACTTGTGTGTAAAAACTGGTGGCTTTGAGGGTCAACTGTGTTTTGTTTAACTAGAGTAACATTTTAAAGAAATTTAAACTTGAAATCCTTTAGGAAGCAGGCATTCCCAGTTCACTCTGGCTTACATCTCCTAATACCAAGCCACAAAAGGTTATGCAAATTGGGATCCCTGCTCCATTCAAACGAATGTTAAAATACATTCTTTCATAGGGGATGGGTCTGGGATTTAGGATTAACTACCACTTGGGAAGGACCAAGCATCAACCTCAATCTCAGAAAATACTTACGTCCCTACTTAATTCCAAACAGCTCACAGAGAAGAGGCATGAAAACAAGCACTGACTGGCCGAGGGACTGGACTAATTAAAATTTTGGACATTTATGGTAGAAATTGGCCATCATAGGTACATTCAAAGTGTTAACGATGAAAGTGAGGTATCTCTTTCCCCACTGAGTGTTTGGATGAGGTCCTTATGATATCTCAAGAAAAAGAATTTTCTGAGACTTGCACAGAAGGATGAGTGATTTTATTTGTGTGAAATTATATCCTTGGGTTTTCAAAGCCCCATTTCCCGCACTAGCCGGTTTGTCTCAGTGGATAGAGCGTCGAACTCCCAGGTTCCATTCAAGGGCACATCCCTTGGTTGCAGGCTCCCCCAGCCCCGGCCCTGGTTGGGGCATGTGCAGGAGGCAACCAATCACATCGATCTATGTTTCTCTCTGCCTTTCCCTCTGTATTCCACTCTCCCTAAAAAAAAAAAATCAATGGAAAAATATCCTCAGGCAAGGATTAACTAACTAACTAAATAAATAAATAAATAAATAAAATTTGTCATTGCGTTGGGAATCTAGTTATTAGAAGGGAGTTAAAAAAAAATAAGAAAAAACAAATACAAAAACCCCCACAAAGTCCCATTTCCCTCAATCCAGTCCTAGATGATATGCAGTTGGGGATTTGGTAGAGCTAAAAGCAAAGCCTGTGTCCAAAGTTTCCTTTCCATGTTGGAATTGGGTCGGGCACAGCGCCAGGCTAGTTGCAATCCACTGTGTGGGGTTCACATGGCAGTGAGCTTTGAGGGCAAATTCAGGGGAGCCAAGAATGCATGCCCCCAGTAACAACGTTCCCAGGAGTCCCAAAAACGCAAGAGCAAGAGCTCAAACTCCTTTGTTTAGGGAGTTAAATATCTTAAATCTTCCCTTGCTTGCAGTGGCCAATGACCAGTTCCCAGGTGTGACTGATAGGCAAGTACCTTTCTTATTTCACCCAGATTTTATTGGGCAGGCCTCTATTCTTCCCCTGTCCAGTTCCTCCTCCAATGATCTGCAGGGAACAGACTGGTGGCACCCTGGAGAGTGTTAACATGCAACTTCCTAGCAAAACTGCATAAATGATATATTTGGCCTTCCTTTTGCTCCTTTCCAGTTATTCATAACTAGGTTAAATTACAATGGTATCAAAAGTAACAAAAATTTTTATCGTCATAATAAAAAATTCTACACGTGTTAAAAATTGTATTTTTGAACAATATTTAGCAATATGAGAAAATGCCCATTATAAGTGAAAATATCAAAACAAGTTATAAAACTGTATCAGGTAAGCCCAACTAAAAATATTGTATATAGTCCTGGCCTGCAGAATGAGGGTCCTGGGTTTGATTCTGGTCAGGGGCACATGCCTGGGTTGCTGGCTCTATCCCCAGTGTGAAATGTACAGGCGGCAGCCGATCAGTGATTCTCTCTCATCATTGATATTTCTGACTCTCTCCCTCTCCCTTCCTCTCTGAAATCAATAAAAGTATATTTAAATAAATAAGTAAATAAAAATATTGTATATATGTACAAGGTATAAACAAAAAAAGAAAACCCCCAAAATAGTCAATAGTGACTATCTTGGGCAAGTGATATTACAAAAGATTTTAACACTACTCTTTGTATTATTCTACATTTTCTATATTCTCAACAATAATCATATATTAATTTAATAAACTAGAATAAAAATAGAAAATATTTTCAGAGGAACTTGCATCTCGAAAACTTAAACTACCCTATGAACTTATTTAAATTGTTTTACTAAATATATGTGCTTATATGGGCACAAGAATACTATGGCAGGATAATAAAAAAGCTGGCAATGATAGTTGCTTTTATGAAGAACTAGTTGACTTAGAAATTTGCTTTTCACTCTATATTCTTTTATTCTTTCTGAATGTTATCCCATGTACTTGTATTATCTATTAAAAATTAATACAAGAATTACTTTTACAGTGATTGCTATTACCATGGATTTATTCAGTGATTCCCACAGTCAATAGGGAAATGATAAAGTATTACTTCAATTCAGCAAACAGCAAATGGAGGTACAAAAAGGTAATTAAGTAGATGTAATCCCAAATTAAGATGTGGTTAACAGAAATAAAATGGTATAACTGAAAGAGTATTAAGAAAACTTGTGCTCTAGGCACAGCTCTGTCACCTATAAACAAATAACCTTGGATGAGTACTTGAGATACTTGTGCCTGTCTCCTCCTACACAAAAGTAAGACATGAAATTAAAACACATCTAAGACTATGCCAGAAAGGTCTAAACAGCAGTCTCAATATTTCAGTGCTACTAGCTAACCTGCCAGAGGTCCCCAGTTCTTTGGGGCTTGGGTAGATACCATGTTCTAGGGCCTTATTTCATATCTTGTCTTTATAAATCAGGGGGAAAAGCATTTACTTTCTCAATTTGATACTGTAATTAAATTTATGGTAAAAAAAAATACCCACAAGAAACAAAATCCTGTGAGTTCTTATTTAGCTGAGGTGTCAGCTCACAGAGACAGGCATCTTCCAACATAAAGGCTGACATTTTAATTAAACAAAGATGGCCAAGTAATACTTAGTATCAGAATCATAGCTTCATGATTTGTCCTCAGATGTCATCAAGCCCAACTGCCTCATTTATAGATAAGAAAACTGTGGTCAAGCCCTGGCTGGGTAGGTCAGTTGATTAGAGCATCGTCCAGACACTCCAAGGTTGTGGGTTTGATCCCCAGTCAGGGTATATAAGAGAATCAACCAATAAATGCATAAATAAGTAGAACAAATCGATCTCTCTCTCCTACTCCCTTCCTCTTTCTCTAAAAATCAATCAATAAAAAAAAATTTTAAAACAGGAAATTGTAGTCAAGAGAATTTATCTATGGTCACACAGCTACCTAAGGTCAAATTATAACAAGAAATCATTTTCTAACTTCAAGATCATTACTCCTCCCCTAACCATGTAGCTTATTTTCATAAGAAGATCGCATCAGCTATCCAGACTCTGTGCCTCAGTTTACACTTTTTATCCAAACATCACATTATAAGCAAAACAGAAAATGACCTATTGTAAACAAAATTTTAAAACATCATCACAAAGCTCACTTACAGCACTCAACAGGTATAGAAGCTGTCTGCAGAGAAAGGACTTTTCCATTGGGCTGTGGGATGTGTACACGAAACACAAGTCGTACTCTAGTATTCTTTCTGCCAATATCAGTTTCTCCTTTTCGAAGTTCTATATCTGAATTTCGGAGTTTCAAAATACCTGCACAGTCAATACTAGGGAGAAAAAATAGAAAAATTTTACTTGCTGACTGATAATTAGTGGTTCTAAACAACTCAACTAAATAGCCATTATTAATTTGGCAGGGAATAACTATCACTACCTAAAATAAAAAATGTTTGAAAAAGGTAAAGGGATTAAGCAAAAAGCAAAACAAAACACCCTCATAGACACAGACAATAGAATGATGATTACCAGAGGGAAAAGTGGGTTAGAAGAGGTAGAAGAGGGTAAAGGAGAGATAAATGGAAATTTTTAAAAAATGTTTTTGTATGACAAAATGTAATAGTAAGTGTAATAGATTGTCTGTAAATATGGCTGTCAATAATTCCTTCCCATTCCTGTACTTGCATGCCCTCCTCCTAGAGTTCCTATGTCTCCTGTCCTTGAGAGCTGGCCTTACAGAATGTGGCCAAGTGATGCCGAGTAAGTTATAAGCCTAGCACTTAAGAAGCCTCATAACTTCCTCTTGGAGCCCTAAGCCACCATGATGAAGTCCAGATAGCAGGACAGAATGGCCGAGATAATCCTTATTCCAGTCATCTTGGATGTTCCAAACCCAGATGAGTTACCAGCTGGATTCAGGTGCATGAGTGATCCTAGCCAACACCATATGAATGAACTGGCTGAGTGTAGACAACCCAAAGAATGATGAAAAAAAATAGTTATTACGCCCTGGCTGGTGTGCTTAGTGGTTAGAGCAGCGGTTCTCAACCTGTGGGTCGCAACCCCTTTGGCGGTCGAACGACCCTTTCACAGGGGTCACTTAAGACCATCCTGCATATCAGATATTTACATTACGATTCATAACAGTAGCAACATTACAGTTATGAAGTAGCAATGAAAATAATCTTATGGTTGGGTCACAACACGAGGAACTATATTTAAAGGGCCAGAAGGCTGAGAATGGTTAGAGTGTTGGCCTATGCAGGTTCAATTCCCGCCCCCAGTCAGGGCGCATACGGGAGGCAACCAGTAGATATATCTCCCTCCCCCCACCCACTTCAACTCTCTCTGAAAAGCAATGGGAAAAATATCCTCATGTGAGGAAGAAAAGAAAAGAAAAGAAAAGAAAAGAAAAGAAAAGAAAAGAAAAGAAAAGAAAAGAAAAGAAAAGAAAAGAAAAGAAAAGAAAAGAAAAGAAAAGAAAAAAAGAAAGAAAGAAAGAAAGAAAGGAGAGAGAAAGAGAGAGAGAGAGAGAGAGAGAGAGAGAGAGGAAGGAAGGAAGGAAGGAAGGAAGGAAGGAAGGAAGGAAGGAAGGAAGGAAGGAAGAAAGAAAGAAAGAAAGAAAGAAAGAAAGAAAGAAAGAAAGAAAGAAAGAAAGAAAGAAAGAAAGTAAGTTACTACTTAAAGCCATTAAATTTGGGGGGTGGTTTGTTTTTCAGAACTAGGTAAGTGAAACACAAAGTAAAAAGACTTTTTACTCCTATATATGTAATTATACCAGAAAAGATTCACTTGTCAGACAACAAATCTCATTAACAGCATAGATTTTTATAGTGATCCAGAGGCACAGTGCACAGATTTGTGCACACTGAAAGGAAATTAATTAGAAGAAATATTTTAATATCACTATTCGTCCTTTCTCTGTAATAGAAATGTCAACCAAATTCACAATCGACAATGCCAGATCGAAACACACGTGTGCGATTGGCACCAGCAAGAGCTTTCTATGTATCGCGCATGCGCAAGTCAACTTAGTCTTTTATATATGTAGAATAAACTTGCCTAATTAGACCTGCTTTCTGATGTAGCTGAACTTTTTCCAGCCCAGTGAAGCACCCCAACTTCTCTTTCAGGTAATTGTCAGCAACACAGCAGTAAATATCAACAGGAAGCAGATTATTGTAGATCACGCAAGGAGAACAAAGGGTAAAATATTTTTAACTGCAGCAGTGTTTGATTATATTCTGCACAGTGAGAAAACCTGAAGTCATTTTCAAGGTCCACCATTTCTTTCTTCTTTTCAGTTGGGTCAAATTTCTAAGCTTTCTAAATCTCCATTTTCCGGCTAATGAAAAGAAAATAGGATTCCACCAAGTCTCCTTTCTACCTACTCCAGGATTTCTATGAGGATCAAATGAGATGAGGCACGGGAAAACGCATCACAGACATTTGGTTAAAGTGTAAAATGTTTCCACTTGGCCTATAAAGCAAGTTGTGCTCCTGGGCTGAAGAAACTCCAAGGAGGCTAGTCGTCACTAGGGAGAGAAAGCTGGGCGTTGCTACATGACGTAATTACCCAGTGACCACAGCGACAGTTTCTGGGCTGGGCTGGGCTGTGGACTGCATTTTGCGCCATGGGGTCTCGGTAGCGTCAGCTGCGATTTGGTGGGCAGGGGCCTGTGTCCCACTTGGGGGAAGCCGAGTGTTGCCTAGTGGGCGCCAGGACCATGGTGCTGTTTCTCTGTAAATGGCCAGTGTATGTCACAGCAGCTCCTGCGTTGAGCGTCTGCCCCCTGGTGGTCAGTATGTGTTACAGCAAATGGTTGGACAGTCAGACACTTAGCATATTAGCCTTTTATATATATAGACACTTATTAATAAGTCAATCCATCAGGCTAAGATTCTTGCATTTCTAACTATATTACATATTTCTAAAGTTTCTAAATTTTAAGTTTCTGTCATTTCTAAACTATATTACATATTTCTAAAGAATGCATACACAAAATTAGTTTTGGCATTTAAGATCTAACATTCATTACCTTCAAAATGTATCTATTATTTTTTTAAAATATATTTTATTGATTTTTTACAGAGAGGAATGGAGAGGGATAGAGAGCCAGAAACATCAATGAGAGAGAAACATCAATCAGCTGCCTCCTGCACACTCCATACTGGGTATGTGCCCACAACCAAGGTACATGCCCTTGACCGGATTCGAACCTGGGACCCTTGAGTCCGCAGGTCAACACTCTATCCACTGAGCGAAACTGGTTAGGGCCAAAATTTATTACTAAGTATGGTGTGCTTAACACGTAACTATGGTAGGAACTATGTAACAGTACCTACAACATATCTTTGTTACTCACATATTGGAAGAATTTAGCAAACGGATAACTAACGGTCAACATTCTAGTTCATGTTTACTCGCTCTTATGGCATTTACTGTTATTGATCCTCTTACTGTATCTACCAAAAGTTCCAATTCTAATGTGCACTGCCAAAAGGCCACAGAGGTTGCTTTGAAGGACAATGTGTATTACAGAACTAGGTTATCAAGATAAGAACCAGTAAAACACAAGAAAGAATCCCAAAAAGATGAATATTTTCATCTTCAGAAAAAAAAATTTCTAAAAAAGAAAATACTTTTGAAAATAAATATTTATTTAATATCAAATAACTGCACTTTAGTTCAAAGCAGTATTGATCAAATTGTGTCAAGTAGTGATTATTAATGTTAACATGCCAAAATGAGTCTTTAGGGGGAAACACCAGAGAGTATACATTTTATTAAATTTTGAAGGAAGGTATTTTAGTAGAAAGCTAAGCTTCTAATAGAAAATGTGGAATAAGAGAATCAGAAAGGACAATCTTAAAACTCTGGCGAAGAAATGCCAGACAAGAGAAAAAAACCAACCAACAAAAAACTACATATAGCAGAATGAAAATAACTATAACTACTAAAGTCTGTTTACAACTAAAACTATATTTTAGATCAGAATGTAACTCTGCCACATCCATATTCATCTAGTTTTAAAAACAGGAAGGAGTTATGAGTAGGGTAAGGCAATGAGTACTGACATGCTATATTTAAAGTATCTTATAGGGTGGTGGCTCTATGATTTATCAGTTAGTGAACTGCTTTTAAATAAAGGGTCTTACACATCCAAGAGAGATTAGAATTGAAATGACAAAGCCTGAGGGATAGTAGGCAAAACAAGGGGAATATCTACCAATCTTTTCCCATTTGTTGTTCAGAGAACAGTAGAGACATTTAAAACATACTTATAATTCACTTATGCATCAATTATTTTGAACAATGAATGGTCTTATCTATCACTCACAAAATTTTACCTCCCACTATGTAAAACTATATTACATTCAATTACTATAGCTTATCATAGTAATTAGTTCTTGGGTAAAACAAGCTCATTTAGCATTTTAGCTACCTTGTTATCTAAGTACATGGAAAAGGTTTCTTAGGTTTGGTAACTTCCTTGACGCTCTTCCCTCAACCCTTTCGTGGACACATACAAAGTTGCTAGAAGCCTTGGTTTCCATAGAATTCTTGTTTCCCGATCTAACAGTCCAGAGTGCATAAAATGGCCAGGGAAGTTTCAGGTATGCATCTGGCAAAATAGGGTGAGGGGGCTAGTTGCTCGTTACTATTAACAATTGTATTTCTGCAACTTTGTCCTTTATAGTGTGATCCAGGCAGGCAGTATATGCCAGCTCTGTTGGAAAAGGGACATGAAATAATGACCACCAGCTCTGTTACATGTGCTAGTAGATAGAAAGAGGAAGAGGCAGATATGTTCAGACCCTAGTTTTCTGATTCCCCCTCGACACACACACACACTATTAATTGTGTGAGGCTTTCCTAATTTTGTGAGAATTTGTGTTTTCTTTAATATATTTATTTATACTCTATTGTTTAGAAAGAATATGGCATTTTACAACATAAATACAAATAAGATAAAAAAGAAAAGAAACAGCCAGGCCGGTGTGACTCAGTGGTTGACCATTGACCTATGAACCAGGAGGTCACTCAATTCCTGGTCAGGGCACATGCATGGGTTGCTGGCTCAATCCCCAGTAGGGGGTGTGCAGGGGGCAGCCAATCAATGTTTCTCTCATCATTGATGTTTCTATCTCTCTCTCCATCTCCTTTCCTCTCTCTCTAAAATCAATAAAAACATATTAAAAAAAGAAAAAAAACATACTAAAAATGCAGGGAAGGAAAAACAGAGCTTGGAAACCCAATGACTTATGAAGCCACTGTGCTAGCCCCTAAAATGCCTATGTGTATATTTCTATTAGGGGAAACAAAACAAAACCTGTTTTAGCCACTGATTTTGGGTTTTCATAACAGGCAGCTATATATAATCCTAAGTAATACACTTGAACAAAACTCTACTGCCTACTCATTTGGAAGCTGGCCACCTAAAGGTAGTCAAAATTTTTCTTAAAAGAAACAACGATCATAATTGTACCACAATTGTTTACTCATTGTTTACCCTATTAGTCTATGACCTACTTGAAAAAAGTCAAAATATTTTTATCTCTACCACCTTGTATACTGCTTGGCAGGTACTACCATGGGTTCATAAATTTCTACTGAATTGAAGTTTCTTTCTGGAAATATGCTACCAACCTTAGCATACGTACTATGATTATTTATATGTTATTCAGTTAATTTAGAACAACAAATATTTCATTTTTGTACTATAAAAAAGAAAAAAGGTATTTTTTTTCAAAAGTTGTTTGAGGAAAAGAAAAAGCTATCCATTTGGGGGTGCTTCAAAATACCTGGCTGACATATTGTTTTCAGGAAGAAGTGGAATTTCCAGAACCTTTGTGCTGGCAATTATTATCTCCTGGCTTGCAGTAGCAACTGTCTTCCCAGTGATTCGATGCACCTGGTAAAATGCATGAGGTCGTAAATATCGATCATCTGCTGTTCCAATAAACATCTGTAGATTTATCGGCTTTTCACTATAGCCCAGCAGCTAATCAGGAAGAAAAAAACACAGAAAAAAACACCCAATTTATTATCCATGCATTTTACAAGAAGCTTACACCAGTAAATCTTTATATCTTTATCATATATATATGTATATAATTTTGGTATCATATATTATTGATATATGAAATATTTTTTTAAAAGACAACATTTTCAAAAGTAGTAAGTGGGTGTGATCTCCCTCCCAGGAGCAGGCCCACACCTTTCTTCCCTCTCAGGCCAGCCTCTCTTAAACTCTAAGGGTCCCCATGAGACTTGCAACCAGGGGAGCAATGAGGAGGTCCGAGGCTGACCCCCTGAACCTGTCTCCAAGGCCCTCTTTTCTTTGACTTTCCAGTGAGCCAAAGCACCTCCACCTAGCTCATTTCTTTCCTATAACATCTGTACTGAGCCAAAGCAGCCCCACCTAGGCTCTCTCCTGTTGCTTCTTCTATCCTAAGCCCTTCCTTGTTTCATTGTCCCCAGCTTTAATAAATGTACTTCTCAAAATAAAAAATAAATTAAATAAAAAAGTAGTAAGTGAACAACCTTCAAAATTTTGGTAACTTAAAGTAGGTTAAGAATTATAAAATTCTGGAATATATTACAAAGGTATCATAGTGTGTTTTTTAAAATTTTGTTTGTTAGTTTATTTTGTCCATTAGATTCCTCAGATGAGTAAAATCATATGGTGTTTGTCTTTCTCCGACGGCTTATTTCACGTAGCATAATGCTCTCCAGGTCCATTCATGCTGTCACAAAAGGTAAGATTTCCTTCTTTGTTTATAGCCGAGTAGTATTCCATTATGTAAATGTACCACAGCTTTTTTATCCACTCGTCTACTGATGGACACTTGGGCTATTTTCAAATCTTGGCTATCTTCCTATATAATAAAAGGCTAATATGCAAATTGACCAAAAGGCAGAATGACTGGTCGCTATGATGCGCACTGACCACAAGGGGGCAGACGCTCAACGCAGGAGCTGCCCCCTGGTGGTCAGTGTGCTCCCACAGGGGGAGCGCTGCTCAGCCAGAAGCCAGGCTCATGGCTGGTGAGCGCAGCTGCCATGGCGGGAGTCTCTCCCACCTCTGCGGCAGCACTACGGATGTCTAACGGGGAGTGGGCCTAAGCCATCAGTTGGACATCCCCCAAGGGCTCCTGGACTGCGAGAGGGCACAGGCTGGGCTGAGGGACCGCCCCCGGAGTGCACGAATTTCGTGCACTGGGTCTCTAGTATGTATGTGTGTGTGTGTGTGTGTGTGTGTGTGTGTGTGTGTGGAACAACCAAACAACCAGTGCTATGACGTGTGCTAACCACCAGGGGGGCGCGCGTGGAACATGGCGGGCGTCGGCCGTGGCGGGATGGTGGAGCAGGTGAGTGGGGGTGCCAGACCAAGGTGGGGCGCCAGTCGCTGTCATCGGGGCGAGCCTCTGATGGTTACTGAAAATTCTTTGCTCCTGTGCACTGCAGTCCCGCCCAGCATTTGCACCTGCTGCCGGCCCTGATCACACCTGCTGCCGGTGCCAGAGCCGCCACTTGCACCCGCAGCCAGTGCCCAGTACCGGCCCCGATCGTTTGGTGCCATCAGCGAGTGCAAGTGGTGGCTGACAGCCCCGACTGCCCCTCAGGAGCAGGGGGAGGTGGAGAAGCCCTGAGGGGCGATCAGGGCTGGCAACCGCCACCCGCACCCACTGCCGGTGCTGGCCCCAATTGCTCCATGCTGTCAGCAGGTGCAAGTGGGGCCAGTGCCATCAGCATGTGAGAGCAGCAGCAGTGGGAGTGGGGCTGCCAGCAGAGAAGGGAATGGGGACTGCGGTGAGAGGGGCTGGTTGGGGGCATGGAGGTTGAGCTGAGACCTGCCCCTGTGCCCACCACAGCCTCATCGCCCACAGTTCCTTTCAAGATGCACGAATTCGTGCACTGGGCCCCTAGTTGTAAATAATGCTGCAATGAACATAGGGATGAATATATTCTTTCGAATTAGTTTTATGGACTTTGGATATATTCCCAGAAGTGGAATCGATGGGTCATAAGGAAGTTCCATTTTCCAATTTTTGTTGTTGTTAATCCTCACCCGAGGATATTTTTTCCATTGATTTTCAGAGAGTGGAAGGAAGGGAGAGAGAGAGGAGAAACATTGATGGGAGAGACACACAGCAATTGGTTGCCTCCTGTATGTGTCCTGACCTGGGCCAGGATCGAACCTGCAACCTAGGTACATGCCTTTTTTTTTTTTTTAAATATATTTTTATTGATTTTTTACAGAGAGGAAGGGAGAGAGATAGAGAGTTAGAAACATCGATGAGAGAGAAACATCGATCAGCTGCCTCCTGCACATCTCCTACTGGGGATGTGCCCGCAACCCAGGTACATGCCCTTGACCGGAATCGAACCTGGGACCTTTCAGTTCGCAGGCCGACGCTCTATCCACTGAGCCAAACCGGTTTCGGCTAGGTACATGCCTTTGACCAGGAATTGAACCCGTGACCCTTCAGTGCATGGGGCAATGCTCTAGCCACTGAGCACACCAGACAGGGTGGCATGCTATTTATTTTGTCAGATCACCGTCTTAAGCTTTTGCTGGGCTTTATTGCAGCTTTAGTCTGATTCCTCTGCTTTGAGATGGCAGCTTCCTTGTACTTGGTAGAGGTCTTAGAAGCTTCGGAGAGATCTCTCACCACTCCTATTTTTGGCCCCAAGTGGTTCTAGGAGAAAGATTTTTCTCTGTAGCTGTTTAATCCATTAAACCAGAAAGGGAACAACATAAAATATGGCTTGCATAAAGTCTATTTTTCAGTAAGCATAATGGAGGAGGTGTCAGCTTTTCAAGACAGTACTTAGGTGGAGTATCTGGTGCCCAGCCCCAACCACTGTCAGTACAAGTTGTGGTCAAATCACAGTGTCAGTGATGTTTTCACTACAGCAATACTGCGTAGGTGGGTGGACAGTGTTCCAGGCCATGTAGCTTCCAAGCCTGAGATTTTATGAGCTCCCTAATAACCTTTAAAAAAACTTCTCTTCGCCAAAGAAAAAGAAAATTCTTTTCTGTTTTTGTACTATGGTTTAGAAAATATCCAAATATGTGATAAAAATATAGAGTGCCTAGTACAGTGTCTAGCATGTAGTTAGTGATAAACAATTAGCTATTGATCTGCATTCATGATTCTAAGTATGGAATCAATCAGAGTTTCAAGTGTGAATAACGAGTTGTTTTTTTTTATTATGTGGTCCTTCAGATGAATGCTTTACTCCTTCCCTGCTGGCCCATCCCTGGCTTTATAGTGGAGTTTGTAACTGAGCAACATCATAATTTATTGATGTATCCTCTGCTACCCAGGAAAGGACATGAAGACTTTTGCCTATTATCAGATAATATAATTTACCCAGGATGGTTTTCAGTCCTGTAACATTTATAGAGAAGCAATTAAAGCCTGGGCCATTGCAATAGCCTTATACGTGCTCTCCCTGTTTTTACTTTTGCTCCCCTACAGCCTATTCTCTGTCCAGGAGCCAGAACAAACTTATACTAATCGAAAATTTTCAAGCCCCTGCTCAGAGCTATCAGGTGGCTTCTTTCCACACTTAGAACTAAATTCAAATGCCCTATGATGATTTACAAGGCCTATGTGATCTAGGCCCTGGCTAACTTGTTCCTTTACCTTCTACTACTCTATTGCTTCCACACTCTGCTCTGGCCATTGTGGTCTTGCTACATGTACTCCCCAAGCTCATTCCTAACCTCAGGGCCTTCACACTTAATATTTTATTCCTTTGAAATATTCTTCCCTCTCATCTTCATATTACCTTACTCCTTCAGCTCTGTACTCAAAGGTCAGCTCCTCAGAGAAGACCACCCTCTCTAAAATACCACATCTCTATCCCCTTATCCTGTTTACTATTTTTTATAGTAACTGATGACTTAAAAAGTTTATTATACATTTGTTTATTATCTGTCTTCCTCAGTATCATGTAAGTTCCAAAATAGCAAAAACTTTTCTTGGTCACCACTCTACCACTTGCCTCTTTGTACTGAGGATCAATTATGGAAATATCCACAGTGAATGTTATTGCTTCAGCCAATATTATATAGGTGACACATACTAAAGAACAAAGTAGCATGTATTAAACTTTAAGAAGTTAGTGAACCTTGGCTGGTATAGTTCAGTGATTAGAGCATCAGCCCTCACACCTGTGACAAGGGTTCCATTCCGGTCAAGGGCACATACCTGGGTTGCATGTGGGAGTCAACCAATCGATGTGTCTCTCTCACATTGATGTGTGTGTTTCCCCCCCCACCCCCTAAAAATCAATGGGAAAAAATATCCTTGGTAAGGATTAACACACACAAAAAGTTAGTGAAGACCCTGAAAGGCAGACTTTTTTTTTTTTTTTTTAAGAATAGTTTATTGAAAAAAAAAAAAAAAAGAATAGTTTATTGAGCCCAACCGGTATTGCTCAGTGGTTGAGCACTGACCCATAAACCAAGAGGGCACCAGTTAAATTCCAGGTCAGGGCACATGTCAGGGGTTTCGGGCTCAATCCCCAGTAGGAAGCATATAGGAGGCAGCCGATCAATGAGTCTCTCTTATCATTGATGCGTCTATCTCTCCCTCTCCCTTCCTCTCTGAAATCAATAGCAATATATTTTTTAAAAAGATGCAGTCATAATATATATATATAAAAGGCTAATACGCAAAGTGTCCCCACGGGAGCTCAATCGCTCGCTATGATGTATGCTGACCACCAGGGGGTGGCACAGAACAAAGGAAGACCCCAGCCGCAGCTGGAAGGAAGGCCCCGGCTGGCAGCTGGAAGGCCCAGATCGGCCCTGATCACCGGCCAGGCCTAGGGACCCTACTCGTGCATGAATTTTGTGCACCAGGCCTCTAGTGCAGCGGTTCTCAACCTATGGGTCGCGACCCCTTTGGGGGTCGAATGACCCTTTCACAGGGGTCGCCTAAATACATCCTGCATATCAGATATTTACATTATGATTTATAACAGTAGCAAAATTACAGTATGAAGTAGCAACGAAAATAATTTTATGGTTGGGGGTCACCACAACATGAGGAACTGCATTAAAGGGTTGCGGCATTAGGAAGGTTGACCCCCTTCCTAATAAAGAAAAACATGTGTTCAACCTACTATATTTAACTGGAAGTTACAGTTTTCTATGTTTATATGGTCAAGAAATCTATCAATATTTTCTGTTGTAATTTCTTTATATATATTTTGGTGTAAGTTAATAAATATTAAAGTTTTAATTAAATGGAAAATATTCCAGAAAGAAACAATACAAAATAAAGTATAAATAAGTCAATAACTAAAGAAGAAATGGCAACAGTGAGGGGATATGTGTGCATATTCACACAAGTTAACTTAATTCATTTTTCTCTTTTGGTTTGTATGGAGGCAGATGTTTAAGTGACAAAGCAGAAGGAAATTTATCCACAATTCTATAGAGGTGAAAAAGTGAAGGTAGAAAGTAGTGATATACTGTTTTAACTAAATTATTCATTTAACCCTAAAACTCCTGTGGCGTATATGTCATTTTTTCCAATTTACAGATGAAGTAACTGAAGTTAAGAAAGATCAGGGAACTACCCCAAACTGATGGTTAACACATGATTATCCACTCCTTTCTACTATACCTGCTTTTTCTTGCTCTTTCTTATTTAATCCTAAATTGGACAAATTATTCTATGGAACCAACTGTTTAGTAGAAAAAGAAATACCAATAATTTTACCACTTGCCTCTAAGTACTGTGAAGGGGACAGTATCCATCCTGTCATCTCCAGAGCCTAGTATATAGTACCTACCACATTACAGGCATTCAGTCATTGTTGATTGAATGAATGAATTTTGGAATAAGAGTACAACTAGTTGGAGCAAAATAACTCCTGAGGTTAGCCAATAGAACTATTTAAATAAGAATTATAGCCACTAACGTAGGTGTTCAAAATGAAGTAGTTACATCTAAAATAACACAAATAAAAAATTTTATTGCTATCTATTAAGTTACCCAAATATCACATAACATACCAGTAAGTACTATATACCAAAGTATCCTAGTCATATTAGATGACTCACATTAATGCCTGCTTGGTAAATACATAAGCCACTTGTCCTTTATACTTCGATAGTAAAATAGGGGAAGGTAATCATGCAGGGGAAGGTAATCATGCATATAAAATTTCAAAGGGAATACATTTCATAACATATATTTTGGTCAACATCTGCTCCAAGTGTACATACTATTGCATAAGAAAAATGGGGCTTCTCCTTTGCATCTTGGGAATTTTAAAAGAACATGAAATAAGTTAGATTATCATCCCATCCCATTTTCAGAGGAGCATTATGTTACAGGCAGTAAACAAATTCTTGTTAATATTAATTCTTGTTAATATTAAATTCTTGTTAATATTACTCTTTAAAAACATTCATCTAGTATCAGTATACTTCTCTTCAGGCCACCCTCTGCTTCATAAAAGAAAGTAAGCCAAGTTGTTTGTTATGTTTCTGTATCGTTTCCATAGCAAAGGTCTGTGCCTGCTTAATTTAACTAAATCTGGAGGGTTAAAGCCCAAAGGACACTATAGGACAGACTAGAACAGCTTCAATAAGAGTAGTTCTATTATCAGTTCTACTAAATTACTTAGAGGGAAGGGATTCCAATATATTAGAATCATGACAACACATCATAGGGATACTAAAAATACAAAATTAAATTTCCATACTATAAATTGCTTCAAACTGAAAATGCACACATAACAATATCATATAAAATATCATCACTTGCATAGTTCATGGACACAGACAATAGTGCAGTGACGGCCTGGGGTGGGAAAGGAGCCAGGTGGAGGAAGGTAAAGGGGGGGAAATGGGGGACATCTGTAATACTCTCAACAACTAAGATAAATAAATAAAAATAGTTAATGAAACTACATAAACAGATATGGAGAAGGAATGGGGAAAATACACAAAAATAACTAGTAGTAGACTCTGGTGATTTTTTTTCATTTGATTTTCTAAATTGCTGTAATAAATAATATTTCTTTAAAAGTAATTCTTCCCTAGAGTTTCCCCAGGTGCAGAGTCGATCCAGGAGGAATATCTTTTAGCCCAGCAAAAATAAAACACACACAAAAAACCCTCAATGTGGAAGTGCTGCCATATCAACAAGGACATAAAACCTCAACAGAGGCTTTTTGGTTTTGAATTTTCTCTCTCCAGGCTCAGTAGTACCTAACTGAATAGACTCCATCATTAACAGATGTATGGTATTTGCATACCTTCACAACAGGGTGTCCGCCAGTAGATGCTTTTACTGCTCCTCGGCTACCTTCAGTTTCATAATGGGCTCGATGATGAGTTTTAGGTTGCACTTCTATTTTCAGTTCACATTGTCCAAAATGAGTAGGTAAAGGCCAGTCTAGTGGAGGTAATGAAGATGTGCTATAAATAAAACACAGAAAGACACATTTCACCATGCTATTATTGCCAAGCAGTGATTCAAATCACTTATTGTCAGCACCAACACTTCTTCCTGTGGTCTTAAAAACAAACTATTTCAAAGTAAAGCTTCACTTAATAAGTTACACCATCCTATATGGTGGGTGTTAAAGAAATAATGGATTTAATGATCATTTCTTAGCCTGAAAAATAAAACTGATTTTATCATCTTTAGTTTCCTGTATTTTTTTAAAAAAGGACAAATTCTAACATTTGTAAAACTGTAACTGTTTCTCAACTGTGTGTGCATAAGTACAAAAACAATCAAAATAATAATAATTTGATTTCTTAAAGAAAGATGCACACCTCTGTATATGTATCAGTATCTCTTCAAGGATCCAGAGGCCCCTGTGTCTCAGGATATATGTCCTCCTCCCTGGTGTCAGGCTATAAAAGTCAGTCTACTGTACATGTGGCTCCCCCCATTTCCTTCCTATTGCTCTTTACCCTGTCTCTCTAAAATATTGATTATAGTTAGCAATGTACTGCAGTTTGAGGTAAAATTTTAATTTTAGTACATACCTGGCTTTAAAAATATAAGGCCTATCACTGCAGCATCTCAAATGATCAGTAAGATAATTTCAACAGCTTAAAGGGCTACCGATTCATTTAGATATACTAACACTGAAAATACAGAATCAGAAAAGAAACAACTTATATAGCTGTAGGTCAAATATTAATGAACCCAAAGCTAGAATGATTTGTATTAAAGTAATATCTTCTCGCCTGGCTGGCGTGACCTATGAACCAGGAGGTCATGGTTCAATTCCCAGTCAGGGCACATGTCTGAGCTGCAGGCTCGATTCCCAGTTTGGGGTTGCAAGAGGCAGCCAATCAATGATTCTCTCTCATCATTGATGTTTCTATCTCTCTCCCCTTCTCCCATCCTCTCTTATATATTTTTAAAAGTAGTATCTTCTCAATGATTGGTATGGGACTTTTAAGGTCTCTTCTACCTTCTAAAATGCTATTAATCTCACTGTAAATTTCTAAATTATTTCATTGATTCTTGGCTGTCCTCAGTCTAGCTTTACGGGGTACTGTGTAACTCAACAGTATTAATTTTTATTACTCTCAGCTAGTTTCTGCAGTTGTTCTGCAGACTTAAACCCTTAATAAGATTAAGATTATTTTCAGAAGCAGTGATGAGCTCAAAGGTATCTTCAGAACTATAATTTTATATTATATTTTTCTAAAGATCTGGATACATAAATAAACATTCATACCAATGAAAAAATTTTCTGAAAAAAGTAAACAAACCCAACTCTATGTGGTGATTTAATACATGGTAAAGTTGTCTTTTCTAATCAATCATATACTAGAAAGATTCTATAAATGGTATTGTTATGACTGATAAGCCATTTGGAAAATAAAGTCATTACACTATTCTTCAGTCCTTAGCTGGACTCGAGTCTATATAAATATACACATATAAAATTTACAAATACAATATACAGTACAAACACTATAAATATTTACAATATAAAATATTACACATATATATTATGTTACACGCATATATTATACATATAAAAACTTTATTAGAAACATGTGAAAATGAGATTTTTATCTATCTTTAAATTACTTTAGAGTGGAGTAAGACTTTCAAATATAACACAAAACTCAAAAGCCATAAATTTGAACACATAAAATTTAAAAATTCCTCTACACAGTGAAAAAAATCAAACATATGAAGTTAAAAGATAAAAATTAGGGAAAAAAACAACCACTTGCCACAAATATGAAAAGGCAAATTTCATTTGTATATTGAACTCTTAAAAATATAAAAAGCTTATTCCCAATTAATTTTACTAGTAACTTAATTCATACTATAATCCATCTTTTACAAAAACCTTTTTTAGATAAGAAAATTCCTTCTAGCCCTGGCCTGGTAGCTCAGTTGTTTAGAGCGCTGTCCCAATATGGCCAAGGTTACAGATTTGATCCCTGTTCAGGGCACATACAAGAAACCACCAATAAATGCATAAGTAAGTGAAACAACAACCAATGTCTCTGTCTCTGTCTCTGTCTCTGTTTCTGTCTCTCCCTCTCTCCCCCCCTTCCTCTCTCTCTCTCTAAAAATCAATAAATTAAAAAAGAAAATTCCTCCTAGGGATTCTTAAATGTAATTTGTTATCTACAATTCATTATCTACACACTTTTTTAAAAAAACTTTTTAAAAATATATTTTATTGATTTTTCACAGAGAGGAAGGGAGAGGGATAGAGTTAGAAACATCAATGAGAGAGAAACATCGATTAGCTGCCTCCTGCACACTCCCTACTGGGTATGTGCCCGCAACCGAGGTATATGCCCTTGACCGGAATCAAACCTGGGACCCTTGCGTCCGCAAGCCGATGCTCTATCCCCTGAGCCAAACCGGTTAGGGCATATCTACACACTTTAATTATAACTTTAGCCTATCTAAAGATACTTTTAAGACTCAGAAGAAAATAAATGCAGACTTTGTTATTTGTCTGGAAGAAACAGAAAAACATAAAGGAGGAGAAAAAATGGTCAAACAATTCCATATAGATAATGTAGTTTACATGCCACCAATAATCCATAAGTATGAATGACAGGCAACCATTTCATCAACTCACCGAAATATAGGGGTGTGGCCAGGCTTGGGTTTGCTCCAGGTAAAGGGTGAAGGAACTGAAAGAAAGTGGTCACCAGATGAATCTTTCTTTAAAGCATACTGAGATCCAAGGCCATCATCTATTGAAGTCTCCCGGGATGGTGATAAATTCCCTTGGTCATCTGAACAGAGCTCTAAGTTTCCTGGTAGTACAGTAGCTTGATCTTCAGAAGTCTTCCTTGTTTTTAGAGGGATATCAGTCTCTACGTAGTATTGAAATGGTGGAAGAAGTGCTGGACCAAGGCCTGATCCACCCTGGACAGAAGCATTGAGCCACGTATCTTCTGTTACACTTCCCCTGGGGGAGTGACCAGGAGAAGGAACAGGTGAGTGATGGGGTGAAAGGGACCCAGCATAACAAACCTCAGCACTAGAGTGTCGCCGTTTCCCACAGGGGGAAGTAGGCCTTGATGAGGGTCCTGAGGCTGGCCTGGGGCTCAGCCAATTCTCATCAGTGATACTAGATCTAGGAGAGTGGCAAGGAGATTGCCTGGGTGACAGTGAGTGTCCAAGTCCATATTGCTGATGCCAGGATTCTTCTCCAGGGCAGCCCCCTGGAGAGCCACCAGGAGAAGTCAGAGGGGATCCAAGAGTAAATCGGGCAGCAGCTTCATTCAATTCTGAATCCACATCATCATAAATATGTGAAAGAGATTCACAAGAAGATGCATCTGAGAACCAGCTTCTAGAAGAGATGCTGCTGGCAGGACTAGGACTAAGGGAAGACTCTCGGTAAGATGGCTCAAGAGGAAGATAGAGATGATCTCTAGAAGGTCTTTCCAAATATTCCTTTTCTGGGTCATTTATGTGTAGGTCATCTTCATGAGCATCTACTTCTTGATGACAGTTAGGAGAGATGGATGTGATTTGAATACTTGGGCACTCAAATGGTTTGGGACCACCTAATGGGCTGTATTTAGATTCTGGAATCTCACAAGTTCCTTCATAGTTTTTGTGACCTTGGAGCTGAAACGATGATGACAAAATAGAAGGGTGAGACGGTAATCCATGATGTGGTAAGCAAAGTGGTGAGTTTAAAGTAGATGGAGGTGGATCTACATTAAAGATGTAAATGGATGCACAATCATCTGGTTCAAGATCTATGGAGGGGAAACAAAAAAAAAGATCAACAAAACAAGAAATTAGAAAATTTAGATGTATAAATTACTAGATGGAAAGTAAATAATAATAATCTTGAGAGAAAAAAGGGGGAATAGGGGCACATTAGCTCCATTAAGAGTGGTGTGTGGACCTAGCCGATGTAGCTCAGTTGGTGAGTGTCATCTCATGGCCCAAAAGGTCACTGGTTGGATTCCTGGTCAGGGCATATGCCTGGGTTTTGGCCTCAATCCCTTGTAGGGGTGTGCAGGAGGCAGCCAATAGATGTTTCACTTTCACATAGATGTTTCTCTTTCTCCCTTCCTTTCTCTCTAAAAATCAAGAGTGGTATGTTTAACCAAATGTATCTGGTTATTTCCATAGATATGTATATAATGTTTTTCTATTCCCATACTTTCTAAAATGAGAATCAGAAAACATTATCTGCAAACAATAAATGCTTTACAAAAGAAATAATCATATCTGTAATTCTAAAAAATATTCATAGAATTATAGAATGATATAATCATATAAATTCAGCCTCATCTGGAGTCTGTAGGCTAAAAGAGTAAAGAATAAAACTGAGTCTTTGAAAGGTTTTTAGTTGTAAGTATACACATTAAGTTTATTCATGAAAAGGACTATAGATGCATCTTAGGAGACCAAGACTCTAGTCTACCTATGCCATTAACTGTGAGCTCTTAATCAAATCACTTAGTCTTTCCAAGACCTTAGTTTCCTTGCAGTAAAATTCATAACTTTTCTTTTTGTTAAGGAAATTTTTATGATTAACAGTAACAGCTTTTTCTTCCACAGTCACACCATCAAGATTCACATCATTGGTCATAGCAGACCAGATTATGAAAGTCCTGTGATGCCACTGGGTCATTTACCTCAACTAGAAAATAATTCATTGGAGCCTTAACTTATGATTGATTGTTAAAGCAATCCTAATAAGGACTGAACTTTTTAAATGCATCCCTTGCTGGAGTATTTAACACTAAACAGCTCCTGGCAAATTAGCTACTGAGAGTGGTTGTAGCAATAAGGATATTTTGCAACATCACTTTTAGGAAAAAGTAATTATGATCTATTTTCACAGAGGCTGAAGTACTAAGCCCTAGTATAAGGTACTGGTTGAATACCTTCACTTTTTCCAAAGAGATCATCATTGGGAAACCAAAGATAAAATGTTCATAGATACAACAGAGAGAAGCACAACCTCTCCTCAAAAGTACTCAAGATCACATTGTTTCATTATATTAGTACCCCCATTTTTAGACTTCTGGTGTTGCTATGATTAGCCAGCATCCTACTATTTAACTATTTCCATAAGTCCTAGATTTTGGAATGTTGAAGGTGTTGTTAGTGAACATATTCAGTAAAGAGTTTTTACATGTTGTTAAAACAACAAAACCCCCTAGATTTAAACCCTGCCTATGCCAGTCCATAGCTGTGTGAAACTTAACCTGCTCAAATCTCAGATTTCTGAGGCTGTTTTTTTCTATTAAACTGACAGGAGGTAAGTAGAGTGATAACACATAGAACTATTTTTAAGACAAGCAACCTAACACAATGACTAACAGTAAGAACTCAATACATGACAATTACCCTGTCTTTCCTTTTTTAAAATTTAAGATGGGCATACTATATTTTATTTTTTTAACTCTAAAATATTAAATTGAATTTTTATATATATTTTTTTAATTGATTTTTTACAGAGAGGAAGGGAGAGGGATAGAGTGTTAGAAACATCAATGAGAAACATCGATCAGCTGCCTCCTGCACACCCCCTACTGGGGATGTGCCCCCAACCAAGGTACATGCACTCCTACTATGTAAAGACATTTGTTTTAAAAGATTTGTTTTAATTTGTAACATTGGAGGGACATGAGTATCATCAGTCTTATTTCAGTTTCTCCACCCAAAAGGTTATTTTTAAATTTAGTAGTAAAATAGCTCTATATGAACTGTGGTGTTTCTAGGCTTCAAAGAACCAGAAAACTCAATTCAAAGTAGCTGAAAAGGGGGGTGGGGGAGGTGGGAGAGGTTACTTATTATCCAATATAACAAAAGGTCCAAAGGTAGGACAGCTCCAGAATTAGTTATTTCATCAGTTGAACAAAGTCACCAAGAAATCAGTTTCTTTCTACATCCACATTATTCCCCTTTATGGGGTGCTAACTTTGTGCTATTCACTTCAACCATATATATGTGTATTTGTCCTAAACAAGAAGCAATGTGATCATTTACTTAACAGTAATTTTTTTAGCAGCCACTAATAGCTGTTATGTTCTAGGCCAGCGGTTCTCAACCTGTGGGTCGCGAACAATGAAAATACATCCTGCAGCCCTAACTGGTTTGGCTCAGTGGATAGAGCGTTGGCCTGCGGACTGAAAGGTCCCAGGTTCGATTCCGGTCAAGGACATGTACCTTGGTTGCGGGCACATCCCCAGTGGGAGGTGTCCAGGAAGCAGTTGATCGATGTTTCTCTCTCATCGATGCTTCTAACTCTCTATCCCTCTCCCTTCCTCTCCATAAAAAAAAATCAATAAAATATATATTTTAAAAAAAAGAAAATACAGCCTGCATATCAGATATTTACATTATGATTCATAACAGTAGCAAAATTACAGTTATGAAGTAGCAACAAAAATAATTTTATGGTTGGGGGTCACCACAACATGAGGAACTGTATTAAAGGGTCGTGGCATTAGGAAGGTTGAGAACCACTGTTCTAGACACTGAAAACAGGACTGTGTACAAGAGTACACAAAACAAAGTCCCCATCCTCAACTTACATCCTAGTAACATATGTCAGGTGGTGACATCTGATTTAAGGAAAAATAAAATAGGGTAAGGTGAATAAAGTAAGAGAATGAGAGAAAGTTATTTTAGATATGGAAGTCTGGAAAGGTTCTTTCTCCAATATTTGAGGAGATAGCCAAAGGATATTTGGAACTGAGCTATACAAAGTCTAGGGGAAGAACACTGCAGGTAGAGGAAATAGTGTGTGCCAAGGCCTAAAGATAGAGCATGGAGTAGTTCTGGAGTATATGAGAAAAAGCAAGAAAGCCAGTGAGGCCCAGCCGGTGTGGCTCAGTAGTTGAGCATTAACCCATGAACAAAGAGGTCACTGGTTCGATTCCCCATGAGGCATATGCCTGGGTTGCAGCCTCGATCCCCAGTAGGGGGGCATGCAGGAAGCAGTCAATCGATGTTTCTCTCTCATTGATGTTTCTATCTCTCCATCCCTCTCCCTTCCTCTCCCTAAAAATCAAGAAAAAAATATATTAAAAAAACAAAGATAAAAATGAAAGTGTGTGGGAATAGAATTGAGGGGTTAGAATGATAAGAGATGGGGATGAGGGCTGGGGAGGGGGCACTAGCTAGTCAAGTAAGGCCTCATAAATCAGTAGAATGAATGGTTTATATTAGAACCCACGTAGGGTTCTAAGCAAAGTAATGTCATGATCTGATATATAATCTGATATACATTTAAAAGACTATTGCAATAATCCACATACAAAATAATAGAGCATAGGACCTGGGTGGTGATGGCTTGTAAAAACAGAAAAGCAGTAAGAAGTGAGGTGTTTTTTATTATTATTAAGGTAGAGCTGACAACTCGCTAATGAATTGGATGTGAGCAAAGGAGAAGTCAGGTTTGGGGCCTGAACTATTATAAGAAAACTAGAGGCCCGATGCATGAAATTCGTGCAAGGGGCTTGACCCTTGCAGCTCCAGCTTCATCCAGAAGGTTGTCAGAAGGTCGTTAGGCTGTCCGGTCTAATTAGCATATTATACTTTTATTATTATAGATTATTATAGATGAGAGACCCCTGGCCTGTGTTTCTAAATGGTTAGAGTGTCAGCCCGCAGACTGAAGGATCTCGGGTTCAATTCTCAATCAAGAGCATGTACCTGGGCTGCAGGTTCAATTCCCAGCTCTAGTTGAGGTACATGTGGGAGGCAACCAATCGATATGTCTCTCTCACATCAATGTTTCTCTCTCTCTGACTCTCTCTTGCCCTTCCACTCTCTCTAAATAATGGAGAAAATGTCCTCTGGTGAGTATAACAAAAACAAACAAACAAAAAACCCAGTTAAGATGGTCAATTTTATGTTATGTATATTTTATCACAATTTTTAAAAAATGGTGTCACCTTAGTTCAAAGGAGGACAACACCCAACTCTGAATTCTTAGCAGTCACTGAATTCTTTGCCACCACACACTTGCAGTTAAAACATAAAAATCAAGTTTTATTTAAGAATGTTACTTGATAAAGTAGCAAAAATTATTAATTTATTAAACTTCAACCCTTTGAGTAAAAAAAGAAGGGGGAAAGGAAGTCGTTCTTGAAAGACCATAGTTTCATTAAAACATAATTATCGTATCAATGTCATTTCAGTGTTTGATTGATGCTGAAATCCATACCTTTCTGCCAAATAAACTTTAGATGAAGCAAACATATTCTGAATCAGAATGATGTCTTAAAGCAGTGATGGCGAACCTATGACATGCGTGTCAGAGGTGACACGTGAACTCATTTTTTTGGTTGATTTTTCTTTGTTAAATGGCATTTAAATATATAAAATAAATATCAAAAATATACATCTTTGTCTTACTATGGTTGCAAATATCAAAAAGTTTCTATATGTGACATGGCACCAGAGTTAAGTTAGGGTTTTTCAAAATGCTGACACACCGATCTCAAAAGGTTTGCCATCACTTTCGTAAGCCCAGATTCCCAACTCTAGACTTCTCAAATTCATGGTGCTTCAGAAATTTGACCATCTCAAGATTTATTTGTTCTGTGTTCCTTTAGCCACCAGGGGGCCCCAAGCAAGCATGCAAGTAATCTGGACAACAGAGGTTGCCTATGTATGATTTTACACAATAAAGCAGGGGGTGGCAAAATACAGCTCACAGGCCAAACCTCACTTATTACCTGTTATTCTTACACAATTAAGGATGGTTTCAAATAGTTGAAAAAAGATTAATACTGTTCCATGACACAAAATGATATGAAATTCAAATTCTGGTGTCCGCAAATAAAGTTTTATTGGAACATCGCCATGTTAATTTGTTTATGTATGGTCTCCGGTTACTTTCACACAAGTATAGAGTTGAGTAACTGTGGGAGATACTGCTTCCCACTACTACCTGGAATACAAACAAATTGTAGTGACACAGTTCTAACTTCACAGCACATTAAAAGGGCCAATAGCACATTAAAAGGGCCAAACAGAATTTATCCCAGGAATGAAAGGGTGGTTCAATATATAAAAATTACCACATTACTAGAAAGAAGGGGGAAAACACATGATCATATGAATTGACACAGAAAAAAATATCTGACAGAACTCAACACTCTTTCGTGATTTAACAAAACAAAACAAAAAAAACCTCAGTATGCTAGGAATAGAAAGGGACTTCCTTAAAATTATCAATGGCATTTATGAAAAACATCATACTTAATGGTGAAAAACTGAAAGCTTTCCACAGGAGTGGTAGGCAAACTGCGGCTCGCGAGCGACATGCGGCTCTTTGGCCCCTTGAGTGTGGCTCTTCCACAAAATACCGACTTCTGCACATGGGCCACAAAGTTTCAATCGCACTAGTGGTACATGCACGCCCACACGTGGTATTCTGTGAAAGAGCCACACTCAAGGGGCCAAAGAGCCACATGTGGCTCGCGAGCCGACCACTGCCCTAAGATAAAGAACAAGAAGATGGCAGCTTTCACCAATGCTATTCAACATTGTACTAGAAAGTCCTAGCAAGAACAATTAGGCAATAAGAAGAAATAAAAGACATCCAAATTGTTAAGGAAGAAAGAAGTAAAACTATTTCTATTTGCAGATACATGACTCTATATATAGAAAGTCTCATGTAATCCATAAAACACAACCAAAGATGAAAAATAAATTCAGGAAAGTTGCAGGGTAGAAGATAAAACATAAAATTCAATTGTGCTTTTACACATCAACAATGAACAATCCAAAAAGGAAATTAAGAAAACCATTCTATTTACAATAGCCTCCACAAGAATACAATATTTAGGAATAAATTTAACCAAGGAAGTAAAAAGCTTGTATACTAAAAACTACAAAATATTGCTGAAAGAAATTAAAGACCTAAATAAATGATAAGATTTCTTTTGTTCATGGATTGGAAGTCTTAATATTGTTAACACTCCAATATTCCACAAAGTAGAGTCAATGCAATCCCTATTAATTTCTATGGGTTTTTCTGCAGAAATGGAAAGACCAATCCACAAATTTATATGGAACTGAAAGGGGCCTGAAACAGCTAAAATAATATTGAAAACAACAACAACAAAGAAAGACAACTCACACTTCACAATTCAAAACTTACTACAAAGCTATAGTAATCAAAACAGTGTTGTGTTGGCATATAATGACTGATATATAGACTAATGGAACAGAATTGAGAATCCAGAAATAAACTCAAAACATCTATGGCCAACTATTTTTTACAAGGGTGCTAAGACAATTCAATGGGGAAAGAACAGTCCCTTCAACAAACAATGCTGGGACGACTGAATAACAAGATACAAAAGAATGAAGTTGAAACTGTCCATCTCATACCTTATATAAAAATTATCCCAAAATAGACCAATGAGCTATATATAAGAGCTAAAATCATGAAACTCTTAGAAGAAAATACTAGTATAGGTATGTACCTTCATGACCTCAGATTTGGCCATGGGTTTCTTAGATTTGATACAAGAAGTATGAGCAACAGAAGAAAAACTAGATAAAATGGACTTCATAAAAATTAAAAACGTTTGTGCATCAAAAGGTACTATCAAGAAAGTGAAGACAGACAACAATGTGGTGATTGTGGGGGATTGAGTGGGTGGAGGAGGGTATCTATCTATCTATCTATCTATGTATGTGTGTGTGTGTGAGAAGGGTATCTATCTATCTATCTATCTATCTATACACATCCTATATAATAAAGATGTAATATGCAAATGGTCATTATGCCGTGACACCTAACGACCAACCGTGTAATGACCAAATCACAGATCAGCAGAAGGGTGGGGCAGCAAGCTACAAGCAGGTGGCGGAGAGCTACAGGAGGGGGCAGGGCAGCAAGTTATGGGAGGGGGCAGAGGGAGATACAGGAGGGCGGGGCAGCAGGCGGAGAGCTACAGGAGGGGGCAGGGCAGCAAGCTATGAGGGGCGGGGGGGAGCTACAGGAGGGCGGGGCAGCAGGCAGAGAGCTACTGGAGGGCGGCAGCAAGCTACTGGTACACGGATTCGTGCGCAGGGCTACTAGTATATAATAAAGAGCTAATATGCTAATTAGACCAAACAGCAGAACGACCATCTGGGCATCCTTCTGGACGACCGTCCATACAACCTTCCAGACGAAGCCGGGGCTGAGAGGGTCAGCTGAGGCTGCGAGAGGCTGCGAAGGGCTATAAGGGCTGGCTGAGGCTGCGAGGGGCTGCGAGGGCTGAGCCTTTGAACAAATTTCGTGCATCGGGCCTCTAATATATATATAAAAGGCTAATATGCTAAGTGTCCAACCAGTTGCTATGACACACACTGACCACCAGGGGGCAGACGCTCAACACAGGAGCTGCCGTGATGTAAACTGCCTGTTTACAGAGAAACAGCATCACGGATCTGGCACCCACAAAGCAACACTCGGCTTCCCCCAAGTGGGACACAGGCCCTGCCACCACCCCGGAGTGACAGCCCACCAAATCGCAGACAATGCTGCCAAGACCCCCATGGCGCCAAATGCAGTCCACAGCCCAGCCCAGCCCGAAAACAGTCACTGTGGGCACCAGGTAATGACAACATGTAGCACACCCAGTTTTCTTTCCCTAGTGACGACTAGCCTCCTTGGAGTTTCTTTAGCCCAGGAACACAACTTGCTTTATAGGCCAGGTGGAAACATTTTATACTTTAACCAAATGTCTGTGATGCGTTTTCCCGTGCCTCATCTCATTTGATCCTCACAGAAATCCTGGAGTAGGTAGAAAGGAGACTTGGTGGAATCCTATTTTCTTTTCATTAGCCAGAAAATGGAGATTTAGAAAGCTTAGAAACCTGACCCAACTGAAAAGAAGAAAGAAATGGTGGAATGACTTCAGGTTTTCTCACTGTGCAGAATATAATCAAACACTGCTGCAGTTAAATATTTTACCCTTTGTTTTCCCTGCGTGATCTACAATAATAATCTGCTTCGTGTTGATATTTACTGCTGTGTTGCTGACAATTACCTGAAAGAGAAGTTGGGGTGCTTCACTGGGCTGGAAAAAGTTTAGCTACATCAGAAAGCAGGTCTAATTAGGCAAGTTTATTCTACATATATAAAAGACTAAGTTGACTCGCGCATGCGCAATACATAGAAAGCTCTTGCTGGCGCCAATCGCACACGTGTGTTTCGAACTATCATTGTTGATTGTGAATTTGGTTGACATTTCTATTATAGAGAAAGGGTGAATAGCGATATTAAAATATTTCTTCTAATTAATTTCCTTTCAATGTGCACAAATTCCTGCACCAGGCCACTAGTAGGTGGTATAAATGGTGATGGAGCAGACTTGACTTGGGGTGGTAAACACACAATACTATGTACAGATGATGTGTTGTAGAATTGTGCACCTGAAACCTGTATATTTTGTTAACCAGTGTCACCCCAACAAATTCAATGTAAAAAAAGGAAAGTGAAGACAACCCAAAAAATGGGAGAAAATATTTGCAAGTCACATATCTAATATATAATTACCATCTAATATATAAAGAACTCTTACAGTTCAACAACAAAAAGATAATCCAATTTAAAAAATGGGAAAAGGACTTAAATGGACATTTCTCCAAAGAAGATACATGAATTGGGAACAGCATATGAAGTGATGTTCAACGTCACTGGTTGGTCATTAAGGAAATGCAAATCAAACCACAAAGAGGTATCATTTCATACCCACTAGGACGGCTTTAATTTAAAACACACAGACACACACACACACACACACACACACAGAAAATAAGAGTTGGTGAGGATGTGGAGAAATAGCAACCCTTATACATTAGTGGTGACAAAGTAAAATGTACAGCAAAAATAGTTTGACAGTGCCTCAAAAAATTAAACATATAATTAGCATAGGACCCAGCAATTCCACCTCTACCAGTACATACACACCCAAGAGAATGCAGACATGTCTTCACAGAAAACTACTAAAATGTTTATAGCAACATTATCCATAATAGCCAAAAGGTAGAAACAACCCAAATGTTTATCAAGAGATGGGCGGGGAAGCAAATTATGCTGCATATATACAATATGGACAAATGCTGCAACCTGGTGAACCTGGAAAGCACCATGCTAAGGGAAAGAAGCCAGACAAAAAAGGTCACATATTGTATGATGCCTTTTGCCTTTTATATGATGTATCTAAATAGTCAAAAATCATAGAGACAGAAAGCAGACTAGAAGTCATCAGAGGACAGGGGGTAGAGTGGGAAGGAGTAGTGATAATTGATAACTTAATGGTGATGGGTGGGGTCTTCTAGGTTTTTTAAAAATATATATTTTTATTGATTTTAGAAAGGGAGGGGTCAGAGAGAGAGAGAGAGAGAGAAACATTAATTATGAGAGATAATCACTGTCTGCCTCCTCCTCCATGCCCCCAACTGGGGATTGAGCCTGCAACCCTGGCATGTGCCCTGACCCAGAATCAAAATAGTGATCTCTTGGTTCCTAGATCAACCACTGACCAACACTGACGGGCTTAATTGTATACTTTTAAGTGGTTAATTGTATGTTACGTAATTTTCACCTCAATAAATAACAAAAACAAATTGAAAGACCTTCCACCAGTGAACTGAAGACACACTTGCCATTCCCAACTGAAACTCCACTAAATGATAGTAAAAGGATTTTTTAAAGAGTGTAAACTCACAAAAACAAAAAGGACAGGAGGTGAAACCATGGCAACAACAATTTTAGAAGCTGGAATGCAGTACTCATGGTAACTGATTTAGCACCTGAAAAAGCTAAAACTTAAGCCAGCAATGAAAAGAAAACTGATTTCCAACAAAAACCACTCAACATTCAGGAAATGTGCTACCATCAAGTAAATACTTTTGGAAGTAGAGGTGAAGACAAACCTGAAAACAAGATTGGCACAAAGCTTGTTCGAGGGCTGCAGTTAGCAAGTGCCGCTTATGATTAAAGAACCATCATTAATATTTTGGTGCCTCATTTTAAAAAATAAGCAGATAGCCATACATCATCAAATATCTGAGAAAAGCTTCAATATTAAAGACAAGTGAAAAGTGGAGGAAAAAGTCTACGCAGTAAGAGGGAAACCTAAACCTATCCTCAATAACCTGAGAAAAAGAGATACTGTAACCTTGAAACAAGAACATGTGCTTATTTTTTTTAAAAGATAAATAAAATAAGCATGCTCTCCCTTCTGGCTCCTACCACCTACCCTCGTCCCCATCTTCTTCCTCCACAGGTGTGCATCTCCTAAACTCCAAGGGCAACCCCCACAAGACTTGCAACCTGGAGAGCAGAGCAGTGGCAGCTTGTCCCTGACTAACCCCCTGAACCTGTCCAAGGCCCCCATTTCTCTGACTTTCCATTAAGCCAAAGCAGCTCCGCTTAGGCTCATTTCTTTCCTATAACATTTCTAGAGAGCTGAAGCAGGCCCATCTAGGCTCTCTCTCCTGCTGCTTCTTCTGTCCTAAGCCCTTCCTTGTTTCACGGTCCCCAGCTTTAATAAATGTACTCTCAAAAATAAAAATAAAAAATAAGCCCTGGCCGTGTGGTGGCTCAATTGGTTGGAGTTTCATCTCATACACCAAAAGGTTTCAGGTTCCATTAGGAGGAAAAAGGAGGTGAAACCATGGCAACAACAAAAGTAAAAGAATTTTTTCAAAGGGTTAAGCAAAGAGACAAATAGGAAATGGAAGAGAATATTAAAATTTTCTAGGAGTCCCACAGTTGAAACTTCCAGTTCCAGAAGAAAACAGAAAATGAAGAGAAAGAAATAAAGCATCACTGAGGACCAGCACAATGAATGAAAACAGATCCATTCTAACATACATCATCATGAAATTTCACAACATAAAGGACAAAGAAAAGAATCTAAAAGACTGGCACTTTCTACAATGGAAAATCAAAAGAAAATGGTTAAAACTGAAAAACATAGCAGTAAGAGCATTTTATCTAGAAATCTGAAGGCAAATACCAAAAGAAACTGATAAAAGAAATGAAAGCAACTGCCACAAGGCAGGAGAAAAAGGAAAGTGAGGTAGAGGCAGAGTCAAGGAACTTTTCCACAATAAGCTTTACTGAACACTGATTTTTAAAGCAAAGCATGTATAACTTCAATAATACTTATAATAACTTAAAAAAGAAAGAGGACTTTGCAAGAAAAATGAGAGTTAACAAGCCATCAACTGGCAAAATTCAAGACGATTCACCAAACTTGGAAAGGAAAATTATTAGCACATTAGAAAGGAAATTAGAACAAAAATGATGAGTGATTTTAAAAGAAGGAAAATTAATGTTGAAAATGACATTATATTAACACAGCTAGAGTCAGGGGGAAAATTCACCAAGAAGCAAAAGAAATTGAACTAATTTATCCCCAAATTCATTAAGCAAAGGAAATCCACTTTATTCAAGAACATATTTTTTTTTTTTTAAATATATTTTATTGATTTTTTACAGAGAGGAAGGGAGAGAGATAGAGAGCTAGAAACATCGATGAGAGAGAAACATCGATCAGCTGCCTCCTGCACATCTCCCACTGGGGATGTGCTCGCAACCCAGGTACATGCCCCTGACCGGAATCGAACCCGGGACCCTTCAGTCCGCAGGTCGACGCTCCATCCACTGAGCCAAACCGGTTTCGGCTTCAAGAACATATTTTAAGCACAGTGTGACCCTGGCTGGCATGGCTCAGTTGGTTGAGCGTTGTCCCATTCATGGAAGAAAGGTTGTTGGTTCAGTTCCCAGTCAGGGCACATGCCCAGGTTGTAGGTTAGGTCCCTAATAGGGGTGCGTGCAGAAGGAAACCCACTGATGTTTCTCTCACATAGATGTTTCTGTCTTTCTTTCCCTCTCTCCCCCTTTTCTCCCTTCCTCTCTCTCTAAAATCAATAAAAACATATTTAAAAAAAACAAAAAACAAGAAGCCCAGGGTGCTAGAATAAATGTGGAATTTCACACAGGTACTCAATTCTACTATATCCTACCAAAGCAGAAAGGAAATACTTCCTGAGAAGGGTTTTAAAAAATAAATGATTCCACTATTTCTGGGTTCTATCATTGCTGAAAAATAGTAACAATGAACAGTTGATCAAAGGAATTCTCACAACAAAAAGAAAAAAGTGGGAGAATCATTTGACAACCATTTACAGTACATTGCACTACAATGCTTGATTGTAGGAACAAAGTCAACATTAATAAAACAGTATAGAAATAGTGCTGCAATCCAATCACAGCTTAACATCCGCGCGAATATATATATATATATATATATATGCCAGCCAGACAATGGCTGCTACTATGGAAGACAAAACTTAGAATGACCATGAGAAGCTGTGGGGGGAAATCCCTTAAAAGCAGAAAGAAAAGTGGTCTAATTATGATTCCAACACAAATACAGAAGGAAACCACACTAACAAAAATTAGATTGTGCATCACAGTATTTAGGAGGTAGTATAGAATAACCCAACAAGTGGAGGACAGGGAATCAAAGGAGAAAAATAGAATAGAGAACACTTACTTTGGAGTCAAATACATCACTTAGTTTCAAGTTAGTCTGTCTGAGTTTCAATTACCTTATCTGTAAATTGAGGATAATATCTACACTGCAGGGTTGTTGTGAGGATTCTAGATAATCTGTATCAACACTCAGCATCATATCCAGAATAGACATCATATAAATGTTAGATTTATTATATATAACATTAATAAAACAGAAACCTGGGTCTCAACAACATACATATTACTATTGACTATAATTTTTAAGTCAATAGAGTTCTATTACTTAAAAAACAGCATATTATCTATAATAATAAAAGCATAATATGCTAATTAGACCAGATGTCCTTCTGGACGACCTTCCGGAAGAAGCCACGGCCGGAGGGAAGCCCGGGTCCTGGGTGCCAGCAGCTGGGAGGGAAGGAAGGCCTACTCTTGCACGAATTTCGTGCATCAGGCCCCTAGTCAGATAATAAAAGCATAATATAAAAAATTTAAAAGTAGTCCTGTAATAAATCACATCAGTAAGTCCTTTACCAAGTGATATGAACACTAATCTTTATAATTTCAATGAGTATACATACAAGATCCACATTTTCTAGAAATTCATGTAATATAGTCCTTCCATTCCTCCCAAATACAACAATCTTTTATTTATTGATTTGTGAGAGAGGGAGAAGAGAGAGACGGAGACAGAGACAGAGACAGAGATAGACATTGACTTGTTGTTCCCCTTACTTATGCATTCACTAGTTGATTCTTATATGTGTCCGGACCCAAACCGGGAATCAAACCCTGGCATATTGGGAGGATGCTCTAACCAACTAAGCTAGGGTCAGCACTCTTTTAGATAGAATTTCTTCTCTTAATCCCTTACTACTCTGCACTTTTCCCCTGGGCTTCAGGCTACTGACAAGGATGACACCTCCCACCTGACTTCTGTCTGCTCTCAATCTCTTAACAGGAGGCTCCCTCCATCCCCATCTCTCTAACACAGGCTGGTTCCCTTGAGGATGCTGCTTCTCTGGCAGTTATTGTAAGTGACACACCATTTAGCAAGGGATCTTTGATCCTACTTGACAAACATAGCAGAGAGCCACTAATTCCTACATCACCCTCAAAAATATATGTATCTCTACAAATACCTAATTTATCCTTTTCCTTTCTTTCTCATGAAAGAAAAAAAAAAAATGACCTGTCTTCCATTTAAAGCTAATTTCTCCATCTAAATTCCATTCCCTAGTTCCATCAGTTATCTTCTCTCCCACAACTTCAACATTCCCCAATCTGTCACTTCCTTTAAAAAGCTGCTCTGAGATCTGAATTCCTCTTTAGGGTCTTCTCTTTCCTCCTTCCTCTAAAACACTGGTTCTCAATGGGGACAATTTTGCTCCTCAGGGATCATTTGACAATGTTTGGAAGTGTTATTGGTTGTTACCTCTGCAAGGGTACTTGTTGGAATATAGCAAGTAGGTGCCTGGGATGCTGCTAAACATCCTACAATATACAACTAAGACCCTCAAAACAAAGAATTATCAGTGTGAATTGTCAATACTACCAAAGAGACCTTGATCTAAAAACTAAATTTTTAGAAAGAGTAGTGTATTGTCACTATCTCCACTTACTTGCTTTTTTTTTTTTCTTTATCACTTTCAAAATTATCTAGCTTCAGGTCTCATCCAGCCTTTAATATAGTCTGCACACCTCTATCAATATCCCTGATGAAGTAGACAATAACCACTCCTTCTTAAACTACTCTACTTGAAAAGCAATAATAAAGATGAAAGCAGAAAATAAATAAAAACCTGTGACTCTTTACAGAAGATTTATTATTAACTGCCAAATTGCCGGGAGCCGGTCCATCCTTGCTGCTTGACACAGTCGCTGCAGAGAAGAAACGTCTGCACAGCATATGTTTCAAGGGACCTGGCATATACAGCATACTGTTCTTAATATGTTTGCTCCCCTTAGCGCTATGTGTTTTAACCAAGGTCAGGTCTCTGAGAAAGGTTGTTTCCCCAGGTAGGGATTTTTCCCTGAAGTTAGGGAGGAGATAAAACCCCTTAACTAAGTGCCAGGCGGGTAGTTAATCACTTTAACTACAAACAATCACGCTTAAGCTACATAATCTTTACTCCCTGGAATGGAGATAAGAATCACCCTAACCTTTGGAATAGAAATTGATAGGATTAAAATCAACTGGTATAAATACAGATGTAACAAGACAACAAAAAACAGAACCTAGAGACAGAACCTAGCGAGACAAGATGGCAAAAGATCCTGGACAGAACCTGGCTGCAGATCTTGGCTGGAGAACCTAGACAGAACATGGCGGGAGAACCTGGATAGAACCTGGCGACCGAACCTGGCTGGAGAACCAGAACTTCGCTGGAGGTCCTGGCTAGAGATCCTGGCTAGGCTGCTGATCAACTGAACGCTGTCTCCGTGTCATTCCTTCTTCGCCGACTCCGTCCACACCTTTGGGGATCCCTGGACCTGCTGGGGTTGGACCCCAACACCAAATATCAGGAACTAAGAGATATCTTTCAACAGGTGACTATATAAACTAACATCAGTACATCCATACAGTGGAATGCTTTATAGTGATAAAAAGAAACTAGCTAGTAATACATACAATGCCATGGTTGAATGTCTCATCTTTAAATGCATTATGCAAATTGAAAAAAAAAACTAGACACAAAGGGAAGAGGGAGTGGGTAACTACAAAGGTGGTCCATGGGAGATTTTTAAAATGATGGAACTGTTCTGTATGATATTGGGGTAAGGAATACATAACTCTATACATTTGCCAAAATCCATACAACTATACATCATAAAGAATGAACTTTAACATATGCAAATTTTAAAAAATCAACCAGAAGTTTGGGGGATTCCAAGATGAAATGCACACAATGTAAAAAGAATGTACTATATTACAAGCATATAACATATCTTCAAAAAGTATGCAGGATATATAAAAAACTCTTACAACTCAACAAAAAGACAAACAACCCAATTTTAAAATGGTACTGCTTTTAGAACTTGAATACACATTTCTCCAAAGACAATATACAAATAGCTGGTAAACACATGAAAAGATACCCAACATCATTAGTCATTAGGGAAAAGCAAATCAAAACCATAGTGAGAGACCAAAAATTAGAAATAATAATTATTAGCGAGGATGTGCAGAAATTGGAACTTTCATACATTGCTAATGGGAATGTAAAATGGTGTTGCTAGTGTGAAAAAGTCTGGCAGCTCCTCAAAGAATTAAACATGGAATTAACATATAATTCAACAATTCTACTCTTAGGTATATACCCAATAGAAATGAAAACATCTCCACACACAAAAATTTGTACGTGAATGTTTATAGCAACACTTATAATAGTAAGACCTGTATACTGAAAACTACAAAACATTGCTGAGAAATTAAATAATAGTAATATGTAATAAAATAATAAAGGAAATGGAGAGAGACATTTTATTCATGGATTGGAAGACTTAATACTGATAGCAGTTCTCCCAAAACTGTGCTATAGATTCAATACAATCCTAATCAAAATTCTGATAGGTATTTTTGTAGAAATTAGCAAGCTGATTCTAAAACTTACATAAAAAGTCAAAGGACTTAGAATAGCCAAAACAATTTGATAAAGAACACAATTGAAAAAGTGACACTATTTGATTTCAAGAGTTACTATAAAGGTACAGTAATCATGATATTGTAGTATCAGTAAAGGACACAGAGCTCAAAATAGAACAGAGTCCAAAAGTAAACTCACTCATGTATAGTCAACTAATTTTTAACAAAGTTGCAAAGACAATGCCGTGGAGAAAGGACAGCCGTTTCAAAGGAGATAGCCTTTTCAATAAACAGGGCTAGAAGAACTGGATATCCGTATGTTAAAAACAATGAACTTGGGGCCTGGCCCAGTAGCTCAGTTGGTTGGAGCATCCTCCCATATACCAAAAACATTGCAGGTTCAGGGCATGTACAGGAGGCAACTGATCCACGTTTCTCTCACATCGATGTCTCTCTCTCTCTCCCTTCCTCTCGCTCTGAAAATCAATAGAAACATATCCTCAGATGAGGATTAAAAAACACACAAAAACAATGAACTTGGGTCCATACCTTACATCATACACACACACAAAAACTCAAAATAGATCATAGACCTAAATGTACAACTGAAAACTCTAAAACCTCCAAAAGAAAACCTAAAAGAAAATATTTGAGAACTTAGTTTAAGCAGATTTCTTAGATATAACATCAAAAGTATAATCCATAAAAGAAAAAATTGATAAATCAAATTTCATTAAAACTAAAAACTTCTGTAAAACACACTGTTAATGAAAAGACAAGCCATAGAGTGGGAAAAACTCTTTGTAAGGTGTGTATCTGATAAAAGATGTGCCTAAAAATAGTAAAGAATTCTCAACACTTAAGAAAATCCAGTTTTAACAGAGGCAAATACTTCAATGGATACTTGACTAAAAATGATAGATATATGATAAAAACAATGCTTAATAGTATTAGTCATTAGGGAAATATAATTTAAAGCCATAATGAGATACCACTACTCTTCAGAATGACTGAAATAAGAAATAGTGATACCACTAAATGCTGCCTAAAATGCAAAGATACTGGGCAACGTATGCTGTGCTGGTGGGAATGTAAAAGCTTGGCAGCTTCTTACAATACTAAACTCCCATATTGGAGGTTGGGAGGCAACTACTTTTGGGAACTTACAACCAAAGAAATAAAAACATATTCACACAAAAACCTATACACAAATATTCATAGTAACTTTATTCATAATAGCCAATAATTGGCAATAACCAAGTGCCCTTCAATGGGTAAAGATTAAACAAATTGTTTTAACAAAAGTTAAACATAGAACAACATAGACTGATGAACAGAGACAGATCCAAAGACAGAGAAACAGCGATCAGACTATCAATCCCCAGAGGGAAAGCAGGGGAGGGTGGGGGTAAGAGGAAGAGATCAACCAAAGGACTTGTATGCGTGCATATAAGCCAAACCAATGCACATGGACAAAAGGGGGATGAGAGCATGAGTGGGGGGGAGGGGGGGAGAGGTTGGGGGTTAATGGGGGGTATGAGGACACACTTGTAATACCTTAACCAATAAAGAAATTAAAGATTTAAAAAAAGGTTAAACAAATACTACTCAGTAATTAAAACTTAATATATGCAACAACTTGTAAGAATTGCTAAGAAATTAGACTAAGTGATAAAATCCAACCTTAAAAGGTTAAATACTATATGACTCAATTTATATAACATTTTCTTGAAATATAATTAAGGAGATGGAGAACAGTTAGTGGTTTACAGGAATTAGAGACTGGGGAGGGGAGGAAGGAGGGAAGTGGGTGTGACCATAAAGAGGTTAGTGAGATGGAACTTTGTGGTAATGGAATAGTTCTGTATCTTGATGTGATGATGGTTACACGAATCAACATGTGTGATAAACTGCATAGAACTACACACACACACACACACACACACACACACACACAAATGAGTGCATGTAAAATTGATGACATCTGAATAAGTTTGGTGGATTGTACCAATTTTATTTTCCTGGTCCTAATATTATACTATAGTTATACAAGATGAAACTGGAGAAAACAGAGTGAAGGATACCCAGAACCTCCCTTTGTATATATATTTTTGTAACTTTCTGTGAAACTATAATCATTTCAAAATAAAAAGTTTTAATAGGCAAGACCTGAACAGACACTTCACCAAAAAAGATATACAGATAGCAAAAAAAACACATAGAAAGATGCTCAGCAGCATTAGTCGTTAGGGGAATATAAAATAAAACCACAAGGAAATACCACTACACACCGATTAGAATGCCTAAAATTAAAAGGACTAACCATACCAACTGGTGAGGATGTGGAAATGTTCATCCCACTGCTAGTAGAAATGTGAAATGATGCATCCACCTGAGCAAAGTTCGGCAGTTTCTCGAAAAGTTAAACTTATACCTATCATCCAAAGGCAAAGGAAATATGTCCGCACACAGACGAATGCATGAATATTCATAGCAGCTTTATTTGTAATAGGTCAAACCTGGAAACAATCTAAAAGTCCATCAAGAGGTGAACGGGTAAAATAGTTGTGTTATATGCATACAATGGAAATTACTCTCCAATAAAAATGAATAACCTACTGATATGCTCAGTAATGTGTATAAATCTCAAAATAACAATGCCAAGTGGAAGAAGCCAAACCAAAAAAGAAGCCAAACCAAAAAAGAGTATATACTTCATGACTCCATTTATGTGTTTTCTATAGTGACTTCAATGGTTGTCTAGGTAAGGGGGAAAGGTGAGTGTGAGGGAATGATTACAAGGAAACTTTGGGGGTGATAAATATGTCCACTATCCTGAATGCAGTGAAAATTTCATAGATATACATGTGTCGAAACTCATCAAACTGTACACTTTAAATAAGTACAGCTTATTATTGAAGGGGATCAAAATATAGCACATCAAAACATACCACTTCGGCATAAGGACTGAGCTGAAGGTAAATGAAAAAGAGCAGACATAGGAAGAACTCTTTGTCTCTCCCTTGCTGCCTAAAAAAGCAGCAGGGCATAAATTTCTCTTTGTAAAGGGGACATAAATTTCCATTTTTAAAGGTGTTCCCTCTCTAGTACCAGGAAAAGGAGAACTACTCTTATCTGCATAACAAATCTTACAACCCTTATTTATCATATATTTCGCAAGCATCTTGCCACAATTTACACTCTCCAGAAGCCAAAACTCCTCTTTTATTTTGTCTAGTTTCTTCTCCACACTTGATCCTTCTGGTAAAATGATATATAAGCCTCTCAGACTTCTCATAGTACGTGGCACATTTTACTAAATTGAATCATCTTCCCCCTCTCTCTACCTTCAAACTTGTTTCTCTATCTACCACAACTGACCCAAACTAGAAAAATAAAAATAATCCTAGCTTCCTTCCTTTCCTTACTCAATTGATATCAGGTCCTGTTGATTTCTTTCTCCTAAATCTGTCTCAGCTTTATTCCCACCTTGTCATCTCTACTACTCTGCCCTTACCATTTCTCAGGTACAACATTTGCCCCACCTCCATTCCTGCCTTACACAACCCATTATCCACAGTGTAACAGAGAGATCTAAGACAAATCTGACATTCCTGTCCAGCTCAGAATCCTTTGCAGCGGTTCTCAACCTGTGGGTCGCGACCCCTTTGGCGGTCAAACGACCCTTTCACAGGGGTCGCCTAAGACCATCCTGCATATCAGATATTTACATTACGATTCATAACAGTAGCAACATTACAGTTATGAAGTAGCAACGAAAATAATGTTATGGTTGGGTCACAACATGAGGAACTGTATTTAAAGGGCCAGAAGGTTGAGAACCACTGCTTTAGTGGCTCCTTGCTATCTTTAATCTAAAAGCCCAAAACTCCTCACTACAGCATAATAGGCTCTCCATCTCTAGCCACATCTAATTACTATAGCCTGATCTTCAACCTTTCCAAATTAAAGGACTATGCTCTCTAACTTGTGTGGTCATCAATGGGCCTGAAATGTACTTGCTATCTATCTACCCAGGAAACACAATATACTGGATTTAGCTCAATTGTAACTTCTTCTCTGACCTCTCAAAGTTAAGCTGTCACTTATGCTCTCAGAGGGCCTCCTCCGTACCTGTATTATTAACATGTCCACTCTAATAAAGTGACACAATAAGTTTTATTAAAAGATTGAATAGTTTAGGGTATTCACTCAGCTAATGGTCCCTTCCCTTTTAAGATCTTATACAATGTTCTTATCTAGTTTCTACTTTCTCTTCCCAGATCATATCCTTCTATTTTATCTTTCAGAGTAGCCTTAAAGACAGAGAGTAAAATAACACACTTTCAAAAAAATTTAAAAATACTTTATTATCTCTATTTTGAAAAATCAGGATTGGCTTAATTAGATGACTCTGTCTTTATGCTTCTGGATATTTGCTTGACTATCTGATTCCACTTGAACCACAAGGAACACAGAAATCTACTAGCCATACTTCATTCTCTGCACTTACATAAGCTCCCATGTCCACCCCCAAGAACTCTAACAACATAAGAGAAAAAGCCAATATCAGAAAAAGTAATTACATAGTAAAAGCCAAGGCCAGAAAAAGTAATTGCATAGTAAAAATCGTGTTTATATTTTAAAGTTCCTCAATTGCTAGCATACTATGAATAGTAAGTGCAGAAGATTATTTTGGTTGATTTCAACCCCCACTTCGGCATCTATTTTCTCCTTCCTCCCAACAGATTTTCTCCCATATATCTACTCCACTTCCATGCAGCCATGTGCTTCAGGAGAAGCCAACCACATCCTCCGGCCAAGGGATGGGCCTGGCTGGCTAAGAATAATTCCATCAGTCTTTACCAGAGACTAATTTAGGAAAAGGAAAGTAACCCAATTTTGGTCAATGAATGAGAGGTTAAGTTTGCTGTAGGTTTCTGGAAAAGTCCTTCCTCACTTTTAAAGAATAGAGCCATGTGAAGTCAGTGTATCTCTTTCCCTTCCCCAACCAAATGTAACTAATTGCAAATGTTTAAACTAGAAAATTTAAAGAATTACTATTCCTTTCAAATAGTGATCAGATGATAAAAGTCAACAAGAGTTTCAAAATAGGGATCAGTCAATATTTACCAGGTAACATAACAAAAAAGCCTTCTTGTCTTTGCTCTGAAAAAGAGTTCTGGAAAAGCTCAGAAACAACTAGGTATGTGTAATAAAGAAATAGGTACTAGACAAAGAGAAGCCCGACAGGCAGTGCTGATCTTAGGAGATAAAAATAAGTGGCAGATGGCAAATTGATCAAAATATCGAGGGAAAAATTGTGTGTCAGTGTTAGTAGCTACAGAAGGTAGAACAGTTTTACTTGGGTTCTAAATTCAACCAAAGAAATAAGTAGTACTCATATACCTTTTGGAACATGTGAAAGCAAATGTTTAAAAAAAAAAACCACAAAAACCTGCCCTAACTAGTAATTTAGCATTTTTAAAATTCTGAACTTTCCCCTCATTTAGGTTCAGGGCAGTTTTAATGACAAATCTAAAAATGTTTTAAAATTTAAATCTGAAGTGCAAAATAGACTTTGAAGGTCACAAATCAAACTGCAACCAGCACAACATGGGAGGGAGTTGCCAAAGAGAAAGGCCAAATCCTCAGCATTTAAACTACAAGGCCTCTTGACCTCTAGGTCCACAAGGAAGCAAAGAGAAAAGGCCCAGAAGAGCCAAATTTGGGCCTAGCACAGTTAGCTGTGCAGACACTCTATTGGCTTGGCTGTATCACTGCTACCATTAAAAAAATTTTTTTTTCTAATTTACTCATTTTAGAGAGAGAACAGGGAGAAGGGGGGAGAGACAGAAAAATATAAGTCCTGACCAGGGATGGAACAGGGAACCTTGGCTTATTGGGGCGATGCTCTAATGGCAGCCCCTTGAGTGTGGCTCTCCACAAAATACCACGTGCAGGCGCACACATACAGTGTGATTGAAACTTCGTGGCCACACTCAAGGGGCGAAAGAGCCACATGTGGCTCGCGAGCCGCAGTTTGCCAACCACTGCTCTAACCAACTGCGCTACCTGGCCAGGGCTCCTCGCTACTACCATTTTAAAATCTCTTGAGCAGGCAAGGAGTAAGAGGCTTCCCTCAAGTAGCCATTTTGAGTCAAAAGCAGAAAAATCTAATCACAGTAATACACGTGTGAATTGTAAATCCTGGCTCAGATTATGTTTGATTCCAGGTGTTTGCCCATGAGTATTGGCTTCACCAAAGGAAAAATTGAATATTTCTGTACTAAACTCTTTCTGGGAATAGTGGTGAAGCAAGTTGCATAGTAGTAAGAACCCAAGTCAAAAAACCAAGATTCAAATACCAATTCTTCTACTTTCCAGATGGTCAATTCTACCTCAGGTATAAAATGGAAATACCTACCTCTTCCAGTTATCTTGAGGCTTGGAGATAATGTATATAAATATACCATGCACATAATAGGTACTCAATAACACTGAATTAAATATTTACCTAACAGAACACAAACAAAAAAGAAACAGTTACAAAAATGATCAAAATTATAGGCTGTGTGGGAAAATAAACCTCTAAGATTTTCAAGCATAAATTAAGCAATTTACTGGAGAAGACCAAAAAACTAGGAGCCAGAGGTCCTGGGTTTCTGTTTTGCAACTAACTAGGTTAAATGACCTTGGGCAAGTCAACTTGAACCTTAATTTCCTCTCATAAAATGAAAGGACTGACTTAGCCTGAAACTTTTTTAGCAATGTTACACAACCACCAATAGTGATGAATCTAGAACCCAAATCTAGAGCTCAATACTACTTCAAAAGGATGTTTTTAAACTGCCTCACAAAAAAGGGAAGACTATGAAATAGCATGTGGATGACAGAGGCTGTTCAGACAAATGTGTGGAGGAAAAAGGACTAAAAAGAGATGAATAAAATTAAAGATGATGAACCTGATATTAATGCAGAGAGTGAGCGATATAAAACAGACGGAGCACAATGATGAAGACCAATGAGGAAGCAGGTTATAGATGCAAAGAAGCAGAAATGGAAGATAACTTTAGCTGTGACTTTCAAAACTGAATTTAGGGGAATATAATATGAAGAGAAAATTATAGAAACCCAAACAGGAGATGACCAAGACTTGACTTTGGCGTAGAGCAGAGACAAAAGGAAAGATACAACTCATTTTCAGGAAGTGGCAAAATTTAGCAACCAATTAACCCACTAAAAAACAATAACCTAATTCAATAGGAAATAATTTTTAAAAAATGTATTGAAGAACAGACATAGGAAATATGGCTTGAATAACAAGAACATCCCAATGAACAGTTTTAATATAATCAGAACTATGGAACCATCTCCTAGAGTTCTGTTTTTCAAACTGAAGGTAGTGATCTATTAGTTAGCCATGAACAATCCTCCTATATAATAAAAGGCTAATATGCAAATCCACCAAACGGTGGAACAACTGACGCGCGAGCACTGACCACCATTCAACTAGGAAGGCAGACACTCAACGCAGAAGCTGCCCCCTGGTGGTCAGTGCACTCCCACAGGGGGAGCACCGCGCAACCAGAAGCCAGGCTCACGCTGGCGAGCACAGCAGCGGTGGTGGGAATCTCTCCCTCCTCTGCAGCAGCGCTAAGGATGTCTGACAGCTTAGGCCCGCTCCCCGGGGAGCGGGCCTAAGCCATCAGTTGGACATCCCCTGAGGGCTCCCGGACTGCAAGAGGACACAGGCTGGGATAAGGGCTCCCCCCTGAGTACACAAATTTCATGCACTGGGCCTTTGGTTGTTGTTTTTTAAAAATATATTTTGTTGATTTTTTTACAGAGAGGAAGGGAGAGGAATAGAGAGTTAGAAACATCGATGAGAAACATCGATTAGCTGCCTCCTGCACCCCCCCTACTGGGGATGTGCCTGCAACCTAGGTACATGCCCTTGACCGGAATCAAACCCAGGACCCTTCAGTCCACAGGCCAATGCTCTATCCACTGAGCCAAACCAGTTAGGGCCGGGCCTCTAGTTTTTTAAAATAATGAAAAAGAAAATGTCAGGGTAATGCCATAGCATAAAGATAAACACTTTTGCCGAAACCGGTTTGGCTCAGTGGATAGAGCGTCGGTCTGCGGACTGAAGGGTCCCAGGTTCGATTCCGGTCAAGGGCATGTACCTGGGTTGTGGGCACATCCCCAGTAGGAGATGTGCAAGAGGCAGCTGATTAATGTTTCCCGCTCATCATGTTTCTAACTCTCTATCTCTCTCCCTTCCTCTCTGTAAAAAATCAATAAAATATATTTTAAAAAAATAAAAAAATAAAAAAAAATAAAGATAAACACTTTTATGTGAAACTTCTATTTTCTGTGTATAAATATGTATGGTTGTGCTAGGTTGAAATGTTAAATGTATTTCTTACTTGATATCTTGGTCAGAAAGGTTTCAAGCCCTGGCCTGGTAGCTCAATTGATTAAGCGTCATCCCGACAGGCCAAGGTTCAGGTCCCATCCCGGTCAGGGCACATACAAGAATCAACAAATGAATGCGTAAATAAGTGGAACAAACAAACTGATGTTCATTCTCTCTCTCTCTCTCTCTCTATCTATCTCTATCTCAAAATCAATAAAAAAATAAAATAAAAGGTTTCAAAACTTTGTACTAAGGAAGTTTTCAAACACAGAGAATATGAATCCCTATATATGTATCATCTAGCTTCAACAATTTCTGAGTGTCATTTTTTTCCTGAATGTTATTTTTAATTGAAGAACCTTTACTGAACCGAAGTGAAAACTATAAATGTTGATAAACAGAGGAAATATCAAGTTTCCTTAATTTCTTATGTTGGAATAAAAAAACGAAAAATAACATTTAGATAAAATTTTTTATATTTTCCTCAAAGATTTTTCTTAAATAAAGGACAAGGTTAAAACTTGTATTCCTTCAATATTTAATATTCAATCATAATATTCAATGACCTCACAAATGGCAAAATGGAAGATATAAATTTCCATTTTTGTGAGTTAATCTCTATAAATTATAAGATTAAAAATCTGTTCTTTTTAAAATATACTTCATTGATTTTCTACAGAAAGGAAGAGAGAGGGATAGAGAGTCAGAAACATCGATGAGAAAGAAACATCCATCAGCTGCCTCCTGCATGCCCCCCACAGGGGATGTGCCCGCAACCAAGGTACATGCCCTTGACCAGAATCGAACCTGGGACCCTTCAGTCCTCAGGCCAATGCTCTATCCACTGAGCCAAACTGGTCAGGGCTAAAAATCTGTTCTTATAATTAAGACCAAATTCTGTAGTTTCATTTCATAAATATAAAAGTTCAAGTGAATTGACAATACTCAATAAATATTAGACTGATGGATACAAGCAACATGATCAAACATTAATTTCTTTTTAATTTTCAAAAAATAAATATAATAATTTTAAACCGTTCAATTACGAAATAAGTAAATTTTTCTAACCCCATATAGTCACTTCTTAGAAAGCATTTTAAAAATTAAAAAATACCTACTTGAAAGTATATAAAATCAGTCTACTTCATATTTATATACACCACTAAAGTCACTTCACCATCCCACTGCTAATATTACCCAATCAAAAAGAGAAATGGATTTTGTAAATCAGACATACCACAACTAATTTTTATTTGTTTGTTAAACCACTTTTTAAAAATTACATATAATAGCAAATCTATTAACTTCACAATGCTATTTTTTAAAGTGAACATTTTTCCTACCCTAATCTGCACCTTGAAGAACTTGAAGACTCTTTTAAATTTATTATGAAAATTTTAAAACATACACAAAAGTACAGAGATTATAATGAGCTCCCATATACCATGATCTAGCATCAGCAAATTTTGAATATCATTTTTTTCCTGAATGTCATTTTTACTTAACAACCTTTTTTCTTTTAAAGTAATACTAAAAAATATTTACATTTAAGTATAACTCACAAATGTCCATTACGGTGTTCTGGCCAATGATTAACTTGATGGGGAAAAAATGCTTTTAGAAATATTTTAATATATAATACAAATCAACATTACTGAAAAAATTTATAATTTCAAAGCTCACATAATCCTACCTATTTTATAATTAAACAACGAAGATGAAGAAAATGTAACACAAAATTAAGAAATACAGAAATTCTTTTTGATATTAATCCTCACCCAACGATACTTTTCCCATTGATTTTTAGAGAAAGTAGAAGGGAGGGAGGGAGGAGGAGAGAGAGGAAGAGAGGGAGAAGAGAAAGAGAAACACTGATGTGAGAGAGACACATCAATTGGTTGCCTCCCCCACATGCCCTAACCAGGGCTTGGATCGGATTGAACCTGCAACCCAGGTATGTGCCCTTGACCACGAATCAAACCTGAGACCCTTCAGTCTGCGGGCCAACACTCTAACCACTGAGCATACCAGCCAGGGTTAGAAATTTATTTTAAGACAACCAAAACATATTTCATTTTTTTATGAAAACATATTTAAAACATTAAAACTCTTACCTGCTTTTGTAACATAAAACCTACTGAAACCGTACATTTTGTCAGAAAATGAAGCCTTCAAGTTACTTCTCTAGTGTACCTGGGGTTTTCAGGCTGTCAAAGACATGTAGTTCCCTTATACCAAGCATGTCAAACTCACGGCCCACAGGCCACATGCAACCCAGCCAATATAACAGTATGTAAAAAATGTTTTAATAAAAATTTCATAACATAATTTTTACAGCATCCTGGTACACATAATTATTAATAACGAACTATAACGTTCGCTAATGACTGATTACTATTATTGTGTTGCATTCATTTTCCTTACACACCTTACGTGCAGATGCACCATTTCTCTCCACTAATACTAGCAGCGAATATTTTAGCAGCCTATTGCCACGTCATTAGTCTTGGACTGACTTGTTTGGTGTGCGCAACAGGAAATATTTCACCTTCGGAGAACAAGAAAAATAGGTTTATTTGTATTATGCTTATTAATTTATGCAGTTATTCAGTGTCTGGTAAATTAATGTTCAAGAAGAAATATTACTTTTTATTAAAATGTTCTATTATTTTATGTTAAAGATTACTCATTTACTTCAGCCCTTTATATTCAGCATGTCTCTATCAAAATAAACCTATGTTTCTATGAAAATTGAAGCTTTTGTTGTTTTGCGGCCCACATAAACTTAAACCTTGTTTATTTGGCCCGTCTTAGCCTTTGAGTTTAACATGTTTGCTTTACACACAAGAATACCAATATGTTAATTAGAACTGTCCCAACAATTAAATTTCAGCTATCAATTCAAAGACAATTCACAGACCATTCTACAAATCTTACAGGTCCAATTGTTCTTCTAAAGTTTACCAAAGTGAGGCAAACAGGTGAGAGTCATGCAATGTATTTATATAAACACTAGAGGCCCAGTGCACAAAATTCATGCACGGGTAAGGTCCCTATGCCTGGCTGGGGATCAGGACCGATCTGCAGGGCGACCAGCGGGGAGATCGGCGAGGACTGGGGGGCGGGGGACCCCCCACGGCTCTGCCCCCCGCCACCGCTGGTCAGGGCCTGTGGGCTGGGGGCAGCTACTGCATTGAGTGTCTGCCCCCTGGTGGTCAGTGCACATCATAGCAATCGATCATTCTGCTGTGCAGTTGATTTGCATATTAGGCTTTTATTATATAGGGTTACCAAATAAGCAGAAATTTATGTATACACAGGCTATGTTTGAATTAAAATTATGGCTGTTAATAAAGTTTGCTCCTGCTTGTGACTCTCCTAAGCCTCCCTGAACAAACTCCTCTTAAATTCCACTGTTACTTGAACCTCATATGGCATGCCTGGGCAAATTTGATGACTTGGATTTTGTTTTAGAAGCCAGGCTTACTGCCAAGTCTGCTGTGTCTACTCCCCTGACCCACCAGGACAGCTTTAGACAACACCTCCCTTATTTATGTTACTGCTGTGAGCAAACTACCGCTTACTATCAAATGAGGCTCCACTTACTCGGGTTTCCTCTTTCTCTTAAGAGTAATGCAGTTGCCGAAACCGGTTTGGCTCAGTGGATAGAGCGTCGGCTTGTGGACTGAAGGGTCCCAGGTTCGATTCCGGTCAAGGGCATGTACCTGGGTTGCGGGCACATCCCTAGTGGATGTGCAGGAGGCAGCTGATCGATGTTTCTCTCTCATCGATGTTTCTAACTATCTCTCTCCCTTCCTCTCTGTAAAAAATCAATAAAATATATTAAAAAAAAAAAAAAAAGAGTAATGCAGTTGACTTCACTGTATTATGACTTCCTCAATACCGCCTCTTATTTAAAATAAAACATTATCCGCCCTAGCCAGTTTGGCTCAGTGGACAGAGCGTGGCCTGCAGACTGAAGGGTCCCAGGTTCGATTCCGGTCAAGGGCATGTACCTCGATTGCAAGTTCCAGGGCGAGTGCAGGAGGCAACCAATCGATGTTTCTCTCACATCAATATTTCTCTCTTTCTCTCTCTCTAAAAATTAATGGGAAAAAATACCCTCGGGTGAGGATTAAAAAAAAAAAAAAAGATGTTGAAAAACAAACAGATAAATAATAAGATAAATATGTGGGCCGTAAAACACCACCATATTGAATGACCAACTCCTCAATAGTAAGAAGGAAAATAAAGGACACATTCAACTCATTATATGCTCTTAAAAGATTTCCATTTTATATAGCAGTATTTCATTGCTTTCTCTCAAGAAAAACAAATTCCACATTTTCTTAACAAAAATGTCTTTCTGATCACACTTCATTGAAAAAATAAACATAATCCCTAACTGGTCTGGCTCAGTGGATAGAGCATCGTCCTGCGGACTGAAGGGTCCCGGGTTTGATTCCCGTTAAGGGTACATGCCCAGGTTGCAGGCTTAATCCCCAGGAGGGAGTATGCAGGAGGCAACCAATCAATGATTCTCTCTCATCACTGATGTTTGTTTCTTTCTCTCTCTCTCTCTCTCTCTCTCTCTCCCTTCCTCTCTGAAATCAATAAAAAAAATTTAAAAAATAAAAATTCTTTTAAATTCAATAGTGACAGTTTATCATTGACTCAATCACCTAATACATACTCTCTCTGCATTCAAGTCTAAAGAAAAAGCTGACCTATAGTATGAAAGTACGGCTCAGCAGTAACCAAATCCTCCTGCACAGTACCTAATGCACTGTACGAACATACCATTAACTTCTATAGGAAACCATACAAGCAACTTCCTTTTTTCATACTGATTTAAATATCCAATTATACTTAGTATGGTTTGCAAATCAACCATCTTTACACCATACTGAGTCAGTAATGAAGTTATGAAAACATAAGAAAGTAGAAAAACATAATTAAAAGTGAATGACCATCAGTTCTTATATTTACACTAAGATATGAGAAAGGAGGCAAAATTGAAAATAACAGAATTAAGAGATTAAAATAAAAATGTCTATGATACATATTCCAACTTATCTAAGTAAGATTTAAATGACTGGCTCTCCAATATGTTTTCATTTAGTATAGGGAAAAACATCTAGGAAAGAGGAGGAGGTTAAAAATAACCTATCACCAGTTTTTTGTATGTATGTTTTTTAAAGAAATGTTAACTACCACCACTTAATGAGCACCACTAGACCAAAGACTGTGCCAAGAGCTTTAAATAGTACATTACCCCATTTAACACAAGATAAAGCAAAACTGTTGAGTAAACAATATCAATAAAAACTGAAAAATGAGAAAATAAATTTATCTAAGACAGTAGATTATAAAGAACACATGAATTAGATTTCCAAGCACTAAATGAAGTAAAACACTGCAGATTAAAGATTAGACAATGATCTAGGAATAACTCAACTTTGCATATGAAGAAGATGGATGTTAAAGTGCTATATGACAAAAGTACACATATCAAAAATACATCCTGTATCTAAGATATTTCTCCCCCTTTAAAAAGTGGCAGTAGATAGATACTACACACAATACACTAGAAAGTCGCCCTGACTGGTTTGGCTCAGTGGATAGAGCGTCGGCCTGCGGACTGAAGGGTCGCAGGTTCGATTCCGGTCAAGGGCATGTACCTCGGTTGCGGGCACATCCCCAGTAGAGGGTGTGCAAGAGGCAGCTGATCGATGTTTCTCTCTCATCGATGTTTCTAACTCTCTATTCCTCTCCCTTCCTCTCTGTAAAAAATCAATAAAAAATAAATAAAAAAAAAATACACTAGAAAGTCAATATTTAATAATGAACAAACCCTGAGAAGAAAACTTTGAATTTGAAAAGTAAAGATTTATATAACATCAAATTAACTTAGAGATATACAATCAGTATACTAAAGAAGAGCATCAGAAGATACCCTTTATAATGGCAAATAATGTTGATAAACTACATCAAACACTTGCCAATTTTAAATTCTCTATTATTGAGGTATATCTTCATTGTGAAGCTAGGTGTCTAGTAAAAGAAAGTTTAAACAAAATAGCTTGATTCATTTTTACATATATATATTTCTTTATTGATTTCAGAGAGGAAGGGAGAGGGAGAGAGAGCTAGAAACATCAATGATGAGAATCATTGATTCACTGCCTCCTGCACGCCCCCTACTGGGGATGGAGCCTGCAACCCAGGCATGTGCCCTTGACTGGAATCGAACCTGGGACCCTTCAGTCCGCAGGCTGATGCTCTATCCACTGAGCCATACCCGCTAGGGCAGCTTGGTTCATTTTTAACTGTAAAAATCAAAGCTAGGCCCGCCAGGCATAGCTCAGTGGATGAGTGTCGAACCATGAACCAGGAGGTCATGGTTTGATTCTTGGTCAGGGCACATACTGGGCTTGTAGGCTCATTCCCCAGTGTGGGGCATGCAAGAGGCAGCCAATCAATGATTCTCTCTCATCATTGATGTTTCTCTCTCTCTCTCCCTCTCCCTTTCCCTTCCTCTCTGAATAAAAAATATCGCAAAAAACTTTTACAAAATATCAAAGCTAGCACTGACTTCATAGTATAAAACAAATAAAAAGCTAAAGACTCTAAGGTCGTAAATTTTCTTTAATGGAAAAAATCTCAAAACATCTCAGTAAGCAAAAATCTTTAAAAGTCGGTCACAAAAATATCTGACATTATCAAGTATCAAACCATCTAATTTGTTCTTTAACAAGTACATTCTTAGGATATTTCTTAGGACATTCATTAAATTCAGCCCTTATGACTTGTTTCAGTCTCCAACCTCTACCCCCCTCCCCAAATATTTTTCAAAAATCTCCTAAATGGAAATTAGATGTGATACAAGTAATCTCAAATCTTTAGAGATGGAAAACCTGCAGCCCAAAATTACCAAGATCTGCTGCCTTATGGATCTGACCAATAAAAACCAAAGAACTGAAACAAGTCTCATCAACATCCTCTACCACACAAAAAAGTGAGCACTGACTCAAAACTTAAGTATTTATTAATTAATTCAACAAATATTGTGTGTCTACTGTGTTCAAAGCACGATACTAGGCACTGGTAATACAAGTACCAACAAGATCTAGACAATACCTGTGCCCTCATGGAACTTCCATTCTAATGAGGAAGAGAATCCAAAAATAAGTAAAAACACTGATATAACCCAATAGTGATCTGAATTCTACCAAGCAATTTTATTCTCATGGCCCATTTTACTGCATATTATGATCTTAAAACCATGTCAGTCAATCCGCTTAGTTTCTTCAAACTACACTCGTAATTATGCTTATTAAAATGAAAATTAATTTTGTGACTCAATAATTTTGAAACCTTAGCTCTGAATATATAATATACAATATACCCTTCTCAAGAGAATTTAAAAATTAGCTGCCAGGTATTCATAGCAGCACTATTCAACATCAATGGGTGAATGTATAAACAAATTGGGGGATATATACAATAGAATGTTATTCAGCCATAGAAAGGAATGCAATACAACATGGTTGAACCACAAAAACATTATAAGTGAAAGAAGCCAGACACAAAAAGTCACATATGTATGATTCCATTTATATGAAATATCCAGAAGAGGTCAATCCACACAGACAGATCCCTCCCAGATTAGGGACTGGGTTACCAGGAACTGGGAGAGGGTCAGGGAGAATGAGGAACAACTATTTAATGGGTTCAGGGTTTCCTTTTTGGGGTGATGAAAATATTTTGGAACTAGCCTGGCGGGTGTGACTCAGTGGTTGAGCATCACCAGGAGATCATGGTTCAATCCCTGGTCAAGGCACATGCCTAGGTTGCCAGCTGGATCCCCAGTAGGGGTGTGCAGGAGGCAGCCACTGATGATTCTCTCTCATCATTGATGTTTCTATCTCTATCTCCCTCTCCCTTCCTCTCTCTGAAATATATATATATATATATATATATATATATATATATATATACACACACACACACACACACACATATATATATATGAACTAGAGGTAGTAATTGCACAACATTGTGAATGTATTGCCACTGAATCATTAACTTTAAAATGGTTTATGTCATGTGCATTTTGCCTTAATTAAAAAAACTTTTAAAAAGTAGCTACTAGATTATTTTAAATTGAACTTTTTTTGTCACAAATAAAATTGCTCAAATTTAACTTTAGAAATTTTAGTTATAAATCAAGTTTCAAACCTTAACTCCTTCTAAGACCCATATTAATATCAAAATGATCATGTGGGCTTTTTGGGCAAAAATAAAGAAATAAAAATCATTTTTTGGTCCTGGCCTGTGTGGCTGTTTTTTTTGGGCATCGTCCCATGCACCAAAAGGCTGTCAGTCCAATTCCTGGTCAGGGCACATGCCCAGGTTTCAGGCTCGATCTCCAGTAGAGCACCTGCAGGAGACGAGGTACCCCATCAATGTTTCAATCTCACACTGATGTGCTTCTCTCTCTCTCTCTCCCTCCCTCTCTCTCTCTCTCTACAATTCAGTTTTTAAAAATCTTTTTAAAATCATTTCTTTTTTTAAAAAAATATATTTTATTGATTTTTTTACAGAGAGGAAGGGAGAGGAATAGAGAGTTAGAAACATCAATCAGCTGCCTCCTGCACACTCCCCACTGGGTGTGCCCGCAACCAAGGTACATGCCCTTGACTGGAATCGAACCTGGGACCCTTGAGTCCGCAGGCTGACGCTCTATCCACTGAGCCAAACCAGTCAGGGCTAAAATCATTTCTTAAAAAGCTGTTTTGCCTGGCCGGCATGGCTCAGTAGTTGAGCATCACCTATGAACGAGGAAGTCATGGTTCAACTCCCTGTCAGGCACATGCCCAGGTTGTGGACTCAATCCCCAGTGTGGGGTGTGCAGGAGGCAGGCAATCAATGATTCTCTCTCATCAATGATGTTTCTCTCTCTCTCCCTCTCTCTTCCTCTCTGAAATCAATAAAAAATATATTTTCTAAAAAAGCTGTTTTGATGGGTTTTGAATGTTATGCAGTATTTTGGATGTACATAAAATTCCTATTTACATGATGATACTCCTTTGTTTCATTAATATTTATTTATTTATTTATTTGGGGGGTGGTGCTGAGTAGAGAAGACCTTAGAAATAGACCCTGAGCTGATCAATCCTGGTAACTGCAAATAAACTCAGCTTTGTGACTTGTCTATATCCCAATACCCCAGCTGACTCTGGGCTGCCTGCCTTTGTTTGCTGTTTAACCTAGACCCCAACCTGGTTAACATCTTTACTGATCATATATTTGGTATATAAATATTTGGCAAATGATGTGCTCTAATGAAGTTTGTGCCCATTAAGTTTGCTGACATCACCAACTGTTTACCTTCTTTTCAATGACAATACTCAAGGTAGTTTTTATTTTGTCAAATCTCAATAATCTAGGTACAACTCAATGCCGCCATCTCCAGAAATACAACTCTCTCCTTTTCTACCTCTATGATACCAGAACCACCATTCAGTCTGCCTGTGGCTCAGCAGCAGAGTTATTTGGGTCTGTGCCCCCTCAGCCCCATTTCCCACGCTCCTGGAGGGGCGTCAGTCCTTTCTGCGCCTATCACAACACTACAGAGTATCTAACAGCACCTTCCACAGAATCGGTGCTCAAGTGATGTCAGTGGGATTGAAATGAACTATTGTAAATTATTTATTATGTTGAAAAGACATCTAACGTGTAGAGACTAAAAGGATTAAAAAAAAAAAATACAGCCCAGAGAATCCTTATGACTCACATTCAAATATGTTTTTTCAATGCAACTCTACAGAACATTATTGAGCATCAATATGAACGTGAGGTAAGTCACCTAATACCCGTAAAGAATAAATAGGGATTAGTCTTAATCCACCTCCCCCTTTAAAGTTCGCCTTACGTATGTAATAGGGAAAGTGAACTTAATGAACCACCGTATTTAAAACCAGGTCACCGGAGAGCTCTAGGTCCCCAGCCATCCTGTTTCTATTTCCTGACGGGTCTGACCTCCATGTATTACTGTGCCCAGCCTTCCCAGCTCACCATCTCCTTTAAACCATCTTCTGAGGTGAACTTTTCCTTAAAATAAAACTGACTTCCAGAACTTTCAACAATTATGAACAAAGCACCCCACTTTCTCCTCATCTTCCGAAACACTTTGCTTAAGAAAAAAAAAACAAAAACACCACACCTAGTTTTCACAAAGTCCCGTTACAAGTTACACCTCGAAGTAAAAGTGGACCATAAACTTGCACAAGTGGAACTTAACACGAGAGCATTCCTCTCCCGGCAAAAGCAGACTTCACGACGTGTGCACGCATTTCAGAGAGCTCCTAACGCTCCAAGAGTGCGCATCTTTCAAATAAAGATGTGTACAGACTCGGAAGAGATGAAAAACCAAGTGCGCTTACACTTCACAGGGGCCACATTCTCTCCGCACCACGCGACGCCAGAAGCCCCTGGGGCAGGGCCCCCGACCCTCGGCCTCCGAACCCCCCAGGAGTCCGACTGGCCCCCGGCGTCCCGCAGTTGAGTTCTCCGCTCGCTCGTTCGCTACGAGCCAAGCCCGCGCCACTTCCACGTCGCTGCGACCCGCACGCCTCCTCGGCGATTTAAATCCGCTCTTCACTCACCACACGCACGCAGACACGGTGTCACCAGACACCGGACGAGCAAAGGACCAGGGAGAGGGTGAGCTCGTGCGAGCAAGAAGAGGAACGGACGCTCCTCCGTCCCGCCCGGCCCGGCACCCACCTGCAGGCCGCGAGCCCGGAGGCGGCGGCGCCGGCGCCCCTTCCTCGCCAAAGACGAGTTTGAAGTCGAGCTCGTCGTGGGCGCCACAGTTTGCAGTAGTCATCGGCGTGGCCCAGGGTGCTGTGGCTCCTCAGGCGGCGGCAGCGACGGGGGCAGCTACAGCGGCGACAGCTCCTCAGCGCCGCTTCATGCCGGGTCGCGCCAGCCAGAAGGTAGCGGCTCCGCGACAAACTTTCCGGGCGGGGACCGCGACGCCGAGCGTTCCGTTCCGAACTTTAGAGCTGGCTGCGAGCCGAACTGCACCAGGAGCTGCCGCCACTGCCAGCCTAAGCCGCCACAGTCGCCGTAGCCGACATTCCCCGCCCTGCAACAGCCGCCACCGCCGCCGCCGGCGCGCTCCCGCGCCGAGCCGCGCGCCCGACCCCGCCCCCTACCGCGCACTCGTCTGACCGGGCCGCCTATAGGCCACTGGGGCCTCGGGCTAACCCGACGGCCCCGCCCTTTCACCCGCCTACTGCGTGACCTCGTCTCCCGGAGAAGGAAGTCACGTGATTACGGAGCGCTGAATAGCCCCGCTACTTCTTGGGAATTGTAGTTTGGCCTCTATTCCCGTCCCAACTTCTGAGCCAGGCCCGCGCACCGGCTGTGAAGTCAACAGCCCTCTCTAATTGAGGAGCCCACCGGCCAATCGGAGGCAATCCCTTTCCTTATTGGGCGGAGCTCACGTCGAGGAAGGGGCCCCGGAGCCCTGAGGTTACGGGTTCGGCGACGAGCTGCTGCAGTATTGCTCTGCTTGACTGGGTTTGGGAAAGGTATCAGGGCCCCAGAGGGTTACGTGGACACCACTCAAACCTTCAATCTTCTCAACCCACCCCACGCCTCCTGGCGAGGGCTCCAGAAGGCGGGGACCAGACCGAGCCTGGGCGGGGCGAAGCCGGAGACCTGGGCTGCGCCCCCAGTCCTGAGTCGGAGCTTCGCGTCGCTGTAGGCCCACCCCTACTGGGTGGGTCCCGCGCTTCCTAGGCTGCGCCTTTGTCTGCCCCCATGAGCCGGCCTGGCAGCTGCTCCCTCGAGCACAATCGGCGGTGCGTTCGAGGCCTCGGCGCGGCCTGATGGGCAAAGTCTGTCCCCTGCTGGAAGTTGGGGAGCCCTTCGTGAACTGGCGACACTCGTGGACTAGTGACCTCTGCGTCCCAGTGCACATGAAAGCGGGAGGGATCGTGCTGCTAGTGGGGAAGTGACACTGTGTTAAAGAACCGTTTGCTCTTTGGCTCCTCCCCAGCAAGCTAGTCTTCCTTCCCCTGAGACAATCCAAGACGCCTCCTCCTGGGGCCTGGGATGGAGGCAGTGCCCGGGGACGCTGAGCCTGGCTTGTTTACTTACAGCTGCTCCGAGGCCCAGGATGGACGCGGAGCTGGGAGAGCGGAGGTGGCCAACTCCACTAGCTCCAGGTCCACCGCCCGTAGCATCCGTACAAGCGCGTGTTGCAGAGGGACCCAGGGGGGGACGCAGAGATGAATTAGTGTCCTTTCAGGGGTGAGGGAGAGGCCAGCAAATCTATAATCACTGTAGAGATCAGAACTGTGCCAAGAGCTCAGAGGTTCATAATCCCGTTGGCTACCAATTCTCCACCAGGGCTTAGAATGAACTGGAGAGAGGGACAAGAGGTGAGGAAGATAGTTCCAGGCAGGGACTAATTTCCAGTCTTGGAGACCAAAAGTAACTGCAGTGAGTCCTGACCAGAGTGCTCAGAGGTTAGAGCATCAGCCCGAAGGGTTTTGGGTTCGACTCCCAGTCCATGGCAAGTACTTGGGTTGCAGGTTCAATCCTGGCCCAGGTTGGGGCATGCAGGAGGCAACCAATTGATGTCTCTGTCTCACCATCCCCCCACCACGACCACCACCACCACCACCTCCCTCCCACTCTCTTTAGAAATCAATGGGAAAAATATCCTTGGGTGAGGATTAACCAAAAAAAATATATAAGAAAAAAAATGTAACTGCAGTGAGAAGACTTGAGTGTTGCAGGTCACTGCAGGACATCTGAACTTCATGCTGAGGGCAGTAGGGAGCCACAGAAGGGTTTGGAGCAGGGTACTTCCATGTTCAGGATTCTGAATGAATCACTGGATTAAACTGAAAGTGGGGGAGTTTGGAGGCAGGAGAGAATAACAGTCGTCAAGGAGAGGGAGCAAATGGCATTAAGTGGGTGTAACATCCTCCCGATAAGCTGTCCTGATTTCAAAGGATCTCCAACCCTGAGGAACTGAGTGTAAAACTTAGAGGCCAAAAGCCACACTAACTTTTCAAAGCCTTCTGCCCCAGGCAGATAGATAGGTGGCTGGCCTGCCAATTAGTACCACCTGTAATACGACCCTGGTATAGTAAAAAGCCCCAGGAGGTTGTCTAACTTACCTCCCTCTCCCCATAAAAAAAAAAAAATGCAATTTCAGGATGTGTCCCCTGCCCCCTCACACATACCTCCCAGGTTATCATCTGGATGGTGAAAATAGACCTTTATCTAGCCTCTCTGTCCTCCAGACATGATTTTACCTGAAACAATGACTCAGCCAGCCAGGCCAGGGGAAAGGCAAGAGGGAGACTGAGCCTGTCAGCCCCACCGGCAGGAAAGGACCACAGAAGCTGTAGATGGCTTGAAAAATTCACCGATCCATCAAATGCTGGGTGATGCAGCTGTGTTCTCAGCCACTGCACCTGGAGACAAACTTAGGAATCAGGTCTTGGGGAAGATTTCTGGTCTGGAGGAAACTAAGAACCCTGCCATGCAGTGATGAGAGCTGGGCAGTAGGCAGAAACTTCAGGAAGAATGTCACTTTTGTAAGAAAGGCAGCAATGGCTGGAAGCTCTGCAGGCTGTGACAGAGCCCCGCTACCACATACACACACCAATACACGAACTCTCGCCACCCCTTTTCCTCAGTTAGGGCCAGGACCTCCCGGATGAGCTCTTCCTCGGGCCAGCTCCAAAACTCTCTGAGATGGCAGGAGGCCATCTGACTCACCTCCAGCCTCCTGAGAGCCCTGTGAAAGCAGGAAGCTAAGGGACCGGTGCAGTAGACAGAACCCTAGTCTGGGCTAGTTGTGGGTCCCTTCATGCCTTCTCTCCCTCCTCTGTGAAGGCCAGCCAGGCCTGAGATTTAGGTAAGGCCATCTATTTCATCAGTTGCTACAGGCCTGGCTCTGAGTCCCCTTTGCTGAAGGCTCTCCTGTGGCCTCTGAGCCATGAGATGATACAGCTTAGTCCAGTCTAGACCCCTATGTTCCACATTAGAGGGAACAGAAGCCTTGGAGGAAAGTCAGAGTTTGGAAAACTTTCTCCATTCCACACATCCCCTCCCCCCAAACTCTTGTTCGATACTTTTTTTTAAAATATATTTTTTCTTGATTTCAGAGAGGGAGAGGGAGAGATAGAAACATCAATGATGAGAATCATCGATCAGCTGTCTCCTGCACACCCGCTACTCGGGATTGAGCCTGCAACCCAGACATGTGACCTTGACCAGACTCGAACTTGGGACCCTTTAGTCCACAGGCTGATGCTCTATCCACTGAGCCAAACCAGCTGGGGCTGATCCGTCTTCTGTGCCTGTTCGCCACCCCATGACAAGGCTGGCCATCCGAGACACGAGGACTGCCCTTGAGCAGCTCTAGTCTACAACTAAAGAAAGTTAGTTGCTGAAGTCAGCACAGGGTGCTGAGAAGACAGGGTCAGCACTTTGTCCTCAAATGCTAGGCTAAGGAGTTTGGACTTGATCCAGAGGGCAGTGAAGAGCCATGGAAGACTTCTGAGCAAGAGGGACACCTGGAAGGAACTACGTGCAGGACTGCAGGGGTAAGAGGTTCCCCAATCATCTGCACAAAGTCCAGTCTTCTTGCTGTGGTCTTTGGAAGACCTGCCACCCTCTCTAGCCTTACTCATCCCTCCCTCTCATGTTCTTAGCAAAATCATCTGTCCCAAAATGTGATGAGCGAGGAGGAAGTCCTCAATCAAGACGGCTGGAATGGATGGGTAAGTATTGTGGCCACTAGCCCAGAGAGGGGTTTGGGTGTCTAAGCGGCCTTAGTTTAAGGCGGGCATGGTGAGAACAGTGGCTGGAGCTTTCAGACCTGACTGGGCCCTCCACTCAGTCCCAGATCTTAGGCACGTCACTCTGAGACCAGGTGGGCCTCACTGAGGTATGCTAAAGTGAGACCATTTGTGGGCAAACATATTTAACCAAGATCTTTGTCAGACATCCTTAGACATGGAACATGTACCAGCCCCTACCTACCTGCTCCCCTGAGAATCACCCTCTCCCCAGTACTTCTCCTGGGCCCTCAAAGTCTCCACGCTCCAGCCTCTATCTTAGTAGCTGACCTCTATCCCTGCCTCTCCTTCTCTATAGCCCAAAAATGAATCTGACCCCACCAGAGAAGGGATTTCCCCAGGAAACCACAGTGGTGGGCAGAGAGGCTGGAGAACAAAGCCCAACCCTACTGGGGAAGTGAATCTTTAGACTGAGGACCTGGCCCACAAGGGTCCTCCTATTAGCTCTGACTGGCTCAGGATACCTGGGGGTTGGGGGAAAGTCCTTTGGGGCTTCACTGTCTGCCCTATTCCAGTCAGGGTATAAGGAAAAGCGAATGGAGCACTTTTACGAAGACAGTTTTTGTATAAGAAAAATCAGAAATTGTACCTAAAGCTTGATGGCCGAGACCAGACTAAGCCTCAGTCGCTCTCCTGGGTGGGGTCTCTTTTCTGGGAGCACTGGTTTGGGCAGTTGGTTAGGGCAGGTTCATCACAGTGAACCCATTAGCCACGTAGTGCCCTATCACAGGGTAGCCTATTTACCCTCCAGCCAGCCTCAAGCAGGCAGAGAACAGCTGATTCCACTCTGAGAGGAGGGCCCTTGGCCCCAGAGAGGACTTGCCCACCATCAGAAAGCCATGGACTCTGGAGGCGTAGTGTGGTAGTGCGGTATCCTTATCTGTACACAGAAGAGCAATGCGGGTGCAGGGAGAGGCAGCCCCAGGACTGAGACAGAGGCTTCACCCGCCCAACCCCTGACTCAGGCTGGAAGGGTCAGGGGCTGCTGGCTGGCACAGGGACCTGACCCTGAGGAGACGGGAGGAGCATCACCTTGGCCCAAAGGGGAATCCCCCTTCCCACAGAGCTTGGAAAGGGGGAGGAGAAGCAGCGTGTTTACAGCTGAGGAAGCAGGAGTGGCACTGGGCAGGGACCTTTGGTCAGAAGGCCCCTCCCAGTAAGCGTGGGTGGCCTCACAAGGAGTTGAGTTGTGGTAGCCGTTTGTTTGCTTCTCACTGCCAGGAGGAAATTAAAGAGAATCTGCCACTTCCTTCCGGCCCAAACGGGATGGTGGGGGCGGAGGGCGGGGCAGTGGCGTGGGCGGGCAATCACAAGGGCCCAAAATTGTTGTCCTCAGCAGTCTCCAGTATCCTCTGCCCAGAGCAGGCACCTCATAGGTGTGAGCTCCAGACCCAGCATTCCCAATGTGCCTGAGCAGGTCCAGATAACCCTGACCGTTCCCACCGTCCGTATCTTCTTTCTTCAGGAAAGCCAACTGATGGCCATGGCCTCAGGTTTACCACCAGTAGAATGAATGGGCTTCTTGGGCCTTGCCTTCCTGGTTCAGTTCAAGTCCATTGAGCACTAAAGGTGATTACCCTGCCCCCCACCTCCACCCAGACTCATACTTTTTAGGACGCTCCAGCTCTTCAGAGGGTGGAAGTAGAATAATTATGCCATCTCATCCATTAGTCTGTGTGTGAAAATGCCCAAGGCTGAAGCAGCCAGCCATGGGGAAGGGGAGAGGGTGTCTTTATTGCACTGTACCAATGTCAGGGTAGGGAGGTGCCACCTGAAAAAGCCCCTGTTTTTAAAGAAAATACTGAGACCACTGGGAACTTGGCCCTGCTACTCAGATCTACCAGGAGAGATGGGTACACTGGGCGCACCTTGGCCCATATTCCAGACTGGTGGCCCAGGCTAACCCCTTAACATCTGTCAGGCAGGGGCAGCAAATTGTCCAATAGCATCTGGTTCATGCTCTGCACCCACAGTCATCTTGGGGCCAGGCTCACTGACCAGGGCTGAGACAGTGATCACCAGCCTTCCAGGGGGCTCTCTTTCCCACTTCCCAAGGTTACCAGGGGCTTCTTGCACAGCTCCCCAGGCATTGCTGGCTCCTGAGCTCTGGGGCCCCCAGGGTCTTGGTCAGATGCCTCCCTCTTACGCTTGTGCAAAGGGAGGCTCTCTTCACTCAGTCGACCCTCAGGGAGGCCCTGGCTCCGCAGACAGACGATAGCTGCAGCCTGCTCCGCCAGTTTCTTGGACTTGTCCCTGGGCAGATGAGGCATGGGGCATTAGGGCAGGTAGGCAGGCACACTGGTGGCAGGATTAGAGGCTGGGAGGCCTTACTCTCAATACCCTTGTCACAGATTCTGACTGAACTGAGGAAGGGGTCATAACCCAGGGATGCCACTATCCAGGTAAACCATCCCCCCCAAACTTCCAGGCCAATGCTACAAGCAGGCCCTCCACCCCAAGCCTCATGCCCACTGATGGGGAAACTCACCACAAGGTGGACTGATACTTTTGCTCAGCCACAGTGACAACAGAGCAGAAGAGGCGATCCAGGGGGCGTTGAACCTGGTGCAAAGAGAGCAAAGGAAACAAGGATGGCTGCATGAGGACAACAGGAACAGCCCTGGAGGCCCCCCTGCAAGGTCACGCCGAAGGCAGAGAAAAGGAAGTCCTTCCCACCTCAGTCACATGAAAGCTACGTGTTCCACATGCTCCTCCCCAGCAGAAGTGTGTGGTGCGCCTTCCAGGGAAGAAAGATGGACGCACAGACAATGACACCACAGCGTGTCAGGAGTTCTCTCGTGAACCTAAGCAAAGGGCCGTCAGGGCCCTTAGCTGTGCGTGACTATGGAGTCTCCTCCTCCTGACATCTGGATGGGTCAGGTCTCCAAAATAAGTAGTTCACCAGATGGCAAAGGGGTAAGAGGAGACAAGGACTGGGGCAAAGAAGATCCACCTGGCAGAGACCAGGTGATGTGGCAGGAGAGCTGAGTGGCAGGGGTGCAGCCGGGGGAGGGGGGAGTTCTCATGCTCTGAGCTGCTGAGGACTTGAGCAAGGGAACCAGAGCTCAGATTTGCTTTAGAAATGTTACTCTGGCAGAGGAGGACACACGGTCCAGAAGGGACAAGCCTGGAGGTCAGAAGGCCAGTCCAGAAGAGACAGAGCCACCTAAACAAGATAGCTATAGGGACCAAAGGAATTGAACCAATACTGTCTCCAAATTTTCACCAAACGGCCCCATGTCTGGGGCCCAATTCTGTGCCCCATTAGCTGAGGCCTGGTCCAAAAACGTGTCTAACTTTCAGGTTTGAGCATCCTTCCTAAGCCAACTGGCCATTTCCAGAGACATCTCCCCTCCCTCAGCAACACCACTGGACTAGCCCAGGCAGCCCTTTACTTAAGTCTCTAGTTCAGTTTTATGAGAGAAGCAAGAATTAGATAACAGGCCCACTGTCAAACGGGAAGGCACTATCAGTGACTGGCCCAACCACCAGTAACCACTCTGCGCCTACAGAGGGCAAAGCCAGGCTCCAGCCAAGCAGCCTGGAGTCCAGGGTACAAGCTGTAGGTGTACTGGGGGTGATGGCATGGGAATGCTGTGGGAATGCTGTAGGGCTAGATGCAGGGCAGGCCACAGCCAGGAACTCACCGTTTCATATACGGGTTGCGCCAACTTCTCCCTCCGGCACCATTCCAGCAGGCACATCTTGGGGGTGATCTGGGGTGAATATGCTCTCCTGAGGAAAGGAGGGGACGTAGTCAGGGCCCACCCACTATCACCAACTCATTTCTTGGCAGGGGCACTATTCAGTTCCCGGTAGGAGCTACAGGAATGGAGACATCGAGCTGCTGCCTTTAAGATTCCTGGATCACCTACCTTTGTGGCCTGGTGGTTGAGCATGAACCTATCAACCAGGAGGTCATGGCTGGATTCCCGGTCAGGGCACATGCCCAGGTTGCGGGCTCGATCCCCAGCGGGGGCTGTGCAGGAGGCAGCCGATCAATGATTCTCTCACCATTGATGTTTCTCTCTCCCCCTCTCCCTTCCTCTCTGAAATCAATACAAATATATTTTTAAAAAATAAGACTCCTGTACCTATTCCCCTGACCATCCATTTCTGTTCCACCAGCAATTTGGAGCCTGCATTCTGCCTAAAGGGAAGATGGGCTTCAGCATGCTTAGGGAATTGAGGTGGGAAGTGAACTCCCAGCCCTCTGAGCTCCAGCCTGGAAAATAGCCTTTGACGGCCAAGAAGGAAGGTCCGGTTTGCCTCTCAAGACAAGATCTGGGGGGAGTGGGTAGGGGTGGGGAACGCAGGTGGCCATACAAAGGTCTCAGGAATCTAGCTTAGTACACCCTAATTATGTCTGCTAAGTGTCAAAATGACCCACTGCTGCTTATCCACAGTGGACTCTGGTTTCAGAGTCAGTCTGCACCACGGTCCAACTTCCTAGCAGGAGCTCTCCATGGATGTGACTGCCCAACAGCTGTCCCTACACGCCTCCTCCCAAGCCGTTGCCAGACAAAACTAGCTCCTGGCCTGGGCCTGGAAATCCGAGAAAGGCTTGGATACCAGACTGCAGAGGACAAGGATGAGGGACCCAATCAAAGCTGAGTCACAGTCTGAGGCAGTAATTGGCCTGAAGCTACATCTGCCTAGAGAGGATGCCCTAGGGCTGGTGAGGGGCAGTGGGTATGAGCAGGACTTGCCTGATAAAGACAAGGGTCCCTCTGCTATTGGAGAGCTCCTTGTAGGCAGCTAGTTCCTCGGGGCTAGGGAAAAGCACAGACTTTCAGAAACAGAAGGAGAGAAGTCCTCTCACCCGAGAGGTGGGGAGTGGGTCAGGGAAAAGGTGGAGTCCAGTGGCCCTTGGGACAACAAGCACAACCTTGACAGCACTGCCTGGGCTTTCAGGGACTATCTTCTCCAAAGCACCTTCGTTGGGTGGCTAAAAATTGAGAACAAGTATCCAAACCAAAGAGAGCGGTGGTCCCCAAACTTGTCGCTAACCATGTACAACAGCCAGCTTGCCAGCCCAGGGAAGCCCAGAGGCACTGGCCCAGGCCTAAGCTTAGGTCAGCTGGAGACCTACCGGTCAAACTTGACAGCCATCTTAATGACACCGGAGGTATCTTCAGCTGGCTCCTCCGCCTCCTCTGGGGTCCTGGCCAGGAACTCGGCCCGCCGGGAGTCCAGTTCTCGTGTGGTCTCCTCATAGAAGGCACCAAGGCCAAAGGCCTCACTATATAAAGACAAGTCAAGCGGGGCAAACCCCTTAGTCGAGGCAGCATTCAGGGAACTAGTGCAGGAACCAGGGCCCCACCACTGAGAAATGCCACTCCATATCCACCAAAACACCTCCAGGACCTGGCCATCAGAAGACACCTGCTACCCACCCCTGGGGTCAGTCTGCACTGGTGGATGGGCAGTGAATGTGGACCCCTGAGGGTGGCCACTGGAGCTTTGTACCACTTTGTAGGCAGGGCTGGGTGGGAAAGTTTGTTAAGGTCACCTCCATCATCTGAGCCCAGCCTCTCTTCCCAGGAAGAGCATCCAGGCAGGTCTCCCCAGCCTGCAGTGACTAAGCTGACCTACACAGATCAAGCGCCAGAGGCAGGCAGAGCCTCATCTTCATGTGTGCCCACAGGAGGAAGAAACGGAGGCCTGGCCACTGAGTGGTTCCCCACTTCCTGCCCCGGCCACAAGCAGTTAGGCCTCACCTAAACTGAGGTACCACCCAGAGCAACAGTTACTCTTGAAAAGTATAGTCTTGAGGTCACAAGACGCCTGGGTCAAGCTGGTTAAGTTAGGTGGCACAGGGACAGAACCAACACCACCAGCCCAGGATGTGGAGGGTTTGGGCAAGGCTTATTCTTCCAGGAAGCATCGTAAGGACAGGTGGACACTCACAGAGATGGCTGTCTGGGGGTGAGAGTGGTTCAGAAAGGCTTCTCTGAAGGAGGCAGGGTACAGACAGCCAACATGAGGGGGAGAAAGCATTCAGGTAGAAGAGCCAGTACGAGCAAAGGTGTGGAGGTGGGAAGAGGAAATAGGGAGTTGTGGGAGCAGACACTAGGTCAGGCTGTGAGGGCCCCAAATGTCAACCACCTGAGCAGAGGAGCAAGGGGTAGTCTCTCAAACGGCAGAGTGATGGAGCGTGGGCGCAGGCTCAGGACGGGGCTCCATTCTGCACCCCCAACTCTCCTGGTAACTGGACTTGGTGGCATTGCATGTGATTATAGACCTGTTACCAGGAAAGCCCCTTCCTCCCCAGGAATTCCCAAGCCCAGCCCCCGCATTCCTCCATCCTACTAGTGCCCTGGTATCCGAAACATTGCTGCCGAGACCAGCCCAGGCACGTAAAGTTCCAAAGCTTTGACAGTATCCCCTTCTGTGCGGCAAAGCTGTAGCACAACCCCACTCCTGCACATCTGTCTCCAAAAGCGGTGTCCCTGGCTCCCTGGTAGTCAGCTTAGCGCTCAGGGTCAAGCCTGGGCAATGCCTGCAAGGACAGATGGACAGCCCGTTGCCCCTCTCACCAAATTTCCCGGGAAGACTGGGCGGCATGGAGCAACTTTCCCTGGGGTGACTCCAGCTGTTCTCGCAGCATCTGGCACAAGCAGTGCTTGGTGTTGGTGTAGTGATTGTCATACTGCACGGCCTGGAAGAAGAACCAACATGAGCCCACCTGCTGCCCCCGAGGCGGAAGTGTGCTTGCAGACAAGGGAGTGGGACCTCATAAGAGCCACCTCCATCCTGGCCATCTAACCTTCCAGTTAATGCTACAAAGCCCAAGGGTCACAGCCAAAGCCCCCAATCAGGAGCACTCCCTACTGGACAGCCTGCCTGAGGTCCAGATGTGCAGGGAGTCCCTCTTGCTTCAGCCACCATAGTTAACCATAGAGGACATGCTGCCAGGCATCATCTAGGACAGGGTGGAAGAACAAGACAAATTCTGGTGTGGCAGGAAGAGCCCAGGACAGGGTGGGATTCTTCTATTCCTTATAACCATGGTAAGTACCTTCCCTGCCCATATCTTAAATGGCCTGTCTCCAATTTCCTCTGCATGAGTAAAGTACAACACCATCTACTCAGCATGTGCACGTGTGTTACTTGTCACTTCACTGAGCTATACAAGCATGAGGTGCAGCTGTTAGCGCTACTTCACAAACTGGTACGTGCAGGGTCTGGGAGATAGGACAACTGACTGCCCAGGATACCAGTAGAAGCCTGCCTCGCTGGGGCAGGCCAGAGAGCGTGCGTGGAGGGTGCCCCAGTCCTCCAGAACCCCCTCAACTCCTTGCCCCCTACGCTCTTCTAATAGGCCTATGTCTTCAGTGCCATGACTTGCTCAGGACAAAGCAGGGCTATGTGGGTAAGCCCCAGCCGGCCTTGAGTCAGCTTACTTGGGACAGAAAACTGACTGGACCAGAAACAGCCCTGCCTGTGCTTGAAAGCCGCTCCCTCTCTCCAGGAAAACAAACATTCTTTGTTTTGTTTTTTTAACCTCACCCAAGAACATGCTTAGAGAAAAGAAGGGAGAGAAAGAGACAAAAAAAGAACAACATTGATGTGAGAGAGAAACATCAATCAGTTGCCTTCCATATGTGTCCTGATCGGGGATCGAACCGGCAATGTTTCAGTGCACAGGATGATGCTCCAACCAACTGAGCCACTCCGGCCGGGCAGCACAAAAACCCTCTTGAAGGTCTGCCACAGGTCAGGCTGAGCAGGAATGATAGAAGCACCTTTCACCCAGCTCAGCACAACTGAACATGTCTTCTCTATTACAGACTTGCCAAAAGAGCTAGACAGCTGACCTGGGCTGAAGCAAGCCCCCTGTGCCTCTGGCTGACCCAGGCCACTGGAGAGGGAGCAATGCAGTGGTGATCGTGAGAGGAAGGAAGGAGGCCCAATTTGGTCACCAACTGGCCTAACAGGACACCCAGAACCAAGGGAAGGACAGCTGCAGCATCGAGCAAGGGAGGCTCTAGGACAGAGGCTGCCCAGCTCTGGACACAGGCCTCAGGGACTCCTATCATCCCCAGCCCTGGGGAGACCCCCAAGCCATGACAGCCACAGCTGCCCAGGGCTTGAAGCAGACAGAGACAGTCTTAGGATCTGAGAAGCTCCTGACCTTCCAGGAGGGTGTGAGCCCCAGGATGGGAGAGGATGGGGAAAGTCTCCTCTGGGGGACAGCGCAGGCCCAACTCACGGAAGAATGTGAGGCCATTCACTACCTCCACCTGCAGACATGCACGGCTGACCATAGAGTCCCACAGAGTTCCAGAGCTGTGCCAAAGGGACAGGGTAGGTGAACTTGTCAAGAAAATTCCTTTACAGGGAAATGCCCTTGGCATTGCCATCAAGCTCCCAGTGAGAAGAAAAGGCTATTCCCTGACGAGAGGGTTAGCAATGGGTTATTCGCTAAGTTAGGGGTTAAAGCATTCTGAGAATTCACAAGAGAACAGTTTTGAGTGACTCTGACTGAAGACAAGGTGAGACATCCCTATGGAGATAATCAGTCCTCAACAACAGCAGCTACAATGGCTCCTCCTGGCTGTGGCTACTCTGGCGCCAACCCATTGGCATGGTTATCTTCAGTGACACGGACCCCACTGTCACTGTGCAGGCACGTGTATGTGTGGGGGCTGAAAACGAGGAAAAGGTCATGTTTGGGGCCCCAAAAGCATCCTAGATCCAGAGGTCCCTGCTGTGACCCCACACCGTGGAAGCTTTAGAAGGAGGTAATTAGGGGGACGCCTCCCTGGCACTCCTTCTTCATACTGCAGCCTGGGGGACCGCAGCTGCATGACCAGAACTGAAAAGAAAAGGAGAGGGACAACAGGGGCTGCTGGCAGCTGGGGGCTGACCCAATGCGCTTTCTGCAGGAATGGGGCAGACAGGGAGAAATGTTTGCCTCAAAAAAGTGCAGAGACGTACGTATCGGATGTACTTCTGCATGACCTCCTCCAGGGGCCGCAGACCCTCCTTGAGGAAGATGGATGGGTTCCACATGGCAGCTCGGGCCACCATCACTGAAGAGGCTGCTGTAGCTTGTCGAAAGTCCTCGATGTCCAAATAATCTTGGATGTGGTCGTGAGATCCTCCACTGAAAGGCAACGGGGATTGGGGGGGTCGCCATCTTTGTCCCAGCATTTTCAGAAAAAGGCAACTCCCAGGTCTGTCTCCCATTAGCTGTGTGCTCAGCTGTGAGCACCTGTGGAGCCTGGAGATTCTCTCTCTCTCTCTCACACACACACACACACACTGTGGGGTCAGGAGCACTAATTGAGATAATACAGGAAAGCAGCCCAAACCGTGCCTGGCACTTAACAGGTATCCCTGAGATTTTACCTTCCTTCCACTTCATCCTAAACAGTGGCTAAAGCCAGCCCAATCTCAGACAAGTGGACACTGAGATTACAGGAACCCCCACCCCCCAGGCTGGGGCACCTATATGCCCATTAAGGGCTGGGTCAAAACCCTAGAGCAGTGGTTCTCAACCTTCTGGCCCTTTAAATACAGTTCCTCATGTTGTGACCCAACCATAACATTATTTTCGTTGCTACTTCATAACTGTAATGTTGCTACTGTTACGCATTGTAATGTAAATATCTGATATGCAGAATGGTCTTAGGCGACCCCTGCGAAAGGGTCGGTCAACCGCCAAAGGGGTCGCGACCCACAGGTTGAGAACTGCTGCCCTAGAGAGAGAGAGAGAGAGAGAGAGAGAGAGAGAGAGAGCGCGCGCACGCAATGCAGTGATGATCGTGAGAGGAAGGAAGGAGGCCCAGTTGGGTTGCAATTTCCCTTCCTGCCACCGTGCAGCCCCAAGGGCCCCCTTGTAAACTGCTGTCTTCATCTGTTCCATTAGGAGCCAGGTGGCAGCTTCAGTCCATAAACAGCATCGTGTGTTTGGGGGGCGGGAAGAGGCAGTAAGAGGGTCCAGTGTCTTGAGTAGCTCTACCCTTTCCAGACCACCCCTAAAACTCCTTGGCCTGGGAAAGGCTGGGCCTGGCTACCAACTCCACCCTCAGCTCTCTCCCTCTATCCCAGCAGGCAGGCATGCCTTTTGTCAGGGCTTCAGGGATTTGGAACTTCCCTGTTCCCATCCTGTCATCAGGCTCCGTGCCATCCTAAGGTGCAGGGCTGCTCTGGATTCCCCTCTGGCCTACACAGGAGCAAATGGACAGTGTCTGACTACTACATCTTTGGGTGGGCCACTGGTACCTCACACCTGCCAGCCTAGGTTCCAGGTCCTGTAGCTGCCCAGATTGCTTGCTTGGACTTTGGACCGTGATTGGCCTTATGAACCTTGAGCCATACAGGGTGGGCAAGAGTAGGTTTACAGTTATTTGTATGGAAAATAATACAATAATTAATAAATAATACAAGAATAAACTCTTTGTTTCATGTACTCACAACTGAAACCCTATTTTGCCCACCCCTGGATAGCTCTATGTGCTCTGACTTGGGCCTCCTCACCCTACACCCTGCACACCTAACTCTGGTGTGACATCACCTTCCCCTGGGCCTGCTTCGGTGGCCACCTCCTTGCTCTCCCTGTCCCTTGAATACTCCTGCCCTCAACCCATCCATCAGAATGCCCTGAGCCCCTGCCTACTGCACACCTACATCAGCCACTCACCAGAAGCCACTTGTCTGACAGGCACTTGTCTGACTCGTTACCAACTTCATTTTTCATACCACCCTTTTTTCTTCTCCCTTAATGTCAGTTTTTAATGCTAATTCCTTCCATTTTTATATGCCAGATCAAATCCCCTCGGAGTGAGGTGGGGCATGAAAACGTCAATGATGAGGAAGGGAGGCTTACTTGGCTATGACAGGAATGGAGAGGGTTTCAGCAATGGCTTTGATGGTTTCACAGCTGACAGGGTGTTGAGGTCGCTCCTCCCGCTTCCTTGGAGATAAACAAAAATGACGGGCTGAGGGCTGAGTGCCAAAGGTCATGTCACAGTTCACACAGGGTTACATTAGTCAAACCCTACTGTCCTCCCTACTAAACCTCAGAAGGTCATGTGGCCATCACGGGTAGGGGTCCAGGCTGCAGTGGATGGCTCTCCATGACCTCTGCTGTGAGGGGCAGAAGCAGCACAAGTCTCTATTGAGGAGGCAAGTCCAGCACTTGGAGGCCTACAGGTGAGGCATCGCTGCAGGGGGCTGATGCAGAAGGCTGATGTGGGTGTCCTGACTCCCAAGGTCACTCTGCCTTTCCCTGGCTTCCTCTCACCTTGGCCAGAGATGAGGGACAGTGCCATAAGGATGCTACCCCCAGTGAACGGGTCCTGCCCTCCCCAAAGGACTAGGAACAGCTGCTGCTGCTCAGACTGGCCACTCCCACACAGCTGCCTGTGCTGAAGCCACGTTGCACAGCTGATCCTGGGGAGAGGCACCTGGCACAGGGTAGACCCAGCAGCCAGGGCAGACCATGGCTGTCACGAGCCACAGGGGAGGCAGCACCACAACTGAGGCCCCTCCTTCCAAGGTCAAGTGCCAAAAGTTCTTGTGGATGAGATGAGACTTACAGATGCTGAGGTGAGCCCTGACCTGAGCTGTGCTCAGCAACAAGAGAGGTGCTTGACCAGATAGCTCTTATCCAGGTCTTGTCTGGGTGTGTCCCCTCTGCTACACTCCTCAACCAAAGGGTCAGGGGCCACAGGGCCTCAGAAAGCCCAGTTCAACCCAGCCTCTGCCTTTACCTTCCCACTCCCAACAGCCAATGCTAGCGATCCTTAACAGCTTTGATGGCCAGAGTCCTTTCTTAAAGGTGCTGAAATCTCTCTTCCTAATGTTTCCAACTACTGGTAGAAAGGAGCCTTATAAAGCAGAAATATCTTAATTTTCAAATGAGGAGTATGGTACTCTGAGAGGTTAAATGATTTGTCTAAGGCTACACAGCCAACAAGCAGCAAAGCTCGCAGTCTGGCCCGGCCGGGGTAGCTCGCTCAATGGTTGAGCGTCACCCATGAAAGAGGAGGTCATGGTTAGATTCCCGGTCAGGGCACATGCCCGGGTTGGGGGTTCAATCCCCAGTAGGAGGTATGCAGGAGACAGCCAATCAATGATTCTCTGTCATCGCTGATGTTTCTATCCCTCTCTCCCTCCTCCTCCTCCTTCTCTCTGAAATCAATAAAAAACATATTTTTTTAAAAAAAGAAAGAAAGAAAATTAAACCAGGCAGTCTGAGCCAGAGCCTATTGCCTCAGGATATATGAGGGGTATGGCCTTTCACCTCCCCCTACTGGCTTCCATCAATACAGCTCTGCTTTTCTATTTTATATGTTGGAGTTCTGGGTCACATTTTCTGAAAATGCTATAAGAGGCACAACCAGCAAAAAATGGGCTATTCCCTCAAGACCCCTGAACCCAAAGGAACATCACTCAGGGAAGAGAGGTTACTGTGGCCAAAGTCTATTGACCTGGGACTCTGTACAAAAGCACAGCCTGGGCATAGAAAACAAGTTTGGCTGGGAAACCCAGGGCAGCCTTCAGCAACACCTCAGCTCTCAGCACAGTGGGCACCAGCTACAGACACAGGGACTGTTTCAAGCAGTCACTGTGTCAGCTGGCAGTCCAACAGGGGCAGACAAAAGAGGCAGTGCCTTTGAAAGAACAGCAATTGCTCAACGTAGTGGAAAGAAGATGAGATTCAGAGTCAGAGTTCTAATTCCACCACTTCCTGGCTGCATGATGCAATTTTGAGCAAATCATTCCATCTCTACCATTTACACATCCTGAGGGTAAGGGCACTTCTTCCTCCTCCTCTCTCTGTCTCTAAAGCTCAGTGAAGTGCCTACCACCAGGAGATGCTCAATGAATGAAACAAAGGAAAATGCAAGCCCATAGAGAGTTTGACCACCACCAGGATGTGGGGTCTGGGGAAGGATCATTAAGATGGCTGAGGACCTTCCTACACGTCAGTCACTAGAAAGGCAACCACTCACCTCCCGTGAACTGCGATGGCGGCAATGCCAGTCCTCTCTATCCGCTTCACAAGGTTCAGGGTATCTTCCAGCTGAGGAAGGGGACCGCACAGGGAGGTTACTGAGGCCACAGAGGGAGCAGCTGCCAGCTCCTAAAGTGGGCTCAGCTCTAGGCCCTCCTCCAAACCTAATTCAGCTCCTCAAAAATTACTGACACCCCAAATAGACATCCCCCAAAAAATGGACATTCAAGATGTAACACACCATCCTTACCGATGGGAGGATGCGAATCTTGCAGGTCACAGGTCTGCTTGTCCCTTTAACAAGAGTGCTGAGGATCTGCAGAGAAAACACAAGCGCATCTGCCCCCTCTGGAACAAATAACCACAACTGCTTATACTAATTACTTCTGCTACAGACCTGTGTATCCCAGTGGCATGGACACGTGTGTGTCCACATGAATGTCTGTTGCACACATACATGTAAGCTCCATGAAGGAAGGAGTCCACCTCTATGCTAGCCCCGGGCCTGGCATAGTGGTGTAAATATATTCGGTAAATGACTGAATGAATGATGGACCTGCATGTATGCCTGTGTAGATTACAGTGATCCTTTGCCAGGGCAAACATCTGAGAGCTTAAGATCCCACCTCATATTTCCTGAATGAGTTTTTAGGGGCAGGGCTGGGAATATGTGTTTTTAAAGGCTCTGCCCAACACACTCCCTCCTCAATATGATTCTGAGGCCTAGCCCTGGTTGAGAACACGTGGCTCACAGCTTCTTTCCTGCTTGAAGGCAATGCTCCCTTAGTGCTGTTCTGCAGAGTGAGGGAGCAGGAAGGATTTACAGGTCTTGGGCCCTGTTCTCATGTACCCCGCTCTTTAGATCAGGTATACAGGAATGAAACTGACAAAGGAAAAGACAACATAGTCAACATATATATATATATATTTTTAATATATATGTGCATATATATTTTTCTTATTGATTTCAGAGAGGAAGGGAGAGGGAGAGAGAGAAACATCAATGAGAGAGAATCATTGATCGGCTGCCTCGAGCCTGCAACCCGGGCTTATGCCCTTGGCCAGAATTGAACCCGGGACGCTTCAGTCCACAGGCTGACGCTCTATCCACTGAGCTAAACCGGCTAGGGCAATAGTCAACATATTAAAAGGTGTTTCTTCTGCACAGTAATTGTAAAGAACTTCAAAGAAAGACCAAGAAAATCATATAGGAAAGTGTCAGGGACGTAGCAAGACCAGATGCCATGCGAGTCAGAAATCAAGAGAGATGGAGGTGACACTGCATGTCTGTGGCATTGCTATCTTAGTCCCTCACCAGAAATTTCAGGTCAGGCAAGCTGGAGGGAAGGCGGCCCCAAGAGCCCTCTTCAAGAACTGGGTTGCCTTCAGGCAGAGCAGAGGGGACATGCAGGCAGCTGCTGCCAGTCTTGGTTCTAAGCAGATGAGGGCAGCAGAGAGCCAAGCTGCAGGAACCAGGGGAGGCCTTTTTCTCAGCGACAGGATGAGGCAGGACCCTCAGAAGACATCAGACTAAGGGGCTGGGCTGACAGGCAGGAGGACAGACAATGGGTAAGACAAGGCCTGCTGGCCCAGGTAAAGCTGCCAGGGCATGACGGGAAAGAACAGGCCTCCTGTGCTGCCCCAGGAGGCAGACTGGGTCCGAGGTCCTGTTTTGCAGAGCTTCCTTTTGGTGTATTTTATCCAAGTGGCTCTAAGCACCTTCTTTAGTATTTATTTCATGTCCATCTTCAGGACCAGGAAAGAAATCGGTAACCAAAAGCCCTAGCCACTTGCAAGGTTCACACTGAGAGGAAAGGGCAGCTAGAGTCTGCCTTCTGGCCAGGCTCCAGCATCAAACTCTCCTCGACCAAGCTCTCCCAGATCCCAGGGGTGCCCGTCTCTGTGATGTGAAGGTCTGTGGGGAGAAGAACCTGCGACAGACCCATATGTGAGCAGACTGCAGCACATCTACTCACAGGCGGGCTCGTCTTACCAGAGCCACAGGGTGACTCAGGAAAAGCTCCCTTGGTTGTTGGGAAGAACGGGAGAGCTTAGACTTGGGAATCAGTGAGAACTAAGTTCAAGTCCTGGCCCAGTTGTTAGCTATGGCCCAAGTGCAGTGTGCACAGAGGGGATGCCCTGGGCAGCCGGGGAGAGGGGGCCAGGGAATCCTGAGCAGGAGTGAGAGAGAGGCAATTATGGAATTAAGGTCTAAAAACAGATTCTTAATCCAGGGACGATACACCAGAGTTACCTGGGAAGCTTTGTCAAAAGACTGATATCCCCTCACTGCCCCTATCCACCCCAGAGGTAAACAGAATTCTCAATGGTTAGTTAGCATCCTATCTATTTCTAAATTTTTCATCACTTCAAACAAGTATCCTTATTTTGAAAAAACTTCTGCCTGTGGCCCTGAGATGTTCCCACAGATGGAATCATGGGCCAAAACATCCAGCCTGGGAGGACCCACAAAGCTCGCACCCATGTCGCCCAGTTTGCCAGCACAGTCTGAGCCTGAATCTACTCCCGAGCACTATTCCCAGGTCATCTGGCTTTACTGTGGAAGCCTGGAACCTCCCCTCCATGAGGCAAACCCATCCACCAGTCCGCCCTGACCCATCCGACTACCTGCCAAACACAGAAGGAGCGATTGAACCGAGCTTCGAAGGTGGGGTGTCACTCTGCTGCCTCACACGTGGCCTGTACTCAAAGAAGGGCAGTGCAGAGGCCAGAGCCAACAGCAAGAGGGGAGAAGCCAGGAGGCGGGAGGATAATGAAAATGCCTGTGTGCACATGTTGTGAAGCAAACTCCGCCTAGTCCCCTAAGCACATGATGAGTTTGACATCCACAGTTGTCCACTTCCACTCCATCCTGCAGAGACGTGTCTGACTAGAGGTTCCTAAGTCCAGATGTCTACTGACTTGTGGCTACACACTTATAAGCTACACCCTACACGTTTAACCTAAGATGCCATCGAGAGGGGGCACTGATGCTGGGGTACAGGTCACAAGACCATGGCTCTAGACTTAGTTCTGCCTTCTTATTTGCTACACTAGAGGCCCAGTGCACAGATTCTTGCACCGGTGGGGTCCCTTGGCCTGGCCTGTGGGGATCAGGCCGAAACCAGCTCTCTGACATCCCCCGAGGGGTCCCAGTTTGTGAGAGGGCAGTCTTGGGTGATTCACCCCAGAATTGGGCTCCCTCCTCTCTGGGTCCGGGGTGCGGGTGAAGCAGATTCAGGGCTAACAGTTCCCCAGCAGCAACCTAACCCATGGCTGATTCCACAAGGAATCGGGCTCCCTGCTCTACTGGTCGGAGCATCTGCCCCCTGGTGGTCATTGCGTGTCATAGCTACCAGGCAAAGGGTCAGATGGTTGCTTAGGCTTTTATATATATAGATGATCTTGAGCAAATTGGTTTTCTCTCTATGCTTTAGTTTTCTTATTCTTGGTCAAATGGAGATAACAAGTGCCTTCCCTGTCTACTTCAAGGGATTTGGAGAACAAATGAAATAAATGCTGGAATACACTTTGGAAATTAGTCTACAAACAGTAAGGATACACTATAGGCACATTATAGGTACATTATATGTATCTGTCTGCACATAGGAAAAATGAAAAGGTAGCTCATAAACACGCTGGGCTTCCTATTACTAGAGACAGTGGGGCTGGAAGAATACACAGGGGTGGGCTGCTGAAGTTTTTATTGGTGATGCTTTATCCTAAGTCACGATAGCCTATGGGAAGCACTAGGAGGCTTAAAGCCCAGACAGGGAAGTGGGGATGGAGAATAAAAAGAAGTTAAAGGAGCTAAGAGGAGCAACAAGAAGAGAGCTGGTGGACTGAGAGAGGAAAGAAAAAGGTGTATATGGTGTGGCAGAAAATGTTACCTCCACCTGCCCTGGCAGCTGACATTACTTGGGTGGCAAACGCCAAGCTGTCCCCAGAGCCTCATAAACCTGGCCACCAGACTCAATGAGGGAAGGGGATCCGAGAAGTCTAATTTCAACTTGCCTCGTATGAGCCTGGCCTGGCCTATTTTCAAAGGCTGGTGGTGGCCTCTATCAATATTCAGGGGATCCACCTACCCCCACAGCCACTGAGCCTGTCCACAAGCCACAGGTAGCCTGGCCTGTGCTCTCATGATCTTCTCAGAAGGGAGAAAAGCAATACAGAGGAGGCTGTAAGTGAGTCCTTAGCCCCCCACCAACCCCCAGCTCTCAGCTGACATGTCCCTAGCCCTGGGCTTTTAAGGAACTCCAGGGCTGATGTAGGCTGGCTCAGGGGTTCCTGAACTTGGCTGCATGTCAACATCACTGGGAAGCCTTTTACACATTTTCCAGACCCCGGGTGGAGTGAATGATTCACTAAATCTGGGGGAAGGGAGGGGGAACTGTTCCGTGTTCAAGGACCTCTGCTTTCACTCATGCAGGACTTACCTTCTCGATCTTGTCAGGATCTGATAGCAGAGCAGCTCCCATTCCTCCCTAAGGAAAAGCACACAGAGGGGCTTCTTACAGTCGGAGGAGAGCGGCCCCTCCCCCTGACATGGCAACATGGGTGGCAACGGGGCAGCACCCCAGCCTTTGCCTCCAAGGGACCAAGCTCCACTGGCGGCCAGTCCTTTTCCTAAGCAAGTAGGGAAGCAGCAGCATCCATGCCCACAAGACCAGGGACCAGCGCCTGATGAATTCGAATAGACATCACTCTGACCCCTTAGCAAAAGCCACGGATGCATCTGAAATGGGTACCACAAAAATAATGTTTCAGGACTGTCTAGTGCCTACCCAGGGTATCAGTGTCTTTAAATAAACAAAACCCCACCATCTGTCAAGCCCTTAAAAAAAAGAATCATTCTTCCTTTGAAATGAGAGTGAATGCCCCCCTTCTTCCCATCCTACCATCACTTGCTTTGGTACCACCAGTGCCAGCAAAGCCATTCAGAGACATGCAACCGGCACACGTTGTCCAGACCCTTCTGCTCTGCCAGCAACAATGGCCAAGCACCCAGACCAATGTCAAACTCTAACAAAGCCCCAGCTAACGGACACCAACAAGCCATGGAGCCATGCAAATCCTCACATTAACAACAGCCGGTGTCTCCTGATGGTGGGATTACTGCTGATTTTCCTGCTCCTTTTTTTTTTTTTTTTTTTTTTTGGTACTTTTCTGTTACCCAAGTTCTGGAAAATGGCATGATTTACTTTAATAATGGGGGCTGGGGGAGGGCATTAAAATCTGAATCCATTAAAAGTGAGGTGAAGGGGAGAAAAACAAATTCAATAAATATGTGCTGTCAGTATACAGAAGGCACACTAACAAACGCTCACAGTCAGTGATTACATGTTTTAAAGGATGACAGATTGGAATCAGAGAGAACACTGGCCCACCACAGACTCGGCCAGCCTGAGCTTGCATGTCAGAGAAAAATGAGAAGGCCAGAAGGGGACTAGCCCTGGCCTACCTTGGCCACAGACACAAAACTTAAAGGCTTTAAGGAAGCCCTGGCCACAGCCGGGCCCCATCTGTTCTTCAGCTCACACACAATTCAGCCCTTCCTTGTGGAATCACAGGCCCTAAAATGCAGTCTCGCTGCCCCTTCCACAACAATGGCTTTCTCAATTGGCATTTCCTTCCTTCCTTCCTTTCTATTTAACTTATTTGCTTTTTGGAATAGGTAACACATTAAACATTTTCAAGATTCAAAAGGGTAAAATGTAAGAACTCTCCCTCCCTGAGGAATAGAAAACTTTTTAATTTATACTTTTTTTTAAAACAATATATTTTATTGATTTTTTTACAGAGAGGAAGGGAGAGGGATAGAGATTTAGAAACATCGATGGGAGAGAAACATTGATCAGCTGCCTCCTGCACACTTCCTACTGGGGATGTGCCTGCAACCAAGGTACATGCCCTTGACCGGAATCGAACCCGGGACCCTTGAGTCCACAGGCCGACGCTCTATGCACTGAGCCAAACCAGCTAGGGCTAATTTATACTTTTGATATGGCTTCAATTTTGGAACCATCAGAAGAGAGCAAATATTCAGGTGGTATGTACTGGTATAGCATATTGCTAATTATCTGTTCTGACTGGTCAGTGCCAATGCCGTGTTAATTGTTAATTATTTTGACTAGCACCCTGCAATGGGTTTTTAAAAAAAAAAGTTTTTATTGATTTCACAGACAGGAAGGGAGAGGGAGATAGAAATATCAATGATGAGAGAGATTCTGCAAACCGGGCATGTGCCCTGACCAGGAATCAAACCATAACCTCCTGGTTCAGGGTCAACACTCAACCACTGAACCATACCAGCCCAGGCAATGGGAATTTAATCCCTGTACGAAACCAAATAAAAAGTTAGTTTCCTTCCCTAGGAGAAATGAATGTTACTAGTTTCTTGTGTGTCTTTCCAAATATATTCTATAAAAAGTAAATATATATAAACTAGAGGCCCGGTGCACAAAATTCGTGTTCAAGGACCTCTGCCCAGCCTGCGCCCTCTCATAGTCCAGGTGCCCTCAGGGGATACCCAACTGACAGCTTAGGCCCGCTCCCTGCAGGACATCCTTAGCGCTGCCACAGAAGCAGGAGAGGCTCCTGCCACCACACTGTGCTCGCCAGCCATGAGCCCAGCTCAGGGCTTCTGGCTGAGCAGTGCACTGACCACCAGGGGACAGCTCCTGGGTTGAGCGTCTGCCCCCTGGTGGTCAGTGCACGTCATTGCAACCGGTCGTTCTGCCAGTCGGTCGATTTGCATATTAGCCTTTTATTATATAAGAAGATATTCATTCCCCATCCCCCATATATAAATGGTGGCACATCTTATACAATTCTGCCCTTTGCTTTTTTTCACTCCACAATCTCAAGGAGATTATCCCAATAATTTCAACTCTGCTCCTTACACAACTGACAAAAACAAAGAAATTATTTGAAGACAGCACAACAGAGTCCAAAGTTTTCAATTCCCCATAGACAAGTTCAAATTTCCATAATTCCTTGAAGCAGTGGTCTACAAGGGTCCCAAGGGCCTCTCCCTCGGGCAGTCTCCAGCCTCCTGGCTTAAGGGAAAACAGAGTGGCCGACTCTGGCAGTGGGCCCAGGGGGACAGCTCTATGCTGACACTACAGACCCTGACCACACACCCTGCAGTAAGGTTCCCAGAGGCAGCCCTGCAGGAGTCCCTCTGGTGTCTCTCACATACCCAACCCCAAGCTGTCCTTGTTATCTGCTCCAAACATGCTTTTCCTCTAGCAGTCTTGGTGGCATGGAGGACCAACCATCCTCCTGGCTATCAGTCTTTCCTCCTCTACCCCCACCGCGCACTCCACTTCCGCACACTCAGTCCAACATTTGCCAGCCAAGTCCTTTCAAATTCTGCTCCAGTTGGGCATCGCTTCTCTGTATGCCTGTCTCTCCTGTGGACTCACGTCATTCATCTTCTATATCTATGTCTCCACCTCTAGCCTCTTTCCACATCAGTCCACAAGACACATGGCTCCCAGTATTTCTACTCACACAATGTATTTGGAAAAACACAACTAAGTTTCTGATCGCATGCCTTTCTGTTCACAAAAGGCCAGAGATATTGAAAACCCAAGGCCAACTACTCTTATCCCAACCAAAATTTTTAATCCTGTGCTCCTGTTTCCTCTTCATCTCCTACTCTCCAACTCTCTGGTCAAATCGAGGTTCTCTGCCTCTTCCCCATGTTGGTATCTAAGCCCCTGCTGTGCCACTCCTTCTGCCTGCAGGGTCCCAAACCTCCTTACCACGTTTTTCTGTAAAATCTCAAGTTTAAGCGTTGCCCTTCCGTTCCTTTCTGAGCTATACTAGCACTCTGGTCTGATCTTCTGATATAACAATGGGGACACATGTGCTGCATCCTCTATTTTTTTAAAAAAATGTATGTCTTGCCCAGTGGTGTGGCTCAGTAGTTTGAGCATCGACCCATGAACCAGGTCATAGTTCGATTCCAGGTCAGGGCACATGCCTTGGTTGTGGGCTTGATCCCCACTAGGGGGCGTGCAGAAGGCAGCTTATCAATGATTCTCTTTCATCATTAATGTTTCTATCCCTCTCTCCCTCTCCTCTATTTGAAATCAATAAAAACATACATATATATATATATATATATATATATATATATATATATCAGTATTATTCATGAAAAGACCAAGCCCCGTTCACATTATTTTTCTTTTAACACATATCACTTAAAACAAATGGGCATAAGTGCTCTGTGTGTATGTGTGTGTTTATGTGTATATGTGTATGTATATATCTAGATGTATGTGTATATAACATTTTTCCTGAATCATTTGAGGGTAAAGTTAAATATATCATAGTCCTTGTCCCCTAAATATTTTGCTGCATATTTTATAAGAATAGGGATATTATTACAAAACCAAAGAGTTGTTAACTATATAAATTTATATATATACATATATTTTGTTATTGTTGTTGTTAATCCTCACCTGAGGATATTTTTCCATTGATTTAGTTATTTATTTTTTTTAGGGAGAGTGGAAGAGGGAGGGCAAGACAGAGAGAAACATCGATGTGAGAGAAACACATCGATTGGTTGCCTTCCCCACCCCCGCACCCCGACCAGAGCCAGGGCCTGGTCCGAGGAGCCTGCAACCAAGGTACGTGCCCTTGACCAGAATCGAACCCGGGACCCTTTGGTCCATAGACCGATGCTCTATCCAGTGAGCCAAACTGGCTAGGGCTATATAAATTTATATTGATACAGTATTTTTAGCTAATCTGTCGTGGTCTATATTCCAATTTTGCCCATTGATCTAATAATATCCTCCTGAGCATTTTCCCACCTAGTACAGGATCTAGTCCAGAGTCAGGTACTGTACTTAGTTGTCATGTCTCATTAGTCCTCTTTAGTCTGCACCCAATATTTGGGAAGAGCATAAAGAACTCAGCTTACCTTGGTGGAATATTCTTTTGGACAGCCCATGTTAACGTCAATACCAGCCACATCATTTTCTCTGGAAAAACATGAAGGAGAAAAGGTAGTAAATATCCAACCCAAGGAAAGAAGGTAGTCCAAGGCATGGGACTGTGCTCACGAGTCCCTTGTCATGTCCCTGGCCCTGAAACACACCAATCCTCAGTGTCAGAAGCTGAAAAATCCTCTCTCTAAAATGTGAAACTGCCTCATGGGGCATGGCACAATGTGGTCACACTTGTTCAAAGAGCTAGTCGTAGAGGACTCTGCTACTTCGGAGTTACATCAGGTAACAAATACTGAGTGACAGTGTCACAGAGTTCCCGTTCTGACTGGGGTGATGAAAGCCATGTGCCATGCACAAAGGTGACATGAGTATAAGAGCTCTTGCCTAGAGCACCGATTCTGGTGGAAGTTACAGGACTGCCTTTGTTGGCTGGGTCATGCAATTGGCTTACTGCAAACCAGGGGTCCTCAAACTACGGCCCGTGGGCCACATGCGGCCCGCGGAAAACATTTATCCGGCCTGCCGGGTGTTTTTGCCGCCGCTGCCTGTTGCTTTGCAGCCGACTAGTTTTTTTTTTAAACTATAGTCCAGCCCTCCGACGGTCTGAGGGACAGTGAACTGGCCCCCTGTTTAAAAAGTTTGAGGACCCCTGCTCCAAACAGTTCTCAGATGTAGAAAGGACCCTTACCTCACCTTCTGGTATGTACACAGTTAACAGGCTGTGATCCAGCAGCAATTATTGTATGAGTTCCTTCTCACCCTCAGTGTAACTAATAACAATAGCTAATACTTACTAAGCACTCACAATGTGCTACACACTGCAAAGCATTCGTGTGCATGATCTCATTCTCCCACCTAGAATGCCTTTCCCTAGAATGCCAGAGGTGGGTAATACTATTACCCAGTGGTGGGTAATACCATTGGTCTCATTTCTCAGCAAGGTTACCTAAGGTCACACAGTTAGCAAGTAGCAAAGCCAGAATTCCAATCCAGGCCCATCTAACTCATTAACTAACAGTCTCCTGCCTTTGTTCATTTAGGAAGCAATAAGTCTAACCTACACTTCACGAGATGTAAAACCTCAGGGCTCATAGTCATAAGAGTCCTTGGAAAGGGAGCCTCATGAATAAAAACTGAAAAGCAGGCACCCACTCAGAGGTTATTTGGGATCTGGGCACAGTTGGTACACAGGAATCCAGGAGCAGCCCTCAGATGCCACAAGCAGAGAAGGAAACTAGACAGGACACAGAAGATAGCGAACTAGAAGGCAGAAAGGTAGTCACCTCCTACATCACCAGGAATAGTGAGGCCTCACAGGAGAGCAAAAGATAGTTCCAAAGAGGGAAGAACTTACACAAGTCTGGCCACAGCAAGGGCTCGCTCTGCATCTGAAGTCCCCTGGGAACACAAATGGCTGTGTCAACCACCACCCTGACACAGGCACACAAGCACAGGCAAACACATCCATGCACACACATATCAACAAGTGCAGTCAGCCGGGGTCTCTTAAACAACCAGTCCACTACACTAGCTCACTGTCAAAGGCCAAAAGGGGACCCAGAGGGCCTAGAAAATGTCATCAGTCTATGATTACTTTCAAATGTAAAAAATAATTGAAAAAAATTTATAGTGAACAATCATATACTCACCACTTAGATTCTATAAAAAATATTTTGCTATATTTGCTTTTTCATATGTTTACTCATTGTTGTCAATTTTTTAAAAATCTAACTCAGGAGCTACTCTAAAAAATCACCAAGAAATGCCCAAAGTGAGAGAAGAGAGCTACAGAGTCATCACAACCCTAACATAAATAGTAACTAATCGTAAATCTAATTTCTTCCTATGGGAAATATATACAGACTACACAAAAATAAAACTAATGGTAGGGATTAAAAATATATGTCATGCCAAACAAATAATTCCTATAGTTAAGGACATTAAATTTGAGACCCGAGACACATAACAAACTGCTGTACTAACTTGATTTCCATAAACTATCTCCAACAGTGTAATCATTCGTGAGCAGATCTTTGAAAAATGTCAAAGAGGGGTCTTCGGGAAGCCACCACTGTGCACTGAAACCCAGGCATTTAACACTGGCCCGGCTCAGGGCATGAGATGATAAATTTGGGTGATGGGATCTCGTACCATCTGGAAGACGACCCTGCTCTGTTCTCTTTGGCAGGTGCGGAATACTACTCGGTCGTCGGGGGCAACAAAGTCCACTGTGCTGAGCACTTCTGCAAGAAAACACAAACACACAGGCCCACCCACTGAAGAAGCAAGTTCAACCCAGCCTAATCCCTGCAAGAAAACACAGCAAAAGTCTCAGCTTAAAGGGAAAAGGGGGCGTTAGAAGTACATCATTCTTTTTTTTTTTTTTTTTTTAATATATTTTATTGATTTTTTACAGAGAGGAAGGGAGAGAGACAGAGAGTCAGAAACATCGATGAGAGAGAAACATCGACCAGCTGCCTCCTGCACATCTCCCACTGGGGATGTGCCCGCAACCCAGGTACATGCCCTTGACCGGAATCGAACCTGAGACCCCCCAGTCCGCAGGCCGACGCTCCATCCACTGAGCCAAACCGGTCTCGGCAGAAGTACATCATTCTTAAAAGAAATCGGTATGCACATGGGAGACTTCTGAGGGGCTAATGATGTTCTATTTTCTGACCTGGGTGATGGCTAGTTAGATGGTTGGTTGGTTGTTTTACAGTTATTTGTTAAACTGCATGCCTGTGTTTTCTGAACTTTCTCTGTATGGTTGTTACATTTTGCAATTTTAAAACACCGAAAAAATAATGTGCATATAGAGCACCTTGTCAGAGCTTCAGATTTTAACCCAATTTTCTCAGAAGATGTCACTCTGAAAGCTCAACAAAGTTGCTATTTCTTAGTTACTTATCAGGTGCCAGATACTGTGAGGGGAGATTTACTATATTACAGTCAATCCCTATTTTTTTGCAGTTGTCTATTTGCAAATACACCTGTTCACTAAGATTTATTTGTAATCCCAAAATCAATACTCATGGCTTTTTCGTTGTCGTTCACAGAACTACAGAAAATTTCAGTCACCCGATGTACATGTTCTCAGCTGAGGTCCAACAAGGCCACTCTGCCTTTTCTTTTTTTAACTGTTGTTGTTTGTTTTAAATATGTTTTTATTGATTTTAGAGAGAGGAAGGGAAAGGGATAGAGAGATGGAAACATCCATCGGCTGCCTCCTGCATGCTTCCTACTGGGGATTGAGCCCGCAATCTGGGCATTTGCCCTGACTGGGAATCCAAATGGTGACCTCTTGGTTCATGGGTTGATGCTCAACCACTGAACTACACTAGCTGGGCCACTATGCTTTCTTGTTTCAGCTCTATTACTGTAAACAAGTGTCTTTATGGTAGTATATTTAATGCCAGATTTTTGCTGGCAATCTCATCGTTTTAAATTGCCCCAAGCATAGAGAAAGGCTGTGATGTGCCTTACAGAGAAAACACGTGTCAGATAAGCTTTGTTCAGACATGTTATAGTGCTGTTGGCTGTGAGTTCAATGTTAATGGATCAACAGAATATATTAAATTATGTGTTTTTAAACAGAAGCACACATAAAACAAGATTATGTATTGGTCTGTTAATGAAAACGTGTTCCCAGAGGTTTGCAGGAACCTAAACCTATACAGATATACCTCGGAGATATTAGGGGTTCAGTTCCAGGGCACCACAAAAAGTAAATATCTCAATAAGGCAACTCACAGATTTTTTGGTTTCCCAGTGCATAAGAAAGTTATGTTTATACTATAGTCTATTGAGTATACAATAGCATTACATCTAAAAAAATGTAGATACCTTAATTTAAAAATATTTTGTTGCGCCCTAGCTGGTTTGGCTCAGTAGATTCAGGGTCAGACTGAAGGGTCCTGGGTTCAATTCCAGTCAAGGGCACATGCCCGGGTTGCAGGCTCGATCCCCAGTAGGGGGCATGCAGGAGGCAGCCAATCAATGATTCTCTCTCATCATTCATGTTTCTCTCTCTTCCTCTCCCTTCCTCTCTGAGATAAAGAAAATATATTAAAAATAAATAAATAAAGATAATTTTAAAATATATTTTGTTGCTAAAAAAACGCTAACCATCATCTGAAGTTGTTGGGGAAAATGGCACCAATAGACTTACTGGATGCAGGGTTGCCACAAACATTCATTTGTAAAAAAAACACAATATCTGTAAAATTCAATAAAATGAGGTATGCCTATATTTCCCCTAGGAGCAATGGTACGGTATTCACAAACTTGGTGTTTACAGCAACTTCGCAGAACATAACACTTGCAAATAATACTCTCATATGATCTTCATAACAAAGCTCTACAACAGGTATTACCATTAACTAGCTTTCTTTTTTGCTTTCTCATAATTAGCTTTCAAAGGTGACTAACAGCACATGGAAGAGATCCAATGTGGCAGATGGGAGAATATGCCTACCTCATGCATTTATTTTGAGAAATAAGTGAGATCTTTAATGCAAACAATGCACTTCTATAAATAGAAGCTATTATTATCCTCCCAGCACTGAACAGATTAGAAGATTAAAAAGGTGGAGTAAAGGCAGTGGTGACATGTTGGGAGAGGTAATCAATACAATCTCCAGCAGCAGAGACAGCTCATCACTGACAGTAAGAAGTCTGAGAGAAGAACTGCAAAAACTTAGTGTGGGCTCTGAACAAGTGGCTCAGTTGGTTGGAGGGCCATCCCATACACCAAAAGGTCGCAGGTTCGATTCCCCGTCAGGGTACATACCTTGGTTGGAGGTTTGATCCCTGGTCAGGGTGTGTACGGGAGGCAACCAATCAATGTTTCTCACATAGATGTTTCTCTTTCAAATCAATGTTTTAAAAAAACATATCCTCAGGTGAAGATTAAAAAAATATTTAACAACAAAAAAATTTAGTGTGTATATACTAGAGTTCTATTTATTTATTACAGCAAAATACTGACACCCTGTTAAAGCACTGGTGAAAATCAGTTCTGACATAGTCATCTGTAAGTACTGACATGGGAAAATGTCCTAGTACAGTGGTCGGCAAACTCATTAGTCAACAGAGCCAAATATCAACAGTACAATGATTGAAATTTCTTTTGAGAGCCAAATTTTTTAAACTTAAACTATATGGGTAGGTACACTGTTATTAACTTAATTAGGGTACTCCTAAGGCTTAGGAAGAGCCACACTCAAGGGGCCAAAGAGCCGCATGTGGCTCGTGACCGCAGTTTGCCGACCGCTGTCCTAGTAGAAAAGTAAGTGGCAAAACAAGTAGCATGATACTGAGTGGGCGAGAAGGGAGATATACAAACACGTTGTATTTTCATATACATGTTTTACTAAATGTGCATAAAAAAGTATACATTTCTTCTCTTGGTGATCACCTTTACAAGTATGAGATTATGGAAGATTTTCATTTTCTAGATCTGTAACACTGAATTTTTCACAGCACAAGGGAAATACAAATCTAAAACAATTAAAGACAAAATTGAGTCACAAGTTCTCGTGAACTTGTAGTAACATCTGACGAATGTGTATCCATTTCAAAAACCTCAAACAATACCACACCTCTAATCAAAGCAGAATTAGTCTCATCAATAAAATATAAGCAAAACCACAATTTAGCACAACCACTTTCATTTGCAAAGTACTTACATGTACCTCATCTTATTTGATCCTCACTCCAATCCTGATTTAAGTAAAACAGGAATTATAATTTTCATTTTACAGCTAAAGAAACTGAGGCAGAGAGGTCATGTGACATGCCCAAGGTCACACAGCTAGCAAGCAGCATGTCCATCCCAACCCCAAGACTTCTAGGGTCCTTCCTGTACTGGCAGTTTCTATGCCAACAAGCCTATGGGTGGAAGGCATTCTTATGTGGCTCTTGTCAGGGTCTCTGGAGAGCAGTGACTGCTCCCAAAGAAACACATGATCAACAGAATTACACAGCCAGGCAAGAAGAAGCCTTGAAGGACCCGGTCACCACAAACAAGGGCAGTGATAGCGCGGCTTGGGCCTGACAGGGCACACACACAATCCTGGGACCGGAGCTGCACTCACCATTGACAACTCTCTTGCACTGGAGCATCTTGAGGTCGATTAGCTCCTACGGAGGAATCAGAGGGCACTTGTCAGTCTCCTCCAATAGGCCCTGGGCACGGCGGGGGGGACCTTCACTGCACACATCATGGGGGTGACTTGGCCTGTCACCCTACTACCAACAAATCATGGCTTTGGGGACATACAGTGCTGACCTCCCACCCAACCAAGGCAAGCAGGGGCCTGAATGAGCTTCCCTCAATCAGCTGCTCTTCCCAAGGACCTTGGAGATATTTGGGCCTAGAAAGGGAGCCAGAGAGAATACAACAGCCCAGGATGTGGACACCTGGGCCTCTTAAGAACACTGCCTTCTAGCCCAGCCAGTGTGGCTCGGTTTGATTCTGGGTCAGGGCATACGCTCGGGTTTCAGGCTCCATCCCCAGTGCGGGGCGTGCAAGAGGCAACGATTCTCTCTGATTTATTGACGTTTCTCTCTCTCTGTCCCTCTCCCTTCTTCTCTGAAATCAACAAAAATTTTTTTTTAAAAGAACATTGCCTTCTCCCTTGATCTTACTTATTAGAAGGTATAGGTCCAACAGGTAAGTGTCCCCTTGTTCTTATAAAAAGGAATAGAAAATGACATCTGAGGAAGTCCTGGAAGACTCCTGTCCATAGGGCAGACCGTGGTGGGGGATCGGATTACTGGTCCCTTGACTTTTGCTGAGCTGCTTCTTCCTTTCTTCACCTCCATCTGCTGAGGGCTTTACAGGGCTTTTGAGGAGGTTCCTGCCTGCCTGGTAACACCCGAAGTCAGCGGTTCTCAACCTGTGGGTCGCGACCCCTTTGGCGGTCAAACGACCCTTTCACAGGGGTCGCTTAAGACCATCCTGCATATCAGATATTTACATTACGATTCATCACAGTAGCAACATGACAGTTATGAAGTAGCAACGAAAATAATGTTATGGTTGGGTCACAACATGAGGAACTGTATTTAAAGGGCCAGAAGGTTGAGAACCACTGCCCTAAGTCCTATACCCAGTCCCGTGAGGTGGGTGAGGTGGTTTGACTATGTGATCACACAGGTGGGCCACCTCATGTGAACCCAGTTAAGATCATCCAGGCAGCTAATACAGTACAATAATCCCGGCCTGCAGAGCAACTCTGAATCCACGAGAGGGCACCAGGCATCACACTGTGTCATGCCCAGTACTTAGGGCCCAGCCAGCGACCCACACAAAACAGGAGTCTGTCTCCTGCCTCTGCTCCACACAGGGGCTAGGTCTGGGCGAAGGGCCTCGGTCTCCGCCAGCAGAAGCCCCTTGGTTCATAAGCCATATTGACTCTCCCAGAGCATGAGCACATCCAACACGCCAAAGAGTTTTAATCAGTATTTCCTCTTCTCCTAACTCGAACAGAGCCCTGGAGGAAAGGACTGGTCACACTCACTAGGAAAACTCAGCTTTGGCCAACCAGGAGGGCCCTGGAGGAAAGGAAGGCCGCACTCTGAGGCTATCGCATAAATCCCGTGTCCATGACTTCCAAAGTGCTTCAAAACAGCCCTAAGAAATTCCAAAGAAGTAGCTGATGAAGGATCTGGAACTTGGCAGGTCACCTCTTTCCTGTGACAGCACTGCTCCCACTGCCCAGCTTCCATGACTCATTACACAGATCCGTTTCGCCAGGGCCATAAACACAGAGCCGCTTGTCTACAACAGGCTCTGTGCTACAGGGCACTCACTCACTTCCTTCCTGGTGTTTCATCCCACTTTCTAGAGTCCCAGGAAAATGCTGCCTACACAGATAAAGTGAAAGCCCAAGGATAACATCTCACAAAAATATAGTACAATGTCGCTACCAGGATACTGACATTGCTATAGCTAAGACAAAGAACAGTTTCATCACCAGGGCTCCTTTATGGCCATAGTCCCCACCCCACTCCACTCTACCCTCAGTGGCTTTTAAAGATGGAAATATCAAAAGCACTTGAGAGACATATCAGGATTGGGGGTTAGGGAGAAGCTGCCTAGATCAGCGGTCGCCAACCGGTGGCCCGAGGACCACTGGTGGTCTGTGAGGTCTGAAAGGTTGGCGACCGCTGGCCTAGATCATTCTGATACATACCCAGTTGAAAACCACTGCTCATACTCACTCATAATCCAGTATCCTGTAATCCTATTTTTCCTAGCAGATGCTTTCTAAACCTGGGTCTGAAGTCCTAATATTCTCTGGAGCAGTCAGCAATTAGCTGGTCCACTAGCTACCACCACCAGAAAATCCTATGGCTCCTCAAACTAATCTCATCCAGCTTCCCGGGCCTGCATCTGGGCCTCTTCCTCCTCTTCCTAACGTTGAGTTCATTCATTCACGTACTGAATGTGTATTAAATCCTATAGGGGCCCAGGCAGTGACCTGACACAATGGTCATCTATCCACCTGGCCCTCCATGCTACCCAGGCTGCTGGCCCTAAGCAGGGTTCATCGAACTTATAAATATCGTGTGTCTTTGTCCGCTGTTGCCTTCACTGAGCACCTGTGAAGTCAATGCCCACTCTGCCAACCCCCCGCCCCAATCCTGACCACTTCCACCCACAGATGGGGAGGAAAAGCTCTCCGGGAAAATCAGCAGCCCCTTACCTCACAGTACACAATGTCTGCTCCATAGTCCAGGGCCAGCAGCCGCATTGGGAGAGTCCCTACCCGAACCATAGGAGCTAAGATGAGTTTGTTGTGGTAGCACAGGGAGAGGCTGTTCACAATCATTCCTCTTCTGTCCCAGCCTGAAGGAAGGGAAAACAAGAGTCAGAAATTCAAATGGAGTAAATCTCTTCCATTATCCCGGGCTGCCTTTCCTTCTTCCTTTCAATCAACACATACTACCTTGTTTTCCTTTTCTCTGATGATAAAAATAACACATGCTCATTCATTTATCCAATAAATATTTAGCAAGTGCCTAGTCTGTGCCAGTCACTATCCTAGTCTTTGGGGATACATTAGAGAACAAGACAGACAAAAATTCCCCCTCACTCTCTCCTCTGGCCACCTTGGTCTTTTTTTCTTTTCTTTTCTATATTTTATTGATTTTTTTAAAGAGAGGAAGGGAGAGAGATAGAGAGTTAGAAACATCGATCAGCTGCCTCTTGCACACCCCCTACTGGGGATGTGCCCGCAACCAAGGTACATGCCCTTGACCGGAATCGAACCCAGGACCCTTGAGTCCGCAGGCTGACGCTCTATCCACTGAGCCAAACTGGCTAGGGCACACCTTGGTCTTTTTTAAAAGTCTCCCAACTAAGCTTTCCGCTGCCCTTCCCCACGCACTTGCAGTTCTCTCTGACTAAGGTCCTCTTGGCTTTATACAGGCTTCCCTACTTGACCATCTAACTTCAGGGCCCGGGTCACATGCTTTCACAATACTTTGCATTTCCTATAGCTCAGATACAATCCTTGTGTCCACAAGGTCCACACAGTACCTGGCCCTTAGCAGCGGCTTCATAAGGTGTTACTGAACACTCACCTCTGGTAGGGTGTCAGCCTGGGACTTCTCTTTGGCATACTGGAAGCGGTGCCTGACAGGCCCTGCTCCCAAAAAAGTCTCCGCTCAGAGAAGCTAGGCAGCCCCCACCCTTCCCCAGTTATTGTCACAACCACTCCTTTCCCATTTACTGTCACAACCACTCACCCAGCCCTAAAGTCACACCCAAATCACCATTTTAGTCGCACATTCTCAATCTCTTGTACCATTCCTTTCGGGGCTGGTCTCCTCTATCACATTTTGATTACTCCCAATTTCTTTCTCATTAATCTTAACTCCATTTCAATTGTGTGGGTACAGCATTTTGTTAATTATAATGCTTTCAGATTGAACATAACACTATTCAGGGAAAGCAATGAATGGGAAAACTTTACCAGTCCTCTCCACGTCAATTTCCCCAGAGACTGTGACCTTGTTTAAAAGGTGATTTCTTTAAAGTACAAATTTAGCCCTAGCAGGTTTGGCTCAATGGATAGAGGGTCGGCCTGCGGACTGAAGTGTCCCGGGTTCAATTCTGGTCAAGGACACATGCCCAGGCTCGATTCTCAGTAGGGGGCATGCAGGAGGCAGTAGATCAATGATTCTCATCATTGATGTTTCTATCTCTCTCTCCCTCTCCCTTCCTCTCTGAAATAAAATATATTTTAAAAAAATATATACAAATTTAGAGTTAGAATTAAATATTTAGAGAATATTCTATTTTCCTCAAAGCATATGTTAATGAGAAAAAACTAAAATGATCCATCATATTTGTAAGAGAAAGAGGCGATATAGCATATTGTTAAGATTCTGAACTCTGGAATCAGACAAACCTGCATGGGAATCTGCCCCCAGACATCGAGGCTAGCTTCTGCCTCTATAATATGAGGCTCCAACAGAATCTATGTCGGGGCTGGGGGGGGAGGGAAGGGGAATGCTGTAAAGAGTAAATTCTGCCTGGCCGATCTCGCTCAGTGGTTAGAGCATCGGCCCATGGACCAAAGGGTCTCAGGTTTGATGTCCAGTCAAGAGCATGTACCTGGATTGCAGGCTCCATCCCCAGCCGGGGTTGGGGTGTGTGTGGGAGGCAACCAATCGATGTGCCTGCTACAGATTTTGGGGATGGTCCAGGGCCAGAACAAGAGTTTGCAATGGCAAATGAGCCTACCCGAAGTGAGAATACATGTGGTAACCTCAGCCTCTCTTCAATCCTCATCCTCTAGGCAGGGTTTCTCAACAGCAAACTTGACGTTTTAGGCCAGATAATTCTTTTTTGTGGGGGCTGCTCTGTGCATTGCACAACGTTTAGCAGCATCCCTGGCCTCTACCCACCAGATAAGTGATGGCAAACCTATGACACGCGTGTCAGAGGTGACACGCGAACTCATTTTTTGGGTTGATTTTTCTTTGTTAAATGGCATTTAAATATATAAAATAAATATTAAAAAATATGTCTTTGTTTTACTATGGTTGCAAATATCAAAAAATTTCTATACGTGACATGGCACCAGAGTTAAGTTAGGGTTTTTCAAAATGCTGACACGCTAAGCTCAAAAGGTTCGCCATCACTGCACTAGATAGATGCTAGTAGCACCTCCCCAGATGTGACAACTAAAAATGCCTCCAGACAGTGTCAAAAGAGGGCAGGGGGATGACAGAAGTAAAATTAATGACTGCTCACTGTCACTACTCAAAGCTCTCTCCTCCACTGGTTTAACAGGTTACTCTCCAGAAACTCTACTCATGTATCAAAATGGTCTTTTTAATGGTATTTTATGAAACTAAAAACACTTTCTCCAGATGTTAAGAACCTCCCAGGTGATTAATCCACATTTACCTTATCTCCCACCCCAGGCACTGGGGACTACAGAATAGATAACACCCATTTTCCAGCTCTATTCAGGAAGTACGGCGAGTGTAAGGTATATTTGCAACCCGAACATCTGAACTTAGGTAAAATATTCTGCCTGACCAGGGCTATGTGAGACAAGCCACATACCTGATCACTCCGTAGGGTAGCAGGACCCCCCTCACTACTATTCAAGTAATTTACGTATCTGACTGGGAAGCCAGTGGAGGTCAGCTGACTGCACAAGTTGGGTGGGGTGACCGTGGAGTGGAGTGTAAACCTCAGCTGAAAAGAGAAAACGTGTGAAGCAATGCGTCCGCTGAAATAAAGGCTGAAGACCTTCACTGAGACAATAAGCTGAAGGCTATTTATCAGCTTGCCCTCTGGGATCTCAGCTGGGTGCAGGTCGGGGGAGGTTCAGCCTCGATCTGCAACTGGCCCTTGTCTCAGCTCCCAGGCCTGGTCATTCATTCAGACTCTCCATAAACACTTACTGCCAGACTTTGCGCGGGGCCCACAGCTGGAAAACCATGGCCACACCTTCGAGTTCACCGGGGGAACCAGCGCTGGACAAGCAAGCCATCACCGGGCGGCGAGGGCCACCAAGGAGAATCGCAGGGAGTGGACACCCCGTCACCAGAAGCCCTCCGCCCTCCCGGTCCCCAAGGCCACGGCCCCGCCGCCGCGTCTCCTCGGACCCCCAGTCCTGCCTCCATGGCGCACCCTTCCCCAAGGCTGGCCCGGGTCTGGACGTCGCTGACCCCTGGTTCGGAACTACAGACCTCGCTGCTGCTGAACTCTACGGATGCTCCCTCCTTCCTCAAGGTTCGCCGATTCCGCGTGCGTAACTGAGCCGCGCCGGCCACCGTCCGCGGGGCTTGGCGCGCCCGTGACGTCAGTGCCGTGCGCCTCTCCAGCGCCAGAAAAAAAAATATGGCTCTAGCGCGGCCGCCGCCGTCGCCGCCGCTCTCGTGGCTTGCGGCTCGGTGGTTTCTGGCGCCTCGACGGAACCTGGCGGCTAGCGGTCCCGACGAGCCCCTGCCGGTGGTGCGCATCCCACGGGCGCTACAGCGGCTGCAGGAGCAGCGGCAGAGCCGGCAGCGGAGCTCCGCGCAGCCGGCGCTGGTGCGTCCTGGCCGGCTGCTCATCTCGGCGCGGCGGCCGGAGTTTAACCAGCCGGCGCGCCTCACGCTGGGTCGTTGGGAGACCGCGCCACTCGCGTCGCGGGGCTGGAAGAACCGGCGCTCCCGCTCGGATCACTTCTCCATCGAGCGCTCACAACAGGAGACCCCAGCCTTGCGGAACTTCTCGTCCGAGGACAGCTTCGCCGATCTGGGTCTGGTGCCGCGAGTGCTGCGCGCGCTGCAGGAGGTTGCCCCCGAGGTCGTCCGGCCCACCACGGTGCAGTCGAGTACCATCCCCCCAATACTTCGAGGCCGCCACATCCTCTGCGCGGCGGAAACGGGCAGTGGCAAGACTCTCAGCTACCTACTGCCTCTCCTTCAACAGCTCTTGGGCCGACCCAGCCTGGACTCCAGGACCCCTGCGCCCCGAGGTCTGGTCCTTGTGCCGTCGCGAGAATTAGCCGAACAGGTGCAGGCTGTGGCCCAGCCCTTAGGCAGGTCCTTGGGACTCCGGGTGCAGGAGTTAGAGGGAGGCCATGGCATGAGTAGGATCACGCAGCAACTGTCCAGGCAGCCTCCGGCCGATGTCCTCGTCGCCACTCCGGGGGCTTTGTGGAAGGCACTGAAACGTCAGCTAATCAACCTAGAGCGGCTGTCCTTCTTGGTATTGGATGAGGCAGATACACTGTTGGATGAAAGTTTCCTGGAACTCGTGGAGTACATCTTGGGGAGGAGCAATATAGCAGAAGGCTCAGATGACTTAAAAGACCCCTTCAATCCCAAAGCTCAGTTGGTGCTGGTTGGGGCTACATTTCCCAAGGGTGCAGGTCAGCTGCTGAGCAAAATCTCTAACTCGGACTCTCTCACCACCATCACCAGCTCCAAGCTCCACTGTGTCATGCCTCACGTCAAACAGACATTTATGAGACTGAAGGGAGCAGAGAAGGTACCCGAGTTGGTGCAGATCCTCAAGCAGCATGACCGAGCAGATAAGACCGGCTCCTCGGGAACTGTTCTGGTGTTCTGTAATAGCTCCAGCACTGTGAACTGGCTGGGATATATTCTGGATGACCACAAAATCCAGCACCTACGGCTGCAGGGACAAATGCCGGCCTCGATGAGGGCAGGTATCTTCAAGAGCTTCCAGAAGGGCTCCCGAGACATTCTCCTCTGCACGGACATAGCCTCTCGGGGCCTGGACAGTACCCAGGTGGAGCTAGTTGTCAATTATGATTTCCCCCTCACCCTGCAAGACTACATCCACAGAGCGGGAAGAGTGGGCCGAGTAGGGAGTGAGGTGCCAGGCACCGTCATCAGCTTTGTTACCCATCCCTGGGATGTGAGCCTAGTTCAGAAGATTGAGCTGGCAGCTCGCCGGAAGAGAAGCCTTCCAGGACTAGGGTCCCTAGAGAACCTTGTCCCAGCTGACATGAATGCAGTGTCATAACAGGGATCCTCCCTCTGTGCTGGGTGAGTAAGCGAATTTCTCAGTAGGACACGCCCAGCTGTCCAGTCACCTCCCTGAAGATCCCGGGAGTTACTGGCCAGCATAGGAAGGTGAGCTACTGAGCATGGCTCACTGTAGTTTTTCACATGAGTCTTGAAAAATAAAGTAGAGTTTGGCTTTGCACTGTATCATGATTTCTAACAAAAAAATGATGTTTTGGCCCTCCCGGCATGGCTCAGCCATGCTCTGCCTTCTTTCCCATCTCCTGGTGACAGAAGATGAGACAGGATTAAACTATTTCACCAAACTGGCAAAATAAGCATATCATATAGCATCCTCTCACTTATTTCCTTGGTTCCAGGCTCTGCAACATTATATAAGCTTTGCCTGAAGTAATGAATAGTTAAGCAAATAATGCTCCACAAAACAAATATTATTGCACACTGAAAAGAATCAGGTTATAGAGAACAGAAATGGGCCAGAGCATCCTTTGCCAAAGAGAATATTGTACTAAATATACAGTGAAGCTCTTTTTTTATGTGAAGAATATGAGGCTCAGAGGGATAAAAGAATTTGCTCAGAATCACACAGTAAGTAGGTCAGAATCTGGTCTGTCCTACCCAGGGTTGTGTTCCCCACCACACTAGCTTTTGTCAAATGTGACCCATGCACAGGATAACTGTATACCTCTGTTTTTCTTGAATAGTCCTTTACATTTTTGCCAGGCACAGTTTTTAAAAAATATATTCTTTTATTGATTTCAGAAAGGAAGGGACGGAGAGACAGAAACATTAATGATGAGAGAGAATCATTGATCAGCCACCTCTGGCACGCCCCCCCTATGCATCAAGCCGGCAACCCAGGCATAGGCCCTGATCTGGAATCGAACCGTGACTTCCTGTTTCATAGGTCAGTGCTCAACCATTGAGCCACAGTGGCCAGGCAGGCACAGTTTTTAATATCACTTTCACTCTCAAAAGCCACCCAGTTTAGACAATACCTTGGTCACTATCTATGGACCACTCTATCAGAACTGCCCAGGAAGCACCCTGGCTGATTTGCTCAGTGGTTAGAGCATCAGCCTAAAGGGCCTCAGGTTTGATTCCCAGTCAAGGGCAGGTACCTCGGTCTCCAGTAGGGTGCATGCAGGAGGCAGCCAATCAATGATTCTCTTTTTTTTTTTTTAATATCTTTTTATTGAATTTAGATAGGAAGGGGGAGAGAGAGAGATAGGAACATCCACCATGAGAGAGAATCATGGATCAGCTGCCTCTTGCACACCCTCTACTGGGGATCAAGCCCACAACCAGCAGGCACGTGCCCTTGATCTGAATCAAACCCGGGACCCTTCAGTCCGCAGGCCGAAACGGTTAGGGCTGATTCTCATTGATGTTTTATCTCTCCCTCTCTGAAGTCAATAAAAATCTTTAAAAAAAAAAACAACTGCCAGGAAGCTTGTTCAAAGTGCGGATGTCTGAGCCCCACTCCAGATCTGGATGCTTTCTGAGGGTTGGCCCGAGAATTCACTTACAGGTATTTTCGAATTGTTTTGTGGAATCTATAGGTGAGTCTCAAGCCCTCTTAAGTTGATAAATCATTTGTCTATGCTATGCTGCCTTCCCCAGAGTCCCAACCAGGTCCTGAGAAGATCTTGGTACTCTACCAGAGCAGAGGGATGCTCCCAGATAAGTAATCTCTCAAGCTTTGGAGAATCTGAGTGATCTCACCTGCCAAGACAAACCTCCTCCAGAACTCTCCCCTTCACATTTTACCTCCTACCACTCCCCAGAGGTAATCATCTCTAATTAATCCTGACTTTGTCCTAACACGCACCATGCTAACTCAAACTACTTAAGAGTGAGCGACTTCTGAAATGGTAGCTAGGCAGTCTACCTTCTGGGCACATCCTCTCTGCAACAGCCCAAGCAAACAAATGTCCCATCTTTGCTTATTAACAGCAACAGAGATTCCCCCTGCTAAGGAAGATTATCTCCATTGCTAGGAAGTTCTTGACTACACTATCAAAAGGTGCCCCAAATATGATTTCTTTCTATGGGCCTGATCATGCTAAGGCTCTGCAGGGTTGTCTGTTTCCTCTTCTGAGTAACACCAAATTATCTTCTTTTTTTTTAAGATTTTTAAATTGATTTTTAGAAAGGAAGGGAGAGGGAGAGAGAGAGAGAAACATCAAGGGCTAGGGAACCTGCAATTGAGGTACATGCCCTTGAAAGGACATTGAACCTGCAATCCTTCAGACCATAGGCTAATACTCTAACCACTGTGCTAAACTGTCCAGGGCCAGGTTGTTTTGATCCCCAGGTTGGTTGGGGTGCATGCAGGAGGCAACCTATCAATGTTTCTATCTCACATCAATGTTTCTCACACCCTTTCTCTCTCAAATCAATAAAAACAATGTTTTAAAAGTAAAATAATAAATAAATAAAGCGGACCCATCATTCCCACTCTGTGAAGTCATTCGGGACCCTCACTTTGCCTTGGAGTACCTTTAACATCTCCCCCAGTGTCACTTTGAAATGTGATGAGCTTGTCCTTACACTCCTATCAGCTATAAATCTGGAGCCCCAACATGGCGCCCAACCATTGAGCAGAACACCTCTCCACTACTGTGTAACCTTGGGTAGGCCCTTAACCTCTTGGTTTTTGAGTCCTCAGTTCTAAAAACATGATGGTTTTATGAACTGACATTTGAGGCAGAACAAGGTCAAGAAGAACTTGTCTTTGCTTTTACTCTTCCCAACTGAAATGTCTCCCCTCTCTTATCCCCAGGTCCACATCTTACTTGTCCTTCAGGCCCACCACCAGGGAGCCTTCCTTGATTCCCCCGTCCACACAAATCTCTGCCTTTCCAATGGTTGGATACTTAGTGCCATAAACCTGGCTGTCTTAGGTTAACCTTGCTTCTCATGCTAATCTCAGAATGGAGTTTCTCTTGCCTTCCTGTGGTCCCTAGGGCTGTGCCAGTCCAGGGCTATACTCCACAGGGAGTGGCTACTTGACTAAGGCACAAGCAGGGCACACGGGGTAGTGATGCCTCACAGTTTTCATGGCAGGGTGACTACAGAAACGTGGTGTTCCCGGGAAACCTTTCCTCAGTACTCTACCAGATACCAAGCTGTTCGTTGCCTGAGAAAGATGATTTACCGGCTCTTATACCCTCAATGTAACTTATCCTGTCCTCTGGGAGTGCAGCACAGCAGGTAGGCCTCCGTACAGAAGAGTTGGTGTACACACAACCTCACCTGCCTGCCACCTGATCCTTTTGTGCTTGTCCATCACACCTGGGAACTGCCCTCGCTATACGCAATACCAGTGTCCTGGGGCCCCCTCAGAGACCCACAGAGTTCCCTCTCACTGCTGAGGACAAGTGCAGTGTCATTCCTGGGCAAGTGTTCCGGAAGGTTCTCATCTTTGTCAATGTAACCTTCCCCTCTGGGCTACAAGATACTTCCCATCAGACCCTTTACTTCTTTACTGGCCCGTCTCTTAGCAAAAGTCAAGTTGCCAACATGGGAGAGGTTCTGAAATGATTTATATTAGATTGTTTTCCCAAACTTGGAAGGCATTTCCTTAAAGCAGGGGTGGGGAGCCTTTTTTCTGCCAGGGGCCATTTGGATGTTTATAGCATCATTCACTTAACATTCAAAATTATCAGCTTAACGACTAACCTGCTATATTTGGCCGAACATTTAATTAATTCACCCCTAATGCCTTGGCAGGGCCAGACCAAATGATTTCTTGGACCGAGGGCCGTATATTAGTAAGCCTCAGAGGGGACAGTCTGGAAGAAATCTTTTCTGTTGTGAGAGAGATGGAAGGGGAACCTGATTGTAATTATTTTCAGGGTCTGTTTTCTCTGGAAATGGGGAAGATTTTCTGTTCTGCCGCTGCTCTAGGCCCCACAGAATTGTTTTTTCAGCCAACACCCCTTCCCTAGGGAGCTCACAGCAGTAATGAGGTAAGGCTGTGTTTTGGATGTCAAGCAGATTAGAAGGCTTAAGCAAAAACCTGGGGGAGGCATGAGAGACGGCACGTCCTGGCAGAACAGTGTACGGCACAAGTGACTGGTCAGTTCTGATTTTCTTTCCAGCAGCAATGGCTCCCACCTTTCCTCCTACACCTGGTCACTACCATGTCCCCTGCCAAAGGTGGGGAGAAACCTGAGTGGGCTGGCATGGGGAGACATACTGCCTGGTTGGTGGCTACTGGTCCTACGATGCTCCAACAAAGGTGGAGGCAGAAATGCCAGTCCCCAGAGGAGCATGTAAGAGACATCAACCTCTGGAAGAGTCTGACGAAGACCTCAGTTGCTCCAGCCCCAAAATCTGGCGATTGGAGCTCAGTGGCAAGAGGTTGATGGCCTCCTGGCCAAGTCAGACAGGGATTCCTTGGACTTCTCGACTTTGAGCTTCTGCCCCTCTCACCAGGAGAGGCCTTGAATTCTTTACATCCATCCATTTGTCCAGATATCCTCTACTGATCATCTACTGGTGCTGGCCCTTTGCTGGGGTGTGCAGTAAGGGGGCTGGACAAGTCTTCAGTTATCAATCACATGTGCTGGCATAAGCACACAGGAAGGTGGACTGCGAGGGCACCAGGTGCCGGTAGAATAGAATTGGGGGGAACAAAGCTGGGGGGGTCTTCATGGGTCAAGCTCCTGTAATTCAGGTCCCTCTAGCCTTCCCCCAGTTGATGGCACTACCTCAAGGATGAGGGACAGTATGCAAACCAACCTCAGATCAGGATCCCTGTGGGCTTCACAGTGAAGTCACCAGAACATCTGGTCCCCAGCAGCAGCCAAGTAAGCCATGCGAAACCCGTCAGATACCACTTGCAACTTTGCTCTGGGGACCTTGTGTGCTGGTCCTCTGTACAGCCTGAACTCAGGCAGAGCCTGGCTGCCAGAGAACCCAAATCGTCACTCATCCTCATCAAAAAAGCAGCCGTACAGGTGAAAAGGAAAATGTGTGTGTGTGTGTGTGTGTGTGTGTGTATCGGGGGGTGGAGGGGTGGGTGGGGACACTTTGCAACCTAGTTGAGTATCTGGTTAAGGTTAAAACTGTGGTTTTACTTCCCCACTCCGACTGACTTGGGCAGAGCTGCAGAGCCTAACCCCAGGGCCCCGCCACAGCTGACTTGGGTGGAGCTGTGGGGACCCTCAGGGGCCCCCCACAGGAGGAGATATATAGGTCAGAGCCACCCCACGAGTTCAGTTCAGGCTTTGGATCCGGAATTGCCCTGGACTAGCAGATCTGAGAAATAAAGTTTAAATTTTCCTCCCTCAGAGCGCTGGCTGATCGTTCTGTGCATTCTGCCACAACACAGGTACAGGACTGGGATGCTGGTGAGGGTTCTAAAGGGAAAGGTGGGGATTAGGGAGAAGGCTGAGTGGAAGTCAGATGCCTCCACGGTTATGCACTTCAAGCAAGAGCAACGATCACAGCCTTTTGAGGAAGGAAAAGGTGCAAACTGTTCAAAGAGGTCAGCCTCAGCTTTGCGATTGGAGGATGTAAGTCTGTGGCTTCCAGGCTCTTTCTGGCTGAAGAGACTGTTGTTTCTTGAAAATTTAACTATGTTAGTCATCATGGGAGCAGAACCAGAGCAATGCCCAGAAAGCAGCAGGGACAGCCTGAGTCTCCAGGATCAAGGAGCCCTGTATGTGGAAGACCAGCTGCTCACTCACATACTTCTTTCTGGTGGCAAGATTTTCTGTTCTAGTCCTGCCTCAACAAGCCCACCAGTTGGAGACAGTGAGAGGACAGCACATGCAAAGGCCCTGTGGCAGTTGGCAGCCTGGCTGGTGCAGCCAGAATTTAGAAGGTCAGAAGGTTTTGCTATTTGCTGAGACTAGAGAGGTCAGTGGGAAAAGACTGCCCAGGACTTGAGAGCCAAGTAAGGAATTTGGTATAACCTAAGAGCAATGAGAAACCACAAAAGGACTTTAGGCAGGAGAACATTCGATTTTTTCCTTTTTTTTTTTTAATCCTCACCCAAGGATATTTTTTCCATTGATTTTTGGAGAGAGTGGAAGAGAGAGAAACATTATGTGATCTCACACCAATTGGTTGCCTCCTGAAGGAGCCCCAACCAGGGCCTGGGCCAGGGAGGAGCCTGCAACCAAGGTACATACCCTTGACCCAAATCAAACTGGGAGCCTTCAGTCCACAGGCCAACACTGCTTTATCCACTGAGCCAAACCAGCTAGGGCAGTAGTCGGCAAACTGCGGCTTTCGAGCCACATGCGGCTCTTTGCCCCCTTGAGTGTGGCTCTTCCACAAAATACCGACTTCTGTACATGGGCCACAAAGTTTCAGTCGCACTGTACACGCATGCCCGCATGTGGTATTTTGTGGAGGAGCCACACTCAAGGGGCCAAAGAGCCACATGTGGCTCGCGAGCCGCAGTTTGCTGACCACTGAGCTAGGGCAACATTAGATTTTTTCGAAAAGCGATAGGGACATGTGCAGGAGGCAACCGATGGATGTCTCTCTCACATAGATGTTCTCTCTCTCTCTCTCTCTCTTTCTCTCTCTCTCTCTCTCTCTCTCTCTCTCTCTCTCTCTCCTTCCCTTCCACACTCTCCAAAAGCAATGGGAAAATATCCTAGGGTGAGGATTTAAAAAAAAAAAAGATAGGTCTGGTTGTTCTGTGGGGAATGGACCGGAGGTGGGAAGAGGTGAGAGATGAAACTGCCTGAAAGTGGCCCTCTGTGGGAACAGAAGAGACACTCCTGGGAAATTTTTTGAGGCTGAACCAGCAGGATTTGGAGAAGCCCTGAAAAAGGAGGGGTGGGCAGGGGGAAGGCAGCATCATCAATGACATTCAGGTCAGCTCTGCGGCCAGGCCCTGGGCTTCCCTGCCACCTCCGGCCACTTCCAGCACCTGGATAACGTTTGCCAGAGCCTCTGCCCCCATACTGTCCCTGTGACCAAGTCTCTCCACTGACACTGGGAGCTCCGAGAGGACAAGGCTTGACTAATGTGTGCCTGTTTCCCCCTCCCCAGGGCAGGGCAAAGGTGGCCTCGGTGAGGTTAAGGGGAGGACAGGCAAGCCTGTTGGCTAACATGTGCTTGGCACGTGGGTGTGAGTGCTCACATGCCCTTGACTGTATAAGGGTCTAGGTGTATCTGTGTATAGCTGGGTGTGTGGTCACCTCAGGGCCATGGCCAGCAGAGCCAGCCTATCTAAGGACTGAAGAATGTTACTTAAAATGTGCTGCCTGGCTAATCTACAGATGGTGCCCGCCTCCTCTGGCTCAACAGCCTATCTCTGTTAGACTAGAGCTGCCCCGTTCCTGGAATGTTAGACATTTGATCCCTCAAGGAAAATGAAAAATCCTGAAAAGCTAAATGCTCCCTTCTCATTCCTCTACCAGCAAATGTTACTCATTTGTCTGGACTTCCTGTCCTTCTTTTCCCCATATTTTTATAGCCCAGCTTTCTGGTGGGGCTATCAAGAGTGGAACAGACGTGCTGTTATCTACCAAACTCACATTGGTGGCCTGGAAAACAGCACATCCAAGAGTTTCCCCCCACTCAGCTGCAAGAGTAGGTGTGAGGTTGCTGGCCAGCAACGGGGAGTAGAGGGAAGAAAGGGAGCCAGGTTTGAGTTTGGGTGCACAAGTCACCTCGCGCAGAACCCTGGGGAACTCACATTCAGAAGTGGGGCTGCCCAGAGAACCCTCAAGTTAGACCCACCCCCGATACAGCACCTTTGGTGGGCCCTTCCTCCTGGCCAACAGGCACTGGGCAACGTCAAGTGCATAATTCCTCAAATATACCCAAGCGAGGAGCCCTTCCCCTCGTGGGTAGCCCAGGACCTCTAGTCCCTGAGGAAGAGTTTTGCTCACTTTATTTGGGGGAGGTTTCTAGGGTCTCCGGGCCTCAGACTTAGGCCACTGTCCCTGCACTGGTCACTCCTATCAGCTGGGAAAGGTTACAAAGATGGAGCAACACCAGGGGGTGCCAAGGTTCAGAGTACAAACTTGAGAGGTTGAGGAAGGAAGGAGTTTGGGCAAGGACCCAGAATCCTCTCAACTTCTGTGATAAGGCACATTGCCCACGTACGGGTGTGAGAGAGGATGTGGGTGTGTGGGTGGGGGTTCTTGGAGGAGAGAGCTAGGATGAGAGCCTGAGTCTGGAAATGGGGTGGGGCCTGCCAAGCAAGAACGGGAACTTAGCCCAGAGCCACCAGATAAGGCGGTTGTAACCACAAAAACCAAGCTCCAGGCCTCTCCTTAGGACCCATCCTTCTGACCTCAACAAGGCAGGGGGCTTCCACGCTGAGGTAGGAGGGCTCCTGGCCAGCAGGTCAGCCAGCAGCTCTGGGAGGAATGTTGCTGGGACTGGGGCTCTGCTGCCCTGGAAATAACTCGTTTCCTTCCATTCAAACAGAGTATTCTCTGTGCTTCTGCTCTGTTGCGTAAATGCTCCCTGGCCCTCTCCAGGTGGTGGCCCAGTTCACATCCCCAAAGTCCCTCCATTCGGACGGTGGGGAGGTGTGGCATGTCTGAGGGGAGAGCTCTTTCCTGGGACTGATTGGGAAGATGGGAGAGCGGGGGCTCCTGACAGTTCCCAATTCCTGGCTGGACTCCCTGGGGGTAGACACACAGGCTGGGAGTAAGGGAAGGGAAAAAGAAGGCCAGGGGCAGGGGGCTGCCCCCCCGACCTGAATCCAAGGTCCATAAAGTCAGCCCCTCATTCCAGAGACTATCTCCTCCCTCGCACTCAGCCTCTGTGGCCCAGCGCAGGAAAGCCGGGATCCCAGAACACTGTGACCATAAAGTGGTCCTAGGGGTGCCCAGGGGCAGGCAGATGGGATGTGATAAGGTTGGGAGAGGTCACAGGGCCGAGGGGCCACTCTCTGGCAGAAGGACTCCAGGCCCTCTCTCTTGAGAGCAAGTTGGGGGGGGGAGGGGGGGGGGCCGAGGAACCTAGAGAGGACCCAGCAGAGCAGTGGGTGTGGGAGAGGGGCAGGGCGGGGAGGCTGCACTGGGAGGGCACGCGCTGCGGGGGAGGGGGGGAGAGGGGAGGGGGCTCCTTCCAGGCCGGAGGGGAGAGGCAGTGCCGCCCCCTGGCGGCAGCGCTCAGGCATCGCAGATCTCTGCCACGGGTCGCAAGGTCCTGTGACTTCACCCCCCTCTCGCGAGGCCGCGCTGCTGAGCCGCTGGAGCCGACCGTTGGGACCCCATCGTCGCCCTCGGCCCTTCTCCTGCCTCTCAGGTTCTCGAGACCAGACGCTGCCCGCCTGCCGGGACTTGCGCAGCATGCGGCCCGCGGGCCTCGAGTGTCCCCGCATGCTCTGCCTGTGGCCTCTGCTGCGGCTGCTGCTCCTGCTGTTGCTGCTGCCCCAGCCGGTAACCCGCGCCCAGACCAAGCCGGGTGCCTCCAGTGCCCCGATGGCCCTGGGCACCCCAACAGCGCTGGACACCCCCAGCGCCCTTCCCACGCCCGGCACCCCCAGTGCCAAGACTGGGCCCGAGGCCCCCAGCGACTCTACTGCGCCAGGCACCGCTGATGCTCCCACCTCGCCTGGAACCCCCACCACCCCGCATCTGCGGGAGCATGCTCGGGCCCTGATGCGGGACTTCCCACTCGTGGATGGGTGCGTAGGTGCGGTGGGGGCTGAGCTCCCCCTGGGCTAGGGAGGAGGTGCCCTCACATGGATGTCCTTTCCCTCCTCTCTCACCCCCTCCCTGTCGGGAATGCCCGAGCCCAGGCCTCATAGGGCCCTGGGATAGTGTGTGTAACCGTGTGGGGTGGGGAACGCCTCGCTGGCCCAGGCTGGCCACCTGTCCTGCCTGATCTCCGGGCCTAAAGGATTCCACCCATTTGCCGCTGAGCTGACCCTGCCTTGACCTCCTTCCAGCCACAATGACATGCCTCTGGTCCTGAGGCAGTTTTACCGCAACCAGCTACAGAATGTGAACCTGCACAATTTCACCCGGGGCCAGACCAACCTGGACAGGCTTAGAGACGGTCTCGTGGGTGCACAGGTACCGCAGGGACACACCAGGCGCCGCTGGCTGCTGGGGAACGTGGGGGGACTGTGGCCCGAGAGACCACAATAAGTTAGTCACATGGCAACTCAGTTACCAGAGTGACCCCAAAAGTGCCGTGACATCAGTGCTCGGGGTTGCAGGGGCCATGGTGAACCAGCTGGGTGGGCGTCCAGGTAGCAGGGAACACGCGCTTTATCGCATGTGGTCTCTGGGTCCCCTGGGCGCTGTGTGGGCTGTGGAGGCTTTGGAAGGAGGAGCTCCAAAGCAGGCCCCGCCCAAGCCGATGCCTGGCCTTCCCCCAGTTCTGGTCAGCCTACGTCCCATGCCAGACCCAGGATCGGGATGCCCTGCGCCTCACCCTGGAGCAAATTGACCTCATCCACCGTATGTGTGCCTCCTATTCTGAGCTGGAGCTTGTGACCACGGTTAAAGGTAGGCAGGCTGGTGGGTGGTGGTAGGGACTTGATGGGGCTACCCCAGCCCCTGAAAGTGACCACCTCACCCACCTGCCCCCAGATCTGAACAGCACCCGGAAGCTGGCTTGCCTCATTGGCGTGGAGGGCGGCCACTCACTGGACAGTAGCCTCTCCGTCTTGCGTACCTTCTACATGCTGGGTGTGCGCTACCTGACCCTCACCCACACCTGCAACACACCCTGGTGAGCACAGTGCAGATGGTCTGGGCCTACGGAGGCAGGGATCTGCCCGAGATACCACTGGGACCCAGACCACACTTTATCCCTGGGATCCGGCTCTGACCCTGGAGTGGGGAGGGGATCTGGGCTCACAGAGCAACTCTGGACCCCCCAGCAGGGTCTTCCTACTACCAGGCACAGCCCAGCGTGGGTTCTTGCTCTTGCTCTACGGGGGTGCCGGGATAGAGGGTTCAGTAGGGCCTCTCGGTTCTTGTGGCCCAATTATGGCCACCAGTCAGACTGCCTCCCGACCGTTCTGCAGGGCAGAGAGCTCAGCTAAGGGCACCCACCCCTTCTACACCAATGTCAGCGGGCTGACCAGCTTTGGTGAGGTAAGAACCCTGCTTCCATACCCTGCTCCACCTGCACATACAAACCCCACCTGTTCCCTACAGATAAATGCACATGCATGTGCACCCCTGATGCCTTCTGCCCAACCTTTCCCTGCAGAAGGTGGTGATGGAAATGAACCGTCTGGGCATGATGGTAGACCTGTCCCATGTCTCAGACGCCGTGGCACTGCGGGCCCTGGAAGTGTCACGGGCACCTGTGATCTTCTCCCACTCAGCTGCCCGGGGGGTATGCAAGAATGAACGGAATGTTCCTGATGAGATCCTGCAGCTTCTGGTGAGAGACACCACCCTGGCCCTTGACCTAAAGCAAGAGGTTTGCAACAGGAACCCTTGAACCTGAGCCCCAGTGCCCTCAACTTTCCTAAACCCTAGGCTGAACATCTGCCCTGAACTCTTGAACCCAACATAGGGTTCTAGGTGGTAAATACTCCTCTGAATCTTGAAACCCAGGGCCAAGACCCCACCCAAACCAGGACTGACCCTCCTCCATTCATACAAAACAGAGAGATGACGTTTCCTCTGACCTCAATGTCATGGTGAAACACCTTCCTCACAGGCGCCCAGCCGGTGAACAGGCAGGTGGTTGTGCTGGGGGAGGGAGGGGCAAGCTGAGTGTCAATTTTCCCACTCGTGCAGAAGAAGAATGGTGGCATCGTGATGGTGTCCTTGTCCGTGGGCGTGCTGGAGTGCGACCCGTTGGCCAACGTGTCCACTGTGGCAGGTGAGCCCCACCTGAGCTCTCTGAGCAGCTCTGATTTGTACCTAAAGCTTTTCTGGGGACCCTCAGAACAACCAATGCATTTGACCCATCCATTGGCAGTAGGCACAGACCCCCAAAACTGAAACACGCACAGTACGCAGCACCTTGGTGCCATTACAGCTAGAGCCACAGAGTGGCTAGTGCAATACTCTTGGGTATAAGGGAGGCAGCTATACATAAAGCCTGGGTGTCTCCGTAGGGGCTCCCAAAATGCCCTGCCCCTGCCTCTGGCCAAGGGACTGGGCAGCCTCTTAGGTCTCTGTGGTGTTTGTCCCTCTCCCATCTTTCACATCCATGGAAAGGAGCACCCATAGGTGTTCAAGGAGATGTGAGGCAGGGTGAATCCTGATATGAAATGGCCCAAACTGGTAGCGCTGGGATCTACTAGAAACTTGAAGTCCAGTCTAGAGACAGCTGGGATCACATCAGGTCAAAAGCTCAGGTCTCTCAAGTTGGCACACTGGGGGCCAAGCCATGAAGTAATTGGCCTGCATGGCCTACAGGCTGCAAAAAGAGGAATCAGCAGAGTCCAGTCCCCACCCCCACCCCTGCCCTGGAAGCCCCACATTGCTGACTCTCCATCCCCCAGATCACTTCGACTACATCAGGGCCGTCATTGGATCCGAGTTCATTGGTATTGGCGGCGATTATGATGGGACCAGGAGGTGAGTGCTTCCCTGTGGCTTGTCAGGAGCTAGCTGTGCAGCAGTGGGCCTTCGCGGACTCCGTGTCCACCACAGCATGGTCCTCATGGCCTTTAGACCTTGACCACAGGTCTGCTGGCCCACTTGGCATCTCCCCTCCTAGGAACTGTTTCCTGGACTTTCTTGTCTGACTGTGGCCCATTGGCCCCACTCTAAGTCGTCATATTTGGCCAAGCCACCAGACAGCTCATCTGCCTAGCACAGTGATGGTGAACCTATGACACGCGTGTCAGAGGTGACACTCGAACTCATTTTTTTGGTTGATTTTTCTTTGTTAAATGGCATTTAAATATATAAAATAAATATCAAAAATATAAGTCTTTGTTTTACTATGGTTGCAAATATCAAAAAATTTCTAGATGTGACACGGCACCAGAGTTAAGTTAGGGTTTTTTTTCAAAATGCTGACACGCCGAGCTCAAAAGGTTTGCCATCACTGGCCTAGCATGTGCACCCACCCCCCAGTGCCAGCAGACCCACTGCCTCTGAGCAGACTTTTAGCAAAGTCTGGTACAGGTTGAACATAATTTCTGCTTGCAGCTGGGTCTGTGCATGCAAGGGTTCAACCCAGTTATTTTTTTAAAATATATTTTTATTTCAGAAAGGAAGGGAGAGGGAGAGAGAAACATCAATGATGAGAGAGAATCAATTGATCAGCTGCCTCCTGCACGCCCCTAATGGGGATCGAACCCACAACCTGAGCATGTGCCCTGACGGGGAATCAAACCGTGACCTCCTAGTTCATAGGTCGGTGCTCAACCACTGAACCACACCAGCCGGACTCAATCCAGTTCTTAAAAAGCTCTTCGTTTTATACATAGAGGAAGAATTTGCATTCAGTGAAAGGCATAGATCTTAATACAATTCAAATGAGTTTTGACGAATATTCAAGGAAGTTTTGATTCTGAAAAATGAAGAGTAGGGGGTGAATCATTTACTCTCTCCCAGTCTCCATTTCCCGTATCTGACCGGGGCTGGGGTTCAATGGATCCCGAACACACAGGGCTGTGGTTCTGAGTCAGGACCAGGGAACAGATATGGGGCCCACCAACTGGTTGCCTGGCGGCCATACAGTTTCCCTCAGGGACTGGAAGACGTGTCCACATACCCAGTACTGATAGAGGAGTTGCTGAGTCGTGGCTGGAATGAGGAAGAGCTCCAGGGTGTCCTTCGAGGAAATCTGTTGCGGGTCTTCAGACAGGTGGAGCAGGTAGGTGTGCTGGGCTGGGCGAAAGCATCGCTCCGGAGGCTGAGCAGGTTGGGGGAAGCTGTGGGAGCTGCCTCACCACCCACTGCTGCCTCCAGGTTCGGGAGGAAAACAAGGGGCAGAGGCCTTTCGAGGATGAGTTCCCAGATGAGCAGCTGGGCAGCTCTTGCCGCTCGGTCCTCCCGAGGCTGCATCAGAGACATTATATGGCTCCAGACCAGAAACTAATTGAGACTCCTTCGCATTGGAAACCGAAGTTGTCATCTAAGAAGTCATTCTCAAAATCATCCCCCCACATTGCCCCAAGCCTCACAATTATTGCTTCCTTCCCAGCCGTCGTTCTGTGGCTCTGGTGACCCAGTTCTTCCTGTCAGATGTCACTTTGGCAGCTGTGGACACCCCACAAAGTTGCCCCTTTGTGCAGGCACAAATATTTCCTGAAAATAAATATTTTAGACTGGAACCAGGCATGAGTGTCCTTCTCTGGGGTGGGTCCCAATACTGGTGGTTGGTGGGGGACCCTGCTGTTCAGCCACCAGTTACTCAAGGAAGACATGCTGGTCGAGGCTTGCGGAAACCCAGGCGATTGGGCTCAGCACTGGAAGAAGACAGTGGGTGGCTCTGGCTGCATGAGGGTGGATTCCCTCTGGGTCGCTCACCTCAATCCCCATCCTGACCCACTGACCACCATTTGACGATCTTTCAGAGAATTTGAGTTCACATTCCCAAGTAGGGAACCTGCATGGATCACAAATGACCTTTGTTCCTATTTGGACAGAGCCCTCCAATGGCCGGACTGCCCTGGATATGGGGCCACACCTCCCTGACCCCCAGAGACTTCCTCTCTGAGAGGCACAGGCTACTTAAAGACAATCACCCCATCTAACCCCCAGGCCAGTTAATAATAATAAACATGATAATAGCTAATGGCTAATAAAAATGACAATACTAATAGTCTATGCATATCCCATGATGAAGCAATTTCACCCAAGGTATATATCCATACATTCCCCCATAGGCATATAAAATAATATTTATAGCAGTACTATTCATAATAGTCCCAAACTGTGCATTTCAAAGTCAACTTCAAGAAGCCAAAGACAAAAGATTATCTTAAAAGCAGTCATATTTTTTAAATCATATTAACTTGAGGAACAACAATACTGGCAACTGAATTTTCAATAGAAATAATGGGGCAGTGCCCTTGGCAGCCCCCCGGATCTGTCTCTTGCTTCAACAGTGCTAGGACAGAACATACTCAGGGACACCCCCTTTTCCAGTCTCCAACCACCCTCCCTCCAACCTGTTTTCCACTCACCACCTTTGGAACCACCTTGGCCATCCTCAGCCTCCAAGACCACCAGTAAATACCATTGTGTGTGTGTGTGTGTGTGTGTGTGTGTGTGTGTGTGTGTGTGTTATTTTAGAGAGAGGAAGGGGGGAGAGAGAGAGACAGAACAACAAACATCGATTTGAGAGAGATATCATCAGTTGCCTTCCATACAACTGGGTTCTAATTCCTGGTCTGTGCCCTGATCAGGAATTAAACCCGCCACCTTTCAGTGTACAAGATGCTCTAACCAATTGAGCCACAATAGCCAGGGCAGCAAACACCATTTCTGAACCATAACTCCTTATTGCTGAACAACCATGAGCCCCTTCATTCGTCAGAATTATTCCACCAAGGTGGAGGCTGCCCTCAGCTGCCTGGTCAAGCTGCATCTGCGGGCCTCCTACACCTACCTCTCTCTGGGCTTCTATTTTGACCACTACAGTGTGGCTCTGGAGGGTGGGGCCACTTCCTCAAGATGTCAAAGGAGAAGTGCAAGGGCACCCAGCATCTTTTAAAGATGCAAAACCAGCATGGTGGCCGAATACATTTCCAGGACGTGCTGAAGCCTTCCCAAGATAAATGGGGTAAAACTCAGGATGTCATGGAAGCTGCCATGGTCATGGAAAAGCACCTGAACCAGGCCCTTTTGGATCTGCACACCCTGGTTCTACCTTCACAGAACCTCATCTCTCTGACTTCCTGGAAAACCACTTCTTGGATGAGGAAGTGAAACTCATCAAGAAGATGGGCGACGATCTGACTAATCTCTGAAGGCCGGCCCGTCCCCAGGCTGGGCTGAGTGAGGATCTCTTCAAGAGGCTCACCCTCAAGCAGACGAGGAGCCTTCGGAGCCCAGAGGCCTTTGAGGGGCCTCTCTGCATTCCTCTGGTGTCTAGCTTTTGCTGACCTCCCTGAAACCACGAAAATCCTCACTTGAGGATATGTTTTTATTGATTTTTAGAGAGAGGAAAGGAGAGAGAGAAAAACATTGATCAGTTTTCTCTGGATACCAGGGATAGAACCCACAACCTAGGTATGTGCTCTAACTAGGAATCGAATCTGCAACCCTTTTGTGTACAGGACAATGCTCCAACCAACCAAGCAAACTGGCCAGGGCCTGCAAAGCATCTTTTTAACCACCGTGGAGTCCTCTCCCATGCATTGAACCAAATGGAAACAATAAAGTTATTTTTTGGCGGGGGGAGGGGAAAGGAATAATGGACATCTTTACACAGTGGAATATCTTTAACCTGCTGAATAAAAGTAACTACTACTGTTGAATTCTGTGAAGTGAAATATTCTTCAAAAGTGAAGGGAAGCCAAAACCGGTTTGGCTCAGTGGATAGAGTGTCGGCCTGCGGACTGAGAGGTCCTGGGTTCGATTCCGGTCAAGGACATGTACCTGGGTTGCGGGCACATCCCCGGTGGGGGATGTGCAAGAGGCAGCTGATCGATGTTTCTCTCTCATCGATGTTTCTAACTCTCTCTATCTCTCTCCCTTCCTCTCTGTGAAAAATCAATAAAATATATTTTAAAAAAATAATAATAATTAAAAAATAAATTAAAAAAAAAAAAAAAGTGAAGGGAAGCCCTGGCTGGTTTGGCTCAGTGGATAGAGTGTCGGCCTGCGGATTGAAGGGTCCCAGGTTCGATTCCGGTGAAGGGCATGTACCTTGGTTGCGGGCACATTTCCAGTGGGAGGTGTGCAGGAGGCAACTAGTCGATGTTTCTCTCTCATTGATGTTTCCGGCTCTCTGTCCCTCTCCCTTCCTTTCTGTGAAAAATCAATAAAATATATATAAAAGAAAAAAAAGAAATCTCTTCTTTATAAAAAAAAAGTGAAGGGAAATAAATACCTTTTTAGACAAATAAATGTGGAGAAAGAAATTGGAAATGTATAAATCACCTAATGAGAATATCAGTTATTATGGGAAAAGTGCACATCAAATAGAAATTAAGGAGGTCATAGGTGCCCTAATTTCACATTTGAAATGGAGATACAAATACTTAAAGTATCTTTAGATTTTGAATTTTTTAAAAAAATCCTCACCTGAGGATATTTTCCTATTGATTTTTAGAGAGAGTGGAAGAAAGAGGGAAAGACAGAGAGAAATACTGATGTGAGAGAAACACATCGATTGGTTGCCTCCTGCACATCCCCTCACCAGGGCCCGGGCTGGGGAGGAGCCTACAACCCAACCGAGGTACGTGTCCTGGACTGGGTCCCTCCCAGTTTCCCCCCTGGCCCACTCCCTTCGTTTGTCGGTCCCTATCAGAAGCCAAGACAGAGGGATCCGGGTGGAGGGAGCCCACGATGCGTCGGCAGAGGGCGCTCGCGGCCGACGCCTGCCTGGCCCATTGGGGTGCTCTCCCAATTGGGAGCAGGAGGGCCGTGGTGCCCCCTGGCGGCCACGCAGTGCGACGGCGCTCCGGATCCCTGGAAGTCTTCCCAGCGTCTTGACCCTCCTGCTCTCGAAGCCGCGCTGCTGAGTCATCTAAGTCGACGGTCGGCTGACCGTCTGCCTCTCTCAGGCTTTCAAAACCAGCCCTTGCCCGCCTGCCCGCCTGTGCAGCATGCGGCCCGCGGCCCTCGAGTGTCCCCGCGTGCTCGGCTGGCGGCCTCTGCCGTGTCTGCTGCTTTTGCTGTTGCTGTCGCTGCTGCTGAAGCCAGTGACCCGCGCTCGGACCATTGCGGGCGCCCCCAGCGCCCCGAGAGCGCTGGGAACTACCAGCGCCAAGACCATGCCCAATGTCCCCGGTGCCCCAACCACGCCAAGCACCCCCAGAGCCCTGAGACTGCGGGAGCGCGCGCAGGCCCTGATGCGGGACTTTCGGCTGGTGGATGGGTGTGTAGATGCCGCGTGGGGGCGGTGGGGGCTGAACTCACCCCTAGGCAGGGGAGGGGATCCTGCGCGTGCAGGGCTAGGGAGGAGGCTCCCTCACACCTCCCCTGGATACACTCTCTCCATCATCATTCATGGGCCCTTTCTCCCCATTATCCCTTTTCTGGTGGAACCCAAGCTGATCCTCCAGAGGTCTCCCTATTGTTTGCCTGTGTGAGGTGGGAAGGTGGAGTGGGACAGGGCCGGTCCAGGCATGTTGACATGTCTTGCCTGACCTGAGGCCATGTCCGCACTCTAACCTTATCTTGACACCCTCAGCCACAACCATCTGCCCCAGCTCCTGAGACGGCTTTTCCAGAACAGGCTACAAGATGTTAACCTGCGCAACTTCAGTCGTGGCCAGACCAGCCTGGACAAGCTCGTGGACGGCCTTGTGGGTGCACAGGTACCACAGGGACACACAGGGGGCCACAGCATGGTTGCTGGGGAATGTGGAGGCCACAGGAACCTGGGTAGGCAGTCCTCTGGTGACTGGGTATCATAGGACACAATGTGTCATCAGGTGGCTGCTGGGGAGCGTGGGGATGTTGGAGGCCAAGACAGCCTGGCCACATAGATCCCTAGGTTCTGTGGAGACACACAGAAAATGATCAGAAAATCCCTGGTGATTGTGGGAGGTGCCGAGACCACAAAGGACATGGTGAGTTGGCCTTGGGGCATTCACACAGCACACGGACAAATCGCAGGCAAGGATGATGTGTCCTGAGCCCACAGTTTGGCTGCTGGCAGCAAGCTGAATGGTTATCAAGGTGCCATGGGGTCGGCCTCACTTAGGCCACTGACCCTAGTGAGTACCGTGGGGGCTGAGGAGGAGTGGCAGGCCAAGGCGTGACCCCATTCTGGACCCTTGGGCCTACCCTTAGTTCTGGTCAGCCTACGTCCCTTGCCAGACCCAGGGACAGGATGCCATACGCCTCGCCCTGGAGCAGATTGACCTCATTCATCGCATGTGTGCTTCCTATGCTGAACTGGAGCTTGTGACCTCAGTCAAAGGTAGACTGTCAAATGGGGGTGGGGGTGGGGGGTTGGGAATAGTCAGTGGACTCCTCTGGTGCGTCTGGCCCTGGTTCCGGACCACTTGATCATCCACCCTCTTCTAGATCTGAACAGCACTCAAAAGCTGGCCTGCCTCATTGGTGTGGAGGGTGGTCACTCACTGGACAGCAGCCTCTCTGTTCTACGTAGTTTCTATCTGCTGGGAGTGCGCTACCTGACACTCACCTTCACCTGCAACACGCCCTGGTGAGTGTAGTGGAATGATAGACAGGATGGCGGGGAAACTGCCAGAGAGGTGAGGACAGAGGTGTCCAGAGGGAGGCTGGACTGCTGGCAGGTCCCTCACACTCCCAGATAGCAGCTGGCCTACATCCTTACCCTGCTCTGGAGGTGGGCTGCATGAACAGAGGGATTGCAGAGTCCCCAGGCTCTGATGGCCAAGGTGTGGCCCACTAGATTGCCCTCCACTGGCTGTTCTGCAGGGCAGAGAGTTCCGTCAAGTTTGAAGACCACTTCTACACCAACGTCAGTGGGCTGACAAGCTTCGGTGAGGTGAGGACTCCTGTTCCCTACCCGAACCCACCTGTTCCCTATAGATATGTGCACACTTGCATCTATGACACACACACACACACACACACACACACACACAAATAAAATATTTGTCCCATCCTAGACGGTTTGGCTTAGCGGATAGAGCAAAGACCCGCAGACCAAAGGGTCCCGAATTCGATTCCAGTCAAGGGCACATACTTCGGTTGCAGGCTCCTCCCGGGTCTGGGCCTTGGTCAGGGCTTGTTCAGGAGGCAACCAATCGATGTGTTTTTCTCACTTCGATGTTTCTCTCTGTCTTTCCCTCTCTCTTTCACTCTCCTTAAAAATCAATGGAGAAATATCCTCGGGTGAGGATTAACAAACAAATAAACAAACAAAAAATTTGTCCCTGCAGAAGGTGGTAGGGGAAATGAATCGCCTGGGCATGATGGTGGACTTGTCCCATGCGTCAGACACCCTGGTGCAACAAGTGCTGAAGGTATCAAGGGCTCCTGTGATCTTCTCACACTCAGCTGCCAGGGCTGTGTGCAACAATTTCCTGAATGTCCCAGATGACATCCTGCAACTTCTTGTGAGTGGCCACCGCAGCCCTCAAACCAGGGCTAAGCATGCTTCATACAAAGATTCTTGACCCTGAACAAAGCTACCAGCCCAGGCCTCACTTTTGGACTCAAGGCTGGTTAACCCTCCCCATCTCTGAAACTCAAGTCCAAATCAGTTCTACCCAGGGACCCACAAACCCAGAGGAGAAGTGTCTTCCAATCTCTGAAGGCAGGACTGAGTATGGTCCTAATAGGAGGGCCCTCCAGGGATGGGGCAGGTCATCAGGACAGAAGGGCCAAGGTGAGTGTCCATTTATTTATCCCTGTAGAAAAAGAATGGTGGCATTGTGATGGTGACGCTGTCCATGGGGATTTTACAGTGCAACCTGTTTGCTAATGTGTCCACTGTGGCAGGTAAGCCCGACCTCAACTCCTTGCGCAGTTCTAGCTTGGGTCTGTGGCCACCGGGGCCCTCAGGACAGCTCCAGCGAGCTAGCACACCTGTTGGGCAATAGGCAGACCTTGGGAAGTATATACAGCTCTTCACGGCCACCTGATCTGGGCCCACAGTCAATGCTGATGGGTTTGGGCAAGCATCTGCCTCTGCTTCTGCATCTCACTTTTACTCCACATCTCTGGACGGGACAGGCAGGCAGACCCCAACCAGCCTCTCAAGGAACCCAGAGGCAGGGTGGCTTCTGGGCAGGAAAAGATCCAAAGAGGTGGCTCTGAAGTTCACTCTAGGTCCAGTGTCCAGCTTGTGGCCACTTCAGAACTCACAACTGGCTAGGAGCTCTGTAGAGTCAGCTGCCATGGCCTGGAGTACTATGGGCAGGGTGATTGGTCAGGGCTGAGCTTCACCAGACCAGGGCAGGGCTGATCCCAGGGTCTAACTCAGCCCAGTGCTGCCCACCACCAACCTCCACCCTCTAGATCACTTTGACCACATCAAGGCAGTCATTGGATCTGAGTTCATCGGGATTGGTGGAAATTATGACGGGTCTGGCCGGTGAGTGTTTCCCTGGGCTTTTTTTCTTGGGCTGGGATAGAGGAGGGAATTATAGTTCCCCATCCTGTGGTCCTCCCATCTTTCAAACCACAGGCTCTTGTCTTCCAGACAATTTTATATTTCCCCACTCTCAGGGCCTGTGTCCTGAGCTTTCCCTGTCCCTTTCTGTGGTCCACTGGACCCACCACCACTCGAGGTCATCACCTCCTACAGGCAGAGCTCATCTGCCTGCACAAACTCCAGTCCCAGCCCAGTAGGTCTGTTGTGGGCTGATCATCTGTTCAGTGGGTAGATGCTGCAGAAGCCTAGTCTTCAAGGAGCTTCCAAAGTGGCGTTCAGTAGTCTAAAGAACAATGACCTTCAGTTTCCCACGTGACTAGGGCTGTTGGGACAATGGCCATAGACAAGGATCAGGGCCATGGTCCCACAGCTGGCTGCTGTTTGCACAGGTTCCCTCGGGAGCTAGAGAATGTATCCACATACCCAGTTCTGATAGAAGAGTTACTGAGGCGTGGCTGGAGTGAGAAAGAGCTCCAGGGTGTCCTTCGTGGAAATCTGCTACGGGTCTTCAGACGAGTGGAACAGGTATCATGCTGGGCTGAGCAAAAGGATGGTTCCGTGGTGTGCAGGTGAGGGGTGCACTGGGGGAGCCACTGACTGCTGGCTCCCACCCGCAGGTGAGAGATGAAAACAGTGGCCAGAACTCTGCAGAGGATGAGTTTCCAGACAGGCAGGTGGGCAGGTCCTGCCACTCCCACCTCGTGACTCAGCATGAACACCTGGCCACACACCTGGATGTGGCCAAGTGGCCAAGCAATCATATTCTCCAGAGTCCCCCAAAAGCCTCCCCACACCTTGTCCTAGGCTTCATGGCTACTGCCACCTTCTCAATCCTCATCCTGTGGCTCTGGTGACCTGGTCAGTTTCTCCTGGTCACCTTAGGAGTCTCACAAAGTCCCCCTCCCAGTCATCCAGGCACAATCATATGCTAAGAATAAACATTTTAGGCATGGAACCAGGTGTGAGTGTCCTTCCTCTTTCGCATGGGAGGGGATGATCCAGACTTCATTCTTTTTTATGGATGAACTAGAAGCCCATTGCACCAAGATTCGTGCAATAGGCCTTCCTTCCCCTGGCTGCCGGCACTGGTTTTCCTCCGGCACCCGGGACCCAGGCCTTTGGTCCAGCTGCAGCGAGGCTTGGCTCTTCAGTCTTCAGTCCGGCCAGAACCTTCAGTCTTCACTCCATGCTTTTGTATGCAAATGAACCACCATATTTGTTGGGTTAATTTGCATACTCATCCGATTGGCTGGTGGGTGTAGCAGAGTGACACCAATTTGCATGTTTCTCTTTTATTAGTCTCTTTTATTAGTGCGCGCGCGCGCACACACACAGACACACACACACACACACACACACACATACAATCCCTGGTACATAGAGATCACAGTTTGTTACCCATTCATCTGTTGATGGAAATTTGGGTTGCCTCCACCTTTTGGCTATACAATGAACATTGGCATACAGGTATCTATTTGAGTCCCTGCTATCAATTCCTTTGGGCACATGCCTAGGATGAAATTGCTGAACCATAGGGCAATTCTAGGTTTAGCTTTTTGCAAAACCATCACACTGTTTTCAATAGCAGCTGTACCATTTTACATCCCCACTCAGCCATGTACAAGGGTTTCAATTTCTCCACATCCTCCCCAGCACTTATCTTGCATTTTTTGTGATAATAGCTAACCTAAAGGGTGTGAAATGATATCTCGCCACCAATCTCACATTGTGGTTTTGGTTTGCATTTATCTAATGACTAAATGATGTGGAGCATCTTTTCCCAGGTACAGTATATCCATAAGCTCCAAGTCAGTGCTCTTTCTCAGCTCTCTGAAGCCATTTTGGACTGGCTTGGGAGGTCATCCTGTTCTCCCCAGAAAGTCTTATTATGCGAGTAATAAAATTTCTACATCCTCTTGGAGTACATGTAGCCTTATCAGTCTTGACATCTGACCCCAATTTGGGGGAGGATGGGTCTATCTGCTTCTAGGGGTTGACCTCAAAGCTTTGTCAGGACTATTATTTCATCTCTTGCTAATTTGGCCTGACTCCTAAGGCAATGCTCTTCTAAGGAGTCTAGCTAATGGCCCATATATTGAAAGGTCTTTCACTCTCACTGGCAGGAACACAAATATGTGAGCTCCAGGAATTATTCAGCCGACATCTTTCCAGTGGTTCTTTCTCTGGTCTTATATAAACTTCTTCGTATGTGTGTACAGATCAATCCTCTGAACGACTCAAGGGGGGACCCTCTGTAGGTCTCCAGGTCTCTCTCTTTGTGTAGCTTCCTCCTCGATGGTATTCTGTCCTGCAGATTCTAGCTGCTTTGGCCTTCTCAAATGCAGGGCTTATTTTTCTTTCTTTTTTTAAATATATTTTTTATTGATTTTAGAGAAGAAGGGAGAGGGAGAGATAGAAACATCAATGATGAGAGAGAATCATTGATTGGCTGCCTCCTGCACACCCCCCACTGGGGATCCAGCCCATAACCCTTGACTGGAATCAAACCCGGGACCTTTCAGTTTGCAGGCTGACGCTCTATCCACTGAGCCAAACCAGCTAGGGAATTTTCTTTTTTCTTTTAGAAAAAATATATTTTTATTTATTTCAAAGAGGAAGGGAGAAAGAGAGAGAGAGAGAGAGAGAGAGAGAGATACAAACATCGATGAGAGAGAATTATCGAGCCTGCAACGTGGGCATGTTCCCTGACCAGGAATAGAACTGTGACTTCCTGGTTCATAGGTCGATGCTCAACCACTGGGCCATACTGGCTGGGCTATTTTTCTCCTTAATTCAGCAGGACCACGAGGTTCTGAGTTGAGGTTCCCCCCCTTCCTCCCACTCCCACACTATGGAAGTTATCTCTAGGCAATAAGCTAATACAATCATAGGACTCACATCATTTATTTCTCTTTCATCTGGGATCACAGTCCTATATCACCTATTGTCTATTGTCTGAAAACCATTGTTTTATACAGTTCTATTTAACTTACACAGAAAGGTACATTTGGCCCCTATTATGCCATCATGGTTGGAAGCAGTTCTATTGAGGTATTCCTCACAACCAATAATCAATTTTTGTAAGTGTTCCAAGTATACTTGGCAAAAAATATGGATATAGATGTCCATTAGGTCAAGTTAATTAACTGTGTTAAAATCTTTTATATCTTTGCTGGGTTTTTTCTTCACTTATTTGTAACCGTGACAGTTGTGTTGAAATCTTCTATTATGCTGGTGTATTTATCAGTTCTCCCTATATGTCTAACAATTCGTTTTTATTCAAATTAACACATTGCCTGGCTGGCGTGGCTCAGTGGTTGAGCATTGACCTTTGAACCAGGAGGTCAAGATCCAATTCCCAATCAAGGCACATACCCAAGGTTGTGGGCTTGATCCCCAGTGTGTGTGTGTGTGTGGGGTGGGGGGGGCGTGCAGAAGGCAGCCGATCAATGATTCTCTCTCATCATTAATGTTTCTATCTCTCTCTCCCTCTCTTCCTGTCTGAAATCAATTTTTTTCAAAAAGAAACGAACGTACCATAAAATTAACCGTTTTAAAATGAATAATTCAGTGGCATTTAGTTCACTGAAAATGTTGTGTAACCATCATTGTCTAGTTCTAAAACATTATCATCACCCTAAAAGGAAACCTTATATCCATTAAGCAGTTACTCCTCAGCCCCGCATTCCCCCTAATCACCAATTGTTTTTTCTTTCTTCTGTTGGGAGAATTCCTTAATTTGGTCTTTCCAACTTTCTAATTCATCCTCAATGATAACTTTCTGCTATTAGATCACCTATTGTATTCTTTGTTTCAGATATTATTGCAGTAATTTTTATACCTGGTCCCATATTTCTTTGATACTTCTCCCATCCAGAGATGGGGACTGTACCTTCCAATCCCCTGTTAAATCTGGACTTTGTAACTGCTTGACCAGTAAAATAGGAAGAAGTGATGTAGTGCCTGTTTCCAGGCCTAGGCCTGGAGAAACTGTCAGCGTCTACTCCCTGCTTCTTGGGATGCTTACCCAGGGACTGCTGCCACTATCCTGTGGAGAAGCCACGCAGCCCACGGACAGGTCACATGCAGAGGACCCAGTGCTCTGGTCCACAGTCTCCCTGAGCTCTCTGCCTACAGCCAGCCACAACTTGCTAGTCATGTGAGTGAGGCATCTTGGGAGTAAATCCTCTGGTCCCAACTGATGCCATGCGGAGTAGAGACGAGCTTTACTCAAATTGAAGCTTTGTGAGCAAATTAATGTTTTTGTTGATCGTTGTTTTAAGCCACTATGTTTTGGGGTAATTTGTTACGTAAGTAATAGATCACTGGAACAGTTATATTTTTCACATCTAATAGTTCTGCTTATTCTTTTTTATATACTAGTATATTCTTGTTTCATATTGCTAATATTCTCCCTTATCTTTTGTAATATGTTTATTGGGCTAATCTTGAACCGTTGATCAGTGTGTTCTAATAATTTTCCTGATAGATGTTTTCTTTTGAAATGTCTGTGCTTTCTTTTTGCCTGTGAGCTTATTTCTGCCTGTGAGTACCCTGATGGTGGAGACTACTTGGTCAGTCAACGAATGGTGTGGGGGAAGTGGTATCCTGGCCAGAGAATTCCCCAGAGCTAAGGTTGTCTGTTGGGCTTCAGTGGCCTATCTCTCCCACACAGCATCTGACCCCACCCCTGAGGACAGGGGCCGTGTGTGTGATGGCAGGGTGGGAGCAGTGTGAACGCTGCTGAGAACATGTGTCTGGCCAAATTACAAACCCCAGAGGTTGGTTCTCTTGTTAAAGGCTTGTATTACACCCTAGCATGCACCCTGGGCCCAGGGACTGAGGATACCAAAGTGACAAGACCAAAAGGGTCCTGCCCTTGTGAAATCCACAATCTAGTGGGCGTGGAAAACATTAATCAAAGATCCCCACAAGGCCTTTCTCCCTGCAGTGGGTACTATGAAGGGAAAGTGTCCCAGGGGAACACAAGCCAGGGAGGACGAGGTAGGGTGTCAGGATCCGTGCCTGAGAAGTCTTCTGGGGAGGAGGTGGTGCTGCAGGCTGAGAACTCCGCCATATGGAGGAGCTTGGTCAGTGAGGGTGGGGACAGAGGGTTGAAAGGCATCCTGTCCGAGTGAACAGCAAGTGATTTGCAGAAACTCCCTGAGTTTGAGGAAGTGAAAGACAGAAGGGTTGAGGCTGGGCAGGAGGATGGGGAGAGGTGCAGCTGGAGAGGTTGGGGGGGTCAGATGAAGCAGGGACTTGTGGGCCAAGAAGTGACTGGGCTTTCTCTTCAGAAGAGGCGGCTCTAGCCTTGGCCGGTGTGGCACAGCGCGGTTGGCTGGTTGTTGTCCCATGCACCTAAACGTCACTGATTCGTGTTCCGGTTGGGGTATATGCCCGGGTTGCAGGCTCTATCCCAGTGGGAGGATGCAGGAGGCTGCTGAGAGATGTCTCTCTCTCTCCCTCTCCCTTCCTTTCTCTCTAAAATCAATTAAAAAATAAAAATAAATTTAAAAAGAGGTGGCTTACCATGAGTGGGGGAGAGAGCAAGAAGTCCATTTGGAAGGCTGCTCCTATGGCTAAATGAAGGCAGCATGAGGGGACAGGAAGTTAAGTGGACAAACCCTGGCTGGGAAGACTCGGATAGGGGCCAGAACGGTGGTCAGCTCAGAGGTCCGCCAGCAAGGCCAGGGACTCTGACTCCTGATTCTGCCCTAAGCTGGAGGCTGGGAAGAGGAGGCAGTCAGAGGGCGCAGTCAGAGGTTGGTTGGGAAGATACACCTAATTCTGATGTTCTAAAGCCCCGTGAGCCATAAAGGGGAGGAAAATGGAGATAGACAAGGAAGATGGGCTCTGGGGTTTTCTGATAGAGAACGGCTGGAAGGACACCTAGAAAGATAAAGATGTCAAAGTAAAGCCAACTGTATGAGTTATCTGAAGCAGTATTGTGGAAAGTGAAAGAAAAGTTAAGAGCAAGTAAGTAAACGATTTGGGTAAAGGAAACCCCCAGGAAGTGAGACAGTAAAATTAAGGTGAAAGAATTTGACTAAAGAATAGAATGTAGCCTCCCAAAGGGGCAAAAGGGGCGGGGCCAGGGGGGATCTGTGTCCTTCCTGTGGATGAGGCAGCAGCCTCTGGGAAAGGGGCCAGGATCCCTGCTGCCTCCACCTGGGGAGAGGGGAAGCCGGGAAGGGATGACCTTCGCAGGGACTGGGTTTCCTGGGACTCAGAGGAGAGGTGGGAAACCGAGTTGAGGGAAATGAATAGGGGAATGAATACTGAGGAAAGGCGGGAGTCCCTGGGCAGGACTGGGAGGGCCTCTGCGATCCTACGCCCGTCCTGCTGATCCCTCCGTCCCTGAGAAATGTCGCTGAGAGTTTACTAGGCACAGAGCGCAGAGCCAATGCACCCCGCACCCCAGCTCGCGTTGTCCTCAGGCAACCCCAAGAGGTGGACGCGTATTCCCCCTTCTAACAAGTACCACATCTGGGGCTCAGAGAGGGCGGTTCCTCGCCCAAGGTCACACAGCAATCGGGCCCTCCCCAAGGCCTGAAGCTACTGGAAATCCTCCCTCCAGAGGGGCTTCGCCACTCCAGGGCCCCCTAGGGGAGGAGCTGGCCCAGCCCCTCCTGCTCCCCGCCCCCGAGGGGCGGCCCGGGGGGCGGGCGGAGGAAGTGAGCGCAGCGGGGAGGAATGCGCTCGGGCGGGGTGCGCCGGCCCGGAGCGGCGGGGACAGCTGGGCAGGCAGCCGGGGCGGCGGGAGAGGCAGCGCGGCGGGCGTGCGATGCCTCACTTCACCGTGGTGCCGGTGGACGGGCCGCGGCGCGGCGACTATGACAACCTCGAGGGGCTCAGTTGGGTGGACTACGGGGAGCGCGTGGAACGGGATGACTCTGACGGTGAGGGCGCGCCCGGATGGGGCCTTGGCGGGGGCCGGGAGGGGAGCGGACCACGCGGGCCCGCGCTCACGCAGACACTTGGCCCGATCGCTCACACGTCGATGCGGGTCCAACTTTTCTTAGTCGGCGCCGCCCGCCGCCGCCGCCGCCGCCGCCGCCGCCGCCAGTCCCTCGCTCCGCGAGCGCAGACACGATTTTCCTGGGCCCCGGCCCGCCCGCTGTCGGGACGCCCTCCCCACCCCAACTCCTCCCTTGCTGGCCACGGGCGGGGGCTGCAGACGTGGCCGACTAACAAGAGGCTAGGCCTTCGGGGCCCCGAGGCGCGTGAATAACGGCGAGGAGCCTCCATCTCTGGCTCTTCCTAGCTGGGATCGCCGCTGCCCGCGCCCCCATCCCTTCGCCTTCTGTGGTCGCCTCTAGCCTCCTCTCGCTTCGCCTCCACGTTGGTGCTCAGCAACTCTGACACTGAGACGCCCCTGCCCTCCGCCGTCCCTGCGCCTCCCTGAACGCGGCCTGCGGGAGAGGGGTGTGCCTGCGCAGGGGGTCTGTCCCTCACTGCCTGTGAGTGCACTCGTTCGGACCCCGCTTAGATCTGCAGGTACAGCGGGCATCCGGGGAGCCCTCACACGGAACCAGGCTGGTCTAGGTGCTTTACGTGAGTTAACTCGCTTCATCCGACCACTTTCCCCTCCACGGGATCGGTCCTGTTACTCGCACTTAAGAAGGAGTGACTGAGACAGAGCCGTTACACAATTTGCACCAGGGGATTCAAACCCGGAGTTGGGGCCGCCAGCTCCCTAACTCTTAGCCTAGGTATTAGAACTGGGCCTGAGGTGAGCCCCTCCCAGGTGCCTGCCTCTCCATTTGCTTCCCGGAGGCCCCCAGATGGCTGTCCTTGCCAGGGCCCATCCTTGGAGTATGAACACTGCTGGGAACATGTGTCTGCATGTATAGTGGCATATGCATGTGTCATTATGCTTGTGCAAGTGTGTAGCTGTGTGGCATCACAGGGTGAAGGCAGGGCCAGGGTAGCACGTTCTCAGGACCACTTTCCTGCAGGGGTGTCAGTGATGAGGATGGTGATATGACTGATGACAAATGCCTGTGTCTGTGGCCGACCATAATGGAGGTATGCAGAGAACATGTGTGTCGGTGGCATGTGTTAGGTGATGTGATTTTGACCTAGCTCTTGGATTGTCCGTGATGGTGACATGACAGATGATCCATACCTGATGTGGGGGATGGCTGTATGTGAGTCACCTGATTGCCGTGTAGGGAGACGGCACGGACCAGTGGCACGGGCTGCTGGACATCATGGGATTTTACAGGATTGACAGTCATGTTGGTGCACATACCCCAGCCCCCAACCCTGGTGCCCTGACCTGCCCCTAGCTTTGTTCCCGTGGTCAGAGCAGGAGCCAACATCCCTGCTCCCTTTAGTTCTGGGAGGCTTTCCCTCCCAAAGGCTGCTCTGGGCCGCATCCCTAGGATCAGCCTGGACCAGCGGGCAGGCAAAGCTGAGCCTAGCCTCTGGCCCCGCCTTGGCCTCTCACAGGGTGACTGGAGGGACCTGGAGTCACATTGGCTGAGTCCTGCCAGGTCCCTCCAGGCTGGGCCAGCTCCTCCCACATCACCTTCCTCCTCTCATTCCTTGGCTGTGTATGCGGTATGGGGGACACGCTGCGCCCTGGTGAGTGATTATGACCCCTCTTGGTGGGGACTGCAAAGGGTTGGGGGCACAAAAAGCCTCAGGTCCATCTCAGGGGTACCCCCAGCCTGGCACTTGAATCTCTAAAGGTCCATACCTCTGCTCTAAGGGCTGTGTGTAGAGGTTCTAGTACCGCTGGCAGATGCCTGGGAGCACAGGGATCAGACGTGTCACCTGGATACCCATCTGCAGCTGGTGCATTCGCAGCTGCAGTCAGGAATACGTATATATGTGTACTTCACAGGCAGCCCCAGGCCCATGCCATGCTCTGGCTCCCTGAGGATTTCAGGTGGTATCTGAGCAGCTTCAGTCTGGCAGGCATGCCCAGACCTGCCGTGGAATTTTTGGAATAGCTGAGGGCAGTACAGACACCCAGACACTTGCTTAGAGCACCCCACACACACATACACATATTCCCATAGTCTCACGGGAGCTGTCCTTATAATGGGGCTTTAGGGAGTTCTAAGAAATGCCTGCTGGGTGTCTGGCACCAGACTGTCCCTTTTCTGATGCGTCTGGGCAGTTAGAAGAGTGGGTGTTATGGTCTCTACTGTCATAGGGTGTCTGAGGAGCTATGTGACCCCATAAGGCAGTGGTTCTCAACCTTCTTAATGCCACGACCCTTTTGGCATCCAGAAGAGGATGCCAAACAACAGAGAGGGTAAGCAAGTTGCCCTTAGTCACAGAGAGGGAGGGTCAGGAATCCAAGCCAGCCTGCCAGCCATCTCAACACCAAGAGCCCTGGGTATGTGCACCTTGGCCGAATTGCAAACCCCAGACACTTCTCCAGTTAAAATCTTGTATTGCCCCCTGGGGTGCATCCTAGGATGGATTGGGGCCTAGAATAGGATTTGGGGAGCCTGTAGCTCAGCTCCTACCTGGTTCTGGTGAATCCTGGGACCCAAGTTTAGCCCTTCTTATTGGGTGACCTTGCCTCTGAATCTCTCTGAGCTTACTTTTGTTGCTGCTAAAAGGGGGTAAATGATAGTTCATGGAGGGTTGCTGTGAGGCCTCGAGGCAACCCTTGGAAGGGCTCTGAGGTGCCCTGGAGTCATGGCTGAAGGGACAAGGGATCTGCTAGGTCTTGGAGGACCGTCCACAGCCAGTTTTGGGGAACTGCTTTGTGCCTGGATCTGTGTTTTCTGGATACTAGTTCAGTCTCCTCAGAGACAAGGCTACAATGCTAGGGCAGACTGCAATGAATGATGTTAGAATAATTTAGAATTTATTTCAAACTTCACAAAGGATCAGAAGAGATATGTCACCCCCCTCCTTGCAGGCTCCTCCCCTTAGTGTCTCCCCAAAGGACTTATCCTCAGAAAAATCAAAACTATGCAGAGGAATGGGGTAAGGACTCTGAGATAACGCAGATGGTGACTGCAACTAAAGAATAAATTTAGCTTGGAGAACCCTGGATGGTTTAGCTCAGTGGATAGAGTGTCAGCCTGTGGACTGAAGGGTCGCAGGCTCAATTCAGGTCAAGGGAATGTACCTCAGTTGCAGGCTTGATCCCTGGCCCTGGTCGGGGTGCATGCGAGAGGCAACCAGTTGATGTGTCTCTCTCACATCGATGTTTATCTGTCTCTCCCCTTCCCTTCCACTCGCTCTAAAAATTAATGAAAAAAGAGATCCACGGGCAAGGATTAACAACAAAATTAGCTTGGAAATTCCTGGCAGCCAAGGCAGAAAGGGAAAAACGATGAGCTCTGTAGCTGCCATTTTCTGACAAAATTAAGCATCTGACTTAAGTGTACTTTTCCGAGGCTTCTCACTGAAGGGCCATCACTATAACAGGCAATGTTACTGGGTTTTCAGATTTTTCTTGTGGCTCCTTATCCTGATCCTGAACATGATACATATCAGAGAGCAGGGGTCCTCAAACTACGGCCCACGGGCCACATGCAAATACAAACATTGTATTTGTTCCCGTTTTGTTTTTTTTACTTCAAAATAAGATATGTGCAGTGTGCATAGGAATTTGCTCATAGTTTTTTTTTTTAAACTATAGTCCGGCCCTCCAACGGTCTGAGGGACAGTGAACTGGCCCCCCATTTAAAAAGTTTGAGGACCCCTGTCATAGGGTGTCTGAGGAGCTATGTGACCCCATAAGGCAGTGGTTCTCAACCTTCTTAATGCCACGACCCTTTAATACAGTTCCTCATGTTGTGGTGACCCCCAACCAAAAAATTATCTTCGTTGCTACTTCATAACTGTAATTTTGCTACTGTTATGAATCGTAATGTAAATATCTGATATGCAGGATGTCTTTTCATTGTTAAAAATTGAACATAATTAAAGCATAGTGATTAATCACAAAAACAATATGTAATTATATATGTGTTTTCCGATGGTCTTAGGCGACCCCTGTGAAAGGGTCGTTCGAACCCCAAAGGGGTCTCGACCCACAGGTTGAGAACCGCTGCCATAAGGCTTTGACCTCCTGCCGCCTTTGTCAGTTGTGCCATTGGCATTGGCCTACGCACAGCCTTGTAGACTGTGGGACTGAGCTGCTTGGCTCGCTTAGACAGTCCAGGTTCCTAGATGAGGTGATGTTCTATTTTCACATTCTGTTCGAAAGAAGAGTGGACTTTGCCTCAGAAATTGTCATCAGCTTTACCTGTCAATCAATCTCCTTGGGTCATGCAGAATCCTCAGAGCAGCACGTGTTGAGTAATGTTGGCTTAGAGAAGGCAAGTTAAGTCTCATACCGATGGCAAGAGGATGATGTATCAGACGAAGGAGGATTCATCATTCAGCATTCTTTGCTGCAAACAAGAGAAATGAAATTATAGACTATTTAACCAGATAAGGTTGGTAGGCAGTCCTTATAAAACCAGGTATGGTCAGCGAATACCCCCCTAGTCTGGATCACTGACGACACTTGACCTCCATCACCAGACACCAGGCCAGCACTGCTGCCAGTCATTTCACCACCAACTTGGCTTCTTTGAACCCAGATGTCAGCTTCCCATTTGCCCTGAGGCCTCCAGTCACTGTCGCAGCTACCAGACTGTCTGGAGGGAGGGAAACACAAACAAACAAACAAAAACCAACCACTTAAAAAAGGAGTACTGGGTGCCTTCTGCCTGCCTGATGGGAAGTTGGGAATGTCACAAGGGACAGTTTGGAAAACAGGGAAGGGTGCGCATACAGGGCAGCCAGAAAAATCAGCCAAGCTTTGAGAGCTGAGGCAGGCTTACTTAGAGGGTGCATCTGGTTCCTTTCTGCGAGGTTTCCTTGAGGCTGAGGCACCTGGGGGCGGAGGGGAGGTGGCACTGATAGGCCACGCACCTAGTCTGGGCGAGCAGCCGACACCTGGGCCAGGGAAGCCAACAAGCGGCTCCAGCCAGCGGTCCCTGCTCAGTCCAGACCCACCCAGCCCGGCTTTGGACTACGACCCTAGACGGCATCCTGCGCCCCCTTCCGCTCTCTGAACAGCCTCCCGCTTGCCCCTCCTCCCAGCATGCCCCTGGCTGCCCTCCGCGCGCAGTGCATGGTGGGGCAGCTAGTAGGTGGACTTTGACCATGGCGGGCGATGGTGCTCTCTGTGGATTCATCTACCTGGAGGGCAGCACCTGGGCAGGCCCGGAGGACACCGAGGCTTTGGCGCCTGTCTCGCTGGGTATCACCAATGGGAGTGGGGGTGGGGGGGTCAGAGGGCGAGCAAATGCCGGGCCACGCCCCTCCCGGAGGCTCCGCCCCTCAGTGGTAGCACGTGCACGTGCCCCAGCCAGCATGTCTGGGGCCTTCACACCGGCTCCCTGCGCTGGAGGGAATGGTGCGCTGCGTTTTGGTCGTTGGCCACTCTGCCATCACTGGCTCTGCAAGGAGACGGGTGGGACTTGATGGGGAGACTGAGGCCCCGCCTGCTAGCACCGGCTCCGAAGGGCTCCGCAGAGACGATGTTTTGTGGGCTGGCCTGTCGGGAGCCAGCGTAGCAACCTGAGGACTCGGCGGGCAGCCCTGACGGGATTCTGTCCTTCTCTCTCCGCAGGACATGGCAACCACAGAGAGAACAGCCCTTTCCTTTGTCCCTTGGAGGCTTCCAGAGGAAACGAATACTACGACAGGAACCTGGCGCTGTTTGAGGTAGCCGAGGAGCCCTTCTGGGCCGCAGGTGTGGTAGGCAGGTGGGCAGGCGGGAGCCTGCAGGGACCCACGCCATCGCCAAGCAGGCAGGCTGCACAGTTGTGCCTCTTGATGTCTTGGCTCCTCCAGTTGCCTCGTGTGAACCGACACTGCTTTTCTAGAGGCCGCTCACAGCCACACCTCGTTACCCGCCAGGGTATCCACTGGTGACTTTGATTCGGCCTCTCGGCAGGATGACCACCTCTCAGGATTTCCTGTTTCCTTCACTCTAGGAGTCCTCCTAGTCCATGATTCTTCCCTCTCCTGTGCGCTCTTCCTTGTCCTTCCTGGTTGGCTCTTCCAACCCTGTCCCCCCCAAGTTCACTGAGACCCCGTGCTTTTCACTGAATCTGCCCCCTTTCTCCACATCTGCACCTCAGTGGACACCTCTCTGGAAACATTCCCACTTCTGTGCCTCTGAACCTGAATTTTATCCTTTTCAGACCCAAACTCAGAAGCTGGGTCTGGATTCGGGGCCTGGTTTAGGCCCCAAACTCTGACCCACGCATTCAGCCGGAAGTTTCCTAGGCTCCTCAGTCTCCATATGCCCTCAAAGACCTGCATCTTCACTGCTCACTCCAAACCAGTTTCTCCTTGTGTGTAGGGTCAGAAGGGAGCTAACAGACTAACTATGGGCATAGGTAGGTGGAGGCAAGGTGCTGGAGAAGCCACAGGAGCAGAGAAAGCCTAGACCCAGGTGGAGGTTGGGAATGCTAAGCCCTGGGAAAAGCAGCAAGTTTCTGAAACAAAGGTCTTGACCTAGCCCCACCTGAGGATGGGTTAGGGGGCCAAGATCCAACTTTAGGGATTGAAGGGGTTGGGGGCTGGGAAGGAGACGGACCATCTTCTAGAAGGACCAGAGTTTGAGAAAATAAAAGAGACTTTACTTGTCCCAGACATCTCTCTTTTGACTTCCTTGGCTCTCAGAAGTGACTAGGGGTAGCTTTTTCGTGAGAGAGTTGGGGCAAATGTGAGTCCCACTCCCACTCATAGCTGGGAGGTGGCCAGGCAGGACAGGCAGGATGAAGTGTGCCGTTCGCCTGTCTGCTAGCCCTGCCCTGCCCTGCCCTGCCCTCTCCCCTGAGGCAGGTAGGTTTCACAGATGGGTTGGTAGTGACTAGCCAAGGTGTGGCAGAGAGAAGCAGCCGCTGGGCTGAGCTTTTGAGTGCCGAATGCTGGGTTGTGGCGCCCACACCTGCCCAGTTGGCTGGCTTGGGCTTCCCCAGGCGAGAGCTGGGATCAGGCCCAGGCCTGCCTCAGGGCTTGGCAAGGGGCCAGAGGCCAGGCTGCTGGCTACAGATAGGTAGCCCGGTGCCAGCTGGGCCCATTGCCAGACTGCTCTGTGGCTCTTTTTACAGGAAGAGCTGGACATCCGCCCAAAGGTATCATCTCTTCTGGGCAAGCTCGTCAGCTACACCAACCTCACACAGGGCGCCAAGGAACACGAGGAAGCTGAAAGTGGGGAGGTTGCCCGCCGGAGAACAGCCAAGGTGAGCTGGTCAAGGGCAGCAGAGGGGATAGAGGACCTGGGAAGACACGGAATTGACAAATTCCCCACATGCTGTGAGCATCCCAGGGAAAGTGGGTGCCAAGTGTGATGAGCATGGAGGATGGACAGAATGCCTTGGGTTCAAGGAGGCTTCAAGGGGTGGGCTAAGGAGGAGTCCCTCAGGGGGGAAGAAGGGGTAGAGGACCAGGGAGGCCCTCAGAAATGAGAGTGACAGCTGTTTATACTCAGCCCTCTCTGTGGGAGGCATCATGCCAAGCAGTGGGCCTGGGTTCTTGCAGGTCATCTCACAGGAAAGTTGTGAGGTAGGTGCTATTATTATCCCCATTATACAGATGAAGACACTGAGTGTCGGGGTATTAAGTAACTTGCCTAAGATGACTGAGCTAGGTAAAATCAATGTGTAACACTGGGAGACACATTTGGGGATTTATTGTGAGATGTGTGACAATGTAGGAGGCCACATTACTGGCACCCCATCACGATGGAGAAGGGTGTTAGCTTTGGAACCAGGAACATGGTTGTCCCTTGGGCTGTGTGACCTAGAACAAGTGACCAAACCTTTCTGTGTCACTGTATTGGCTTCATTGGCAGACCGCTCCAACAGCCCATGGGCTCCGTGAGCGCCTGGATGGGGAGTGATAGGAGCATAACACTGCTTCTTGGGGCTTTCTCGCCCCCTTTCTGTTCCCTATCCAGGCCTGTGGCCCTTAAGCTCTCCTTTCTCCTCAGGATGACTTTGCACATCTTTGTTTAGCTCCCTTGTGAGAGGGGGCTCAGTCTAAGGGCTGGGGGAAGGAGCCCTCCCTGTCTACCTACTGACTCCCCGAGGTTTGGGAAGCAGCTGTGGTTTGGAAGGAGCTAGGGTCTGGCATTAGCCGTAGTATCTTGGTTATTTGGAAATGCAGAAAGAGCTCTTGGTTAAGATAAGCTGGGTCCCCAGCCTCAGACCTGCTTGTGAGTTTTGGGCCTTGCTGGGGTGGGCCAAGGAGAGACGATAGGATGATGTACACCCCACCTTGCCTCTCTGGGAGACCAGTCAGCCCACACTTCAGAGAGGGCAGCTGAGATCTGAGGTCACATAGACCTGACCCCCACCGTATCCTACTTGTTGTGATTTTGCTGGCATTTTTTGACCTCAGATAGCAGAGAACCCTGTCTCTGGCTATTCCTATTCAGCCCTGCATAGAGGCCTCACCCTCTGAAAGTGTTGCCTGCAGTGGGTGGTAGGCTCCTTGGGTAAGTGCCTCTTCTCTGTCCCTGAAGGCCAAATCCGGGGAGCTAATGGCAGTAAAAAGGTCCCTAAGGCTAGTACACATCTCAGCAAGTGTCAGAAGGAAGCCTGGGTCAGTGAAGGGCCATAGTCCCTTGATCTTATGAGGAGGCTGTGAGGATGCTGGGGTCCAGCCTTAACCTACCTGCCCAGCTCAGCTGGCCCTAGAGTAAGCATACGAGAGGATGCCTCTGTGTCTCAGTTCTAATAGTTTTTCCTCGGAGGAAAGAGGAACCTGGTCAAGTCTACAGTGAGTTAGTAGGAATGTAGGGAGCTGGAGCCACTAAGCTCTGGTCATTATACAGGGTGGGTCTGAGCGGGGCCTGAGAAAAGTAAGGCTTCAGACAGGAAGGGCGGGCCTCTAAGCAGACCTTACCGAGACCCTAGGCAGCCTCTCCAGAGCAGCCGCTCCTCTCGGCTCTACCCTGGTGACCTTCTGAGGCTGCCAAAGGTTATTTGGAGATGCAAAAAGCATTTCAGGCCCTGCCCTTTCCCACACTGCCTTTTTTTCCAGAGTGACTCAGCCTAGAGTTGGCTGAGGCTGGGAGCTGCCTCTGTGCACTGAGCGGTCCAGGGCCTCTGAAAATGGATATAGCCCAGATGAGATCTATCTGTCACCTGTACTGTACAGGATAATTTTTATTTATTTATTTTTTTAGAGAGGGAGGGGGAGAGAGAGAGAGAGACATTGATGTGAGAGAGATACATCGATTAGTTGCCTCCTATAGGCGCCCCAACTAGGAATGAAAGCCACGACCTTCCGATGCATGGGATGATGCTCCAACCAACTGAGCCATGCCGGCCAGGGCTGTGCAGGACAGTTCAGGGGACCATTCATTCTTCCTGGGCCCATCTGTGGTCCTTTAGGCTGCACATAGATCCTGCCCCAGACCTGGACCCTCCAGAAGCGTTTCTGTGGACACATGGTTCTCTCTCTCACACTAGCTCCAGGACAGCAGGCTTTCCTGGGACTCTGGTGAAAGCTTTTAAGGACCCACTACCCTGGGTTGCACTCATGAGGGCTCAATAAGGCACCTGCTCTGCCTCTCTCTATGCTTCTGCCTCTGCCCCAGCCTCCCGGCTGGCCCCTACTCTGCCCTTAGATAGTTGAGAAATCCTGCCTGCATATGCCCATTAGACCTTCTTCACCTGAGTCTCTACTCTATGCAGGATTTTCCCAACACATTATCCTAAGGCCCTTCCAAGGCACCACTCACTAGGCTCAGGAGCATCTTTTGGGTACCTGCAGCGCCTGCTGGAGATACAGTATTGAATAAGCCAAGTCTCTGTCATGATGCATTCGAGTGAACAGTTACCACGACCCGTAGTGATCACTATGATGGAAGGGTATATCGCAGTGATGGCAAACCTATGACACGCGTACTCATTTTTTTGGTTGATTTTTCTTTGTCAAATGGCATTTAAATATATAAAATAAATATCAAAAATACAAGTCTTTGTTTTACTATGGTTGCAAATAACAAAAAATTTCTATATGTGACACGGCACCAGAGTTAAGTTAGGGTTTTCAAAATGCTGACACGCCGAGCTCAAAAGGTTCGCCATCACTGGTATATCGAATGCTGAGGGGTCCCGGCCGCAGTGGCTCAGTGGTTGAGCATCAACCTATAAACCAGGAGGTCTGGGTTCGATTCCCAGTCAGGGCACATGCCCGGTTTGCAGCTCGATCCCCACTGGGGGTGTGCAGGAGGCAGCCAATCCATGATTCTTTCTCATCATTGACGTTTCTATCTCTCCCTCCCTCTCCTTTCTTCTCTGAAATTAATAAAAATATATATTTTTAAAAAATGCTGAGGAGATGCAAGAGGAAGTGCCAGCTCTACATAAGGCAACCCAGAGGAACTTCCTGGAAGAGGCAACACAATGAAAACTCCTGAAGGTTTAACTGAAGAGGAGTTTGCCATGCAGTGAGGCATGATCCTCTCAGGCCAAGTCCAGCACATGTCCTGGTTCAGAGGCTGTGAGGAACCCCTGTCATCGGGGACTGGAACTGACATTAAAGGGATGGGGCGTAGCTGGTGGCCCAAGCCAAGGAGTCTGTCCCACACCGTGGATTACAGGATAAGCAGTGCAGAGGGTCTTTGGCAGGGATGATGAGACTGGACTTGGTTTTCTGAGATCTGCTCTGGCAGCAGAGTGGGCTGGAGTATGGAGAGGTTGACAGGCACCATCGAGGTGCTCCAAGTGTAGTGCTCCAGGTTCAAGGGACTAAGGCTGAGGCAAGGCAGGCTGGTCTAAGGGCAGCTTGAGAGGCAGACTGGATAGGACTTGGTGTCCACCTGAACTGGAATCGGGGGTTGGACTGCGGGGAGACCAGGGGCAACTTCTTAGATTCTGGTTTGGGGGACATGGGGCCTCCCGGGTGAGAAGGTGGGGATCCAAGACAGACCTCTCTTTCTAGAAGTTTAACAGAGGAGAGGAAGGGAAGGGGGCAGTACCTTGGGCGGGGGGAGGCGAGCTCAAAGCTCACATGCGGCGTTTTGAAAAGAATCGGGTTTTATACTTTCCCAGTCCCAAACTGTCTTTATATATAAAGGTCAACATAGACATCCTAGCTATCACCCCACCCCTGCACTCCCAGGACTCCACTCGGGATACCCGGGGACCGCTGAGTGATTGGGGCTGGCCTTCCATGATGCATGTGGGCCCCTCTGATGCTCTACACTTCCTCCTCCCCTCCTGCTCCGTAGGCGCCCAGCATGGGCACCCTCATGGGGGTGTACCTACCCTGCCTGCAGAATATCTTCGGGGTGATCCTCTTCCTGCGGCTGACTTGGATGGTGGGCACGGCCGGTGTGCTGCAGGCCCTCCTCATTGTGCTCATCTGCTGCTGCTGTGTGAGTATCCTAGCTGGGGCGGGGCTGTGGCTGCCCACAGAGCCTGCCCAGCTGAACTGCTCACCCAGGCCCTCCTTCCCGCAGACCTTGCTGACAGCCATCTCCATGAGCGCCATCGCCACCAATGGAGTGGTTCCAGGTGGGTGAGCACCACCCCGGCCTGTTGGGGGGATGGGTCCAGCATCCGCCGTGACATACGCAGGAACCCTTATTGCTCCAGGAACCCTTATTGCTCCAGGAACCCTTATTGCTCCAGGAACCCTTATTCCTCCTGCTCCCAAAGCAGTTCTCGAGTGGGGTCTTAGTCCCTGAATCCATGACAGTTGCATCGTTTAGGAGCTTCTCGGCAGAGTCTGTGATATTTGTTGTGTTTTGTTCCTTTGTTTAAAAGGGGGTTGGGGCTGACAAAAAGGGTGATGGGGTGCTGAAAACCCTCCACACGCCCAGGGTAGGCAGTGCGGAGGGTCTTCAGCAGGGATGATGAGACTGGACTTGGTTTTCAGATACGCTGTTTATTTATACATTCAACCATCTGTTTATATCAGATGAACTCCCAGATATTTATTTTATTCTTTGAATCTTAATCCAGTACTTTATTATTTATTTTGTTGCTCAAACTGTTCCACTTTGGGCATTTAGCTACTTAGGTTGGCTCCTGTGTCTGTGTCCAGATCATTTTTTTTAATCCTCACCCAAGGATATGTTTTTTGTTATGTTTAAATTTTGTTGTTAATCCTCACCCGAGGATATTTTTTCCATTGATTTCTTTTTTAGAGTGGAAGGAAGGGCGGGGGGCGGTGGGGGGGGGGTGCAGAGAGAGAGAGAAAGATCGATGTGAGAGAGACACATCTATTGGCTGCCTCCTGCACATGCCCCAACTGGAGCCACGGGTCAAACCAGAAACCCAGGTATGTGCCCTGACTGAGAACGAAACCTGCAACCTTTTGGTGTATGGACGATATTCCAGCCAACTGAGCCACCCAGCCAGGGCTGTGTTGGATCCTTTTTTTTTTAAGTAACAGTTTTATTTGTATTAGGATAAAATGGAGAGGGGAGATGTAATATATGTTTACCCATAAGAAGGTTTAAAAGTGCATAAAAATATAAAAAGGAAAATTGAAAGTACCCATAATCCTACCATCCTGAGTTCATAACTACTAGCCTTAGGGTCTTGTAAAGAATTAGTATATCATTCTTCCCAAAATCTGTATGTGTGTGTGTGTGTGTGTGTGTATTTCCCAAAATATTGGGAAAAGTTTATTTTTTTAGTAGAATTTATAGGGTATTATCTAATTTATGTGATTATTTTCCAACTCTTGGGTTTTACTTTTTCACTGTTGTATTATTGTTGTGAACAGCCTTGCACACGAATCTGTTCCCTGGCAGCTCCCTTAGGCGAGGGTCCAGGTGGTGGGATTACAGCATGAAAGGGACTAATCTTTTTAAAGTTTTTTGATCCCTGTTCCCAGATTTTTCACCAGAGACATTTTCTCAAGAGCAAATTCAACTAGCAACTTGGGATCACTCTTGTCCCCTGTACCCTCGCTGGTCCTGGGGCCCAGTGTCGACTCTGTCAATCTTACCAGGGATGTTAGACTCTGATGGAAGCACAGACTCAGGGCAGGAGAGTCAGCCATGGACACTCACCCAGTGGCAGGCCCTGTGCTGGGCCCTAAAGACAAAGAACTAGACAAGACACATTCCCCGCCCTGGTCTGGAGGGATCAGACTAACAGACAGAGCCCTAGGAGGGCGGGGGTTGGGGGTGTTCTCAGATAGGAGGCACCCAGACAGAGGAGGCTGTGGGGACTGGCCTAAGTGCAGGGAGTTGGGGGGCAGTGGGCCACTTAGGCAATGCTGTGGTCCTAGCAAAGTAGTCATTTCACTGGGCTGTGTTGGGCGTTGGAGTCGGATGGGAGTGGGATCCAATTCTAGCCTGGCCACTTATTAACCATGCCGCCTTAGGCAAATCTCCCAACCCTTCTGCTCGTCTATAGATGGGAAAATTCACTCCTGTCCCTCTGGGTGGTTGTGAGGGGTTGTCAGGGAGGAGACCGCCTTCAAGAAGAACCAGCCTTGACCTTGACCTGTGTACACTTTCTCTGTTGTAGCTGGGGGCTCCTATTTCATGATCTCCCGCTCACTGGGGCCGGAATTTGGAGGTGCTGTGGGCCTGTGCTTCTACCTGGGAACAACCTTTGCAGCAGCCATGTACATCCTGGGGGCAATTGAGATCTTACTGGTGAGTCATGCTAAGGTCTGGCCAACTCTGCTCTTGTCCAAACAGTCCCTTTCCCGTAGGCCCAGGCTGCTCGTGCTCCTTTCACCTCTGGCCAGGGTCTGGGGCTTATAATGTGGGAGGCCTTCTTGAGAGAGAAAGATCTTTTGCTCAAGCCAGTCTCCCCTTCAATCCCTTGCCAGTTTGGGCTACGCAGGGAAGGGGCCTGGCCTGGCAGCCTTCATCTTGGCCCTGGATATTCCATCCACCCAGGCCCCATTTCAGCCATGGCAGTTGACCTGTAAACTATTGCATTTGACTTAGTGACAGATCTTGATGGTGACGCAGAGCCTGCCTCCCGGGCATGTGTGGGCTCTGGTCAGGTCTGTCTCCCCCAGGCCTCTGTGCCAGGTCCCTTCAGACCCACCTTATCCTTGTCCCCTACATCAGGGTAAGTAGCCACAGGACCCTGTCTGGAGGTCAGTGCCCCCTCCGTGAGCCCCATGTGTGTGCTGACTCAGCTTCCCACTCCCCACTGAAGTGCCCCAGCTGGTAGGCAGAGGGGCCATGGGAATCACGGGGGACAGACAATAGATTTTTTTTTTTTCCAAATATATTTTATTGATTTTTTACAGAGAGGAAGGGAGAGGGGTAGAGAATCAGAAACATCGATGAGAGAAACATCGATCAGCTGCCTCCTGCACACCCCCCACTGGGGATGTGCCCGCAACCAAGGTACATGCTCTTGACCGGAATCGAACCTGGGACCTTTCAGTCCGCAGGCCGACGCCCTATCCACTGAGCCAAACCGGTTAGGGCCAATAGGAGATATTTAGAGGAACCACCTGGCCAGTCCCATCTCTAGGCCCTCTGCCTGTAGCGTGGACCCTTCTCCTATAACTTTGTTGTTTTTGCATTTCCCACATTCCTACATTTATTATTTGGGTTTCCTCTGTAAAGAAAATTTGTCCTTTTCCCCATTTATTTATTTATTCAACCATGTATTTATATCAGTTTGGACTCCTGGATATTTATTTTATTCTTGGTTCATGATCCAGCACTATCACTATTTATTTTGTTGCTCAAGCTGTCCACTTTGGCTGTTTAGTGATTCCAGTTGACTCCTGTGTCGGGATCCTTTTTAATAACAGCTTTATTATGAGATAGTTCACATGCTGTACAATTCACTACCCATTTAAAGTATAGATTTTAAAGGTTTCTAAGTATATTCACAGAACTGTGCAACCATCACCACAATCAATTTTAGAACACTTTCTTCGCTCCAGAACATCCAGACTGGGTAGTAGTCACTCTGTTCCCCCAGCCCTAGGCAACCATTAATCTGCTTTCTGTCTGTAATCAGAGGTACCCATTCTGGACATTTCATATAAATGGAATCATACAGTATGTGGTCTTTTGTGACTGGCTTTTTCTGGAGACTCTTAAAAAAAAAAAAAAAAGATGGGATTCACTCTTCAAATAGGAAAATTGAACCTTCTATATCTGTCTCTTGTTTCAGACCTACATTGCTCCGCCAGCTGCTATTTTTCACTCAACAGACACTCACGACTCTTCAAGTGCCACCTTGAACAACATGCGAGTGTATGGGACCATTTTTCTAACCTTTATGACCCTGGTGGTGTTTGTCGGGGTCAAGTATGTGAACAAATTTGCCTCGCTCTTCCTGGCCTGTGTGATCATCTCCATCCTCTCCATCTATGCGGGGGGCATCAAGTCTATTTTTGACCCTCCCGTGTTTCCGTAAGTAATCTGGGAATACGTTCAGGCGTGGCACTGACATCCCTCCCAAGTAGATGACCTCTGATGCCCTGAGTCCTAGAGTCTGCAGGGTGGAGGCCGGTTGGGACCTCCAGCTGAGCAGGCGATGACACTTGCCCCTCCCCGCAGAGTATGTATGCTGGGCAACAGGACCTTGTCCCGGGACCAGTTTGACATCTGTGCCAAGACAGTCACGGTGGATAATGAGACAGTGGCCACCCGGCTGTGGAGCCTCTTCTGCCACAGCTCCAACCTTACCACTGACTCCTGTGATCCCTACTTCCTGCTCAACAATGTGACCGAGATCCCTGGCATCCCGGGTGCAGCCGCCAGCGTGCTCCAGGGTGCGTCCTCACTCCTGTCCTGCTCCTGACCCGCGGGCTGAGCAGGAGGCAGGGAATGAGCATGGAAGGAAAGTGGATCACAGAGCCGTCCTTGTGTGTCCAGCTCAGAAATAGGGGGGGCGGGGGCAGGTCTGGCTGCCTTCCAGGCCCAGCGGTGTCCTCTCAGCCTGGCTCCTGGCAGCTAGGTTTTGGGTGAACAGAGCCTGTTTGGCCAGTGTCCCAGGCCTGCAGCAGCCCCCAGAAAGTTCTGGCAGCCCCTCTCTCCCCAGTCACCAGCCCCTGACGCTGCCTGGATTATTCTCCCAGGAGCCATAAAGGGCCTCTGTCTAGGGGGCAGGCAGTGGCAGGGCTCTGGCTTCAGCAGCCTTTGCCTGTCAGATTTCTAGCCAGACAGCTCCGCCCCTGTGGCTGGTGCTGCAGACATTCGGCTGAAGCCGCCCCCGGGCCCCCAGAGCCTCTCACATCTGCAGCCTCTGGTTGGGCTGCCCTCAGCTGCCCCTGGGACGTGGCTGGGGCTGCCGTGGTGATGCTGCTGCCCCTGCAGAGAACCTGTGGAGCACCTACCTGGAGAAGGGTGAGGTCGTGGAGAAGCACGGACTGCCCTCCACGGATGCCCTTGGCCTGAAGGAGAATCTGGCCCTGTACGTGGTCGCTGACATTGCCACATCCTTCACCGTGCTGGTTGGCATCTTCTTCCCCTCTGTGACAGGTAAGCCCTTCTTGCCCACCCTCTCAGCCCTGCCCCCTCTGCCGGGGAGCCCCTAAGGGAATCTTGTTGTTTTCGAAGGCATCATGGCTGGCTCAAATCGCTCCGGTGACCTCCGAGACGCCCAGAAGTCCATCCCGGTGGGGACCATTCTGGCCATTGTTACAACCTCCCTTGTGTGTATCCTTTCCCAGGCCTGGGGCAGCAGCGAGGGAAGCAAGAGGCGTCTGCCTTCCTATGTCACCAGCTGGCATGCACGGATACATCACACGTGCATGCGTACTTAGATACCTTTCCTCTCAGACATCACACACTAGAGTGTGTGCACAGCACGAAACCCTCAGCTGTAAGTGCCCCGCTGAGGCTCCGGGCTAAGGCGCGGGCCAGGGGCATGGGGTCCTGTTGGGAACGAGTGGGGGCGGCAGTGGCGTGGAGGCCCAGCTTTCCTTGACGCGGCGCAGACTTCAGCAGCGTGGTTCTCTTTGGCGCCTGCATCGAGGGTGTGGTGCTCCGGGACAAGTGAGTGAGCTGGGCCCCTCGGGTGGCAGTGGGCTCGGCTTTTGCCTACTTTGACACCAGCCCCCGTCAAACATGTGGTCCCACACATATCCTCAGGCTGCTGTTGCCAGCGGTGGTGTGTGCCACTAGGTGGGCCAGGCCCCACCATTACTTTTGCTTCTTAGAGAATGGTGACATCAGAATCAGGGCTGGGACGAGGAGAACAGATAGGGGCTGATGGATTGGACTTCTGTGCTGAGGGGCCAGAGCTCTGCCCACCATAGCCATCCTTACTGACCTGACATCCCTTACCCAGGGTTTGGGGGCTCCTTGCATGGTGTATGGCCTAAGCCTGGCCCCTGCAGGTACGGCGACGGTGTCAGCAGAAACCTGGTGGTGGGCACGTTGGCCTGGCCTTCGCCTTGGGTCATTGTCATCGGCTCCTTCTTCTCAACTTGTGGCGCCGGCCTACAGAGCCTCACTGGGGCACCACGCCTGTTGCAGGCCATCGCCAAGGACAACATCATCCCCTTCCTCCGTGTGAGCCCTTTTGCACCCCCACACCCCACAGCTGGGTGCTTCTGGCCCCTCCCACTGGTGGAGGGCAGGGATACAGATGCATTATATCCTGCTGGGGCCCTTAGTGACCCCAGGGCCACAAAGCCAGCACGAGGAGTTGCTGAGAGCTGCCCTGGCTCTGGCTCTGCCCTGCTGTTGGCAGAGCAGCTTGGGCCCAGAATCCTCATGGCCGATCTATGGCTCATTCAGAGCAGAGAGGCCTGGAGAGGTAGGGGGCAGAGAAACTTGTGGAACCTATTGGGAAAGACATGAGGATGGCCTGGGCCCCAGAGGAGGGACTTGAGGATGCTAGAGGCCAAGCTGTGGCTTGTGACTCAAGGTGTGGAATGGGGGTAACGGGACCAGCTTCTTCCCTTGCTGACCCCACTGACCCTGGTGCGTGCAGGTGTTTGGCCACGGGAAGGCAAATGGTGAACCGACGTGGGCACTCCTCCTGACGGCACTCATCGCTGAGCTGGGCATCCTCATCGCCTCCCTCGACATGGTGGCCCCCATTCTATCCATGTGAGCTGGGGCCAGGGCAGGGCAGAGGGATGGTCCTAGGAAAGGCTCCTTGAACCCTCAGCACCCCATGAGCCAGGGGCCCCGGCACCTCCCTGTGACCCTGTCTGGCATTGAGCGTGCAGCTGGGACACATGTCAGGGTATATGGGCAGCTGTTTGCCTGGCAGAGCTCAGCCTCCCTCTGCATTTAGGAATGAGCCTGATATTTATGCAGAAGAGACAACAGGTCTACACCTTCTGTGAGAGACTCCCAGAGCCGGCAGGTAGCTACTCTCCACTCCTGGACAGGGCCAGCACCCAGTCCCTGGCACCTTGATGAAACCACCGTTGCCCTATCCATCTGTTTTCAGAGTTGTTTGCTTTTAAAGTTCTGGAATCAACAGCATTTGAGTCTGCCAGTGCCCTCAGGAAGTGGTCAGCATGTGGCAATTTCCAGGGGTCCCTGAGACAGCTCATGTGGTTGCTGTGCTCACTGCTGCCATTGTTGGGGCCCACTCCATCTCTCCTCACACATCTTACTCCACTGCCAATGCTCTCTCTGGCTTGTTTGCGTATGATGACACTACCTTTCACTGCCCCACTCAGCCTGTAGGCCTGACAGGCCCCCTTCCGCCTCGACGCAGCCACCTCCCAGCCACAGCCAGGCCACAGTGACCTCTTGTCTCCCCCCAACACACCTCCACCCACTGCTGCCCAGCCTCACCCACACGTATAGTGCACACTGAATCTGTTCTTGCCACAGTCGTCTTGGGTGGTGACTCCTCACTCCCTAAGCCAGAGGATATAGCTCAGTCTTTATTTATTATTTTTTAATCCTCACCCGAAGATATTTTTCCATTGATTTTTAGAGAGAGGGAAAGACAGAGAAATATCGATGTAAGAGAAACACATCGATTGGTTGCCTCCTGCATGCACCCTGTCTAGGGCCCAGGCCGGGGAGGAGCCTGCAACTGAGGTATGTGCCCTTGACTGGAATCGAACCTGGGACCCTTTGGTCCACAGGATGATGCTCTGTCCACTGAGCCAAACTGGCTAGGGCATAGCTTAGTCTTTATCATGGGACTCTTTGGGGCAGCCCTGCTGGGACTGACCACTCCCCTTCATGGGAGTCCCAGTCCTTCTTTTTGTCTGTCCTCCAGCCAGCTGAGGGTAGAAGTTGGCGCCCCTCCTGTCAGCCCTCTGCTCCTCAGCTCTCTTCCCGGAGGGTTCACACAACAGGCCTCGCCCAGGTCCCAGTCTCCTTCATTCCTGCAGTTTCCTCAAGTGTCTCCAATTCAGTGTCTTCAAAATGGCCCTCATTATCTTCTCCCTACCTTCTCCTCCCCACATTCATGATAGCCCCTAATCCAACAGGTCACTAGGCCAGGGGCCTGAAAATTGTGTGGCCCCTCCATCTCCAGACACAGCTCTCCTAGGTCCCGTCCTTTCTCACAGCTCTACACTCGCTCTTCCCCTGCCTCCTCTGCCTGTGAATAGTTGCCTGTCCTCTAAGCCAGGGGTGGGGAACGTCTGGCCCGTGGGCCGTATAAGGCCTGCAAAATCATTTGGCAGTGAAATCATTTGCCAAGGCAACCGCAGGTGGGACTCGACGTTCAATAAATCTAGGAGCTTTTTTCATAGCAACATAAATTATATTAAGTGAATAATAGTAAGCGGATGATGTTATATTCAAATGGCCCTTGGCAGAAAAAAGGGTCCCTCACCCCTGCCTAAGCCCTGGCTCTGAGGACACCTGTGCAGTAGCCCCATCTGCCTTGGGCATGGGAATGGGTGCTGTGAGGCTGTAAGCACCTGGCTCAGCCCAGGCATGGCAGGGACATCAGGTACCTGGCTGCCAAGGAGGCCTCTGTACCAACCAGCCCCTGTGGTGCAGGTTCTTTCTGATGTGCTACCTGTTTGTGAACTTGGCCTGTGCTGTGCAGACGCTCCTGAGGACCCCCAACTGGCGACCCCGGTTCAAGTACTATCACTGGTGAGCACTAACTGGTCTCCTGAACCAAGTCCTCTGACATAAGTGCTATGGGGAAGCCAGGAGACCCATTCAGGATGGGGTTTGAGTTTCCTGGGCTGTAGTTGCTATTGGTGAGAAATTGGGGGACTGGGGAGCTTGGTCTGGGGCCATACTGGTTTTTCCCTGATTCTTGTTCTTCCCCACTCTCTGGCCCAGGGCATTGTCTTTCCTGGGCATGAGCCTCTGCCTGACCCTTATGTTTGTTTCCTCCTGGTACTATGCCCTGGTCGCCATGCTCATTGCGGGCATGATCTACAAGTACATTGAGTACCAAGGGTGAGTGAGGGGTTGCCACCTGGTCGGGGCAGGTGGGGTGATCTGTATGTTGGGTTGGGGGAAGCTGAGCCATCCTCTAGCCACCATAGGTGCGGGGCTGGGAGGTTGGGGGGCTTTGATTCAGGGCCTGGCCCCCTTCCATCTCACTACACCTGGACAGAGTCCCCTGAGTGGGACCAGGGGCTCACCAACTGACGGTGGCCTCTGTAGGGCTGAGAAGGAATGGGGTGACGGGATCCGAGGTCTGTCCCTGAGTGCTGCCCGCTATGCACTGTTGCGGCTAGAGGAGGGGCCTCCTCACACCAAGAACTGGCGGTGAGTTCACACCCAGACTGGCAAAGGCCACTCTAGGTTCTCAGGGGGCACTCTGAGGGTGGGACAGTCGAGAGGTGCTGGCTCCCCTTCCTGATCCATGTTCCCCATCCTGGGGTGTCCAGGGGTGCCCTTGGATCTCTGCTCCCCAAACCTGGGGGAGCCTGTGAATTGAGAGGGAAAGAAGAAACGTGGCTCCTTGGAAACCTCTGCCCTGGTCTCAGGCTGCCTCACTGTCTGGCTCCTGCAGGCCTCAGCTGCTGGTGCTCCTGAAGCTGGACGAGGACCTTCACGTGAAGTACCCACGGCTCCTCACCTTCGCCTCTCAGCTGAAGGCCGGCAAGGGCCTGACCATCGTTGGTTCTGTCATCCAGGGAAGCTTCTTGGAGAGCTATGGCGAGGCCCAGGCTGCTGAGCAGGTGCCTGCCGCAGGGGGCACAGAGCTGAGCCAGACTCCAATGCCCAGGCTACAGCTGGCACATAGGGGAGGGGACCAGTTCTGGCCAGCCAGGTGGACAGCAGTGCTGCCACCTAAGAGCTGAAGCCAGGGTGGCTGTCCCATCTTAAAAACATGGCCTCTGGGTGGGCAGCTTGCCTCCTCCCCTTCCCCGCCCCCAGCAGAGGGGATGCTGATGGCCTTGACTTCTGAGCCTGGTGTGTTCCCCCCAGACAATCAAGAACATGATGGAGATTGAGAAGGTAAAGGGCTTCTGCCAGGTGGTGGTAGCCAACAAGGTGCGTGAGGGGCTGGCCCACCTCATCCAGTCTTGCGGCCTGGGCGGCATGAGGCATAACTCCGTGGTGCTGGGCTGGCCCTATGGCTGGCGACAGAGCGAGGACCCACGTGCCTGGAAGACCTTCATTGGTGCGTAAGGGGCCAGGATCTGGGCTCAGCCATGGGGACGGGGGCCGGGGCTCAAGTGAAAGCAGGGCTGCAGGCTGGCAGTCAGCAGTGTCCCTCCTCCCCAGACACCGTGCGCTGCACCACAGCTGCCCACCTGGCCCTGCTTGTGCCCAAGAACATTGCCTTCTACCCCAGCAACCACGAGCGCTACCTGGAGGGCCACATTGATGTGTGGTGGATCGTGCATGATGGCGGCATGCTCATGCTCTTACCCTTCCTGCTGCGCCAGCACAAGGTATGCCAGGGGGGTGCACCTGGGTGAGAGGGCTGGGCCCTTGGATTGGTGGGGTGTGACTGAAACACCCAACTGCTCCGTTGCCATAGGTTTGGAGAAAGTGCCGGATGCGCATCTTCACCGTGGCCCAGATGGATGACAACAGCATCCAGATGAAGAAGGATCTGGCCGTCTTCCTGTACCACCTACGCCTTGAGGCAGAGGTGGAGGTGGTGGAGATGGTGAGCCACCCACCCCGATGTGGCCCTGTGGATACCCTGCCCCGCACAGCCCAGTTCTCATGGCCCACCCTCTCCCCAGCACAACAGTGACATCTCCGCGTATACCTATGAGCGGACACTGATGATGGAGCAGCGGTCCCAGATGCTGCGGCAGATGAGGCTGACCAAGACTGAGCGGGAGCGAGAAGTCAGTGGCCTAGTTCAGGGCATGGGCAGGTGGTTGGGTCAGGCCTTTGGAGACACCATCGGACGGAGGCATCGGAATGTCGGTGCCCAAGTCCCTGCAGCCAGGTCCTCTCTTCCCTGCCACTGAGGCTATCTCCTCTCTCATTTTCTGCAGGCCCAGCTGGTCAAGGACCGGCACTCAGCCCTAAGGCTGGAGAGCCTGTACTCTGATGAGGAGGATGAGTCTGCAGCTGGGACTGACAAGATCCAGATGACATGGACACGGGATAAGTACATGGCAGCTGAGCCCTGGGACCCCAGCCATGCCCCTGACAACTTCCGAGAACTGGTGCATATTAAGCCGTGAGTGCCACAAAAATAGACCCAGCCACATCAGGGCCCGGGGTGAAGGGTGGACAAGCTCTGTGGGTAGGGCCCATGACCAGCTGCATTACCTGCAGGGACCAGTCCAATGTGCGGCGCATGCACACTGCCGTGAAGCTCAATGAAGTCATCGTCACACGCTCCCACGATGCCCGCCTGGTCCTGCTGAACATGCCCGGCCCACCCAAGAACAGTGAGGGTGATGAAAACTGTATCCTTTTGTGGAGAGGCCAGCAGTGAGGAGGTGGACAGCCTGTGAGGTTACTCTGGGTGCTTCTGGGGGGGTGTTCCAAGTCACCCCAATTCTGATTGATGCCCAAACTTCCTGGGTACCCTTGGTCCTGATGCTGTTTCTTTGACCTGATGACCTATAGACATGGAGTTCCTGGAGGTGCTGACTGAGGGCCTTGAGCGGGTGCTGTTGGTTCGTGGCGGTGGCCGTGAAGTCATCACCATCTACTCCTGAGCCCGATAGAGACTGTGGCCTAGAGTGGGGGTGTTCAGGGTAACACCCCCTCTAGCACCCATCTGCCAGTCCTGCTTTGCCTGGCCCTGCCCTAGACCCAGCTTTGGAGATTGGGCCTGGGCCTGGCCATGGAGAGGGATCCGGGGTCCTACAGGACCCTAAGAGGTTAAAGGACTCCCCCCACCCCCGGCCCCCCGATCAGCATCCTGGGAGGCCTGGAGAAGACTGGTGGGGGCTGACATTGGGTTTGAAGGCAGCCAGCCCAGGAACGCTATTTATTGAATATTTATTGTTGGGATGTCACCATCAGAGAGAAGGGGAGGGGTGACGAGGGAGGGGGTCCTACCCAGCCCGCCTGCAGGAAGTCCTGGCTCAGATTACTGTGGGCAGGGACCCCCACCAAGCTGAGCTTAATGGAGCCAGCCAGCTGAAGCCTGACTTTTTTCAATAAAACATTGTGTACTTCTGGGCCTCCTGCTGCCCGAGCTCTGTTTCCCCTGGCGCCAAGGGAAAAAGGCGGAACTGAACCCAGGCCCAGAGCCTGCTCCAGCTCCAAGGCTGTGCCCCTTTCCCCACAACCTCTGGCCATAGTCATTGGCTAGACTGTCCCTCCCACTGGCCCCGGGGCCCCTCCCACCGCCACTCCAGATAAGGCCAGCCCAAGACTGCTTCACTGGGCAGTAGGCACTAGGGCTGGAATGGGGCTGCCCGGTTCCCCATGGCAGTGGGTGCTGCTGCTGGGGCTGCTATTCCCCCCTGCCGCCTCCTTCTGGCTCCTCAATGTGCTGTTCCCCCCGCAAACCACGCCCAAGGCTGAGCTCAGTAACCACACACGGCCCATCATCCTCGGTAAGCCCCCACCAGGCCCCTGATGCACCAGGCCAGACCTTGGGGAGCCCGGGCCTTAGCCCCAGGTAGTCAACCCTGCCAAAGCCCTCTGCCCTTGTATTAGCCCTGATACCTACCTCAGTGGTCAGAGGGGCCAAAGGCTTGACCTGCAGAGAAGTCAACCCCTTCCCTCCACCACACTGTTCCTGTGTCTCTAAGTTATCTACCCCAGCTGGGAGGAGTGGGGGAGTGGGTGTGTGTGCCTGAGGGCTTGGCCAGGGTATTAGCTGCAGCCATTGGACCTTGGGCTAAGCCCCACTGCTCCTTCCTCAGCCCTCACCCCAGCAAGGACAAGATGCTCAGCTCAGGAGAGCAGGAAAGGCCCATCAAGGCCTGTCCCCCTATTCCCAGGCCCAGCCCCCACATCCCCATACCTATTTGTTCTCACCTTGGACTTCAGCAGTAATGGAAAGCCAGGCTAGGTGTTTGCTTTGCGAGGGCAGAGGTCAGTGGCCCTGGCCTCTGCCCTTTTCCTGCCTAAGGGGAGCGTGGCCTTTGCACTGCTGGGGGGATAGGTGGGAGAATGATTACAAAGAGGATTGTGTCCTTCGTCCCTAGGAGTTGAGGGTGTGGGAAATGTAGGCTGGTCACTGCAGTGGTGGAGGGTGGGTGTGAGGCTGGGATGGGAATCACGGGGGAAATCCGAGGAACCCAGAGTGAAGGCTAGTGCCCGCAGTGCCTGGCTGCCTGGGGAACCAGCTGGAAGCCAAACTGGATAAACCAGATGTGGTGAACTGGATGTGCTACCGCAAAACAGAGGACTTCTTCACCATCTTTCTGGATATCACTATGTTCCTACCCCTTGGAGTAGACTGCTGGATCGATAACACCAGGTACGGGCCATCCTCTCCGCCCCAGCCCAGCCCCCTCACCCTGCCTCTTGGTTGCTGACCTGCTGACTCTCCCATTGTCCGCAGGGTTGTCTACAACCGCAGCTCTGGGCGTGTGTCCAACGCCCCCGGTGTACAGATCCGTGTCCCTGGCTTTGGCAAGACCTACTCTGTTGAGTACCTGGACAAAAACAAGCTGGCAGGTGTGTGGCAGGGGGAAAGGGTGGGGCTCCAGGCCGCAGGGGGCCTGTAGGAGCCATGGCCAGAGCCCCAACGCTGCTGCCTCCCCCACAGGTTACATGAACACCCTGGTGCAGAATCTGGTCAACAATGGCTACGTGCGGGATGAGACAGTGCGGGCTGCCCCCTATGACTGGCGCCTGGAGCCCAGTGAGTGTCTCTGCAGATGATGGGCTCGTGGCAGGGCCAGTGGCCCCTAACCCCCACTGCCCTGACCCAATTCACCCTCCTCCCTCCACAGACCAGCAGGAGGAGTACCACCAGAAGCTCTCTGGGCTGGTGGAAGAGATGTATGCTACTTATGGAAAGCCTGTCTTCCTCATTGGGCACAGTCTTGGCTGCCTGCACCTGCTCTATTTCTTGCTGCGCCAACCCCAGTCTTGGAAGGATCGCTTCATTGATGGCTTCATCTCTCTTGGGGCTCCCTGGGGTGGCTCCATCAAGCCCATGCTGGTCTTGGCCTCAGGTGAGTTCACCTGCATCCTGTGGTGGGATTGAGGGATGGAATAAAGCTGACCGGGGGCCTGTGCTCACAATGCCAGGTTGGGGGTGTGGTCTACCACCCATGGGGCATGGCCCTTGTCATTGGCCCCCCAAGAGTAGTGATCCTGGCCTGGACCATTAGAGTGGCTCCTGCCAAAATCTGTCTTAGTGGTGAAAAAGTGAGAGTTTAACAGAAAATGAACCCAAGTAGTCTGGCTCACTATCCCAGGTTTGTTCCTGTAGTCTCAGGTCCTACCCACCCAGCTTTCTGCTGCCTCTGCTCCCAGGAGCTCCTTTGCCCAGGGATATGCCCTACTGAAGACAGATTTGCCAAAGCCAGGGCCAGACCCTAGGAGCCCCTCCTGCCCTTCCCTGGGGACTGGCATAGCTACCATCTGTTGTGCACCCACTGTCTGCTGGGCCCAGCCAAACTCAGTCTTCCCTGTTGGGGAAGGAAGGAAAACCCTCTTCAGACTACATTAGTTAGTGTCAAATACAGACACGGTCTTGTGTCATCCTTCCTGACCCCTGTGCAGCATAGACTACAGGACCAACAGATACTTGACTGAGAGAACTGCCAGCATTATCCCCCACCTTTGACACATACACATCCATCCTCAGGAAAACACCCCCTGTCCTCCTTTGAGGCCCTACAGCTCTGCCTCACAGCAGTATCCGGGCTTATTTAATTAGGGGCCCAGTGCACAAATTCATGCACCTTGAAAGGAACTGTGAGCTGCGAGGCTGCGGTGGGTACAGGGGCAGTTCTCAGCGCATCCTCTGCCCCTCCTGCCTCATCCCTTTCCCCTCTCCCCCGTCCCGTCTGCCTGCAGCCCTGCTCCTGCTGCCGCAGCTCCCATGCACTGACAGCACTGGCCCTGCTTGCACCCACTGATGGCAATTGCCACTCAGGAGCCGGGCCGGTAGAGAAGCTCTCAGGGGTGATTGGGGCCAGCGCTGGGCACCAGCAGTGGTGCGAGTGCTGAGTGGGACCGAGGCACATGGGAGCAAAGAATTTTCAGTAACCACCAGAGGCTCGCCCCGATGACAGTGACCGGTGCCCCGCCTTGGTCTGGTGCCCCCGGTCACCTGCTCCACCATTCTGCCATGGCGGACGCCCGCCATGTTCTGCACTCTGCCATCTGCTGCCGATGCCTGCCATGTTCCATGCATGCCCCCTGGTGGTCAGCGCACATCATAGTGACCAGTTGTTCGGTCTATTTGCATGTTAATATTAGCCTTTTACTATATAGGATAAACACACATTAAGTACCTACTGAATGCTGCTGGCCTTGCTCTAGTCTGGCTTGGAGTCAATGTTTAGATTAGGCTGGGACAAAAATGAGCATGCAGCTGAGCTTGAGCTGGGCAGCAAGATGTAGGCCAGGGGCAGCCATTTCTTGCTCCCTGCCCACCTTGCTCCATGTCCACAGGTGACAACCAGGGCATCCCGATGATGTCCAGCATCAGGCTGAAACAGAAGCAGCGCATAACAACAACGTCCCCCTGGATGTTTCCCGACTACCGGGTATGGCCTGAGGACCATGTGTTCATTTCCACACCCAGCTTCAACTACACAGGCCGTGACTTCCAGCGCTTCTTTGAAGACCTGTACTTTGAAGACGGCTGGTACATGTGGCTACAGTCACGTAGCATGCTGGCAGGACTCCCAGCACCTGGTGTAGAAGTGTATTGTCTGTATGGCGTGGGTCTGCCCACGCCCCATACCTACATCTTTGACCATGGCTTCCCCTACACAGACCCCGTGAGCATGCTCCATGAGGATGGCGATGACACTGTGGCCACACGCAGCAGTGAGCTCTGTGCCCAATGGAAGGGCCTCCAGCCACAGCCTGTGCACCTGCTGCCTCTGAACGGGACAGACCACCTCAACATGGTCTTCAGCAATCAGACACTAGAGCACATCAATGACATCCTGCTGGGTACCTACCGACATAGCACCTCTGTACCCACAGCTGCTAGCCCAGGGACCCCGCCCCCTGAATAAAGATCATCCTTTGCTGCTGTAAGCCTTGAGATCTTTGTTGTGGGTTGAGGGGGAGACTAGGGTTCACACAGCAGGATTCATTATCAGCAGCTGCAGGCCTGGTGCCTTGTGGAGAATAGGGCAAGAGGAGCTTGGCTAAAACCTAGAATTGAACTAGCCATCCTGAGATGTACAGCTTCCCGCTCTCCTGCTTGAGCTCTTAAGGCAGCCTGTCTCTGTGCCTGCTTCTGCTCTGGGCATGGAGACAGGTCAGCTGCACACACAGCTGTGGGATGGGGGCACATGGAGTCAAGGTTTTAGGATGGGTAAGATCTGAGCTGTCCCTCTCAGCTTTCAAAAGGGCAGGCAAGACCCCACCTTTTGAGTGCAGGTGGGTGGCAGAAGTACAAAAGATTAGATTCTGGGGGAGTGACAGCCACTAATCAGATCATTTAGCTAATGAAGATTGAATTATTAATGGAGGCAAGTAGTCTGAGAAGGGTAACATGGGCCACTGAAAAGACTTGGGTTTGAGCCTAAGAGCAGTGTGCACTTGCTTTAACCAGGGAGAGTGTACCAGATTCCTTCTATGCAGGGTAGAGCTGCAGGGGAAGGTGGGCCAGGAAGTATGGGGAATCCAGGGAGGCCAGTGTAGTAGCCAGGAGACAGGATGCTAGCTGAGACTAAACAGTGGTTAGGTGAAAGATGTGGATAGACAAAGGGTCATCTGGGAGGTGAAATAAGGCTTGGCCATGGTTAGAGCCCAGCATGCCTCCAAGCCACTAGATGGACAACCACCAGGCCCCTCTTGAGAGAGGAAAGACAGCATCTGAGATAAGGAAGATAAAAGGACCAGCATGATTGAGTCTCCATGTTGAGGTGTCTGGGTAGGAAACAGGAACAAAAGACAAGCAGAAGGCGAAGGAGTAAAAGAAGCTGGGTAAAGGAGGGTAACTAAGGACAAAAGGCCAGGCCTGATGCTGCTGGGAGGCCTGTGATAAGGCAGACAGAGACCTGGCAAAAGGTCCAACAGCCTTAACGCGCTGGGACTTGAAGTTAGACTGGGGATCAGAGGCAGAACTAGGGGCTCAGACTGGAAGGGGGAGGAGGAGCTGAACAATGGCCAGAAGGAAGGGGTTTGTCCCTTTGTTCGGAGGACCTAGGAGCAGCCTGGAGAGCTGGGCAAGGTGCATCATCCTCTTCCCAAGCTGCCTGGGACCAGAGGTGAAAGTGAAAGAGATGCACGACAAGCCAGCGTCCTCTAAGTTAAGGTGAAAGCGAAAGCAGGAAGCGTCAGACGTGGAGCCCTGCAGAGAACAGGCCTCTGCTTTTCTTGCTCCCGGCTGGTCCCACTCCTTTCACCAGCGACCACCCAGTCCCTGACCATCCTACGATGCTGCAAACAGAGCTAGAACCCCGAGGGGGTTTCTCCTTCGAGAACTGCCAGAGGTGAGGTGGGGGATGGCTGGTCCGGAGCTGCCTGCACTCCCCATCAGGTCGTCTGAGCGTGGGAGCCCCGAGGGCCCTGTATTCCTGGTGGCGAAGGGCGGAGGGCACCAGGGGTGGGAGCACGTGAGAGGAAGATAGCCAGTGGTGGGCGACTTGGATTCCCGGGCTTACCCGGGACGGAGTTGGGGGATATGAAGGGGGTCCCAGAAAAACCGAAACATGGGCTACTCTCTTCCCTCTCCAGAAACGCAGCCTTGGAACGCGCCCTCCCGGAACTGCGGGCCCCTCATGCCCGCAAGACCGGGACCACCATCGCGGGCCTTGTGTTCCGAGTGAGCGTGGGGTCGGGGCCGGGAGGCTTAGCGAGGCGGGCGGGGATGGGCAGGCCCTCAGCCAACAGCCTCCTTTCCCCTCCCCAGGACGGGGTCATCCTGGGCGCGGACACGCGGGCCACTAACGATTCGGTCGTGGCGGACAAGAACTGCGAGAAGATCCACTTCATCGCGCCCAAAATCTAGTGAGAACCCCCAGCCCCGTTCTACCACACAAGAACCGCACCCCTAGTTCCCATCCCCTGCCCCCCTATCCTAGCCCCGCCCACACCGACCCTCCCTTCGCCCTCAGCTGCTGTGGGGCTGGAGTAGCCGCGGACGCCGAGATGACCACGCGGATGGCGGCGTCCAACATGGAGCTACACGCGCTGTCCACGGGCCGCGAGCCCCGCGTGGCCACGGTTACCCGCTTACTGCGCCAGAAGCTTTTCCGGTGCAGAGGGCGGGGCTAAGATGGGCCTGGGGAGGGGCCGTTGCGGGATGGGCGGGGCTGAGAAGGTGGTACAGGGAGGGGGAGGGGGCGGGGCTGCGAGGTCCCGGGATACCGGAAGAGGCCAGCCTGAGGAGTTGGGCAAGGGAAGGAGCGCTGTCAGTCAGAGACGCCCGATCACCGGAAGAGGCGGGGCTCGGGTCAGGAGGAGTGTAGGGAGTGGGGCCTGGGTCCCAGTGCTTGCGAGTGACCACGCCCACTCCGCGCCAAGGTACCAGGGCCACATCGGTGCTTCGCTGGTCGTGGGCGGCGTAGACGTGACCGGACCGCAGCTCTACAGCGTGCACCCCCACGGCTCCTACAGCCGTCTGCCCTTCACGGCCCTGGGTGAGCGGTTCTGCGGGTCCCCACGTACCCCGCCCCTGGGACCCGTTTGCCCTGCGTTGGGCGGCCGGCTTACCTTAGACGCCCCTTCTGCCTGCAGGCTCCGGCCAGGACGCGGCCCTGGCGGTGCTGGAGGACCGGTTCCAGCCTAACATGACGGTGAGCGACACCTGACCCCCACTACGTGGTCATGGGTGGGAAGTGCACCCGGGAGCTGGGGGAGCGCAGAGGGACCCTGGCTGGTCTAGAGGTCAGGGAAGGCTTCTCAGAGGAGGCGGCGACTGAAAGGAGACCGAGGGGACCGGTAGAGTGAGGGTAGAGGAGTGCTGTTTTCCAGCAGACCACCGTCAGCGCCAGTGTTAGGCTTCCTGGAGAAGTCAAAGCTCGGAGAGGACTGGAGCTGAGGGAGGAAATGGCAGGTGGGGTCTGGAGTCTGCATTTTGTTAGGAGTGGGATGGAAGTGGATGAGGTAAGACCCAGAAAGAGAAAGATCCGGTGGATTGGGGGCCAGATAGGCCACTGGAATCAGGGCCAGGAAAGTGCTCAGAGAAGTTTGTAAAGATGGGGACAGTGGGCAGTGGGAACAGGAGGGGGAGAGGGAAGCAGACCAGGGAAGGGGAGTTTGGAGTGGAGATGGGGTAGAGGGGGAGAGAGGAGTTTGGGTGTGAGCAAAGGATAAGCAGTCTGGGCTTCACGATTAACAAAGCCCCCAGGCTGTAGCCTGCGGGTGATGCCAGAAGAGTCCATCAGACCTCACACACACATCGCCACAGCTGGAGGCCGCGCAGGGGCTGCTGGTGGAAGCCATCACTGCAGGAATCCTGGGTGACCTGGGCTCCGGGGGCAGTGTGGATGCATGTGTGATCACGGGGACCGGCGCCAAGATGCTGCGAACACTGAGCTCACCCACAAAGCCCATAGAGAGGTGGGAGCAAGGGACATGTGGGAGCACAGGGGAGGATGGGCTGTAGCAGGGAAGGTTGGGGGCTGCAAGAGGACAGGCCATATGATGGGCCTATATTGAGAGGCCATTTCTCCTCCATCCCAGGCACACCCAGTACCTCTTTGCCCCTGGGACCACAGCTGTCCTGTCCGAGACAGTGAAGCCACTGCCCCTGGAGCTGGTGGAGGAAACCGTGCAGACCATGGAAGTGGAGTGAAGTAAGCTGAAGCTTAGAGCTTGGAACAACAGGGAATAAACGCAGAAAATACAGACACCTGAACAGATGGCTATGTTGTTCTTGGGCAGAGGGTACAAGCAGCTAGCAGGGATCTGTGGCTAAGGTATCCCTGCAGGAGCCACTCCCTCCTACGGCTCCAGGGTCTAGTCTAAGAGGTGCCCTTCAACTCATCACCCTAGGCATCTACCCTCCTCCAGAACCTCAGCTCTGGCAAGCATTGAAGACTCAAGGTGGAGCCCTAGCTGGTTTGGCTCAGTGGATAGAGTGTCGGCTTGTGGACTGAAGGGTCCCGGGTTCAAGTCTGGTCAAGGGCGCATATCCGGTCTCAATCCCCAGTAGGGAGTGTGCAGAAGGCAGCCAATCAGTGATTCTCTCTCATCATTGATGTTTCTATTTCTCTCCCTCTCCCTTCCACTCTGGGGAAAAAAAACCTCAAGGTGGAAAGCCCCACCCTGACTCCACACCGTAGATGTCTGCCTACCACTCCTACACCTTGCTCTTACCCTATAGTCCATTGGGGACTGTTGTAAAACCCAAAAGTCCCCAAGGACTGCCCTCACTTAGAGCCTTTGCCTGGCTCAGTGGTAGCCCAGGACAAAGCCTACATCTCTCAGTCAAGCCCCCTTCCCCACCGGATGCCACTGAGGGCAAAAGTGCTGATAGAGGCCCTAGCCGGTTTGGCTCAGTGGCTAGAGCATTGGCCTGTGGACTGAGGGGTTGCGGGGTTGATCCTCAGTAGGGGGCATGCAGAAGGTGGCCGACGATCAATGAGTCTCTCCCATCATTGATGTTTCTATCTCTCCCTCTCCCTTCCTCTCTGAAATTAATATTTATAATAAAAAAATAAAGTGCTGATAGAGGAGCTGCTCCCTGATTCCAAGGGCAAGTTCTCACAGAGCACTCCTCACCCCGTTACACCTTTAGCTGTGAAACCCCTCCAAAGCCAGGCACATCTGAGGTGCTAACATGAAGTTGGGTTGTGAGTAGGGACATTGGCTCCAAGTTTCTGGGCTGACAGGGGTTACAGTGCTCTTGTGGGAACATATGACACAACACATTTATCCAACAAATCTTTGCAGAGCACCCACTGTGTGCTAGGCCCAGGTGCTGAGTGCTGGTAGCAGCATCCTGCCCTCAGAATGGCTGAGCACCATTGGAGCTTTGCAACTGCCTTACCTCTTGGGGAGGGTCTACTCTAGGCTGGACATCTATGGACCCCTGATTGTGCTCTCCCCCCCCCCAACATTTTATTATGAATATTTTAAGACATAAAACTTGAAGAATTGTACACTAACAACTATATATCCACCACAGACTTTACAATTAATATTTTATCTGCTTTACCACATATCTATCCATCCATCCCCATGTTTAACCATTAACTCACATTTTAAACTGTTCTCTTGAATAGTCTAAACCAGCCGTGGGCAAACTACGGCCCGCTTGAAATGAATAAAACTAAAAAAAAAAAAAGACCGTACCCTTTTATGAAATGATGTTTACTTTGAATTTATATTAGTTCACACAAACACTCCATCCATGCTTTTGTTCTGGCCCTCCGGTCCAGTTTAAGAACCCATTGTGGCCCTCGAGTCAAAAAGTTTGCCCACCCCTGAACCCTCACACCCGCTAGGAGACCCGCCAACTTACCCACTGTAGCTTTGCACATAGGGGCCTCTCCTCTCTCTTGGTTCAAACTGGACAACAAACAGGCTGTGGACACCAGGGCTTGCTCACATGATCCCCAAGGCATGGAGGTTGTCAGAGATTTAATGACTGTTACCCTTCTACCAGCATCCTCTGTACAAGGTTGGGCAGTCACCAAGAGTGCACACCTTGCCCTCCTTTGCTCCAGTCCCTTCCCAGGCATCATCTCATCATTAAGAGTGTGATCTTCAGCCCTAGCAAGTTTGGCTCAGTGGATAGGGCGTTGGCCTGCAGACTGAAGGGTCCTGGGTTAGATTCCGGTCAAGGGCACGTACCTCGGTTGCTGGCTCCCAGCCCTGGTTAGGGGCATGCAATAGGCAACCAATCAATGTCTCTCTCACATCGGTGTTTCTGTCTCTCCCTCTCTATTCCACTCTCTCAAAAAAATCATGGAAAAAACATCCAAGGGTGAAGATTAAAAGAAAAAAAAAGCGTGGTCTTCAGAGCCAGACAGATGAAGGTTTGGGTCCAACCACACCATGTGCTGGTGGGAGAGTCACCATCTGTGTAAGCAAACTGTGATTCCTGTTCTAAAATGAGGAATGATTCACAACTTGCTAGAAACCCTGTCCTGGCCACATGACCCTGGCTCTCTGCTGGTACAGCTGGACATTCCCTCCACCAGTCAGGAACACTCCTGGGTGCTGAGCAGGCTTCTCTGAGTCTGGTGCGTATGATAGGCCTGGGAAACTTCCCTGACCCAGGCCACCAGGTGGTCACCATAGACCTAATTTAACCGTAAGTCCTTAGGACCCAGTGCTCAGCACTTGGGATGTGAAGTGGTTCCGATAGTCAATCAGAGGCCAGGTTTTAGGGGACTGAGGGGGTATGAAACCCACATCTGGGCTCCTTCTGGTAAGTCCAGGCCTGGACTGAGGACCTTGGCCCAGAGAGACCTTGCTCCCGAAGAGAGCGTGGGACAGGGCTGTGCCCATACAGCTGGCCTGGCCTCATGCCTGGGACTGTAGCCCAAGGACAAGGAGATCCATAAAGCCAGACCCATCTCAGCCTCACGCCTGCCACAATGCTGCTGCTCAGTCTGACCCTTACCCTGACCCTGCTCGGCTCCTCATGGGGTGAGTAGGCCTGGACCAGCCCCGGGTTCCAGCACCAGCTCAGGCTTCCTGCCCAGGGGGCCAGGCTGGCTGGAAGGAAGGCAGGTGGACAGAGTGGGTAAAGGAAAAAGGATGTGCCAAGACCATGAGGAAGCAAGAGGTGGACAGGAGTTCAGTCCAGGCCCAGGAGCTAGAGAAGGTGTAGGAAGCTGAGAAGTGAAGGATGGACTGTAGTTTAGGAAGGACCTTCTGGCTGCATGGAGCATGGAGTGGAGAGAGAGGCCAGGATACTATCCTAGGGCTAAGGAAGACAAGTGGCCTGGGCTGGAGGGTGGGGACGGAATTGGGGAACGGTGGGGAGTAGGCTGGAGAAATGGAGAGTGGACAGCACTTGGGGACTGGTTGGGTGGGAATGACTAAAAATGTGCAGGGGCCCAGAAGGAGCTCAGGGTGAAAAGGGATAGTGATGAGTCCTCTGGATTTGGACCCCTCTGGGGTGCAAAGCTGAGGGCATCTGGAAGGAGGATGGGGGAGAGGTGGGCTGGGGTGTAGAAAACAGGTCCTCACCAACCCAATCGCCAGGCTGTGGCATTCCTGCCATCAGACCGGCACTGAGCTTCAACCAGAGAATTGTCAACGGGGAGAATGCAGTGCCAGGCTCCTGGCCCTGGCAGGTGTCCCTGCAGGTACATGCACCCTGGGGGTGGGACAGGATCCCAGGTGCTTCACGCCTAGGCAAAACCTGAGTTCCCCTCCCATTTCTGATCCCTGACCCCAGGATAAGAACGGCTTCCACTTCTGCGGTGGTTCCCTCATCAGCCCGTCCTGGGTGGTCACAGCTGCCCACTGCAATGTCAGGTGAGTGCTTCCACCCCACCCACCCTACCCCAGCCCACCTCTCCCCACTTCCTTCCTCTAGATGCCCCTCTCTTATTGCTTTGCCCTCCCTGTGGCTGCTTAACCCCACTCTCACTGCAGCCCTGGCCGTCATGTTGTTGTCCTGGGCGAGTACGACCGATCATCCAACTCTGAGCCTTTGCAAGTTATGTCCATCGCGCGGGTGAGTCCCTGGGTTGCAGACTGGGGAAGGAAGAGTGAGCAGTACAGGTGGGTGGGCTCTGGGGATGAAGAATTCAGGGCCTTCCCTGGCCTAGCCCCCTCAGCACCCATCAACTCTGGGGGCCTGTGCTCACCCCATCCAATATGGCCCTTTCTGGCTCCACAGGCCATCACACATCCATATTGGAACCCCACCACCTTCAACAATGACCTGACGCTACTGAAGCTTGCCTCCCCAGCCAAGTACACAGCACGCATCTCACCAGTTTGCCTGGCTTCCCCAAATGAGGTGTTGCCTACAGGCATCACGTGTGTTACCACTGGCTGGGGCCGCCTCAGTGGCACAGGTAGGAACTTGGGCCAAAGATCTGGGTGGGAGAGCTAGAGTGGGGACAAGTCACTTAGGGCCTAACCACCCCCTCCTGGCACACAGGCAATGTGACCCCAGCACGCCTGCAGCAGGTGGCCTTGCCCCTGGTCACTGTGAGACAGTGCCAGCAGTACTGGGGCTCACGCATCACCGACTCCATGATCTGTGCAGGCGGCTCAGGGGCCTCCTCGTGTCAGGTGAGCACTAGCACCGTCCTGTCCTCTGCACTGTCCTTTGACACCGCCCCCCCCCCCCCGATGCTGACTTCTCCCCTCTCCTTCGCTCAGGGTGACTCCGGAGGCCCTCTTGTCTGCCAGAAGGGGAACACATGGGTGCTTACAGGCATTGTCTCCTGGGGCACCAGCAACTGCAATGTGCGCGCACCTGCCATGTATACTCGGGTGAGCAAGTTCAGCACCTGGATCAACCAGGTCACAGCCCAAAACTGAGCCTACCCACAGGCCACTTCCCTTTAATCCAATAAAGACCCCAAACTCTGTTCTCTTGTGTTATCTTGTCTGTCCTCCTGGCTGGGGTGGGGAGAGGTCTATCCCCACGTGGTCTTTCGGCATGGCACGTGTTGAGAGATCAGGATTTTCCCAGACTGGGCCCCCCTGTCCCTCCTCCTGGGTGACCCCTTGGTCCACAGAAAGGAGCCTGGGCTGTTGGAATGGGCAGCCTTCCCTGAGGAGGGCAGCCTGTTTATTGAGTACAGAGGATACATTTACAAATTGAGTACACAAAATAAATAACTGCACATTCTCCACCCACAGTCCATGGCATGAAGGCCCGTCTCCAAACTCCTGTCCTACCTTCAGGACCAGGCCTGTCCTGGGCAAAAGAGGAAATAATTCCCCAGGGCTTCAGGCCCCCAGAGGCACTTGGGAAAGTCAGGGGAGGTCTGAGGCCATGGGGCTTGGGCTCTCCGCTGCCTTGAACCAGGGGCACTGGGGGCAGAAGGAGGGAGTGTATAAGGCACAATCGACTTGGCCCAGAATGATCTCTTTGGCTTGGTACTCCACTGGAGGTGGCACATGCAGAAAGAGGAGGGCCTGGCCCATGGCTACCACTGGGAGGAACTGAGTGAGGACCAAACCCTCCCTGTTGGCAGGGGCCCTGCAGTCTAGCTAAGGCTAAAGCTGGGCCCTACACACTGAAAGCAGCTGTGCATGGAGGGGGCTTGGGTTCCAGCCCAGTTTGTGGTGGGGGAAGGCACAATGATTGACATGGGAATGGTCTGGCTCAGGCGTCTAGGAAAGCAGCCACCTAATTCCACTCACCTCCCGCAGGGGCTCCCTCCAACCTGAGATTCAGTGGGGCTCAGACTGGAAAGGTAATGCTGTGAAAGGAAGCGGGGACAGGCTGCACTGGGCAAGGCCAGCTGTGAGAAGGCCAGTGCCCCAGGCGCTCAGGGTTCAGAGGCAGATCACACAGTTTGGCTAAGTTCCAGGGGGAGCTGCGCAGAAGCTCAGCAGAAGGGGAGTGTAGAGCAGCCCAGAGACCCTCCCTCAATGCAACAGCTCCTTCCTCTTGAAGGCTGAAGGGTGAACATGGTGGTCATTCCTAGGCTGCCTATACTCATGCCAGACACTAGATGGCGCCTTCATGCAGCTGCAGAGGAGGGAATAGCAGAGCCTAAAGGAAAAGGGCAATGGGAAGTACCAAGGGTAGAACCAGGGCTGGCACTGGAGCCCTGATGGGGCTCTCCCTAGGAAGCCCCTGCCCTCTGCCTTGGCCCAGGTGCCTCCATCACCCAGGTAGCAGCAGTGGGGCTCCCTTTAATGTCCCACAGTTGGGAAGGAGGCACCTGGAGAACAGACTATGCATCCAAGGGGGAGAGGGAGACAATGGTCGGCTCTGCAGAGGAGGCACAGTCAGAGCGGTTGGAGCCTAGAGCACGCCTGCTACCAATAGGGCCACACAGTCCAGAAGGACCCAGTTCCATGCCATGGCCCTACCACCAAAGATCCTGGCAAGTCCTAGGGCCAGGAGTGGTCCTTGGAGTCTCCATGAAGGAAGACAGACCTTGGCTGGGAGGTGGGGGGCTGTTTATACTTACCCAGGGGCTGAGAGTCCAGCCAAGGCACAGGCTTTGTGCCTACCTGGACCTCTCACTGGGGTATAATCATGAAGATCAGAATGCCATGGAATGTGGGGGGCCGGGCAGGAAGGTAGGTAGAGGAAAGGGAGGTTCCAGAAATAACTGTCCCAACGACACCCTCTACCTGGCACTGCATGCCCTTTTGGTCTGAGGAAGAGCCAAGGGTAAGGGGTGAAGGAGACTGAAGGCCGGGTCCTACCCTTTCCCCAACTTGTACCATAGCAATTACCCACCAAAAGGAACATCAGTGCCAGGCCAGGCTCCAAGTTCAGGGGGCTCCCAGCTCCATTCTGTCACACTAGGCCCAGGTGAGGATGGGGACTGCTGAAGGCACAGAGAAGGGGCTGGGACCATCCACCTCCCACTGGCCATACAGGCCTATCACTGGAGAGGGCACAGGGCCCAGATGGCACAGCAGTGTGTGACAGGCTGGAACCATGCCATGTCTCTACCACTGGCAGGCAGCTCAGCCATTGTACTGCTGCTGGTAGCGCAGGTTGAGCTCCCGCAACTCCCGCTCTCGCACACGGCGTGACTTGTTGGAGCGTGTAGAGCGGCTAGAACGTGTAGACTGGGCAGATTTGGTGCTCTGGCAGCGTGAAGAGGCGCGTTTGAGGAGGTTCTGGGAGATGGAGCGATGCAGATTCTTCATGGACGAAGAGGCTGCCATGCTCACCACCCATGGGTGCCTCAGGGCCTGCAGTGCAGTCATACGGGCGCCAGGGTCCACTGTCAGCAGGCGGTCAATGAAGTCTTTGGCCAGGTTGGATACACTGGGCCAGGGCTAGAGGCCAAGGACAAGCATTAGAGCGAGAGCACTCAACACTGCCTTCTCCATCCCAACAATGCCACCACCACAGCATTCAGACCTGTCAGTGTATGCACTCTCCCCTTACTGCCTGGTTCCTCCCACGAAGAACATTCTGGGCCTCCCTTCCAAGGAGAAGGATCTTCCCCCTCCCCAGGGAGCAAACTTCTAAGGGTCCCTGGACTCAAAGCCTGGCTCAGGGAGGTGGCCCCTGTCAACAGCCCCCACACCCTAGTCCAGAACCACTATAACTCAGGGGGATTTAAAGAGAAAGACCCAAACCTTCCTCCACCCTGAGCCAGACTCTATAATTTTTTTTTTCAAGAGAACAAGTCCACTTTTATTTATTTCGTTTTCAATATGTTTAAATCCTTGAGGCATGCAGCATTACATGGATTCTGTGTCCAATGTCCTTAGCAGGTAGGCTGCTTTGATATCTGGCATGAACCATGCCACTGTTTCCATGAGCATGAGTTATCTTTCCCCAGATTACGCTGGTTTTGTTCTGTTTGCCACCAGGAGTCACTGTGTTGTTCTTTCTTGTACACATAGCACATCTCTTGCCTAGAGAGAATTCAGTTTCATCTCAAGTATAAACACCTTTAATTTTAAGAAGAGCTGCGTGTCCCCTCTTGTTCTGAAGACCCCACTTACAGCCAGCAAAAATGGCCTTGGACCACAGCCTTTCAGACATATTTGTCCTTTTAGAAGTCCTGTTCCCAGCAGGCCTTGACAGGCTCCAAAAGCCACACTCAAGCTCTAATCCCTGGAATTGTCCAGGCCACTTAGAGGTGATCTTCTAGCCCTTAAAGAGAGGGTCCACCCTCCCTTCAACTGACAAAGTGGTGGTGGGCAACCACAACAGGCCCAACACCAAGCATCAGCCTCCCAGCCATGGGAAGAAAAGGAAACAATTGAAAGAAACTGGATTTCTCCATCTGCTGTGAGGAAAGGGGGTTCCTGCAGGCCAGCCAGGGACCAGACCCCGCTTAGGGACACTCTACCGTCTGCATGACCTCTCTAAGCAAGCAGGGGATCCTGGCAGTGCTCTGCACCAGCCTCATGTTAGTACGTTCTGTTTCCAGGGAGGAACAGCACAAAGCCTGCTCTGCCACACATACTCTCATGGCTGCCGCATCTCAGTTATAACACCAGGCAGCTGTCCATCTCAGGGGCTCAGCCTGCACAACTTGTCTTTACCTGGGTGCATCCTTAGGTTCTTAGGATAAAGGACACTTGCTCAGACTCCCTCTTAGCCCTCAGGACTAAGCAATTATTCCAGCGATTTAAAGTTCATTTTTCCATTAGACCAGATGAGTTGGATGAGCCCCAGTGCCTGGTTCTGGGTATACAGGAGGTCCTCAGTAGGGTCAGTGAGTCAACAACCCATGAAGAGCGCCTGATGGGTGCCCTCCCTAGAGCTGCTTCCAGGCCATAAGGCTCAGGCAGGTAGGGACCAGATGCCCTGGGCCCTCCATCCCCTCTGCTGGAGGAGGGCAGACACAGCACTGCCCCAAGTCCCAGCATCTCCGGGGAACTTCGGCATGGGCTGATGCTCCACCAAAGGGTGGGTGTCTAGGACCTTTGCTGAGCCTGTGGCAGATAACCATCACCCTCCTTCCTGCCAGATGAGATCTGCCTGTTCCACTGCAGAGTGCCCTTCACGTGGAGAACCCTGAACACACTCTTGAGAGGGCACAGGAAAATCTGAGAGCCCACATTCAGGGCAGCTCCATGCCCATTCACAGACACAACTAAACAGTGACTATCGCTGCCCCCAGTTGGGCTCCCTGGACTTCCAACTCCTCCCCCATGCCCCTCTCCACTACTGTACAGGGGTGGGGTAGGGAGAACACTCATCCAGGGTCCTGAAGAAGGGGCAGGGCTACTTGCAGTTGCTATCCTTATTTGCCCTTTGGAGGCAAATCTCAACTTTGACTGAGCTGAACTGGAAGACAATAACAGAGAGACAGTATTTCTAAACAGCCATCTAACAGGGTCCTCCTCAACAATGGGCCAGCTCCCAGAGTTTCCCGGGGAGAGAGATACTGGCCCTCAGGAGGAAGTGAGCAGTCAGGGCCTCAGGAACATGCAGCACAGGGAGGCCCACACATACCTGCGAAGAGCAGTGAGGGAGTGCAGGGAGCAATGGCCTTCCCACACAGCAAGCCTAGTCCACATTTCCCTACAGGCCTCCAATACTGAGGCCAACATGCAGGGTGACTGGACTGTGCAGTTGTTGCCACAGTAGCTTTTGGCTCAGACTTCAAGAAAGCCCCATGGCTTGCTACTGCCACCTGAACACAAGGAGCCAATGTGAGGGGCGAGCCAATCCAAACCACAGGCACTCACTAAAGCCCCTGTCACTCATTTGAGATGGAAAGAAGCAGGCACAATGGACTGCTGATGGACCCAGCAAATCTAGAGCTGAACAGGTTGGGTCATGGGAATACCAGGGCTGCACTACCATCTGTTATAGTCTCCAAGAAAAGGAGTAATCACTGGGGAACACAATGTAGCTCAGCTTGGCCTGTTGGTGGGATAGCCCAAGAAACAGCAGGAAGCATGGGCTAGCCAAACAAGGCTAACACATGAATTCTGCCCTTGCCCCCTGGTCTAGCCAAGACAAAAGAGGGGCAACTCCTCTGCAGATGAGAGAAGAAATAGTTGCAAAGCTGGACTCACAAGCCAAGAACTTGAACATGGATGGATTGGAGACATTTCCAACCAAGGCCCCCTGCAGCTCTAATGCAGTCTTAGATAGGCCTCTCACCAGACCCGCCCTGTGGGCTTAAGCATCTCTATCTCCAGAGTAGCACAGGCACACACTGGGCATCGACCCCTGCTTAGTGCCAAAGTGAGTCAGATTGATCTGCCCCTCCAACTCCCCCAGACACTCGCCTCTCCAATTACTTGTGTACGTGAGGTTGTGTGCAGAATGCTGATGGACTCATTTGTCTGAGGGCCAGCCCAGCCCTCTCTGGCAGGCCCCAGTTCTCCCCATTTTGAGGCACTGTGAGTAGCTGGGCCATGTGGGTCCCCCGAGCCAATATGATTCAAGCCATGCTGACTTGAAAACCAGGCTGTGCCAAAGGCACCCAGCCTAACCCTCATACACTGAGGAACTAGCAGTGGGAAGTCAGGCAAATGGAACACAGGAAGGTGGTCCTCAGCGCACTGATGAGGGGGCAGGGCTCAGGTTGACTTCTAGACTAGGGGCCCCTGGGAGCCCTGCTGAAGTCTCCAACAGGTCTCAGGGAGGAAAAGCAAAGCTTTCCACACTCCATGGCCATGATTCTGGCCCTAAGTCCAATTTAGCACCTCCTAAGAAAGCATTCAACACCTACAGACCACCCCACCTCCTTCCTCAACATGCCTGAGCCTCTGGAAACACATGAGTATGTCTGTCAGCCTATGACTGACTGGCTGGGAAGTATTCTGGGCATAAGAAAAATAAAAATGATTGAACAGTTATGCCCTTGGGTTTCCACAGCCTAACTGTTGGCTCTGGGTAAAGAATAGAACTCTCAGCTCAGTATACTTGGGCCCAGATCAGGAACACGAATGGGCCTCAGGTGGCTAACAGGAGGGAGAGGCCCCAGGTACCACCTGGTCAGTCTCCCAGAGACTTCCACCCGTTTCTGGGCTGACATGGGGCACAGGGCAGGGAAGAAAATGTTAAAATGTCAGTCTGCCTTGCCTCCAGACACTCAGGCCTCCCTCTGCTATGGAATCAGAGGACAGATATAATACCCAGGATGACAGCCTACACCAGCTGTGGGCAAACTACAGCCCGTGGGCCAGATCCGGCCCGTTTGAAATGAATAAAACTAAAAAAAAAAAAAAAAAAAGACCGTACCCTTTTATGTAATGATGTTTACTTTGAATTTATATTAGTTCACACAAACACTCCATCCATGCTTTTGTTCCGGCCCTCCGGTCCAGTTTAAGAACCCATTGTGGCCCTCGAGTCAAAAAGTTTGCCCACCCCTGGCCTACACCCTCCTTTCCACAGGTCTCTCATGAGCTGTGTGGGTAGGGAATGGGCTCTGTCCTGACGAAGGGCATCACCTCCACCCTGGCTCTGACCATCAAGTTGGCTGCCCTTCTCCCTAGTCCGTAGCCTCCAGAATCCTTGTTTCCTTGTAGTCAGGGCAGCTACTACTGATACTGTCACAGCAGAGAAGCTAACAGGGGCCAGAGGAGGGACCTCTCCCGCGGGCACTTCCTTACCATCTTTAGCCTCCTCAACCCTCTGCTCCTGATGGAACCCAACTCTCCCTTCAGAGGGAAGCACCAAATCACAACGGGGTTTCCACTCCAGCTTGAGCCCCTTTTACTTGCTCTACCTTTAATGTCACAAGGGCCTGGCAAGAACATTACCCAAGCCATACAGCGGCCTCACCTGGAGTTCAAGGGCTAAGGAGACAAAGGACGGCCGTGGCTGCGGAGAGAGGAGGAAGCTTGCTGCTTTTACCCAGCAGCAAACCCCGCTCACAGGGCTTTCCCTAAACTCCTCTGGCAGGCAGGTCTGACCACTCTCAAGCGACGCCTGAGAAAGATCTGGTGTCTCCTCCAAATAGCTTCTGGGTGACAGATTAAAATGTTAGGCTGCAAGCTCAGCAACCGTGTTCTAGTTCTACCTTCTCTATGTGACCTTAGAGAAATCACAGCCTCCTCACCTTTAATGTGAAGGAGCTAAATGCAATGAATTCTAAGTCTCTTCCAGTTTCTAAAGTTCTAAATTTTAAGAAGATAGCTCTCCATCTTTTTCCTCACTTGGTTGTGTGTGAGGAAAAGCAGCATGGCATCTAACATTTAAGCCGAATTGACCTCTTGACCTGTATGGGTTCTTTTCCAGCCTATGATGACTCTGGGGAAGGTTCCCTGGCAGAGAAGGCAGCCCCACCAAAGAGCTGCTAGGGGAAGGAAGGGAAAAACGAAGACAGGGCTTTGCTCCCATGACTCAGTTCTTCCCTCAGCTTTGTCTCAAAATGTATTTTCAGACTCAGCATTCCCACTCTCAAAGGCCTCCTTCCTGTACTTACGTGGGCCTAAATGAGAGCAGAGAAAAGGGCACAGAGGAAATTCTGGAAAAGGGAGCTTCAGGTTTACGCAAGAGAACAGAACTATTAGTATGACAAGAACAGCACACACTGATGTGGCCCACGAGGAAAAGTGTTTGGAAAGCTGCAGCAGAATTCGGCACTCTGTAGCAGTGGAACCAGCATCACCGCCTCTAGTCAAGACACTCACCATTGCAGTGCCTGGGCTTCCCCCGCCCTGGGATCCAGCAGGGGGTGGGTGGGGGCAGAGCAGCAGAAAAGAGAAGGGCATTGGGGAGGAGAGCCTGAGGGGAGAAAGAGAAGGAAGATAATAGAGTTGTTGTCTTTTTAATGTTTACATTGATTTTTAGAGAGAGAGGAAGAGAGATGGATAGAGAGATAGAAACAACGATGAGAAAGAAACACTGATCAGCTGCCTCCTGCATGCTTCCTACTGGGGATCGAGTCGGAAACCTGGGCATGTGCCCTAAGAATCGAGCTGCCACCTCCTGATTCATGGATCCAGACACACTACCCGGGCGATAACAGAGTTTTAAAAAGAGGCAGAGGCCCTAGCCGTTTTGGCTCAGTGGATAGAGCGTCGGCATGTGGACTGAAGGATCCCGGGTTCGATTCTGGTCAAGGGCACATGCCCGGGATGCTGGCTCAATCCCCAGTAGGGGTTGTGCAGGAGGCAGCCAATCAATGATTCTCTCTTCATTGATGTTTCTCTTTCTCTCTTTCTCTCTTTCTCTCTCTCTCTCTCTCTCTCTCTCTCTCTCTCTCTCTCTCTCTCCCTTTTCCTTTCCTTTCTGAAATAAAGATAAATTTTTAAAAAAAGAGGCAGAGAATGAAGATAAAAATAAAATGAGAAAAGACATGACAACTTCAAGGTTAGTAAAGCTGTATTCTGAAACTTGAGAAGAACAACAAAATGAAATCTTGTGCCTCCACCTGTCCCTGCCCAGAGTCCACAAAGTGAAGGAAAGATGCTGTGGGCTTGATGTGGAATCAGGGGGATGTTGCCAACCTGTGCCAACAACCGAGGAATGTCTGCTTTTTACAATGACCTGAAGCAGCCCTGGAAGGTTCTAGATTTCAGAGCCTGCTGCGTAGTGGTTTCTTCTATCTCCACCCATGGGTTCTACTGAGGCCAAGTGGTTTCCAAGGCCTAAACAGGTGTTGTTTTTTTTAAACTTCTAATTCTAATTAGAATTCTAATTTCTGAGAGTTTGGAAGCCTGATGGCTATTAGCAAAGCACTCACACTATGGCCTCTGACCCCAGAGGTCTGTGCCCCCGGAACTCTGGTACGCTGGACTCAGCTCAGGGCAGGCACTTGGTCAACATGGGGTAGCAAGATGAGTGAAGAGATAAAGGTGCCAGCTTTCTGTCCAAACCTCACGAGTGGGGATCAAGTCTAGGCACCAAACTTGCATCAGGAGACAGACAAACCAAGGCCAGGCAGGCATGCATGAGAAGAGTGACCTTGTGTGATGGGAGAACTGACTGAGGACAGAGAGCCTGGAAAGCCACTGGGGGTGGGGGGATGGGCCAGCGCTTCCAGCTCAGTGTGGGCAGGAGGGGAGGCCATCAGCAGATTTAAAGAGGTCAGAATGTGGGAGAGACAACAGCCCCAGCAGCTCCCAAAGGAACGTGGGGGCCTAGAAGTGACAGGGCCTTTGAGAGGACAGAGCTATCCAGGTGGAGACAGACAATAAGAGCAAGAGAGGAAGAGAGGGAGGGGACAGGTGGTGCACCAATAACCACTCCTAACACAACCCACAACACGTCCCTTTTGTTGAAGAGGCCTCGATGGGGCCTGGGGGTGGGAAACAGCAGTGATGAAAAGCAGCTTTGACCCTGGGTTAATGAGATGCTATAGATGGTCACAGCAAGGTGTTTTAGTAGGAATGGCTGAATGCAGCAATATGGAGAGGTGGGCACCTATCTGTGCCACAATGGAAGTGTACTGCTCTCTGGGGAGTGTGCAACCAGGGCAGCAGCAGCAGAGGGATGCCTAGAAGACAGGGCTCCAGGAAGCCAAGTGGTGGCCCAGAAATGGTACATGAGGGGGTTGCTGCCCCTCTCTGCTCAGAGCCTGCCTCCTGCCCCCAGAGCTATCAGAATTACAAGATGGTTCAACTAACTGCCCTTGGACCCCAAGTAGATGGTCAGCACTCACAAGGATGGAACCACTCCTGCCTTCCTCCAAGAAGTCTCAAACCAAGAGGAGGTCTCCAACCACAGTGACCAATGAGGTCCACTGCCCACACCCAGTGACCAAACTATGCCACCTCCCAGTGACCAGACAGGGATCTGGACTAAAGGATCTGCTCCTGCAGGGAAGGAGGGAGACTTATCTGTTGAACACCTACTTGTACCAGGAGCTTTGGTGAGGTACGGTGGCCCTTGTCAAGGAATCCTTTCTGAACAGGTATGGGGATAGTGCTTGTCCTCTTGGGACCCTTGTATAGAGCCAACTTCATCATCCAGCACTTGATACCCAGCAGCCACCAGTAGGCAGGCAGGAAATAAGGGCTGAGGGATGACTCTGAACAAAGAATTTGAAATCAATTTGTAATTTCCTATGCTTCCAGCTATCCAGACACAGAAAAGCCATCCTCAGACTCTGGCAGCAGGGGGACAGTGAGAAAAAAAAATGGGGAACTGATGATCCGTCACAGCCCCCATATAAAATGGAAGTGGGAACACGAGCAATTAAAGGCATATGGCAGAATCCAAGCTGAGCTAGAAAACATACCACCCACCTCCCTGCATTCTGTCTGCTGCTTAAACACACACCCAGTCTCTAGCTTTCCCACCTCCCCCAGCAATCCTCCCCATGGCTCTTGGGCAAGGTCCTATCCCCTCACCCAGGTGCTCCCTATTAGAACATGTGAACCAGGCTGCATGCCCAGCCCCCACAGGCACTGAACCCCTTCACCTAGAGAGGCTGACACATGCTACATCCTCTCCACTTCATTTTATCTTCAACACTCAGAGCAGAATCACTTTAAGAAATGGGGAAGAGCTAAGATGGGAATGTAAATGTCAGCTCTGGCTCTGGGCATTCATCCTACTGCAGAGCTATCAGAATTACAAGATGGCTCAACTAACTGCCCTTGGACCCCAAGTAGATCGTCAGCCCAGAAATCCACCCGTGAGAAGCCACCTCCCACCAACACTTATCCCCCAGGTAGTGGCAGATCGGTCCTGCAGGTAGGCTTCCTCTCCCACTAGGATTCTGTCCTCTGCCCAGTAGCACTCACTCTCCTGAACAAGGCTCTGTGAAACCCTTTACCCAGTCCCATCTGTTCCTGGTGTAGTGACCCGGGCTCGCCCACAGCTCAGAGACTGCTCAGAGGAGGGTGACAATGAAAGGTTGCTAAACATAGGGAGGCAGCAAAGCTGCTGATGGCATCTGCCATCAATCCTCCAAGAGCCTCTTCATCTGTCCTTGCTCTAGGAATAGAACTCTTGACAAAAGCAATGACATTAGGCCAGTGGCGTCACATTTCATGTCAAGTGAATCACAGAATCTACAAGCAGAATGGTAAGAGTACTCCAGTATGGGTGTACAGATGATGACTCACTTTCTGTGTCACTCCTTTAAAAACAGCTGCTCTAGTCCTCCTGGGGCCTTCCATGACAGGAAGCGTGCTCTCTCAAGGTGGCTCCTTGTGTCTTCAGACTGATCACACAGTCTCACAGGCCTTCCTCACATCTGGTCAGTGCATCTCCCCATCACTTCCATTGTGACTTTAGCTTGGCCCTCTCCACTCCAGCACCTCCAGTCACCAAGTAACTATTCAAATTTCCCCTCAAAATCAGCTGTCACAGTCTTCTCCTTCCCAGCACTCCCTCCTCTTCCAAGATTCCTTTGTTTACTTCTAAGTTGGTCTGGCCAGCAACCCTCTAAGCACATCGCCAGCAGGCTCCCCACTTCTTCCTAGAATCCAGCCTCCAGAAGAGAGCACTCCTAGCCACCACAGGCAGCCAGGTTTGCCAGTAACTTTTGGGTCCCTTCTGAGGTCATCACCAACAATCACTGGTGCTTCCCTCAGGAGAAGTCAGGAGAAAGTATTGAGAGCATATGTACTGATACACACACTGTCTTCAAGGGCCTCATTAGCCAAGGAAGAGAGAGATGTCCATAGACAACTCTCAGCCTGAGAAAGTGCAGAATCAGACTCCAGTAACATGCAGAGGCACGTGTCAGGGACAGAAGACTGCAGGGATGTGAAAGCCAAGACCTCTGAAACCAAGATGGCCTGGACTGAAATCCCAGGCCTGACACCCTCTAACTGTGAGAGCATGGACAAGTTACTTAACCTCACTAGCCTCAATTTCCTCATCTGTAAAATGGGAGTGATTAAACTGACTGTTGTAGAGATTAGAGATGGTGGATATAGAACCCTCAGTCCGGTGCCAGGTACTCAGTAGGCACTACACAATGGCAGTGGTCGGCATTACTTGGAAAGGAAATAATGTTTAAATTGGACCTTTTCTAAAGCTGACATTGGGAGCAGAGGGGAAAGCCTGAGCAAAAGCTTAGTGTGGGAGTTGAGCAAACGTCTTGGGTCTATGGTGTATAAGGGAATAGGATAAGGCATGAAGCCAGGGTTGGGGCTAGAGTACCTAGACTGCCAGGATTGTGGGAGATAGGGTACTGAAGAGGACCAACTTGGTGTGCTTCTCTCTGCTACTAGACCCCTATGATTCCAGCAGAGCAGGAAGTAGAATCTCAGGACCCAGTCTAATGGCTACAGTAGGAGCAGGAAGCCCGAGTCCATTCCGTGCCGCATTCATTTGTCATTCTCCACCCTCAGATAATCAATAGCCTGTTAGCAAGACTCTGGAAGCTCCAATTAGATAAATTGCCTGTTCAACAATTGCCAGAATCAGGAACTCTTGAGAAAACCTACAGACTTTTCTAAATGGTCTTTCTTTGTCAGCATCTCTGGGGAACTTCCCTCCCTCCCATAGCTAAACTTGCTACTCCCTCTGCCAGCTGGACCCACACAGAGCTCCAGTGGCTAGAACTCCCAGAGCACAGCAAACTAGCAAGGCGTCGGCACAACACTGCCTCTGTGAGGTGGATTCTGGGTCTTCCAACACATGATGAAACCCGGCCCAGAGAGTGAATAGGACAATGTCCTCTGTGACCACTATATTGCAGTGTGGGCATCCCAGCCAGTCAATACTTGTTTTGTTGAATGTCATTTGGAGCAAAGAAGAAAACATGAGAAACTTTAGGGGAGAGCTGGAGAATGTTCCAGTTTCTCCTTTGCTTGTAGCCAGCACGGGGGTGGCCGGAAGAGGAAGGCCTCCCTCCCTTCCTCACACCACCCTGAGACACATGACCTGAATCCCCCAGAGAATGCCAGTCCCCATCCACACAGGCTGGAAGCCTTGACTGACCACATGACCATGTCTGGAAGCTGTCAGGGAGGATGATGGAGCACAGGACCTCAAGTGCTGAAGGCAAAGTGGCATGAGGCTTTTAGGTGACTCCTGCAGGTAACGCTGCTCTGGGTCAATTAGCTGGGGCCAGAGAAGGCCCAATCTGAAATCTCTGGGAGGAAAGCTGGGCTGAAGGAATCCAGTCCCAGAGCTCCCTCCCCTCCATGACGTAATTCAAGAGACACAGACAGCTCCTCAGCAAGCCCAGGCCTGAGGGACACACTGGGGGGAACACTCTGTAAGAGGCACTTGGGGATGGGCCCTCATTGCCTTGGCAGAATCCTGTCCTCCTACAAAGCTCATCTTATCTCCTACGTAAAGTCAAAAACAATCTTTTCTTCACAGCCTCCCTGAGCACACCATTATGTCTGCAGCCCTGCTTCCTGAGGTCAGCCTCACTTCCTACCAGTCAGCGTCCTGCCTAAGAACCGACCAGCCCTTCCTGCAGTTCTAAGCAGTGCTGAAACCCAATGGATTTTTGTCAGTTATCAGTGGAGCCAAAGACACAAACTGATGGCCAGCTGTTTGAATCCGGCCTGCAGATTACTTGTTGGCACACACGATACTGCTTAAATATATGAATCAATTCCAAAATTTTAAGATCAGATTTTTCTGATTTTCTTTCAAAAGTTGGAATATCTGTAAGTATGGGATCCTCACTGCTGTGGGGCAAAGCTGGGCAGAGATGAGAAGCAGCTGCTCCTTTAGACAGGACACGGTCACTCTAGCTTGCCCCAATCCCTATGGAGCAGATACTGTGGAGGCCCTGCCCCATGTCCTATCAGCCCACCTAAACTCACCTATAGCTGCGGTGCTCCTGTGTGTGCTAACAGCTTCCCACTGCCAGTACCTGCAGCTCTCTGCTTCTTTGCCTGAGGACTTTCTCTGACACTAGTTGGCATTCAGGACAGCCCAGAAGTGCTAGGGATTTAAAGCCCCCAAAGATATTCTTGACTCATACGGGAATCAATGAATTAAGAACCATTCACTTCCCTGCCCCTCAAGGGTACAATTCTGAGACACATTCCACATGATTATTCACAGTCCCCAGTGGGACTGAGTTCCAGTGGACCACAGTGGCAGTCCTCTCCTTAATGTACCCTTTATCGGCTTTTCCCCTTTCTGCCTCTTTTTCCCCACCCTTCACTTATGCTTACTGGAATCACATCCCAATGAAATGATCTGCTCCCAAGTCCTTGTCTCAGGGTTCATTTTGGGGGGAACCCAAACTCACACACCCTACTAGTGTTATTTCATCATTTTTCCATCAGAGCACATTCTTCTGATGGAAAGCTGAAGGACAGAACCCCCCACCCATGGGCTTCCCAACCTCGGAGGGACAGGGCAGACTCACCTCCCCCGAGTAACTGTACTTGCCCCTGAGGATCTGCCGGTACAGCCGGGTGCGGTTATCATCTTCAAAGGGCATGGTGCCACTGAGCAGGATGTAGGCAATGACACCCAGCGCCCACATGTCCACTGAGTTGGTGTAGGGCTTTCGAACCAGGACCTCAGGGGCAATGTACTCAGGTGTGCCACAGGTAGTCTTCATCAGGCAGTCATCACCTTTCTTGCGAGCACTGGCCAGGCCAAAGTCGGTGATGATGATCTTGGAATCAGTGCCTGGGTGGTAGTAGAGCAGATTCTCAGGCTTGAGGTCTCGGTGTGTGATGCCCAGTGCGTGCAGATACCGGACGCCATCCAGCACCATTTGCAGCACCCGTGTGGCGTCACGCTCAGTGAAAGAACCCTTGGCAATGATGCGGTCAAAGAGCTCTCCACCAGTAGCCAGCTCCATCACCATGTACACACGCTCCTGAGTCTCAAACACCTCCACCAGCTGGATGATGTTGGCGTGGCGCACCCGGCGCAGCACACGCAGCTCCGACTCACACACCTCCCGCCCCTCCCGGTATTTGGTCTCAATCATCTTGATGGCATATGGTTGCCGGGTTGCCCGGTGTTCCACGCGTACCACTCGGCTGAAGCTGCCTCGGCCAATCAGGGCTTTGATGTCATACTTGGCCGTCACACGTGGGTCGAACTTGGCCCTGTACTTAGCCACCCTGGCCTTGCGTGGTGGTTCTGAAGGAGGCTCTGTGTAGCCGGTAGTGGGGGCGCCCGGGCAGGGGTTGGCACAATGACTGGCGGCTGGGATCCCAGCTTTGAGAGGGCCAACACTGTCCACCTCTGTGATGAAGTGCTTATACACATCGCTCTTAGTGCCACTGAAGGGCTCCACCTTCTTGACCAGATCCAGCTGGACATCCTTGGGCGGCTCGGGAAGGACCTTGCTTGTCCCACAGCCCATCACGGACACGGGGGCATCCTCTCCAGCGAGGCTGGCAGGACCTGCTCTGCAAGCAGTGCCCCGTCTACACCTATGCAGACAGAAGAGAGGACAACTCAGTATAGCTGGGGACACCTCTGAAGGGTTACCAGCCATCCACCTCCTGCCTCCTCCTTGTCCCTCGATAACCCTAGCCTGAAGACCTGGCTCTAATATGGTTTCCTGGAAGGGAGGATGGCTTTGGCCCCTAAGTGCTCAGAGCCCAGGCTCAATGGAGAGTCTATATCAGTGGTTCTCAACCTTCCTAATGCCGCGACCCTTTAATACAGTTCCTCATGTTGTGGTGACCCCCAACCATAAAATTATTTTCATTGCTACTTCATAACTGTAATTTTGCTACTGTTATGAATCGTAATGTAAATATCTGATATGCAGGATGTCTTTTCATTTTTACAAATTGAACATAATTAAAGCATAGTGATTAATCACAAAAACAATATGTAATTATATATGTGTTTTCTGATGGTCTTAGGCGACCCCTGTGAAAGGGTTGTTCGACCCCCAAAGGGGTCGCGACCCCACAGGTTGAGAACCGCTGGTCTATATGAAATACTGGATCTGAGCATCATAATCTTGATTTACATCTCCCTGGATCTGATTCTCACACTGCTCTTCAACCCTGAGAGAGGGTAGGAACATGCACAGGCTCAGTTGTTACTGCTCCGACCTTCCTCCCTACTCTGCCTGGGTTCCTTATCCTAGTTGAAGTTCAATGTTTTCTTTTTATATATATATAAGAGAACATTTATTCATAACATTTATTCACAGAGGTAGAAAAAGTTAATTCCTAGAAGAAATGGGCTTAGGAAATAAGTGATAGAGGTAAAGGAAAGGCCTTTGGGCCTTGGGAGTGAGGCAGCTAATGGTAACATGCCTAGGGAGATGGGGAGGGAGGAGTGAGGGAAAGGCGAGCAGTCTTATGTTCTCTTAATGTTAAAATCATTCCTCTTATTATTCGGACTCATCTTTCCTGAAATGGGGGGATGTAGAGTGTCAGAGGCCGACTCTCCAACACCATCACCTACCAGGGCTCAGAAAGCTGCTTCTCCAAGGCCTCCCTCGTGTATATCCTTCCGGGCCCTCTATGCCTCCTGCAGGCATGATCCCCCTGCAACCACCACCCACAGCCCCGCGTCTCTGCCCTACTAACCTCACTCTTTCCTGGACAGCTCCTACTACTTTGCTAATGCATCATCTTCACCCTGGCATTGTAACACCTGTTTCAGGGTCACTCACTTCCCCAGTCACCACATTGATAACGAAAATGCCACATTAAGTTCTAGAGCTGGCTGAAGTCAATCCCAGTGACTGTGGCACAATAAGCCTTAGCACACTGCCATCAGGTAGCCACCAAACAGGGCATCATTCTAGAGGCAAAGGGAGCCTTGAGCTCAGAAAGGGCACTAGCAGCTTCATCTAGATGTGACTCCGGCTGTGGATGCGGGTGCTCTGCTTCCTTGGGATGAGAGGACAGGAGCCTTCCCCATTTGTTTCCCAGACAGAGATGTTCTGATCTCTCAGTACCCTGTGGCTGGTGGGACCCTGGACAAGGTGAAGTGCAGAAGGACTACTTTCCAGAGGTCACTCTGCTCAGGCTGCCCTTCCCTAAGTCTATCTGAAGGCCCCATGGCCGAAAGAAGAGAGCAGAGAATTTCCTATTAATTATGACATGCAGAATTGAAGATAAAATGATCAGTCCAGGTCAAACATGTATTGAACATCTACTAGGATACAAGAAAGAATAAGACATCCAATATAGGTTATATTTCAATATACACATACACACACACAAACACACAAGCAGAACATGGTCAATAAGCTGATAGCCTAAATCAGTGATGGCGAACCTATGACACGCGTGTCAGAGGTGACATGCGAACTCATTTTTTTTGGTTGATTTTTCTTTGTTAAATGGCATTTAAATATATAAAATAAATATCAAAAATGTAAATCTTTGTTTTACTATGGTTGGAAATATCAAAAAATTTCTATATGTGACACGGCACCAGAGTTAAGTTAGGGTTTTTCAAAATGCTGACACGCTGAGCTCAAAAAGTTCGCCATCACTGGTCTAAATGAAAAGAAAAGCATAAAAACATAATTTCAATATAGCACAGTAAGTGTTAGGCTTGAGAAACAATAGTAGATATATGTAGACTGGTGCAGGGGTTAGGGAAAGCTTCCTGAAGGAGGTGACCCCCACACTGAATTTGATGTAAGAATAAGTCAGGTGAGGAAAGATAGGAATGGAGTTTTAGGCAGAGAGAATAACATAGTCATAGACCCAGAGTAGCACCCTGTGCTGGAAACAGGAAATTTGGTAGTGTGAAAGCAGGCCTGTGGGGGGCTAGAGTTTTGGAAGGTAGGCAGGAACCAGGTTGTAGAGAGCAGCACAAGTTATGGTGAGGAGCCAGGACCTTCCTGGGAGGTGAGGGGAAGCTACCAAAGGGTTTACGAAGAACGAGAGGCGCTCAACCTGTGTTTAGAAAGAAGCATGAGGCTGAACTGGAAGAGGATCAAAGTGGACTAAAAGGGCCAGAGAGGGGATGGTGGCCCAGACAGTGGGGTGGAATGGAAAGATATCAGCAGAAGAACTGATAGGGACTGGAGGCTGGACATAAGGGGTGAAAGGGTGGAGTGAGGGCAGCACTCCAGTCCCTTACTCAGGCTCCTGGGCAAAAGGGTCAAGAGTGCAGCAAGAGGGACAGGTTTAGTAAACAGTGGGAAGAGTTCAGTTTTTGATGTGTGCAGTGCATGTGGAACATCCATGTGATATTTACTGCAGGCCAGGCACCACATATTACATTTTTAAAGTTAATAAAAATATATATTGTAGAAATGTATAGACTAGTAAATGTATAAGTTTAAAAAGCTGAGGGAACATACACCAAATTATTAGTGTTTATGTCTAGCCCTGCCTGTGTGGCTCAGTGGTCGAGTGTCAACCTATGAACCAGAAGTCCACGGTTCAATTCACTATCGGGGCACATGCCCGGGCTGCAGGCTAGATCCCAAAGAGGCAGCCGATCAATGATTTTCTCTCATCATTGATGTTTCTATCTCTCACTCCCTCCTCCCTTCCTCTCTCTGAAATAAATAAACATATTTGTTAAATAAAGACACTGCATTATTCACTCCTGTGATGTTTTAACTTTTAGTATTATTCCATAATGAAAATTTTATGATTTCTTTTTAGAATATAGTAACTTGGGACCTCACTTCTTAAGGACATAGTAATAATTGGTGGGCCAACTCCTGCCTTATGACTGAGAGAGGGAAAGAAGTTCAAATGTTGTTGTATCCTCCTTATTTTATCAGGACTCCAACTCCATCTAAGACATCCTACCTACTGCCCATCCCGTTGTCAGAAATACATACAGTCTCTGGCAATGTACCTGGGGTTCTCCTTCTAACATCCCAAAGTTCAATCCCCAAATATTTACTAAGCTCCTACTGTGAGCCAGGAACTTTGCCAGGAACTGTGACAGACTAAAAGAAGGTAGCCAGCCAGGCCGGAGTGACGCAGTGATTGAGTGTGGACCCATGAACCAGGAGGTCACGTTCAATTCCATGGATTGCAGGCTTGATCCCCAGTAGGGGTTTCCAGGGGGCAACCAATCAATGCTTCTCTCTCATCATTGATGTTTCTATCTCTTTCTCCCCGTCCCTTCCTCTCTTTGATATTAATTTTAAAATAAACTAATTAATTTAATTACATTAAAAAGAAGGGAACCATAGTCTGTGCTCTCAAGGAACTTACAGTCCAGATGGTTCCACACCAAAAGTTCTTTAGTCCATTACCCTTATAATGCCCAGTGAGGCCGCTTAAAGGCTGGCAGCCTGGAAGGGGTCCCTCTGAGATCATTTCCTCCCAGCAAAAGAAAACACCACATTTTTCTAGTTTAAACACCACATTTTTCTACTTTAGCATCACATTAGACACCATGGCAACAGAGGGCTATACCAAGAATTAGGTCAGTGATGACCTAGCCAACACAAATCAGCTTAATACTCACTGAGTATGATTCTTGGAAGGAAAAGAAGTTCAAATCAGTAAGTCTCTCTCCAGCTCTCAACAAACAGAATTGCTTCCCTTCTTCCACGGCTGTATTTCTCAAATTTTTCTCTGTGTACCCTGGGTTCAATGGAGACAGGTGTTCCCAGCTATCTCCAAAATTAGGAGTCATTGTTTTTGGAACACCTATCGCCCATTCATGTCATACAGCCAGGAAGTTCTGAAGAGGATGAAGTTGCCCACATAACATGTTCACATTTATAAAGTAAAATAGAAAGCCAAATGAAAGTCTCATCCATAATTGTGACTGACAACCCCAGTATCTAGCTCAGATTCCATAGACACTAAGATCTCCAGGGGTCTTCCATTCCAGGTGAGGGGCAACTCTAGTTCAGAGTCAGAGGCAAATAAATTTCCTGAAAGCTGCATTTTCTCTAGCCCATTAATACAACTTAACAAGTGCAAGAACTGCAATTAGACCTGGACAATGTGCTTATTTAGCAAACCCACCCTCTAGTGAATCAGCATTCCGAATCTCTCCTGGGGGAATAGCCAACTACAACTGCCGTTAGTAGAAGCAGTTTCGTCAGAGCTTTCCCCAATGACCAGAGTTGAGGAAGTCACATAACACAAGGCAGCTTCCTACAGGAGGATCAGTCTGAAGAGCAAACAGGCTTACTAAGATGAGATCTTAGTAATGAGGGACATATTCTGGGAAGAACAGTCATTAGTAAATACAGTGGCTTCCATTTGCTGAGTTTCTACTGTGAGAAGTATCTTACATGCACTCTTACTCCTCTCTGCAACTACATAAAGTAGTGACGATTATTCCTATCTTGGAATGAGCAAACTAGGACTCAGCGAGTCTCAAGATTTCATAAAAGCCAAGAACTGACTCTCAGTCTTTCTGACTCCAAAGCTCATATGTCTAATCATCAAGTCATACTGCTTCCCCAAGGTATGGGCAGGGCAATGAGACTGCAATGGGAGGCCACAAGGCACAGCTAGTCTTTCCCACAAGACAAAGAAGACACAAGAGCTTCCTGGAGGCAATGACAAAGATCGCCAACCAGGAAGCACCGTAAAGTCACCTGGGGAATTTTTTCAAAATATATATCCAGATACCAGATCTTCTGAATCAGTCTCAGAGAGTGAGACTCTTGAATCTGTATTCTGAAAAACGACTTTAGACCATCAAAGTTGAGAAGGCTGCACCACATACCACACATATGCATGCATGTGCATGCATGCGCATACATGCACAAACACGAAACACAGGTGAGCTGTGTTCATCTCCAATGCCAGGCCCTGGTAGGTGCTCAATGGTACAGCTGAATCAATATCCATTTTTAAACCAACAACCTACCCCGGGAGACTTAGTTCCTACTGTTAATGTCAGGCAGGACCAGACACTCAGGTACAGATACACAATCCCCAAACTCACTATCACGTGACACAACATGATCTATTCAACAGCAGTCCAGTGAATAAAAGTAAAGAGGAGTCAATGGTTACTTGTGAAGCAAGGGAGGCTTTTCCACAGAAATGAAATCTGAGATGAATTTTAAAGGACAGATGTACATTTTCCATACCGGTGGGAGAAAGAGAAGGGTATTACAAAAGAGAAAATTGGCTATCTAAAGCACAAGGATATTAAACCACAGAGCTAACAGAAGGCACACAACATATGTAAACGACCCAACAACATATGTAAACCGAAGGCAGAAATGCACAGGTGCTCATTTCAGGGTTAGGCCTCTCCGATCATCAAGAGCCCTGAATGCCTGCCTTCCTAAGAGGCGTAGCCTTTATCCTGTAGGCATCAAGGAGCCAGTTTTCGGCAGTAAAGGGCTTATTCAGGTGAGAAGGAATCACTTCAGCGGCTTCATTCAGTGGGAGTGAGCATGGACAGTGGGGCGAAGGTATGACTGGCTTGTGGGGCAGGCGACCCGGCTGGACTCAGGCCTGCTTTTCCCCAGAGTGAATAAGGAAGCGACCAGCTGCCCGCCAGCCCCTGGCGTTCAGTCGCGAAGGAAGGGTGTGGAGTAGATGCTGGACACGAGAAGGGAGTGAGGACAACCGGGTTAGTTCACCGTGATCGTCGCCGGCTGGCTGCACAGCAGGCAGGGCAGCTGGCCACGTCCACCAGGCCCACGAGGACCCAGAGAAAGGCTACCCAGCGCAACAGCATGTTTCAAGGCCACTCTCGTCTCGGACACCGGGGACCCCAGCAGCCATCGCCTGGCCTGCTCCCCAGCCCCGTAGGCCCCGGCACACCTGGCACGGGCCGAGGGCTCCAGTCTGGGCAAAGACAGGCCCGGTGCGCCTGGAGGCGGCCGTGGCCGCAGCTCGTCAGGCCCTCCCGCCCGTTGGGCCGTAGCCCTGGGCCGGGCCGCCTCACCTCGCGGGGGCGGCGGGCTCTTCGGTGTCTTGGCGGCTGTGCTAACCCTCTCGGGGCCGCGGCCACGGCCGCCGCCGCCGCCATCCTCAGGCGTTAGCGTCGTGGCGTCATCACAGAGCGCGCTTGACGCCAAAACAAACCCGGGCCGCCTAGGGGCGGGGAGGGGCGGGGCCGGGGGCGGGTCCTCGGGAGGGCCGGCTACGCGGTTGGGGGCGCTCCGAGCGTGGCCTGCCAATCAACGCCTTCAGGGCCAGGACCGTCTCTCTAGGGGGCGGGGGATGTCTAACTTGTTCAAAGAAATTCGTAGCCTGCGAGAGGAACCTGTTATAGAAAAAGGAGGTACACCTGGAACTAATATACATTAATATTTAATGTCAACTATAACTGAACAATTACAGAGATTAATTTTAAAAACAGGAAAAGGAGGAACTGCGTAGAGAGAACGTTTCAAGTTTCTGGTTAGAGAGGAGGGTGCTCTGTCATACAAGGTTGGGGACAAAATGCGTTTCAACAGGTTTCTGGAAGTGCCGCTGGAACTCCGCAAATGATCAATTTAAATTATATTAAATCTATTTTTTGAAAACTGCAGTTAAAATAAATCAGGCACTCAGATGTGTTAAATTTGGCCTCCATCTCAGAGGAGTTGACAATGGTTAACTTGAAGATTGGTCTTTAGTCTTGGGCCAATTTAGGATAACATACTTTTTGTTTTCATTTTTGTTGTTGTTATTGAATTTAAGTGAATCCTAAGACTGCAAAGCAAGTAGATTTTTAAAAAAAATCTTGTTACTATTCACAATGACTTCTCTATAGGATCAGAATTGTTTTATTGTTTCACTACTTTATAAACAACCCAAATTGCAGAGGGCTGGGGAATAGATGCTGCAGGTAATAAAAGGATTGTAATCTCCATCCATCTTCCTAATTTCAGTCTGTTCATTTATTCAACAAGTCTTTGTTGAATGAACACTTACTTTGCACATGGAACTGTCTTTAATGGACTACATAAGCCAGAATTTTCTCTTTTTTAAAAAAATATTTTTATTGATTTCAGAGAGGAAAGGAAAGGGAGAGATATAGAAACATTAATGATGAAAGAGAATCATCGATTGGCTGCCTCCTGCACACCCCACACTGGGGATCGAGCCCGCAACCCGGGCATGTTCTCTGACAGGGAATTGAACCATGGACTCCTGGTTCATAGGTCGAAGCTCAACCACTGAGCCACGCCAGCTGGACAAGCCAGCAATTTTCAACCAGTGCTGCAAGAATTTTTAAAACATGCAATACCTGACTATTTAGCCAGGGGCACTGACCTCTTTTCCCTTAAATTGTCAAATAAAAAAAATGACAACAGCCAACACAATAGCTGTCTGATGTGAATGAATCAAAAGAATACCAATTTCTTAATTTTTAAAATTGATTTCAGAGAGAGAGATAAAAACATCAATGATGAGAGAGAATCATTAACTGGCTGCCTCCTGCATACCCCCTGTCAGGAATGGAGCCTAAAACCCAAGCTTGTGCCTTGACCTGGAATCAAACTATGACCTCCTGGTTCTTAGGTCAACGCTCGACCACTAAACCACACCTGGCCAGGCTATAACAATTTTTTTGGCAGAGTGGCAAAAAATATATTTTTTGGTGTCCTGAAGAATTTTAGTGATTACATTGTGTCACGAGATGAAAAAGGTTGAAAATCACTGATATAAACTAATGTTATACTTTAAACCTGAAAGTGAATTAACACCAATAAATATCATTTTGTCTGTTTAATTTAGTAGGGAATTATGAACTTTTTTTGTTAATCCTCACCCAAGGATATTTTTTCAATTAATTTTTTAGAGAATGCAAAAGGGAGGGAGAGACAGAGAGAGAAATATGGATGTAAGAGAGACACAGGGAATTGAACATCAACTGGTTGCCAGTGATGGAGCTTACAACTGAGGTATGTGCCCTTGACTGGAATCGAACCCGCAACCCTTCAGTTGGCAGGCCGATGTTCTAACCACTAGGGCTGCTCCATGTCTGCAGAGCTGCCAATGTGAGAAACACTGCCCCATGATGCTCTGGCCTGGATGGCTGTATCCAGGGTCCAGTCTGTATGGCTATCAGCTTACCTCTCTCCTCCAGCTTTGGGATAAAATACACAAAGCTCTTAAGCCCTTAGCCAGAGAGCAGATTCTGTCCCCACCATCAAACCCATACACACACTCCAGGTCACTCAATTCCAGGGAAGAGCAAGGATTTAGGGAGCAAACACCAGGCGAAAGTAGGTCACAGCAGGAGGATGGTAATCCCTGCTGTGGCTGGCCAGAGCAGTCAGCCCCTGCTATCAAGAGTGGCTCTGGGAAGAATTTTGGGGTCTGGAGCCCCAGCACCATCCCTTCTGACAGTATACCCAGACATTCTCAGCCCAAGAGCTTGCTGATTGTAACACTTCCTATGCTGCACTTAGAGATTCTATCTTTCATTCCACACCTCCCACAAGTATATTCTTTACACCCAGCCCTAGATCGGGTAGTAGAGATACAAAGAGGACCCTTGGGGAGTACATAGACAGGAATTCTGACCCAGACCCAGACAGTAATAAGCTAGTGCTATCAGTACTGAGATAGGCGAGAGCCCTCGAGCTGTGTGGACCTGTAGGAGGCTGCTGATTCAGCCTGGAGTCAGGGTAGAAAATATTTCCTGGAGGAGGTGATACTGAACAAGAAAGGAGTTCACCAGGAAAAAATGGGGAAGGGTACAGAGAATAGATGTACAAAGACCCAGCAGAATAAAAGTATGGTCTTTCCTTCTGGAAAATGCTGGTGGTCAAAGAGGGGCAGATCTGGGAGTGTTGTTTTTCTGAACTTTCTCCTTCAGGTGATAGAAGGTGGGTAGCACTGGTGGGGAGAGAAGTGGGGATAAAAGTACAGGCAAATGAAGCACAGGAGCAAAGATAGGGCAGAGAGGGAGTTAATGGAAGCACCTGACCTAATCGGAATGGGATGGTATTTGGGAAGCATGGATTGAAATAGGACTCCTACATATGTGGGTGGAGGTCTCCGGAAGCACTTGTCACTCTGGAGCCTCTGCAAGGTTCCTCTCAGGCCTGATTCTGTCCTGAGGGCACATCTCCCAGGATGGGCTTTAGTGTAAATCTGGCCTGCCTAGATATGGGTTCCGCCCATCTCTCTCTCCCTCCCAACTGATTCTTTTGGGCCCCTCTTGTGATGCCCTCTCCAAACCAGCCCCACCTCTCCTCCACCACTCGTAAGCCTCCATCCTTACCTCCTATTGCCCGTATCATGCTCCTTCTCTGAAGCCTCCCCTGACCCCAGGGGCTGGATCGGTAGATCACTCCTCTCCTCTGTGCTGCTACAGAAGAGAGTTGGAGTAGACTGATAAACTGTGGGCAGAGCTGGCTTATGTAGGGCCTCCTAGACAATGAGAAGGAGCTTAAGAGCAGAATCAGTTTTTCAATATAGATAATGGAGAATAAAGCGGAGGGAGTGAGAGTAGAAGCCACTGAGGACGCCATGCCGTGCCCACTGTGGGGTGGTGGTTTGGAATAGGGTCCTGGTGCTGGTGGTAGGAGGCTGAACAAAAGAGGATCTCACCCTCTCTGAGACCCCTCCTTCCCTCAGAATGTGCCCATGCTGAATCTTGCTCTTCCTCTCCTCCAGGATGAACAGGGGCACCTCACACCACACTCCCATTCCGTGCTTCCAGAATGCCTTCTGGGATTGTTTTGATTTCACGCTGTACACCTCTTCTCAAAGAACAAGCTTGTGGAGAGCAGAGGCCAGGGGAACCCTCATTAACTCCAGTTTCAGCAGCTCCAGGTCACCTTGGGGAACTGAATGTAAATTCCAACAGGGGCTCCCCACCTTCTGAAACAGGCTCCCCTCAGATGGACAGGACCCCAGAGAGGGACAGGACAGAGCATTTACTTTGAGTCGTCTTAAAGGCTAAGGTTCAGCAGAGGAGATGAGATGGTCAGGAGTCTGGAGGCTAATGAACCTGGGGGGGCAGGGATAGCCATGGTGGGGAGTAGGATGAGACACTCCACCACCTCACAGGGTCCCTGGGGGCCAGGTAGGGCTAGGAATACCAACCTGGGAGGACAGACCACTAGAGGTCCTAGAACCTGCACGTAATGGAAAGCTCGGCACTGCCCCTGGGAAATGAGTGTTTGCAAGGAGGAAGATGGAGTCCCCTGTGGCAGCCTTGGGCCCTGCCCATTCTGTCTTGGGGATCAGCTTCTGGAGGCCTCCGTCTCAGTCAAGCAGTGAGCAGCCAGAAGAAAGAAAGGAGCTCAGTACAAATATAAATACCTTTAATGAAAGCCGAATGCACCTTACAGAGCTTCGAGGACAGCCACCAGAGCTGGGGTGGCAGCAGGGGCACTGCAACTTGACCCCAATGGCTAGGCCAGAGGCCCCAGGAGGCAAACAAATGCCAGAGCAGCCGCCAGCAGCAGGGGAGCAGGGGCTGGGGTTTGGGCAGGTGCTGTCCCCCTCAGTGTCTCCTGGTTGGTCTCGGGGCCTGCACCATGCTCCCAGACGTGCACAGGGCTGCCACACAGAGTGTGCAAGTTATCTGGGTGCGGGGTCCGACGAGCTTCTTGCTGTAGTGACTCCCACACGGCAGCCGCCTCCTTCGGGCAACCCGACAGAACTTGAGAGGCGCAGGTGTGGAAGTCATTCCAAGACCTGTTCAGGGCACGGGATGAGGGGAGTTAGGTGGGACAAGGAGGCTTTGGAATGGGAAGAGGTTCAGGCACGGAGAGTAGAGAGGGTCAGGCTGCTGTCTGTGCACCTGCTCTTACCTGCAGATGGTCTCCAGCTCGCCTCCGTGACCCATGCCATCCCCCAAGCGGATGAGACACTTGGCGAAGCCCTGGTATATGTCACAGCGGCTTTGGCCCACGGCAGCTGCCTCCAGTGGAGATAAAAGGACTGGGGTTAGGGGTGGAAAATAGCTGATAGGATGAGCTGGCCCACCTCCCAACTCCCAGGGGCTTATTTACTCTGGCAAGCTCTGGGGACATGACTCAGCGTGAAAGAGGTACCCCAGAGAAATGAGGGGCACATCTGGGATCACCTGCCTGTGCTCTGTTCTAGGTGGGACTGAACAGAGTCAATGTGGAGCAAGGCAGGGTAGTGTCCTCACATCCCAGGGGTCAGCTCTTCCTCTGAGCTTCTGGGGCTTCTGCAGCCCCAAGTCGGGTAAAGATGATCTGAGTGAAGGAGCCAGGACAAGATAAAGGGGGGCAGGGTCCAGGGCCACACTTCCCCTCCCCAGCACCATCCAGTCTCTCTGCAGTTTAGACAAACTTTGCGTGGCTTTCCCACCCCACCCAAAACAAGTATTTCAGACAGGTAGGGCAGGATAGAGGGTGTCAGGATCCAGGCCAGATCCTAACAGAAGACCTCAGAGGACCCCAAAGCTGGTCTAAAGTCTCACCAAAGGCTATGTCTTCCCTTTATCAGAATGGGGGCTGTGAAATTTTGAGGTCCTTCCCCCACAACCAGGGCTCAGTTCACACCCCTCACTTTCAGTTCTAAGGACACGGGTACACATTATTCCCTCCATGGAGCCCTTGCACCTCCTTGCCACACTGGCTCCCAGCGCTCAGGAAGGCTGTGCCCCAGCTCCCACACACCCTAAACCCAGCCTGATGAGAGGGTGTAAGGCCCAGGTCTAGTACGCCTGCACTCACCGAGTGGTGGTAACAGCAGCAGCAGCAACAGCCCCACTGCACAGGGCAGTGGCTGGCAGTGGTGACAGCAGCAGCAGAGCATCATCCCCGGCTGGGAGCTAGTGCCAGAACTAGCAGCTCCGCTAGGAGTACAGCCCTTCAGCCCAGCCTCCGGAAGGAGGGACTGTGATTGGATGGGAGCTGGGGGCGGGGCTTCAAAGCCAGCAGGCAGCCCCACCACCAGTAGGCAAATCAGTAGGCAAGTTGACAAAGAGGGACCCTAGAGATAAGAGCCCAGGGGATCACTGCTGGCTAAGCTGAGCCCAGGGCCCTTGGCCCAGGGATGGAAAGGGGAGATGTAGGAAAGCCGATGAGGGTGGGTGGCCAGGACCATGGAGTGGGTTGGCCTTGACAGAGCTCTACAGAAGGAGAAGAGAGGCCAGGGAATAGAGAGCAGTTATCAAAGTCACTCCAAAGACACACCAAAAGCACACATATTCCATTTTATTCCAAAAGCATTTAATTGAATTCCTTAATGTTTTTCAAAAACAAAAAGATCCAAAACAGAGGTAAAAACGAACATGGAAAATTCAACTCAAGTGGTGTCACAATCTCGGGGGGTCATGCTCCAGGCATGGCAGAACCCAAGAAGGCACAATACCCACCTGGGCCCAGCCTAAACCTGCTGGCTACCATAACCAGTAGACCACAGCCAGTGCTCACCCCCTCAACCACCTCAGAGGTGCAGAGGTGGAAGCCTGAGCAGGTAAAGAGCAGACATGACCCTGCTTTGGCCTAGGCCCGTCTACTGGCCTTCAGTGCCACCCCACCCCAGGGCACGGCAGGCTTAGCTAAGGGAGGCTGGGGGTCACAAGGCCATGCAACATGAGGCTGAGACGCCGGGCCACTTTGCTGAGTGAGTTGTGTGGTTCGGCCTGCAGGAACTGGAAGAGCTTCTGGCGCACCTGGGCCATGACGGAGCCCATGTGGTCCCGAGTGACAGGGTCACTGTGGTCCAGATGCATCACAGCCTCTTCCAAGTAGCTGAGGACAGAGGAAAGGTACAGGTTACAGGTGAGCTCCGGCAGATGGGAGCGCCCCCTGGTGGCACTGAGGCCGACAGGGATGCCTAACAAAGGAACCCTCCAGGCCCGAGATGGGTGGAGGCAAAGGGAACTGGTGGAGAGAATTAGGGAGGGAGTCAGGCTAGAGCTGGAGTCTCTGCTTTGAACTGTTCCCCCACCACCACCTGAGCCCATCTCCTGGTCCATCTCCTGGTCCAACTGCGCCCACTCACCTTAGCTTGAGGTCAGTTCGAGTGCCAAGGTCAGAGGCCAGCTGCTGGATGAGGGAAAGGAGCACAGGCTGGGAGAGTGGGCAGGGTGGCTGCCCAAAAACCTGGCCCGGGTCCACAGTTTCACAAACATATAGCACCAGGTTCAGGTCAGCAGCTGTCAGGGCCTGCGTAGAGAATAGCATTTAGTGTGTGGGCCTTGTCAGGAAACACTTGAGCCTTAGCTGGGCCTAACGCCTGGCATACCTGCTGGAAGGCCTGATTGAGGTGGCCCTGCTGCAGCAGCTGCAGGATATGGGCTTGCTGGGCCTGGCAGTCGAGGTGGGTAGTAGGGACAGGTGTGCCGGCAGCTGAGCGCATGGCCTGCATGATGCTAGAGGTGACGGCGGCCTGCTGCTCCTTGAGTGCCACACTCACCTCACCCTTAACAATGCGCTGTACCTGTGCTAGAATGGACTCCTGCAGGCTGCAAAGGGAAATGAGGGAGATGAAGTAGGGAGGCTGGTGTGGCCCTTTCCAAACCTACCACCTTGCCCAGGACCCTACCCACACACCTGCCCACAGCCACATGCAGCTGGTGCTGCACTTCAGCCCGGACACTGCTGGACACAGTGGCTGCCATCTGCTCAGTGGCGCCCTGCAGTGTGCTGACCAGGCCCCGCAGCTGAGCTAATACAGGCTCCCTCGCCTCCTGCTCTCGCACCTTCCGGCTCTTCATGTGGCTCTCTAGCTGTTGCAAGTCTGAAAGTTGACCAGGGGGGCCATGAGAGTGATGGGGAAGAAGAGGATAGCCCCTCCTCCACCTTGGAGCATATGACTCCACTCACATTCCTGTGTGCCCAGTCGGAAACTATCATTGATCTGCTGGAACATAGCCTGGCAGCTCTTCTCAAAGGCAGGCAGCACCACACTCTGGAAGGCTTCACGGTAGGCGGCCTGCATGGGCCCCTGTAATGTGTCTGCAGCTGCTCGGGCGATGGCATCTGTCAAGTTCTGGGGGTAGAGGGAGGGGCCGGGTGGAGCCAAAAGTCTGAGCCCCAGCTGGCCTGACCAACCCCACCAACCACCAACCTCCTTCATCTTTAACCCTTTAGCACCTTGGACTTCAGCAGCTTGGAGATATTCTCTTTCATGCTACCCTCCACAGCCGTGAGCTTGGTGGCCACTGAGGTGTTCAGCTGGCCTGCCACAGGCTCCAGACTCCTAGAGACACCTGGGGCAGGGTTCGGAGGGAGAGGTGGAGCCATGAGAAGCAGCTTGACAGGTGGGGGGCCCACTCCCATCCAGCCCATCCAGAAGTCTCCATGCAAAACTCACATGGAGGCACCGTCTTCTTGATCTCATCCCGTATGCTCCGCTCCAGTCGCCCGGCCACAGCAGAAGACAGTGCCTGGGACAGCTGTTGTGTCAGCTGTTCCTGCAGCTGCCCACCCCGTTGCTGCCCCTCGGCCAGTGCCCGCTCCAGCCGCCGCTCTGCACTGTAGTTAAGGAACAGGCCTGGAGCAGGTCCCACTTCCCTTCTAGGTCTAAGAATGCTGCAGCTGCCCCTATCCCTCTGCAATGCCAGGTCACTGCCCACAAGGATACGCTCCTGTTCGTGCCGAGACTCGAGGGCACGTTCCACGTGGCCTGTGACGGTGCTCTGCAGGCCTTCGAGCTGGGTGCACAGACGCTGCAGCAGCTCTTCTTGGCTGTGCCGCAGCTCCACCAGCTCTCTCTGCTGTTGCCAAATTAGTGCTGGCCAGTCCTCAGGGGGCTCTGCCACCTGCCAGTAGCACCAACAATCACATGCCTACCCCACCTGTCCCCACACACTAGACTAGGGAATGGCCCAGAACTCTTCCCCACCCTGAGAGAGGAATCCTAGAAGTAGAAAGGGTATTTGCTCACTCACCTGGTGCTCCGTGAGCCGGGATCCCACGGCTGAATCCCTGCCATAGGCGAGAAACACCTCAGGCCAAGTCATGCAGGCAGCCTAGGGACCACCCCTTCCCCTGGCCCCAGGCCCTCTCCTACCCGTCATCCTTTTTGCCCTTCCTCTTGAGCTTGGGTGAGGTCCGAGGGGATCCCTTAGTCTTCCAGTCCTTGGCAGGCAGTCGTGGAGTGGGAACTTTGGTGCTAAAGCCCCCTGCAGCAGAGGCAAGGCTGGCCACCTCATCATCGTGGTCACTGTGAAAAGGGGAGAAAGAGGCCTAAGTGCCTACCACTTGCTGGCCCTCCCTTGTGAGAGAAAGGTTGTCGAGTGGCATCTACCTTTGTTCAGCGCTGGTGTCCTGGCTGTCATGTTGCTGCAGCAAGTGATAAGGTGGTCGGTGGAAGGCCAGGCTCTTATGCTTTTCCTGAAGGCCATTCCTAGGGCTGGGAGGACGGCCGACTCAGATGACCATCTGAAACCCTTAGCATCAGTATACTTTCCCCCTCCCAAGCTCCTCACCTTTCTGCGAGACTGCTGCAGGTCTCCCGAGTAATGTCTGGTGCTGTTGGCCAGACCTGACTGTCAGGGGCTGTGGCCTCCTGGGTCAAGGCTGCCTCCAGAAGGGAAGGGGTACTATGCCGATCCCCATCCCCCGGGCCTCCATCCAGGCTAAGCTGGGGGCCAAGCTCAGGACCTGGCCGGGGGCGTGGGGACAGCAGATGTAGTGCAGAGGCAGCTGAGGCCATACTGTTTGGCTCAAGGTCCTCAGGAGCAGAGGAGCCAAAGCCACGGGACAGGGCCTCAGATGCGATCTCAGGGATGTCCTGGGACAGGGCAGTGGAAGCCGAGGAGATAACATCAGGAGAGCGGGTACGGCTGGGGGAAGCCTGGGGTAGCCCCAAGGGCTCTACTTCCTGCAGCTCCAGGGCGAGTGCAGAGGCAGCAGTAGGTACCTGAAGGGGCCAAAATGGGGACTTAGATGGAAGGAAATAGGGGTGGGGGAAACACAGAGACAAGGCACTGGTGTTTGCAGTGATGCGATGGGGCAGTGGGGAAGGGGGATGCAGTAAAAGACAGCCACAGCTCTGGAGGAGAGGAGGTGGGAATGGATAGGCTAAGGAGCTGCCCTGCAGGGAACATGGCAGGCTGAGATGACCTCAAGGGAAATATGGGCCACTTGAAGCAGAACAGGACAAGGAGACAGGGTGCTATAGAAGACTGCTCCGACCTTCCTGATGTTATACACCTGCTAACCTGCATTTCACACTCACGCACCTGTCCAGGCCCTTTGGGAGTTAATTTGTCAGCTGCCCCTGGGAGCAGGCTGGGCAGGAGGCTGCGTGGGCTTGTCTGCAGGCTGCTGCCGCCGCTGCTGCTCATTGTCAGACTGCCATCCAGCTGCAGCTTGGGGCTCAAGGTCAGCTCCTCAGGTGGCCTGATGGCAGGAAGGCTGAGGCATAAGCAGCCAGAGCTTGGCATCAGCTGGCACCAACCCTTGTCACCCCCCAACTCTGACCCTCACTTCACCTGGGCAAGGAGGGGTCCACAGCTGAGGTACTGCTCATGGCAGATACAGCTGTAAGAGAGGAGCTGCTGCTGCTGCTGCTGCTACTGCTGCTATTACTAGGTGATGAAGCAATCTGGGGAGATACAGAGAGTAAGAGCTGTGGCCGATGGGGAGGGATTCCCAGGTCCCCCTGCCCTAAGCCCTAAGCCCCAAGCCCCAGCCCCAGCACACCTGTTGCAAGGAGGTGCTAGGTGTCATGAAGGCGTCAGGTGTCATCAGCTTGGGCTTGGTCTCACTGCTCAGACTAAGGAAGTCAGCGGGTGCAGGTAGCTCCACAATGCGTCGGAGATCAGGCTGGGAGCCGTGAGTAGCTGAACTCAGGCCCTCGGAGCCCAGTTCAGGCCGAGATTCTCCAAATGCTGTGGGGAAATCTGCCACTTTAGTCAGATCTCAGACCCTGGCCAGTTTAACCTGCTTTCTTCTCCCCCCTTACTCACCAAAATCCTCATGGGCAGTGTGGGTGGGGAGCGGGGCCACCACATCAGGGTTCAGCTGTGGCTGGAAGCGGATCTGCACATCTTGCAATGCCCTTCAGGAAGAGGAGGATAGGAGAGGGCTCAAAGGGGCCAGAGTCAGTAGGGTGAGGAGGGGCAGACAGGGCACACTCACTTAGTATGCACACAGAAGAGCTTGATGAGCACACCGGCTGCAGACTCCATGGCACCAGCTCCGTGGGTCCCATCTGCAAGGACAGTGTGGACAACTAAACCCCTGGCCCTCTGTGCCTTGGCACTCCCTACATACCAACATACAGCCCCGACCCTGAGCAGCTCACCAGCCCCGAGGCTGTCGTTCTCTTCCTCAGCAGGCAGCACCTCCGTGTGCCGCAGCCGGCAGCGACTCACCACCTGGATACCGAAGCTCAGTACAGGGTGGGTGAGCAGGAACTCAGAGATGGAACTGAAGCAGGCACGGCCTTCTTCCTGGTTCTGCAGCAGCTCCATCACATAAAGGACCTGCACAGGCAGCGCATTCACAGCTGAGCTCAGGGGCTGTGAAGGCTGTGGATGTGCCACATATCCCTACCTGCCCGATGATACCAACTCTGCCCGAGGTGTCCCCAATGCAGTCTACCTTCCGTTGTACATCGCTGAGAATCAGGTATTCTGCTGAGAGGTCCAAGCAGACTTTGAGGCTAGGGGGCACACTCACTGAGCTGAAGATATCTGGAGAGAAACTGGGAGGTCACAAGGCAGGATGAATGAGCCTAAGAGAGTGGAAAGAACTCACATCCCCAACCCTGCTACGCCCGTCCAGCTCCCCAGCTTGTGTTTACCGAATGGTCTGCAGGCAGGTCCAAGACACTGTGCACCACATCTTTAACTCCTGATTCTGGTCAGCACCAGTAATGAGAAACCTCCAGAAAGGGACCCTGCAAAGCAATAAGACACTGAGAGACTGGCTGGGAGCCCAAGGTCCAGTGCATCACCCGCTTGCCTGCCCACTCACTCACTCAGGGTCCTGTTTCTTGTGGTTGTCACAAAATAGGAGGCAGGAGAGTGGCCGCCCATCATGAGGCTTCAATTCATGCAGACATCTGCAAGCAGGCAGATGAGGGACCTGAGTAGGTGATCTAGTCCCCTACCTGGGGGTTCCTGGTCCCTCAGCTCCTGCCTTACCTTGGCTCGTCCTGCCCCTCAATGTAGATCTGCCAGAACTTGACAAAGCCATCATGGCTTGCTGTAGCCAGGACAGTCCCATCAGGTGAGAGGGCCCCTTCACTCAGGTACTGGGAAGAACCCAAAGAGCCTTGCTTTACCACCTGACTAGAGGTGGGAGCAAGCCCATCTCAGATGAAAATGACAGTGAGCTGGCCTGACCCGCAGTGGATCTGCACATTTGCGTGAAAGACTGAAGAATTGGGAGGGGGGGTCATAAAGAAGACTAGACCCATGGGGTGCACATTAGGCATGAGCTCCCCAGGTAAAGGTTACTCTGTGATCCATGTCCCCATGGGCAGAATGCCAGTAAAGCTATCTGAGCAGCTATGGGTATGAGGAATAGATGAGAGACATAAGAAAAGGGGAAGAGAAGGGAGGCAGTCAGTTGCAGGCTTACTGTGCTGTGGCCTTTTACCATGATGAAGCCCTGCTTGATTTGGCTGACATCCACGGGCCAGGTGCTGTGGTTGGAACGGAGCATGTCCAGGTTCCACACCTCAGCCTGGAGGGTACAGAGAGGTGAGTGTTCAGCCCATGTCCACACCATGGCTGCTCTATCCACCCCCTCTCCCTATGCCCAGCCTCCTCACCCGGTCCTCATGCAACAGGGCCACCATTGGGCTGCCCTCCTCACAGCAGTCTTCACTCTCCTCGGGAATGAAGGGGCACCAGATGATCCTACGGAAGTGGTTCAGTGGCGTACCCTCTGGCTGCCGGATATGGACCAAAATCTCTTCTCTAAGTGGGGTGTTAAGGATTAGACAAGTGGATGATGAGTGTGTCTGGCATCCCCAGCTCTGCCCACCTTTTTTCAGCCCCCCATTCCATCCCAAGGAAAGGATACTGAATTTTGCCATTAACCAGAGCCAAGTGCCACACGAACAGGTTTCCTGCCTCATCTAGGCAGGCCAACTGTGGGGAGTTGACGTGTGCGAAGGCCAGGTCAGCCACACTGCCTGTGAAGCCCTTGAGCAGGGTCCGCTCCGAAGTGCTGACACTGATCACCCGCACCATCGCTGAGCCATTGTTGGCAGCTGGAATCAGGACAGGGGTTGCCCATAAGTGAGTGTCTAGGCCCAGGCAGCAGCAGAGAAGCTCTGCCCTTGCCCGCCTCAGTGTTACCACCAATCTCAAGCTTGGTTTTTCCACTTGGCTACCCAAGGCCTGGCAGAGACAAGACTTCCATTGTATCCCTAACATCTGAGTGGGCTGAGTGGCCTTACACTGAATCTGCATCTCTGGAGCTTCCGGCAGAACACCTCCCTCCTCTCCCTTGACCCAACTCACCCCGAATGGCATAGGCCAAGAAGGAGTTGGACACAGCAATCAGGTTGCCATAGTAGTATTTCTGCTCCCAGTCATACTTGGCGACAGGCTGGATTTTCACCTGAGAACCAAGGGTGAGGAAGGTCGTAGAAGCTGAGGGCTGGGGCAGCTTTCCCAGAGCTTAGGTGCTCCCCAGCATCCCTGCGGACAGCAGAGGCTGCATGTGCAAGCCCAGCCACCCAATCACAACTCCTGGGGCCAGATTCCCAGAGACTTGGTAGCCAACCCTGGCTTCCTAAGACTGCGGCATACTACCTGTTAAGGTGGTCCCCATAGGAACTGGCAGCATGACAGTGGAGAAGAAGAGACTGTGTGCCCCATCTACCATACATGCCACAACATCCTAGTACCTTGTTGCTCCCCCGTGCCTTGCTCGAGATGCTGGAATCACTGCTGGCCACAATCTCCACCTCCTTGGCCAAAATCCCAATGCAGGTAGAGCTGTCATCTCCTGAGAGGCAGCTGCGGGGAGGGGTGCACAAACTTAACTCTTGTTTACCCAAAGTTTCAATAGGCGGGGTTGGAATGTGCAGATGATACAGCTACCATGTGGAAGGTGTCCAATCCCAGGTGCACAGCTCTGGGTCCACTGATCCCTAGACCGGTAGCTCACCTCCCTCCTTGGGAATGTTAAATCAGGCACCTAAACTTTAGATCCAGGCCAAGCCCTTGATCTTGTCCTCACCCCTCATCCTAGGGCAAGCTCCATGTGGTTAAGTGCTCCATCCAGGAAATCTAGTGTGGGAGCAGCAGAGGCTGCTAGCCCTTCTCTCCCCACCTCTCATGCCTTTAGCTAACAGACACTCCAAAGATGCCATCACCACCACTATTATCTCCCAGGTACTCACATGACCTGCTTCTCCTGCAGGTTAATGGATGGCTTGGACCGGAGACCAGGCTTGTTTGCTGAAGTACCATCCCCTGAGCAGAGGGGGTCTGGGACCAGGAGCCCATTGAGGTCACCATTGTAGGTGTTAGGTGGCCGCTGGCTCTCTGCACTGGGGCCTGAGGACAGGTAGGACCACTATCATGAGGTTGTTTCACCTGCCTACTGGCCTCTCTTCCTGCAGGGCCTCCCTCCAGAACCATCAGGTACTCAGCAACACTCAACTGAGACACGTCTATGGGAAGGAAGGCCCTTTGTTCATCTCTCATTCCATAACACTTAAGGTGAATCCAATGTATACCAGGACCAAGGATGAGCATGAGGCTCTTCTACCTGGAGTAGGGTGCAAGCCATCAAGGATCCTCTAAAGCAGCGGTTCTCAACCTGTGGGTCGCGACCCCTTTGGCGGTCGAACGACCCTTTCACAGGGGTCGCCTAAGACCATCCTGCATGTCAGATATTTACATTACGATTCATAACAGTAGCAACATTACAGTTATGAAGTAGCAACGAAAATAATTTTATGGTTGGGTCACAACATGAGGAACTGTATTTAAAGGGCCAGAAGGTTGAGAACCACTGCTAAGGCTAATTAATACTCAGGCCCGAGTGAGTCAACACAGAGGGACTATGTGTACGTGAGGGAGGACATGGGAAGGGTCAGGACAGATTTCATAGAAGAGTTGCCATCAGAGCCAGTGTAACTAGAACACACAAACATGGGAAGGATAAAGGGAAAACAAGGCTCCAGAGAAAGCAGGTATGAGGGTGAGGTGCTTAGATTCTCCCTGTGGCGGTGAGAGCCACAAGAGTTTTTAAAGGGAAGGTGACATGGTCAGCACTGGCCAGAGGGCTCATTGCTCTAAGGCAGTATGCAGAATAGTTGAGAATCTGGGTGAGAGATACCAAGGCCTAGACCGAGGTAGTGGCAGGGGTTGGAGAAGAAAGGATGGACTCCTAAGGCATGGAAGGGGAGTGATAAGATGTGGAAGTATGGAAGAAAGGAGCTTGCCCCACAGAGAAATGGCTCAGAAGAAGCTACCTTGGGCAGGTAAACTCAGGATGAATGAACATGAAGAGCTGGACAAAGAAGAGAGACACTATGGGGTAGTGTGTTGAGTCAGGAAAGACAGCATTTTAGTTGTTTGCCATTCACTGAGTTTCAAGCACCCTCCTAGATTCCGACACCACTCCAAAACTCCCAGGTGGCAAGGAGACTAGGGTTCCACATTCTGGATCACATCAAGTTTCTAGGCACAAAAAAGTCTGGGGTCTGACATGGTCCTCCAATGAGAGGAGACAAGCCAGAGCTCCTTGGCAAACAGGAGAATCAAGCATCGATCAATAAACAAGGAGTTCAGAAAAAAAGTCTCCAGACCACTTCACTTGGATCAGAGCCACTTGAGCTGCTCAGGGGTAAGCTGACCACTCTCTCTCCCAAAAAGGCTATCATGAGGACAAACAAACTGCACAAGATTGGCCATGCCAGGCTCTACCAAACCTGTGTGGAGTTTAGTCTACCTAGCAGCTGAGGAGCATGAAAGGCCCAAGCCAAGCTCATGAGTAAAGGGAGCACACTCCAGGCCTGGTGCAAAGGACTCAGTGGTTCCAGGCAGCAGATGGATTTTCTCAGGAAATAGGGGGTAGTTAACCCCACCCAGCATGAGCACCAGTGCCTGCTGCAGTAGCAGCCAGTCTGGGCCTCCCAGCAGGTTTAAGAACAGGGTCTGAGGGTCCTCGCTGGTTTGGCTCAGTGGATAGAGCATCCACCTGTGGACTGAATGGTCCCTTGTTCGATTCCGGTCAAAGGCTCATGTTCAGGTTGCAGGCTCAATCCCCAGTAGGGGGTGTGCAGGAGGCAGCCCATCAGTGACTCTCTCTCATCTTTGATGTTTCTATCTCTCTCTCTCCCTCTCTCTCTGAAATCATTTTAAATAAATTAATAATAATAATAATAAAGAACAGGGCCTGAGGAAACACCAATTCTCAGCTCTGGACACTGCACACCTAAACCACCAGCTGGTCTTTCAACCACTACAACTTCACAGGTCGCTGAACCTGCCAGGAAACTTTGGTACCTTCACACATGCTGTTTCCTTTTTTGTGAATGCCTTCCTGACTACTAAACTGTTCATACTACAAAACCTAAACATTATCTCCTTTCTCAGACCTGTTCTCAGGCACTCTCCAGTCCCTACCTCACCCACTCTATACCCATCAACATACCCAAACACTCCTCTCCTTCAACAGCATTATGTTACACCTTCCTTAGCCCCCGAGGGCAGGAGCACCTCTGAAGTATCACTGCAAGCCCAAATAAAGTTTAAAAGAAAGGAAAGGAACCAGGGCTTGCGGATGGTTGTAGCCTAATTCAATCAGAGCCATGCAGTCTGTGATTTGCCTTAATCCCAGAAAGGACACAGAATTGGGAGTGGCCACTTTTCCTCCAGAAAAGTTTCAGAAAGCATGCCTAAAAGTCTCTATTTTAGAGGAAAGGGCAAGTTGCAGAGGGGATCCACAGCTCCGCAGCACAACGCCCAGGTCTCGACACCGAACTTAGCGTACAGAACACGGACTAGGCCTCAGAACTACGGCAAACGGGTTGGGCACTCAGATCAGTACCAGCAACATGATAGGCTTTGGGGCCAGGAAACCAAGGGGGCCCCGCGGCTTAAGAGAAGGAGCCTCACCTCACCTTCAGCCGAGACGCTGAAGGACGAGGCAAAAAGGCCCGGCGCTGGGGTGGGAAGGGATCGCCCCGGGGTCTGCGCCCTTCTGGGAACATGCTTAGGAGTTTACCGCTCTAACCATCGTCTGCCCTCAACCAGCCGGGAGGGTGCAGAGCCGGTCTGGAGGGGCCTGCAGGCCCTGAGGGCGAGCCTGGCTCGAGCCGCCCCTCTGCCCCTCGGCGAGGGCCCACCCCCGCTGTCCTGGCTCACCTCCCGCGGGCCGGTCCAGCTTGAGAATGTCCCGTAGGTGCTGCGTGGCGTCCTCTATGTCGATGCTCGCGCAGGAGGCCATAGGCCCAGCCACAAGCGCCCTGTACGCGCCGCGTTCGTTTCGCTGCCGCCACGCACCAGCCGAACACAGTCGCGCAGGGACCAGATGCGGCACGCCGGTCACTACAATGGGTCCACCCGCACAAACCGCGGCCCGCACCAAGCCCCTGAAACCCTCCAATCCCACCAACCGCCTCCACTTCCGGCCCGCCGAGCCTCGGCTCCCGGAATCTGCACGGACTGGAGAAGAAAGGTTCCGGGCTGAGAGCGGGCGCCTCACTCCTTCAGAAGCCGTCTGCCTCCGCTATCCCCGCCAGGTGCTAGCGGGGGCCGGAGAGTTTCGCAGTGTTGAGGCAGAAGAAAGCCCTACTAGCCTCAGGATATCCCGTCGGGTCTATGCCCACTTCCAAGGCATGGACTCATGATGGGCCTAGGACCGGGTCAACTCCGCCACTCAGGCTGTAGTCAGACCTCTCCAACAAGAAGCTGAATTAGCAGGGGCCTCGCTTTCCTCTTTAGGAAATGAGGGGACCCAGGATGTCAAAAGGTCCAGGAATTGCAAGATCACGATAGCCCCACCAAAAATATCACATTGTTCCCTAATAGCCCTCCAGCACCCCATTGCCCAACCTAGTACCCTCAGGCAAGAAGAAAGAAACCAGTTTACAAAGACCTCTTTATTGCAGACATTTCAGGCACAGGTACATGGAAGAAGCTGTATTGCAGATTTTATACAAGGTGGTTTAAGAGGCAAGCACCTACCTCTCTCCCACCCCTCAAATACATAGCCTAGATACGAGTTCCACTGAAATCTCCTGATACTCTCCTCTCAAACAGCACACCATCCAGTTTGTGCCCAGTATAGCCAGGCAACATCTGGGCATCTGAGAAAGTCCTTGGCCTCCATTCAGTAAAGGGAAGGGGGCCGGGGGTACATGTCAGGCATAGCTGTGGTGCCCTCACCAATCCTAAAACCCTTAACAGGGCACCAGCCCAAGTCCTGGGTTTGGTTCTAGCCTGTGATTGCTACCTTGCCACCAGGTCTCAGGGCTAGATTTGCCATGGGCAAGGCGCCTTTGTCTCCAAAACTGAGGAGCATAAACTGCCCCAATAGCTAAGGGATTTGAAGACAGTGAGAAGCTGTGTGTGAGGAAGGGCCTAAAGATGCCTTGCAGAAAGCTCTGAAAGGTGAGAAATCCTAGAGCACAAATCCCTCACTCAGATTGCCTTCTTTTATAGCTCTAAGTCTATACTCCAACCAACCAGGCCTGTATCTATAGGCACTTGCCTTTGAGCAATGTGGTACACGATCTGAACTGTACCACATTGCTCGAAGCAGGTAGTATAGGATTTGAACTGCCCTGTTCTTGGCTTGGGGACACCCTGTGTGATCCTAACCCTTCTGGGGATAAAATAGGCCCCTCTCCCTCAAACTTTCGCTCAGAGGGTCTGAACCTGATGGGCCATTTTTGCCAAGGCGTCTCCATGTTGTGGGACTCTGAGTCACCTGTCCTGTTACTAGAGCCCTGGCCCTAACCAGTGTAGAGGTCGCAGGAGGTATCAGAACTGACTGCAGAGGCTTCAGTGCAAGGGAAACTACAGGCCAGGCGTGAGCTCTCTCCCTGTCTGCAGCTCACTGTCCCAAGACCAGGTGGGTTGTTGGGAAGGGCAACACTATGCCCTGGGCTTCTGACAGAAACTAGCTGGGGATGCTGCTTCAGCAGTTTTCTCCTTGCAGTAGGTATTGCTAAGTTGGGGTAGAGACGTGAGAGTGAGACATGAGACAGCCAATGGGGCAGGGTAGTTATAGATGCCCAGCCAACTATTAAACTAATTAAAACAATTTGAACTGTTAAGAAAATTTTTGTGGTTTTATTGTATCATGAGGCATTGAAACATCTGAACAAATCAATATCTGGACGGTGAGGCAGCTGCTTTCTCCTTCACTTCTTTGGGTTACTAGAGCAACTTGTCAGTAGATTAAAAAAAAAAAGAAAAAAAAAAAGACAACCTTTTGCATTACTTAAGTCTTTCCAAGGCATGCGCTGGTACAACACAAACTTCTCCTGTCAGATGTAACTAGTCTAGCGTCCAAACATCATGCACAATACCTAGGTAGCAGCAGCGCACTGCGCCCACTCCCACCTCGGTCCTGCTCATTTGTGTATGATATTTGGAGCATCTGGAGGAGTGTGAATAGTATCTGGAAGAGGAGGGAGGAGGAAACAGCATGAGTGCCTGGCTGGGAGGAGGTCAGCCGAAGTTGTGCAGGGCAAGCCTGAACATGTCATTGGTGCAAACCCAAGCATCGTTGATGTTCTTCAATAGGAACATCTGGTGGAACCCCATGATGGGGTCTTCATCGGCCTGTAAGGAGAGAAAAATAATTCAGTAAGGGGGCCATGTAGAGACAAGGAATACTCTCGAATGTGAATTGCTTCAATGTATGAAACAATGCACTGAGCACATAAAGGCTTATATATGGCAGCTCACACTGCTATTTGCACTTAAACTGCAGAACAATTCACCAATTAGCTACAGCAAAAGACCAGAGAACACACTTGCCTCTAAGCCCAAGTGACCAACCTGAAAGAGTTATACAGCGCTCACCTCCTAAATTTATATTGTCTATAAACTAAAGACTCTTAGTGCCAAGAGGTAAAGGGGCAAGAGGGATAGGAGCAGGATGAGGCTGTGGTGCCAAGCCACTGGGCCTTCATACTACCCCTTCATTAACGGATTGCATCAGTTAATCCAATCAGGAGAAGCAACTGCTAATGATGACTGTGGCCACATACATGAGAAAAGGTTCAAAACTGAGTTCACACTGCTATGATCACAGCTCTTTAGGGGAAAAACACAAAGCACCGCCATCAGTGATCTGTTGAAAACAGAAAAGAGACCTCCAGCTAAACTGCAGACCAGGATGAGGTAGGAGCTAAGCTAATTACTAATCAGTGCTGTCTCTAACATCACTAGTTTTTCTGGGAATTATCCGCAAGGAAGCAAATCAGTCTTTTGATGGCTGAGAGATGGACAGAAACAAAGAACCTGAAACCATGTAGGAAAGGGCACTGCTTACGGAGCCCAGCCTGGGAAAGTGGACACTGGGTCCCCTGGACCTCCTAAGGCAGTGGTTCTCAACCTTCCTAATGCTGCGACCCTTTTTTTTTTTTTTTTTTTATTTATTTATTTTTAAATATATTTTATTGATTTTTCACAGAGAGGAAGGGAGAGAGATAGAGAGTTAGAAACATCGATGAGAGAGAAACATCGATCAGCTGCCTCCTGCACACCTCCCACTGGGGATGTGCCCGCAACCCAGGTACATGCCCCTGACCGGAATCGAACCCGGGACCCTCCAGTCCGCAGGCCGACGCTCTATCCACTGAGCCAAACCGGTTTCGGCGATGCTGCGACCCTTTAATACAGTTCCTCATGTTGTGGTGACCCACTGAGCCAAACTGGTTAGGGCAACTTTTATTTTTTGAGAGAGACGGAAGGTACAGGGAGAGATAAAAACATCAGTAAGAGAGATCAACTGCCTCCTACATGCCCCCTACTGGGGATCAAGCCTGCAACCTGGGTATGTACCCTGACCTGGAATCAAACCCTGTGACCTCTTGGTGCACAGGATGTCGCTCAACTAACTGAGCCACACCAGCTGGGCCCAAGGACCTATTTGAGCATAGAGTCTGGGCAGGGCATCTTGGACAGGCAGGAAAAACTGATGGGGAAGTCCAGACCAGAAGTCAGGTGAGTCCACTGCAGACCCTTGGGAACTCCTCCCTCAACCCTTGTATTAAACACTCTGGCTAGCTTAGGGAGAGGGACTGTTATTCTGAGCAGCATCATGACATAGTCCTAGGACACTGGGACCTTGTTAAGGTTGTTCTGCTTTGGGAAGGAAGAGAGGCTTTTTAGAAACCAAGAATCTGGCCAAAACCGGTTTGGCTCAGTGGATAGAGCGTCGGCCTGCGGACTGAAGGGTCCCGGGTTCGATTCCGGTCAAGGGCATGTACCTGGGTTGCGGGCACATCCCCAGTGGGAGATGTGCAGGAGGCAGCTGGTCGATGTTTCTCTCTCATCAATGTTTCTAACTCTCTATCTCTCTCCCTTCCTCTCTGTGGAAAATCAATAAAAATATATTTAAAAAGAAACCAAGAATCTGGCTTCAGTTTGCTAAAGCACAAGAGGTAGGAGATTCTGGGAGAGTTCTTGGGGTGGAGGTGCTGAGGGGCCACAGGAAGATTTTGAAGATGACAGTCTTAAGGAGAAGGGGAAAATGTAGAGATGCAGGAGTTCTCAAAACCTGCTTTGCTCAGCAGGTAGAGGAGTCAGCTACTTGGCACCCAGCTTGCTGGTCCAGGGTCTATTGCCTACAGAAGGCCCACCTACACCTTGGGGTAATATGAAGGCCCAGTGGATTGGCACCACAGCCTCATCCTGCTCCTATACCTCTTGTCCCTTTTCCAAAAAGGCTCTAAATCAGTGCTGTCCACTAGAACTTTCTGCAATAACAGAAATGTTCTATGTCTGTGTTGTCCAATAGGCAGCCATAGTGACTGAGTACTTGAAATATGGCTAGTGTAACTGAGGAACTACTTCTTATTTAATGTAATTAATTAATTAATGTAATTTTAAAATGACCACATGTGGCCCTGGCTGGTGTAGCTTAGTTGGTTGGGCATCCTTCTTGTACCGAAAGGTTGATGGTTCAATTTCCTGTCAGGGCATGTGCTTTGGTTGTGGGTTCAATAACCCTACTGGGGGAGGGGGGGATCAAAGTTTTGCTCTCACATAAATCTCTCTCCTCCCCGTTTCTCTCTTTCCAAAAATCAATAAAAAGTCTTTAAATTAAAAAAAAATTACCACACATGGCTGGTTGCTATTATGTTGAACAGCACAACTCTAGACAGTCACTCTGTCTGGGTGTCCCTCGATAAGCAGATCACATCACAGGGAAGGCAGGAGCGCGGGAATCTCCTCTGCCCGCCCACTTCTCCCTAGCAGCACTGTTACCTTAAGCTGGCCCACAACCATGCTGAGGATGCAGCTATCTGGCGTGGGCTGGTGGTCCTGTGCCGTGATGCTGTGCTGGATTTTCTGGAACGGAAGGCTCTGCAAGAGAAAGGGTGGGTAGTGAGCTGGGGCCAGCAGGGAAGGAGATGCCTGCAGCCAGCCCCAACCTGGCTCTTACTTACAGACAACTTCTCCACAATGGCAGCTTTCCCCTGGAATTGCTGTCCTTCCCACGTAAGGCATGATGCGTCAATCTGAAAACCAGAAAACCTGAGGTCAGGGTCTCAGAGCACCAAAAATATCTCTGAGGTCCTGAAAAGACCTTAAAAGTAAATCTTTTTGGGGGAATGAGTTCACGCCTCAGTTTCCCTGCCTGTAACGAAGGAAACTGAGGATAGCTTCTAAACTTTACACTACTACTGACTTTAATTATACCCCATCATCCCAGAGCTCAGGCTCTAAAAACTAACAAAATATAAACTTATTAAACTAGCCCATTTTGAGGTTTTTATTCAAATCATTTGACCTCTTATATACATGAACCCCAGATTAGCCATATATGGCCAAAGTTCAGCCAAAAGCCATCCTACTGTGGTCAATCAGCACCAGTCCCGGAGAAATCATAAAAAATAATTTGAAAACATTTTATGTTTATCACCATCTATAGAACTTAGGCTGAGTTCCACTGAGGCCCTTTCCATGGGCGCTCCCACGTGGTCAAGGAGAGATGGACATTGACAAGGCCTCCCAAGGCAACCCACTAGCTTTGCCCCTCCCTTCCAGATCTTCCCTGCCACTGCCTTCAGGGGCAGAACTCAAAATGCCTTTGCTATTTACCAGCTGTGACATTACACAAGTTACTTATTTTTCCAAGTCTCAGTTTCCTGATTTTCAAAGGGGACCATATGCTGAGGATTATATAAAATGACATACATAAAGTGTACTTTTAGGACTTTGCTAACTCTCTTTTCTGGGTCAGGCATCCTCCAATTGAAGCTAAGAAGTAACGAAGCACCCTGACAAGGTAGCTCAGTTGGTTAGAGGTCATCCCAATACACCAAGGTTGGGAATTTGATCTTTGGTCAAAGTACATACAAGAATAAACCAATGAACAACAACCAAAAAAAAGTAAAAAAAAAAAAAAAAAAAAAGGAATCAATCAACGAGTACATAAATAAGTGGAACAACAAATCAATATTTATCTCTCTTCCTTCCTCCCGCTCTCTCTCAAATCAATAAAGATTATTTAGCCCTAACCTGTTTGGCTCAGTGGATAGAGCCTCGGCCTGCGGACTGAAGGGTCCCAGGTTCAATTCCGGTTAAGGGCACGTACCTTGGTTGCGGGCACATCCCCAGTAGGGGGCGTGCAGGAAGCAGCTGATTAATGTTTCTCTCTCATCTATGTTTCTAGCTCTCTATCTCTCTCCCTTCCTCTCTATAAAAAGTCAATAAAATATATTTAATAAATAAATAAATAAAGATTATTTAAATAAAGAAGCAACAAGGCAAAGATCCCAAAGTCAAACTAGTTCAAGCTTTTTATTTAAATTCTTGATCTATGATGATGACAATCAAATAATACTTGTGCTGGACTTGGTCCTCCACTGGTGAGAGCCCTTTCTTTTCTCCAAAATTTCTGAATGAACCCTGACTCTTTGGAGGGAAAGACAGGAGTCTGCCACAGTCCAGTCAGGCTCTGAGGCTATGCTGGATGACTCCTATCACTCTTATCCTGGGCAGACCTGCTAGGCAAGGCCTGATCAATCATATTTCTTTGACCAAGTCTTGGGAAGGTCAAATACAAGTAGCTCTTGGTATATGTGATCTCCATTAAAATAGCAGCAAACAATGCCTGCGCAGAACGGTTTCTCAAAGGACATACTAGTCTCTCTGGGTTAACCCATTTGTTTCCCATGAGCATTCAGGCACTTTTGGTCTCCAAAAGGAAACCAGACCTGGGGCCTCCAGAACACAGCTTTGCACTGATGACGCTCCTGGCTGCTTCTTCCAGAAGGCACCGTGAGCCCTAACCTCTGTCTGCTGCCACCTGCTCTAGAACACTTGCACTTCCAGAACCATGGATGGCCAGCCTAGAACACCCTGCCCAGGGTACCAGAATCCTTACTTTGTGGAACATGACAGAAGGGAATGTGTAAACCAGGTAGCTGGACCAGACTTCAGGCCCATGTCCCATGGGGAGCTCAGAAGGGTGCAGCCAAATCCAATGAGGGCTGCCAGAACTTGTGACCTGGACAAAGTGGCCAAACACACCTGAACTAATCCCCTGGGGTCACCTTTCTAGAGCTGAGACTTACGTAAATTGCGCCTAGTTGGGTTCTGTCGTTATCAAATAACTGGTAGTAATGTTGAATGAAGCTGGATCCAATCTGCTCCCAAATTGGCTTGTCTCCCATTCTGGAGCGTCACCCAGCCTCGTTGAAACCTGCAAGACCAGCAAGACAGGGAGGAAAGCGTTGGTACTGCCGGACCAGGATGTAGCCAGCTGCTGTCTCTTCACTGACCCCCACCCCTCCCTGGCCTCCTCGAGCAGGACATCCTTTGCTGAGGTTTGTTCACACAGGGAACATGGAGAGGCCCCAGGGAACTGGTAGGAGACCTCTCCCAGTACAGACCAGTGTTGAGAGCCCAGAGGTGGACCAGACTCAGCCTCTCCTTTGTGGAGCTCTGGTTGATGAGACAGAGAGGTGCCAGGGTCGTGGAGCACCGGGGATGGGTACTGAGGGTGGAGCCAGGACAAAGGAAGGTCAGAACAGGTACTTCAATGCCCAATAAGGGGGTAGATCTTTAGGGAGGAGCTAAGCAGTCTCCCCATAGCTTTTCATTTAATCCTCTCAACAACCTGCAAGGCAAAAGTTAGTGCTCTTCTTCCCATTTTGCAGGCCAGCAACTACAGATTTCTGTGTAAAAAGTGTCTTCTAGTATAGCCCTCAGGTTCCCTCCTTGTCCTGCTGGGACTCAGCCCTCAGTGCCTGAACATTGCCCCAGTGCTTTACTGGCAGGTGGAGGAAGACCCAGCGAGATGGAAGGAAGATGGCTCTTCAAGGCCCCACTCGCTACAAAAACAGCAAAAGACTCGCCTTAGTCTTAAGGGGGCAATTTACATCTTTGAGGCTAGGTAATGCCTGGCCCTTTCTGGGGCATTTCTTCATTGATGGGGTGACCCCTGCCTATTTCAGAGATAGGGAAGAGTTCAGGGGAGCACAAAGTAATAGATGAGGGATGTGGGGAGGGGAAATGGAAGCTATGTGGGGGAAACATTTCATCTCTTCAAATCTCCCATCCCTCAGCACTCCCTCCGTTAGGAAGGGGCTGTCCCTCTCTAATTTCTGAGGGGAAGAGGAAGCACCCTCCCAGCTATAGACACCACGCCTCCAGGGTGTTAGATGAGAGAATCCCTCTGGCTTTGTTAGGCCTCTCCTGGGTAAGGAGGTCCACATCTCAATGCAGGATCCCATGACAGCAGACCCATGTGTTGTTCCATAGTGGTCTGATTTTAGAGGAGCCAGCCCCTCTCTCCTGATAACAGGACTCTAAACCAAAGCAGTGAGAAGGTGGGTTCAACCCTGGCAGACAACCATTAATAGTGGTAGGAGGTGATGCAAGTCACTACCTTTCTTAGGGCCTTAGCCTCTTCCTCCTCTTCCTCCTCCTCCAATAAAATGAAGGTGGAACCCAGTGGTTGTGAAGCCTCATTAAAGGAACCTGGTCAAGCCTTCAGCTCAGTGTGGTAAGTGCTAAGTCACTCCAGTCCCTGTGACCTCACCTAAGGCCAAAGGAGCCAGTGAGGAGGGACAGTGTAGAGGGACAGTAGTTTATCCTCAATCCAGCCAATCTTCTAGCCTGTGACCAACACTCCAGCCAATGAGGAGCCAGGAAGCTGAGCCAGCTTTATTTTAGGTCCCCTAGGAGGTGGTGGCACTAAAAATAGCAGCTCAGTGGTGGGATGACTAAGAAATGTCCAGGAAAGTCTAAAAAAAGCAGAGGAGAGAACTTGTACCGGGCCACGCCTGTTACACAGGAACACAAGGTATGTCCCAGTTCACACTCTGCCAAGAAACGAATCAACAAGTAGGAAAAGCATAGGACCAAGAGCTAGTCTCAGCTGTGTTGTCTTGGTCACATTTCCAAGGGGTACTTACACACAAACTGGGGATTACTTGAGGCAAGGCACAGCCCTTCATATCTCTGCCCCTTCTATCCTAGTATTCACTGTGCTTAGCTCACTCACTGCAGCCCAACCCCACTACACCTTACCCGCAAGATGACTTGCCCAGCCCCTGAGAGCTCTGGGGCAGCGGGATGGCTGAAGGAATGGATGAGGGCCATCTCTCCTGCCCTTAGCAAGGCTGGTCAGCCCTCAGGGAAGGTCTCGGAGAAAGAATATGCTAATCAGAATAAACAGCATAAGCAAATGTCTGGGGAAAGGAAAAGAGATAAGGGCAAGAAACTGGGAAGGCAGAGATGGAAGGTGAGAAGAAGGTTAGAAGATGATCCAAAGACAAAAAAAGTGCTGACACTGTGGGTCAGTGAGGCAGAGGAAGTGTGTCAGTGTTTTTTTCCCTTCTCAATATTGTTCTTAGTGATGTGATAATTTGCTATACAAAAACTACTTGGCACAAGTAGTGGTGGAGTGAAGAGGGTGGAGTAAAGGGACAGAAGAGTCCTTTGGTCTGGTGGGGCAAGGCAAGAAAGAGGGAACTCTCCTGAGGAACAAGACAGCTCAGGGTTTTCCAGAAAGTGTTAGAAGAAACCTTCAAAACTATGTGGATTGAGGCCTTTGCTTTAAAAATGGCAAGCAGGGCCCTAGCTGGTTTGGATCAGTGGATAGAGTGTCGGCCTACAGACTGAAGGGTCCTGGCTTCGATTCCAGTCAAGGGCGCATGCCCAGGTTGCAGGCTCAGTCCCAAGTGGGGGGTGTGCAGGAGGCAGCTGATCAATGATTCTCTCTCATCATTGATGTTTCTATATATATCTCTCTTCCTCTCTGAAATCAATAAAAATACATTTTTTTAAAAAATGGCAAGCAGGGCTCCTGATGCCAATACCAACGTCATTCAAGGTCTGCTTGACCATGACTTATTTATTTCCATGTAACGGCCACAATAGCCATGTGGTCAGAGTTCACTGTCAATTGGCTTAACAGGTCGGAAAACAGGTTCATTGATGTGTGAAGTCCTGTTCCAAGTTCATCCAGTACAACTGTGCTGACACTGGGTCCTCTGGTCAAGGCTAATGCTTTTATAAAAAATACATATTTTTTTGCCCTAACCAGTTTGGCTCAATGGATAGAGCATCGGCCTGCGGACTGAAAGGTCCCAGATTTGATTCAGGACAAGGGCATGTACCTTGGTTGCAGGCACATCCCCGGGGGGGGGGGGGGGGGGGGGTTGTGCAGGAGGCAGCTGATCGATGTTTCTCTCTCATCAATGTTTCTAACTCTCTATCCCTCTCCTTTCCTCTCTGTAAAAAATCAATAAAATATATTAAAAAAATTTTTTTAAATACATATTTTTATTGATTTCAGAGAGAAAGGGAGGGGGAGAGAGATAGAAATATCAATGATGAGAGAGAATCATTGATCAGCCGCCCCTTGCACACCCACAAGCTTGGCATATCCCCCGACTAGGAATCGAACCAGTGACCTCTCGATTCCTGGGTCTAAGCTCAACCACTGAGCCACACCCAGCTGGGCAAGGTCAGTGCCTTTCTTTCTGCTCCTTTGCATCCTAAGCTCTAAATAACAAAGCTGGCCATGTCCCTCCCCTATTGCACCACCCTAGCCTTTGAATTAAAGGCTAAACCTCCAAGCAACACAGGTGGCCAGCCACACCTGTCTTTGCCTCTCCAGCCATTCTTTCCTATCTCAATCCAGCTCCACACACAAATACACCAGAACTCACCAAGTGCCTGCCCATCATGTTGTCTTCCCTCCCCTCATCTGCCTGGTCAGTCTCTACTCTTCCTTAAAGTCATTGTTCAGACCTCCACATATTTAGGGACAGACTCCTTCCCAGACTCCAATGTTGAGCTCCAACTCCATGGGCAAACCCATGGCAACACACCGAGGACAGCTCAGGGTTTTCCAGAAAGTGTGAGAAGAAACCTTCAAAGCTATGTGGAGCCCAGCCAGTGTGGCTCAGTGGCTGAGTGTCGACCAATGAACCAGCAGGTCATGGGTTCGATTCCCAGTCAGGGCACATGACCAAGTTTCAGCCTCGATCCCCAATGTGGGACTTGTAGAAAGCAGCCAATCAATGATTCTCTTTCATCATTGATGTTTCTATCTCCCTCTCCCTCTCACTTCCTCTCTAAAATCAATAAAAATATATTATAGCCCTAGCCAGTTTGGTTCAGTGGATAGAGCATCGGCCTACGGACTGAAGGATCCCAGGTTCGATTCCGGCTAAGGGCACATGCCTGGGTTGTGGGCTTGATCCCCAGTAGGGGGTGTGCAGGAGGCAGTCAATCAATGATTCTCCCTCATCACTGATGTTTCTATCTCTCTCTTCCTCTCCCTTACTCTCTGAAATCAATAAAGAAATATAGTTTTAAAAAATGTTTATATCTATATCTATCTATATATATATAAAATTAAAAAAAACACAATTATGTGGATTGAGGCCTTTGATTTTAAAATGCCAAGCAGGGCTCCTGACCTAAACACTCCTCCACCTAAATACTGGGCTGTGAGGTTCCAGAAAGGTTCTTACTGCACCCCCAACCTCCCTATACAGAGCATGGCCCAGCAAATTACAGGACTTACAGTTTCTGATTCTAAATCTCCCACAAAGTTTTCAACTCACGGCCAGGAGACAGCATTCCTAAACCCAGAAAAAGAAGCAGGGCGCAGAGCTTCCCTCCCATCTCCATGAAACACAGGGGAGGGGTCTGGGCCAGGCAGGGAGGATGTTCGCCAGGATGGTCAGTAAGCCCTAAACCTTGTTTCTAATACAGTTATTGAAGAAAGAACAGCCTGGAAAGAAACAAAATGCCAAGGACTAGAGGCAGCCTCACATCAGATAGGGACTGACCTTCATGACGGCTTCTCCTACAGCTCTTTCAAGACGGCTGCTGACCACGCCAATAGTCCGCAGGCTGACCGAGGCCAGGCTCCTCAAGGAACAGAAATGACCTCAATGACCTCTTGCCCACTGAGCATCAGCCTTCACTGACTGTTAGGTCTCTGTGGGTGCAAAGACCCTCTAAGAATGTCTCAAAAACTGTGACCTCTCCCAATAAATCTGCACAGCGGCAGGATGCCCCAGCCTTCTGAATAATTTCAGGTTGTTTACACTCCCTGAGGTTCAATCATAGACCCCAAGCTAAAACCACTGGCTCAGGGGATCCCTTTAGGCAACAGAAAAACTTCATTTTTATCCTCAAATTCTGAGCCAGTATTTCCAAGGACAAAACTTGAAAAAGCAGTGCCCAACTGGTAACATCTCATTTTCACTAATGGGTATTAGGTATAGAAATGTGCTTAGGGCTTTACATGCACTTACCCCTAACACCCTGAGTCAACACCCATGTTAGAGATGAGCAAAATGAGGCTCAGTGAGATTAGCTAACTGTAACTTGCTCAAGATCACTAACCTAACAGATGGTAGAACTGGATGGACTCGAGAGGCAGGACTCCCAGCAACAACTGCTCTGAAGATAAAAATGAATAGCACATAGGGCTGAAGCCCCCCTCTCTGACCTTGGCTTTCTGACAGGTTGTGGGCCTGAAGCAGGACTTCTGCCTCCAAACAAAGGCGCCAGGCAGATTTCCACACTAAACAATAGGTGTTTTCATAGATGATCTGTTTTCCCAAATCTTCAAAATCACAACCCTGTTCTACCCTCTCAGCAAAGCAGAGAGATCATGGCCAAGCTGAACGTGGGCCAGGGACTGGGGCAGGAATGATGGGGAAGAGGACGTCACTACTAGTAACTCCAGACTGATACACAGAAAGATGCTCCCATGTTTGAGGGCCCCCTACTGAGGCCTGCAAAGAAAGCCAGCAGATGTGCTGAGCTCACCGTGAGGTCCATGACTCACACCTACTTTCTGCCAAGCCCTAAACAGACCTGAAGCACACAGGCTGGGAAGGACTCCTACAACAGGTGGGAGTCAACCTTGGTTTAAACATGTAGGACCCGGAGCATAGCCGTGAATTACAGGGGGAGAGGGGAAATGCAGTGTACTGCCCCAGAGAGGAAGATACTGCAGGGTGCCTGTCCTTCAGTTCGGGAATAAGCTGCCCCTCTGATTTCATGGTGAGGGGTGCCGTGTATCCTGTCCTCTGGCCCTCCACTAAGTCTGAACGACTTTTCCTGTGATGGGTGACCTGCCCTCCTGGCTGTCCAACCTTGTCGCCTGCCACTGACACCTCCCCTCCCCCGCACCTTTCATTTACAGCCTCTTGGTATTCTCTTGTTTCTGGAACATACTAAGCCCGTTCTCACCCTACAGGTTTGCAACTGTTGATCTTTCTACCTGGATCACTCTTCTCTTCCCTAAATCTTTATGTGCCTGGCTCCTTGTCACCTAGGTGTCAGCTCAAATGTCACTTCTTCATAGATACCTACCCTGACCACGCAGCCAAAAATAGCAGCCCTGGTACTCATTTCACCATCCTGTGTTATTTCCTTAGAACTTGTCACTGCATGAGATTGTCACACTTATATACAGAGTGGGGCAAAAGTAGATCTCCATTTGTTTGTATGGAAAATAATACAAGAATAAACTTCCACATACTCACAACTGTAAACCTATTTTTGCCTCACCCTGTATTTGCTTATGTTCTGTGTCCCTGAACAGGGCATCTCTATTCCCATGGTGCCTGGCTTGGCCCTCAAAAACTATTTAAGTCTGTGAATGTGTAGGAGGCGGGGCTGAGGCCAGCCCTTCTCTGGAGGAGTAGTTCTGGGCAAACCCTGCTCAATTTAAGTGGCCAAGTAACCCACTTCCCCTCCACCTACATTTTCTGTCCTAGTTGTCAGGCGTGTGGCAAGTGGGGCTTGGCCCCAACCCTTTGTCTGAGGCGTGTGGCAAGTGAGGCTTAGCCCCAACTCCCTCTTCTCACTCCCAAGTTCCTGGTCAGTCACCTGAAGGACAGCTGTGGCTAAACAGCAGGCACACAACCCCATGCTCAAAGGCCTGGCCTCTAGCCTGCTCCTCCTCCTCCTCCTCCCCCTCATTGTGTTGCCTCATCAATAATTGTGGGATGCTAGGGGTAATCAACTGAGGATATAAAACAGGACTCTGCTGTAAAGAGTCACTGTCAGGTCCCAGGTGAACACTAGGTCAAGCTAAGAAGCCTTGACCTAGGACTGCCAACTGCCTTGTCACCACTCTCCTACCTGAAGTCTAGAAATTAGCCAAGGTCCGATGCCCTAATGCGGTGATGGCGAACCTTTGGACCTCGGCGTGTCAGTATTTTGAAAAACCCTAACTTAACTCTGGTGCCATGTCACATATAGAAATTTTTTTATATTTGCAACCATAGTAAAACAAAGACTTGTATTTTTGATATTTATTTTATATATTTAAATGCCATTTAACAAAGAAAAATCAACCAAAAAAATGAGTTTGCATGTCACCTCTGACACCCGTGTCATAGGTTCGCCATCACTGCCCTAATGGCTGGCCAGGACAAAACCCATTTTGAAACAGACCCCCCTCCCACCTGAGATCTAGGTGTCCCCAGCACCCATATGGCCTTTTCCTCTTCTGCCTAGAGGGAGGGCTCCTTTGGGTTGCCCTGACTAACCCAGAAGCTGAATCTGAGACCTGCATTCTGGTCTCTGCTCTGTACTTACTCAGTCCCTGAGTAGCTTCCCATTCCCCAGGAGGCTCAGAGATCTCTGGGACCCCTGACCCAGCCAGCTCCCATCTATGAACTTGCTGGTTAGGTACACATGAACTCGGATCCCCCAGTGTGGATTAAAGCACCTAAGTGACCACCCCCATCGTCTGCCACCACCCTAGGACTGAGATAAGCAGGGTAATAAAGGGATGGACGTAGAGTCCCCAGGATCGTGGAGGGAATGCCTCCTGTTAGCCAAACCACTGTATGTTTCATTGTTGAGACTCACAAGCCTATAGAGCTGGTATGGTTATCATCGGTCTGCAGATGAGGAAAGCAAGAGGTTAAGAACAAATTCAAGGCTGCACAAGACCACTGGCATAGCCAGCATTAAAATGTCCACAAAATTGCCCTAACTGGTTTGGCTCAATGGATAGAGCATCAGCCTGCGGACTGAAGGGTCCCAGGTTCAATTCCAGTCAAGGGCATGTACCTTGGTTGCGGCCACATCCCCAGTAGAGGGTATGCAGGAGGCAGCTGTTGGATGTTTCTCTCTTATCGATGTTTCTAACTCTCTATCCCTCTCCCTTCCTCTCTGTAAAAAATCAATAAAATGTATTTAAAAAATAAATAAAAATTAAAATTAAATGTCCACAAAATTGGCCTAGACTGGAACAGCTGAAAGCCAACGTTAAATAACAAAAAGCATATAGGTCCTCTGAAATCAGCAAGCTCCACGCCCCTCAGGACAGAAAGCCGCTGAGTGCATGCTTAGCTGGTCAAAGCAGGTTTACATCATAGGAACAAGTGAGAACTTCCATTCTCTTGGGCCTGAAACTACCTCTGCAAGTGGAACCAATGTCTCTGTACACAGACATGCTTCCAGGGGCAGCAGTTTCTGCCCTAGTGAGATCCAGTAGCTCCGATGGCCTATCTGAACCTTTAAGGAACAAGCATTCCAGAATTCCCCCAGTTTACTGAGGCAAACAGCCCTCAATTCCCAGGCACCTTGGAAACATTCCTCTCCTGAAGGGGGTTCTCCTTCTCCAGGTAGGCCCTTCTCCAGACTAGAGCTTAGGGAATCGGCACCAAGCAGATACCAGCAACAAATAAGGAATAAGGCCCAGGGCAGTCACAGGAAGTTCTCCTTCAGCCAGTGATGGGAGCCCTGGGGCCAGGGAGCAGAGCTACCCCTGACTCTCTTGCATCCCTTTTCCCTGGCCACTAAGACACTTCCCTAGTCACAGCCAGACCGGAACAAAGGATTCTTTCGAGGAAGACACATTCCAGCTGATAGGGTGAGAAGAGGGAAGGTGCCCACACACAGAACTGATGGTCAGGGTGCTGACCAGAATATCACAAAGGCCTGGAAGTTATTCCAGGGATAACCCACACTCTGCTGTCTCCCTCAGGGAGGGAGTCAAGAATTCCTGCCACATACGGTCAAAGCAAGAGAATCACAGAATCTCAATGCTGGGGAAGGGGTAGCCAACTCAAATTCAATTCAAAACACAAACATCCTCAAATGGCCCACTAGAAAATATTAACTTAAGGAGGGAAAAAAGCCCATAAAGAGGTTCAGCTCAACCCCAGCCATAGAAATCCTGCCCAACTTTTTGGATCCACTCCTCTCTCTCTGAAAGAACTATTCCCTTTCATCCTGGGAGGGTGCCTCTGTGTCTCACTCAGGGAAGAGGTCCTGATAGGTACCATTCCAGGAACATTGGGCATTTTAATAAAAGTGACCTTAAGAGGGTCTCAGTGAAAGGGGCAGGAGCCACAAACCCAGACTCCAGGCAGGGAATAACAGGAAGGCCACAGAGCACAAAAAGCTGGTGAAACTCCCAGGCACTGGGAGACTACCAGCAGAGTTCTGAGGGATGAAGAGCAGGTTGTAGAAGACAGCAGGTAGATTCAACAGCCACAGCCTAAGGGACCCCAGACCTTCCTGGGCCCACCATTTGGAGGTATACCTTGCTCTGTGTACTGAAAGACTGGACTCACTAACAACCTTTCCTCTTTAGTGCTCTAATCATTCAGAAGCCCCCTCTTCTGTGCAGGGCCAAGAGCCCCTGTAGGTCCCTTCAATTTAGTTCTCAGCACAAAACAGCAACATTATACCCTTTCACCAGGACTGGACAGGTTTCATTTTTCTACCTCCAGCCTCAGCCCAGAGCCTGACACACAGAAAGGGCCCAAAGAATGGCTGCTGCGCCAGAGCCGGTTTGGCTCAGTGGATAGAGCGCCCGCCTGCGGACTCAGGGGTCCCGGGTTCGGTTCCGATCAAGGGCATGTGCCTTGGTTGCGGGCACGTCCCCGGTGGGGGGTGTGCAGTGGGCAGCTGATCAATGTTTCTCTCTCATCGATGTTTCTGGCTCTCTGTCCCTCTCCCTTCCTCTCTGTGAAAAATCAATAAAATATATTTTAAAAAAAAGAATGGTTGCTGAATAAAACTGATCATTGGTGAGAAAGGAGAAAAAAATAATTTCAAGGAAGATACTAATGCCTCAGTAAGGAAATCCTAGAATTTTTTTATATAAGGTGCCTTCCAGTTCTAAGATTTGAGAATTCTCTCTCTCTTAAATCATTCACACCATCCCAACCCACCAACTATAAAGACTACAGGATAAAGTGAGACATGGCTCAGAGTGGAGAGGAAGGCTCCACGCCACCCAGGAACATAGTTTTGAGCTGATTCAGAACCCAGTCATCCTCACACCATGCTCCCATGCTTATGTAGACATATCCCAAACGCACTGTGCCAGGCCTCTTTCCAAATCAGACAAAAGATGCAGCTCAGCGGGAGTCGCCCAGTGGTTGAACATGGGTTTGATTCAGTCAGAGCACATGCCCAGGTTGCACCTTGATCCCCAGTAGGTGGTGTGCAGGAGGCAAGCAATTGATGATTCTCATCATTGCTGTTTCTATCTCCCTCTCCCTTCCACTCTCTGAAATAAGAAGAAAAAAAAAGAATAGAAGATGCAGAATGATTCTGGAGACCTCAGGGTTCTTCTCTTATCTCTGAGACCCAGATGGCTTGCCAAGTTCCAGAAAGGTCAAGGGCTTCTGGGGGATCAAGATGCCTAGCAATACTGTGCTGACTCCAGACACATAAGTTATAGGTAACTTCTAGAACAGCGGTTCTCAACCTGTGGGTCGCGACCCCTTTGCTTAAGACCATCCTGCATATCAGATATTTACATGACGATTCGTAACAGTAGCAAAATTACAGTTATGAAGTAGCAACGAAAATAATTTTATGGTTGGGGGTCATAACATGAGGAACTGTATTTAAAGGGCCAGAAGGTTGAGAACCACTGTTCTAGAAGGACTAGAATGAGAGGGAGGGGCCTGAATTCCTATTTCCATGCAACTCTGGAGAAGAACAGTATCTTTTTAACCTTGTAGAAAACTCTTGTGATCAAGCCACCCAGGCCTTCAAAATGTGCAACACTAACCCATAGCCTCAAGCCCAGCTCACCTGAAACTTGTGTCCTAGAAAGAACTAATCCAGACAATGTAGAGCAAGCATGTCAAACTTGCAGCTGGCGGGCTTTGACATGCTTGATGTAGAGGGTCGTGAAATAACTGCTTTTAGCACTAAGAGATTCCACCACATTGATCCTATGTGTGTCCTGTGGGTAGTCCCTCCGTTGCCCACATCCACTGGCAAAGCAGGCCTCTCCCGAGCCTGCTGAATAAACCTGACTTCCCTGTGTCCATGTGCTAGGAGGTCGACTGGGAAGATTGAGTTCAGAGAGAAGTCTAACCCTTACCTGTCCTCCCTAACCAGGGAGAATGACTAGATAGAGCAATTCAACTACAGGAAACTTCCAAGGCTAAAGCCCAATGACCCAGAAAAAAATCACTTGGAAGGGGGGAAAGTCCAGTGATGGAGACTTTCTTTCTTTCTTTTTATATATATATATTTTATTGATTTTTTACAGAGAGGAAGGGAGAGGGATAGAGAGTTAGAAACAGCAATGAGAGAGAAACATCAATCAGCTGCCTCCTGCACACTCCCCACTGGGTATGTGCCCGCAACCAAGGTACATGCCCCTGACCGGAATCGAACCTGGGACCCTTGAGTCTGCAGGCCGACGCTCTATCCACTGAGCCAAACCGTTCAGAGCTATGGAGACTTTCTGTCTGCTCCATGGGCCTAACTCAACTCTTCTAAGAGAATTGTGGCCCAAAAGCCACACTTCCAGTCAGAGGAATGAAGGCTAGACAAGTTGTGTCTTCCCCAAATCCCATAGTCTTCTCTGGACAGGTCCCTTATATTACCACTCAATCAGAAGTACCTTTACAAAGCCTAACAGAGGTCTACTCAATGGCTAGATGCTCCGCTTCTCCCAGAACTCAAGGGGTCACCGGATGCATCAAGGGCCATTTCCTAAAGCCCAACCAATGTACTGCCTGCTCACAAATCAATCCAGCAGTTGGGAAGTGAGAACGAAAGTGAGGGAAATCTGACTTCCTGCAGCTTTCAGCTCTAGGTCCGATACCCAAGCTTCAGAAGGCCTCACAGAGTCTGTATCTGAGCCCCGCAGCCCAAATGTGATTCACCCCCAATGTTGCTTCCAGTCCAGTGTCTTGTTTGGCACTGGGTTCATGGACCTCAGGCCTGGATTCTACTTCCTCCTTCTTTGAATTCCACCTTATCACCGCCATTCTTATGGAGTCATCCTCCTCTGTGGGAGGAGGTCTGATAATGTGCTGGAGGCTCAGACATCCAACCTCACCTCCTGGGCTTCCTTCCTCCACTAACACGGCTGGCCAACCCACCACCGCTGGAACCTGGTCACTGAGAGAGAGAAGGGCGGAGGCTGAGCCATCCAGCCTGGACCTGCCGCATCCCATCAGGCCAGATCTCCCTAGGCTGGTCGGGGGTGAAGTCCCACGTGCAACCCGCTCCAACTCCAGGTTACCTGACTCTCCCCTCCACGCGGGAGAACTTACGGATGAGTTCCAGAGTTGGGAGGGGGGTTAGGCTTCCTGCACCCCCAGCGGGCTTGTAGACAAGCATCCTACATCCCAGCCAGGCTACGGTCGGGAAGAGTACGAGTCCTAAGCCCGGGCTGCAGCAGACGGGCGCCCTTACCCCAAAGCTGACTCCGGAGTGGGCTGGAGAACGAACGCTTGCCCATCCCCGGATCCTTCGCAGGTGGGTAGCAGGACGTGGGGCTGGGGTCGACCCACTGGCCAGCCTGCAGAACTTGCGGGATTCGGGCAGGCCGGGTTAGGCCAGACGGGGCGGGGCCCGGAGAGCCCCATCTGAATGGTCTGGACAAGAGAAAAAGACCCATCCTAGCGCAGTCCGGTGCTCCCGCCATGTGCACGGCACCGCCTGGAGAGAAGCCTGGCTGTCTCTATGTTTCCCCCAGCCGCCGCCTCAGAGGACCGGCGGGAGGCGGAGTCGCGCGCGACACATGGCCCCGGCCCCGCGCGGCTTCGGGCCGCCAGGAGGGAGGAGGGGAGGGGCCGCCCGGGGACTCGCAGCGGAGGCTCCAGGCGACCCGGAGAGCGGCTCTTGCGACCCAGCCCCCGCCCCGGCACGCTAACCCCGACACTCACCCGAGGGGCTGGCACGATGGCGGCAGCGGCGGCGGCAACCCAGCGCGGTCGGCGACCGACTGTCCCTTCCCCCCTACCTTCCCTCGCCACCCCCGCTGCACTCTGGGAAACGCAGTCCTCCCCGCGCTCCTTTTGGGCATAGGTACTCCCAGAGAAAACTACAGTTCCCGGCGTGCTATGCGCCGAGGCCCAGACACGGACCGCAGCGCGGGAGGTGAGGCTAAGCCAGGGAGGGCGGCTGCCGGGGCAAGCCCCTGAGAATTGTGGTCTAGCGGAAGCCTCTGGAACACCCGAAGTTGGCGCCAGGCAAGGGTCAGGGCTTGTTGTCACCAGGTCCCAGCTGGTCCGACCCCACCCAGGCTGCGCCGCTGTCTAGGGTTGGCCCCGCCTCCGTGGGATCCCAGCCTGGCCCAGCCGTCCCTCCCTGGGCCCCGCGCTGTTTCCGCTCGGGAACCCACCTCCTCTTTGGTGCTCGGAGAGGTGCTCAAGACCAGCCCCAGGCAGAATCCATAACTTCTGCGGGCCTACATTCGTGCGCCCTGCCCACCACTATTCGGGCCCGAAGCTGCTTTCGAACAGGCAAGACTTTCTCCTCGGGCTGTAGACTCAAATGTTCCTCAAGTGGGGCTCAGCTGCAGACAAGATTTCTCTTAGTCTTGTACAACTAAAGTCTCCAAAACATTTTTTTTTGGTACAGGCAGACTACTAAGTTTCATTTTTATTAATGAGAAAAGAGAAGTAACTGGCTCACCCCAAATTTCCCCGTGACTTAAATGACCAGGTTGCCCTTTCCTTTCAACGCCTATTTTAGTTGTTTCCGGGGCAACGCAAACATTGAAGGCCTGCCTCTGGGTCAGGCGGGTTGGCGGAAATGCCCTACAGCGAAGCAGGGCGGGAGAGGAGGCGGCATAGGTAAGGGAAATAGCTACAAGGCTTTTCCTGGCAGCTCCATGCCTTCCCTCCAGGCCAGAGATCTCCCAGTAATCCTGTTCTTCCAGAAGAGTTTTGAACCTTCACCGACTGACTGCACCCCACCCTCCCAGTGATGGCTGGTCAGACTAGGCCAAGCTTATTAAATTCCAGGTGTGTACTACTTTGCCTCATGCTTCTTATCACTCAGCCAGTGAGAACTCTACATTGTCCTGCTTGTGGTGCATCTGGGACCTCCCTTGCTCTGAGCTGTCCTCCCAAGAAGCAAAAATACTGGGTGGGTTGTGTACACATAACCTCCAGAGACCAAAGTCCTGGCCCTCACACTTTCCTGGGAGTGCTGCTGAGAGGTTCACATGAGCCAAAGCAGAAACAGTGTTCAGTCCCTTCAACCAAATGGAGCTAGAGGATCCACTACAGAGCATGGTCTGAGCCTGGGAAATCCCTCACTCCAAGTGAAAGAGGGGAGACATGTGAGAGACTGGCCAATAGCTGAAGGCAAAGGGTTTCGGTTCCAGCTGCCTCGAAGGGCACTGCTATGCTTCCACTACCTTGTTACTAGCCAAAAACCTAGAAAGGCAGAGATCCAGTTTCTTCCCCAACCAGGCACCCACACAACCTATGCCCCACTCTGCCTCCCCACCAAAAACTTGTTTCTCAAGTCAGTGCCAAAGAGCAGAGCAGAGACTGAGGAACATTTTAGTCTTTTCAGTTCGCAGCCAAAGGGAAAGTCTCCAGGCAAGTGGCTTTTTCCATAAGTAACAGAGAAGAGAATGACGTTTTATGGAGCTCAAGAACTGTCCACTTGTGCCCAACACCCTTAGTAAACAGTGCTAGCTTTAAAGGCATTTGCTTTTCCCCACTGGATTTGAGCAAAATTACTTGGAGCTATAGATACAAATGTTATCTCACCCCTACAATATCCAATCTTAAGAAAGATGGAAACAGCCATGAAAATGAGTCAAGGAGTCACAAATCCTAACTCCTACTCCTTAAAGCTTGTTTGGGTAATTCATACTGAGAGCACCAAGGCGAAAGGTATTTGTACAAGAGTCCTTGTGCCCTGTGCAGGCGCCAAGGCTGGTTCCTGGTTCCGACTGTGGTCTGCACTGATTTGAGTAATTGAATGCCTATGTGTGTTAGACACTGTACTAGGCCTAAGGGCTATAACAGTGGGCAAAATTCAACCCTAGCTGATAACCTGGAAATTCAAAACCCTCGGAGAAGTAGACTGTCACAATTCAGCTTAGTTCTCAGTTGCTCCTTCTCCCTATTAAAAGAACACAGGCTGCTCACCCATGAACAATCTGGGACCATTTTGTGCAAGTTTCCAAACCTGGAGCTGAGCCAGGAAGTCTGTGAGGACCTTAAGGGGCTGGGGTCCATGTGCTTAGGACTCCTTTATGGAGAGACCATCTCTGCTCCCAGGGTCAGCCTGGTCCTTGAGACCAGGCCTCAGCCTATTTCCCCCATGTTTCAGGGCCACTTAGCTGAATCCTTATAAAAATAAAAGGGCGAAATCCAAATAAAAACCTTACCTTCTGTTTAATTCATTTTGCCAAACAAACACAGTGAAAACTTTAGTCTGACTAAATGTACAGAAAATAGAATTTGTAACCAGTAGCAAACATAACAAGATAAACCTAAGTCCCTGGCAAGCTGGGTCTCCATCAGCATGTCACCTAGATCCCCTTGTAGATGGCCTCCTAGAGAGGGAGGTCCTAGGAGGCAGAGGCACAGATCTGCCAGCTCCCATCAGAATCACAGGCTGCACCTGGGAAAGAAAAGTATGAAAAGGAGAACTGATGTCACTTGGCTCCCTTATCACTACACACAGAAGAGTTGTCTCTGATTGCTGGCAAACCACAAGGTGTTGTCTTCCCAAAACCATAGTCCTTGGGCATCCCACCTGCATCCCTACGGGGTAAGTTTCAAGTTCAGTGGTTCCTAGGAACCTCTGCTTAACCAGAACCCACACATGAACTGGAGATGGGGATGTGGGGGAGACAGAGTCATTAATTGCTGGTGTCACCAGAGCAGAGTCCAAGGTCCCAGACTTCAAGAGGAAACAAGAGGGTGTCAGGTCACCAGCAACAGTCCAGCTGCCCTAAGCCTCAGTACAGTCAACCAGTGTCCCAGGAGTATAGGCGAGTTCGCAATGGCGGCCTGCAGGCCTCCTGGGCTGGCACGGCCCGGGGAGTCCCAGGGGGATCCGTTCACATTCCGTGCTTCTTGCGGATGACAGACATGGCCAGCAGCCGATCCTTCTCTCGGAGCTCTTCGCGCAGCTTGGCCTCGGTGAGACGCAGGTGGCGGATGCTGCCCTTCATCTCCTTCATCTTCACCTCCATCAGCGCCAGGATGTCCCGCTGCTCGTTCAGCTTGCGCAGGAGCTCCTCCTCCGTGGTGCCTGACGACAAGGAGTACGAGTGGTCGGAGCCAGTATCAGGGAAGCCCTCTTCCCCTACTACCACCAACTGGGGGCCCATCGGACACTCGGCAGCCTCCAGCCCGGCGGTGGCAGCCTCTAGCTCCGACGCGGCAGCTGCGGCGGCTGCGCCCTCTGCGGCCGCGAACTCCACTTGCACCGTCAGATCGATGGGTTTCACATCATCTCCGGTGGGAGCAGTGGGTGCCTGCTGCACGGATCCAGGAGCCTGGCTGCTGTCCACAGCCGCCTGAAGAGTGAGGAGCACAGCCGCAGAGGCAGACACCAGGTTCGGCTGCAGCTGGGCGGTCTGGGCAGTCGAGGCTGACGGCGGCGGCGGATGCTGCAGTTGCTGCTGCTGCTGTTGTTGCTGCTGCTGCTGCCTGCGGCGGGCGGCTGCGGCCCCGGCGGGTCTGCGTGCTACTTTGCGCTCGTTAACGCCGCGCAGAGGGAAGATGGTGGGGACGCGCACCGTGTAGGTCTTGCGGCCACCCTGGAAGTGGACGCTGCAGAGACGGTGACCCGTGGTGGGCTGGAAGGTGGAGAAGCATCCACTGACGCCGGCACGAGACACGTTCTTGAGCCAGAGGCGCCGCAGCTCAGCGTCCTTGGGAAACGTGTAGAAATGGAGAGCCTTGTCCCGATGCGAGTTGTTGTAGCAGCCCGGCACGCAACACGTAAAGCCTGGCATGGCTGCGCCGCGCGGCCCGGCCCACCGGCCTCCTGAACTCTTCGACGGCCCGGTTGTCTGCCGCCGCCCGCCCCTCGACGGGCGGCGCCGCGCGAGACCTTGGGTGGCTTACCACTACTGTCGTCCGGCGCGGCCGGCTGGCCCGGCACCCCGTGCCCAGAATACGCTTCCCGTCGGCCCGCGCCGCGCAGCCCGCCAGGCCGCCCGCCTGCGCTCGGGAGTCGGCCCCGGGGACGCCGCGAAGGACCGCCTGAGAAGGAGGACTACGCCCCCCACAATGCACCGCGCCAGAAACCTCTTACTTCCGGGGCGGGGTGTGCTTATTCCGGCCGCTTTTCAGGGAACCGCCACGGCCCCCGTAGAGGAGATTCTTTCCAGAGCTGGCTCAATCAGAGTGGACTAAAGAGGTGTATTTGGTTGGAACGCTGTCGCCTGGATCTCTCTTTTAAAAAACACGAAACCCTCATGGGGGGGGGGGGGGGGGTCGGACGGCGCGCGCTCCTCAGATGCGCAAGCGCTTTGGGCATATACTCACGGAAACTACAAGTTCCACAATGCCTTGCTTGAACTCGGCGGCTGCGGCTTGGAGCGCCGCCCACAGGAGAGGTCGGGTTACTGCGGACCAGGATTTGGGCGAGGTGGTGCTGCTTGCCGAAGGCGAAGGCGGCGGCATTCCTGCAGGAGTAGGTTAGCGGGTCCTGGGTCGAGACACCCCTTGAGACCTTAGGGTCCTTTTTCTCTTCGTTGAGGCTCTCCTCCGACACAGCCGCTGCTTGCGTTGACTCACTTACTGACCGAAACAGTGACCAGTAGGTGCTTTTTGTGTGCCAGTCAGTCACAGTGCAGGGATTTGGGAACCTGGCAAGAACCAGACAGGCTGGGGTTGAGGGCCCGACTTTTGGATAACAGAAGTGAATGCACGCGAATGAATGTCTAATCACAAAAATAAACCATCCACAGGAATTAACTGGACAGAGAAAAAAATGGGAAGTGGAGGCCCAGGAATTAAAAAACGAGGAAAAGTTTGGGTGGGAAGGAGTAGCTAGTTCTTGCCCCGGGAACTAGTCCGTCGTAAGGCAGGAAAGAGCTAGACTCCTCTCTCTCTCTCTCTTGATTTCAGAGAGGAAGGGAGAGGGAGACATCAACAATGAGAGAGAATCATTGATTGGCTGCTTCGCGCATGCCCTCTCCCCCTCCCCCTCTGGGGACTGACTGAGCCCACCACCTTGGCATGTGCCCTTGACCAGAACCGAACCTGGGACCCTTCAGTCTGCAGGCCAACGCTCTATCCACTGAGCAAAACCAGCTACAGCTAGGCTCCGCTTTTAAAGCGCTTGGAAGGTGGCGGCTGGAGTAGCAGAAGCCGCTTAAAGATGCCAAATTGGGCCATATAAAGATTTGGGATTTTATTCTGCAAGCGACTGAGAACTGTTGATGGGTGTTAAAGAAAAGGATGGATAGGATTTGCATTGTAACAAGAAACTTCCCTCCTCCCTCGACTTCTATGGGGAAATATTCTAAAGGGCAAGAGAAGCTACAGAAAACCAGGAAGGAGGCCAGGCAGTCGTCCAGGGGAATTACCTGCAAGCTAGTTCTCCTTTGCTGAGTTCCCTCTTTGTCCTATTTCTTGCTCTTCTTCACCTTTATCCTGACTCTTCCTCCTCTTTTTTTTCCCTCTCCCTGATTACAGACCACGGGTATGAAATTGAAACTTAGTATATATTATTTGTAATCATTTGCTATAAAAACAAAATAGATTGGGCATTTAGAAGCTTGCAAAAGAAAACAATAACATCCCAAGTTAACGTTATTACTACTACTGTTATCATTATTATTATTTTGTTGTTCTTTATCATAAAAGGGACCCTCGCTTAAAATGTAGGAAAATACAGGACAATGTGGGGAGAAAGGGTTTCACAGACCCATTACAGGAGACTGTCCCATCCCTCCTGGCCTATGCAGCTGATGGCCACAGTTTGAATCCTTCAAATTCAGAAATACATTCTCTGGAATGTGTAGCCCATAGTGAAAGATGTACATTCATCTGGGTGAATCATTTATACAATGGTAACAAATGGTCACACTTTGTTATGATTAAATGTTTATGTAATATGTGCAGTAGAGATAAAATTCAGCAAAAGCTCATTATATATGTCATATATTTTCATTGTCATACAGTTATTGATAGGTTTCTACTTCTATCTGTCTCAATACCTACCTTGCTCAAAAACTATTGGTGAGAGGACAAATTAATATAATTTCCTTTTGCACAGAACATTGAATATTATGCTCAATAGAACTCTACCTTCTAGCCCTAGCTGATTTGGCTCAGTGGCTAGTGCGGCGCCTGAGAACTGAAGGGTTCCAGGCTCAATTCTAGTCAAGGGCATGTATCTAGGTTGCAGGCTCGATCCCCAACAGTGAGGGTTTTCAGGAGGCAATCAATCGAAGTGAGTTTCTCCCCCTCCCTTCCACTCTCTCTAAAAATCAATGGAAAAATATCCTTAGGTGAGAATTAACAAAACAAAAAAGCCTCTACCTTCTAGTCATAAAATCACTTCTAATCTACACTTAATCCTGTTTACTTTCAAAACATATCTGAATGCACGGCTTTCTCCCCTCCCTACTGTCCTTTATCTTGTCACCTCACCCTTTATCTTTTCACTTCTGGAGAAAGGCAAGATCCTGACACGTGTCTCCCTATTTTCAATCGTGCCTCCCCTGCATTGTTCTTCATGTTCTGCCAAAGAAAATATGATTATGTAATACCTCTGCTTAAATCCCTCCAGTGGCCTACTGCATTTAGAATAATGTCCAGACTCCTTTCAGAGCCTGTGAGACCTCACATGGTCCAGCCCTTGCCAATCTCTGACTCCTTCCCTCACTTCATGAGCCCAGTGTTTTTTTAAACAAGTAGTAAATATAAAGTTGGATCTGTTAACGTAAAAAAAACATTCAAACCTGTAAAGAATTTTTGTGCGTTTATTTGAACCAAACTGTGGACAATTGCCGGGAAGCAGTATCTCAACGGATTGGGATAGTGCTCCAGAGAATGGCGGTTTCTCATCTATTTTTATACATTGCAATCAAAGGAAGGGATGTAGGTGAGTTACATGAAATCCATTGATGATAGATTAGAGAGGCAGAAGAAAGCAAAATCAGGGGTGGGGGGTTGGGGGAGGTGGAAACCCTGGAATTGGATAAAAAGTAAAATGATAGACACATACTTAGGTGGGTGCAGGAACAATTAACATAACAATGAAGGAATTTGATTTGTGGTATCTGTCCTGACCCGAGGCACATTAGGTTGTGCCCCAAGGGGTCCGGAAAAAGGGAAGTTACAAGTTACCCAGACATTTCAAAGATATGTTATTATAGATGCAAAAAGACAGCCCTGGCCAGTTCAGCTCAATGGATAGAGCGTCAGTCTGTGGACCGAAAGGTCCCAGGTTCAATTCTGGTCAAAGCCACATGCCCAGGTTGTGGGCTCGATCCTCAGTGATGGGTGTGCAGGAGGCAGCTGATCAGTGATTCTCTCATCATTGATGTTTCTATCTCTCTCTTCCTCTCCCTCTCTGAAATCAATCAAAATATATTTTTTTTAAAAAAGACAGATAAGCTCAATTAAGGTAAAGGTTGACCTTGTCAGTGAAGCTAGGGGCCTAGGATGTAACTACCCACCATAACTGCTTTTAATTAAAGTTTAATTTCAGACCATCCTTTGTGGTTACTTTAGGTCTCTGAGTTTGCAAGACCACTATGCAGGCCTTCCCTGAGCTTATCAGGTTAGTGAAAGGGCGAGGGCTATGCCCACCATCTTGCCTGTATCCTCCATGTTGGGGCCACGTGCGGCCTTCTTCCCGGAAGCCCAGGCCTCTGCTGGCCACGCCCGGGATTTTAAACTAATCAATGACAATCAAGGGAAGTGCGCGCCATAGATATGACCACATCCTGTGTAACAGGACCCGGCTTGCGCCTGGCCAATCGGCAGAGCACAGTCCTTTCTCCTCCCCTTACTCCGACCCCCCCCCTATATAACCGGTCTCTGGGCGGGGTTGGCTCTCTTGGCCACTTGGCTAGCCGATGTGTCCGTGAGTCTAGTGGATGGAGAGCTCAAGCTAGCTTGAAATACAGATTCTTATGCTTTTGCATCGGATTGGATGGCTCCCTGATGTGGTTTCTTGGGAATCTTGAAATCTGGGCATAACAGTTAGCAGGTGGCCCCTTTCGTCTACAAATCAATTATGTAAATACATAGAATAGTACCATACAAAAGTAAGTCGTGTCTCAAACTGTTTTGAAAAGAGTTTTGTGGCCTGGCTGTCCTGGCTCAGGTGTTGAGCGTGGACCTATGAACCAGGAGGTCATGGTTCGATTCCTGGTCCCCGGGTTGTGAGCTCTAACCCCAATGTGGGGCATGCAGGAGGCAGCCGATCAATGATTCTCTTCATTGAGGTTTCTATCTCTCTCTCCCTCTCTCTTTCTCTCAAATAAAAAATATATTTTTTTAAAAAGAAGAGTTTTGTGTTTTTCCATATTATCCAGTTCAAGCTTTTAAAAAAAATCTATTTTTATTGATTTCAGAGAGGGAGAGACAGAAACATCAACGATGAATCATTGATTGGCTGCCTCCTGCACGCCCCCTACTGGGGATCAAGCCCACAACCTGGGCATGTGCCCTTGATCGGAATAGAACTCAGGACCTTCAGTCCACAGGCCTATGCTGTATCCACTGAGTCAAACCAGCCAGGGCTCTTTGCTTTATTTATTTTTTAAAATACATTTTTATTGATTTCAGAGAGGAAGGGAGGGGGATAGAGAGATAGAAACATCAATGATGAGAGAGAATCATTGATTGGCTGCCTCCTGCACGCCCCTTACTGGGGGAACGAGCCTGCAACTCAGGCATGTGCCCTTGGCCAGAATCGAACCCGGGACCCTTCAGTCCACAGCCGATGCTCTGTTCACTTAGCCAAACCGGCTAGGGCTCTTTGCTTTATTTTATTTTATTCTTTGAAGTGAACATATCAAGATTTTATTGTCATATAATAAAACAAAATACGAAGCTTAGAATTGGAGCACATGACCCTTTCTCTTCTTATCTCCTCCCAGTTCAAAATGCTTGCATCTCTTAATAGCCAGTATTCTCTTAGATCTGCAGTTAGGCTCAACACACTCAAGCCTCAGCACAATCTTCTTTGTAGTTTTAGCCTTTTTTCGGAAAATCGGCTTAGTCTGCCCACCAATAGCCACTTTGCTTCCTGTCATAACGTTGCTTTCCCTGCACATACAGAGGATCCTTGCCCTTCTTGTACTGTGTTATTTTGTGGGGTTGATGCTTGCCACACTTCTTACAGAAAGTTTGGCAGGTTTTCGGAACATTCACCATGTTTGCGAGAGTGCTATTGGCAGGGAAAGGCTCTTTGCTTTATTTTTTAACACAAGTACAAATATGCCCATGCCTGTCCAAGTAACTGATACTATACACCTGATCTAGGAGCAAAAAAACAGCATGGGAGACTCAGAACTCAAGTTCTATATCAGTTCCCATGAAAATTTAAGAAAGGGGAGTGGGCTGTCAATCAGTGAAAAATATGATAATAGAATCTCCAGCATTGACAGAACTATTGAGAGCTGAAGTTCATCTCAAAATTGCACATGTTTGGAGATCAATGCATCTCTGATGGGTCACAAACAGCCCACTAGACTGGGAGTCTACAAACTGGCCACTTTTGATAGTGAGCCTACAGACAGAGTGGTCTTTACAAATGCAAACCTCATATAGAATAAGACTATATAGATAGCCTTATTCTATATGAGATATATAGATTTGGTCATATAGATTCTGACCAAATCTCATATAGAATAAGACTATTTTTTCCTCCCCCAAGTCTCTCTCCTCACCTTCCGAGAGGGAGAAGGGGTTATGAGAGAGATTCTAATAATAAGTGACCACCATTTATTGATGGCCTAATTTAATATGTGTCAAATCCCGAGTTAAACTTTATCTCACTGAATCATTTCAAGCCCGTGGTAAGATGGGTATCCTCCTCAGCTTACAGATGAGGAAACCAGGCTTCGACTGGTTGCACACACGTGTCCAGGATCTCTCCTCGGTAAAACCGCCTCCAAATTCAGAACCTGCAGGCACCTTGGCACACGCCCCTCGCCCCTGGACGGTGAGGCTAGAACTACAATTCCCGTGGAGCTGTGCGGCAGTCTCGCGAGAGTAGGCTCAAAAGCGGCGGCGGGAAGGTGGCTGCCTCGGCTACGGCAGCGGTTGGAAGCCGGGCGGACTGCGGAGAGGATGGCGGACAGCGACATCTCCGACAATGAGCCTACGACGCGAACGCTGCTGCGGCGCGTGCTGGATACCGAGGCCCCGCGCACTCCGCGGCGACGCCAGAGCACTCGGGCTGGGTATGTGAGGCGCTGCCCGGCACAGGGGCCGCTGCAGGACCTGGCGGGCGGGGTGTCGGTGTCGTCCGGCGCTGACCCAGTCTGCAGAAGGAAACTGAGCCTCAGAGAGTTGCGGAGCCCAAGGCTCGGGGAACCGGTTCCACTCCCTTATCTGGGCTTGGGTCCGCTGTGTGCGCCGCACCCGTCGGGCCTCCAGGCCGCGGAGAGTTCAGTGGTGCCCGCGTTGGGGGCAGTCCGCCCCTGGGAGTGCAGGGTGGGCGCTCGGAAGCCGGCTTCCTGCCCCGTCCTCCAGGCCACTCCCTCCCCAACCCGCCCGAGTGGGTCAGGCGTCTGCCCTACCCTGCTTCCCGGGAGGTTGCTGTCAGTCCCCGGCAAGTTTAAACATAAGTATCTTTCTTAGGTTGTTATTTTCATGGCTGGAATGGCTCCTCTTCCAATGAGTCCTCTGGTCTGTGTAGCTAACCCCTCCTGCCAGAGTCAAGTCTGTGAAGCCTTCCTCGGCACCCCGTCTCTGAACTGGGTCATATTCTCCCCCTTCCCATACCCCGTGGGCTCCCTTTCGCCCACAACCCTGGTGGCTTAGAGCTTGGAACGGGCTGTGGGAAGGACAGGAGGCTTCTGGACCCCTGGCCCCGAGAGAACAAGTCTGCAGGCTCAGATCCCTGATGAAGGCATGTCTCTGCATCGCCTAGTTCCCTTTTAACTACATAATTCTCAGAGCCGCTGGTCTTTATACAGGGTCCAGAGAACCCCGCTGGGAACACCTTTCTCTATGAGGTTGAGGAGCCAAACAAAGACAACTGCTGGGCGGCAGCCCCACAGAGCCAGGGTGAGTGCCCAAACCACCGACCACTGTAGGGCTGCGCTGCCTTCGGGGGCTCCTGAGGTCTAGCTCTGCTCTTGAGCCCACCTGGAGGGAATCCCAAGGCAACCTGCTTTTGCCTAAAGTCTATTGGCAGATTGGCCCACATTCAAACCAGGGGACAGCTGAAGGAACAGACACCCCGGACTCTGCTTGAGAATATCCTGTTAACCGGTAAGTGGGCACTGGCCTGCTGGGCAGAGTTAGGCACCGGTCCCACGGTATCCCCTTATTCAGGACAGCTTGCCCTCCCAGCCCCACCCTCTTCTTGTTATTTCTACAGCCCCGGAATCTTCCATGGTCATGCCAGAGTCAGCGGTGAAGCCAGTGCCAGCACCGCAGGTGGTCCAGTTCTCCAGGCGGGAAAGCAGTCCTGGCAGGTGCACCGTGAATTCCCCACCTTGGGGCTAGGCTGTTAGGCAGCTCTGATGAGGAAGCCGCCTTGGGGGGTCCTCAAAGCCATATTTGGGCCTCCTGGCCTGTCTGAGATTAGTTCCATTCTTGTAGTCTGGAACTGCAACTTCCTGAGCTCAACGCCCCCACAACCTTGGCTCCAGGTCGGTTGACTTCTGGCAGGAGGAAGAAGAGGCTGAGATTGTCAGAGTTTCAGCAAGGAATGGACCAGGGGCTGCCTCTCTCCCAAGGTGAGGCCCTGGACAACACCTGTGGCCATCCTCTCTCTCCTATTTTCTGTAGAGGCGTAGGAGCCCTGAGGGAGGGCTAGCCTGAGCCTGTAACTTACAGTTTCTTCTTTTTAGGTCCTGTTACAGAGCCTCCTGGGAATACTGGTGCCTCCTCCCTCAGCAGGTGCAGTTGCCCTCCTGGGGGTTGGTGGAGGAGAGGCTTGGGGGGAAAGGTGCGGACTAGATTCTGACCATACTGCTCACTGCCAATTAACAGCATGGTAGCTGTGTTCTAGAAGATGACACCAGGGCAGATAGAGAAATGAGAGGTGGGGAACTAGGCCTCAGTAGCTGACTTTCCTTTGTGACTCCTCTCTCCCACCAGCTCCCTCAACCTGACCTTTGCCACGCCCCTCCTGCCACAATCAGTGCAGAGGCCTGGTTTGGCCCGCAGACCTCCTACACGCCGAGCTGTCGATGTGGGTATATTTTTGCAGGATCTGCAAGATACTTCTGTGGCCACGGCTCTTCCAGGTAAGGTTGCGATTTCCCTCTTGCAGCCTGTGGGGAAAGCTTTCCCCCAGGACAGATAGAAGGTGCTGCTGAGTCCAGGGTTGCTCCCGTCTTTATTGGATCAAGGGCAGTGAACAAGCCTGGCCAATAGGACTACTAGTGTAAGGAGTTTCCGCTTTCTTTCCATAAGGTTCTCTTGTCTTGGTGGGACCTAGTCTTAGTTCCTCAGGGTCTTCCCGGTCCCCATGTCCTTGAGGAGCTACAAGGCTGAGGGTAGGAAAGGGGTGGCTAGAGTTTGTTGGGAGGTTGAAAGGGGCCAAGTTTCAGGATCAGCTGGCCATTCAAGCTGACCTGGGAACCTGACTCCAGAAGACAGGGTCAGTAGGGTAAGAGGAGGGTTCCAGGCAGAGGGAGCAGAGTAAGAAGTAGAGAGTGGAGGCATGGATGAGCAGTTTGGGTGCAAGCAGGGGAGCTGGGAGTGCCAGGCTAAGGAGCAGGAAGGTAAGCAAGGAGAGCTGTATTAGGGAGATAAGGCTTAGACTGCTATGTAGTCTTCTTTCTCCGAGGGCTACTTGGGGTAGACTTATGGGGCCCCCTTATGACCAGGCTGTGGTGACTGGGTAGCAGCAGGTGGGGCTGGAATACATTGAGTGCCATCTGGTCCTTGATCTCCAGGTGACAGAACCCCTGTTGCTACCCTGCCAACGGACACCGTGTTGGAGGACACCCAGCCTTTCTCCCAGCCTTTGATTGGCCGTTCCCCCAGTGTGCACCACTCCCTCCCCTACCCCTCTCTCTCTGCTGAGAGGACTGTCAGTCGCAGGACACGGAGCAGTGGGCCTGGGCTGCAGAACAACAGTGAGTATGTGGGACAGGTGGCCTGGAGGCAAGCCAAGCTCGGGCAAGCGTTGGCACTGGTGGTTTCCCTTCCTCAGGTCCATATGTGTGCCCGTCGGAGTCCTATGGCTGTTGATCTCTCCTCCATCCAAAGGTAGAGTCAGTGTTAGGCCAGGAGACTCCAAACCAGTATCTTTGGCCTTCTCTCCTTGAGGGCTAGGCTGGGTTTTTGTGCGGGGCCAGCACAGCCAAGGGTTCGGTGAGCCTGAGGGGGGATGGCGAAGGATTTAGAAAAGACAGACAAAGAGAATAAGCTGGGTCTAGGTGGATCTCCTGTGCCAGGGGGCAAACTGAGCCTTTATTTTATAGCCAGAGGTAAACAAGGTAGTGGTCACTACAGTTACAATGTTCTTGTGAGTTTCACTTGTTTTGGCAGCACCTGCTGCACCTCCCACAGCTCATTAGCTTCCCAGATGAGATCTAGGGAGGTCCATCGTAAGGTCAAGCCTAATTATGCTAAGCGGGCTGTGCCCTCTAAGCTGGGACTTGTTTGTGGCTTTGCCAACAGGTCAGTCCGCAGCTTAACCCTATAACCGCTCCCTACAGGTTTTACTATTCCATCTTTACCCTTTTCAGAGCTACAGCCTTGACCTACTGTTTCTCTAGTCTGTATTCTCTCCCCTTGATTCAGGTCCTGGGAAACCAGCCCAGCTTCTGGCTGGAAAGGCAGAGGAGGTTGATGCCCTTGCTATGGGCTTCCCGAACACCAGCAGTAGTACCTCTGGAGAAGACGGAGTAGAGCCCTTATTGGGTGGAGTTGGTGAGGAGGTAGAGGAAAGAATGGAAGAAAGCATGAGCTTGAGTGAAGTGAAGGAAGCAGCAGGAGCACAAGCATCTGCTAGAGCAGAAGAGCCTGAGGCACACACAGAAGTGGCAGAAGCAGAAGGATCCTGGGGGGCTATTGAGGAAAAGGAGCCAGAAGGATCTTCAAGGGATAAGGACACTGAAGGTAGGACAGGTAAGGGGCCAGTGCAGGGATCAGGGGGTGAGTGGGGTAACAGTTGTGTTCAGCCCCTGGCCTTGGAGGAAAGCCTTATCTAGGTTATATTTCTTTTTTTTTAAATACATTTTTATTGATTTCAGAGAGGAAGGGAAAGGGAGAGGGGGGACAGAAACATCAATGAGTCACTGATGGGCTGCCTCCTGCACGCTGTCTCACACTGGGGATCAAGCCCACAACCCAGGCATATGCCCTGACTGGGAATCAAACCATGACCTCCTGGTTCATAGGTTGATGCTCAACCACTGAGCCATGCCGACCAGGCTAAGTTCTCTTTTTTGGCCCAGGGAGACTCTGGGGTGCCCCTTGCTTGGTTGGCTGGAGCTAGATGGCGCCCTCAGTGAACAGGACAAGGAGGCTGTAGGCCTTCAGGGTTGTGTGAGACAGTTAGGCCTGAGCCCCCCTGTAACTCTGCCCTTTTTCTGCAGCAAGGCCAGAGTTGGCCTCCAGCACCCCGGAGTTTCCTCGGGCCAGGCAACTGGAGTTCCTTGAGCCAGCCCCACCGACTAGCACTGCAGTGTAAGATTCCATGACCTTGTTCCACATGGGCCTCTTGGGAAGGGGCAGGCACTGTGGTTGGCATTGGGCACCACAGGGTTATCCCTCTTCCTATAGGTATGCAGATGATTAACCAGCAGAGCACCCTTAGGTGGGCTGAGTGGTACTCACGGAGAGCACATCTGTCCTGGTGCCTGCTTCTAGGGGCTGAGAGGAGCCTGGGTAGGGGGAAGTGGCCAGGCCAGTATATAGTCAGAAACGGTTTCCTGGAGGAGGATTAGCAGAATCAGACAGGCAGCAATGTGCTGAGAAGAGGGAATGTCCATGCCAAGGCCTAAGGGTCATGGGCCTGAGCAAATACCAGTTTGTATGATGAGGCTAAATAGGGACATTGGTCCAGACGGTGGAGGATCAGGGCCCCAAGGAAAGACCAGGCCTCTGCGTGGCCTCTTGTCCCCATTCCCCCCCACCCCCCAGCAGAAGGTTGGAGTTGTTGGTCCAAGCTGGCCAAGGAGCACAGGGCCCAGTCTTAGCAGGAGCCAGTAAGATTTATCTTTGATTAGGGGCCTCTTCAGGCAGCAGTTCATTCCTGCCCCCAGCTTATCTTCAGAGCCTCTGGAGCCTCTATCAGCCAGGCTTCCTACCCGGGTCCAAACTGCTCGCCCCAGACTCCGACAAGATTCTTATAAGATGGGACTGAGCCACTATGCTAAGCTCTTTAGCTTCTATGCTAAAATGCCCATGGAGAAGAAGGCTCTTGAGATGGTGGAGAAATGGTGAGTCCTGGACTCTTTGGCGGGGAGAGGAGCCCCTCACATTATGAACAGTCTGTTCAGTCTGCTTTACCCCAACCTTGGCAGCCTGGACAAGTATTTCCAACGTCTTTGCGATGACCTGGATGTATTTGCTGCTCACGCTGGCCGCAAGACTGTGAGGCTAGAGGACCTGGAGCTGCTGATGCGACGGTAAGTGGGCGGATGCAGGGATGTTCTGTGTGTGGAAATGCTGACACTGATTCTGTCTCTCTCCATTCTCTTCTGCTGCAGGCAGGGCCTGGTCACTGACCGAGTCTCCCTGCATGTGCTTGTGGAGCAGCACCTGCCCCTGGAGTACCGGCAGCTCCTCATCCCTTGTGCATTCAGTGGCAATACCGTCTTCCCTGCCCAGTAGTGGTCAGACTTCAACACCTGCCCTGCCCCCACCAGGGGCCCCTTGGTCCCACATACTCTTCCAGGTCTCCTCACCATGCCTCACCATCAATAAAGTGTCATGCCCTGGCCGGTTTTCTCAGTAGAGTGTCGACCCGTGGAGGATTTGCAGGTTCAATTCACAGCCAAGGGCACTTACCTCCTTTGCAGTTCCCTAGCCTCGGTAGGGGTGTGTGCAGGAAGCAACCAATTGATGTCTTTGTCGCGTTGGTGTTTATCTCTCTCCCCCTCCTCCCTCCCTTCCACACTCTAGAAATCAATGGAAAAAATATTCTTGGGTGAGGAATAAATAAATAAAACAAATAAATAAATGTCACAGAGAGAATCTGTTGTATTTTGATAAATATCCTGGGACCAGCTCCTCCCCTTAACTCCCCAGCATAACCCAGAGAATAGCATGGGTTCAGACAAACAATTTTACACTAAAAGTCAGGGGTTAGCTGCCCACAGTGGTCCTAGCTTGCAGGCTCCTGCTCCCGAGGCCCCTTGCGCCTGACGTCGATTATTTGAAGTCGTTCCAGGACAGTCCGGACCTGTGCCACAACGTTTTCTTGATTCTCCTCACTCTCCTCTGGTGCTTCTATCACAGGGACCTGGAAGGCCTGGTTCAAATAGCTGTTCAGGGTCTGCTTGTCCAGGCTGGGATCGATGATCATCAGGGTCTCACGTAATTTGGGTAGGGTCACTTCTTCACGACTGCCCCATAGTAAAAGGGAGAGATAGATAGGCCTTGACACCCCTCTCACACACCCAAGACCTCAGGATTCCTTTCTCCCAGGCTTCAGCAATATATAATGCCCGGCAGCAAGCTTAGTACCCAGGGAGACCCAGGGGCTTGAGATGCCACCCTGTGGCCCAGTCTGTGGGACTTGTCTATGGCTGAGGGCCCCAGGGTCACTCACAGTTCCAGGCCCAGCGCTTGCTTTAGCTCCTGTAGGTACTCATCCTTTTCAAACATGTACTGGTCCCACAGCTTGTGCACAAAGGGCATACTCTGGCCTTCCTCATCCTGGGAGGGGCCAAGACAGGATGATGGCACATGGGCTAGAGTCTAACAGACTAGGGCAGGCTGGGCAAGTTCCTGGACACCACCACCCCCCCTTTACCCACCCACCTCCACAAACAATAAGCGGTAGTTGAGCAAGTCTGCATTGCTGCTGTTGGTATGCCAGCCCCCTGCCTCCATCAGCTCCTGAATTTTGTCTTCCTTCTTTAAGGGGAAGGTACTCTTGAGCACAGTGCTGTGAGAGACACAAGGGCCTGGCTGAGGCCTGCCCATCCGTCTCCCTGCACCCTTTTGCCAGCCCCACTAGTGCTCAAAAGTAGCCAGCACTGAGGCTGTGGCCCTTCCCACGAGGCTCCCCTTTCCCCAGCACAGCTGGGAGCCTGGCCAGAGGGGATGTCAGGCAGGACTTGGAGGTGGCCTGGCTAGCCTCTTACCTTAACTGCTCCATGGTTAGTACCCCCTCATTCTGATTGTCAACATTTGTCAACTCCTTCAGCAGCTGTGTTACTGTCTCCTTCTGCTTGATGTACACACTTTCGCTCCTCTGCAGGGAGGGAAGCACTAACTTGCATCTTGGAGGGGTACAGACAGAGCTGGCCTATGCTGGGGACAAAGGGTGGAGGGCCAGACCCAAGCTCACCTTTTCCATCAAGATGTCATAGAACTGACGCATGAGCTCATTGGAGCGGAAGAGCTTAATATTTTCAAAAATTGTGTAAGCCCAGGCCATGGCATCAGACCCAAAGCGAGACTCCAGGAATTTGAAGAAGAAATCTGAGAACTTATCTTTCTGCAGTGTAGGGGAAGATTGCTTTGTTAGCCATCCCATGGTTAGTTGGCCCTCCACCCTGCTTCCTAGCACCTTGATGGAATCCTCCCCACACCCCTCCCAGGATAACTCGAGGCCATGCCTGGCTAGATGGCAGGTGAGATCTGACCTGTTCCTCAGTGAGACGTTCCTTCCAGGCATCCTTGAGGAGGTTTATCACATCCTTCTTGGTTGGCTTCTTATTCTGCACAACGCCATCAAACCGAAGGAAAGAGGGGAGGATAGATTCCTCATAGCCCTGGAAGAGAATGAGCCCATCACTGAGCTCACCTGTGGCCCCAACCTTAAGCAGGGCAGAGTCCCAGAGGGTTCCCCCAGAACCTCAAGTCTTCTCAGCAGCAAGGCCTGGCCATCCTGACTGGCCACAAGTCTCTTGAGCCCCGGGGCTCCCCTACCAGACCCTGGAAGAAGTCTTTCTCCCGGAGCAGCCCCTCGCCAATCTCCTCCAGGAGCACATCCACCAGCTGGTCACTGTTCTTGCCCTCGGCCAGCATGTGCCAGCGCTCTGGACCCCCAGCCACCACATCTGCAGGTGGAGAGAGGAAGCTGGAGTCTGGACCGTGCACTTGAGCAGTCCTTGGAACCCCAATTACCTTCGGTGGCCATCATTACCTTCGCACTTGATCCAGTCAGGCCGTGGTGTGGAGGTGCCCTGGATCTCCTGCAGCTCAGTGTAAAACTGGTCCCGTTCCTTCAGTGTGGTCATGTGCAACTGTAGCAGTATCTCATGCTCCTTGCGGACCTCTTCATAGTCATCTCTCAGGCTTTCCAGCTGTGGGCAAGGTGATTGGTCCTTGCTACCCACCTGCATGACCCTGCCCTACCTGCCTGGCTTGCCTGCCCACCAGCACCTGCTCCTGCAGATCCTTGTTGGTCTTCTCCTGCATTTCAAAATCCCTCCTGGGCACCACATCTCCAAAATTGGCCTTCATGGTGTTGAGTTCCATCTGCGTGCGTGCCAGGTCTTGCCGGGTCATCTTCAGAGCCAGTGCTAACTTCACGGGGTCCTCCCCCCAGACTCCTGCCAGGAGGCCTCGAAGCTCGAATCACCCTGGCTCTGGGGCCTATAGCCCAGGTCAGGGTTAGAGTGTCCCTTGGGGCATATCCCAGGTCCTTCTGCTCTCCATGCTTGGGAATCCCTGGGTCTTCCCCACAGTGTTACCAGCCTATAGCTGAGGACTTGGAGAAACCCAGGACAAGGGGTACCAGGTCTATCATGCGCAGGCTGCCTCAGCTGCCAGAAATTGTATCCCACTTAAACAATGAGTCTGATTCTCAGTCCAGCTCAGAAGATCCATAGACCCAGGTGGCAGCAGGAACATCTCCCATCATGAATGGGCATACAATGAGCATATATTAGGAGAGTTGAATGAATGGGAGTGAGTAATAAGAGCAACTTCTCTCCAGCACTTCCTCAGGGGACAGAAGCCCACCTTGGGTTTACCTGGGGACTGGGCTAGTGACATATCTTCCCGCTGGTACCGTAGCTCATTCAGGTCTGCGATGAGGATCTTGCGGGCATCTCGCTCGGTGAGGTAGCGCAGGTACTCCTCTGCCAAGCTCTTCCTCAGTTTGGTCACCTGTTGGGAAGGTGGCTGCATGGTCAGGGGCTAAGTCACCACAGGGGGATGGGATGTGTGCTGAGTGGCCCCATCAAGGCCTGGGAACAAGAAAGCTAGCGGAAGAGTGGCCACTTTAAGAATCAGCAAAGTGCTGATGTGTCCTCCTGTGGAAAAAGTATGGCAGTTAAGGAGCAGAACTTTGCTGGCATTTGGGGCCACACTGAGCTAGTGCTGAGCCAAAGCAGAGTGTGGAGGTAGCAGGAGCTCTGAGGAGGTGGTGGCTCAGTATGTCATTCCAGGCAGAAGGGTGGAGGGAGTTAGGGAGTCACCTCAGTCCCAAGGCCTAGGGTCATCCCTGGGGTGGGGGTGGCAGGGATTCAGGGAGCTGGTCACCATAGTGCTCCCTTTCACCTCGCTCTGCAATGAGATCTTCTCCTCATTCTTTTTGTCAATGAGTTTTAGCAAACTCATCTTCTCTTTCTTCAGCATAGAGATTTCGGATCTCTCTTCAGCCCTCATGGCCAGGATCCTTTCGTTGCAGTCCTCATTCACTGTAACAAGCTTGGCCTTCAAGGGTTCCAGAGCCCGAATCTCCTCCCTCTGGTGGGCTAAGCAGGGACAGGTGGGAGAGACCCTTTAGGGCCATGGAGAACAGCCAGGAGAAACTAATCCTACGGTCTCAGTGAGTGGCTAAGTCCCTTGAAAACTCTAGGAGTATACTCATGCCTTGTGGTCCCTACGTAGGGCCTTCTTGCACTTGCTTTTAAACCAGGACAGAGTCCAGATGAGGACTGGGGTCTCGCCTATGCCCTTTCCCCCTACAGCCTTTACTCCAGCAGCTGCACCAGGCCTAGTACCTCCTGAGCCTGGTGGGGGAGCCTTCTTACTTCTCAGAGGCACTCACTCCCTCCCGAGATCACTCTCAATGGGAAAGATGCTCTGTTTCCTACAGATACTGCCTCTCCATGCTTCCCAAGGATAGGAGATGGCCAGGTGCCCTGTCTTAGGACAGTGGAAGCAAAAAGGCTAAGCAGGGCTTGATGACCTCAAGGCTCAGTTAGGCCCTAGCTAGTTTGGCTCAGTGGATAGAGCATCAGCCTTCGGACTGAAGGTTCCCGGGTTCGATTCCAGTCAAGGGCACATGCCTGAGTTGCGGGCTCGGTCCCCAGTGTGGGGCGTGCAGGAGGCAGTCAACCAATGATTCTCATCATTGATGTTTCTATCTCTCTCTACCTCTCCCTTCCTCTCTGAAATCCAAAGAAAGGCTCCATTAGTAGCTGCCCGAGAGCTGCTGCAGAGCCCCAGAAGGTCAGAGCAGAGTCCTCTGCCTCTTCCGGTCTGGGCCCAGGTGGGAGGCTGCAGTCTTACCCAGCATCATCTCATATGCATTCTTGATGGAGGAGAGCAGTGGCTTGTACGTTTTGAAGTCCTCTATGAAGAACTCAAAGATCTCTCTGTAAGGCTGGTAAGAAAAAGGAACCTGTTACCTCCTGCCTGACCTATAGGTGCCACCCTCAGTGGAGCCTGAGTTTTCCTTTACTTGGCTTAGAAAAATTCTAGCGTGAAGCTGCCGGGTGGCCCACATTCAAGTAAAGGCCCCGGGCATCACCCAAGTCTCTCCTCGTGCCAGTTAGCTGAGGGGCAGCTCTGTTCCTCTCAATTGCTCTCCGGAGGCCTCTCCTGGTGCTCTCTCTGAGACGGGGCAGATGACCTGGGTCAGGATCTCCTGCCTCTGTACCCGAGCCCCCTCTCTGGCTCTCCAAGCAGCCAGCCAGCCTCCATGCACTGTGCCTCAGTTGGACTCCCACCAGAACCCACCCACCCCCATCCTATAGCCCTGTGGGAGCTGGAGAAGATTCAAAGGCTCTGACCTTGCATTCTGACCTCCAAGTAGAGGTGTGGTTTCCCATCGCCCTTAGACACACAGGAAGATTTTAGAGGCAGCACTGTATACTGGAATGAGCACAGGCTCCCAAATCAGCCCTGAGTTCGAATCCCAGCCCCACCATTTCATAACCGTATGGCTTCTCCAAGATTCTGCTTCCTTGTTGGGAAGTTACTTTCAGCCTGTGTGCTCTTATATAAGGCCCCACCCAGGACCTGGCACTCAGATGGTGCTCAGCAAATGCTTCCATCAGTGACTAAGTCAGAAGTGAGGCATTCCCCATCACCATCCCTGTTTCAGTAGGGATTTGGCAATTCCCTCCCTAGTATGTACCAGAATCTAGGCTGCATCTACATTTCTCTTTATGTATCTGGGCTAAGTTCCTGGATCTTGGGGCTGTTGTCACTGGAATGGTGGACACTGTAGGACCCCTGCTTGCCAAACTGTCAGGATTCAAGCTCCATTCACTGATATCCAATGACCCAAGCTGGGCACTAGGGATCACAGCTGAAGGGACTGGAGGCAGCACCCATGCACCCGACTCAGGTGAAACTCAAGCCTCAGGAGAGGTTTGGTTCCAGACAGGCAGCCTTTCCTGCTCACTGGCTTTGTCATAGAACATGTTTCTCTTATCAGGAAAGGGAACCCAAAAGACTGGAAGTGGCTGGTGTCTCCTGAAGGTCTCAAGTGCTCAGTGCTAGTGAGTAAGGTTTCTTCCTGCCCCTTCTCCCTGCCCTCACTACAGGAATTCTGTGGCTCTGACCTGTAGCCTCAGCTCCTGGGAAGAATCCGTGCTCAGATCCAGCAGGAGGAGCTCCTTGCGTAGGTAGTTCTCTAGCTGCTCCAGGAACCTCGGCTTGGTGGTGCCCAGGGTACTCTGCTTCCAGCCACTACCGGGGCGGGGGGGGGGGGGGGGGGGGGGCGCGGCGCTGTTGTAATGGGCACGGCACAAGGCCCTCGCATTCTCCGTCTGGGGCAGCACACCCCCCTGAGCTCTCTCTCTGGGCCCAATATGGGGTCTGTACCAGCCCACCCACCATCTGGCTGACCCTGGCTTACCCTATTTTCTTCCAGTAGTTATCTGAACAGGGCTTTCGATTATGCAGAATGGTCTGGCCACTGGCGTATGTGGGCCATGGGGACAGGTAGCCACAAATGGAGGACTGACACAAGGTCTGCAGGAAGGGACAGGTGGGTTACTATGGCAATATTGCTTCCCTTCCTGCCGCTCCTCTCCATCCTCCTCCTCCCACTTGTGATTTTCCCCCAACATCTTTTTTAAAATATGTTTTTATTGATACCCCCAACACCTCTTAATATAGTTCATAATTATGATGGTGGGTCATAAAATGATAGGGGGCTTAGTTCAAATACCAGATCACCCTTTTTAGCTGTGTGACCACAGGCTTAACTTGTCAGTTTCTGCATCTGTGAAATGGGGATGGTTGTAGTTCCCATCACACTGTATTGATTTGAGGACACAATGAGAAAGCACGAAGAGTGAGTTACAGATTCAGGCGCCTCCTAGGAACTCAGTAAAGGTCAGCTATTCTCTTCTGAAGGTATGTCAGTTTGTATTGGATACCTGCACTCTAAAAACAGATGTGAGTACTGGGCAGGACCAGCCCATGCCCCCATAACACCGTCTAGCTAAAGAGAGAGAGAGGGAGAGAGAGAGAGAGAGAGAGAGAGAGAGAGAGAGAGAGAGAATGTGTGCGCGCAGGCCCAGCCTCAGGCCTGGACTGACACAAACAAGATTGCAGAAATGGCAGCAGGGTGAGCTGTGGACCCTGGGAGGAGAGTGGCCTGTATACCCTGGGGGAGGAGATAGGGAAGGTGGTGGGAGTGGTATCTTATTTTGAACCTAAAGCAGGGGTAGGGAGAGGAAATAGTAGTATATATGGGCTTGTTTTATTAATCTTTTCATGAAATACTCAAAATATAGGAGGGGAAAAAAATGACCTCTGGCCCAGGGAAGCCCACTTCTAGAGTTCATCCAGCCATCCATTCATTCATCACACATTTCTGGGTCCGTAGTACATGCCAGCCCCTGCTGGGTTCTGGGAACATGAGGGAAAATGAGGGTATGATTGGACTGGGGTGACAGGTGAGCTGATAATCACAAGCCAGCAGGTAGTGACTGAAGCCAATGCAGGGGCCCAGGGGTGGCTGGTCATTTTATTTATTTATTTATTTATTTATATTATTATTTTTAAAAATATATTTGTATTGATTTCAGAGAGGAAGGTAGAGGGAGAGACAAACATCAATGATGAGAGAGAACCATCGATCGGCTGCCTCCCGCACTGGGGATGGAGCCCGAAACCCAGGCATGTGCCCCAACCTGGAATTGAACTGTGACCTCCTGGTTCATAGATTGACACTCAACCAATGAGCCACGTAGGCTGGGCATATTTTATTTTTTGACGGTATGAAGAAAATTTATTCAGGGCATCTGTGAACAGATGGGCAGAAACCTAAAATGGCATCTGCCTCTGGCCAGTCATTTTAAAGGAGGAGGTGATGATATCGGTAATGTTCAGAAAAGCTTAAATGAGTGCATGGGCAGAGCTGAGTCCACTCTGGGAGACCGGTGTGTGGTGGTGGGGGGACGACACAAAAACTGCCTGGGTAGCACCAACTTCTCAGGGAAACAGCAGGAGTTTAGAGCAGCCTGGCTGAGGCTGAGGCAGCCAGTGCAGAGGAGGACAGAGATGGAGCAGCAGCTTACGCACAAGGGCGGTCCTCAAAGCTTTCCTATAACTGTGACAAAATTAGAAAGCTCCTAAGTGCCTAAAAATAGAAAATTGTTAAGCAGCCATGAACTGTTTACCAGGAGGTTAAACATGGAACTATACTAAATATAATGCTATAGCTCTAAAGGTTAATTAAGGCCTGCAATCAGGGGGAAAGCAGGTAAAAATGAAAAAACAAAAAAAGATGGAGGAAATAATCCAGAAGGCTACCAGCCATTATTATTCTCTAATGACAGGCCTATGGATCCTTATTTGTCTGTAACTGTACATTTTTCAAAATTTTCTACAATGCACATACATTACTTTCAAATTTAAAAGAAAATGGAGTTATTGAATTCAGTGCTGAATTTAATATTAAAGCCCCCTCTGTGGCCCTGAGCCCAGCCAGGATCTTCTGGGATGGAGAGGCCAGGCCTACCTTCCATGCGCAGCATATCCAGGTTTTAGAAGTCCTTCCAGGCTAATGGTAACTGGCTCCTGACTCTCCTAAGTGTGGAAATGCCACTGTCTCCTTGGGCTCTTCCTTGCATTCCATTAGTTCTACATGTTTATCTTATCTTGGGATCATTCATTCTTTCCCTAAATAATTTTGGAAAGACTAGTATATAGTAAGTCATGTTGCTAGCTCCCAGAGAGGACTCCAGCCTCTGGGGGGAGTCTGGATTGATCTATCTCTGTATCTCCAGAATCAATAGTATGGTATGTCACACTCTTCACAATCTTAAGGTGCACTAGTAAGTATTGTGTAATAAATATATAAGGGAGCACAATAATTTAGCATGGATGAAAGACATAATAAAAACAAAAATGTTGCTCTACGGTTATATATGTTTACACATGCTTTCCGTGGTCAAGAATGCTCTGCCCTGGTCGGTGTGGGGTGTGGCTCAGGTAGTTGAGCATCATCCAGTGCACCAGAAGGTCATGGTCAGGACACAATCTTGGGTTGTGGGCTCCATCCCCAGTGTGGGGTGTGCAGGAGGCAGCTGATCAATGATTCTCTCTCATCATTCATGTTTGTCTCTCTCTCCCTCTCCCTTTCTCTCTGAAATCAATTAAAAAAAGTGTTTCATACTTTCATAGGCCAGTCCACGTGTGCTGCCATTTCTGCCAGGAGAAAACGTGGCCACCCTACTTTGATTCCTGGGCATGTGCTGCTTCTTGGCCTGGTTATTAACAGCTAGGAAGGCCTCTGCAAGCTGGTAGCTAGAAGGTGAGGTTCCTGGTGCTACAAGCTCTCTGCTTCCCCCTGCAGGTAAAAATGGGAAGGGCGGCCTGGGGGTGGGAGGACGACAGGAAGGAACAATGCCCCCTGGTGGTTGAGCCCAGAGTAGCGGCCTCCCCACAGAAGATAAGGAGTGGAAAGAGCCCCACCCCAGGTCCACTGAGTAGGTGGCAGCTGAGGAGGAACTGGGAATGGGAATCCTTAGTCATTGGGTCTTGTGGGGCCATGGCTGTACTTGGTCTCCCCAAAGAGTCCACATTACCCTCTTTACCTTCTTGGAGTCAAGGTTCCCATGTTGGGTGTCCCCAACCTCACAAAGTGTGTGGTCCTTGTGTCCCCAAATCCTCCACACAAAATATACTCACAGGAGGAAAAACACCACACAGCCCACAGTGCTCCACTGTGAGCTGGAGTTATAAGTTCGTTCAAATGTGTTTTTTTAATATGTGAGATTTGGAAAATGGCTGTTTACTGATTAAATAACAATCTTATGATCATATCAACAAAAGCCTTAAATTACTTAATAATTGCCGAAACCGGTTTGGCTCAGTGGATAGAGCGTCGGCCTGCGGACTGAAAGGTCCCGGGTTCGATTCCGGTCAAGGGCATGTACCTGGGTTGCGGGCACATCCCCAGTAGGAGATGTGCAGGAGGCAGCTGATTGATGTTTCTCTCTCATCAATGTTTCTGACTCTCTATCTCTCTCCTTTCCTCTCTGTAAAAAATCAATAAAAAATATATAAAAAATAAAAAAAGTTTTAAAAAAATTACTTAATAAGACAGCATTCATATTTATATAAAAACTTTAAATAACAGGAATGAAGGAAGTTTTCTGAGGCTTCTATAGAGTCTCTACTTCCAACCTCGAGCCCACAACGCAATGGAGGGACACCCTTTCACTTCTGTCTTCACACACCTCCTTGTAGCATTTCTGGAGCACATATGCCAACCACTCAAGTACCTTATCAGGCACCTAGGTCATAAAGACAAAAAGTCACAGCCCTGAAGGACCTTGGCAGATCTGCACAGTTCCTGGCACACGGCAGGCTGGATGAAGAAGTGAGTCCACTCCAGAATGCTGAGCTGCAGGTGAAGGGTGTCCATGGGCACGGGCTGAGTCTCTCTCTGCTGAGGAGTCTGGGATGAGGTGTGGCAAGTGTGCACATTCTTACCCCAGAGCCTGGAGGCCCCGGCCTCTGTGAACTAAAATCCCCTGGTGGGAGAAGCTGCTTGATGGGGCATGTTTCAGGTGGGTGGTGTTTTTGGATTGCAAAGAGGGAAAAGATAAGATCTGGGGTCTGACATCTGGGGTTCCAACAGGACATCACCACTAACCAGTGTCTTCCGTTTCTGAGAAAGCTTGCGTTTCTCGGCATTAGAGGCTTCTGTTACTGAGTTCTCATCTACGGTCACTTTTGAAGGCCGCAGGTGTATTCTGCACAGAGAAGGGGAAGAAAGCAGTTGGTAACAACGCCCTGATGGGGGAGAGATCTATAAGACATGACCTCCTACAACCTCAGAGCCAGTCTCTGGGTCTTCCTAGTGCTGCCTCCAGATTCTCAGAGATGCTGCCAACAAGCTCTTGGTCATGAGCCCAAACCATTTTCCTACATTGCCAGAAACCTCATCATCAGAGTCTCACCAACTCCTGCAGTGGTAGGATACCCTCACCTTGAACCCATGGAACCCTGTGGGCCTATACTTCCACTCTGTTCAGCTGTGGCTGAGATGACAGATTAATGTATGTGACTGGCACACTCTGGGGGTGTGATACCAAAGGCAGGTGCTATAGGGCAAGAAGCACAGGGTCTGGAGTCTGAAAGCCAGGGTTGGAGTCTCAATTCTCCACTTATTGGCTGATAGGACCTGGGGGCTGACCTCTGTGGTTCCAACACAACCTCCCTTGGGCAAGTCATTTAACCTCTCTAAGCCTAGTTTCCTCAAAAGGAAATGGAGATAATTCTTGCTTTTCGTATCTCACAAAATTGCTGTGAAGTTTAAATAAGAGCAAAAGAGATAAGTAAAAATAGCCTGTAAACTGCAAGGAGCTGTACAGACGTTATTTTTGACAGCAGGATGGGAGAAAAGTAGATCCAAGGAGGTTTTTAACTCCTAGGCCTCTTAGGAGAGCCATCCTTGTTCAAGCAAGGCAGGCACTTAGGTGTCAACAGGGAGGGCTGCATGTGAGCAGCAGATTTGGGTGGAACTAAAGAAAGAAGTAATTCCCGAAATCCATGGTGGGGGTGATTTATGCTGCCAGAGAGACTTGTGTCTTCATTTCTCTTGCTAGCTGATGATCTTGGGTGTGTGGTTTAACCTCCGAAACTCAGTGTCTTTGTCCATAAAAGTGAGACTAGGACTAGTCAAACTCCAGAGAAGTTGAAAGCAGTAACACGAACCCACTTGGGAAACCCTGCCCTACATGGAGCAGTGACACCCTAAACTTCAGTCCTCCGTTGTCTCTAAACCAAACAAGTGTGAGGAAACCATGTCGTGTAAGCAGCTGGTGTGGAAAAGGAAGGGTTTTGCCCAGATGTTCATGGGTTTGAGACAGGATACAACAGATCAACCCCTCTGCTCACTAGGTTAAATCAATACCTTTCTGTCAAGACTAATCAATTTTTCCAGACTCTGTTCTTGTTCCTGTTGGCGTTCCTGCATAAAGCAAGGTAAGCAAGAAAATTATGAGGAACTCTCCAAATCCTGAGAGGTTGCCAAGTGGAAAAGCTCAGTATGTAGCAGATATTAGTTTTGAATGTCAAAGGAGACAACAGTCCAAAAAAGACTTGCAAATAATAACAACTTTAAAAGTTCCTGGTAGAGACAATATACTTATCCAAAAAGCTTAGGATGCTCTTTAGTATTTTATTTTTATTGAATTTATTGGGATGACATTGGTTAATAAAATTATATAGGTTTCAGGGGTACAATTCTATAATACACCATCTGTATATTGTATGTTCACCACCCCAAGCTCCTTGAGTATTATATTAAATATTTCACACCACTTCTCAGGCAAAACAGGAAACAGACATTTATATTTCTACTTTAAAGTAGATAAAACAGAGTTATTTAACTAATGGTAGGCAGTGAGTTTGTCAGGGGGTAATTATGTCCTGGTATTGAGTGAACTCAAGCACTGAGTTCCATCCACCAAGCCACTGTGCCCAGGATGTGAGGATGAAAGGGGAAAGCCAATGTGGATGAGAAACCAGCCCCAGGGAAGTGCACAATTCAAAGGTCCCTTTTAAAGAAGCGGTCGTCAACTTTTCGGACCTCACGAACCACCAGTGGTTTTAGAGGGTCCTGCTGACATGTCCACAGTGCGAAGGTCTGGCCTATCTCTCATCACCCTGACTCTGCTCTAAGAGGAGCTGGAGGAGGGCACCCTACACTGTGCCTCTAAGGCAAACAGTGAACCTGGCTGAATGCACATCATTAAATATTGGTGAATGAAGAATCAGGACAGGAAGGAATGATGTTTTGTACTACCACCAAATTCAGCCTCAGCAATTACATTATGCTTCCTTAAAAGGAACCGAGACGCTCTTTCTTAGTCTATTTCATGTCCTTTCCAAACATGGCTGCAGTTTTCTAAATCATTCCTGGCTGGGTAACAACACTGAAGCCTACTGCCTGGTTCTTGTAGACTCATTTTTAGCTCTGGAACAAATAATCACACTGGCACTTAATTTCCCGACTTTCGTAGGCTTTCTCTGTCAAGGAAGCCAGACCTTGAAGGATTAGAGTTTAGGTGAGATCAGGTGTTTTGCTTCTGTAATGAACAGAAGGGAGAAACTACATTCATTCAACACTTACTAAATGCCTATCATATGCAAAAGCTATGATGAGAGCATCACCTATTCTGCCTACGTGTCCCCAATGATGTGTTTGATGTAGGCTGCATCATCCCCATGTTTGAAATATAGAAGCAGAGGTCTGGAACTTTAAGGACCTTCTCGGAGGTCCCAAATCTAAAAAAAAACTATTTAGCCAAAGTTTTTGCTTTAATCCTTATACTTTGCGTCCTTCCTGGCTAACAGCTTGTTTTTTTGTTTTCAATGCTTAGAGGCTACACCTAGGAATACAGACAGTAGCTACCCTGAGGTGGTGGAATGCACCTGATCAGATTAGAGTCAGCCAGCAATTTGACAAGCATTTTTGTCATAAGCCCGTGGGTGAAGAGGCAGTTTATCCAACAGCTTGGGTTCAGTCCCACATGGCTGGATTCAAATCCTAGTTCCACCACTTACAAACATGTGTAAAACACATGATCTCTCCAGGCTTCTATTTCTTCATTTATAAAATGGTTATATTACTACCTCATAGAGTTGTGAAGGTTAAATGTAGTATATAACTTACCTGTCACATAATATACACTCAGTATAAACAAGCTGGCTGTTACTAATGATGAAGTGTGTCTGTCCTTTTGCTAGCAAGTAATGTCCTCACTGGGCTGACAAGTCATTGGGATTCTGTTTCTGCACCACTGATCCTGTGAGGCTGGAGCCCTACAGTCAATGGACAGAGGCAGGAAGTTCCGAGGTCCGAATCAGGTACCATTTCCTTTTTCTGTACTCAAGCCCTCATCTCTGCCCTCAGCCGGGCCAGCGCCTACCTCGACGAGGTCGCCAAGCTGGATCTCCGTGGCGTAGAGGAGGCCATCACCCTCCAACAACCGGGCAGCTAGCACCCGCGGCCTGGGAAGCTATGGTAGTGTACAACCCGTCGCCATGGCGACCAGGCCCCAGCAGCAGAGCGGCGAGAGCGGGGTCAGTGCTGTGCCATTCCCTCGCGCCTCTTGCCCGCGGTTGGGAGGCCAACTAGCAAAAGTGGTCTCGGAGCCGGGACTGGGACCCCCTCAGAATCAATCACTACAGCATACTTGACTCTAGCTACCAGACCCGAGAATCGGGGATAAACATTAGACCCTGGAGGAGGGAGCTGAACTGAGAGGCCAGAGCCGCGTTGCAAGCGGGAATTGTAGTTTTCAGTGTCCCGAAGTTTCGGCCGAACAGGCCTATGGCTGAAGAAGTCTGTACTACATTTCCCAAAGTTCCTTGCCAGCCCGAGTTGGTCTGCCTCTGTAGAGCTCTGCATTGTGGGATATAGAGTTCGAAATGTGGCTAGGCGTGGCCGTGTTGAAAGAGAAGTGCCGGACTCGGACTCGGTTTCCCTGCGGCTCCGGTAGACTTGCGGGTCATTGGCTGAGCGGTGCGGATCTGGTCCCGCTCCTCCCCGCCTCCAGTGACACAATAGCAGCTCCCTCCAAGATGGCGGCGGCGACGGCGGACCGGGGAGCTGGGAGCCCGCAGGCTGGAGACTCCTCCGGCGGGGGCGCTGGGGGCGGGCTGCCGTCCCCAGGGGAGCAGGAGCTGAGCCGGCGCCTGCAGCGCCTGTACCCCGCGGTCAACCAGCACGAGACGCCGCTGCCGCGCTCCTGGAGCCCCAAGGACAAGTACAACTACATCGGCCTCTCCCAGGGTAACCTCCGCGTCCACTACAAAGGTATTAGCCTGTTTGGCGGAGGGAGGAAAAGGCCAGAGCGTCTGCCCGGTGGTGTGCTGCCCAGCCCTTACCCCATCACGTCCCTTCTCCGGCCCTGTGCTCCGAGTTAGGCCCTAGTCCCTGCGGGTGTCCAGCGTGGTGGGGCTGACCAGGCCGAGGCTGGAGTGCCTAGTCTGCTCTGCCCTGAAACACCCGATGTCAAGAGAACTGCAACAGGTGTGACCAGACCCAGTGCTCGGTTGGACCTTCCACCCGAGGGCCTTCCTGCTTGTCCTGGGATAGCTCCAACTCCAGCTGGGCCCTTCTTACCACTGCTTGGTTTCAGCAGTGTCTGAAGAAAGGGGTAAAGGGACAGTCACATCTTCTCCAGGAGCCAGAGGCCCATGGGCTTGCTGATCTGCCAGACTCCCAGACTGGTCCTGGGGTTCTGTGCTAAAGTTGGGGCGGGGGGTGCCTCCTCCCCTGCTCTCCCAGGTGGGCTGCCTGTATTCTGGAGAGTCTAGATTACAGGCAGTTTTGGGAAATCTCTCTCATGTATCCACATTGCCTGTACCCTCCTTTGGTTTGTGTGGGAGGGTTGCTATTCTCAGGAGGAGGTGAGCCAAAGGTGGGAGGTTTATGTGTTTATTCAGTTGTCTAATGATTCCTTAGACTGTGTCAGAGCCTCCTCTGACCATGGAGTGGTGAAGTTGCCATGATCAGAGAAGAGTGAGGTGTCTGCCCATTTGCATTTCCTTGTGCTGAAATTTATCCCTTGCCCTCTCTAATTAGGTCATGGCAAAAATCACAAAGATGCAGCCTCAGTGCGTGCCACGCATCCCATACCTGCTGCCTGTGGCATTTATTACTTTGAGGTGAAGATTGTCAGCAAAGGAAGAGATGGGTAAGCCCCTCCTTACCACCTTCTTTCCCCCAGCACCAAGCTGTTCCCTGTGGTCAGAGTTCGAAATCTCCTGGCTGACACTTGTGAATGTTGTAAACCTCGAGCCACATGGGTCTGGGCTGCCTCTGTTACCTGACTAGGCATCGCCTGGGTTAAGCATCAGCCCTTGATGACAACTAGATCCATCCGGGGCAGAGGAGGGGACTTCTCTTTAGTGATGAGATATCTCACAGGTCAGAGAAACAAGTAACAAGTTTGCATTAACCACTCAGCGCTGGAAATGGGGTTCCCCCCACTGAGGTGTGGTGTTTGTGACCTCCCTCCTTTTCATGCTCTTACTGCATTCAAGGTTCATTTTATGGCATTTAGTCATGTAGAGGCCCCAGTAGCCTTCAAAGGGGTAATAGAGTCTCTACAGCATTCATCAAAACTGTGGCAGCGACTGGCCTGTCATCTCAGGGTAAACAGCATGCACATGGTCAGAATCAGCTGACTTTATGCTGCTCATAAACTTGTTTTTCTGTCCAGGGACTTGAACACCAGTTGAACCAGCTTTAGGAAGGCCCTCATTAAAGTCAGCATGAGGGAGGTTCCCTATTTTATGGTGATCTAAGCAGACACAAGGCATCAGAAGGAAGAGTTTTCATTTTTCTTCTTCCTTTTTCTTCTCCCAGTCTCCCTTTTTTCTAGTGATTGTGACAAAGCAGGTGTCTAAGTTATGAAATAACATGATTGCAACTGTCTTGGAAAGGCTTTCCTCATCAGACCTTAGGTCTGGTGTGGGAAGTTTGCCAACCCCCTCAGTGACCTTTGTGCTAACCCTGAGTATGTGTTTTTGAATATTCAGAATGCTTTCTCTCTCCTAGGAACTGTCCCCTTGTGGTGCCAAAGGGCTATACTGGGGACAGGATGGCCACAGTCAGAGCTCTGCCTGCTTCCTCGGTGACGTTGTAACATCCCTGCCTGAGAGGGTTGTGTGATTGTGGGTGAATTGTGGGGCTTTCCTCATCTGCACTTTGGGGAGGTAGGCCAGCAGCTTAGATGCTTTCAACTCCGTAGTTCTGTGATTCTGAATTCTGATCATGGGAAGCTATTGTATTTTTTACTTTTATTCCCATCTAGTGCTTTTACAGATATGAAACATACTATTGGAGGGCTTTAAAGCTTCTATTTTCCCTTCCCACTCTGTGATAAAAGCACATATATTTATGTGCTTGAACTAGTGTGAATGAGAGTGGTGTCTTAAAACAAACTTGTGAGCCTTAGCTGGTTTGGCTCAGCGGATAGAGCGTCGGCCATGCACTGAAGAGTCCCAGGTTCAAAACTGGTCAAGGGCATGTATCTCAGTTGCAGGCTTGGCGGGGCGACTGCGAGAGGCAACCATTTAATTTGTCTCTCACATCGATGTTTCCGTCTTTCCCCCTCCCTTCCACCCTCTAAAGAGAGAGAAAATCCTCAGGTGAGGATTTAAAAAAACACAAAACACTGTGAAAACAGTTACAGTATAGACTGAAATGTTGGTGCTGGAGTCTCATATTGCCAAAGAAACTGAGGAGCATTTTTTAAACTTGTAGGGAGGAAAATGGATTGTTTTCTCTGTAACTGAGTGAGAGAGAGAAGAGAAAAATTTTTCAGAAGGGGAATGTTGAAACGTAGACACCTAGAGTCCTTCATCTAACTTTAACATTTCAGTTGTAAGTAGATCTTGCTGGAAAGGCCCTGTGTCTTGTTAGGTTGCCTTACTTAGGTGTTGCTACAAAACTAAAGAGTTGGGCATCTTGTCTCAGCTTTTGTTTTCAGCATTTTTACATATGGTAACTGTAGCCAGTGAGCTAACCTGGAACCCTCAGTTTGTTGTTGTTAATCCTCACCTGAGGATATTTTTTTCCCATTGATTTTTAGAGGGGAAGGGAGGGGGTTGGGAGGGAGGAAGCAGGAGAGAGAGAAACATTGATCTGAGAGACACATTGATTGGTTGCCTCCTGAACTCACCCTGACCCCTACCAGGCTGGGAATCAAACCTGCAACCCAAGTATATGCCCTTGACCAGAATTAAACCCTTGATCCTCCTGTGCAAGGGCTGATGCTCTAACCACTGAGTACACTGGCCAGGGCAGGAAACCTCAGTTTTAAAAAGGTGCAGGTGGTCATGTATGCCTTGGTAGCCTGCTTCAGTTGACTACTGTCAAATGGCAAATATATGCACATCCCATCATGGTCTCTTTATAGAATTCCTGAAAGCCTTGTGGCTAGGGTGTAGCCAGTTGTTGGTATGGGCTAGGTGTGGTTTCGAGGAGACCTAGTGCAGTTACGGAACAATTATCAGCTTCCTGTTTCCTGTCAATGTTGGAGGTGTGTTTCTGACCCGGGTTTGGTCCATGACCCAGGTGTTGGCTGGTGGTGTAGCTTTTTTGTATTATCTAGTTGATCCTCACAGTGTCCTGGAAAGTGTGTGGAGCCGATGATGATGTACCTATTTTGTGGATGAGCCCTGAGCCCCTGGGATGTTTGGTGATCTTTCCTGGCCTCAGGGCTTAGGGTGTGCAATAGAGTAGCTTAACTTGTCAGATGTCCTTGCCTGCTCCCAGACATGTGTCTCCATGTTGCTGCTGCCTTTCCTCATTGCATTCCTTCCCTGAGGAGAGTGATAGAATGTCCATTTAGATTCTTAGGGGATCACAGTGTTCTTAGGGGACAGAACTAAAAGGTGCCAGACAAGTGTGGCATACTCTGACTGGGCTTGGTTGACTTACCACCTCATTGAATCTGTAAACTTGTTTTTCTGTTGATTTGAATATGGGCTTCTTTTGTAAAAGATATTTATGAACCCAATTGTCAGTGTCAGTATTTTCCAGAACGGCCTTTGTTCTGCAATATCTTTTGTAGAAAAACATCCTCTGCATACAAAGCTCATCAAATTAGAAAGGTTTCTTTTTAAAGGTTCATAGAAAATTTAATCAGACCTACTGTGTGCCAGGCCCATGCTAGGTGCAGGGAGAACAAAGGTAAAGCCAGCACAGGCCAGGCTTGTCCTCAGGGAGCCTGTGGCCTACTCAGTAGAGAGTGGACTGAAAGACTCTATAAGAGGAGGGAGAAACTGGGCATGGTCTTGAGGGACAAGTAAGAGTTTCTCAGCAAGTGAGAACGTTTGGACCTGAAATGAGTTAGGTCGGTAACTAGCTTGATGTCAGGTTTCTGGACTTTCTGGGTACTCCCCAAATAGAGAGAGAGAGTGGAGAAGGAGGGACTGTTTGAGCTAAGAGCTTAGCACAGACTGATGGAATTCAGATACTTTTTGCAGAGTCACCAGAGCTGGGAACCCCAGGAGCAGGTCTGGTGGGGTGAGGAGACATCAGAGCCCTGCCAGTGGTGCCAGGAGATAAGGGCATCTGGGTTGATCATGTTAGGAAGCCAAGGAGGCCCTGAAGCTGAGGGTCCCCTGAGAAAATGACTTGCTCAGTCAGAGTTTGTGGACCTTTGGGTGTCCACAGCAGTTAGTGATGACACATGGAGGGTGTGGCTGACCAGGCTGACAAATGCTCCAGGGTGACCCTCAAAATAGATTGTAACATCATCCCAGTGGTGGTGGCCTTCTGACATGTGATGGGTGGCTCTACTCAAGAACAGCAAGCCTGGGCTAGAGCCCTGGATAGAGTTGTGGGACTCTCCTCTGTAGCTGGTGCCTAGGCCCTGAGAAGGGCCTCTGGCCACAGCCAGCCTGCCTTTGCTTGCACTTGCAGGGACTTCCTTCGGCCAGGCAGCAGTGCATCCATCCATTAATTCTACACATCACAGTGAGGCACCCATTGTTTTGTTCCAGTCCTCGGCCTGGGCCCCAGGAGCCCAGGCATGAGGTCTGTCTAGAGAGGAGGCAGATATGCCTGTACACTGGAACTCACAAAGTGGTGTAGAAAAGGCCAATCAAGGTGTTTTATACCCAGGGTGACCCAGAGGTTGGACTCCTCTTGTACCTGAGAGTTTGGGGAAAGCTTCATTGAAGAGGTGATGATTCTACATCTGGAAGGAAGAGTTAGAGGGTGCCATGAACAAAGTGAGAAGCAGATATTTCAGGCAGAAAGAAAGTGCATAAAAAGGTGTGGAACACAGAACATGAGCAGGCAGGGGCCAGATCAGAAATACCTTCTGTGCTATGGCCAAGCAGCATGGGCTTTATCCTGAGTGCAGTAGCAGGGTATGAGGACTTTGGATCTGTTCACACTTTTGAGAGTGGAATGGGGAGAAGAGACTCTTCTGGTCTGGGTTAGCCAAGCCCCTCTGGCTGAGAGCCCTGGCCAGTGGTGGGCCAGTGGCTTTAGGTTCCTTGACTCCATGCTTGGTTTTCCCACGGCAGATGACTTTTTTCTTTCTTGGCTGACATTTATTTTGCATGGAGAGCTGCAGAGGTGGGATGTTGAAGACTGATAGCTAGAGAGGCTTCTCAGAGGTGAAAGGTCTTCCTATACAGCTGTTTTCTGGTATTTTGGTTTTACCAAGACAAACAATGAAGACAACACTGTCTGTGATTTTCCATGGAGACCCAAAGAGCTACTCATTCAATGAAGATCTCACCTGCCACAATTCTGGTTTGGAGAGCCACTTCGGCTCAGGTCCTCTTGCTTATGTCTGGTCTCTGCATTGTCCAGTGCTGTTGAGAAGTTTGGCACTCATCTGTGGACCTGGGGAAGGCCTTGTCCTGTCTGCCCTGAAAAGTAAGTGCTGTCATTGCCTAAGGCAGGTACAGATGGCAATTGTGCCCTGTTCTCCCTGACTGCCCCCTACCACTGATGGCATCGTGGGCAGATGCCGAGCTGTGGACTGCATCTCTCCCTAGTAACACATTGCACTGTTCTGGAGACATGGAGTATTTGGGCTCTGGAGCATCTTGGAGTATTGTACTGCTTGTGTTGGGGGTTAAAGCCCAGGTCTATTTGGATATGGGGTGAGAGGTCTGGAGTCCACGTGGTATCCATTTTTCTGGTAGGACCTGATCCTGCTTAGAGCATATCTGGGCCTCCCTGGGACCTCCTGCCCAATATATGTCACCATCTGGTTTCAACTGCAGCCTGAGAGTGGGGAGTGTGTGGCTTCTTTCTTTATAACTGGGGACTTTCTTGGTCAAGGATTAGTCTCCAGAGAAATTTCTAAGTTTCGCTTCACACTGCACCTTCCCTTTCCTGCCCCCCATTTTGTTCTTTTGTGTGTGTTTATTTTCTGAAATGTTTGGTCTTTTCTTTAGATGGGTCACCATGTAAGGGAGACTCCCTGTTAGAGGGGAAGTGGGAGCTGGAGCATAGGAGGATGGACTCAGCAGCTCTGCATCTTATCCCGGGTCATTGGGAAGGAATGAGGGCTCCAGAGTGGTTCTCTGTAGTCAGGGGTCAAGTTGGAAAGAAGGGACTGATCACTGGGAAAGAGATGGATAACGTGGTGTCTAAATGCAAGACTGTCCTCTGCCTCTTCAGAAATTCTGTTCAAAATTCACATAAAATATCATTGTAGCTCCAGGATCCTCAGTATTTGGTTGTAATTGAAATGTAAGGTCATGGCTCTATTGCTAGAAACGAGGCTGGAGGACTTAGTGGTGGAACACAGCCCAGTTCATTTGTCATGAAGGGGCCAGAAAAAGATGCTCTGGGCAGTGTAGGGAAGTAAGGGAGGGGCTGGCTAAGGCTCTTGCACCCTCTGGAAGGCTCTCTTCCTCTCCGACCTCTTGGACCTTAGAGATGGCCTGGGATGCCATGGCAGTTTAAGTTCTGGATGGCAGGTGAGGCTCAGATACACCCACAGCACCTCAGCTTTCATGGCAAATGTTGCTGATAACAGCATTCATTCTTGTCCAGACAAGAGCCCCAGAAGTTTTTTCACTGCACAATGCAGTAGGCAGCTGCTATTTTTTGGTCAGAGTTTCATATTGAGATAAAACCGACTCGCCCTCAGGGTGGGGGCAGTTGGAAGATGAGAAGAGGTGGAGAGAGGAGAAGGGCCGTTGTGCCCAGATGGTCTGAGGGCCCAGCTCGTGTCTGCTAAAGGACATTGTTGAGGTGGAGCTGAACTAAAAGCAAAGAAGCAGAGGGATGGTTTGTTGAGTAGAACTGGTTGTGATCCAGTTTACAAAACAATGTGTCTGAAATTGGCATGCGATACTTTTTTTTTAATATATATTTTATTGATTTTTTACAGAGAGGAAGGGAGAGAGATAGAGAGTTAGAAACATCGATGAGAGAGAAACATCGATCAGCTGCCTCCTGCACATCTCCTACTGGGGATGTGACCGCAATCCAGGTACATGCCCTTGACCGGAATCGAACCTGGGACCTTTCAGTCCGCAGGCCGACGCTCTATCCACTGAGCCAAACCCGTTTCGGCGGCATGCGATATTTTATAGAATGCTCTTTTACTAACTGTTGTGCTAGGAGTTTATCAGTAGTTATAGTTGCTTTAAAAATATTTTTTTAATCCTCACCTAGATATATTTAAAAAATATATAGATATGTTTATTGATTTCAGAGAGGAAGGGAGAGGGAGAGAGATAGAAACATCAATGTTGAGGGAATCATTGATCAGTTGCCTCCTGCACACCCCACAATGGGGATTGAGCCCACAACTGGGGCCTGTGCCCTGACCAGGAATCGAACCGTGATCTCCTGGTTCATAGGTCTATGCTCAACCACTGAGCAACACTGCCTGGGCCCAAGGATATTTTTTCCATTGATTTTTAGAGTGGAGGGGGGGGGGCGGCGGGAGGGAAAGAAACATGAACACGAGAGAGACACTTCAATTGGCTGCCTCCCCCTTGCACCCTGACTGGGCCAAGGGTCCAACTTACAACTGAGCTACCTGCTCTTGACCAGGAATTGAACCCGTGGCACTTTGGTATGTGGGTTGATGCTCTAACCTCTAACTTAAACCGGCCAGGGCATAGTTGCTTGTTTGTTTGTTTTTTACCAAAATGCATTTTTATTTTATCTATAGATTAATTTTTTAATTATAAAATAATACATAGGATCTTTCAACACCTGACATAGTTACATTAAAAATGGACAACAGAGGGGAGGGAGGTTTAGATAAATACAGGTGATTGCCATTATGTAGGTTGTATCATTTAAGGCCAGTGCAGAAAACAGAAACCATTCCAGATATTTTAAGTGGAAAGTGATTTAATACATGGAATTTGATGTTTTCAGAATCATTGGAATAGAATTTCCATGTAATGGTGGGCTAGGTTACTTGAATAAGACCCTCTGCTGAAAATAATGAAAAGTGTTAAGTTACACATCAGCAAACTCAAAGCCAATTTCTGGATGAAGACCTGTAACTAGAGAGTTAAGGGTTAATGTCTGAGTAGCTAAGAGCATTTACCATGTCCACACTCAGCTGTGCACCAGCTCTGTAATTACACAGAGCCAGAGAGGTAGAGGATAGGGGCCAGAGCTTACTAGAAATGGGATCTGGTGGCACCCCTTTCACATTAAGCTGGTGTGCCAACTGGCTATACCCTCTGGTTAAGGCCAGTATATTTGGTTTTTGAATGTGGCAGCCTCTGGAAAGTCAAGGCTTTTAGGGAAGGAGCCAGAACCCAGGGTATGTGAGTAACCTACCTACGGCCACCCAAGAGGGCTGGTCTGTTCCTTTCTGTCTGTGGGCTCCTGGGTGTTTTGATGGTGCTGGTGACAATGGATGCATGAGCTCTCCTGACCCACATTCAGAACAGCCTTATTTCCTGCAAAGCATATCCTGACTCAAAGCCCCTTTGCCTTCAGGCCTCTTCTTCCTTGGATGGTGCTCATGCTGAGTTCATTCATCTCTGTACTGCCCCTCCTCTCTGTGGGCCTGCTACCTTTTGGTGGATGGGATGATGCTCTAACCAACTGAGCCATATGGGACTTCTTTTTTCTGGCCCTGATGTGAGGCCAGAATACTCTGAGACCAGAGTTGGGCTCAGTGGGTTACTGGGTGGCTTTCTGGCAGAGGGTGAGGGTGGGGGTGTGGCTGCTGGAGGAGCAGCTTGCACACAGTAGCCAGTGTCGTGGACTGTGGCTTTAAGCAGCTCCATCAGACTATGAAATAGAATCCCCAGCACCAAATAGCCCTCATTTCAAACTTAAATGTCAGTCGGTGTTTTTCCTGAACTGTCTCTGAGGGACCATTTTTATAACCATGGTCCCTGAGATCTCTGTTGCGAAGCTGTTGATTTCTTTATCTGGGGCAGGTTCTGATAGGAACAAGATTGGCGGCTTGCTGAGCTGTGGCTAAGGTGTTAGATGTCAAGATGAAGCTGTCAGATGAGATTCCAGTAGCTCCTTGGGGGTCTGGGGCAGGGGCATTCGTGACTGGCCCTTTCACCAGAGAATGGCAGCGGAGTTGGCACTTTCCTGAAACCCCCAAAAGCCACCAGCCCTAAGGCTTGTTGCTTATCTCCTCTTTGTCACTACCACCAGAGCTCTGTGGGTCTGGATACATCCAGTTGATAGAGCTTAAATTAAAAATTATTACGTCCCATAGTAATTGGTTGATAGACCTTATGCAACATTTATTAAAAGTGCCTATGAACTTGCCAGCCCATAAAATCCACCTTCCCGCTAAGAAATTGATAGAAAGTAAAAGGAGTTAGGTCTGTGTTTTTCACTCTTGTCAACTGCTGTGTACTTGTAGTGGTGACTTCATTTTTTAAAAAAAATTGATTTCAGGCCCTAACCGGTTTGGCTCAGTGGATAGAGCGTTGGCCTGTGGACTGAAGGGTCCCAGGTTCGATTCTGGTCAGGGGCATGTACCTTGGTTGTGGGCACATCCCCAGTAGGGGGTGTGCAGGAGACAGCTGATCGATGTTTCTCTCTCATTGATGTTTCTAATTCTTTATCCCTCTCCCTTCCTCTCTGTAAAAAATCAATAATATATATATTTAAAAAAGATAAAAATTGATTTCAGAGAGAGGAAGGGGGAGAGAGGAGAGAAAACATCAATCAGTTGCCTCCGCGTGTGCTCCAACTGTGGATGGAACCTGCCACCCTTTGGTGGATGGGACAATACTCTAACCAGCTGAGCCACATGGGACTTGTTTTTGCTGCTCCCGATGTGAGGCCAGAATGCTCTGATGCTTTGCACTGTGCTCTGTGCCAAGGCCTACTCGTCTTATCTGGGAAAGCCAGGTGAGGTTCATGCTGGCACACAGAGCCAAAGAGGTGTTCTGGGTGACTCTTTGTGTGTGTGTATGGTAAACTATATATAGCATAAAATATGCTATTGTGACCATTTTTAAGTGGTTCATTCAGTGGTATTAATTACAGTCACAATGTTGTGCAACCATCACCACTATCTATTTCCAAAAGTTTTCCATCATCCCAAACACAAACTCTGTACTCACTAAGCAATAACTCCCAATTCCCCCTCTTCTCAGCCCCTGGTAACCTTTTATTTACTTTCTCTCTCTTTGAATTTGCCTGTATAATTCATATAAGTGGAATCAAACAATATTTATCCTTTTACATCTGACTTTTTATTTCACTTAGCATAAGGTTTTCAGGGTTTATTGATGTTGTGGCTTGTATCAGAATTTCATTCCTTTTTATGGCAGTATGTTAATACCACATTTTGTTCATTAATCTATTGATGGACACAGGTTTTTGTCATCTTTTGGCTCTTGTGAATAATGGTATGAAGAATATTGCCATACAAGTATCCATTTGAGTTCTTCCTTTCTGTTATTTTGGGTGTATACTTAAGCGTGGAATTGCTGGATCCTTCTATGTTTAACTTTTTGAGAAACCACTTTTTTTCCCATAGTGACTACACCATTTTACATCTCCACCAGCAATGTTTGAAGGTTCCAGTTTCTTTCCATCCTCACCAATACTTGTTATATATTTTTTTATCCTCACTTGAGGAAATATATATATACATATATATTTTTTTCTTAGTATGATTTTATTGATTTGAGAAAGAGAGAAACATCAGTCGGCTGCCTTCTGCACGCCCCCTGGGGATGTGCAGGGGACTGAGCCCGAAACCCAGGCATGTGCCCTGACCAGGTGCATGAGTTGATGTTTAACCACTGAGCCACACCAGCTGGGCATGACTGCTTTTTGTATGTTGATCTTGTATCCTGTGACTTTACTGAGTTTGTTTACCAGCTCTTGGAGGCTCTCTTTGTATTTGGGATTTTCTATATATAGGATCATGTCATCTGCAAATAGAGATCGTTTTACTTATTCCTTTCAATTGGATGCCTTTTGTTTCTTTTCTTATCCAATTGCTCTGGCTAGAACTTCCAGTACAGTGTTGAATATCAGTGGTGAAAAGTCTTGTCTTGTTTCTGATTTTAGGGGAAAAGCTTTCAAACTTTTGCCATTGAGATTGTGAGCTGCAGGTTTCTCATAAATGCCCTTTGTCATGTTGAGGAAGTCCCTTTTTAGGCATAATTTTCTGAGTGTTTTAATCATGAAGGGATGTAATGGGATTTTGTCAAGTGCTTTCTCTGTGTCCATTGAGATGATCATGTGGATTTCTTTTGCTTGTTCTATTAATGTGGTTTATTATCAACTACCCTTGCTTTCCTGGGATAAAACCCACTTGGTCATGGTGTGTAATCCTTTTAATATGTTGTTGGATTTTTTTTGCTGCTGTTTTATAGAGGATTTTTGCATCTTTAGTCTTAAGGTATACTGTTCTGCAATTTCCTTTTTTTTCTTTCTTTTTTTAAAAAGAATTTTTTTGTTGATTTCAGAGAGGAAGGGAGAGGGAGAGAGAGATAGAAACATCAGTGATGAGAGATAATCATTGATTGGCTGCCTCCTACTTACCCCTTACTGGGGATTGAGCCTGCAACTTGGGCATGTGCCCTTGGCTGGAATCTAACCCGGGACCCTTCAGTCCACAGGCCGATGCTCTATCCACTGAGCCAAACCGGCTAGGGCCTTTTAATGTCTTCTTGATGGCGTTAATTGGTGGTGTAGGTCTACCCCATCTTGGCTGGCACCTGGATATAGCACATTTGCAACAGTACACAGATATTCTACCAAGAATTGGAGTCTCTAGGTCAGAGCTGAGAAGGAGCTTCGGAGGCCATTAGTCCAGTTTTTCCTCTTCTGATAGGGAACCTGAGATAGGGAGTGACATCCAAGACCCACAATACTGAGTTAGGCTGGAGTGTCAGGCCAGAGTCTGGGGTGTCCCCAGACCCCTGCTGTAAAGAATTGCTGTCACTTTAAAACTCTTCAGGTGCTTCTCTTCAGGGGGCAGGAAGGGAATGCCAGGGGGACTGGATGGGGAATTACAGCAAAGCAGTGGTCTCCTCCCCTTGCCTTGTTCTGTGTCTCTGGAGGGTGTGGAAGTCCAGAGGTCCAGTTTCTAAGGTCCTGTCCTCTGTCCATCACCAGGCCTGCCTGGGTTGTGAAAGAATCGCTCGCCAATTGGAGCTATGTTGATCCTGTGTCATTGCAGCAGGGTCCCCTGAGTGTGTCCTCTGGGTCGTGCTTGGGATGCTCCAGGTGCCATGTGAACTGGAGCGCCAGCTCCTCCGCTCAGCAGGGATTTTGACCATTTCCTGCGGCTCACTCTTCCGCCCTCTTGTCTAGGCTCAGGGAACTGGGTGTACTGAGGAGCTGACCCTGAAGGCCTGGTACACCAGTATAGCCCTTTGGCTCTGAAATGGGTGAGAGCCAACAACCTCAGTATGCGGCCATCAGCTGACTCTTGAAATGATTTTTCTATGACTATCAAAGTAATTTGTTTTAATTGTAGAAAATCTGTAAAACCAAAGAGGGAAAAAAAAAGAAGAATCCAAGCTGACAAGTGTGCTCACATTTCTCCACATGACTGCCGTGGTTTCAGCAGACAGTTGCTTTTGTAGAGAGTCACCAGAGGGGGTGGAGGGTAGTATGGGCCGTAGAAGCCACCAGGCAGGTTCTTCTCCAGGGCCCCAGTTCAGCCCCGCTGGCTGCCGTGGATGGTGAGAGCCTCAGGGTGGACCTGGCTGTTTGGTCAGCCAAGGGCCTTTGCTGCAACTGCTGCTCCTCCGCTGCTCTGTGGCGGAACTGAAACCAACTTGGCCTGAGCAGCACCCGCTTGCTGCCTCTTCTCTCTGGAGCTCAACAAAGAGGCAGAGTCACTCTTCTAACTCAAGGGCCTGTTGTGGTTTGGGCAGTGAAGGGTCGAAATTGAGAAGGTAGAGCCGACTCATGGCCTCACTGCCACGAAGAGCTCATCTGTTGTCTCTCTATACTTACTGGCCGCCTCATCTCTCTGACAAATGGTACTTCTTCCCCATATTGCTGCATTTTGTGAGGGGGTAAATAATTTTCTCCCTAAGCTCCTCAGATATATCATGCTGCTTGAAAAGCGAGCCCTGCTCTGGCTGGGTGGCTCAGTTGGTTAGGGCATCGTTCTGATAAGACAAGGTTGTGGGTTCAATCCCGTCAGGGCATATACAAGAATGAAGCAGTGAGTGTATAAATAAGTGGAACGACATATCAATGTTTCCCTTGCTCTCTCTCTTTCTCTCTCCCCCTTCTATTCCTCCCCCCTTCCTCTCTCTAAAATAAAAAATAAAGAAAGAAAGAAAGCACAAAAAGAGAAGAGAGGCCCGGTGGAGAGGTGAAGTGTAGGGAAGTTTAGCTTTGTCTATTCCAGTCACCTGCTTGGGGGTGAGTGCTCTTGTTGCCTCACTCCCAGGCGTCCAAGGCAGCCTGTATGTTAGGTTAGTGGTTCTTAGCACCACCTGACCTGTTACCAAGAAGGAAACAAATGCTCACTTCCTTTCAGCTCAGCAATCCCAAGTAAACAGGCTTTTTTAAAGATAGCAAGTTTCTTTTAAAAAATATATGTTTTTATTGACTTCAGAGAGGAAGGGAGAGGGAGAGAGAGATAGAAACATCAATGATGAAAGAGAATCCTTGATCAGCTGCCTCCTGCACACCTGCTACTAGGGATCGAGCCCACAATCCAGGCATGTGCCCTTGACCGTAATCGAACCTGGGACCCTTCAGTCCACAGGTTGACGTTCTATCTACTGAGCCAGACCAGCTAGGGTCAGGCTTTTATTGTTGTTGGTTTTTTTTTAATATATATATATTTTATTGATTTCAGAGAGGAAGGAAGAGAGAGAGAGAGATAGAAACATCAATGGTGAGAGAGAATCATTGATTGGCTGCGTCCTGCACGTCCCCTACTGCAGGGGATCGAGCCCACAACCCAGGCATATGCCCTTGGCCAGAATCGAACCTGGGACCCTTTAGTCCGCAGGCCGACACTCTATCCACTGAGCCAAACCAGCTAGGGTGAGGCATTTGTTTTTAGGTGTTCCAGGATCCAGGCCTTCGAGAATGGCTTGCTTTCCTTTATTAGATTCCGACGCTAGAAGAGCCTCCAGTGCATGCACTAATGGACAGTCATCCACCAGCAGCCCTTCCAGCTCTGTGCTCAGGCGCTCCTTTGTCTGATCCTGTTCAGTGGCTGCACTAGGGCTCTCTGGACCATGTGACGTGCCCTTGGACAAATGGTGAACTCAGAGGCAGAGGTTAGATTTGAACCTGGGTCTGTCTGATACATTTGCTGTGATGCAGGTGTGTTTCCTGTTGAGATGTTTGTGCATAGTGTAAATGCCAGGGCGAGAGCAGAGCTGGAGAAAGGCCGCTGCTTACCACCTGACTGGCTAAGCACTTGGGCTCCAGACCTTCCACGTGGGTCTCAGAGAATTGCCCTTTCTTTGGTGGCTGGTTGTGTTGGGCAGTGTCCTGGGCAGCTTCTTCCCCATCCAGTAAGTTCACCATGTTCTCAAGAGTACTTGGCCCTTCCATTCCACTGCTCCTGGCCTGTCCAGCCCTGTCATCTTCCAGTGGATGATTTTGGAAGCCTCCAGTTTTGCCTCTTGGATCCATTTTCCAAATATCAGCTATTTGATCAGCTGTATCCTTTCTAAAGCACTTTAGCTTCTCATTGACCTCCCATGAAACTCAGACTCCTTAAGCCAGCATGCAGACTGGCTGGGAATAGCCTCTGTTTCCTGCTTCAGCTTTGGCTCTTTTTAGGTCTGCCCAGGCTGTGACCAGCTACACTGAACTTCTTTCAGTTCCTTGACCGTGGGGCTGCTTTCTTGCCTCCGTGTCTCAGCACATTCTGCTGCTTCTGCATGGAACACACTCCTCTTTTTCCTCTCATCTCCTTTACCAGGTTTTGGCTCAACCTTGACTTCCTCTGGGAATCCCCGGGTCAGTATGCCCTGATTCTCTGGCCTGCCCCTGACTTGACACTGGAAACCATTGGAGAGCAGGGACTGACTCCAAGCCTCCACCCTTGTGTCCCCAGCAGCATACTGGGCACAGAGGATCTTTGTGGAATGGGTGAATGATTGTGAGGGTCTCTATCATACCTGCCTTTACTGAATTATTCAACTTTAGCAAGGACCCAACAACCCATGTATTTTCAAGTGCCACCAGAGATTAACAGAGGAGCAATAGTGTCAGGGTGACTTCCTAACATCATTCTTTCTGCTCCTTAGATGCAGAGGTACTACTGTATATGTCCAGGAGAACATTCTTGGGTTTGGGGCTTTTGTATGCCCTTTCCTTATTGTCTTGGGGCTTTTGTATGCCCTTTCCTCTTGCTTCATTCTTGGCCGCCTATTGGAGAGCTGGGACCACATTGGTCCAGAACTTAGCAAAGCACTGCACGTTACCCATTGTTGATTGAGAGGAAGCTTCAGGTCTGCTTAGGTTTTTCTTGAGAGGATGGAGAAGTGAGCTTCCCTCCTCCTGTGGTCACTTGCTTTGTGGTTGTAAGTCATTTAATATCACAGCTCTGCAGGCAAGTGGCAGCAAGAGGGGAGAATAGTACTCAGGGTATTGTAGCTGAGTTCAGGGCTCACTTATCTGTCCCATAGCTCTGTTATGACCTCATACCAGCTAGAAACTGAGGTTCCCATTGAAATGTGGCTGGGAGAGAGCCTGTGACTTTGCTGGTAAGGTTCTTCACCAGCCCACAAGAGGACAAACCTCAGGGATTTGTTGAATGTCCACCATGTGTCCAGTACTGCTGTGACTGCTTTTTCTCTGATGGCTGGGACTTCTTCCTATAGCCTCCGCATCCTGAGGTGGGTGGCAGACATTGCATCTGTTCTGTCCACTGTGGCATAAGACATAGGGTTGGAGCCTGTAAACGTAGGCTCCACATCTTTTGCTTGGATGTTTGGGTTTGGGGTGAGAGCAGAACATCAATCACCTGCCTCCTGCACACCCCCTACTGCGGATGAGCCCACAGCCTGGGCATGCGCCCTGACTGGGAATCACACCAGTACCCTTTGATGCATGGGATGACGCCCAGCCAGCTGAGCCACACTGGCCAGGGCTGAAATTATTTCCCTAATTTTCTTTATAGATTGTTCAGTGTTAGTTAGTATATAGAAACACAACTACTTTTTGTGTGTTAATTTTGTATTCTATTCTTAGAAGGTGATGGCTTATTTCTCTTATTTTTAAGTTTTTGGGGAAATACCTCACCATTTCTTTGTGCACTACAAACATTTAGATTTAAAAAATCTGTTTATTTCCTTTTTTGGCCTGCGCTCTCCTGAGTGTCACTGAGATATCCTTGGCAGAATTGCCCAGCTTGGGCCCTACCTTGCTGTGGGTGGCTTAGTTGTTGAGGAAGTGGGTCTCAGGGGCCTCACACACCACTGTCTTCTATTTTCGGATGACTGGGGAGGCCAGCAGTGATGTGTGGGGTGAGAGGGTATTGAGTTTTGAAGAAGCTCTGTATGAGGGTCTTGAAGATCCTGTAGAGACCTGGCCTGGCTGTACTTTTTCCATGTCCTGGTCCTTGCTGCACAGTGGCTTGTCCCTGTGGGATGGATCTTGCATTGCTCTGCCAAGCACTTTACTAGATTGAACATGTCTGGGGAATAGATTCTGCCACCTCAGCTGGAGCCAGAAACAATGGGAATGGAAGCAGTGATTTCAGGAAACTTCCCTTTGAAACTTGAAGCCAGTGGTTCCTGGTTGCAGGTACTACCTCCTGATTCTTCAGCTGCTTAAGGCATTGAGATGATTTCCATTGGAAAATCAAAATATAAAGGTTCCCCAAGAACCACTAGTATGTTAAAAGAGTCTCTACATTCATTGCTTTTCCTGTTTTTCTATTTTTTATTTTTTTTTTACCAAGAAGTATTTGAGAAGGGAATTGCATAATCATTTGTTAACCAAACTTTTGTGTGTGTGCTTTTTTGAAGGTACATGGGAATAGGACTCTCAGCTCAAGGTGTCAACATGAACAGACTTCCTGGTGAGTCACTGGTTAAGAGATCATTTGTCCTGCTCTCCTGATCCATTCTGTGCTGAGAGTCATGGTGGCAGCCAAGAGGCTGGAGAGGACTTTGCAAGCCAAGCCATTGGGTAGACGATTCTAAAAGGTGGCCATGGGGCCAGGATGGTATGGGCTTCCATTCCAACAATTAATTGACAAGTGATTGTCACTCGTGGAATTTGAACTGTTTGCAGTCAGAACCAGTGACCTGAACTTGTTGTCAGTGGGGACACACCTCAGTAGCCTTCACTCCCATTGGCCTTTGCTTGACCAGCCTGGCACTGAGGCATATACAGGGAGTAATACTACTGCCAACACTGGCTCCTTTGTTACTTCACCATGTTAAAGATCAAAGTCTTTATGTGGCCTCCCACATGGAACATGGTGAGGCAGTTTCATAATAAAGGGGAGGATGTGCACGAGACTTGGGTCGAAAGCAGCCTCAGATTTGTGGAAGGTTCTGGGCCCTGCAGATGGGGCTCCTCCACCACTTAGGCACCCTTTCAGCTATTTTTTTTGCCAGTGGTTCATACCCAGTCTTGGGCTGAGCTCAGTTGAGGGGAGAGAAGCCCCCAGCAGAAGCTGGTGGGTTCCAGAAGATGGTCCTAAGTCCATTTGTCCCTTGAGCGGCAGAAGGTACATGGTGCAACCTGCCCTCACACTGTCATGGAGACAGGCAAAGTCCCTGTCTTTTTGCCCTGGGTCCTCTCTACTTTTTGTGTCTGTGACACAGAGAAGGTAGCTGGCTTTTTCCAAGGAGGGCTCTTAGTCCTGCCTTTTAGGAGTCCTTAGAAGAAAAGTTTGTGAGGAAGGAGAGGGCCAAGTGTGGAACTGAAGCCACTTTTCTTATGGTTCTTGATCTGGTTGAGTGAAACCAATAAGAACAGATGATGGCCTGGCCTGAGTGAGGGTCTCTACCCCTTTCTCTCTGAAGCAAGTTCTTCTTAACTATAGGGGATAACCTTCTTCTCTCTCTGCACCCCCTCCTTTCTTCCTCCAGCCTGGGCAACTCGTTTCTCTGGTTTCTTTTGGGTTTTGTTCCTGATTAGAACTGACAGTAGGTGAAGTGAAGTAGGTGTGGAGGAGGCGGAGGCAGTTCTCACCTTCCCTGGGGATCCAGAAGACTCTAGTTTGACCTGTGAATGGTTGGGTGTACTTTGCCAGGCCCTGCAAGTGCAGTTAAAGGGTAGCTGGGGGACCCTTCAGGCCACTCACTCCTCTGTCTCCACGCTGTCTTTGAGCAGCTCACACCTCCAGAAACCTCAGTGCTTTGTGAACCTGCTTGGCCCAAACTGAGGTTATCTTCCTGCAAAAATCAGATCCTCATGTGTTCCCTCTCTGCTGAAAGTCACTGTCTACCCTGCTCCCAGGTGTGACTCCTCAGTGATCTCCATGCCCTCCTTTCCCTCGTCCCATGGTTCTGCCACTTCCCAAATGTCTCCTCAGTCTGGCCCCCTTCTCTGTTCCCCCTGTCATTGCCTCCACCGGGCTGTGTCCATGGCCTCCTGATTGAGCACTACTTTAGGCCTCTGCTCTCCACTCCCTGGTATACTCTGCCCCTTGCCTGCTTTGTGCCTCTGATCCCTCTGGCCAGAGGACACAGACCCTGCAGGCTCTGCTCAGTTTCTTCTGCCACCTCTGCCCTCCACACACGCCACATACCAGCATGTCTGTGTGGAACCCCAAACATGCTGCAGACATTCCCTACTCTGCCCCTTTTTGTCCTGGGGTGTCCTTCCTGCCTGTGACCCTCTGTGCAACCTTGACTGACCCCTTCAGTCCTGATCCCATCTTGTGATGACACTTGTCACCTGCTTCAGGTGGCTTTTTTACATTTACCCGGCCATGTCCTTGCTGGGTTGTGAGCTTGTTCAGACTTGGTCCACATCTTTTTTATCATCACTCTCCCAGAGTGAGCACAGATGTACTTGGGCTGTGAGAAGCGGGCATTCCTGCATTTTGTTGTGCTCAGTACAGTGGCTTTAGCAAGCCAGGTGTGGTGGAACCAATCTTGAGTCAGGTCCCCACTGGCTTGCAGCCTGCCCTCAGCCAGAAGCCTTCGTTTGAAACTCAACCTTCCCACACTGCCCTAAGGATTGTGTTGCTGAATGTGTGTGAGGTCTCTGTCACCTTCTACCTGTAGGGGGGAATGACTATCCCCCCTTTTCTGTATGTGAAGGCTCATTGTCATTGAACCAATTACTGGCTCACTTTTAGTCACGGGAGGAAACAGACCTCTAGGGCTATGGTGGAGCAGTGGTTAAGAACACGGACTCTGGAGCCCGGCTGTCTGCATTTGCGTCCTGGCAGCTGTGTTACCTGGAGCAAGTTACTTCTTTGTGCCTCAGTTTCCCCATTTTAAAATGGAAGTGATAATAGTACCTAACTCATATGGGATGGCTAGAGGATTAATTAATTCCTATATCGCGCTTATAATATAGTGCCTGATACAAACAAAGGGTACATAAATGTTAGCTATTGTTATTGAGAAAGGTATTTTTTTTTTTTAATATATTTTATTGATTTTTCACAGAGAGGAAGGGAGAGAGATAGAGAGTTAGAAACATCGATGAGAGAGAAACATCGATCAGCTGCCTCATGCACATCTCCCACTGGGGATGCGCCCGCAACCCAGGTACATGCCCTTGACCGGAATCGAACCTGGGACCCTTCAGTCCGCAGGCCGACGCTCTATCCACTGAGCCAAACCGGTTTCGGCGAGAAAGGTATTTTTTCCTACCTGACGAAGGAAGTACCTGTACATTTAAGGTTCTTTTATGAATGTTTGTATATCAGGTACACTCACCTGGAGTCAAATGTCTACATTTTCTCTCCAGTGCTTATGTTTTCTGGATTTGAGGAGACATGTTAGCTGGAGTTGAATTAGGTAGAAAGGACAGCATGGCAACCAAAGTCAGGATGTTGATGTTTCAAGTGTTTTCTTGTACTGGCTCAGCAGGAGCCTCTAGGGCGATCAGGGGCAGAGGGCTGCTGTGCTGGCTGCGGGGCAGATGGTAACAAAGTGCCTCTCATGTGAGGCTGTGGTGCTCAGACTTTCCTGGGAGCCAAAGGGCAGGTCTTCGCTTGCACGGTCAGAGGTTTCTGTTGGAAGATGTGGAAGTTTGATTGTTTATATTTCGTAAGGTGTTTTTGGCCTCCTTACGCATGAAACCAAGGAACAGGTGTGGCCCTAAGTAAGAATGTCAGAACCCTTGGCTAAATGGCTTGGAAGCAGGACAGGATGATCTGCAGGCAGGTGAGTGTACCTGCAGCCCCACCCATCAGTGAGCTGGCAGTGAATGGCAGCGGCTGGAATCTTTGGATTGGGGAAGCAGGGAGGAAAAGTCGGGGGTGTGGATAGAGAGTAGGGTTTTGGCTTCTCCCAAGCTTGAGTGCATTGAAGGGGGCGAGGGTAGGACAGATCTTCTTTCTGGGAGACTCAGGCTGTGTAGATAGGCAGCCCCATCTGCATCAGAGCTGGGCAGCTGGTAACTTTCTCCTTTGCCATTTGTGTGGAGGAGGCAGCTGTTCTCTTGATGTGGCATATAGTACTTTAAAATAGGTTTTGTTTTTTATTGATTTCAGAGAGAGGAAGGGAGAGGGAGAGAGAGATAGAAACTTTAATGGTGAGAGAGAATCATTGACAGGCTGCCTTCTGCATAACCCCTTACTGGGGATTGAGCCTGCAACCCGGGCATGTGCTCTAACCAAATCAAACCGGGAATCAAACCACAGTCTCCTGGCTTTATGGGTTGACGCTCAACCACTGAGCCACACTGGCCAGACTGGCATATATTATTTTAATTACTACAACCCCTCAAAGGAGAACCCAGGCGCATGGACGTATACTTTCCTTGAACTGTTGAAAAAGAAGCAGCAGTAAGAACCACAGTTGGGGGTTAGGAGTGAAGGGCATCGTCCCTGAAGCAGATGCCAACCATGCCTTGGGGTGGGGTTGGGGCAGAAGGACTGTCTGCCTTCTTTCCACAGCATGAGCCTGTTCAAATGAGCATCTTTTCCTTCCCCTAGAGCTTTTTTACCAAGCCTGCTCTAAGTGGGCTATTAAGAGCATGACCCTGTGTCAGGGCCCTGCTTCTACCGGGTGGGACACCTTCTGCACACAGCTGATATTTCACATCTGCCTGTGCCACGGGAGAGCGACAGCAGATAGCAGAGATCAGGGCAGAACAGTGGGGGTCTGTGCCAAGGTCACGGGGACCTAGCCTAACCTCTCGGTGGTGTGGCAGGCACTGACAGTAAACAACAGGGTGTTATTCCATGTCCTTTCTCCCTATCCTTGATGGGTAGGTACAGCGCATGCAGTGTAAGGTATCTCAATAGCAGGTAGCTTTGCGTAGTAGATATCTTAGGGATTACTAGCACGTAGGTGGGTTTCCTGTAGTCTGGAAATGCTATTTTTGTCTGCACCCACCAAACAGGTACTGCTTCTGTCCCACTCCATGTAGGCTGAGTACCCTTGTTGCTCACAGCTGATGTGCCCCCTCTGTGTCCACCATTAACCACTGCCTCTCTTGGAGCATCTTTCATCCCAGAATCTACAGTGCTTCGCAAGGGTCTTCTCTGGGGTTGCTCAGTCCCAATCTCCATGAAGGAAGCCATGCTTCTTTCCAGCTGGGTGGGTTGAGCTATCAGGGCCCCCATGGACTTCTGTGTGTACCTCCTCCTGACCTTGGCAGAGCACCTGGGAACAGGCCTTGGAATGACAGTAGGTGCTGTATAAGCCTCCCAGGTGAGTGCCAGGTTGGTGGAGGAAAGAAGCCAACTGGTGATGGCCCTGCAGTTCAAGCCTATCGGGGTCTCACGGCGGCCCTGCCTCGAAAGGGAGCAGCCAGGAGATTCTCCAAAGCCACTGGGCAGCTGCCCAGGACGAGGGCTATGGGAAGATAGGTTGGGGTTTGTGTGCCTGGGCCTGCCCAACCCCTTGCTGCCTTTTTTGTTCTGTTCCTCTGTCGGAGACATCCTTGGGAAGAGACCTGGATGGGGTCGACACCCAGAGGCCTTGCATCTCTGGCAACAGGGTCTACCTACTGGTCAGTCCAGAACAGAGGGTGGGCCCAAGGACTAGGTAACTCGTCAAAGCCCTTGGTGGGTCACATGGTGGTTAATGGTGCCGGTGCTGCAGGACCCGCCGTGGCCCCTGCTACAGAACTTGTTTCTTGTAAGAGGCCCTCTGCTCCCCTGCTGCTCCTCCCCCGGCCAGCAGCGCCCTTGGCCCTATGGCCCGCTGAGCCCGTGTTCCTTTCCTGTGGGGCGCTTCCCTCACCTACAGGGAGACCTGTATTACCACAACATTCCAGGGCTGCTTGGAAGCCTTTTGAAATGATGCGACTCAATCAGATCTGGAAATTACTACTCCTGGGCTTGGGGGTTTCTTATCCTATTTTCTTCTTCCAAATACACAGAGATAAAGATTCTGGATTTAAGACTATTTTTCAGGGCAAGTTAAGTCTTTTGAGATAAGAGGTTTCATCGACAGCAGAGGGGCCAGTTCTGAAACCCGAGTTTGTCAGTCTCTGAAAACAGAGATTCTCAAGTGTCCTGTGTGGCTGGAGGCAGGGGCCACATCAGGGTGGAGCTGAGTAGGGACCAGTTACTGCTCATCCCTTTGCCTTCCTCGTGCAGGGCAGAGGGAGACTGTATAGGGGCCCTGGAAACATGGAACACTATGTCTGAGCCTCCTTTTGAGAAGGGTTTTGTGCATGTCCATCTCTCAGGATCTGGCAATATGTGCGAAGTCATAGGCTCCTACATTACCAGGGGGTTACCTGTCCACTGACTTTCCCCAAGGTTCACAAGGAGCTCAGTGTAAACAAGGAAAAGCCAAAGCCAACCCCAGAAGAGACATACCAAGCCTGGCAGCTGAGGTTGCACCTCAGTTCTGTGGGACAGTGCCACCCCTTTCTAAGCCTGATTCAGCATGGATGACAGACCCAGCCTGTCCTATGGGAACCTGAGGTGTAGGCGAGTAGTCCTGCCAGATGTGCCAGATGCCATATGAGCCATGTCCTAGCCAGACCCAGCTAGACTCATCTGGCTGCCCCTGAGCTTCTGCCGTCAGGTGTTTGTTTCTTTTGCGGCGGGGGAGGAGTGTGACTTGTGGAGGCCCCTTTATGTACTAGTACAGGTGCTGGTGCGCAGTCCCTCACCCTGCCCAGGTTTCAAGTTGACACCTGGCTCTGTGTCAGAGTAGGGCCTGGGTGCCCCTACGAGGGCAGGCTCCACCTGGTGTCAGCTCCCTGCCTCAGCATTTTTCTCCTGCCCTTTTTACCATGGCCTTCATTCTGAGCACCATGAAGAGAAGGATCCAGGGAATCCCCTGCTTCTTTGTCCTAGAGTTGTCCAAGGCATCATTTTAAGATTGTGTTAATCCTGGTCCCATGGCTTGGGTAACAGCCATGTGAGTGCTGTGATAGGCCTTCCCTGATGGCACCCTAAGCATTTGCTGAATGAAACACTCGCTTTTGCTTTCCCATTACCCACTGTTGAGCTATTCCAGGCATTGCTCCTGTCGGAGTTTTAAAGATACTTGAGGTTATGGGAAAGGCATCTGTCTGATCGATTTCTGGGGAGAGATAGCTGTGAGTGGGTAATCACCCTTGAGAAGCAGCTCTGCCATGAGGTCCTCCATGACATGTGCACTCTCTCCTAAGCAAGCTAGCCCAGCTCCTTTCCTCCATCGCCAGCCTCAAGAGTCACATTCGGAGAGCCACTGGGCATGGCTCTTGAGCTCTACTAAGTGCCCTAGAGTCAGGTGGCCTCCCCAGAAAACTGGGAACCAATAAGAGTGGAGCAGGCCTGGGGCTGCTGTTAGTGGGCTGTCAGGAGAGGTGGATGATGCCTAGCTCCACCTGTGCCCACTCCTTCAGGGAAAAGGGGAGAAGGAAGTCTATAGAACCCAGGCTCGATCACTGAGCTAGTGTTAGAGATGGAGACGGAATGAAAACTCGCAGGTGAATGCCTTCTGTGGGCTGGTGTTCCATGTCCATTCTTATTTAATCCTCCTACCAACCTGAAAGAGTTTAGCCAGGAGAACTATAGGGGCTGAGAAGTGACAGAATGGGGAGTTAAACCCAAGTCACTTTGACCTCAAAGTCCACTGATGACCAGGATCTATTTATTGGGGAGAGATGGCTGGTTTGGAGGCCTGGGGGGCAACTGTTAGGCTATCTTTATGAACATGACATGGGTTGGACTCTGACCTGGTCAGCCGTGGGCCAGGACCAGAAACTATTGGGCAGGCACAGCACCGGCTCCCTCCCAGTGTTCTGTGCTAATATGCTGATGATGCGAAATCTTTCCACTTGGCAGTAGGAGTCCTCATTATTCCAGCTGCCCTGGGACTGAAGCTCTTGATGTGTCCTGGTAGATGGGAGTGGCATAGGGTGGGCTCCTGGAACAATCATGCTGGAGTCCCTGGCACCCCCACGGGGAGTCTTCTACTCAAGGACACTGTAACTGGGGGTGGCATCTGGGAGTGCCAAGGTGATAAACCATTTCCTCAGCCACCCCCACACTTCTGTGACTGGGACTTGCCCTCTGAGTGATGATGGAAGGGGAAGTGGGTGGTGCCAGAGCATCTGAACTGGGCACCTGGGGCCTCCTGTCTCCTGGCCTGAATGTGGCTTGGCTTCTTATTGCATCATTGGCGTCTGATGTGACAGGGGATAGGCTTTTCTGTGGGGGCGTCAGGCTGGCTACACATGAGTTATTTCTGGGAGTGACAGCCCATTCTCTTTGAAGAGGGAAGAATGGTTAGTGGGGTGGCACTCTCTGTCAGTGTTGTCCCCATTGTGCAGCTCTAGACGTCATCTGATCCAGAGCCGCTTGGTCCTGACTCCCTGCAGGGCCTGACCCCGGCAGCTGTGTCCCCTTGTTTTCTTCTGGCCCTCATATCCCACTGTCCTCTGAGATCGCTGGCTCTGGCCCTGTGGTGAGGGTCACAGTTTTCACTCCTGGGCCCATCATTCCAGCCTCACGTGGGGCCCGTCCAGAGAAGGGTGACCACACATGCTGCCAGGGCCCACGCTTAGAAAGTTGCTGACTTTGGCTCCAGGGTAGGAGTGGGGGGTAGAAAGGGAGGTCCAGTTCTGAAGCAGAGGGTGGTGGGGCTGGAGGGGAGGTTTGTCCACGCAGAGATATGGGAGTGGCCTTTGTTGCTGGCTCCTCTTAACGGGAAGGGAGACTTAGAACATGGATTCTTCTAGAGCTGGTAGAGATAGTTAGGTCACCTGTCCTGTTCAAGATGAGGTGACTGAGACCCAGAGAACTTAAATACTTACCCAGGGGTAGAGCCAGGTCTGTAGCCTGGCTACAGACTCTTTCCAGGAGTAGTTTGTATAAGTAGAGGCATGATGCATGCAGACAGCTCTATTTTTCTTTTTTCCTGGGAAAAAAAAGAAAAAAGACAACAAAATTCCTCACAGTCAAGCCCAGGATTGCCCACAGATGGTGTGTCACAATGTGGTCAGACACATTGACAATCTTGTGCTTCCGGTTTCTTGCCAGCCCTTGGCCACTTTTCCCTTTTCATTTCATCAAACATTTCATGAGCATCTACTACTCATGGGTAGTCAAATTAGCTTCCTGAGTGATGATCCCCGAGAAGAGGTCTGCTTGATGAGAGAATCAGCAGATATGCAAGGTGGGTCAGCTGGTATGCAAGGTGAGCAAAAAGATGCTTCGATGTGGTCACTTTCATTAGAGAACTTTGGTTGCTTCAAGGGAGAGAAACCCATCTATAATCAGCTATTTCACCAGACCTCAGGCAAACAGGAGCCAGGTCCCTCTCTCTGTATCTCTCTTTTGCCTCTGCTTTATGCATATTAGCTTTCGTCTGTCAAACTAGCTTTCTACCTCAGGTTTCTACTTCCCTTGTAGAAAAATTCCAGGAAGATCTGTGATTGATCAATCTTGGGTCATCCTGGTAGAGAGAGGGGGGATTACTAGGATTAGCAGTTCCCACTGAAGCCACAGGATGGGTGCAAGGGAGGAGCTACTTCTTAAGAGAAGGTGAGTGCTATCTCCCAAAGAAGCAGGGCGCTCAGACAAATCCCAGCACTCCTTCTCCTCCCCTGTTCTTGTGGACTTGGGGGAGGGGCACCAGGAGGCTTTGTTCCCAGTCCCTCTCAAAGTCCACAGAACCCAGCCAAACACTGATAGGGAGTAGTGTTGGTCAGGTCAGCCAAGCTTGCGGTCCAGAAACCTTGTAGGGGTACCTGAAGTTTTTCTGATGGAGCCCATCTTGAGGAACTCATGCTGCTCTACTTTTAGAGCATCTTCCCCTTCCCTGTGTCTTTGACTGGGGGACACCTCAGGAAGAAGAAGGTGGTCGCTTCACCCTCGTGGTTACCTACTTGGTGCTCCCTCAGAGGAAGGAGAATCGAGCTTCGGAATAGTGTTAGCTCTAAGACCACAGGCTTCATGCAGCCTCTCAGTGCCTCAGTTTCCTCACCCCTCAGATGGGGATTATCACACCTGCTGATTGATTTGGAGACTCAGAATGTTTCTCCCAAGTAGACACCTATGGCCCTTTGATGGTGATGTCTAATTGCTACCCCTTCATTTTGTGGAGAAGGGAACCAAAGGTCTGAGGAGGTAAGTGACTGCCCAGAGCCTGCCATCCTGGAGGGACAATACTTTCAGGCCACACTGGCTGCCCTGGCACTTAGGGCTACAGTGTGTTTTTCGAAGGCGAGACCACTCTGTAGAACCCTAGCCTGAGGCTGACAACAACTGGCTACAAAATATGCAACTGTGGCTAGGCCTTGGTCTTACAGTTTTTCTCCTGTTTTCTCAATTTCTAAGAGTAGCAGTGGAGAGAAGGTTTGTCGAGGGTGGGGTGACTGAATTCATTTACAGTAACTTCATGCCCTTTAACATCTCCTCGTCTATTTTGGGCTTCTGATGCCTTTTTCTTGTGTTTGTTCTGACCTTTCTAATCTTTGACTAGCCTGAATTTTACTCCCATAGGAAAAACAGAAAGCCATTGTGTCAGGATGACACAGTAGGAAAATCTTCCGGTGACTTCATTTTAGGTATTCTGTCCACACCACTATTTATTTAGTGAGTGTGTTCCCCATCATAGCTTTGCCACTTTTGGGATGAGCCACAGTCTTCTCACCTGCCTTGGATAGCCACCGGCCATATATTTCAAACTTAATGTGTCTAAAAGGCCTGCTACTTCAGCCCATCTTTCCTGTCTCTTAGTAAATGGTATTAGCATCCACCCATTTGCCCAGGAAAAAAATCTGGGAGTCATCCTTGTTTCTCTCATATCATTAGCACCCACATTCAGCCAGTCCTGCTGACTCTGCTCGAGTCTCTCCTGTCGCTCAGCTTCAGCCTTGTGACTGCCTTTCTGTTTCTCAGACATGCAGAGCTCTTTCTCTTTACCCCAAAAGTTCTTCCTCCTGATTCTCTCATCAAGCAGACCTCTTCTTGGGGATCATCACTCAGGAAGCTAATTTGACTACTCTATCCTGGTCAGTCCTCATCCCCATTCCCATTTCTAGCCCATTACCTGGCTTTGTTTTCTTCAGAGCACATTTTACCTACCAGTTATTTTCTTCTTTGCTTATGGGTTTTCTTATCTATATATATAAAAGCCTAAGCAACTGTGATAACTAGACAACTAGACTACCGGCCCGTAGCTATGATATGCACTGACCACCAGGGGGCAGACGCTCAACGCAGGAGCTGCCCCCTGGTGGTCAGTGCACTCCCACAGCCAACCTCCAGCGGTCCCTCCCCCTGGCCAGCCAGCCCCGATTGGCCTTGATCACTGGCCAGGCAGGAGGATGGGGGGAGGAGGAGAACCCATTGTGCATGAATTCTTGCACCAGGCCTCTAGTATATTATATTTTCTCTGCTCCCTTCATACCACCCATCACACCTTGTCAACCTCATAGAGTAGGTCTGGAGTTGATGATGCTTTTCCTTTCTAAGGGATAGGAATTTAGCATAGTGGCCCTAAACCAAGCTGCTGCTGTAGCCACTGTTACTAAATGAGGTGTATAACAACATTCTGTTTTTAACCCTAAGCTGCCTTTCCCACACATACATAATATACCTATTTACACACAGAGACTTAATTGTGTTTGGAAAAATACTGGCTATCAAATGATAGTTTCAACTGAAGATACATTACAGCTCTGATTTTCTTGGAAAAGCTTTTAACCTTATAGCACTGTGAGGAGAAAAGGAGCTGAGGTGTTGCTTCTCTGCACAAATCTTTTCAGATGCTCAATAACTTCTATAGCCATAGGGGACTGTATTAGTATCCTATTGCTGCTGTAACAATAGTAGTGGCTTACAGTTCTGGAGGACAGAATTCCTAAAATCAAGGTATCAGCAGGATGGTATTCTTTCTGAAGTTTTTAGGGAAGAATTTGTTTTGTTGCCTTTTTATAGCTTCTAGAATGCACCTACATTCCTTGACTCATGGCTCCATCCTCTATCTTCAAAGCCAGCAGTGTAGCATCTTCCATTTTTTTTTTTTTTTAAAAAGGTAGTTGTTTTTTTTAAAATATATTTTATTGATTTTTTACTGAGAGGAAGGGAGAGAGATAGAGAGTTAGAAACATCGATGAGGGAGATACATCGATCAGCTGCCTCCTGCACATCTCCTACTGGGGATGTGCCCGCAACCCAGGTACATGCCCTTGACCGGAATCGAACCTGGTACCTTTCAGTCCGCAGGCCGACGCTCTATCCACTGAGCCAAACCGGTTTCGGCCATCTTCCATTTTCTTGGCTTCTATCATCCCATCGCCTTTTCTGACTTGACCTTCCTGCCTGCCTTACAAGGATCCATGTGATTGCATTGTGCACCCCCCATAATTTAGGGTAACCTCCCCATTTTTTTAGCCGTGTAAAGTAGCATATCACAGTTCTGGGGATTAGGACAGGACATCTTTGGGAGGCCTTATTCAGTGTACTACAGGGATTGAGTTTTCTTCCTTTGGCTAAATCTGTATAATAGATAAATCATTTGGGAATTGAAAAAACACACACAGGAAGTATATCTATTTTCCAGCGAAACTGAGGTGATGGTGAATCCTGAATTGACTCTAAATAAATTTTTTGGTTTTTTAATTCTTCAGTTAAAAAGTTTTTTAAATCCATATTTATAGTTAGAATTAAAAATCTAAAAAGTCTATGGTAGTTTTGTCAAAATGTATAGTTTTTTTTTGAAGAAAAGTATTCAAAATACTTCAATTTTTATTTTAGGTCTTTGAAAATGTAAACATCTGTTGTTTTTGGTGGAAGTTTTTGAGCTCCCATACACGGAGACAAAAATATCTCCCATATTTCCTTGAGTCACTAAGTAGGAAATGGTTCTTTCGGATTATTTCACTAGCTTTGATAAATCAAATGGCCACATTATTACGCGTTTTTCTAGAGTACCTACTGCTTCAGTCTGAGAAAGCTACAAAAAGAAAGCCTTCTACCTGGTAGATATTAAAACCTGCATAAAAGATGTGCCACCCAGGATCATCCTTGTGGGAAAAAGAAGTGGCTGGGGGTTGGGTGGAGGTGTGTCCTGGTCTGCTGGCCGTGGCTGCGGGGTGAGGCAGGAGGGTGGGTGTGCCTTGGAGAGAGCTGAGATGGCAGTTGTGGCCTTCAGACAGGAGGTACCAGTCAGTGCCTGTGTCTTTCTCTAGGGCTGAGCCTGGGCCTTCCCTCATTGCAGGCCTGCAGGCCCCCTGACTCACTGCAAGACAGAGGTCCCAGGTCCATAGCTCCCTAAAACCAATGCATCTGACCACTCTCATGGTGATGGGGCAGGGGATTGGGGTGCTTCCACTGCCAGGGTAGTCACCACCCCAAATGGGACAGTACCTGTGGCAAGAAGAATATGGGTTTGGAACCTAAAGATTTGGGTTCAGCCTGGCCAGTATGGCTCAGTGGTTGTGTCGACCTATGAACTAGGAGGTCACAGTTCAATTCTCAGTTAGGGCATATGCCCGGGTTGTGGGCTCGATCCCCAGTGTGGGGAGGCAGCCGGTCAATGATTCTCTCTCATTGATGTTTCTGTCTCTCCCTCTCCCTTCTTCATGCTGTGCCTGAAGTCATTTCCTGAGTCATTTTTCTTTGAAATTGATAAAAATATACTATATTAAACAACAGCAAAATACTTTAAAAAAACAATGAAGATTTGGGTTCAAATCTCAGCTCTGGCACTTCTCAGCTGTGTGGGCTGATGAGCAAGCCCCCAGTCTCTTGGTGCGGTGGGTGGGTGGAGTGGCAGTACTTGTTGAGCCAAACACTAGGGTTATCCTGGTGCTTTCCCAACAAGTTGCTACATTGTGGTCAGTTACTGTGTTGCATGTGGCAAGTCCCCATGCTGCACCTGAGGATCCAGGAAGGGAGGGAAGGGAGGACTACTGTGCCTGGTGTGGATATGGATCATGAATCAGGGGAAGCTGGTGGATATGCTTGGGCCCATCAGGCTCAGTCTGAGCCAAGCCTGGAAGGATGGTTGTCACTTTGGTCCTCACAGATGTCCAGCTGGATGTTCTTCATCTATGGCCTTCTATACACCAGGGGAGCAGCCTCCACCAGGAGCCATAGGGCCTTCTGCACCAAAGCCTGAGGAGAGGCCTTGCCTAAAATAACCTTATCAGCCTGCCTCTAGATGAGGGAATGGGCATCGGTGGGGAAATGGGCATTGCTGTGCTCCAGAGTCATTTCCTGAGGTCAAATGATTTGCATACCCACCAGCAATAATAAAGCCCTTCCCACTCCTGGGTATGAGGAGCTTCCGTTGGGTTAATGCCCAGAGCATCACCATGTCCCCTGACCCAGGCAGTCCCAGTGTCTCTGGGGAATTGGGAAGGTGAGAACAGAGCCTGGCTCCAGGTCAGGCCATGGGCCTTTAAAACCAGCCCTGAGCAGTTCTCATGATAGTTTTCTTGTGACTTGTTGGGGAGATACCTGGAGGGGAGCAGCAGGGTTTTAGGCTCTGCACCCATTAGTGAGAGCCATTCAGCTGTGGCCTGTTTTCCACTAAAGGCCCTTGGGGGGAATCTTCATTTAACCAGAGGGTTCCTGGCTGAGGATGTGAAGGATTAAGATACTTAAGGCTAGGGATGGATGCTGTGATTATGAGGAGCAACTTGCCCTTGAGCCCACTGGTTAAGATGCAGGGCTGAGTTTAGGCTCTAAGGTCTGGTCAGCTCCACCTTTTCAGTCATGCTCTCTGCTTCCCTTGCTAACCCTTATCATGCATCTGTTCTCACCCCGACACCTTTGCTTAGAGCCTGCCCACAACTCTTCAACCTCCGCTTCTACCCATGCCACTTGAGAGGGGCAGGGTGTCATTAAGCATGTTTACACGGGCCTGCTGCTTGGACACTAAGGAGGCAGCAGAGGCTGGGAAAGTTACTGGGAGGGGCTGCCTTGGGGAGTAGACCTGCCTGCCAGTTCCTCAGCTTGCCTACCCTGTGTGGGTCCTGGGCTGGCCTGGGCCCTCTGGGCTCCATTTCTGTTCCTTACCTAGCAGGCAGGTAGGCCCCTCGGCAGCACATATCCTCCTGTTCTACCTGCATTCATACCTTTACCTCTACTTCTCCCCCCTGGAATGACCTCCTTCGTTCTCTCCCTGTATAAAACCTTGGAGGTCTCACTTCTGCTCTCGTCATTTCTATTCAGCATTGTATTGGAGTTCCTGGTCAGTGCAGTAAGTCAGGAAAAAGAAATAAAAGGCATGCAGAGTGGAAAGGAAGAAATAAAACTGCCTTTATTCTCAGACAGTATATTAAAATATTCTGAAGAATCTTCATAAAAGCTACCAGAACTAATTGGTGAGTTCAAAAGGTTGCAGGACATCAGGTGAATATATCAAATATTAAATATGTGTATGTGTTTAATAGTGTTATTGAGATAAAATTTACGTATCATAAAGTGCATCCATTTAAAGTGTACCATTCAGTGGTTTTTAGCATGTTTACAGAGTTGTACAAATGATCATAATCTAATTTTAGAACATGTTTATTATTCCAGAAAGAAACCTTGACCCCATTTCCCCAGCCCCCAAAATATTTTGTTATAATAGCAAGAAACAATTGGAAACTAAATTGAAGTATTTAGAGATAAATTTATCAAAACATTGTTGAGAGCCCTACCCGGTTTGGCTCAGTGGATAGAGCATCGGCCTGCGGACTGAAGGGTCCCGGGTTCGATTCCGGTCAAGGGCACATGCCGCGGGCTCAATCCCCAGTGGGGGGGCTTGCAGGAGGCAGCCAATCAATGATTCTCTCTCATCATTGATGTTTCTATTTCTCTCTCCCTCTTCCTTCCTCTCTGAAATCAATAAAAATGTATTTAAAAAAAAAACAAACAACATTGTTGAGAGCCCTGGCCAGTTTGGCTCAGTGGATAGAGCATCGGCCTTCAGACTGAAGGGTCCCAGGTTTAATTCCGGTCAAGGGCATGTACCTTGGTTGCGGGCACATTCCCAGTAGGAGGTGTGCAGGAGGCAGCTGATCGGTGTTTCTCTCTCATCGATTTTCTAACTCTCTATCCCTCTCCCTTCTTCTCTGTAAAAAATCAATAAAATATATATTTTTTAAAAAACATTGTTGAGAGAAATTAAAGAAGACCTAAATAAGTGGAGAGATGTGCCTGCATTCATACCTTTACCTTTACTTCTTGGGTTGGAATAATCAATATTATTAAACTATCTATTCTCCAGATTGACCTATAGATTCAACACAGTTCCAGTCAAAATCCCAGTAGAAATTTGAGACATTGTTCAGAAAATGAAAAGACAGGCCATAGGCTGGGAAAAAATATTTATAGAACACACAAAAGAATTTATATCCAAGATATATTTAGAACTCTTACAGCAATAATGTGCACAACCCAATTTAAAAAAAAGGTTAGCCCGCCTGGTGTGGCTCAGTGGTTGAGCATCGATCCAGGAACCAACACTAGTTTGATTCCCAGTCGGGCATGCTCAGGTTGTGGGCTCGATCCCCAGTAAGGGGTGTGCAGGAGATAACCAATGGATGATGTTTCTCTCTCATTGATGTTTCTATCTTTCTTCCTCTCTAAAAAATCAATGAAGACATATGATTTATTTATTTATTTATTTATTTTTAATATCTTTTTATTGATTTCAGAGAGGAAGGGAGAGGGGGAGAGAGATAGAAACATCAGTGATGAGAGAGAATCATTGGTTGGCTGCCTCCTGCAGGACTCCTACTGGGAATCGAGCCTGCAACCTGGGCATGTGCCCTTGACTGGAATTGAACCCGGGACCCTTCTGTCAGCAGGCCAACACTCTATCCACTAAGCCAAACCAGCAAGGGGAAAACATAATTTTTAAAAAGTTAAATATTTAAACAGATAGTTCAATAATTTTCTAATAAACCAAAGGTAAATAAGTATATCAAAAAATGCTTAACATCCTTGGTCATTGGGAAAATGCAAATTAAAGCCAAAATGGTATTAAAAACCTATTAAATTGGCTAAAAGAAAAAGAAGAAAACAAAGACAACTGACAATATCAATGTAAATGTGGAACTCATTTACATTGCTTGTGGGAAAGCAAACCAGTATAGCCACTTTGGAAAACAGTTTGGCAGTTTGTTATCAAGTTAAACATGTACTTATCTTATAACCCAGCAGTAGCCACTTCTGGGTATTTACCCAAGAGAAATAAAAACATATGTCTGTATGAAAATATGTATTGGTTTCATTCATAATAGCCAAAATTGGAAATGACTCAGATGTCATCAACTAGTGAATGGATAGACAAACTGTGGTATATCCATATAGTGGCGTACTACTCAGCAGTAAAGAGAAACAAAATACTGGTACACCTAACAATGTAGATGAATCTCAAATGCATTATACTAAATGGAAAAAAAAACTAGTCACAAGATACTCCATATTTTGTGATTTCATTTCTATTACATCTGGAAAGGCAAGACCATAGGAACAAATCAGGGACTGGGGGTAGGTGGAGGGGGATTGACTGCAAAGAGGTAGGAGGAAACTTTTTGGAGTGATGGAAATGTTCTATATCTTGATAGTGGTGGTGGTAACGTGTCAACATTGTTAAAATCTGTTAAAACTTAATTGAACTGTCAGTTAAAATGGGAGAATCTCATTACATGTAAATTATATTTCAATTAAAAAATACTTTTTTCATCACTTCTCGGCCTTTTGGCTAAGGTCAAGTATAAAAAATAATTTTTTTTAACCCACCATGATACACCACAGAGTTCATTTCAAGCCCCCTCTCCTTGAGAATTTTCCTGACCCATCTTCTTATTGCACGGACTTCCAGTAAGTCCCTTCCAGGTCACTTATGTGGTTCCTGCTAACCACAGCTTGGGGTGCTTCTTCAATAGGGCTGCCTCAGCTCCTCAGGGGTAGTGAGCTGCTGGACTCACTGCTCATTTGGCACAGCCAGACCCTGTCCACAGCCGCTCTGTGAGAGGCCAAGAATGCTGACTGAGGCGGTGGTGGCAGGCTGGGGAGAGGAGTTCAGACCTGGGTGAGCTTCTGTGGCTGTCTTGCTTCTCTCAAGTACCTCTACACAGCTGTGACTGCTCTCTTCACCCACAGGTTGGGATAAACATTCCTACGGTTACCATGGAGATGATGGGCATTCCTTCTGCTCCTCGGGGACTGGTCAGCCCTATGGTCCCACATTCACCACAGGAGACGTGATTGGCTGCTGTGTCAACCTCATCAACAGCACCTGCTTCTACACCAAGAATGGCCACAGCCTTGGTGGGTACATAGGGGACTTTGGAGGGTTTGCTCTGTGGAGCCACTTTGGTTGGTGAGAGGCCCAAGGGCAAGCTTTGAAGCCAAAGCAGTGTTATAGATCCTCTGCTGAGCTCTGGGGAATTGCAGCCATTTCCAGGCACTGGAGCCTGCAAGGTGAAGGGAGGGTAGCATGGGCATTCTCTTTGTTAATCCATCCATTTAGGATCATCTATCAAGCCCAGGTTCAGGGCTGAGAGAGCAGCATTGTCGTGGTCATGCTCCTGGCCTGTGTGATATTTGTTGGAGCAGGGTTTGGGGTTGGTGAGAAGTTTGAGGATCCCAAATACATACTTGATTGGTAATGGTTTGCATGCCCCCGGCCTGGGCCCAGACTTTGGACTGCCCTTCTGGCACTCAGGGCGATGTTTGCTGTGGAGCAATATTGAGGGCAGTTCTGGGGCCAGGTCTCTTTCAACCTGTTTATGGTTAATAGACAGCAACCTGGACAGACTTAAATTTAAAAAGGTCCTTTTGGCCCTAGCTGGTTTGGCTCAGTGGATAGAGTGTCGGCCTGCGAACTGAAGGTTCCCAGGCTCGATTCCGGTCAAGGGCATATGACCTGGTTGCGGGCTCAATTCCCCCAGTAGGGGGCATGCAGGAAGCAGCCGATCAATGATTCTCTCATTATTGATGTTTCTATCTCTCTCTCCTTGTCCCTTCCTCTCTGAAATCAATAAAAATATATTTTAAAAAAATAAAAATAAAAAGGTCCCTTTGGTGAAACTGAGAAGGATGGACTGATGGGGGTAAGGGCCAACAGAAGAGGCAGGTAGCCTGAGGCAAGGCAGTGGTGATGGGTGCAGGAAGTGGGAACAGGGGTGGCCCGGCAGGTCTTAGTGACAGGTGGGGTGCCTTAGCAAGAAGGGTAGATGGGAAAGTGGCTGGATTCGTGGTGATATCAACTGGGATTAGGAACCCAGGAGGAGCAGCAATCCGTGGAGGGTGATGGGGCCCTGGAGGGTCCCTTGGAAGAGCAGTCCTGTACACGTGTGGAAATTTAGGGTTAGAACTTGGCTATCCTGATGACTTGCCCAGGGACTGACTGGTATTTGGCCCTGAGTGAGAGGAGTGGAACTGCGGTGGTGCCTAACGTCTGGACCTTCCTGCCTGGGTTTGCAGAGATCTCTGATTTGGCAGAACCATACCAGCCACAGGGCTTGCCAGGAAAAAAGTTGGGTGTTTTACTTGGAACTCAACTCCTAGGAGAACCACTTCCCTTGGCTTAAGGGGCAGTTAAAAGGGGGTTGCCACTCCCCACAGCCCTTCTGTGGCTTTTCCAGGAGCTGAGCCCAGGCAGAACCAAGGGACCTGTTGGAAATGGGGTTTGCTGGTGGCTGGGCTGAGTGATCAGGAGCCAGCATTCCTCAACAAGGCAGTCAGATGCCACAGTCCAGAGTGGGCATCGAGAGCATTGCACCGGCGCTGCATAGGTGACTCAGGTGCACATCAGAGAAACTCCTCTGAAATTCATGGCCACCTTGCTACAGTTGCGATATCCTGCTGGTGAGGAGCTAGCAGCTGGAGGAGAAGGCCAAGGTCTCAGATGGCTCCTCACTCCCCACTTTGTTCTCTGACTTCAGCTATTTCCTGGCTCTTGGTTTTTCTGCTGTCACAGTCCCAGGGATCACTGCTGTGGATTCTCAGTCTTGGGTAAAGAGCACCCTCTGTAGCCAGGCCCAGTCCCTTCTGCTCGATTCCTGCCTTCTTTACATTCTTCCAGCTTGTCCACACCTTGGTCCACCTGGCTGTAGGAACCACATTTTGAGGTATACCCTACTGTCTCCTGTGTATTTGCACCTCCCTCTGGGCCCTAAATGAGTACCAGGGTCTATGAGCTCTTTGTCTGTCAGGTCCCCAGGCCCATAAGGAGTTTAGGGCACCTTAATGTCAGTCCAAACCCTCACACTGTTTTTAAAAAGTCATCTTCCTATTGCATGCTTTGTATAGACCCCATGCAAGACCTCACATAATCTTGTTATTAGGGATATATTGTCTATTTTTTCAGCCTGTCAAGCAATATCTTCTATGGTCATATTTGTTCTATCTCAAATATTCTTTTCAGCATTGCATTAACCTAAAATTTGATAAATTTGTTTATGTGTATTTTTATTAAGATATTAAAAATTTGGAAGATAACAAGGGTAGACTTGAGCCCTTTAGCCTATAGCTTGTTCGGGGTAGACACCAACCATTCAAGAATCACTTTATGTTATTTTGAAACTCATATTTTTCTATCTTGTCCACAAGGATAGTACTGAGACCTTACTAAAGATGATATCACCTGTCCCCTGCATTTTCTAGATCATCAAATTTAATAGAAAGACAATGAATTTGGAGTGATAGACTACTTGGTGACTCTTCTAATGACCTTGTTTCCTTTTCACAAGCCAGCTTATCAATAAATGTGCTTCAGAATCTCACGCAGGATCAATGAATCAATCACTGCTCTCTAACCTCAGAACCTTTTCCCCTTTAGAGAAGAATGATGTTTCCTGGCCTCCCCCTTTATTTCATTTATTTTATAGTCCTCTATCACAGCACTCTCCCTTTATGGCATTGATCAGTTGTCTGTGTAATTGTTAGTTGCATGCCATCTCTCTTGCAGAACTTTTAGGGCCAGGCTTGCAGCTGGTTTCCTAGTGCCTGTCACAAGGCCGAGCTCCTGGGAGGTCTCAGCAGATACTTGACAGATGGGTGAATGAGCAGGCGAATGGAGACAGGAGACTGATGGCTCATCCACAAGTAGTTGGTGTACTAGTACTTGCAGTCCTTTTTATCCAGCTCTGTGCTCTCCCATCGGTTTTGTTGTTGTTTTTTTAATTAAAATATACTTGTATTGATTTCAGAGAGGAAGGGAAAGGGAGAGAGAGAGATAGAAACATCAGTAATGAGAAAGAATCACCTATCGGCTGCTTCCTGCACGCTCCCCACTACCCCCCACTGGGGATCCACACCGGCTGGGCTTTCACAGGTTCTTTATACCCTCAGTCTCATTGAACCCTGACCTATGTCTGTTTGTCTCAAGGCACTTCTCATCAAAAAATTAGAGTGTCTTGTTTGCATCCTGGACCTTTTCTTGGACCTTCTTCCTGTGGGCCAGCCCAGATGTTTTCATCACAGTGGCCTTGCAGAGGCTCCCAGGGATCTTTTCCAGTGTAATAGGGGGTGGAGTTGCCTCTGTCCTCATCCTCCTGGAAGCACTTCAAGGTCTTGTCCTTCCTGAGTGCCATAGACAGAGCTGAGTAAGCCTCGGTAGGCCATTCTTTGCCCAGAAGTGTGGCACTTGCCTCACCTGGTGGCACAACTGCAGTCAAATTGTACACAGACCTCATAGTTCATGAAGCAGCTTTTCTTCAGATAGACAGCTGTTTTTTTTCTCTTGTTAATCCTCACCCTAGGATGTTTTCCCATTGATTTTTAGAGAGAGTAGAAGAAAGAGGGAAAAACAGAGAAATATCAATGTGAGAGAAATACATCGATTGGTTGCCTCCTGCACACACTCCGACCAGGAGAGGAGCCTGAAAACGAGGTACATATCTGGGACCCTTCAGCCCGCCCACTTATGCTTTATCCACTGAGCCAAACTGGCTAGGGCCAGATGAGCAGCTTTCACAAAGTATCTCAGTTTCTCTCTTGAGGTGTCAGAATTAGTGTTACCCTCTTTTTTTCAGTTTGCCAAAGGTCACACTACAGATGACTGATGGAGCCTGAACTTCCCCTTCTTCCAGTGTTCTGTGGGCCTCCTCCAGGAGCAGGGGGTACAGCAACAGCAGCCTGGCCATACTGAGATCCATGCGGGCAGCTCCCATGCAGACGTGGGAGGTGGATGTTGAGGTCTCCTGGGTTCAGAGGAGCTCCTAGATTTCATTCTGCCAGCTCTGTGACTGCTCACTCTGCCTGTGGGGCTCAGAAGTGGCCTCAGGTTGGCAGATCATGGAGTTTATGAGCTTCATTCACTGCGGAGCAAAGTAGCCCCACAAAGAATGTAAACAATCTCTCTACACCTTGATTTTTTCATCTATAAACTAGTGTCAGAGAGAATGTACACCTTCCAAGGTTGTTCTGAGAAGTAAATGGTTTAGAGAGAGAGGAAAGGAAAGGGAAAGAAAGAAACATTGATGTGAGAGTGAAGCATCAGTTGGCTGCCTTCAACATGCCCCCTACTGGGGATCAAGCCTACAACCCAGGCATGTGCCCTGACCCGGAATTAAACCAGCAACCTTTCGGTGCACAGGATGATGCCCAACCGAGCTACACCGGCCAGGCCTAAATGGTTTCTTGTTAAACACTGAGCCCAGTGCCCAGCACAGAGGAAGCATATGATATGCATTGGCTAGCTGGCAGTATTCTGGCTCCAGGTTTACTGGGAGACCTATGGTTAGAACCTTTCGGGGTTTCATTTTCTTTTCTGGGTGCTGTTGGGAAAGCAGACTAGGACTTCTAAAGAGTCAATGGTTTGAAAACCTTTCAGGGAAAGAGCTCGGGAGTTTCTAAAAGGTAGTAAGAATTTATCTTAAAAAAAAATGGGAAGGTTATGAGTCCTCAGGACAGTCTCCTTTGGCTCTGTCGCTTTTCAGTCTGTAGAATATGAATGCTCTAGTGGATATTCTGAGGCCTCTCCTGCTCATATATTTGGGGTCCCGTTCTCCTCCACCCTCACTTCTGGTTCAGGCTGAGGTCCCTGGAAACACAACCTCTTCGCTTGACAGGAGGGTTCAGAGGGTACATAGGCCAGTGTTAAGCTGGGCTTTGTCGCCTTGGGAAGCTCTGGGGACTCTGGATGGGTATGGGCTGGAAATGGGCAGCCACCACCCTCACTGTCTCCAGAGCTGTCAGCTTAGAGATGATTTTGGAGTGTCAGACTAGCACTGAGTTCAGCCCTACCATTTCTGCTAATTTTATGACTATTGGCAAATCATTTAGCCTCTGAGGTTTTCTTTCCTCATTTGTAAAATAAGGATAAGAAAGTCTGCTTCCCAGGATTGGTATGAGGATCAGATGTGTTAATGAATGGAAAAAGGGCCTGGCATATACAGTAGGTTTCCATCAATATGTGTTGGGTCAAGAGAAGGATCAGGCCTGGAAAGGCCTCAGGGGTAGATCATTTGGGTTTTCGTCTTTTCTAGTGGGCTTTTCCTGAGAGAATGGAAGCACTGTAGGCAAATATTTTTTAATATGTTTTTATTGATTTTGGAGAGAGGAAGGGGGGAGAGGAAGGGAGGGAGGGAGGGAGGGAGGGGGAGAGGGAGAGAGGGAGAAGGAGAGAGAGAGAGAGAGAAACATTGATCAGTTGCCTCCATCCAGTACACACCCTGACTGGAAACTACAACCTGGATATGTGCCCTGATCTGGAATCGAACTGGTGACCTTTTGGTGCACGGGATGACTGGCCAGGACCAAATATTTAAGTATCGATCTGACGTCACTTCTGGCCGGGCCATCCAGCAAAGGGAAGGCCAGGGTCTAAAACTCTCAGGCCCTAGGATGTGCTTGGCCTCCATCATAGGGTAGATGTGGTGACCAGCCCCTCCCCAGCTATTGTGATGGACTGCCTGAGAGCTCATGACTGTTTCTTTCCCTCCACAGGTATAGCCTTCACAGATCTCCCGGTGAGTATTACCATTGGTTCGCCCCTCTTTGGGCTTTTGGGGGCTTAATTATGGTGGTACCAGGAAGTGAAGGGTGTGAAGTCTCCCCTTTCCCCACCAGGGATATGGACTGTGTTGTCTACTTGAGGGTACCAGTAGGGGGTACCTGCTTGCCTTTCTCCAGTAGCGAGGGCTGGTCTTCCTCCATGACTCTTACCAGGTGCAGTGATTTGTGGCATTTCCAAAGACAGCTGGGGATGGGGGGGAGATGAGGGTGGCCCCATGGCTCAGATGGTCTGAGCCAGTTCTGTGACTTACAGCCAGTGGATTGGGGTGCAGAGTGTAGAGAATTATTCCTGAACTGTTAGGTCCCTGTGAATTCCCATCAGAGACCCCTGAGGAAAGCCAGTGCCCTAGGGAACTTGAACCTGCTGCCTTGCATCAGCCAGGGAGGTGAGCTTTGTGGGGTTTTCTCTTCTTGGAAAAGGGTGAGGTTTCCTGCTGGCTCAGTTCAGGGCTGATCCTCACCTCCTGCACCCCTTTATTAATTGTCATCATGGGCCTCATCCTATGCAGACTTCCACCCAGATGCTGGGAGCCTGGCTCCCTGCTCTGTTTGCCCTGGCCGTGTTCTGGAAGGAGGAAGGGTTTGCTGACTCCGGTGGCTGCTTTGGGATCCTGGGGCCTTGTGATCTGCGAAGCCCAGACGGCAGCACTAGGATTCTGTTAGAACCTCTTGTCTATGGATCAGAATCCTTCCCTGCTGCCTGAAGGCCTCAGAAAGGGGCTGTGGTCCTAGGCAAAGTGAATAGACAGGAGGAGAATCCTGACTAGGGAAGAGTCTAGTTGTGGAGACGTGACATGAAACAGCCAGACGTGAATGTGGTCAGTAGTAGTGAGGTGCCACAGGGGGCACCGAGTGAGGGAGTGGCCAGGCAGAAGCTGGTCATGGCAGGGGATAGATAGAAAGCAGGGAGCCCCACACCCACGGAGGGACATGCCCAAACCTCAGTGGCCTGAAGATCCTCTTTATGAGTCTGACAGGAAGGGCAGTGGCTTCTCTTTGCACTTTGCCAGCGTTAGGGGGTTTAAACCACCTAACTCCTTTCGCCGTGCTCTCCTCTTCCTCCCCTCCTTTCCTGCCTTCCCCTGTCTCTTCCTGCCCCTCATGTACCCGTTTTTTGTGGCAAAGGGATCCTTGGTCCTGGCTCTTTCTGAGAAGAGCTGTAACCCATGCCTGCAGCAGATCTTCACAGGCACACACATCTTCAGGGTCATGGAGCCCACCTGCCTTGCTGTGCCCTGGCTGAGTCCTGAAGAGGGGCCTTGGGCTTTGGGCTTTGGGGAACAACATAGCCTCTGATTTAGGGAAGGAGACTCCATGTGGGGCCTGGCTTGCTTTGCTTTTGCTTTTTCCCTCAAGTTTTGGGGACTAGTGTCTGGTAGGGAGGTGGGCAGAATGTGGCTCAGCGCTGCCACCTCCAGTCTTGCTGCAGTTCTCTCACAGCCAGAGCAGCAGCCTGTGGGAGCCAAGCCGTGTGTTCTTGCTCTGCCCCGGAGGCGAGGCGAGGCCTAACGCCCCGCTGCCCTCACGGCCTGACTGACATTTCATTCTCCTCCTCAGGCCAACCTCTACCCCACCGTAGGCCTGCAGACACCTGGGGAGATTGTGGACGCCAACTTTGGGCAGCAGCCCTTCCTGTTTGACATTGAGGACTACATGCGGGAGTGGCGTGCCAAGGTCCAGGGCACTGTCCACTGCTTCCCCATCAGTGCCCGGCTTGGCGAGTGGCAGGCGGTGCTACAGAAGTGAGTGCCCTGCTCCTGCCCTTACCCACCCCTGCCCCATCCCAGGGGCCTCACTGTCCTGTAGGCCCCTGTACTGCTCTTATGAACTCCAGTGGGTAGTTTCCTTCCTGAAAGCTCTCCCAGATGACTCTGCCTGCTGCTGTTCTGCTTCCCCCTTATCTGATGGGTGGCTCCCATTCAGTTCTCCAGATTTCCTGTTAATTAAACCTTTTTCCCCTGCCCCCCAACTGGATCTCATGGCTCCATATGTAATATCACCAGCAGGGCTGTTTTGCCTCCCCGGGTGATTTTGCAGAGGATGTCCTAGGATGCCATCTGGTTTCTTCCTCTGTAGATTTATTTTCACCTTAGGGAGTATCTATCATGCCATAATTCTGGCCTGAGGTCACTTTTCAGGGTCAGCATCCAGCTAAGTCTCAGGCATCCATGTCAGTGGTGGCAGGAAGACAGTCTAGCCAGCTCTTGGCTGATTAATTCCCAGGCTGTCCTGGAGGCCAGTCTTGCTGAGAATCCCAAGGGAGGTCAGGTTTGGGTCTCTCTTCCACTTACCAGTTGCAGGCCTGAGTGAGGCAATGACCAGTACCCACTCTGCCAGGAGGAGGGTTAGCTTGTTAGCTTGGCTCCCAAGGATAGGCAGTGAAGGGCTAGGCTTCCACTAGCCATGCGGTCCCTTGGGTTGGTTTCTTTGTGTAGTTTTCCTTTCTTGAGGGATTGAAATTGAGCCAAGCCCTAGGGAGAGCTGAGGTAGGGCGAGGTGGCCAGACCCTTCTCAGGAAGAGCAGCACTGCTACGTTTTGTTCCCAGCCCCCAGAGCTAACAGGAAGCTCATCCTCGGAGGGCCGCTCAGTGCCTGTCCCTGCAGCACACTTGCTGGGATGGGCAAAGGGAGAGGCGGAGCTGCCCCAGCTGTGTGGGGGCAGGACTGATACTCTCAGCTTACAGGGCCTGGGCTCAGCACGTGGGTGTACTTGTTTACATGTGTGTATCTGTGTGCCTGTGTGTGTTCATAGGTAGTATTTGCCAACACCTGCATATAACTTGTGTTCGTTTTATGAACATTGTTAATGGCTATATTATCTAGGAGACAAATTTTGCTACAAGCTCCTTGACTGGCTTCCCTTGGTGGGAGGTTCAGGTTAATTTCTGTGTTTTGCTTGTGTAGATACCCTTTTGTACATAGAGTTTTTCTTAATTAAGATGATTTTTTTGCCTGGCTGGTGTTGCTCAGTGGTTGAGCGTCAACTCTTGAACCAGGAGGTCATGGTTTGATTCCCAGTCAGGGCACATGCCCAGGTTGTGGCTCCATCCCCAGTAGGGGACATGCAGGAGGCAGTGGATCAATGTTTCTCTCTCCTTGCTGTTTTCTGTCTCTTCCTCTCCCTTCCTGTCTCTCTCTCAAGTCAATAAAATCATTTTAGAAAAAAGATCATTTTCTTGGTGCCCTTTCAAGTAGTGGAATTATTGAATCAAAGTGACTGGGCATTTTAGTGTCGTCCCAAACATGTGTCATCAAAAAATTTTGCCGATAAGAATTATTACTGCCCAGCTGGCTTGGCTCAGTGGTCGAGTGTCTTCCTGTGAACCAGGAGGTCATGGTTCAATTCCCAGTTGGGGCACATGCTTGGGTTGCGGGCTTGATCCTCAGTGTGGGGCGTGCAAGAGGCAGCCAATCAATGGTTGTCTCTCATCATTGATTTTTCTATCTTTCTCTCCCTCTCTGAAATCAAAAAAATATTTTTTTAAAAAAGAATTATTACTTAGAATATAGCATTAAGATACATAATTTCATAATAAGAGGCTGTATTTATTGACTTCTTACTTTGTGCTGGGCACTTTATGTATATCATCTCATTTACCCCCCTGAAACACAAGGGGCACCCAAACTTCTGTGCCTTCCTCATGACAGCCCTTCAGGCATGTGTCTGGCAACTGTAATAGTGCCATTTGTCACATGCACAAGCCAAAGTATTCACCTCCTCTACACATCACATGTGAGGGCTCTTCCTTCTGCTCTACATGTGTGTACACGCACACGTGGGATTAAACGGCTGCTGGGCCTTGGGCTTCTCAGGACTATTTTCCAAAGATTGTGCTCCTGTTGGCCATGTTGTTGCCTGTTATCTTGGCTTCCCAGGGCCCTGAATTGTGACCTATGAGGAGGAACTTATTCGTGGGTTAGCTCCTCTTGACCCTTTAGAACCAGCACCCTGAGGGCCAAGTTTGCCTGGTGAGCTAGAATGTTCCTGCCAGGCACGTAGGGCAGCCCACAGAGGAGCTCCTGTGTCTGTAGAAGGTATGCACGTGGCGTGCATTCTCCCTGGCTGGGCAGCTGCCAGACCGCTTGGCAGGCTGCCTTTCCAGGAAGCCCTCAGGAACTGTTGACCATCTCTGAACTTGCCACATTTCACAGCAGGCAGCTGCTGCTCTAAGATGGTGTGTGTGATTTTGTTACCGTGCTTGCCCACGTGTGGGCAGCATATCCCAGAGAAACTGCAGCCACTCCTCCAGCCGTGAGGACAGATGTGACCCGCCCCAGCCCAGCCTGACTGCATAAGCACTGGGGGAAGTTTTCATTTTTGTTTTAACCTCTTTGTTCTCATTCTGTGGAAGTTGCACCTCTAAGATGTGTTTAGGGAAGACCTAACAGGGAAATTGTCTCATCAGGTGGTCAGTGAGAAATGCAGTTCTTTTTTTTTTTTAACATTTTAAAATTACAGTTTACAGTCAATATTATTTTCTATAATTTCCGGTGCCCAGCATAGTGGTTAGACAGTCGCATACTTTACAATGTGGTGCCCCTGACATTTCAAGTACCCACCTGATACCATATACAGTTATTACAATATTATCGACTATATTCCCTATGCTGTACTTTACATCCTTGTGACTATTTGGTAACTACGAGAAATGCAATTCTTGAGTGTCACCTGAGCATTTCCTTTCTTCTAGCATGGTCTCATCTTACCTGGTGCATCATGGGTATTGTGCCACAGCCACAGCTTTTGCCCGAATGACTGAAACCCCGATTCAGGAAGAGCAAGCGTCCATAAAGAACAGACAAAGTAAGGTTGATTCTCCTCTCCCCTCTCCCTCCCTCCCTCACCTGCCCCTAACTCTGCTGCCTGGCTCATGCCAGCCTGAGTGACCTGCCAGGATTCCATTCAGCTCTGGTCCTCACCACCAGGAGACCAGCCCAGAGCCCCAACCCAGCCCCAGGCCTTGCTTCTGTCCCTCCTTCAAGACAGCGCTGCCCAGATGGACAGTCTGGCAGTATGGGAATGTCACAGTGCCACCTCCCTAACGCACACTCTGCTGGCCTGGCTGGCTGGACCTCACTCCCCCCGTGCTTCCTCCCCCCTGAATCCTGGCTTCTACTCAGCAGCTTGTTCATGGTCTTCTGACAAGAGTATGTTTGCATCATGGACGGATGTCCTTCCTTTCACACCATTTGCTCACCTTTGGTAGTTCTGCCTTCTCCTGGCCATAGAGAGGACTGAAGTAATCAGTGTGAAATATGATGCTCAGTGGCTGCTGTGTTAGCACCCGTCTCTGTTCCCCACCTCTGGTCCTGCCCTTTGCAGACAACCAAAGGCAGGAGCCAAAGGAAGCTTTCCTGGTGTTCAGACTGGCCTGTGTACTATGGGGCTCGTTTATGGAAAGAGGGTATTATACAAAGGGGAACAGGGCCCAGGAAAGAGGTAGGAAGAGAAGAGAAGAGTGAGGGAGAATGGGTATGTGTGGACATGTGTGTCTGTGTGTGCCTGCTTGCGTCTCTCTGAGCCTGCCATCTCTGTGTATGTGCATGTGTCTGTGTCTCCCAGAGAAGCTACGCCCATCCAGACAGACGGAAAGGGATCCCAGACTTGGGATCTATGAATGAGAGTCTCAGACCCGGAAGTCGCTCCAGCAAGACGCACCAGGCCCCAGGGCAAGAGCAAGATGCTGATGCCTGAGAGGTGTCAACGTCAGAGATGCCAGTGTGAGGAGGATGATGATCTCTCCCGGCAGGGAGCATGCTGCCGCCCCTGAAGACTGCCAAGACATGGGCTCTGGCCCAGAAACCAGTGCCCTCCATTGCCCCTCCCCTGTGAGGCCTGAAAGAAGAAATCTGTCTGAAGAGGAGCTCCTAGGGTCACCGAACTGCTTGGGTGCCAATCCCCCCATCATGTTCCAACAGCCAGTGCCCCTCCCCCAACCCAGACTCTGGTGACCTGTACTTCATAGGAACAAGCCTCCAAACTCACCCTGTTGCCGCTGGGCTGAGAGTCCCTGCTCTGTTTTTCCCTTATTCTTTGAGGACTCCCAACGCTTGGCAGAAACCAGGGTCTATTGTGGGGCTGGATGGCCAGGTTCTTTCTTCAGCCTCTTCTATGAGCATCTCAACTGGCATAGCGCTCTGAGCCAGCCCACCTGGCTGCCGGCTGGTCTGTGCTCAGGGCTGGCAGTTGCAGGCTGCAGCTGTGAGGACCATTTGTAGCCCCCCTCTCACTGCCGTGTTCTTGCTCTCTGCAGAGATCCAGAAGTTGGTACTGGAGGGCCGTGTGGGTGAGGCCATTGAGACCACACAGCGCTTCTACCCAGGGCTGCTAGAGCACAACCCCAACCTGCTCTTCATGCTCAAGTAAGTTTTGGGGCCTACCAGCTCCCCCATAGCCCAGCCCTTCTCAGATGGTGGTGGGAACATGCAACCCGGACCGAGCCCAGAGCAGTGCCGCTCCGCTCCCTCTGCAGGTGCCGACAGTTTGTGGAGATGGTGAATGGGACTGACAGTGAGGTCCGCAGCTTGAGCTCCCGAAGCCCCAAGTCCCAGGACAGCTACCCTGGCTCCCCCAGCCTCAGCCCCCGACACGGCCCCAGTAGTTCCCACATGCACAACACAGGTCAGCCACTCTCCAGAGGGCTCTGGGAAATACTGGTGTGGAGAAGAAAGTCCACTTACAATACCCTTCCCTGGGCTGGGCTTAGGGTTCACTGCTGGGCTTGGGAGAGGGAGATGGGACCCCTATAGTCATTCCCAGGGCCCTGCTTGATGGCAAGTTGCCCCTCCTCTTCTGAATGTTCCCTGGCTTACAGGTGCAGATAGTCCCAGCTGCAGCAATGGCATCGCATCCTCCAAGAGCAAACAGAACCACAGTAAATACCCCGCGCCCAGCTCCTCCTCGTCCTCCTCCGCGTCCTCCTCTTCCTCCTCGTCCCCATCCTCCGTCAATTATTCCGAGTCCAACTCAACAGATTCCACCAAGTCCCAGCCCCACAGCAGCACCAGTAACCAAGAGACCAGGTGCCTGTCTTAGCTTCTTCTTCCTGCCTTCTGCTCTGTGCCACCTGGGCCCACTGCAGCCTGTCTTTTGAGTGCTGCCCCCTGCACTTCCTCCTCCACCTCCATCCCAGTCTGTACCTGGAGTAGTAGCTGCTGACCCGCCAGGCATTGGCTCCGTCTTTTGGCCCTACCATGATTCAACTGCCACTTTACTCTGTCCTCTCTTTATCCAGAGGCACCCGCACTGCCAGGCTGAGAATGTGGTCTCCCAGAGAGACCAGGCCTTAGAACCCCCAACATATACTGAAGGCACTTTTACTGGGCTTGGCTTGTGGTCACCCAGGTTGGTCAGGCAGGGATTTTAGGCTACAGATACAAGTGGCCTTAGGGTTCGGGTCCCGAAGAGATGCCTGTTGGGCCTCACAGGCTCCTGTCATTTGGGGGTGGGGGCTGATTAGGAGTGTGCCAACTCGGAGGAGAATCAGCAAGGGGAGGGTCACAGAGGCAGCATTGGGACAAGAGTGAGAATCAGATGACAGACCTCTGGCTGGTATCTCAGGAGGGGCCAAGTGTTGGAGCCTGGGAAGCCAGAGCTGTCCTTAGATGCTCCTAGGAGCCCTCAGTTAACCCACAGCACAGCTATAGGAGGCCCAAACAAGCTGCTACAACCACATCACCTTGGCCAACTCCCACCTCAACCCTTCTCCACAGCGACAGTGAGATGGAGATGGAGGCGGAGCATTACCCCAATGGTGTGCTGGAGAGCATGTCCACGCGCATCGTCAATGGTGCCTATAAGCATGAGGACCTGCAGACCGATGAGTCCAGCATGGGTGAGGGCCGTGCTCCAGCATGGTGTTCCATGGGCGGCAACACTCAGTCCAGATGCCCCTTCCCCCTGGGAGGGGATTGGGAAGGGCAGGCTTTGGCAGCTTGAGAGGCTCTAGGTAGACCTGGTTCACTGCCTCCTTAGCCAGTCCATTAATGGATGCTTGAGGTGGGAAGGCCCTGGCCTATTGCCAAGACCAGGGCCCCTGCGTTTGGGGCTAGAGGGAGTTGGTGAGAGTGGGCACTGTTATGAGCTCCCCTGTATCTGTACAGGGTAGGGAGAGGGAAAGCTTTGGAGCTGACTCCCAGAGCATGTGCTAGGTGGACTAAGAGCACCTCAGCTACGGTGGTCCACCTGCTCCTCCCAGCCCTCACTTGCCTCTGGCAGAAGCTGTACCCCCCACCCCAAGGTCCTTCTTGCCATGTTCTCTTTGGTGTCCTCCCTCAAGTCCTCCCTTTCTCTCCTCACTCCTCCTGATGTGTTCTCTGCTGGACTCTGGGTGCAGATGATGGGCATCCTCGGCGGCAGCTCTGTGGGGGCAACCAGGCTGCCACAGAAAGGATAATCCTGTTTGGCCGCGAGTTGCAGGCACTGAGTGAGCAGCTGGGCAGGGAGTATGGCAAGAATTTGGCCCACACGGAGATGCTGCAGGTACAGAACAAGTCAGGCCCTCACCCAGAGAGGGCCCCCGTTTGGTAATGGAGGCATGGTGACTCTGGGAGGGTCCTCGGGACAGCAGCACCAGGACAGAGTGGGCTCCAGTCAAGTCTGCAACGGGAAATGGGACATCCAGGGTGTATCCCACCCTCTCCAGGCTCTAGGGAGGCCACAACCCTCCCTGACCCAACAATGGGGTGTGTTGTACCCTCACTGAGGGTCACAGAGGTGTGTGTATAGTGTGTGCCACAGTCTTCTCAAGAGTGCCCTGTCCCTTAGGATGCTTTTAGCCTGTTGGCATACTCAGACCCCTGGAGCTGCCCAGTTGGCCAGCAGCTTGACCCCATCCAGAGGGAGCCTGTGTGCGCTGCCCTCAACAGTGCTATTTTAGGTAAGTGGATCTAATAAAAATAGAAGCTTGCCCATGAGTACATGGGTGCCCCCTCCCTCTTCTCCCTAGGAATTGCTGATGTTTGTCCAAATCAGGGCATTGAGCTCTACCCAGGAGCTCTCTGGTGGCCCACAGGACTCTTGGGCTGACATGGCTGAACCTAAATCCTTACCTCCCTCCGCCTAACTGAGTAGATTGTGATGGGCCCAGGTTGTGACCGTGGACCCAGGTCAGCCCATTGCTCTGAAGAAAGCAAAGGTCCTCTGGTTTCTGGCATGGCTGCAGGGTCATGGCCTGGTGGCTGGGACACACACAGACATGAACACTCTGTTTCAAGAGATTTTGTTCAAACCCCACCCCCCTGCCCCTCACCCCCTACATACACCCTTCTGTTCCCAAGGAAATTTTGATCTGGGCCCAAGCCCTGGGCAGGGCAGTGACCAGGCCTTGTCTTTCTTCCACAGAGTCTCAAAACCTGCCAAAGCAGCCCCCTCTGATGCTCGCCCTGGGCCAGGCATCTGAATGTCTACGGCTTATGGCCCGAGCGGGCCTGGGATCTTGCTCCTTTGCCAGAGTCGACGACTACTTGCACTAGCTGACCATGCTGGCTGGCCCCACTTGGCCCTCTCTTGGCCCCAGGGCTGGAGCCCAGCCCTCCATAGGCATCTGGCGCAGGGACCTGAAAGCCATGGGCAGAGTCCACTCTTGCCTGGCCTCCTCACCTTCTTTTCCTTTCTTTTCCATCCTTTTTCCCCACCTTTAGTCTCTCTCCCCCCACACCCACCTCCACATGCAGCGGCCTATGACACAGTATTGGCTGGTTACTCTCTTGTAGCGCCTACTTTGAAATGGGGGTTTTGTTTTGAGAGGGGTTGGAGTTTTTTAAACTTTATTTTTTTCCTCCTGACTGAGCCACCAGTATTTATCTCTGGAGAGTTTGTGCTGAGCTGGTTTCTGCTAATTTAGTGATGAAGCCTATCCAAGTTGGTGATAGCTTATTATTTTCATAAGTAAAAAAATGAGATTATATATATATATATAAATATATATATATTAAAAAAGACACAGTATTTATCGTAGTGTTAGTGGTCCAGCACCTCTTGAGTGAGGCTGTCCAGACACCATATGTTTTTATTTGAGTCCAACTCATTAAAAAAGAATCATCTCTGTAACCTCAGCCTAGTGATTTATTTCAGGCTTCCCTTTGTTGAGCTACAGGCCCAGCTGCAGCTTAAGGAAGCGCATTAGGCTTGTGTGGGGGACGGGGGCACGGACAGTGGCACTTAGTGGGCAGGGCAGGCTAAGCTGGTCTGCAGAATCGAAGAGCTGTGGGTCCCCAGGCCCCTGAGAGTCAGACTGAGCAGAGTGCCAGGGGTCCAGAGAAGAGAAGAGTTGACACAGAGCCTCACAACAAAGCAAGGGAGTAGAGGGTTCTTGACCAGCACACTATCTACCATTTTACCCTGCCTTTCACTGCCTTCCTTGCACCTCTCTCTTCCCTTTTCAACATCCTTCCTTCACTTGTTAAGGTGGCCAAATAAGTCATTTACTCTAAATTGATTGCCTGGAAACTTCCTGCCTTCGACCTGAGAGCTGCCGTGTGTCAGACTGCGGGGAAGAAGTCTCCATTCCCAGGACAGAGACCCTTGAGTACAGGGCCTGCTTCCTGCCTGGATCTTCACTGGCTCTGCACAGCTCTGATGGAATCCATGCTTTCTGTTGAAAAGCCAGGACCTTGTAGAGGCAGATTCTTGGGCTGCTGGTCGCTGGAGTGGATAGAAGCCTTGACCCTCTAGGCCAGGCTTCACTGCAGCTGTGCCAGGCAGCTCCCTGCAGTTTGGCCCCAGCCACTCTCAGAAAGACTGTTTTGAGTATTTGCTGGCCAGAGGAAGGGACCTCACGGGCTTTACAAATGTCCCACCAGCCCCATCAGATGGATCCTTACGGCTGGTAGGGGCAAAACAGTCCTGGTACTGTCATCCGGAAATCGGGAAAGGAAGGGCTACAATGGCTTCCAGGACGTGGGTGGGCCATCTGCTTCGAGGACTGACAGCCCAGGGGAGAAGAAAGGGAGGCGGTCTACCCAGAGGAGCACCAGGAGGGACTGGGATTGCTCCACCTGCTTCAGAGTGGGCAGGAGCACACAAGCAGTCCCTGCAAAGGAACGAGGTCCACAGTTGAGTTTCCAGTCCCTGCCTCGATCTGGCCTGGGCAAGCTGCTGCTCTCTGTCCATGGACACAGGAATGGTTGGGATGGCCTGAGATACTCAGTGTCACTCAGGCCTTGCTGAGCCCACAGTTGGACAACAAGAGAAACGATTGAGTTGGACCAGTTGCTGGTGATGGGTCGGGATCCTGGCCCTGTGCTGTCTTAGAGTTCTGCCTTGGGATGTGATTCTATAGGCTGCTGTTTTTTCTTGGTCCCACCAAGGCAGCTGGCGGCCCACAGACAATGGCCCATCAGGGAGTTGTCCTGTCTGTAAAGGAAACATCCTGTGCAGGTCTAGGGATGCCTAACTCCCAAACCCAAGAGGTTGGAAATATCAGTCTGTTAAAATGGCCAGAGCCAAGAAGGTTTGGGAATTAAAAGCAGAGGCTTTTGCAGCTGGGATGGGGTACAGAGAACATCTGATCCATTAATCCTCTCCTTTTACAGATAAGGAAACAGGTCCAGGAGGTTAAGTAAGTTGGCCAAAGTCACATAGCAGATTTGTGCCAGAGTCGGGACTAATCTCATCCTCTGGGTTGGGCAACACTGTTAAGTCCTAAAGCTGAATGGCCGGTGAGGGGTTAGGCTCAGCAGTGTTAGGGAGGCCTCCAGCAGTGTCTGAGCAGCTGGTACTTTCAGGGGTGTGTCAGGGATGGGGATAGGTGCCTGGGCTTGGGCTGTGGAGCATCTGAGAGAGGGCCCAGGAGGGTCCGGGACAGCTGTGTGCTGCTTGGGGTTGGTTGTCCGCCTGGCTTGCACTCAGTACCCATGGCCATCTCCCCATTTTCTGTGCCTTATCTCACTGTTTCAGCTGAGTCCAAGTTGTTTACTCTGTTCCTCTCCAGAGGGGCTCTCTGTCCCAGTTGGACAGCTTACCATTGGGACATAAGCCTTTGCCCCACAAGCCGTGGAGAGGACCAAAACCAAGCTGCTTGAGCCCACTGTCTTGCTGATAGTCCAGGCCTGCCTGCCTGCCAGCCAGAGGAGCCCCTTATGCACACCCCATCCTACCAGCCTGCTTCCAGGAGCTGAGAGTGGGGGAGGCAGCTGGGAGGAGCCCTGGTGAAGAACCGGACTTGACCCAAAGGGTCAGGAGGAAGACTTAGCCCTGTTGGGTTGTCCAGCCCTGAGAGAACAGCCTTCCTTGCCTTTTCTCCTCATGCCACCAAATGATTGCTCCTTCCAGAGTGGATGAAAACTGGCAGACCACACAAAGAAAGCCAGACCCCTGATCCTCACCCACATGGGTCTGTGGCTAGGCGCAGGCCTTCTAAAAGGGGTCACTAAGATAGAGAAGTGGGGATTGCCTGGCCACCCAGCGCCTTCCTACCCCGTAAGCAAGCACAAAGAAGATGAGGCAGAGAACTGTCCGAGCTGAAAGTTCCTATGGTTGCTCACAACTCAGGTATGCATGCTGCGTGGCAGCTGGGCAGCAGAGCCCTGCTTGACCACCAGTCCTGTGCACCCGGACCTGTGGCCAGATTGTGGATTCTGGCTGCCTGAGGCGCCGCCTTTTTGTATAGGGTTTTCCTCCCTTAGTAACTACAGCTGACACAGACGTCCTCCACATTGTGCACACTGGTTCTGCCTTTGTCCTCGCAAGTTGATAGTTGGCATTAGCATGAAACTTGTGGGTGTGGGAGGGTTTAGAGAGAATTCTAACACAAAACATCCTATTAAATTGTACTTGAGAGATGAAAAAACTCCTGTTGTATTTTGACAGAATTATTTTTATTAAAATACACATCCATGAGCAGTCACGAGTGTCTGGTCTCTCTTTGGGTCTTACTGAAGCTGGCACCCCTTGTGTGGCATACCGTGTCCTAGAGGGGGTTTGGCCTCTTCTCAGCCCACCTCTCAAGTGCCTAGGCCCCTGGTGCCTCAAGGACTCTAGACGTTTCAAGACCCCAAAGAGGATAGGTACTTAATTCTCTCCCCCAAAATAGCTTTCATCTGAGACAAAGAAAAAGCAAATTCATCTTCAAAAAATTGGGCCGCAGGATATCCTACCCTCAAAATAAGATTTTAATGCATTCCAAATACATTCACCACAAACACTAGACAGTAAAAAAAAAAAAGAGCTCTTCTGATGAAGGGTATTAAGGTTAGCCTCCTGTCAATCTGAGGAGAATGCTTGTGCTCTAAATCCTAGGTCGGTCTACTAGGTAACTCTGGAAAATTAACTCAGCTTCAGTTGCCCCATCCTTAAAATGTGGTCATTTCTTCTACCCTGTGGTAGTAGAAGATTCTAACATGCATAGGGCATGCTTGGCACATAGGGATGCAGTACAGGTAACCGACTACCCTGCCTCCATGAGGATGTTCCTTAGTGTGACTGGCCTGCTCCTGCCTCATTCTGCCTTCTCTGTTTCCAAAGTATCAGGGTTTGATGCAAAGGAGAGAGAGAGTAGCTTAGGCTGGTGTCCACCTGGAGGTGGGACTAGAAACATATTGGGGCAAAGAAATCAGCTATGAGGCTACTGCAGTAGGCCAGACACAAGAGGACAGATTTGGGAAATATTTAGGAGATGTTAGCACAACAGGATGAGTGACTGGATGTAAGAGAGATAGGAGAAGCAAGAGACAAGATAAATGTAGGCTTTTGGTTGGAGTGAAGGGATGGTTAATGGTGCCCCAAGATAGTATAGGGAACAGGTGGTGGCTAACAGTCACTGGAGTGGGGGAGGTTTGCTGGAGAGTAAGTGGATCCACGTCTGAGAGAGAGATTTCCTGGAACTGGAAAAGGGTTCTGTGTTCCAGTAAATAAGGAAAACGGTCATGGATGGTCACAGTAAACATCACCATATAATAAAAGCTCTAAAAATCCTGTGTTAAGATGTGCAGCTTAACACAGCACTTTCCAAACTTACCGTACTATAGATGCTTCACGTGGGCATTTTACAGGACTGTTACTCTGCAGAACTCTGGAAAAAGCTAGTGTAGAGGGAAGAGTGAAATACAAGTAAGCACAAATGTCCCGATTCCATAAGTAAAGCTGTAGTGGATTAATTTCCCTCTAGTGGTTCTCAACCTGGACCAATTTTGCCGCCAAGGAGACATTAGGCAAAGTCTGGAGATGTTTTTGGTAGTCACAGCTGGGGTTGGGTGTTACTGGTATCTAGTGGGTGGTGTTCAGGGACACGGCTAAATATTCTACAAGGTACAGACAGCCACCACAACAAGGAATTATCAGGCCCAACATGTCAACAGTGCTGCTGTTGAGAAAACCTGCTCTGGAGTGAAAGTCTGAACAATGACTAAGGCAAACAGATCAAACATAAGCATGCTTTGATTCTGCCTTCTGTGTACCTGGCTTCAGAAACCAGGGGAAGGAATAAAGGAATAAAATCCCATCAGAAAAGGAGTTTTTGAGGTTACAACTTTTCATCGCTCTGGAAGCCTTCTATGCTCACACAGCTGGTGACAGCGGTGGGAAGTCCTGTCTCCTGCCAAAGCCGGGATAGCCCTGCTGGTCAGCTGGTCTCAGCTCAGTGGAAACAACTGCCTCAGTTCAACTGACACGTCCTGTCATTGCAGGCTGCACTGGAAAGAGGTCCAACTGAGGCGGGTTCAGACTCCCCAGGAGAGTCAGACAAGCAGTGGTGGGGGCTCCCCAGGCAGAAATAACCCCTAATCCCACATTTCCAACACAGCCTGTTTGACACAGGATTACAGGTTTCACTGTCCTAGCGGATTTGATGAATCAAGAGTAGTCTTATTACAAAATGGTATTTATTTGGTGTGAGGGCGAGGGGGCGGGGCACGCATACGCTCCAGTAAAGAGATCAGGGGGACTGAGGTCGCAGTCCCAAGAATACGAATATCTAAGGAGTAACCAAAGAACATCGAGGAAGCCGTGAAGTTCGAGGGAACTGCCGTTCTGCAAAGATAGGTCGTATCCAATAGCAGACCTTCCTTCATTCCTGAACAACCCAAAACCACCAGTTTCCAGAACCTTCTAGCTCTTGATGCGGGCGGCGAACCAGAAAGAATCTCAGGCTGGGAAATATATCCCTCAGCACCCCCACCGCCGGAAATGAATGACCAAGGCCTCCAGCCAAGCTATTTAACCTGCCCGCCCCCCTCCCCCCGCCTTTCCCCCTCCCTCTCGCCAACACCGAGCGAGCATGCGCAGCACCGGATCTCGGCTCCTCCCCGCGGGCTTCCACCCCCTTCAGGGAGCATGCGCAGATCTCCCTCTGACCCACCCCCTCCCTTTCCAGAGCCCCCGGTTCCTTAGAAACCAGGCGGTGCGTTCCCGGTAGCAGCGCGCTAGACTCCGGGCCGGTGAGTCCCTGCCAGCCTCCCTCCCGGGGAGCTGGTGTCGGCGGAGACCATCCGGACCCAAGGTCTCCGGTGCGGAGCGGGCCGGGCCATGCCAGCGTGCCAGGTGAGAGGCGGCCCGCGGGTGAGGATGGAGGAGGGCATGGCGCGGCTGCCAGCGGGCGTCGGCCGGCCTGTTCTGCCGCCCGGCGTCCGAGGTCGGGGCTGGAGCGGGGGGGCCATTCCAGCTGCGAGCACTGGCGCGGGGTTTGGGGGTTGCGCGGAGTTTGGGGATGGCCCGGAGTTGGCCCTTCCCACCTCGGAAATTGGACCTGGTCGTAAAATTGTGAAATTTGGGCTCCCGGAGGGAACTCGGCCCGAACCCATCCCTCGATTGGACGTGGAAACCTAGGCTTCCCCGGGCCCCGTGCAGGCGGACCCACCTACCTGTGCGAGGACCGACGCTGC